>NC_091978.1:342234421-343514021 GCF_044704955.1 Pristiophorus japonicus | reverse complement strand
GGGGGTGGCAGGGGGGAGGAGGGGGCTGGAGGAGTGGGGGGGCATGGGGAGGGGGCAGAGAGGGGGGAGAGGGGGGGACAGGGGGAGGGGGGAGAGGGGAGGGGAGGAGAGGGGGGAGGGGGGAGAAGGAGAGGGGAGGGGGGGGGAGGAGAAGGAGCGGGGAGAGGGGGGAGGAGAAGGAGAGGGGAGGGGCGGAGGAGAAGGAGAGGGGAGGGGGGAGAGGAAAGGGGGAAAAGGGGGAGGGGGAGAGAGGGGAGGGAGAGAAGGGAGGGAGGAAAAGAAGGGAGAAGGAGGCTGAACGGGCCAGGCCCGGCCGGGCCCAAGACTTCGGGCTGGGGGGGGTCGGGAGGTTGGGTCGGGTCGGGTGGGGGGGGGCAGCGTGGGTCGGGTCAGGTCGGGGGGGGTGGGGGGCGAGGTCGGGTCAGGTCCGGTCTGGGGGGGGAGGTTCTGGTCCGGGACGGGAGGGTGGGGGAAGCGGGAGTCAAGTCGGGTTGGGTCCGGTCGGGAGGAAGCAGGAGCTGGGCGTGGGAGGCAGCCTTATCCACGCAGCCCCAGTGAGGCCATTCGGCCAGGGCTAGGGGCTGCATGCTTCTGGCCCCTCCCACACAGTTTTGGGCACCTGGAGCTACTGCACATGCGCGCCCACTGTAGCGTGCATGTGCAGAGGTCCCGACACTGTTTTCAGCGCAGGGACCTGGCTCCGCCCCCCACAGCTCATGCTGTGCCGTGCCCAGCTCCAGAGGGCCTGCAGGGAGCCGGAGAATAGGTAAGATTTTTTTAGGCGCACTTTGTAGTGCAAAAAACGGGCGTCCAGGGCGGGGCCGCGCCGTTCTAGGTGCGGCCCGAAACTCGGGCCCATAATCTTATACGTTTCGATAAGATCACCTCTTATTCTTCTGAATTCCAATGAGTAGAGGCCCAACCTACTCAACCTTTCCTCATAAGTCAATACCCTCATCTCCAGAATCAACCTAGTGAACCTTCTCTGAACTGCCGCCAAAGCAAATATATTCTTTCATAAATATGGAAACCAAAACTGCACGCAATATTCCAGGTGTGGCCTCACCAATACCTTATATAGCTGTAGTAAGACTTCCCTGTTTTTATACTCCATCCCCTTTGCAATAAAGGCCAAGATATCATTGGCCTTCCTGATCACTTGCTGTATCTGCATACTATCTTTTTGTGTTTCATGCATAAGTACTAGGAACCGGTATAGGCATGATGGGCCAAATGGCCTCCTACTGTGCTGTACATAGAATTACATAGGATATACAGCACAGAAACAGGACATTTAGCCCAACTTGTCCATGCCGGTGTTTATGCCCCACCCGAGCCTCCTCCCGTCTTTCTTCATCTAAATCTATCTGCATAACCTTCTCTTCCCTTCTTCCTCATATGCTTGTTGTAATGTATACATGCCTGGGTTTACCTGCCACCAGGGGGAGCGACCGTCGGAGGTCATTGGGCCAAAGACACACACGTGCAGCCCTTGTAAATAAAGAAAGCCTCCATGTTTAATCCTCACTTTGAGAGCTAATAGAGTCAGGTCGCACCTGATTGAGTTCACGGTACTAAGCCTTTTGAGTTATTGCATTCGCAACATTTGGCGACGAGGCACAATACGAACTTTCACACACGAAAAAAAATGAGCACCATTGGAATCCTGGAGCGATTCGTGGAGGGAGAAGACTGGGAGGATTTTACAGATCGCCTCGACCACTTCGTGGCTAACAAGATGGATGAAGACACTGAAGCAGTTAGGCACAGGGCGGTTTTCCTAACAGTTTGTGGTCCAAATATCTGTGGCCTTATAAAGAATCTGGCTCACCTGTACGCCCAATGGAAAAGACCTATGAGGAATTGTGTGCTTTGATTCGGGACCATCTCAAACCTAAAGAAGTCATCATTATCTTGAGGTATCGCTTTTACAAGCATGTTCGTTCTGAGGGTCAGGTTGTGGCGGAATTTGTTGCCGACCTGAGACGTCTCGCTGGGCCGTGTAAGTTTGGAACCGCGTTGGAAGACATGCTGCGTGACGTCTTTGTAATAGGCATAAACCACGAGGTGATCCTGCGGAAGCTGCTGGCTGCGGAGTTGCTGGACCTGGCAGGGCCTACCCGACTGTGTTTGCGAAACCTGTAGTTGCTCGAAGTCCGCCATTGGGCACAAATCCAATTTCACCCTTTTGGCGTTGTGGGGACAATCGTCGGCCTCATCAGTATCGTTTCAGACAGTATATTTGTAGAGGCTGTGCGAAAATGGGGCACCTTCAGCAGATGTGTCCGCAGCTCAGCAAGCGTGCTGCGACACACCACGTGGATGATGATGACCGATCTGGAGTGGATCCGGCAATGCAACCCGAGATACCCGAGGAGGAAGTGTGTAGTGTACATTCGTTCCTGACAAAGAGTCAACCGATAATGATTGAAGTAAAATTGAACGGTGTGCAGGTATCTATGGAATTAGACACGGGTGCGAGTCAGTCAATTATGAGCCAGAGGACTTTTGAAAAGCTGTGGGACACCAAGGCCATGAAACCCAAGCTGAGTCCAGTAAATGCAAAATTGCGTACCTACACCAAAGAGCTCATACCAGTGATTGGCAGTGCAACAGTCAAGGTGTCGTACGATGGGGCGGTTCATGATCTATCACTGTGGATCGTTCCAGGCAATGGTCCAACGCTGTTCGGCAGGAGTTGGCTCAAAAAAATAAAGTGGAACTGGAACGATATTAAAACTTTGTCATCGGTGGATGATGCTTCGTGTGCTCAAGTGCTGAGCAAATTTCCCTCGCTGTTTGAACCGGGCATCGGCAACTTCACGGGAGCCAAGGTGCAGATCCACCTGGACTGAGATGCAAGACCCGTCCATCACAAAGCCCGGGCAGTCCCGTACATGATGAGGGAGAAGGTCAAAATCAAACTGGACAGACTCCAACGTGAAGAGGTCATTTCACCGGTCGAATTTAACAAATGGGCTAGTCCCATTGTTCCTGTGCTGAAGAGTGAGGGCACTGTCAGGATTTGTGGAGACTACAAGGTTACAATCAACCGTATTTCAAAACAGGACCAGTACCCATTACCAAAGACTGATGACCTGTTTGCAATGCTAGCCAGGGAAAAGTTGTTCACCAAATTGGACCTGACGTCGGCCTATATGACACAGGAGCTTGTCGAATCATCGAAGAAACTTACGTGCATCAATACGCATAAAGGGCTGTTCATTTACAACAGGTGTCCTTTCAGAATTCGCTCGGCTGCAGCCATATTTCAGAGAAACATAGAGAGTTTACTGAAGTCTGTCCCTAGAACTGTGGTGTTCATAGACGACATTCTAGTCACACTTCGTGACACTGCCGAACACCTGCACAACCTGGAAGAGGTTCTACGTCGTCTGGACAAAGTGGGGCTCAGGCTGAATCGTTCAAAGTGCATCTTTATGGCACTGGAAGTCGAATTCCTGGGAAGGAAGATTGCTGCAGACGGCATCAGGCCTACGGACTCGAAAACAGAGGCCATCAAAATTGCACCCAGACCCCAGAATGTGACGGAGCTGCGTTCGTTCCTTGGTCTTCTCAACTACTTCGGTAATTTCTTACCTAAATTGAGCACACTATTAGAGCCACTGCACGTGCTGCTCAGAAAAGGCGAAAACTGTGTTTGGGGTGTATCTCAAGACAGGGCCTTTGAGAAGGCTAGAAATCTGCTTTGTTCCAACAAATTGCTGGTACATTATGGCCCGTGCAAGCGTTTAGTATTGGCCTGTGACGCTTCATCACATGGGGTTGGTTGCGTGCTCCAACAATCCAATGAGTCGGGCAAACTACAACCCGTTGCGTACTCATCAAGAAGCATGTCTAAAGCAGAAAGAGCCTTCGGCATGGTAGAGAAAGAAGCTTTAGCTTGCGTATATGGGGTTAAAAAGATGCACCAGTATCTGTTTGGGCTTCGTTTCGAGTTTGAAACCGATCACAAGCCGCTCATATCTTTGTTTTCAGAGCATAGAGGTATCAATACCACCGCATTGTCCTGCATCCAGAGGTGGGCGCTGACATTATCTGCATATGATTGTGTCATTCGCCATAGACCCGACATTGAGCCATTTACCGTTGCCCAAGCCGGAGGTGGAAATGCCACAGCCTGCAGATCTACTGTTGGTCATGGAGAGTGAAGGGCCACCTGTCACTGCTCAACAAGTTAGGGCCTAGACCAGCCAGGATCCGATCTTATTGCTTGTAAAACGTTGTGTCCTTAGTGGTGATTGGTCGGCCATTCCCCGGGAAGTGTGTGATGAGACCAAAACTTACAACCATCGCAAAGACAAACTATCCATTCAATCTGATTGTTTGCAATGGGGTAATCGTGTTGTTATGCCCAAAAAAGGCAGGGAGAGATTTGTATGGGATTTACACAGTACCCATCCCGGTATTGTGATGATGAAGGCCATTGCCAGGTCTCACGTTTGGTGGCCTGGCATTAACTCTGATTTAGAGTCATGTGTGCATCAGTGCAACACTTGCATGCAGTTAAGCAATGCACCAGTGGCCACCCAAACCATGGTCGAGGATCCACATCGACTATGCAGGTCCTTTCCTGGGTAAAATGTTTTTGGTGGTGGTGGATGCGTATTCCAAATGGATAGAATGTGTAATCATGTCATCCAGCACATTCACAGCCACCATTGAGAGCCTTCGTGCCATGTTCACGAGTTTGGAGTTTCAAGAGTTTATGAGACTCAAGCACGTAAGGTCAGCACCATTCAAACCCATGTCCAATGGTCAAGCGGAGCAGGCCATCCAAACCATCAAGCAGAGCCTGAAACACATAACTCACGGTTCTTTGCAGACTTGCTTATCACACATACTGCTTAGTTACAGGACGCTTTTGGGGGTCCCCCCTGCTGAACTGTTGATGAAGACCAGGCTCTCTCTTGTCCACCTGATCTTAACGATCACGTCGAAAACAAACGTCAACATGATCGCGCTGCCGTGTCACGCGACATCTCTATTAATGATCCTGTGTATGTGCTAAATTATGGTCAAGGCCCCAAGTGGGTCACTGGCACTGTTACGGCCAAGGAGGTTAACAGGGTACTTATTGTTAGGCTCACTTATGGGCAAACATGCAGGAGGCACATTTACCAGACGAAATTGCGGCACACAGACGAACCGGAACAGCTTGAAGAAGACACCATCAATGACCAACTGATTCATATTCAGCCATCAGAAGATTCTGCTGCTGTTAATGAATCTGGCCCTTCAATCCCTGACATGGACACTGCCACTCCCATTAGATCAGCTACCCAGCCTCAAGTCATGAATGACTCGGAGAGCTCACCCAGATCTGGAATTGAACTGAGACGATCAACTAGGGAGCGGAAAGTCCCGGACCGTCTCAATTTGTAAATAGAACTGATACCAAGATCTTGGGGGGGAATGAGGCAATGTATGTATGCCAGGGTTTACCTGCCATTAGGGGGAACGACCGTCAGAAGTCATTGGGCCACAGACACACACATGCAGCCATTGTATATAAAGAAAGCCTCCATGTTTCATCCTCACTTTGAGAGCTAATAAAGTGGAGTCAGGTCGCCCCTGATTGAGTTCACGGTACTAAGCCTATTGAGTTATTGTATGCGCAACAATTGTCTAGCCTCTCCTTAAATGCATCTATACTATTCGCTTCGACCACTCCCTGTGGTAGCGAGTTCCACATTCTCACCACTCTTTGTGGGTAAAGAATTTTCTTTCGAATTCCTTATTGGATTGATTATGATTCGATGATAAAGCCATTTTGCAAACACATACAGTGTTGGGTTCAGTCATCTTTATTGTTTCTTCACGTAATTCTTGGAAATGGTAAGCATTTTAGACAGTTGCCACAGTTTAGATTGATAGCATCGGCCCTCAGTGATGATGCTGATATAAAATACTACAGATGGTATGTAGTCCTGTCTCTGCAGGGAAGCCTCTCTGCTGCAGCTCATGCTGTGTGACTGAAAATGCAATTCTAGGGTTGTTAGTCCAGATACTGTGAAGGTGCACGGTTAGTGGCACTTCCCTTTAATGTTGCATTTGGCAGAACATCTCATTTCTTTTCTATCGTTGCTCTTTATTATGTTTTGAGTATTTATTGAAGTTTCTTGTGCCCTGTTATTTTTCTACTTTAATTGGGATTAATGTTCATATTAATTCACTTTTAAATTTTTGTGTGATAGCTTCTCGTAAAGAGATTTATAATTGATTTTTCTGCAATTTAAGTAATGTTAGCGTTCTGCAGTACAGCTTTTTTGTATTATTATTATCGCCATTATGACTGATTCTGTTTTATACCACAGCTGATCCAATATATTGGATTGTGTTTTGTATGTCATTTGTAGAATGGAGCTTCATATTTTAGGAAATTTCATTGCTAAAAAAGTGTTTATAGTTTACTCTCGTATTCCACTCAGGTTTTACTGGTGTAGTGTAGGCGATCGTTTTCATGGCCTTTATGTCCTGTGGATTATTGGCAATTTGCTCTGCGGAATGTAGAGGTATTCTTTCTCATTTTCATTGACTATAAGCAGTATGTCACCACCATTACAGTTGATGTTATGTCTGCCTTCCAACCCCATCTCCTTCACACAAAATGAGGCATGCGTATCTACCATAAAGAAAATGTCACTGAGGCTGCTGTGTAAGGTTCTAACTGCTTTGCTTGATGCACGGTTTCAATTATCTTGCCAATGAGCTCATCAACTGCCTGTTCTTTTGTGCCTTTGGCTTGGGCTGTGATTGACTTTCCTGCTGGTGCAGTCTTCACTGGGTAAATTAAGGGTCATTTACTATTGCGAAAAGGATAGCACTCCTCTCTCAGCAGTCCTTGAACTGCTGACACCTCTTAGGGTAAGTTTGTAGTACTCATTAATTTCTGATTTTAAAAATTAACTTTGGGTGTATAGGGCGAACTGCACATGATATTATTTTACATTAAAGGAGCACTAATAAGTGTCTGTCAAACCTTTTATTGTTGGGGTAAGAAGCAGTAGTTTTGTGTTTCATTTCTGTCATGATGATGTTGCATAGAATGGATGTGTTACAATATGATTGATGCCACTTCATTATGTGTTTGCAAACACACAGAAAAAGGCTTGCTAAACAGTTTTAAATGAAAACTCTGCTACTTTAAGATATATTATAAATGCAGCAGGTTAATATTTATTTTTGTGAAGTATTAACAACACAGCATGTTTAACAACATTAATTGTTTCAAGGCGTGTCACAGGAGTATAATCCAATAAAAATTGAAACTAATCCAATGAAAGAGACATTAGGACAAGTGACCAAACGCTTGGTCAAAGAGGCAGGTAATAAGGAGCTTCTTAAAGGTGGAGAGAGAGGTGGAGAGGCGAAGATATTTGGGCAGACAATTCCAGAGCTTAGGACCTAGATGACTGAAGACACGGCCGCCAATGGAGGCCAGAGTTAGAGGATTGCACAGTTTGCGTAAAGCTTGAGGAGGTTACAGAGTGGCGAGGCCGTGTAGGAATTTGATCACAAGGATCAGAATTTTAAAATCGAGGTGTTGGGGGACCGGGAGCCCATGTAGGTCAGCTAGCACAGAGGGAATGGGTGAGCGGGACTTTGTAAGGATTAGGATAAGGGCAGCATATTTACAATGACTTTTACTGCTTGCATCCATACTTATGCCATGTTTGTTCAGAAAGTAGTACAGCAATAGAATATTTTATTTCTTTCCCCCAACATTCCTCCGCCACGAAGGTGCCGCTCTTTACTGGGATTGTGGTTCCACATGCGCAGCAACCCTTCCAGTATCTCGACCAAGTGCTCAATCTTCACGTGTGAACCCAGATAGCCAGATCTGATTGTGTTCTCCCCTGACATTTAGGCTTGGGGAGGATTTTTCCCCATGATCCCCCCTGAAATGGCAGGATTGCGCTGGAAGGAAGGGTGAAACATTGGGTAGTGAGACTTCCTGGCACCTCAGAGCCGTTAAGCAGAACTTCCCTTCCGCCGCCCCTCTGAGACCACTGCTGGCCACTTCTTCGCTTCCCACCGCATGCGCAGGGAAGATATGAAAGGGAGGGTGACAGTCTCGTCCTGCTGGAACTCTCCCTCCGAGGGAAGAATCCTCCTCCCTCCCCGGCCACCCCACCCCATCCCCTCCTCCATGCAGTTTCCAAGGGAAGGAATGGATGACCATCAGGAGCATGCAGGATTTTCCCCCATATGAAGCCCTGGTCCCTGAGATTACCTGTGCTACCTCAGTTGTTCCAGCAAAGATCTCTTAACTTGGCGCAGACCTGGGACGTTCCAAAACGTATGGTCTAGTATCGCACTGGGTGCTGCTTTTATGTTATTGTGCATTAGGGAAGATCACAAAAAAGACATTTGAGAAGGATCAGAGAAAACCAACAGAAAATCATACCAAATTTGTGAAGAGGTTTTTAAAAGCCTTGGAGGAATTTTTACTGGTAGCAGAAGGATAATTATTTTACACCTTAGTTTGCCTTTTCATCAATAAAACCAATCTGCCACGTGTCATCATGGTATCAAACATATTCAAATGCAATAGAGTGCTGCACTTGTAAATTGACTTTTTGTTCTTGTTTGCAAGGCAAACCTGTGCTAAGAATGTTTTATTGGTCGAGATGCTACTATCTGCCATTTTGTGAGCTGCAATGAAAATCTGCATAATATAGCGATGACAGGGCACCACAGGAGTGATTTTAACCCTGCCTTTCTAGTAGAACCCAGGAGGATGGGCAGTTAAAATCACTTGGGCAACTTACCCAACGACACCTGGCTCTCTTCCTTCTGACTTCAAATTTTAACCTGCTCTTCTGAGCAGTGGGAAGGACACCAGCAAAATTGGTGGTGATCCTCTTTAAATATGCAGATTGGGCTTTGATATCATTGGGGCCCGGCTGCTATTATAACCAGTGGCCCAAGTGGGGTAGCCATTGTGACTTTCCTGCCAGGTGAAGCTAGCGGGAAGAAGAGTCAGAGTCAGAAATATCCCAAAGAGGTAAGTTTTGAACTTTTTTTGAATTTTCCCCTGTGACTGGAGGAGTAGGAGTGCCTCACGTATACCCTTCCCCCTGACCTCCGCTCTCCCCCACCACCCAACCCCACACCGTGAGCCCTACAAGATTTTAGGCTCCCACCTGACTCCGATCATGAAGTTTTCCAGAAATCCCTTCTTCGCAATTTATCTGAGGGCACGGGACCTTTGCTTCAGTCCTCCACAGCGTCCGCCCGCTACCCGACATTCTCCTCTCTCTGGTTTCAGGAGGTCACCTGACTGGGGGCATGCATGAACGGGAGTTAAAATCATCTGGGCTTAATGCTGCAAAAATCAGGCAGGGGCTCGCCTTGTCGCGGCTCCCTCCCGCCTGATTCAGGCCTGGAGGTAAAATCAGGATTAATGACTTTTTCTATGAAAGTGTTTGAAACTTGGGACCCCAGCTATTTACAATATAAATCAATGATTTAGATGAAGGAATTGAATGTGATATCTCCAAGTTTGCAGATGACACTAAGCTGGGTGGCAGTTTGTGAACTGTGAGGAAGATGCTAAGAACTGCAGGGTGACTTGGATAGGTTAAGTGAGTGGGCAAATGCATGGCAGATGTAGTATAATGTGGATAAATGTGAGGTTATCCACTTCGGTGGCCAAAACAGGAAGGCAGAATATTATCTGAATGGTGACAGATTAGGAAAAGGGAAGGTGCAATGAGACCTGGGTGTCATGGTACATCAGTCATTGAAGTTTGGCATGCAGGTACAGCAGGCGGTGAAGAAGGCAAATGACATGTTGGCCTTTATAGCTAGAGGATTTGAGTATTGGAGCAGGGAGGTCTTACTGCAGTTGTACAGGGCCTTGGTGAGGCCTCACCTAGAATATTGTGTTCAGCTTTGGTTCCCTAATCTGAGGAAGGACATTCTTGCTATTGAGGGAGTGCAGCAAAGGTTCACCAGATTGATTCCCGGGATGGCAGGACTGACATATGAGGAGAGACTGAATCAACTGGGCTTGTATCCACTGGAGTTTAGAAGAATGAGAGGGGATCTCATAGAAACATATAAAATTTTGACGGGATTGGACAGGTTTGAGGCAGGAAGAATGTTCCCGATGTTGGAGAATTCCAGAACCAGGGGTCACATTCTAAGAATAAGGGGTAAGCTATTTAGGACTGAGATGAGGAGAAACTTCTTCACTCAGAGAGTGGTTAACATGTGGAATTCTCTACTGCAGAGAGTTGTTGAGGCCAGTTCGTTAGATATATTCAAAAGGGAGTTATATATGACCCTTACGGCCAAAAGGATCATGGAGAGAAAGCAGGAAAGGGGTACTGAGGTTGAATGATTAACCATGATTTTATTGAATAGCGGTGCAGGCTCGAAGAGTCGAATGGCCTGCTCCTGCACCTAATTTCTATGTTTCTATGTTTCTTTGTTAATGTTGATGAAAGCCATACCAAATTGACAGCACCCATTTAAACTTTGCGAAGGTGATGCAGTGGGACTTGCAATGGAGCAGGAAGGTGTAGCAGCAAGGAGTGGACAGGAAACAACAGTGCACTTTGCTGGGTTTTTGACTTTACACTGCAAGATGAAGGGAAAATCAGAGGCCTAATCCTGCTAGGCCACAGTCCTCATTGGAAGGTCACTTGC
Source organism: Pristiophorus japonicus (assembly GCF_044704955.1). Classification (NCBI taxonomy): domain Eukaryota; kingdom Metazoa; phylum Chordata; class Chondrichthyes; family Pristiophoridae; genus Pristiophorus; species Pristiophorus japonicus. Next base: position 343,503,341 of record NC_091978.1, on the reverse strand, counting down.
TGACCCAAAGAAGATAGCAAGCTTGTCTAAAAAGAAGTACTGTGTATAAATTATCTTTCAAAACCTCACCGTTGATGTAACTTGATGTTAGTTTGCTTCTTTAAATCCCCGTTGAAGGGATGCTGTCATGTTCGATGATGTGGTGTGTGTAGACATCTTTAGTATAAAGCGTTTACAGTACAAATTTAAATCACAAAGTTAAATTGCCTCTCCACTTGCAGTTATTTAGCATTCATCTACCAGGGAAGGCTCGAGCAATGCGACATACCCTTGGCTCAAATATTCATTTCTTCCTTCTGGTACCAATTGATACAGCGAATATAAAGGCACAGGCATTTCTAATCTTGCATTTGTTAAGTATCATGGATTCAGGAGAACATCTGAAATCCACTGGCAGCTGTTCAGAGAGCAGTTTTATAAATCCCCTTAAAAAAGGCTCTCTTAATAGCTTTGTGAATTTGTTCAGTGACAAATTGAGGCATACAGAAAAGGGCGGTCTCAGCATCAATCCCTGGACTGTTGGAGTTTGCTGATCTCTACTGGGGCAGTGGCAAGGGCCCAGCGCTGCTGGACTAGAAAGAGGAAAACACAGCCCAGTTATTACTATTGATCACTATTCAAGGATCCCTGCTGAAAGTATTTGTGTGTGGACATTAGGCAAGGACTGAATCGTGTCAACTGCGACACCATCTGCAATTGAATAGCCTGCTAACACTCCTCGTCAAAACCCACAGATGAAGTCCAGTCACTTGGGTGAGTTATCCAGAGCACTTGTGCCACCATAGCCCAGCAAGGAGTTAAAGCCTTCAGGAGAGGCAGAATGTCTTTGCCCCCACACGTCTGCCTACCATTGAAGTCTGCCTTCACACAGATTGCCAGGTACAGCTGCATGTACAGGGCAATCATCATCACATAATGCAAAACTGAAGCACTCATGGGGACTAACATTTAACTGGATGGTTCCCAAACACCAGGATATGTGGCTATGTCATTCCGAAATACTGTGTTTTTTCTCCCCCGTGATTGCAGAAATCAGATAGGAATGTTTGTTGTTGCCTCATAGTATTCAATGTATATCCATAAAATTTGCTCATACAGGGTACTGAATATCTGAAGCACACATTGCATCACCCACACTGGCTTTCATCTGTTTTTTTTTAACCTGTGAAAGAAAGCACAGTCTAGCAATAACCCTTGTCAAAATTCTGCATGAATATATTTTTAAAACATGTAACCTGTGATTTTTCTGCTGCAGGTTTTTCTCTCATTCACATGGTGCGATTCATGAGCACTGGACACCTTCTGGTCACTTGCCCAAATGGCTTGCTTTTATTTTTGAGCTAAAATTGAGAATGTCAGCAGGCACTTTGACCATGGGAGGCATTGTATACAAGCCTGATTCTTAGGTAACTGTCTTTTGCCCGTACACGTACTCAATATGTTTGAAATTATGGTGTGCATATACATCTTATCACTTCATAGCACAGCGCATTGGAGCATTAATATGCTATGCGAGCCAAGATGTTTTTTTCTTCTGTTCCACAACTTAGATGCCCGCTACTGAATACCTCTCCAAATAATAGCACATAATTTAAGTGAATTACTTACATTTTTAACTTAATAGAAATCCTGAATACAATGTGCAGCATATCTTATCTACCGCTTCTGTTAACTCACTATTATGTCCAAAAAACAACTCTAAAATGTAACCAGCACCAAAGCACTGAGCCATCAGGGTCGCTCGCAAGATATTTACTAAGCGAAACAGTTGTTGCTTTCATAGATATAATCATTAAAAAAACTATTCCTGCCGAGTCATTTCATTACCTTTATGACACTAGTATCACATAATTAATCATAAAAAACATTGCAGCTCGGAATATGATGTCAAAGAAATCCATAATCATTATGAAATTCTAGGTGTTAATTATAATTCTTAATGCATTTTCAAGTGCTTTGGTGCTGGTTAAATTTTAGAGTTGTTTTTTGGACATAATAGTGAGTTAACAGAAGCGGTAGATAAGATATGCTGCACATTGTATTCAGGATTTCTATTAAGTTAAAAATGTAAGTAATTCACTTAAATTATGTGCTATTATTTGGAGAGGTATTCAGTAGCAGGCATCTAAGTTGTGGAACAGAAGAAAAAAACATCTTGGCTCGCATAGCATATTAATGCTCCAATGCGCTGTGCTATGAAGTGATAAGATGTATATGCACACCATAATTTCAAACATATTGAGTTTTCCATCTCGTCTGTGACATCAATGAAAACGAGTGAGCATGCGATCAGTTGCTTTGCACAACAGAGAGGGAGGGAAATCAACAGGAAATCACCTTCTCATGCACCTCCTATTAAATGCATCAAGAAAGACAATCGTAAAGGCATCAAGAGCAGGTTAACAGACTGTCCTCTCGCCTGGGCAATGAGACGTGGCACTAGGCGATGTAAAAAAAGGGGGAGAAGATGAAAATTCTCCTTTTGAAAATAAGGATGGAAAGTGAGTAAAACTAAGAGAAGTCACATTAAAACTCATACAGGAATCGATATTCAAAGAATGGAAACAGCAGGGTAATGTTAATTGGTATTATACTGGTTGTTTTAATTGCGTGTTTGTCATTTGCTTTGGGCATCAGTCAAATCAGAAAAATGCCTGGCAGAATGTTTTTGTACTTTCAGCAATTTGAAAAGATCTGCCCATTATTGAAATACTTTAGCACCATATTGCAATGTCTCTGTGCTGCACCAGTGTCCACCGAGACACAAAAACATACAGCTTCCTGGGTGAAGGTTAGCTGCGGTCTTAATTCTCAAGTTCAAAAAATAAACCAATCTTTTCACAATGGCCTCTTTCTTTTGAGGTATCGGTCGAAATGCCATTTTAGCCTCATTGATTGAATGTGCTGACACTATTAAATACTCGTACAACAGGAATGGTAAATTTATTGCGGGACTCAGCTGCGCTGGGTGGACTCTGATCCAGAATGTCACATTACTGGACTGCACCAGGTGTTGCCTCTGTTCTTCACACCATCAAAGGCTTTCAGAACTGAATCTATGAAGCTCAAATCAGTTTTTTTTCCCTTTACATCAGAGGGCATGTTTGAGACATCCAGAAATGACAGTTAAAGGTTTCTCTGCAATAAGTGGCCTTCATCGACATTGTAAGCCTAGATGAAATGAGCCAAAGTACGTTTTCAGAGATCATTGAATGAATTCATTGTAAATTTTTCCAACAATTACATCTTAAGTTTTTAGCACAGTTAGTTATTTTTATATCTGCAAATCAAAGCAGGAGTTATAACTGTCAGGATCATTCTCTTTCATTCTAAAATCTCCATACATGCCGTAATTTGATTCTCTGAGTGAAATTGTGCTTAAAATAAATCAGTGACATTATTTGTGCATGAATTACAATATAATGAACAGCCAGCTATACAGTAGCAGGCAATTGAAGAAAAGCAGGTCTAACAGTCTCATCCTTCAAGTGGCCTGTTATCCTCAATTCCCTGAACAGTATAGAGTCCATTATTATTGTTTGATCATTCTATCTACTCTAGCCACTCTATCTAAAATAGATTTAAAAAAATATACCATGCTAAGAAATTGCCAAATGAAAATATAAATTACAAATTGGATGCTGGGCAGAAAAATTAATTGTTGATAACAGGGCTCTACTTTTAAAAGAAAAAATGATTTCGCAATTTCTTGTTCTCTCTGCCAAATGAAAAGATTTGCTTCTAAGTATGCTAATTACAAAGACCTCTGTCTATTGATGGCTCCCTTGCAGGTATAGAAAAGGCCGGCCCTTGTTCAAACAGGATGCAGTTGGCCAGCAGCACTCCATTGTTGCTGATGAATTTGGTTCCATACATGGGTTGCCTCTGCTATTTTAGATTTCGCACAGACCTTGACGATCGTGAAGTTCTGTGGCTTGTAATTGCAGCACCAGTTTTGGAGTTACAAATCTGTATTATGAATGTTAAATAGTTCCAGGCTGACACTCCAGTGCATTGCTGAGGGGGTGCTGCACTGTCGGAGGTGTCGTCTTTCGGATGAGATGTTAAACTGAGGCCCCGTCTGCCCTCTCAGGTGGACGTAAAAGATCCCATGGCACTATTTCAAAGAAGAGCAGGGGAGTTATCCTCGGTGACCTGGCCAATATTTATCCCTCAATCAACATAACAAAAATAAACAGGCTGGATTTTTGCCGACTTTGCAACCGGGTTTCACTGCAATTTGACCCTCCGCAGCGAAAACTCGGTTGGCGGGATCCTCGGTCACCTCTTTGCAGCGGCGCTTCCACATACCGCCGGGGAGAGGTTAGCCGACATGAACATAAGAACATAAGAACATAAGAATTAGGAACAAGAGTAGGCCATCTAGCCCCTCGAGCCTGCCCCGCCATTCAATAAGATCATGGCTGATCTGGTCGTGGACTCAGCTCCACTTACCTGCCCTCTCCCGGTAACCCTTAATTCCCTTATTAGTTAAAAATCTATCTATCTTTGACTTGAAAACATTCAATGAGCCAGCCTCAACTGCTTCCTTGGGCAGAGAATTCCACAGATTCACAACCCTCTGGGAGAAGACATTTTTTCTCAACTCGGTTTTAAATTGGTTCCTCCGTATTTTGAGGCTGTGCCCCCTAGTTCTAGTCTCCCCCACCAATGGAAACAACCTCTCTGCCTCTATCTTGTCTATCCCTTTCATGATTTTAAATGTTTCTATAAGATCACCCCTCATCCTTCTGAACTCCAACGAGTAAAGACCCAGTCTACTCAATCTATCATCATAAGGGAACCCCCTCATTTCTGGAATCAGCCAAGTGAATCGTCTCTGTACCCCTTCCAAAGCTAGTATATCCTTCCTTAAGTAAGGTGACCAAAACTGCATGCAGTACTCCAGGTGCGGCCTTACCAATACCTTATACAGTTGCAGCAGGACCTCCCTGCTTTTGTACTCCATCCCTTTCGCAATGAAGGCCAACATTCCATTCGCTTTCCTGATTACCTGCTGCACCTGCAAACTAACCTTTTGGGATTCATGCACAAGGACCCCCAGGTCGCTCTGCACCACAGCATGTTGTAATTTCTCCCCATTCAAATAATATTCCCTTTTACTGTTTTTTTTCCCAAGGTGGATGACCTCACACTTTCCGACATTGTATTCCATCTGCCAAACCTTAGCCCATTCGCTTAACCTATCCAAATCTCCTTGCAGTCTCTCTGAGTCCTCTACACAACCCGCTTTCCCACTAATCTTAGTGTCATCTGCAAATTTTGTTGCACTACACTCTGTCCCCTCTTCCAGGTCATCTATGTATATTGTGGTCCCAGCACTGATCCCTGTGGCACACCACTAACCACTGATTTCCAACCGGAAAAGGACCCATTTATCCCGACTCTCTGCTTTCTGTTCGCCAGCCAATTCTCTATCCATGCTAATACATTTCTTCTGACTCCGCGTACCTTTATCTTCTGTAGTAACCTTTTGTGTGGCACCTTATCGAATGCCTTTTGGAAATCTAAATACACCACATCCATCGGTACACCTCTATCCACCATGCTCATTATATCCTCAAAGAATTCCAGTAAGTTAGTTAAACATGATTTCCCTTTCATGAATCCATGCTGCGTCTGCTTGATTGCACTATTCTATCCAGATGTCCCGCTATTTCTTCTTTAATGATAGTTTCAAGCATTTTCCCCACTACAGATGTTAAACTAACCGGCCTATAGTTACCTGCCTTTTGCCTGCCCCCTTCTTTAAACAGAGGCGTTACATTAGCTGCTCTCCAATCCGCTGATACCTCCCCAGAGTCCAGAGAATTTTGGTAGATTATTACGAATGCATCTGCTATAACTTCAGCCATCTCTTTTAATACCCTGGGATGTATTTCATCAGGACCAGGGGACTTGTCTACCTTCAGTCCCATTAGCCTGTCCAGCACTACTCCCCTAGTGATAGTGATTGTCTCAAGGTCCTCCCTTCCCACATTCCTGTGGCCTGCAAATTTTGGCATTGTTTTTGTGTCTTCCACTGTGAAGACGGAAGCAAAATAATTGTTTAAGGTCTCAGCCATTTCCACATTTCCCATTATTAAATCTCCCTTCTCATCTTCGAAGGGACCAACATTTACTTTAGTCACTCTCTTCCATTTTATATATCGGTAAAAGCTTTTACTATCTGTTTTTATGTTTTGCGCCAGTTTACTTTCGTAATCTATCTTTCCTTTCTTTATTGCTTTCTTAGTCATTCTTTGCTGTCGTTTAAAATTTTCCCAATCTTCTAGTTTCCCACTAACCTTGGCCACCTTATACGCATTGGTTTTTAATTTGATACTCTCCTTTATTTCCTTGGTTATCCATGGCTGGTTATCACTTCTCATGCCGCCCTTCTTTTTCACTGGAATATATATTTTTTGCGCACTATGAAAGAGCTCCTTAAAAGTCCTCCAATGTTCCTCAATTGTGCCACCATTTAGTCCTTGTTTCCAGTCTACTTTAGCCAACTCTGCCCTCATTCCATTGTAGTCCCCTTTGTTTAAGCATAGTACCCTCGTTTCTGATGCAACTTCCTCATCCTCAATCTGTATTACAAATTCAACCATATTGTGATCACTCATTCCGAGAGGATCTTTTACGAGGAGATCGTTTATTTTTCCTGTCTCATTACACAGGACCAGATCCAAGATGGCTTGCTCCCTTGTAGGCTCTGTTACATTCTGTTCTAAGAAACAGTCCCGTATGCATTCTATGAATTCCTCCTCCAGGCTACCCCCTGCGATTTGATTTGACCAATCGATATGTAGGTTAAAATCCCCCATGACTACTGTCATTCCTTTTTCACATGCCTCCATTATTCCCTTGATTATTGCCCGCCCCACCGTGAAGTTATTATTTGGAGGCCTATAAACTACGCCGACCAGTGACTTTTTCCCCTTACTCTCTCTAATCTCCACCCACAATGATTCAACATTTTGTTCATTGGAGCCAATATCATCCCTCACAACTGCCCTGATATCATCCTTTATTAACAGAGCTACCCCACCTCCTTTCCCTTCTTGCCTAGCTTTCTGAATCGTCAGATACCCCTGTATGTTTAATTCCCAGTCTTGGCCACCTTGCAACCATGTTTCTGTAATGGCCACCAAATCATACCCATTTGTAATGATTTTATGCCGTCAACTCATTTACTTTATTTCGAATGCTGCGTGCATTTAGGTAGAGTGTTTTCATCCTCGTTTTTAAACCATGATTTTTAGTTTTTACCCCTCCTGCAGCCCTTTTATATTCAGTGGCCCTTTTTGTTTCTTGCCTTTGGTTTCTTGCCCTCCATTTTTACTCATCTCTTTTCTGTTTTTTGTTTTTGTCTCCTTTTTGTTTCCCTCTGTCTCGCTCTATTGGTTCCCATCCCCCTGCCATATTAGTTTAACTCCTCACCAACAGCACTAGCAAACACTCCCCCTGGGACATTAGTTCCATTCCTGCCCAAGTGCAGACCGTCCAGTTTGTACTGGTCCCACCTCCCCCAGAACCTGTTCCAATGCCCCACGAATTTGAATCCCTCCCTGCTGCACCACTGCTTAAGCCACGTATTCATCTGTGCTATCCTGCGATTCCTACTCTGACTAGCACGAGATTATTACTTTTGAGGTCCTACTTTTTAATTTAACTCCTAGCTCCTTAAATTCGTAGGATCTCATCCCTTTTTTTACCTATGTCGTTGGTACCAATGTGCACCATGACAACTGGCTGTTCTCCCTCCCTTTTTAGAATGTCCTGCACTCGCTCGGAGACATCCTTGACCCTTGCACCAGGGAGGCAACATACCATCCTGGAGTCTCAATTGCAGTCGCAGAAACGCCTATCTATTCCCCTTATGATTGAATCCCCTATCACTATCGCTCTCCCACTCTTTTTCATGCCCTCCTGTACAACAGAGCCAGCCACGGTGCCATGAACTTGGCTGCTGCTGCTCTCCCTGATGAGTCATCTCCCTTAACAGCACTCAAAGCAGTGTATCTGTTTTGCAGGGGGATGACCAGGTGGGACCTTGCACTACTTTCTTTGTACTACTCTTCCTGCTGGTCTTCTATTCCCTAGCTGGCTGTGGATCCTTCTCATGCGGTAAGACCAACTCACTAAACATGCCACTTATGTCATTCTCAGCATCGTGGATGCTCCAGAGTGAATCCACCCTCAGTTCCAATTCCGCAACGCGGTACGTCAGGAGATGGAGGCGGATACACTTCTCACACAAGTAGTCCTCAGGGACACCGGAAGTGTCCCTGAGTTCCCACATGGCACAGGAGGAGCATATCACGTGACCGAGCTCTCCTGCCATGAAACGACGTGCAACGTCGCGGATTGCATTACTTTCGGCACTCTCCCAACCCTTATGCCACACCCAAGATTCCGACAGTATCATACTTGTCGGTGTAGCCCTGCCAGCAGCGATAAGTATGAAAACCTGCAAAAAGGTAAGTTAAAGTTTTTATCTTTTAATTATTTTTCAGCGATTTAGTAGGTAAGGGTATTTTGAATGGCTTTTGCAATTTTTTTGGTTATGCTTTTCCCCCGCCCAAGGCCTCTCTCGCAGCGCTACCGGCCCTGGACTAAAGTTGCCAAAACTCGCGGTTTGCGCTGCGAATCCTTGTGCAATGCTGACTTTACGTAAAGGCCAAAAGTTAGGCCTAAAAACGGTAGCGCAGCAAAAAAGTTAATTTTGGCGTAAAACTACTGTTTTTGCCGAAAATCGAAAATCTAGCCGATTATCTGGTCATTATCACATTGCTGTTTGTGGTAGTTTGCTGTATGCAAGTTGGCTGCTGCATTTCCCACATTACAACAGTGACTACACTTCATTGGCTGTAAACTGCTTTGAGACGTCCGGTGGTCATGAAAGACGCTATATAAATGTAAGTCTTTCTGTCTTTCTAATAACTTTATAATACCTGCATAATAGATTTTGAAAGTAAAATCAAGAATGCAGTGAACAAAATATCTTTTTATTATTTGTGTTGTTCTTTGATTAAAGTAAAACATTGCAAAAAACAACTTTTTAATATTTTTCATCTTGGTGCATCTTGTTAATTGACACAATGAACACTATAGTTTGTTATGTAAAGGAATAAAATAAAAGAAATAAGGACACACCTTTATACAATGCTTTTGATGACCTTCGGATGTCTCAGACCGCTTTGCAGCCAATTAAATACTTTTGAAGTGTAGTCACTAATGTAAATTAGGAAACAGAAAAAAAAACAATGTTGTATTTTAAAGATTAAAATTTGAAATCAGTGTGTGCTTTTTAAATTCTGATTATTTTTTGATGAAACACTTTGCCAGCTCTCAAATGGTTATTATGAGGTGCCTGACCTGTTCGGATGCTTGATGTAAGGTGAATAGACAGTGAACGCAAAACTGAACCATCTGCACTACAGATAAGGGTCCATTAAAACTGGCAGGGTGTTGGTGCTGTGACACATCTGGTTAGATCCAGAGAAGCAGACTGCCAGAAAGATTTGTGTCCTTAAATAGAGCATGAAGCTACACATGAGCAACATTTCTTAGTGGTATCGTTTTCTCAGTGCTGAGCAAGGGACGGCTGCAAATGCACAGCCCAGGCAGATTCCTCGTTGGGAGTAAGAAATAATATGGTTGCCCTCCAGGTATACACCAATACCATTACTCTTGATGAATTTTTGTTACCTTGGAGATTCTCAAAAGATATAAAATGCTACAAGGACGTGATTTCTTGCCTGTCATGAACTTGGAAGTCATGGTACAGTTTTAGTGGCTGGGGGGCAATATTTTACCTTAAAATGTCTTCATTAGTCTAGTCAAAGGCTGACGGAATCAAGATTGAAAGTAACCTCAGGTAAATGATTAGTCCACCATTATTGCTTCAAGAACCTCTATGTGTCAAAAGAAGCACAGATGACAGGTACTGAATTCAGTCTGACAAGCCCTCTGCCCAGGGAAACAATTTAGTCGGTAGCTATACGTCATTGCCTGTAGCACAAATGCTTGATACAAACGCTCCGTCCCACGTGGCATTTTATTTTTAACCCCAGCGTCCAATTTTGTCTGCAGCACAGCTTTCGTTGCATTGAAACATGTCGTGAGGGCTTAAAAGACCAAATGAATGCCCTTCGACATCAGATTGCTCCTGTTTATTTGCTGTGAAAGCACGCACTGCAATTCTGACAAGAAAGAGAGTTTAAATCCTCACTGGGCCAGGCTGCTGTGAACTGCATCGGCAGGCAGGTGTAAGGCCATAATTTACGCAAAGCCAGCTTTTGAGTTATCAGTGCCAGCTCATCCAGTTGCCCCAGGGTCTAGCAGGTAAAAGGGAAGAAACAGTGCATTGTGCGCAGAGAAAGGTTCTTTGTAAATTAGAGAGCTTATCTCAGATTTGCAAATAAGAATTTATGAATGCAGCACTAATTATTTGTTTACATGGTAGCCTTCCACCTCAGTCCTCAGTACTGAACTCTGTTCTGTCGGTGTGAGTGCCTTGGAATAAATGTAACACGCTTTGTGCGGTTGATAGTTTTTTTCAAAGCCACTCAGCTCCATGCAGATTTTCAATCCACCCTGGCTGTCTATGAGAAGCATCTTTGGAGGTCGGACTCTGCAGTACCTTGGACAGCCAGCTGCTTCTTTTGATTGGTTGGTGAAGCTCCTCAACTTATGAATCTGGCTCGGGGATGAATGTTAAAGGTCAGCTTCACTGATCGTTGTTTAAGCCCCATGATTGAATCAAGTGCTGGCGATTTCCCCCCCTACTACCCTCCTCCCACCCTGAGTTGGTGTCTGTATCTATGCTCTAATTCCTTGCTTGAGAGAATGCAGTGTTCGTATAACTCGATGGAATCCATTAATACCAGGAAAACGCAATGAATTAGATACTGAAGCAAACATCATTCAAATTGGCCTATTTCAGGCTGTGCAATGTTTCCCTGCAGAGTGAGGAGAGGAAAACATCAGAAAGGAGTATCATAACTAGGCACTCCTTTGTGTGACTTGGCAACTACTGTGCCCTTGCCTGGTTGGCTGAAGAGTCAAGCTACTGTGACCATCTTCATTGTCCGGACTCTTAATGTTTTTAAAAAATTTGTTCATGTGATGTGGGAGTCACTGGCAAGGCCAGCATTTATTGACCATCCCTAATTGCCTTTGAGAAGATGGTGGTGAGCCGCCTTCTTGAAATGTTGCAGTTCTTGTGATGAAGGTACTTCCACGGTGCTGTTAGGGAGAGAATTCCAGTGACGATGAAGGAACGGCGATATACTTCCAAGTCAGGCTGGTGTGCAACTTGGAGGGGAACTTGCAGGTGATGGTGCTCCCAATCACCTGCTGCCCTTGTCCTTCTAGGTGGTAGAGGTCGCGGGTTTGGGAGGTGCTGCCGAAGAAGTGTTATCGAGTCTCTGCAGTGCATCTTGTAGATGGTACATACTGCAGCCACGGTACATTGGTGATGGAGGGAGTGAATGTTTAAGGTGGTGGATAGGGTGCCAATTAAGCAGGATGCATTGTTTTACAAATTGACTTATCAGGTAGTTTTCATCCAATGGATCCGATTTTTATTTTCAAACATGCCGACCTCCAAAACATCTTGTGGGAGCCAATAGGAAGAAGAAATAAAGTAAGAAGAATTACCTTAAGTTAATGGGGTTGATTTTCAACTTGTAGAAAAATGGGTGCTAGGCCTTTGAATTTTGCAATGGGGTCTCGCTTGTCTGTTGTCTGCCAAAAGTGCGTCTGACGCCATTTTTGATTCCGGCGGACGCCTAATAAACGTGTGTAAATGAGTGTCCTGTACCTGTCTCACGACTTTACTGCCATTTGCAACATCCTCAGCACTCCCTTTGGCCATCTGAAAAACAGCCTACAAATCCTGGGCGGAACAGTCGGGAGAGACACTGCAGCGTGATTTAACGGGATCCTGAGCTCTAGTTAGTTAAGTAGCTGATTAGTTGTTTTAGTGGGCTTTTTATTTCTGGCCATACTGGCTTCAGACTGGCAAAAACTGGCAAGTTTGTTTCTTTGGAGCTGGGAGAGAATTTCTGCCCACGGTGCTTCTGCTCAAACTTGCTCTGGCAACATGGGTGTGATGCTGGCTCTGCCATTATGACGGAGGACCAGGAGAAGGAAGAGCAGTGAGCAAGAGTGGTGAGGCCTGCAGCTGGAAGAAGATAAGTGCACAGGAACCTACAGGACAAGACCATCATATTCCCAATTCAGTGAACAGAATTAGCTAAGCTGGCTCAGCTTCACCAGGAAGGCTATTACAGAGCCATATTATTGCTGCAGCAGCAACTACAACCCAGCACCTGCTCACACGATTCACTGAACGTAGCTGTGGTCATTTCAGGCTGCAATAGATGACTTAGGCAACATTAGCCAATTTGTGGTGCATGCCTACATCAAGCAGGTTACAGATGCATAGCTCAAGCAATTGAGCTCATCTTCTTACCAATGGAGGCAGCATAGCAGGAAGACAAAGCTCTCGGTTTTGCCAAGCTCACAGGTTGCCCACTGAGCGAGGCATAGCCTTTTGTGCTCAATATCAAGACCCTAGAATATAAGTAAACAAGAAGGGCTTCCACTCACTGAATGTGCAGCTGTTGTGTGATGACGGGCAGTGTATCACATAGCTTTGTGAGTGGTTTCCTGGCCGTTGTCACGATCCTGCATCAGTCCCTCATCCTGCCTCTCTTTTAGCCAGACCATTGTCCGTCAGACTGGCTACTTGGGGACATGGGATATCCCCATAACACATGACTCGTGACACATGATGGGAACCCTGCAGACAGCTGCAAAGGTGTGAGACAACCGGAGCTTTGCCAGAGCTCTGGTTGAGCAACTTATCAGCACCTGAAAGCGAAGTTCCACTGCTTGGATCGGTCTGGAGGTGTCCTGCATTATAGCCCTGACAGAGTTTTCTAGGTTCGCCGTATTCTGCCGTATGCTCCATAAGAGCAACACATCCTACCAGAGCTTAACACCAGCAAATCATTGATGGATGCTTGGGCTGGATTGTCCTTCCCCCCCCCAACCCCCACACCAACAGTCCTATGTACCATCAAACCTAGTCATTTCATCCTCCAGTTTAATGGCCTCAACTCAAACTCCAGTATAAGTATTTCTATCAAATGGCATGGCCAACAACACTCATCTAATGAAACAAGAATTCAGTCAAAAATTGTGATTTCAAATTGCAATCAAACACATACAAATCCTGAAGGTCACCCTGGTGAAAATCCCAAATGCCTGTCTTAGTTACTCTTCTACTTATTCTCACGTTCCTACAAGGTCTTATCTTAGGGGCAGGGGGTGCCCTGCTGTCCTCATTCTGACTATATTCTCAATGATCAAGCACAGGCACATGTAAGAAAGAAAGAAAGACTTGCATTTATATAGCGCCTTTCATGACCACTGGACGCCTTAATACCAATGAAACACTTTCGAAGTGTAGTCACTATTGTAATGTAATTTACACCGTCCCTTTAAATGGTGTTACTTCTGCCTGAATCCGACCACCAGCCCCTACCCACCACCACTCGTGCCTATAAACAGCATGAGTAGCACTGACAGCTGTCCCAACCTATGGAAAACGGGTGCGAATGTGAAAATAGTTCATGCCCACGACATCGGGCAGGTTTTGGCCATCAATTGCAAGTGTCCCCCCGATGTCTCAGGGAGGAAGATTAGAAAAGATAGAATAGCTTAGATTTAGTACGCAAAAATTAAGTTACAGTTAATAAATAAAATTGGAGGATAGAAAGTATGAATGGGAAGGAAGAGATGGCAAGATGAGTAGAATTAAGTGTTTAGATGTTTAATTCTTAAATTTGTATTCTAAGTGTCTGTTTTAATTCTGTATAGTTAATTATATTAAAGTTACTACTGATTGTGGGGTAGATTTATTTCTAATATTGCTGTTTATCTCACTGTCATGGTATATTGGCTGAAAACTTACAAAAACGCCCAGCAGTGGGAGAAGGTCATTGCCAGTCAGCAGGATTTGTACTAAGATCTGATTTCTACCCTTTTATTATCATAAAATTAATTATTGTGTCCGTTAATGGATCAATCGTCTACATGGAAAGGGGAAATCTGGATGCAATCTGTATTGCAAAAAATGTCCTATAATTTGGCAATCTGTGGACAGTTGCTATTTTCCTATGCATACAAAATTAGAATGCACACACATTATTTTATACACACCTAGAAGGATCAATTTCCTGATTGTTTTACAATGTAAGTAAACAGATGTGTACACAATATAAATGCGCACTCCTTTGTGCAAAGCGGAAGATGCTGACCCAAAATGCCAGGGAGTTGAAAGGAATAGATTCCTTTAGGAGGATTGTAATAAGAAAAAAGAAATGGTTCAACCCGTGATCCATACTGGAAATACATCATCCTGGCTTTAAATGGAATCCCAGAAGGGGATTGGGTGATGCAGCAAGTTGAAATACTTTGCATCCCTTGGATCTGGGTTTAAATCCAACACATTCCCCTGTGTAATGCCTGTAACATTCAGAAGTAAAATGAACAGACTCAACCTAATTTTGAGTGGATGTAAGTCCACAGCCCACAATGGCCCATAATTTGTTACTAATTAGCTGCCTTTGCAGACACATTCTGAGGTTAAAAGCATAGATAATGCCGGAAATAAAAAATGGCATACTGTTGCAGCAAGGGTGATGTTGGTTAAAGTACATTTTTGGGACACTGTAGAAGGAGCCTTGCCAGGTACTTAACCCATGGTATACTGCAACCATGATAGTATGATGTTGTCACACCCACCTTTGCCTTCATTTACTTTAGTAATCACAAACTTCATGCACTTCGACTCCCTGTGAGGAAATAGATAATGGGCTGGATTTTGCAGCAAAAATAATGGTAAAGCTTACAGCGCTCACCGTTATTAACGTGCAAATCAGACAGCAACTTCCAGCGACCCCACATGCACAGTTAAACTCATAAATCAGAAGTTGCTGTCCTTGATGCCCTGCTCGTCCAGAAGCTGCCCAACAGTTGTATCTCGCCGAGAAACTTGGCTTTGAAACACATGGAATGGTGTGAAGTTGTTGTACTTACCTGATATATACCCATTAAACTCGCCAGAATGTTAGGGCATGTCCATTCCAATGTCATCATCATAGGCAGTCCCTCGGGGTCGAGGATGACTTGCTTCCCCACTATAAACGAGTACTCAGGTGACTGATGAACTCATTTTAAACGGTGGAAGATGCCTGTGCGTGAATTCTTTTAACGTGGGGTGGCCGTTGCACACCTGCCACCATACGGGCTTGTCGGAGCAAGGTCTTGGTCCAGAGGCAAGGGGATCCAAGACAACTGGAGACCAGGCTCCGCGACATGTGCCAATACATACACACAAACTCAAACATACTCCTACTGTTCTCCTTCCATCTTCCCACAGGATCTCTCTCCATGTAGAATTCATGGGGGTCAAGTTTCGGCCTGAGTTGCTCCTATTTTTTTGGAGCAACTGGTTTAGAATGGAATATCTTAGAAATTGCAATTCTCGGCATTTAGTTTGCTCCAGTTCTAGTCAGTTAGAACAGTTTCATTTTGGAACAGATTTTTTTTTTCAAAAGGGGGCGTGTCCGGCCACTTACGTCTGTTTTGAAAGTTTAGGCAGCGAAAACTTACTCCAAACTAACTTAGAATGGAGTAAGTGCAGATTTTTGTACACTCAGAAAAACCTTGCCTACACTTTACAAATCAGGCGTAGGTTACAAATCTGGCATCGGGAACCGGGGTGGGGGGGGGGGGGGAAGGGAAGTAATTAAATTCTACAAGCATTCAACAGTCTTACTTATACAAATAAAGAGCCATCCTGACTAAAAAATTATAAACAAAGCAAAGACAAAATATTGATTATTCCTACCTGTGTGAAGCAGCAGCAGCAGCCTTTGAGCTGCGGTGCTTCAGGAAAGCCTTCCATGTAGGAGACAGGGATGGCGTCAGTGACTCGACGACAGCCCAACAACGGCAGCAAGCAGCCTTCGAGCTGCAGTGCTTCAGGCAGGCCTTCCTTCCATGTTGGAGACAGGGGTGGCGTCAGTGACTCGACGACAGCCGAAGACATAGCAAGCAGCCTTCGAGCTGCGAGGGAACTGAGGCCATTCGGCCACGGGATAGGGACGGTGACAGTGGCTGATGGCGGCCGAAGACAGAGCAAGCAGCCTTCGGGCTTTGAGGGAGACTGAGGCCATTAGGCCAGGGACAGGGAGAGACAGCCAGATAGCCAGTTTGAAACTTAATTTTGCAGAATGGGTGCTGCATTGTCAACACCACAGATTATGCAATGGTTCGCCATCAATTCACTGCAGAGGAGAGAATTGATTAGAGCTCACCGCACCAGGAACGTCATAGCCCGTAGGCTGATGGGCAGGAGACCTTACCCATGTCGACAATATTGAGCCAGGCGCTCGTACCTGGACATGAGCGAGGCTGATTGTATCAAAAGACTGCGCTTCCGCAGAGAAGTTGTCGCTGAGACCTGTGATATGCTGACGGCAGGTTTGCAGACCAGAAGCAGAACGCCAACTGCCTTGTCTGGTGAAGTGAAGGTAACAGCTGCACTTGCTGTCTATGCCTCAGGATCGTTTCAGGCTACAACTGGAGATGTGTGTGCCATCTTTCAACGTGCAATACATGCCTGCGTTTACCAGGTCACGGCTGCACTGTATGCGCGAAGGAATGATTTCATCAATTTCCTAATGGCCGCACAAGCGATCCATGGGAGGGCTGTGGGCTTCTTCAGGATTGCCGGCTTCCCAAAGGTACAGGGCTGCATTGATTGTACCCACATAGCCTTGCGAGCACCTGTGGAGGATTCCGAGCAGTACAGGAATAGAAAAGGTTTCCACTCTATCAATGTGCAGCTCGTGTGTGACGACAAGCAGCGCATCATGTCAGTCGATGCGAGATACCCTGGCAGCGCCCATGATGCGTTCATCCTACGCGACAGTGTTATATCTGACATGTTTGAGCAGCAGCCAGAAGGGCAGAGCTGGCTACTGGGAGACAAAGGGTACGGCCTGACCACCTGACTCATGATGTCCCTACGCGTGACACGGTCAGAAGCTGACCGTCAATACAACATGGTGCACATTGCGACGCACAGCATCACTGAGAGGACCATTGGCACATTGAAACAGCGATTCCGATGCCTGGACCATTCCAGAGGCCACTTGCAATACTCTTCTCAGATTGTCGGTCACTTCACTGTTGTGTGCTGCATGCTCCATAACTTAGCCATCATGAGGCAGCAGGAGCTGGTAGTGGAACCAGAAGACCTACGTGAGGATCCAGTGCATGATAATATTACGGAACAGCAGGATGTGGATGATGACGACAATCAGGAAAGCATGCAAGTGCCTGATGCCGGAGCGCGAGGTCGAAGGAGGGCCGTCCATCGTGCTCCTTTAACGATTGCTCGAGCCTTGCGCCAGCAGCTCATCCATGAAAGCTTCAATTACTGATGCCTGAGGGCTCTGCGACCACTGTTGCACATGGACATGTTTATTCTTTGCAGTTGTTCCTACGTTGTGTTGTGTTAATGGAACATGAAACAGTTTTAATGAAAAAATATTTTATTGAAAAGTTAAAGTCACTGTAATAAAATATTTATTGTATCAAACTTTAATTTATAATATGACTCATGAAGATCACTTAAAGATTTTAAGATCACTTATAAACTTGTAAAGTTACAAAAGTTACAAAACAATCTAAAAGTGAAAAATCTTACACTCTTAAGATCACTTAAACTTCAAGATCACTTTTTAGATGCAAAATTAAATAAGTAACAAAATGTGAGAGCATATACATTATAAGATCACTTAAAAACCCTAAGATCACTTATAAGTTGTAAAGTTACAAAACTTATAACACAATTTCAATTTGAAAAACGCCGCTACAGCTACATCAAGAACAAGAACAAAAGCAGCAAAGAAAGGCTGCAACCATGTCTCATCCATATCTCAGTGAATGTTCACTTCTTCATGGGGTGTCATTTGATTGGTCGGGCTGTGTGCCCTTATTATTGCAGCAGCTACCTCACCCAGGCTCTCCCTGACGGCCTGTGCCGTCGATTGCACTCCCTCGGACATTCCCTCCCTAAGTTCCCGTGTCATGACTGCTATTTCTCCCGTCAGGGCCGTCAACTCTTCACCCACTGCACTGACGCCACCGATGAGTGATCGGGTAAGCTCATTCATCTCCATACCCAATGCCACAACCTGAGCCGCATCTGTTGCACACTGCATCTCAGGAGAGCGTGTCTCCAATCTCCTTCTCCTCTGCGTGGGTCTGCCTCGTGGCACCACTACACTGGGAGGCGTGGGCACGGACGGTGGGATGCTCGGTGTTCCAAACGGCACCACTACACAGGGAGGCGTGGGCTGGGACGGTGGGACGTTCTGTGTTCCAGACGGCAGTACTAGAGCGAGGGGCGGGCTTGGAAGGTGGGGCGCTCGGTGTTCCAGACGACAGCACTCGAGTGCAAGCCATGCGCTGGGATGGTGGGTGAATGGGTGTAAACTGCTCCATGATATCACCAGCACCACTAGGACCCGCAACGTCAGAATCAAAAACCATGGAAGGTGGAACCAGAACCTATGCTAGAGGTTGAAACTCTGATGCTCCTTAATGGGGGCTCATAAACATTAATTTGGAAGCTCTCCCCTGTAGACATTTCAGTCATCGCTGCCATCATCCAGTCTGGATCGTCCGCATCTGATTGTACTGGTTCTTGTTCTGTATCCTCAGGATCCTCAGGGTTGGCAGCATCATCATCATCATCATGTTCTGCAAAATACATCAGAACAGTCAAATGTTTAACAGCAAGGGAGGGGGAAGGATGGGTGACATGAGTATTCTCACACACAGCAGGCCAAGCAGCAGGTTGATTTAAAAGGCCACGATGCATTTTCAGGACTTACCCTCTTCCTTGCGTGCGGGCCCAGCTTGTGCTGTACTGATTGCTTTTCTCCATGTACGACTCATCATAGCAGCTGCCCTTTGTTCCAAGGGTGTCAGTGGATGCAGATTGGGTGTGCCTCCTCCTGTCCGAGTTGCTTCCCTTTTGTTGTGGGCCAATTTCTTCTGCAAAGAGTAAAATATAACTTTTTACAGAGTGCGTCTTTCTGTTTCAATTACAATTACATTAAAAATGGAAAATATTATTTACACTAACTACTTGACCAAGATCGTGCCATTTCTTTTTGCACTGACTTCCAGATCTCATGGTATGCACCACTGCGCAGTAATCTTCTGCAACTTGGTTCCAGCGTTTCTTCATTTCTTTTGGTGGCACTTTTATGCGACCTCTGTTGCTGGTATCTAGCTCCTGCCATCTATGCTCAATGATATTGACTAGTATCTCCACTTCCTCATGCAAGAAATTCTTTGTTCTTGGTGGACGTTGTTCCATTGCTGTATTGAATTGACACTCTGATTTTTCAAAATACACGGTCCTTATTTTGCATGCACCTATGCAGCACCTGTTCTGGAAGTTTGGCAGTGAAAAGCAGCACTCACTGATTTCAGCAGGTGATTTCTTCAACAGTGCTGCTAAAAGCACTCCTTCAGACACCAAAAAATCACCAAAATTCAATCCCAAGCCTTTCCAGGGTATCAACAGACAAATTAACACTTTTCTTTAAGTCCCTTTAAAAATGGCCGAGTGCCAATGTTTATGGGCTACTGCGTGTGCGTGTGCGCTCCAACGCGCATGTGCCAGGCTGCCAGCACGACGTTGCCTCATTTAAATTAGCCCCGCCCCCCCACCACTTGTAGAATCGGTGCGACTCTGTGGCTCCGCCCCCTCGCTGCTGTGCGCATGCCGTGCCGAGCTCCCAGGGACCTGCAAGGAGCCAGAGAATTTAGAAGTATTTTTCTGTCGCACTTTTAGGCGTGAAAAACGGGCGTCCAGATCGGGGCTGCGCCGTTCTAGGCACGGCCCGAAACTTGACCCCATAGTACGCAATGTGAGCCTCACCACCTCACAGCCTCACTATTGGCCCATGCTGTGCTTTCCTTTGCTCTTATCCACGCTGCTCCACCTCTCTGCTCCTCCATGCCTCGTTCATCCTCTCCTCTCCGCTTCCGATCTCCGGACCTCGCCGGTCCTGACATCCGCTCATCGACAGTCCCTCCCTCCGCTCCTCGCCGCTTCCGACCTCCGCTCCTCGCCGCTTCCGACCTCCGCTCATCATCGCTTCCGACCTCCGCTCCTCGCCGCTTCCGACCTCCGCTCCTCGCCGCTTCCGACCTCCGCTCATCATCGCTTCCGACCTCCGCTCCTCGCCGCTTCCGACCTCCGCTCATCATCGCTTCCGACCTCCGCTCCTCCCCGCTTCCGACCTCTGCTCCTCGCCGCTTCTGACCTCCGCTCCTCCCCGCTTCCGACCTCTGCTCCTCGCCGCTTCTGACCTCCGCTCCTCCCCGCTTCCGACCTCCGCTCCTCGCCGCTTCCGACCTCTGCTCCTCCCCGCTTCCGACCTCTGCTCCTCGCCGCTTCCGACCTCCGCTCCTCGCCGCTTCTGACCTCCGCTCCTCCCCGCTTCCGACCTCTGCTCCTCGCCGCTTCTGACCTCCGCTCCTCCCCGCTTCTGACCTCCGCTCATCATCGCTTCCGACCTCCGCTCCTCCCCGCTACCGACCTCCGCTCCTCGCCGCTTCTGACCTCCGCTCCTCCCCGCTACCGACCTCCGCTCCTCCCCGCTACCGACCTCCGCTCCTCGCCGCTTCTGACCTCCGCTCCTCCCCGCTTCCGACCTCTGCTCCTCCCCGCTTCCGACCTCTGCTCCTCGCCGCTTCTGACCTCCGCTCATCATCGCTTCCGACCTCCGCTCCTCGCCGCTTCCGACCTCCGCTCATCATCGCTTCCGACCTCTGCTCATCATCGCTTCCGACCTCCGCTCATCATCGCTTCCGGCCTCCGCTCCTCGCCGCTTCCGACCTCCGCTCATCATCGCTTCCGACCTCCGCTCATCATCGCTTCCGACCTCCGCTCCTCCCCGCTTCCGACCTCTGCTCCTCGCCGCTACCGACCTCCGCTCCTCGCCGCTTCCGACCTCCACTCATCATCGCTTCCGACCTCCGCTCCTCGTCGCTTCCGACCTCCGCTCCTGGCCGCTTCCGACCTCCGCTCCTGGCCGCTTCCGACCTCCACTCCTCGTCGCTTCCGACCTCCGCTCCTCGTCGCTTCCGACCTCCGCTCATCTACACTTCCGACCTCCGCTCCTGGCCGCTTCCGACCTCCGCTCCTGGCCGCTTCCGACCTCCACTCCTCGTCGCTTCCGACCTCCACTCCTCGTCGCTTCCGACCTCCGCTCCTCGTCGCTTCCGACCTCCGCTCATCTACACTTCCGACCTCCACTCCTGGCCGCTTCCGACCTCCACTCCTTGCCGCTTCCGACCTCCACTCCTTGCCGCTTCTGACCTCCGCTCCCCGCCACTTCCGACCTCTGCTCCTCCCCGCTTTCGACCTCCGCTCATCATCACTTCCGACCTCCGCTCCTTGCTGCTTCTGACCTCCGCTCATCATCACTTCCGACCTCCGCTCCTTGCTGCTTCCGACCTCCGCTCCTTGCTGCTTCTGACCTCCGCTCATCATCACTTCCGACCTCCGCTCCTTGCTGCTTCCGACCTCCGCTCCTCGCCGCTTCCGACCTCCGCTCCTTGCTGCTTCCGACCTCCGCTCCTTGCTGCTTCCGACCTCCGCTCCTTGCTGCTTCCGACCTCCACTCCTTGCTGCTTCTGACCTCCGCTCCCCGCCACTTCCGACCTCTGCTCCTTGCCGATCTTGACCTCCGCTTCGCCCCGCTTCCGAACTCCGCTCCACGCTGCTTCCGACCTCCTCTCCTCGTTGCTTCTGACCTCCGCGTTGTTGATTCTTCTGCTGCGGTGGCTAGCTTTTTTTGATTTGCCTACAGCTCCAGCCTCGCGCTTCAAACTGCTCCTCCATTCCAGTGTAAGCAAACTTTTAATGGCGTGATAAGTCTTAATTACTGCCAAACAAGGGCTTGGATTTTACTGTGAGTGGCGACGGAATGTTTTTTGCCGGTCACCCTCCCGTACAGTTGCCCACAGACTGTTAGCAAGCTTGTCAGCAGAGATTTCCTCTCTTCCAGCATCAGTTTGAATTCAGCGCCCTCTACAGAAAATCTGTGGTGTCCATGAGGAGGTCAAGCAGCAAGGAAACTGTTCAACCAATCAGTTTGAAGAATCCTCACTAACATATAGACTGTAAAGCAGGAAGTGAAAAATAGGAAATATAAATGACATTTAGATCATTGTACAGGAAGCAAAATAAAGATTGGGGCATACACATGGTATTTATGGAAATACACATAAGAGCAAAACAGGAAAGCGGTACAAGAAACATTTGAATTTTTGTTCTTTTTAAAATTTGCAACATTAATTTTCTTCTGAGGGAATGAGATTCTGCACTTATAAAATTAATTTTTCAGGGCCAGAGTGATTGTTCAGCAGTAAATTATCACTTAGTACACTATTAAAACCTCAGTTACTCCTGATTAAACAAGCCTGAACTTTTTCTGCCATTTTTAAAGCAAGAATAGTGGTTTATGCCATGACAATGATCTCTGTGCAGATTCCATCGGCGCAGACTGCAATAGCGCACTCGTGAAGGAGCAGGGTATCACTGACAGCAGTTTCTGGATTTCCGCGTTTAACTGCACATGTGTGGATGCCAGAAGTTGCTGTCAGTTTTACCCAGTAATAAAGCAAGTGTGCTGACAGCCTCACCATTATTAGTGTAACAATATCTGGCCAATATCTCTAGCACTGAAAATTAACTTTAAAGTGTAGAGTCTCATTATTTCAGATTTGAATTATTGTTGGAGATTTAAAATAGTAAAAACATTTAAATATTTTCTTTTCTTTATGTCTTTTCTCTCTCTCTTTTAATCCATGATTTATTTCCCTCACTTTATTTTGCTTTCTGCACCTGATTTGACATTGAATAAACATTCTAACTGACATTTCCTGGTTCAGACTCTGCACTGCTCATAAACAATTCTACAATCTGATTGGTTAAGGAGATACACAGTTTTTGGTCTTGTTCACTCAGGTCTGAGTTGCTCTGTGGATGGTGCTGTGCTTTTTTGGTAGTTGGCTGACAGGAAATTCTAGTGCAAAAGTCCATACAAAGTGCAAGTAATGGCTGGTACCATTGCTTCATCACTGACTGCAAAGTCCAGCCCATTAATTATGATTTCTTCGCTAACACATGGCGTGGTTGAGGTGAATAACACAGATGCATTCAAGGGGAAACTATCTAAGTATATAAAGGAGAAAGGAATATAAGGATATATTGATAGGATGTGATGAAGTAACGTGAGATGAGGCTTGTGCGGAACAGAAACACCGGCATAGACCTGTTGGGCAAAACGGCCTGTTTCTGCGCAGTAAATTCTATGCAAATTGAGAACTGGGGACTTTTAAGATCGATCAAATGAAAACAAATTGCTAAACATCGAGTGTCACATCAGATGTCCATTATTATTAAATGGCAGAAGCTCCGTAGATGTTCTACCTTGTATAGGAGCTTCTGTGATTTAAAGGCAGCCTGCCCTTTTTCAAAGCTGCATATTGCAAAGCATTTTTTTTAAAGAAACTTTTGGAAAAAAATGGCTGCATCCAGCACACCCAGATTTTCGGATGGTGCAGGGGTCGTGCTGGTCAAAACAGGAATAAAGTCGTCTTCTCCACAGATGGCCAGAGGGTGCCCAAGAAAATTGCACATCAGCAGCGGGGACGAGGTGGTAGAGAATTCCAGAGGTATTGCTCTGAAGAGCTAGAAACAAAGCAGGAAAAAATGTAATTACCCAAACAATGGGAAAGAAAAATCAGACAGAGTATAAAACGGGCTGCCAATTTGTTATCGGCCATATTGCATTACAGCCCAACGTGAATTGATACACTATTGTTTCAACTAAAAAATGGCATTTGGATCCTGAAACAGATACAGGGCATTCCTTAGCATATATTTATTAGGCATCTAAATTGATGCCGGCTTCAAAATGGCATCTGGTGGGCCCGAGCGGCAAATAGGTGGGCAAATTCACAATTCAAATTTTAGGGGCCAAACGTGAGAAAGGGGCAAGCAGAAGTTGGAAATTGCTACCCCTGTGATTACTTGGCACAGATTTTGAACTTAATCCATCAATACAGGTGGAGTAGCACAGCGGTTATGTGATTGGATTAGTAATCCAGAGGCCTGGCCTAATAATCCAAAGAATGTGACGTCAAATCCTACCGTGGCATTTTGAGCATATGAATTCAGTTTGAAAAAACTGGTACCATGAAGCTGTCAGATTGTTAAGTTGTGTTCTCATGCACTGTGTGGTGCATCTGGCTTCATTGAAGACCTATGCTCCAAACCTAGTCATGCCCCTAACTAAGCTGTTCCAGTACAGCTACAACATTGGTATATACCCAGTGTTATACCTGCAAACTTGCCCAGGTATGTCCTGTCCACCAAAAGCAGGACAAATCCAAATTGGCCAATTACTCCTGATCATCAGTAAAGTGAAGGAAGGAGTCGTCAACATGCTGCCAAGCGGCACTTACTCACCAATAACCTGCTCACCGATGCTCAGTTTGGGTTTTACCAGGGCCACTTGGCTCCAGACCTCATTACAGCCTTGGTCTAAACACGGATCTAAGACCTGGATTCTAGAGATGAGATGAGAGCAACTGCTCTTGACATCAAAGCAGCAGTTGACTGAGTGTAGCATCAAGACATAAGTGGGGATAATGGGGAATACTCTCTATACCTGGCACAAAGTAAAATGGATTTGTTTGGAGGCCAATCATCTCAGCCTCAGGACATCGCTGCAGAAGTTCCTCAGGGCAGCGTCCAAAGCCCAAATATCTTCACCTGGTTCATCAATTACCTTCTTGCATCATAAGGTCAGAGGTCGGGCTGATGATTGCATGGTGCTTAGCTCCATTTGCAATTTGTCAGATAATGAAGCAGTCCATGCTCGCCTGCAGCAAGACATGGACAACATCCAAGCTTGAGCTGATAAGTGTCAGATAATATTCAGCTCACACAAGTGCCAGGGAATGACCATTTCCAACAAGAGAGGACCTAATCATCTTCCCTTGACATTCAATGGCAACATTGAATCCCCAGCATCATCATTCTGGATGGTCACCATTGATGAAAAACTCAACTGGTCCAGGCACATAAATGCTGTGCTACTAGGGTAGGTCAGAGGCTGGGTAATCTGTGTGAGTGGCTCACCTTCTGACTCCCAAAACCCTCTCTGCCACCTACAGGACACAAGTCAAAAGTGTGATGGAATGCCTTTCACTTGCCTGAATAGGTGTAGCTGCAACAAGACACAAGAAGCTCAACCCCTTCCAAGTCAAAGCAGTCCACTTGATCGGCAGTGTAACCATTAGCCTAAACATTAAAATTGGCTGTGTGGTTGATAATGAAGAAGAAAGTCATGGGCTGCAGGAGGATGTCAATCTATTGGTCAGGTGGGTAGAGCAGTGGCAAATGGAATTTAATTCAGAGAAGTGTGAGGTGATGCACTTTGGGAGGGCGAGTAAGGAAAGGGTATACACTTTAAGCGGTAGGCCACTTAATAGCGTAGATGAACAAAGGGACCTTGGAGTCCCTGAAAGTAGCATGCCAGGTGGATAAGGTGGTTAAGAAGGCATACGGAATGCTTGCCTTTATTGGCCGAGGCATAGAATATAAGAGCAGGGAGGTTATGATTAAATTGTATAATACTTCGGTTAGGCCACAGCTGGAGTACTGAGTGCAGTTCTGGTCACCGCATTATAGGAAGGACGTGATTGCACTAGAGAGGGTGCAGAGGAGATTTATTAGGCTACTGCCTGGAATGGAAAATCTCAGTTATGAGGATAGAGGAGGTTGAGAGGAGACCTCATTGAGGTGTACAAAATATTGAGGGGCCTGGACATAGTGGATAGTAAGGGTCTATTTCCATTGGTGGAGGGGTCTATTACAAAGGGGCATAGTTTTAAGGTGGTCAGTGGAAGGTTGAGAGGGGATTTGAGGGGGGGGGGGCTTCTTTATGCAAAGGGTTGTGGAGATCTTGAACTCGCTGCTTGGGAGAGTGGTGGATGCAGAAACCCTCATGCAGGAAGTTTACAAACATTAAACACTTCATTTTTACAAATAAAGAGCCATCATCAATAATACATGATAACTAAATCAAAAAATCAACCAATAAATCAATCAAAAAAAAATAAAAAATAAAAAAATAAATAAAAATAAAAAATCAATAAATAAAAAATTATGTTTCTACCAACTTACTGCAGCACCGGGAGCCCTCCAACAGTGTGCTGGGATAGGCCCACCCACCCACCCACCCCCTGCAGTGTCTCTCTCTCTGTCTCTATCAGTGTCTATCTGTGTTTCTGACAGTGAGGGGTGAGGGAGAGAGAGGGGGTGGGGGGAGGGGAGGGAGGAGGTGGAGGAAGGGGAAAGGAGGGGGGAGAGGAGGGGGAGGGAAGGGGGAGAGGAGGGCGGAGGGAGTGAGAGGAGAGGTGGAGGGGAGGGGGGAGAGGAGGAAGGGAGTAGAGGAGGGGTGGGGAGAGATGGGGATGGGGGAGGGAAGGGGGAGAGGGGGAGAGGGGGGAGGGGGTAGGGGGAGGAGGGGAGGAGGGAAGGGGAGGGGGAAGGGAGAGGGGAGAGGAGGAGGGGGGTGGAGGGGGGAGAGGGGAGGGGAGAGAGGGGGGGGAGGGAGAGGGGAGGAGAGGAGAGGAGGGAGAGGGAGGGGGGAGAGGAGGGGTGAGAGGAGGGGGGAGGGAGGGGGAGAGGAGGGGGAGGTGGGGAGAGGAGGGGACAGGGATGAGGGGGAAGGGCTGAACGGGAGGAGGGGAAGGCTGAACGGGAGGGGGGGATGCTGAACGAGAGGGAAGGAGGGTGGGAGGCTGAACGCGAGGGAGGGAGTGGGGGGGGAGGCTGAACGCGAGGGAGGGAGGGGGGGGCGGAGGCTGAATGGGAGGGGGGCGGGGAGGCTGAAAAGGCCCCGCCACCACCGACGAAGAAGAAGCCGGGCCACCGTCGCCAACACTTCGGGTGGGGTCCGCCCTCAGCGAGATGCCGGGTGGGCGGGCCCCACCGACGACGTGGAGGGGAGTGGGTGGGAGGCTGAATGGGAGGGAGGGGGGGAGCTGAACGGGAGGGAGGAGCGGGAGCTGAGCGCGCATGTGCAGAGGTCCCGGCACTGTTTTCAGTGCCGGGACCTGGCTCCGTCTCCGACCCCCTTGTGCTGCGCCACACCGAGCACGAAGACGTTCTGAGGAGACCGGAGAATCACAAGGTAAGTTTTCGGCATCCTTTTTATTCCAGAAAGTCGGTGCACCTTATGGAGGTGCACCATTTTTCCAGAGGGCGGAAACTTGGGCCCTATCTGAGAGGAACATTCACCAGTGGAGAGGCAAATTATCTTTCATTTTGCAGGACCTGGATACCTCTATAACGTTTCTATTTAACATTGAAAGTTATTCATTTGGATACCTTCGTTCAGGCAAAGTTACTTAAAGGGAAATTAGTTTAGGGGCCGGAAAGAATGGCGTGATCTAATTATGCTAATACAGTGCAATTATTTGGTTCAGAAAAAAAAATGTTTAAGCAAAGATTAAGGATGGAGGTACAAATTCTAAAGCCTGCTTTAATATAAATCACAACAGTGGATGGTCCAAAGCATGCGGTTTGCAAACTATTATTTTCTTTAGAGTGTATGAGTTTCTGAAATTGTGCGTTGCATTGAACAGGAAATAAATGGCAGCTACAGATGTTATTGAGAAATTAAAACTGAGATCGATGATTTTGTCGGTAGAAGTGTTTCTGAGATATGGTTGTAAGATTTCGGGATGCTGTTATATTGGAATAAGAATTTGGAGAGGAAACAGAAATGCTGATTCAGTATTCTCCAGCCAACTGCACTAATGAGATTTTTATTAGCTAGGAGGAAGAAATTTAATAGAGGCTATTTCATCATAGAACACTTTTGCATTTAAACAGTGGTATTAAAACTATAGCAGCTTGTGGCAGTTTAGTGTCATTGTTAATTAATGGACATGTTATGTTTTTTTGTAAAACTGGCAGTGCTTGGGGAAATGACTCTGTTCTTACACCAATAAAATCGCACTGTTGTTACAATGTGGGCTTACTCTAGAGTGGTCAGCCCAATCCTCCAGTGGGATACAATTGATTACACCTAAGATGTAATATCATAAAGAATTTTCGGAATGCAAAGATGAAATAAAACATGTGAATTATGGAAATCTGTAATAAAACCTGAATTGGCAGGAAATATGCAGCGGGTTTGTTGCGGAACTGAAAATAGAAAAGTTAACTTTTCTGATGTGAGCTTTCATATCAAGGGAACTCAAGGGTCACCCCCAAAACTTTAACTTTTCTTTCACTTTCAGACGTTGATAGATCTATTCTGCATTTCCAAGAATTTCCATTTTGTAATATTGATTTGTTTTAAACTGATTAAACATATCATGTATTCTAACTTTGGGGGTGGTCTTATAATCTTTGCCTAGCACTAGGCTGTAGGCATGTGAACATTCTTATATAAGATAAACAAATATATATATATATATATATGAGTATTTATGCTGTACATACATACATATTTGTTTATCAAGAAAGAACAAAAGAAAGTCTTGCATTTATACAATGTTTTATGACCTGAAGACATCCCAAAGTGTTTCATACCCAATTAAGTACTTTTGAAGTGCAGCACTCCGTCAGTACTGCATTAGAGTATAAGCCTGGATTTTGTGCTGAAGTCTGTGGAGTGGGGTTTGAACACACAACCTTCTGACTCAGTGCCGAGAGTACTACTCTGAGCCAAGGCTAACACCACAAATATGGCAAATTTAGCTAAAGCCAATGTTCTCAGCATGGTAGGTGTAGTGAGCATCTTTCAATTATTCTCTTCCTCACTGATGAATGTCTCTTACTGTCACCTTTATCATTTTTTTAAACTTTTAATTCACCAATAATATTTCAAAAAATGTTTCCCCACTCACATCACAAGGAGTAAAAAGTTCTCTGAGATCTGCCAGGTCAGTTCCTCAACCAATTATTTTTAAGTATTTAAAATAAATTGTTAAATAACTCATAAATCTCACATTCTTGTGCTTCGCAATGTTTTAATTGCCAGTATTTAAAATACATTTTTGACCATTTAATATTTTACTAAATCTGCTTGAAAATTAGTATGGTCAGAGTTTTTAATTAGGTCAGAATGTAAGGAAATTTTAAATCCCAAATTGAATGTTGTCCAACAGCAAATCCATAGAAAGGCAATCAAATAAAACATAAGGACAATGCAGTATAATTTTTATTGCCTGTTGAATTTAATCATTCAATAAAAGCTGGTTTGAAATAATTAACAATTTACAGGATTTTGTGGAATCCCTTATACTTTTCCAAAAAATTGTTTTGTACCTGAAGCAATTTCTTCAGGAACTTTGATATTTCCAAAGGTTATTTGCCTTCTATGTTCTTGTTTGGTCATATTGCTATAATTGATATATATTGATATAATTTCCTTTCAAAATTTTAATATTCAGGTCATTCATGATTATTCCAATGCAGCCTTGTTAATAATCACAGCAAACAAGGCTGTTCCCTTTGGCAGGAGCACACCTCATGAACTAAGGGCTAGAAGTTCAGTATCACCCACTTTGAGGCGGTGACACCACCGGGGCACTTCCTTTAGCGCTGGGCGATACCTACCGCCTCAAAGTGGGATATTCCATTGTATCGCCCTAATAGGAGAGTAGAGCGCTCAGAGAAGCGTTCCACACTCCTCTTTGGGCGCTAACGGAGCGATAGCATAGGAGGCCTACTCAATTTTTGGCGCCAGGATGCCAGCATCCTAGCAACTGGAAGATGAAGAAAAAATCCTGTTGGAAAAATTCAATAAATCTCACCCACATTTTCCCACTACTGCAACAAATAAATAAAAGTTGAAAAAGTGAAATTTCAGCACTTACCTTGCACTCCGGACGATATCGGCCCAGGACCGACTGCTTTGCCCCACCAGTGTCAGCGCCAGGCATTATGCCAGGCAAAAGACTGAATTTTGCAAACGCGGCGCTACAGGTGTGTTGCGCACGTGGTGACGTCACCGAGTGGGCGCTAGCGAGCGCAGTGCAAACTGTCAGTGCCGCTACTAAAACTTCACTGAAGTACCCAGTAGGCACTGACCGCGTGGAGCTCAGGTGAATTTCTAGTCCTAAAACTTATATACTTCATGCATGGAATGAATGGGTTAGCGTGCTGCATCATTAGCCATTACCTGTTACTCAAGGTACATAGTAGAAAGATTTACAGGCTATCTACTGTCATGTTTGTAACCTTCACATAACTGTAACCTTTATGTAACAACACTGTACACTGTATACACCTGAGAAATGCACACCTTGACCACAGGGGGTGAACTTGTGGGAGACACTCCTCACCTGGTCATCCAGGTATATAAAGGGAGGTCCCACGCAGGTTCATCACTTCTTGGTCCTGTGAATAAAGGTACAGGTCACAGAGTGACTTTGTCTCCAGTATGTACCTCATGTTGATTTACAGTAGAGTGTAAGGACACAACTTCTACTGTACTTTCCTCATTGCTTTCATAGGTGGAAAAATACCGTAGTGACTGAACACATAAATCAGCATGCAAAGAGCAATAGAATACTTCACTTTCACTGGTTCTTTAAACCATTTAGTGAGAAAGCATTCCACTTGGTTCTAGGGAGTTTCATCTCACTGCTGCCATGTGCAGCACAATGGTTGAAACAAGGGAACTGCAGTTATGCCCAAAATCCAATGCATCTATCTCACCTTGAGAAGTTCCTGGATACAGAAATGGCAATCAAATCAGATTGAAGACGTAATGGTAGAAGGCATCTAGGGGCCAAAATTGCCTGTCCCAATAAAGCCTTTAGCTGCCGGAGGGCGACGGCCATGGGGCAGCGCGAAATGGCCACCGACTCTCCGTGGAGAGACCACCATTTTAGAAATTTCCCTACCTCAGGTGCGAAGCGGTGTCCAGGATCACTCCACCTGTTTGCCCCCTCACGAAACTGCCTTTGTGAAATTGACCCTTACCCAAAATTGCCCCGTGGGTGAGGCCCCGCCATAGGCTTTTGCTGTCGATGCACTCTGTGTGAAATGGCAGAACTGCCGCTCTTAAAGGGGAGGACCAACTGCCGCTGCTGCCATGTTAGTTTTTTCTTGTCGGCCAACTGCCAGATCGGCCCGACAATTATGCCTCCGGGTTTGGCTGGCCTACCCATAGTTTGTAGCGGTTCTCCCCTTTAACTTAAGGGGAGAGACGTTGTGTCGCGCCAGCGCGATGACATCATCAGTGCGGCGCTGATGACTAATAGCAGTGGACACTCCGTTTCGCCCCCACTTCCAGCCCGCTAGTGACGGCCACTGCGCTCTGCTCCCACTTCCGCCCCCATGATGATCCACTTCCGCCCCGCTGGAAAAAATACCGAGGAGCTGAATTCCGCCAGATAGGCCACCGCAGAACACTTCAAAAAGGGTAGGTATGCCCCGTTTCCGGCGGAGGGCAATTTCTATCTCTTACTTTCCATATTAATGAGCATTGACACTCAATTTTAACCAGAAAAAGCCATAAGATAAGGCGGAACGCTGATGTTACAACTTACCCAATATTACTCTCAATTCAACAAAGAGTAAAATTGGGCGAGGTGTCAAACCAACGATGCATTCGATCTCACTACTTTCCCAATGGGTGGAAGGGGTTAAAATTGCTCATTTATCAGTATTTACATTACTCAGGGATTGATGATATAATGTGCATCCAAAGCTTATTTTTGATGGGTAAGCTATTACACATCCTGACTGTCCCTCTAAGCTCATATTCTATGACACAAGTCTTACATAGAAACATAGAAACATAGAAATTAGGTGCAGGAGCAGGCCATTCGGCCCTTCAAGCTTGTATCGCCATTCAATAAGATCATGGCTGATCATTCAACCTCAGTACCCCTTTCCTGCTTTCTCTCCATACCCCTTGATCCCTTTAGCTGTAAGGGCCATATCTTACTCCATTTTGAATATATCTAACGAACTGGCCTCAACAACTTTCTGCGGTCGAGAATTCCACATGTTAACCACTCTCTGAGTGAAGAAGTTTCTCCTCATCTCGGTCCTAAATGGCCTACTCCTTATTCTTAGACTGTGACCCCTGGTTCTGGAACTGCCCAGCAATGGGAACATTCTTCCTGCCTCTAACCTGTCCAATCCCTTCAGAATTTTATATGTTTCTATGAGATCCCCTCTGATTCTTCTAAACTCCAGTGGATACATGTCCAATTGATCCAGTCTCTCCGCATATGTCAGTCCTGCCATCCCGGGAATCAGTCTGGTGAACCTTCGCTGTACTCCGCCAATAGCAAGAACGTCCTTCCTCAGATTAGGTGACCAAAACTGAACGCAATATTCTAGGTGTGGCCTCACCAAGGCCCTGTACAACTGCAGTAAGACCTCCCTGCTCCTATACTCAAATCCCCTAGCTATGAAGGCCAACATACCATTTGCCTTCTTCACCACCTGCTGTACCTGCATGCCAACCTTCAATGACTGATGTACCATGACACCCAGGTCTCGTTGCACCTCCCCTTTTCCTAATCTGTCACCATTCAGATAATATTCTGTCTTCCTGCTTTTGCCACCAAAGTGGATAACCTCACATTTATCCACATTATACTGCATCTGCCATGCATTTGCCCACGCACCTAACCTGTCCAAGTCACCCTGCAGCCTCTTACATAAATCTGCAAATAAATTCACAATTTTCCTCCGAAAGATTTAAAATTTGGTTGGCAATAGTTCAAAAGTTGAAGGGATAGCTGAAGTTTCACAGCTCAGAGAGAATGTCAGTTATAATTTAACATGTAATGACTTCAGACAAGATTATGCATTATATAGCTCACCCCTCCACTGTGTGTGTATGTGTGTGCGCATGTGTGCACATGCATGTATGTGCGTTACACAAAGACAGAAGAAACCCCTTCCAAAAATCATTAAACAGTACCTTCAACTTCAAAGTTTTATTCTCGTACATTGAAATTTGATATTCCCTCCATCCTATTGATGTGTGTAATGACTACTATTGTTTCTACCCAACTCTGAATTTACTTTCCTGGATATCATTCCGTTTGTCTGTGGAAAAATACCAGCTTATACTTTCTTGTACTGCATGTCCTTCTTGTTTCAGAGTAGCATGCTTGCCTCTGGGTCAGAAAGTTGTAACTTCATGTCCTATTCCGGGAAGTTAGTGCATAATGCAAGTTGATTTTTCAGGTACACTACTGAGGAGTGTTGTTAGAGATTCCATGTTTTGGACGAGACCACAGCTTTGTTACCCTAATTGGTTTGATGTAAAATGTTCCCTTGGCACTATTCAAAGGAAAGTAGGGATTTCCCTAGTATCCTGGCCAACATTTCTCAATAAAATAACACAACCATTTCATTTTGTAGGATATTCCTTCTACTTTCGTATGGTGGTAGCAAAGCAAATCAAATGTCAATATCCAGGTCAAGGCTTCCGCAATAACAGCGTGGATATCATGTAGGCTGATTGTGAATTCCCTCTGAGGGCAGTGCTCAATGATGTGCGTTAGGGTTTGATTAAGAGCTCCACATTTGCACGATGGGGTTGCTTTAATCTTCTATCTATGAAAGAGGGGGCAGAATCTACCATGACCGGTGTTGAGGCGGTTGATGGTTGTACACTGTTTGCGAGAAAGGTTTGATCCTTCAGGTTGTACTGTGGAGTCCTCTATAAGGAATCCAGTCCGTATGTCACAGTTCTTCCAAGCTTTTCGCCATCGATCATCAAGGCTAAGGGGAGATTGCGGAAGGGCTTCGGTGACGGTCCAAAATGGCCTTCTAGATTGGAGTCGGGTTGGTGGTAGGTTATTCAAGCCAGCCTGGATCGGCATGTTTTTGCTGGTTTGTAGGATATTCCTGTGTGCGCATTGGCCACTATGTTTGTCTGCACAGTAGCAACGGTAACTGCATATCAAAAGTAATTCTTTGGATTTGGGATGCTAGAAAAGTACGTTATTTCCATTGAAGGAACAAAAATTTTCCCATTCTTAGCTGGGAAGGATTAGAACATTTCTGGAACACTTAATTTAGTTACTCCTTACTGTTAAAATCTAGAGTGTCGTAGACGCCTTAGTGGAGTTGTTACATTTATGACTTGTCATTTCATCGCAATTGAGGCACCTTTGACTCTAAGTGGAAATCGTGATTACAATGATGGAGCTGCATACTATTACAATTTTATTGCCATACCTGTAACCCAGGAAATGGAAAATAGAAAATATGTTAGGAAAGCTGCACACAGAGCCTGCTAAACAAATTGAACCACACTACAGTAAATGACTGGCTAACTGCATACTGGATCATTCAATGGCAATAATAGAGAAAATGCTGCAAATACACAGCTAGTCTAAAAGTATCACTTGAAACTGCTAGAAGAATTCAGCCTGCAACATGAAGCAAACATGAATCTACAATCTGAGTCGTGTTAAGTAGGATAGACACTGCAGTATCTCCCAGCAGTAGAAACGGAAATCAAAAGGGGGAGTTATTTCAATGACCTCCGTTGCCATTGGTGACTGTTCTATGATTACGGCTGTGTAACTATTCTCTTGGCTCCAAGGTGCAATGACAGGAAGACAGGAGAAAGAGAAAAAAATTGGCCATCAAAATCCTAAACGTGCTAAAAAATATATCATGGAGAAAAGAGAGTTTCAAAGCCTGAATTTCCAGTTAGGGCCAAGGGCAGAGATAAGATGGATTGTTTGATAATTCCACCCTGTTTTTTTAACACTGCTTTGTCCAGTGATTGGGAGGGTGGTGAAGAAGATAAATCCTCATTCCATCCTGCTCCCACCCATGTTGAAATGTATGCACCTGTGAGTATGCTCACAGATTTGTAGTGCTGTTGACCTCACAACGTGAGCCCCCTCGGGGAAATTCCCTCCGTGCCTTTTAGTTCTGCGCGGAGGGATTTCCTGTATGGGCTGCTCCTGCACACTATCCAGGTTGCCATCCTCGTCTGCCATCTGGACACGTACCATCTTGCCGTCCGGAGGGGAGGTAGGGGGGCCCCAAAGGAGTGCACTCTACGCGGGAGTCCTCCCACTATTTATCGGGGACTTGGCCTGGAGGGTGGTGCATGGAACAGTCCCGTGCAACAAATCTTTAAGCCGGTTCACGGGCTCCCAGGCCGCCTGCAATTTCTGCGGTCTGGAAGAGTCCGTGTTCCATGTTTTTATGGAGTGTGTGAGGTTGCAGCCCCTGTTTCATTATTTAAAGGGGCTGCTCCTCAATTTCTGGTTGCACTTCAGTGCCACATTCCTGATCTTTGGGCACCCTGTGCGGAGGGGAGCGGGTAGGTCCGAGGGCCTCCTTGTAGGACTGCTCCTGTGCACGGCCAAGGGTGCCATCAGCCGGTCCAGGTTGCGGGCGGTCGAGGGGGTCGTTCAGCCTGACTGCCTGCCTCTCTTCCGTGCTTACATCCGGGCCAGTGTGTCCCTGGAGATGGAGCACGCGGTGTCCACCGGTACGCTCGCGGCCTTCCGTGAGAGGCGGGCACCAGAGGGACTGGAGTGCATCATCACCCCCGGCAACCAAATTTTAATTTGATTTTATGTTTTAAAGTTTAATTTGTTTTAATTGCCGGGTTTTAGTGTCCCACTCCCCTTTTATAGGGGGCACTTGGAAGAAAAAAAACTATGATTTTAGTGCCCAAAAAACCCCACAAAAACCACCCAAAAAAAACAAAACAAAAAAAAAGGGCCTTGTGAAATGTTTGTAGTGTCCCCCAGATCGGGGGGCACTTGATCTAATGTTTTGTTTACTCAAAAGAGTTGTAATGCTGTTGACCTCACAACGTGAGCCCCCTCGGGGAAATCCCCTCCGTGCCTTTTAGTTCTGCGCGGAGGGATTTCCTGTATGGGCTGCTCCTGCACACTATCCAGGTTGCCATCCTCGTCTGCCGTCTGGACACCCACCATCTTGCCGTCCGGAGGGGAGGTAGGGGGTCCCCAAAGGAGTACACTCTACGCGGGAGTCCTCCCACTATTCATCGGGGACTTGGCCTGGAGGGTGGTGCACGGAATAGTCCCGTGCAGCAAATTATTAAGTCGGTTCACGGGCTCCCAGGCCGCCAGCAATTTCTGCGGTCTGGAAGAGTCCGTGTTCCATGTTTTTATTGAATGTGCGAGGTTGCAGCCCCTGTTCCATTATTTAACGGGGCTGCTCCTCAATTTCTGGTTGCACTTCAGTCCCACACTCCTGATCTTTGGGCACCATGTGCGGAGGAGAGCGGGTAGGTCCGAGGGCCTCCTCGTAGGACTGCTCCTGGGCACGGCCAAGGGTGCCATCAGCCAGTCCTTTGCTTGATGGTTTGGACTGCCTGTTCTGCCTGGCAGGTGGATGCAGGCTTGAATGGGGCAGATGTGACGTGCTTGATCCTATTGCGGGTCATGAATTCCTTGAATTCAGCACTGATGAAGCACGGCGCGTTGTCGCTGACAAGGACATCAGGCAGGCCGTGTGTGGCAAACGTGGCTCGTAGACTTTCGATGGTCGCAGTGGACGTGCTCACAGGCATTATTACACACTCAATCCATTTTGAATAAGCATCCACAACAACCAAAAACATTTTGCCTTGAAACGGACCAGCAAAGTCAATGTGGATCCTCGACCACGGTTTGGTGGGCCATGACCACAAACTTAGCGGTGCCTCCCTGGGTGCATTGCTCAGTTGAGAGCAAGTGTTGCATTGGCGCATGCAAGATTCCAAATCTGAGTCAATGCCGAACCACCACACATGGGATCTGGCTATAGCTTTCATCATTACTCTGCCTGGGTGGGCATTGTGTAGGTCATATATGAACGTTTCCCTGCCTTTCTTTGGCAAAACCACGCGGTTACCCCACAGAAAACAGTCCGCCTAGAAGGACATTTCGTCTTTGCGCCACTGGAACGGCTTGATCTCTTCATGCATCTGCGCTGGGACGCTGGACCAGCTCCCATGGAGGATACAGTTTTCTACAAGGGACAGTAAAGGATCCTGGCTGGTCCAGGTCCTGATATGGCGGGCTGTAGCGGGTGACTTTTCATTTTCAAATGCATCCATCACCAAAAGCAAATCTGCAGGCTGTGCCATTTCCACCCCGGTGGTGGGCAATGGTAGCCGACTGAGAGCATCAGCGCAGTTCTCTGTGCCTGGTCTGTGGCGGATTACATAGTTATATGCAGACAGCGTGAGCGCCCATCTTTGGATGCGAGCAGAGGCATTGGTATTATTCCTTTGCTCTCTGAGAATAGCGATATAAGCGGCTTATGGCTGCTTCTGTCCTGGGGCGAAGGGACCCCGCGCCGGCCGCTTCTGTCCGGGGCCGAAAGGACTGCACACCGGTCCCGGGCCCCAGCGGGACAACACACAGGGGGCCCTCAGCAGCCCCAGCGGGACAACACACAGGGGGCCCTCAGCAGCCCCAGCCGGACAACATACAGTGGGTCCTGAGCAGCCCCAGCGGGACAACACACAGGGGGCCCTCAGCAGCCCCAGCCGGACAACATACAGTGGGTCCTGAGCAGCCCCAGCGGGATAGCAAGTAAACGTTACCTTACAGTTGCTGAAGAGATCCCACGCCGGCCGAAAGGACTCCACACCAGTCCCGGGTCAGCCCGGCGGAAAGGACTCCACACCTGACCACGCCTGTCCCTGTGGTCGCACACCAGGTGTTCATTGTGCTGACAGATTGGGGGAACGTCGAACCAGCCGAAGGGACTCCGAGGCCAGCGTTTAACCGGCCGCAGGGACTCCAGGCTGGCACTGAACCGGCAGAAGGGACCGCGGCGGCGTTCAACCCAACATCTTAAACTCCTGACCAACTTTTAATTAATTTTTAAACTTTTAATCAACTTTTAAACTTTTTGAACAATTTGGGAAAACTTTTAAAACTTACATTTTAGACTTTTAATAAAAATACTTTTAAACATGTATTATTGATCTACATCCTTGACTTTTTAATAATCTTTAGAAATGTTTTAAACTAGGGAAACTTTTATAACCAATTATTGATTTACATCTTAGACTTTTTAATAACTCTTAGAAACTTTTGAAATAAATTGGGAATCTTTATCAACTTTTAACTTTTAAAATAACTTTGGAAGTCACCTTCCTAATCCCTGCCCCCCAGCCCAGCCTCGGGCCATCTACCATCAAAGGCGCTACTCGGCACCGAGCTTGTGGCCAACACTTCGTTGTAGGCAATTAGGCTTTAGAGCTGTGCCGGGTCTCCAGTTGTCTTGGAACCCCTTGCCACTGGACCAAGATCTTGTTCAGCTAAGCCCGTATGGTTGCCGGTGTGCAGCGGCCACCCCACGTTAAAAGTACTCACGCACAGGCATCTTCCACTTCGTCAGTATGAAGTTCGGGACCTGGAATGTCAGGACCCTCATGGACAATCCCAAAAGCAACAGGCCGGAACGCCGCACTGCCACAGTTGCCCGGGAATTCAGATGTTTTGACATTGACATCGCCGCCCTAAGCGAGACCCGGCGGGCAGGAGAAGGCCAGTTGAAGGAACATGGTGGAGGTTACACCTTCTTCTGGAAAGGGAAACCAGAGGCAGAATGCTGCCTTCATGCAGTTGGCTTTGTCGTCAATAATGAGCTAGTCGACCGCCTCAAAGACTCCCCATGTGGGGTGAACGAACGCCTTATGACTTTTCGTATTACCCTATCTCGGAACCAATGTGCCACAGTCATCAGTGCGTACGCACCTACACTCGATGCAATGGATGAGGCTAATGAGGGGTTTTATTCCAACCTCGAGACATCCTTATCCCACGTCTCCACAGGCGACAAATTGATCCTCCTGGCTGATTTTAATGCCAGGGTTGGCAAAGACACAGCCCTCTGGGGAGATGTGATTGGCAAAAAGGGGGTAGGGAAAGCCAACTCCAGTGGTACCTACTCCTGACAAAATGTCGAGAACATGAACTCCTCATCACCAACACCCTGTTCTGCCAGAGGGACAAATACAAGGCATCGTGGCAACACCCTTGCTCCAAACACTGGCACCTACTTGACTATGTCATCGTCCGAGCCAGGGATCGCAAGGATGTGCGCATCACCTGCGCCATGACAGGAGATGACGACTGCTGAACAGACCACCGCCTAATCCGATCCATCATCAACATTAACATTGCCCCAAAGCAGAGCAGAAGCAGTTCCACAAAAAAGTTAATTCCAGGGCACTTAGAGACCCAGCTAAGAGAGCCCTATTCAGCCAGCGCCTCACAGCCAATCTGGCATGCCTTGATGACCCTGAGATGCTGAATGCCCATAGCGCTTAGTCTGCCCTCCAGGCCTCTATAACCAGTGCCTGTGAAGAGACACTTGGTCACTCAACCAGAAAACATCAGGACTGGTTTGATGAAAATGATCAGGAGATCGAAGAACTAATAGATCGCAAGCGCAATGCATTTCTGAGCCTCAAGCAACAACCCAACTTGGGAGCTGCAAAACAACATTACAGACGGCTCAAGGCTCAGATCCAACAAAAAACCCGGGATCCAACAAAGAACAGATGGTGGATGGAGAAAGCACAGGAGATACAACAAGTGGCCGACAGCCACGATATGTGAGGATTCTTCGCTGCAGTCAAGGCCACCTATGGTCCAAACTCCCAAGGCCCCATCCCACTCCTGGCCAAGAACAGGGAAACACTCATCAAGGACACCGAGGCTGTCAGGGCCCGATGGAAGGAGCACTTTGAAGATCTCCTCAATCGAGACTGTGGCTTTGACTCGAGTGTTCTCGACTCCATCCCGCAGCATGCCACCCGCCACCAACTCAGTGAAACTCCAGTTGCACGAGGTAGGCAAAGCCATAAAACAGCTCAAGAATAACAAGGCGACGGGTGCGGATGGACCTAAAGTATGGCGGAGAAGCGCTGTTGGCGTGGATACATGACTTCATCTCTCTCATCTGGAGGGAGGAGAGCATGCCGGGAGATCTGAGAGATGCAGTGATTGTGACCATTTTTTAAAAAGGGGACAAGTCCGACTGCGGCAACTACAGGGGAATCTCCCTGCTATCAGCCACTGGGAAAGTTGTCGCTCGAGTTCTCCTCAATCGTCTCCTCCCTGTGGCCGAGGAGCTCCTCCCGGGATCACAATGTGGATTTCATCCCCTATGGGGCACAACAGATATGATCTTTGCAGCGCAACAGCTGCAGGAGAAATGCAGAGAGCGGCGCCAGCCCTTATACATGGCCTTTTTCGATCTTACAAAGGCCTTTGATACTGTCAACGGTGAGGGTCTATGGAGCGCCTCCTCCGTTTCGGATGCCCCCAAAAGTTTGTCAACATCCTTCGCCTGCTTCACAATGACATGCAGGCCGTGATCCTTACCAACGGATCCATTACAGACCCAATCCACGTCTGGACCAGAGTCAAACAGGGCTGCGTTATCGCTCCAACCCTCTTCTCAATCTTCCTCGCCACCGTGCTCCACCTCACAATCAACAAGCTCCCCGCTGGAGTGGAACTAAACTACAGAACCAGTGGGAAGCTGTTTAACCTACGCCGCCTCCAGGCCAGGTCCAAGATCACCCCAACCTCTGTCGTTGAGCTGCAGTATGCGGACGATGCCTGCGTCTGTGCACATTCAGATGCTGAACTGCAGGATATAGTCAATGTATTCACTGAGGCATATGAAAGCATGGGCCTTACGCTTAACATCCGTAAGATTAAGGTCCTCCACCAGCCTGTAGCACCGCACAGCACTGCCCTCCAATCATCAAGATCCACGGCATGGCCCTGGACAACGTGGACCATTTACCATATCTCGGGAGCCTCTTATCAACAAAGGCAGACATTGATGCGGAGATTCAGCATCACTTCCAGTGCGCCAGTGCAGCCTTCGGCCGTCTGAGGAACCTCAAGTCACTGGAGATATATCTGCAAGATCCTGCAAATCCCCGGGAGGACAGGCGCACCAACATCAGTGTCCTCGACCAGGTTAACATCCCCAGTATTGAAGCACTGACCACACTCGATCAGCTTCGCTGGACAGGCCACATAGTCTGCATGCCAGATATGAGACTCCTGAAGCAAATGCTTTATGTGGAGCTCCTTCATGGAAAATGAGCCAAAGGAGGACAGTGGAAACATTATAGGGACACCCTCAAAGCCTCCCTAGTAAAGTGCGACATCACCACTAACACCTGGGAGACTCTGGCCGAAGACTGCCCGAGGTGGAGAAAGTACATCCGGGAGGGCATTGAGCTCTTCGAGTCTCAACGCAAAGAGCATGAAGAGGCCAAGCGCAGGCAACAGAAGGAGCATGCGGCAAACCAGCCCCACCGATCCCTTCCCTCGACAAATGTCTGTCCCATCTGTAACAGGGTCTGTGGCTCGCGTATCGGACTGTTCAGACGTCAAAGAACTCACTTTGGGAGTTGAAGCAAGTCCTCCTCGATTCGAGGGACTGCCTGTTATGATTATGGTCAGTTTCTCACTCAAACTTAAGACCAAACAGATACTAGTGCATTTTTTTCACCCCGTAAACGCATGCCAGAGCTTCTTTCTCAATCATGCCCTTTCGGCCTTGGACAAACTCCTGGATGCATCGGTGACCGGTTGCAATGTTCCAATTCGTTTGCTTGTTGTAACACACACCCGACCCCATACGAAGCCGCATCGCAAGCTAGCACTAAACATTTACATGGGTCGTACAGAACAAGCAGTTTGTTGGAACATACTGCGGCCGCAACCGAGACTCCAGGATGGTATGTTGCCTCCCTGGTGCAAGGGTCAAGGATGTCTCGGAGCGGGTGCAGGACATTCTGAAAAGGGAGGGTGAACAGTCAGTTGTCGTGGTGCACATTGGTACCAACGATATAGGTAAAAATAGGGATGAGGTCCTACGAGACGAATTTAAGGAGCTAGGAGCTAAATTAAAACGTAGGACCTCAAAAGTAGTAATCTCGCGATTGCTACCAGTGCCACGTGCTAGTCAGAGTAGGAAACGCAGGATAGCTCAGATGAATACGTGGCTTGGAAAGTGGTGCAGCAGGGAGGGATTCAAATTCCTGGGGCATTGGAACCGGTTCTGGGGGAGGTGGGACCAGTACAAACCGGACGGTCTGCACCTAGGCAGGACCGGAACCAATGTCCTAGGGGGAGTGTTTGCTAGTGCTGTTGGGGAGGAGTTAAACTAATATGGCAGGGGGATGGGAACCAATGCAGGGAGACAGAGGGAAACAAAAAGGAGACAAAAGCAAAAGACAGAAAGGAGATGAGTAAAAGTGGAGGGCAGAGAAACTCAAGGCAAAAAACAAAAAGGGCCACTGTACAGCAAAATTTAAAAGGTCAAAGTGTAATAAAAAGGCAAGCATGAAAGCTCGGTGCCTCAATGCAAGGAGTATTCGGAACACAGGAGAGGGCTCTGAGCTAGTTAGAATGGGTGAGAGCTCAGATGAACAGGATCCCAAGAAAGAATGCAAAAGGCAGAAGGCAACAGAGCAGAGTAGCACTGGGGTAAGCGTAAACCACAAGGTGATAGGAAAGGACAATATGTATGAATATAAAGGGGCTGCAGGAGGGGTCAAAACTAAAAATCATGGTTTAAAAACTAGTGTTAAAACACTCTACCTAAACACACGCAGCATTTGAAATAAAGTAAATGAGTTGACGGCACAAATCATTACAAATGGGTATGATTTGGTGGCCATTACAGAAACGTGGTTGCAGGGTGGCCAAGACTGGGAATTAAACATACAGGGGTATCTGACAATTCGGAAAGATAGACAAGAAGGAAAAGGATGTGGGGTAACTCTGTTAATATAGGAAGATATTGGCTCTGATGAACAAAATGTTGAATCATTGTGGGTGGAGATTAGAGATAGTAAGGGGAAAAAGAAAAGTCACTGGTGGGCATAGTTTATAGGCCCCCAAATAATAACTTCACGGTGGGGCGGGCAATAATAAAGGGAATAATGGAGGCATGTGAAAAAGGAACGGCAGTAATCATGGGGGATTTTAACCTACATATCGATTGGTCAAATCAAATCGCACGGAGTAGCCTTGAGGAGGAATTCATAGAATGCATACGGGATTGTTTCTTAGGATAGTATGTTACAGAACCTACAAGGGAGCAAGCGATCTTAGATCTGGTTCTGTGTAATGAGACAGGAATAATAAACGATCTCCTAGTAAAAGATCCTCTCGGAATGAGTGATCACAGTATGGTTGAATTTGAAATACAGATTGAGGGTGAGGAAGTAGTGTCTCAAACGAGCGTACTATGCTTAAACAAAGGGGACTACAGTGGGAGGAGGGCAGAGTTGGCTAAAGTAGACTGGGAACACAGACTAAATGGTGGCACAATTGAGGAACAGTGGAGGACTTTTAAGGAGCTTTTTCATAGTGCTCAACAAAAATATATTCCAGTGAAAAAGAAGGGCGGTAAGTGAAGGGATAACCAGCTGTGGATAACCAAGGAAATAAAGGAGAGTATCAAATTAAAAACCAATGCATATAAGGTGGCCAAGGTTAGTGGGAAACTAGAAGATTGGGAAAATTTTAAACGACAGCAAAGAATGACTAAGAAAGCAACAAAGAAAGGAAAGATAGATTACGAAAGTAAACTTGCGCAAAACATAAAAACAGATAGTAAAAGCTTTTACAGATATATAAAACGGTAAAGAGTGACTAAAGTAAATGTTGGTCCCTTAGAAGATGAGAAGGGGGATTTAATAATGGGAAATGTGGTAATGGCTGAGACCTTAAACAATTATTTTGTTTCGGTCTTCACAGTGGAAGACACAAAAACCATGCCAAAAATTGCTGGTCACAGGAATGTGGGAAGGGAGGACCTGGAGACAATTAATATCACGAGGGGGGTAGTGCTGGACAGGCTAATGGGACTCAAGGTAGACAAGTCCCCTGATCCTGATGAAATGCATCCCAGGGAATTAAAAGAGATGGCGGAAGTTATAGCAAATGCATTCGTTATAATCTACCAAAATTCTCTGGACTCTGGGGAGGTACCATCGGATTGGAAAGCAGCTAATGTAACGCCTCTGTTTAAAAAAGGGGGCAGACAAAAGGCAGGTAACTATAGGCCAGTTAGTTTAACATCTGTAGTGGGGAAAATGCTTGAAGCTATCATTAAGGAAGAAATAGCGGGACATCTGGATAGGAATAGTGCAATCAAGCAGATGCAACATGGATTCATGAAGGGGAAATCATGTTTAACTAATTTACTGGAATTCTTTGAGGATATAACGAGCATGGTGGAAAGAGGTGTACCGATGGATGTAGTGTATTTAGATTTCCAAAAGGCATTCGATAAGGTGCCACACAAAAGGTTACTGCAG
The DNA here is from genome assembly GCF_044704955.1 of Pristiophorus japonicus. Lineage (NCBI taxonomy): Eukaryota > Metazoa > Chordata > Chondrichthyes > Pristiophoridae > Pristiophorus > Pristiophorus japonicus. The sequence continues at coordinate 343,458,798 of NC_091978.1, read as the reverse complement.
AAGATAAAGGTACGCGGAGTCAGAGGAAATGTATTAGCATGGATCGAGAATTGGCTGGCCAACAGAAAGCAGAGAGTCGGGATAAATGGGTCCTTTTCGGGTTGGAAATCGGTGGTTAGTGGTGTGCCACAGGGATCGGTGCTGGGACCACAACTGTTTACAATATACATAGATGACCTGGAAGAGGGGACAGAGTGTAGTGTAACAAAATTTGCAGATGACACAAAGATTAATGGGAAAGCGGGTTGTGTAGAGGACACAGAGAGGCTGCAAAGAGATTTAGATAGGTTAAGCGAATGGGCTAAGGTTTGGCAGATGGAATACAATGTCGGAAAGTGTGAGGTCATCCACCTTGGAAAAAACACAGTAAAAGGGAATATTATTTGAATGGGGAGAAATTACAACATGCTGCGGTGCAGAGGGACCTGGGGGTCCTTGCGCATTAATCCCAAAAAGTTAGTTTGCAGGTGCAGCAGGTAATCAGGAAGGCGAATGCAATGTTGGCCTTCATTGCGAGAGGGATGGAGTACAAAAGCAGGGAGGTCCTGCTGCAACTGTATAGGGTATTGGTGAGGCCGCACCTGGAGTACTGCATGCAGTTTTGGTCACCTTACTTAAGGAAGGATATACTAGCTTTGGAGGGAGTACACAGACGATTCACTAGGCTGATTCCGGAGATGAGGGGGTTACCTTATGATGATAGATTGAGTAGACTGGGTCTTTACTCGTTGGAATTCAGAAGGATGAGGGGTGATCTTATAGAAACATTTAAGATAATGAAAGGGATAGACAAGATAGAGGCAGAGAGGTTGTTTCCACTGGTCGGGGAGACTAGAACTAGGGGGCGCAGCCTCAAAATACGGGGGAGCCAATTTAAAACCGAGTTGAGAGGGAATTTCTTCTCCCAGAGTGTTGTGAATCTGTGGAATTCTCTGCCCAAGGAAGCAGTTGCGGATAGTTCATTGAATGTATTTAAATCACAGATCGATAGATTTTTAACCAATAAGGGAATTAAGGGTTATGGGGAGCGACCGGGTAAGTGGAGCTGAGTCCACAGCCAGATCAGCCATGATCTTGTTGAATGGCGGAGCAGGCTCGAGGGGTTAGATAGCCTACTCCTGTTCCTAATTCTTTTGTTATGTTCTTATAACAGATTTCTGGCTTTCTCAAAAGCAGCCATTTGTGATTTCGCCATTTGTCAGTCATCTCCCTTGCGTAGCAACACATGTAGAGGTTCTAGCAAGGTGCTTAACCCGGGTAGGAAATTACTAAAATAATTGAGGAGTCCCAGGAATGACCACAGCTCTGTGGTCTTGGCGCATTCTTGATTGCCTCCGTCTTGGCGTTGGTGGGTCTGATGCCATCTGTCGCGATTCTTCTCCCTAAGAACTCGACCTCTGATGCCAGGAAAACACACGTCGAGCGTTTCAACCTGATTCCCACACAATCTAGCTGACTTAGAACCTCTTCCAGGTTCTTTAAGTGTTTGACGGTGTCCTGACCAGTGATCAATATGTTGTCCTGGAAAACCATGGTACGCAGGACCGACTTTAGCAGGTTCTCCAAGTTCCTTTGAAAAATAGCCGCAGACGATCAAATCCCAAATGGGCATCTATTGTAGATAAACAGACCTCTGTGCGTATTGATGCAGGTGAGGCCTTTCGAAGATTCCGCCAGCTCCTGCGTCTTGTAGGCCGAGGTCAGGTCCAACTTGGTGAACGTCTTCCCTCCTGCCAATGTCGCAAATTGGTCATCTGCCTTGGGTAGCAGGTACTGGTCCTGCAGTGAAAAACGGTTAATCGTTACTTTATAGTCCCCACAAATTCTGACCATGCCATCGCCCTTGAGGACCGGAACAATCGGACTGGCCCACTCGTTGAACACAATGATGCCTTTTCGTTGCAGCCTGTCCAGCTCAATCTCCACTTTCACTCGCATCATATATGGCACCGCCCGTGCCTTGTGGTGGATGGGTCTTGTACTGGGAACCAGGTGGATCTGCACCTTTGCCCCCGAGAAACATCCAATGCCTGGCTCAAATACCGACGGAAACTTGCTCAGAACCTGGGCACATGAGGCGTCGTCAACAGACGAGAGCGCTCGGATGTCATCCCAGTTCCAGCGGATTTTTCCCAGCCAGCTTCTGCTGAACAGTGTTGGGCCATCTCCTGGTACAATCCATAGCTGGAGTTCGTGCACTGCTCCATCATAGGAGACTTTTACTGCCGCGCTGCCAATTACAGGGATCAGCTCTTTAGTATAAGTTCTCAGCTTGGTATGAATAGGGCTCAGCTTGGGCCTGTGTGCCTTGTTGCACCACAGCCTGTTGAAGGCCTTTTTACTCATGATAGACTGACTCGCATCCGTGTCCAGTTTCATGGATACTGGAACTCCGTTCAGTTTGACTTTTAACATGATCGGTGGACATTTCGTGGAATGTGTGTACCCCATACACTTCTGCCTCCTCGGTTTGAGTCTCTAGTTCAGTTTGGTCTGCCATGGATCGATCTTCCTCTGCAATGTGGTGGTTTGCAAGGTTTGCAGCTCGTCTGCACACTCACTGGAGGTGTCACATTGTTTCACAGCTTTTGAATGCATAGTGTTTGAAGCGGCATTGATGGACTCGATGATCGCTTCCACAGCGCCAACAAGATGTCAATTGCCTCGCATTAACGCTTGATGGCGGACTCTGAGTCATCTGAGGTCGTGTAGCTGCACGCATGTATGTTCTGCCATATGCATTCCTGCCTGAAAACGACGTTACTTTTTGTACAGTACTTGCCGAAACCTCTTTATGCTGTGAAATTTGTTTGGTGTTATCGCTGGTGGACATAAATGCCTGGGCTATCGTTATGGCTTTGCTCAGGTTCAGTGTTTCAACAGTCAATAGTTTGTGAAGGATAACCTCATGGCCAATGCCAAGCATGAAATAGTCTCTTAGCATTTGCTCCAGGAATCTATTGAATTCGCAATGTCCTGCAAGGCGCCTTAGTTCGGCGACGTAACTCGCCACTTCCTGGACTTCAGACCGTTGACATGTGTAAAATCGATACCTTGCCATCAGAACGCTCTTCTTTGGATTTAGATGCTCCGGACCAGCGTACACAGTTCTTCATATGATTTGGCTGTTGGTTTCAATGGAGTGAGAAAATATTTCATGAGGCCATAGGTTATTGCCCCGCAGACGGTGAGGAGGATCGCTCTTTGTTTGGCAGTGTTCTCGTCCTCTTCCAGCTCATTGGCCACGAAGTATTGGTTGAGTTGCTCCACGAAGGCCCCCAATCTTCCCCTTCTGAGAATTTCTCCAGGATGCCAACAGTTCTCTGCATTTTTGCGTGATGGTTCGTTATCTCATCGCCAGTTGTTATGTTTGCAATAACGTAATGTAACTGAGTACTGTAGACATGAGTAAGTGTGACCTTAGTTCCTTAATTCTAACTCCAGTGTGCCCTTACAGCATGGGAGGCCTGCTTATATATAGTGCTCCCAAGGGATGCTGGGATCCCTTGGGACTCCAACTGGTACACCCTCTTGTGGCAGTATAAAACTGGTTACATAGGGTCGTATACATAACACATTTGGAGCCAAATAATTTTCTCTCTTATTTATGGCCAGGCCTCGAGGGACCACAAGGGATGAACAGGATGACTGCTGCTGAAGCACCTTTGCTTGTACTGGCAGACTGTCCTGACCTTCTAATGACCCCCATCTCCATTTAGGATAGGGTCTAGACTTTTTGGATTGGGCAGATTGGGGTTCCACTCTGCCACACTTGGACTGAACGGAGCAGGACGTCTGGAATTGCAAGGTCTAAAGTTGCAATGTGTGGAAATATTTGTAACTCAGGTTCAGTCATTAAACAACTGCAATTAAATCTAGGTTTTGTGCAAGGAGCAATGTGCATATTACCAATTCAGACTTCAACAAAAGGAAATCTACACAAGGATTGATCAAAGTATGTCCAAATGGGCCAACAACCAAACTGCCTTCCTGATATGAACTTGATTGGCAGGCAATGTGTTCATTTATCTGTTTATAGCTTGCCTAGATCCTGAGGTGCATGATTCATCTTTGTTATCATCTTTTCACTGACAAGACAAATATCTGGTGACACTGGCAGATCAATGCCTCCACCTGTCAATCAAAGGATTAATTCATGTTTTGCAGCAGGAATACAACACAAAACATACAAAGGTTCTTCTTTCCTCAACCTGCCATTTGTGCAACAATTGAACATCCAAGCTAATTAGTGGAGCTCTCCTGATTTATTCGTGCTTCAACATTGAAGACAATAAAAATGTTAAAATCAGGGGGCATCCTATTTGTTTAAAGAATGGCCTAATTGCTCTGACTTTACTTTTTTGTGTCCATCTTTATAATAGCAGCAGAGGGAGGAGTTTTTCATGTTATTGCTATTTTTAATAAGAACATAAGAACATAAGAATTAGGAACAGGAGTAGGCCATCTAGCCCCTCGAGCCTGCTCCGCCATTCAATAAGATCATGGCTGATCTGGTCGTGGACTCAGCTCCACTTACCCGCCCTCTTCCCGTAACCCTTAATTCCCTTATTGGTTAAAAATCTATCTATCTTTGACTTGAAAACATTCAATGAGCTAGCCTCAACTGCTTCCTTATAAATGTGATGCTTTCACTTATAAAGTATTAAATAGATAGGGCATCTCTTGAATTTTAAAGATTAATCATTCCAGGCATCTTAAGTGTCACCATTCGAGGAAAAAAAGTAGTTGGCTTTGCATCATAGTCCTCACAAACCACGCTGTCAGCAGCTGAGGGTGGAGGTAAATTATTAAAACGTCCACAAGTTCACAGCAGATAAATCAAGAATCCAAAACCTGAAGACCAAATAGAGACATTTTAAAACATATAACTAAGTTAAAAGTGGGGAGGATTTAGAATCATTTAAGTTCAGTTGATGACTAAAATAAGTAATTGAAGAGAGTAATTGAAGGTGGATTACTGCTAGCTCGCTCATGGTGAGTCGGAGAGGCTCGGGAGGTGCGTTGGAGCGGCCTATTAAAAGGCCCCACACGTCGCTGAGACTCGGGAGTTCGTGGTGAGTCGGAGAGGCTCGGGTGGTGCGTCGGAGAGGCCTATAAAAAGGCCCAACGCGTCGCTGAGGCCAGCTGGTGCAGCTACAGGGAGAAGGCAAAAAAGAAGTAGAAAGAAATCGAAAGGTGACGTCACAGCCAAGGGGGTAAGTGATTGGCTGGTGATTGGTGAGTAGTTTTTATTTTTCTTTTTTTTATCAGTAAGTAACCTTGAGCATTGCTGCTGCCCAATTAAGTTAATCCAAGGGTTAAGTCATGGCAGGAGAGCTCGGACATGTGTTATGCTCCTCCTGTACGATGTGGGAACTCAGGGACGCTTCCCGTGTCCCTGACGACTACGTGTGTGGGAAGTGCATCCGCCTGCAGATCCTGACAGACCGCATTGCGGCACTGGAGCTGCGGGTGGATTCACTCTGGAGCATCCTCGATGCTGAGAATGACGTGAATAACACGTTTAGCGAGTTGGTCACACCGCAGGTAAAGGGTACACAGCCAGATAGGGAATGGGTGAGCAACAGGAAGAGCAGTGCAAGGAAGATAGTGCAGGGGTCCCCTGTGGTCATCCCCCTGCAAAACAGATACACCGCTTTGGGTACTGTTGAGGGGGATGACTCATCAGGGGAGGGCAGCAGCAGCCAAGTTCATGGCACCATGGCTGGCTCTGCTGCACAGGAGGGCAGGAAAAAGAGTGGGAGAGCTATAGTGATAGGGGATTCAATGGTGAGGGGAATAGATAGATGTTTCTACGGCTGCAACCGAGACTCCAGGATGGTATGTTGCCTCCCTGGTGCAAGGGTCAAGGATGTCTCGGAGCGGGTGAAGGACATTCTGAAAAGGGAGGGTGAACAGCCAGTTGTTGTGGTGCATATAGGTATCAACGACATAAGTAAAAAAATGGGATGAGGTCCTACGAGACAAATTTAGGGAGCTAGGAGCTAAATTAAAAAGTAGGACCTCAAAAGTAGTAATCTCAGGATTGCTACCAGTGCCATGTGCTAGTCAGAGTAGGAATCGCAGGATAGCTCAGAAAGCTTGAGGAGTGGTGCATAAGGGAGGGATTCAAAGTCCTGGGGCATTGGAACCGGTTCTGGGGGAGGTGGGACCAGTACAAACCGGATGGTCTGCAACTGGGCAGGACCAGAACCAATGTCCTAGGGGGAGTGTTTGCTAGTGCTGTTGGGAACGAGTTAAACTAATATGGCAGTGAGATAGGAACCTAAGCAGGGAGGCAGAGGGAAATAAAAGCGAGACAGAGGCAAAAGATAGAAAGGAGAATAGTAAAAGTGGAGGCAGAGAAACCCAAGGCAAAAAACAAAAAGGGCCACATTACAGCAAAATTCTAAAGGGGCAAAGTGTGTTAAAAAGACAAACCTTGTGTCTTCACAAATGACCTCACACTTTCCGACATTGTATTCCATCTGCCAAACCTTAGCTCGTTCGCTTAACCTATCTAAATCTCTTTGCAGCCTCTCTGTGTCCTCTACACAACCCGCTTTCCCACTAATCTTTGTGTCATCTACAAATTTTGTTACACTACACTCTGTCCCCTCTTCCAGGTCATCTATGTATATTGCAAACAGTTGTGGTCCCAGCACCGATCCCTGTGGCACACCACTAACCACCGATTTCCAACCCAAAAAGGACCTATTTATCCCGACTCTCTGCTTTCTGTTCGCCAGCCAATTCTCGATCCATGCTAATACATTTCCTCTGACTCCGCGTACCTTTATCTTCTGCAGTAACCTTTTGTGTGGCATCTTATCGAATGCCTTTTGGAAATCTAAATACACCACATCCATCGGTACACCTCTATCCACCATGCTCGTTATATCCTCAAAGAATTCCAGTAAATTAGTTAAACATGATTTCCCCTTCATGAATCCATGTTGCGTCTGCTTGATTGCACTATTCCTATCTAGATGTCCCGCTATTTCTTCCTTAATGATAGCTTCAAACATGTTCCCCACTACAGATGTTAAACTAACTGGCCTATAGTTACCTGCCTTTTGTCTGCCCCCTTTTTTAAACAGAGGCATTACATTAGCTGCTTTCCAATCCGCTGGTACCTCCCCAGAGTCCAGAGACTTTTGGTCGATTATAACGAATGCATCTGCTGTAACTTCTGCCACCTCTTTTAATACCCTGGGATGCATTTCATCAGGACCAGGGGACTTGTCTACCTTGAGTCCCATTAGCCTGTCCAGCACTACCTACCTAGTGATAGTGATTGTCTCGAAGTCCTCTCTTCCCACATTCCTGTGACCAGCAATTTTTGGCATTGTTTTTGTGTCTTCCACTGTGAAGACCGAAGCAAAATAATTGTTTAAGGTCTCAGCCATTTCCACATCCTGCAAGGCCATCTGCAGTGCCCCCACTGAAAGTCAGCAGCCTTCCACCACCCATGCTTTAGCCACTGGAGTAGCACTGCAAACAGCACTAGGATAATCAAAGGCACACGCAAGATGGTCACTAAGAGAATGCCCAGGGGTGGTTTGTTGAATTTTTGATGTAATATTGGATGTATATTTGGATAAAGTTGGATTGGAAAGTTTGCGTTTTGGTGGCTTTTATTTCAGCATTATGGCCAAGAGTACGCTGTGATGGTCAGTAACAGAGGGAAGGTAAGGTGTGGGACAAATATTGAAAGGGGAATTGGGATTGTGTTCACTGGTACTGCAGGCGGATGATTCAAGCCTGGATATTATGGCCAGAAAGGGGCTCTCTGGATTGTCTCCTTACTTCTGCTTCCTCTTCTGCTTCCTCCGCTCGATCTCCATGTCATGTTGCAGCCCAATGGGGACTGCAACAAGAGCCCCCATGACTGTGAGCAAGTGGTGTTCTCAGAGGCCTGCCTTTAAAATGCCAAAGCCTTGCAAACATCCAGCTGCACTCCCTGCACTTTCACAACTTTTTAAATGTATTGCATCAAGCCACTGCTCCAGTAACATTTAAAGAAAGCAGCACAAAAGCAAAATTCTAAACTTACCTGAAATGTGTGTGTGTTCCTTTAAGAAGCGCTGGCAGTGGTTCCGTTGTACTGCTGCACACACGTTCTGCTGTGCGTGGTTTGGAGAGTGGGTTATTAAAAGCGGCAACATCTAAAATCCCAGATTGTGCATCAATGGCGGCCGAAAGCGGGCGGAAGCGAGGCGGTTGACATTTTTTCTTCCAAACCGGCCTTAACGGCAAGCGCTAACGGCTCCAATTTCCCAGCCAATATCCCCATGTACCAGATGGGATATATCCTGGAGTCATCAAAAAAAATGAGTGAGGAAATATACGATACTGTGGAAAGCAAGCTCTACAAATAAAGGAGAAGCACTTGAGTATTGGAGAGTAGCAAATGTCAGCTCTTTATTCAAAAGAAAGCAGTGAGACACGGGCCCGGAAGCTATGAACAGTTTAAATAGCATCTGTAGTGGAGAAATGCTTGAGAGCATTTTATGGGTTGCTTTCAAAGCTCATCTAAAGACCACTGGGTCCTTGAGGAGTCATCAGCATGTGTTCAGAAGCAATATGTCATGCTTCACTAATCCACTGGATGACATAGCTAAATTTGTGGACAAAGGTTAACTAGTGAATGAATTTATTGCATTATCAGAAGGCACACCATGAAGTTCCAAGTGTGAGGCTTTTAAAGGAGGTTAAGTTTAATGTAATTAATGATAATTAGTGAGTTTGGTTGAAAACTAATTGAGGAATAGAAAGCAAAAAGGATTGAAAAGGCTCTATATAAAGGCAGTGAAATTCATATACTATGGGGTTTGTTTTAAATGTCCTGATGCTCAGTCTATTCATAAATGATATAGAGAAGATTACTTCCAGCAACATTATCACATTTGCATTTGAGAGCTGAATGGCAAGGAGATAAGTGTAATTGAGATTGAAAGCATTCAAAAGATATGGATCAATTTAACAAATGGTCGAGGAATGGCAGAGAGATTTTAATGTAGATAAATGTAAGTAATATACACTTGTAAAAGAGACGTGCATACAATGGAAAAGGATTTCTGTCTTTTTTTTCAAAAGAGGGGTTAAACACCCGTTTATTATAGATTTTTAGTGTTCAGAAATCAAAGTAGTCATGCTGCAATTTTGCTATGGCCGATTTAACTCAATTTATTCAGCGTAAATGACAGAAAACTGGCTAATCAAGATCTACCTATAATAATGGTCCTTTAACATTCCTCCAGTAACTAATAGGACACTTAACCAGTATAAATGAGAAAACATTTGTTAATCCAACTGTGGAATATGCAAAGCTTTTGAAGAATTGCTACGCAGAATATTTGAAAAGACTATTTCACTTACTGAGCCATGAGATTCTTGTTAAGTGAGTGATGGAAAAATGGGACCCTATTGGTCTGGAATGGCAGCCCACAAATATATTCTGGAGGTAAAATGCATGATAAATATCACAGAATATGTCAAATTATGTTGACAACTGTAAGGAATTGGAGATTGATCAAAAAAGAGCTCATACATCTGTCTCCCTAGCTCCAGTGTTGCTTACCACACCAGTGACCTTCTGGTCTTCCATGGCTTGTTGAAGATGCTCACCCAAGCTCCTGGTACAGCATATTGCTGTAATTTTTTCCCCCCACCCTCCAGTCTAAATCAAAGTATCTGTCATTTTTCTTTAGCACTGAAATGTTTGCTCACCGAGGGCTCGAGCTCACCTATGTGCCCTGTTGTATATGCCCTGATGGCAAATGGGGATTTGTTCCGAGTTTTTATCAGCCATGGTTTTACTGAATGACACATCACCAAAGAACGAGACTCTTGTGCTTTCATTGGAAAGGATGTAAAGTGTGTGGACCATCTGAAGAGAGCATCAATCACTTTCTTAATCAAGGGTGAGCTACGGCCTGACTAACGTAGTAAAGATCACCAGATGCTGCCTGGAAGAAGCCAATTGCAAACAAATTTAAGGAAGTCTTACTCAGAATTGTTTGTATGTCACTGCTTCAGAAAGCTGAAGTTCACCGTGGAGGCTACTGGGTAGATGTAAACTTCTGGCTGAAGACATGCAGCCCAAATACATCTGTGCCAGTCAAAGAATCGCAGCCTATGTAAGACCTCCTTGGTCTGTAAACTCTGGTGAGTGTCAATCCATGTATAGGTAAAATAGATTTTCTGTGATGTCTCAAGCTAGGAGCCTCTAGTCTAGTCTCTTGCATCTCTTCATCCTCCTCCTTTGACCATAAAAATATTTCCTGTGGAGAAATACAAGTCCACAACTCACAACTGTATTTTATGTAGTTCTGACTAAACAGGCAGTAGAAGTAGCGACAGAACTTCCAGAGCATTAAACAACTGAAATCAATATGCAGGCAAAGTAATTCCAATCTGCAGCAAACAAAATTACGTATCGGATGTGGCATCTGCTTCACAGATACCACTCTGAAGCCCATATCACTATATATATGGTGTGGGTAACAAATTGAGTCGGATTTTGGGCAGAAGTTGAGGAAAATTAAGTGGAAGGTGGTTTAGTCACACCAAATTCACTCCATTTCAATGCGGCAGGAAAGCCTACCTGACAATATTACAGGAGAATGGCATTATTTCTGGAGGAAATTTTCGGTGCTAGTTTTTACTGGTATAATTGCTGCAGTAGGCATTACCGCCCCATTTTACTCAGTTTTTCCACCTCAAAGCTGTGAAGAGAAGCAGTGAGTCAAAGGGGAATCTAGCTAAAACAATTTTATTAAAGATATGGGTGTGAATGCCCCACTAAAATGTGGAGAAAGGAAGTCTAGGGGATTGTGTAACTGTTCATACTCTATATTTCATGACATCAGTTAAGTCCATCTCTGCCTATACTTAGACTTTATATAACTTAATTCCATTCCTAGGGAGATATTTAATCAGCTCTTTTGAAAGGAGTTAATCAACACATGTTAACTGTTCTTGCTGAAAATCTGTTGCTATTCTGTTGGGCAGGAGCAGGAGGAGGGGGGGGGGAGGGGGGGAGGGGGGGAGGGGTGGATCTAATCTTTCACTTTGCTTCAGGCTCTTAATTTTGAACCCGTATGCTTTAGTTCTGTGCCCACAGCCAAAATTAAAGAGCTTGCTTATACAGGGTACCTATGTTTATATTATCTATGCCTTTCAGCATTAAGTCCTTTTAAATTCCTCTCAATCTTATTTTCTCCAACAAAAATAACTTCAGTCCTGTGCACCTCTCTTCATAGCTTACAGGGTTAAGAACTAGAATCATCTTTGTGAATCTTCCCTGAATCCTCTCAAATCCTTCAACACCTTGAAAGTACGGTGCTAAATCTACACACAATACTCTCAGTCTACCCCTACACAAAAGCAAAATACTGCGGATGCTGGAATCAGAAAGAAAAACAGAAAATGCTGGAAGTCTCAGCGGGTCAGGCAGTATCTGTGGAGAGAAACAAAGTTAACGTTTCAGGTGGATGATGAAGGGTCATTGGCCTGCAATGTTAACTCTATTACTCTCCACAGATGCTGCCTCAGTCTACCCCTCACATTGAGTTATACAAGTTTAAGATAACTTGTTATAATTTATTATGCTTTTTGAGATGTCGCCCGTGACTGGATTTCCCTTATTGTGCAACTTCATTGAGTAGAAGATTTCAGTAAGTTCTCAATAATCACCACTAAATCCTTTTTCTATTCTCCCTCTGCTAATGAACCATCATTCATTTCCCATTACAATGTACATTACCTTACAGTTACCTACATTTAAATCGATCCACTATTCTTGTCTCGTTAGGAACATGGAATGTCATCTATGGAATGCAGCTGGCTGGCTGCGATTATTGGAGACTTATGTGTTGATAGATATTGTGTATTTTGCTCGAGTGTCTGGGGGCGGTGGATGGGAGGAAAAAGAGTTTTCTCATTTAATGCTGTCACATTTCTGCATTTTGATCATTTCTTCCATGGAAAAGATTTGGGAAAAAAATACTTTTAAGTGGTTGAGTTTTAAAAACAGTGAATTCGCACAGATTTAAAGAAGGACGACCCTGCCGAATATGCGCTGAAGCCCGATTTAGACAACATTACCTAAGATGGTCGACAATAATAGGGCAGATGTTACCTTATCCCAGGGCACCAAAGAAAATACTTAAAAGGGAGAGATTGTCCCTTTCTGTTGAGCTATACATGAAGCTGGTTTCAAGTGAGGGAGGTGCAGCCATAGGTATTATTGGCAGCTCTTCTAGCCAACCCCCCTATTCAGGCATCAGGAACGTAGCCTCACCTTCCTGTGAGAACAGGAAAGTGGTCTCATCCATGCCTTTGTTACCTCTAGAATTGACTATTCCAAAGCACTCCTGGCCAGCCTCCCATCTTCCAACCTCCGTAAACTTGAGGTCATCCAAAACTCTGCTGCCCGTGTCTGAACTCGCACCAAATCCCATTCACCCATCATCCCTGTGCTCGCTGAGCTATTTTGACTCCTTGTTAAGCAACGGCTTGATTTAAAAATTCTCATCCTTGTTTTTAAATCCCTCCTTGCCCCTCCCTATCTCTGTAACCTTCTCCAGCCCTCCAAGATATTTGCGCTCCTCCAACTCTGGCTCCTTGAGCATCCTTGATTTTAAATGCTCCACCATTGGTAGCCGTGCCTTCAGCTGTCGAGGCATAAGCACTGGAATTCTCTCCTTAAACCTCTGTATCTCTTTTTCTTCTTTTAAGATACTCCTTAAAACCTACCTCTTTTACCAAGCTTTTGGTCATCTACCCTAATATCTTCTTATGCGGTTCAGTGTCAAATTTTGTTTGATAACGCTCCTATGAAGTGCCTTGGGACGTTTAACTGCATTAAAGGTGCTATATAAATGTAATTTATTGTTGTTGAGAAGGAAAACAACCAGAATTCTGCAGGAAGAGGAGGTTTTGCGCTGGGTTGTCGGAAAAAATGTAGAGGACTTATTGACCTAAAAATTGGAGCTCGTTGTGCCCATTTTCCAGGTTGAAAATGGTTGGTAATAGGCACGTGCCCCAGAGGCACTTGAAATACATCTGACCTCATATTGGATTGGATGCTTTTACTGGAATCTAGGGTGGCTACCTAAATAAGGTATTAGGCCCCTTGCATGTGTTAATGAAAGTTCTAATGTCTGTTTTAGGACCCCTTCCCTAAACTGGGCTACACTAAACACAACCGGTGCCGGGCTGGTTCTGCTCGATAACCCAGCCTACATACCACCTAACAGTGGTCCTTAAGGGATAGAACTACAGACCTAGATATTGTTTGATGCCATGCTTGTTTTACAGGTGTAAAGCAGGCACCAAAGCATTCAATATGGCAGGCAGCATGCATGCGTATATTCCATGTCAGACATGCGCTGCCCGCCATATTGGTAAAGGCAGACAAGGAGGTGTCCAGGGTTCATACCTGAAACAGAGCCTACCCGCTCAGGTTTAGGGATTGTTCCTAGTGCCCAGTTCATGCCAGCAGGCCACAATATCGACAAAAGAATAACAAATGATGTAATGGAAATTATTACCTTAGGGACAGTCATACGTTGTATTGTCAAACCACCAACCAAGTGCAGAGCTATAATTACCATTATATGAACCAATAGTTGCATAGATAATTCAGTGTATTTGGAAACTTTCTATTGATGAACATAGAAACGAATAGAGGCCTTTGAAGTGTATACTTCAAAATATGGACACAAAATAAAGCATAGAGTTAAAAATAACATACTTGACAGTTTGAAGGTGGATGGGTTAAAAAGGACTTTGAAATCTCTTGATATTTGTGAATCTCTAAAAATTGTTCCCCTCAGAGAGCCAGGATGATCTATTTTAAAATGAAAATGTAAATCTTTTCAAAATCCACTCCAATATTGAATGAATAATAAAATAACTCGAGACCTTGGGACGCAAAGCAATTATTACTACTTGGGTAAATTCAGATCTCACTAGGGACTAAAGCAACTCAAGGTATGATGGAATGACTACCCGATGTTCTGGCCATGGATTGGGACATGATCTAAGATTCTTTACTGCTTGCAATTAAGAGTTTTCTAACAACAACAACAACAACTTGCATTTATATCGCACATTTAACATAGAAATACATTCTAAGGCGTTTCACAAAGATGTAATCAGACAGAAATTGATGCCGAACTAGAGAAAAAGGTAATAGGAGAGGTAACCAAAAACCTGGTCGAAAAGGTGAGATTGAAGCAGGATATTAAACTTGGAGAAGAAAAGGGTATTAGCGAGGAAATTCCAGAGCCTTGATGGCTGAAGGTATCTGGGACAAGGGAGGGGGCAGCGTAAAAGGCCAGAGTCAGAGGAATGGAGAGTTCTGGGAATGACAAAAGCTTGAATGTCACTCACAGTGATGTTACTGAGGTGGAAGTAGGCAGTCTTTGTGAGGGAGAGGATATAGGGTTGGACCTCAATTCAGAGTCAAATAAATGTGCCTGGGCAGAAATCTGATTGGAGCGATTTAAACATGGGATTGTGGGAAAGCTGGCCATGGACTTGGGAGGTGACAACACATTCAAGGACTTTGGAGAGGAAAGGGAGATCCGAGATGGGGAGGTAGTTTGGAAAGACAGAGGGGTTCAAGGTTCAAGAGCAAATTATCTCCTAGGCGGAGAGGTGCCCCGTGGGAGCTCTGCTCAGTCAAACCTGGTGGTATAGCAGACGAGGCCCGAAGAGGTACATAGCACTCAAAATGGTTGCTCTGCCAGTTGGCGCATGCTGCTGATTGGGCATTCAATAATTAAAGTCTGTTTGTCCCAACAGTCACCACCTCACATCATGTGTATGTGTTTAGTGCTTGTTCAACTATACCATCTAGATATTTCTCCTATTGTATTGTCTGCAAGGTTATGCTAAGTGTTTATATTTACCATTTTAACACTTACATTCATTACCTTACACTACTTAATATGACTGCGATATGATACGCATTGGCCCAGATGCTAAGCCTGTAAAACACTTTGCATAATATTGATCTCCTCCATACATCTTACTTTCCTTAGACAATTTAGCATCAACAGCAGACTTAGACATTCTGCTCACCATAACTTCTTAGAGGTTGTTAATAAATATAAATAGCAGAGATTCCAAGTCTGATCCCTGTGGGACTCGAGCAGTCACAACTAGCCAGCTTGAACTATTTCCACTTAGAATTATTCTCTGCTTTTATTAGCAAGCCAATTTTCTATCCAATTTCCCACTTCACCCTTGATTTCATCAGCTTTCACCTTTGCTATAAATCTTTTGTGAGCAAACTTCTTTAATCTGGTGAGACATACCTAAGTTCTGTACAGTTAGTAAGGGATTCAAATCATTGTGTATGACAGTGTGATACTGGTAGGGATGCAGAAAACGTGTTTAGTTGCAGATACACTGGAGTCTGCTGCACTCTGGAGCTATTTCTTAAAACCAGGAGTGCACTGTACATGCCCCACATCCAAAAATGCACCTGACGCATGGTAGAGACTATTATGTCTTGAATAAAGTCAGACTAAATACTGCAAGCTCAAAGTAAGGTGTGACCGTAGTCCTTTATTACAGATCTCAGAGTGCCTCACCAGCCTGTGTAAGGTTTGAAAATCCACGGCCGCATTTTATTGGAACACCCTAAGGACAAGAAAACTAAGATGGGATCGTCCTATACATTTTAAATGAACATTTTTGGCCAAGTAAAATCCTCAGACCAGGCAGGCTGGGAAACGTGTGGGCGGATACAGACATTGTAGAGTCTGGCTCACAAGCGAGACAGAGGCACTGGCCAATGGGGGAAAAGTGCATTCTGGCAGGCCAATCAGGGGTCAAGTCGGGCCTGAAGCGGGGAAATCCTCAACCAATGGGGACTACCCAGCACAGTTCGAAAATATGACTCACCCCTAATCAAATTATGAATGTGGACCATCATCTACCTAATTAATATGGACAGTGGACAATAGTCCTGAGATCGCTGCGGTGATGGCCCATCAAAAGAGAGGCCCAAACCGATTGACTCCCAGGACTGTTACAATGGACCAGCAGACTTTGAGGCACCAATGTGCACTGAAACAATACCCCTGTCCTCACACCTACCTGTACCTGTGACATCTTCTGATTAAATATTCAAAGCTATCTCCCCGCCCAAACTTACACAATGGACCACCAACTGAGTTTGGGCGTGAAAAGGCCAGAACTAAATTGGATACAAATATAGGATCTACGGAACCACCGAGAGGGAAGAAGCAGCTGGAGCAGTAGGAGAAGGAGTCAAGGAGCAATAGCAGTCACAGACAGACAGAAACCGAGAGAGAATGGAGACGGACTGTTACCGGCTGGGAAAACCTACCATCGAACGGGCCCTGGACTCGACTTGTGTGCAGAATATACAACCCAACTACCGAGAGGCCCAACATCATCTCAAGAAGCCGAGCCACACACCGAACAACGCTCCGAGGCCAACCAGCTGAAGAACTGGAGACCGAAGTCACTGGGAGAGGCAACATTCACTCCAGCTACCCCGTAAACCAACCATCCTAAGGCTAAAAAAAATAACTGTCAAAAGGGATCGTAAGTATTATCCTGGGGTTTCTTTTCCCAACTGTCAGCCTAGGTCAGTCAGGTAAAAAGGGGGGTGGGGGTGGTATTGGAAATGTCTTGTAAAGATAAAATTGTGTAAGGTTTTCGTTGTGTCCGTTTCTTCCCATAGATTTTCATAGTTTATAAGTGTGTGTCAGATATGTGTTTTGATGAAGTTTGACCTTGTTGGAAACTTACCGTGGTTAATAAATTGGACTTACCCGTTTTTTTTGTTCCAAGGACCACTTGCCTCTGAGTGTTTTGTTTTCCCTTGTGGAAGCTCATAATCCTTCAAAATTCTGAGGTTAGAACCAGATAGGGGTGCTAGGGCGCTTCGAAACCACCAGTTTAGTGGTCAGTGAGCCATAAGCTGCTGGACTGTCCGCTAGAAGGGGCAGAGAGGCCCAATACACCAACAGCCACCAAAGACCCCCGTAATTGGGCAGAGCAAAAAACCCCTACACCTGTGAGGCCTCCTTATATACAGGTGCTCCCAAGGGATTGTGGGATCCCTTGAGACTCCAGGGGATAAGCCCTCTGATGGTTAGACATGGTATTTGCAGGTTTACAGACATAACACTCCCTCCCCCCAAATGCAATAGTGTAACTATTTACAATGTGAGTCGATCTGGGGCCTCTGTGAAGAGAAAAAGATTAGTGAAGATTAATGTAGGTCCCTTGCAGTCAGAATCAGGTGAATTCATAATGGGGAACAAGGAAATGGCAGACAATTGAACAAACACTTTGGTTTGTCTTCACTAAGGAAGATACGAATAACCTCCCGAAAATACTAGGGGACCGAGGGTCTAGCGAGAATGGGGAACTGAGGAAAATCCTTATCAGTCAGGAAATGGTGTTAGGGAAATTGAAGGGACTGAAGGCCGATAAATCCCAAGATCTTGATAGTCTACATCCCAGAGTACTTAAGGAAGTGGCCCTAGAAATAATAGATGCATTGGTGGTCATTTTCCAACATTCCATAGACTCTGAATCAGTTCTTATGGATTGGAGAGTAGCTAATGTAACCTCACTTTTTAAAAAAAGGAGGGAGAGAGAAAACAGGGAATTATAGACTGGTTAGCCTGATATCGGCGGTGGGGAAAATGCTGGAATCAATTATTAAAGAAGTAATAGCAGCACATCTGGAAAGCAGTGACAAGTCAGCATGGATTTATGAAAGAGAAATCATGCTCGACAAATCTTCTAGAGTTTTTTGAGGATGTCACTAGTAGAGTTGATAAGGGGGAACCAGTGGATGTGGTGTATTTGGACTTTCAAAAGGCATTTGACAAGGTCCACACAAGAGATTAGTGTGCAAAATTAAGGCACATGATATTGGGGGTAATGTATTGACATGGATAGAGAATTGGTTGGCAGACAGGAAGCAAAGAGTGGGAATAAACGCGTCCTTTTCAGAATGGCAGGCAGTGACCAGTGGGGTGCCACAGTGTTCAGTGCTGGGACCCCAGCTATTTATAATATACATTAATGATTTAGATGAAGGAATTGAAAGTAATATCTCCAAGTTTGCAGATGACACTAAGCTGGATGGCACTGCAAGCTGTGGGGAGAATGCTAAGAGGCTTCAGGGAGACTTGGACAGGTTAGGTGAACGGGCAAATGCATGGCAGATGCAGTATAATGTGGATAAATGTGAGGTTATCCACTTTGGTGGCAAAAACTGGAAGGCAGATTATTATCTGAATGGTGACAGATTAGTAAAAGGGGAGGTGCAAAGAGACCTGGGTGTCATGGTACATCAGTCATTGAAGGTAGGCATGCAGGGACAGCAGGGAATAAAGAAAGCAAATGGCATGCTGGCCTTCATAAGCGAGGGGATTTGAGTATAGGGGCAGGGAGGTCTTACTGCAGTTGTACAGGGCCTTGGTAAGACCACACCTTGAATATTGTGTGCAGTTTTGGTCTCCTAATCTGAGGAAGGACGTGCTTGAGGGAGTGCAGCGAAGGTTCACCAGGACTGACATATGAGGAAAGACTGGATCAACTAGGCTTATACTTATTGGAATTTAGAAGAATGAGAGGGGATCTCATAGAAACTTATAAAATTCTGACGGGACTGGACAGGTTAGATTCAGGCAGAATGTTCCCGATGTTGGGGAAGTCCAGAACCAGGGGTCACAGACTAAAGATAAGGGGTAAGTCATAGAGGACCAAGATGAGGAGAAACTTTTTCACCCAGAGAGTTGTGAACCTATGGAATTCTCTGCCACAGAAAGTTGTGGAGTCTAGTTCGTTGGACATATTCAAAACGGAGTTAGATGTGGCCCTTACCGCTAAAAGGATCAAGGGGTATGGAGAGAAGGCATGGGTGGGGTACTGAGGTTGCATGATCAGCCATGATCATATTGAATGGCGGTGCAGGCTCGAATGGCCAAATGGCCTGCTCCTGCACCTATTTTCTATGTTTCTATTTTTCCCTGGTTGATCGTCTCGGTGCAAATGCTGGTTTTGGTGAGTCATTTGTTGGGCTCTCGCTGGGCTGCTGCACAGCTGGCCTTGCTGGGCTGCTGGGGGTGGTGAGTCCTGCTGGACTGCTGTGGGTGATGGATTCTGCCTCGTGGTCAACCACTGGGTTGGTTGCCACTTGTGTGTGTTGGAGGGTCAAAAAAGGTAGAGTCTATTGTGGGTTGTTCTGGATAGTCCGTAAATCTGAGTTTGGTTTGGTCTAAGTGTTTCCTGCAGGTGAGTCCATTTGAGAGTTTGACCACAAACACCCTATTCCCCTCTTTGGCCAAAACAGTACCAGGAAGACACTTGGGACCGTGTCCATAGTTCAACACAAATTTATCTCAATTTCGCGTGACACATTTGCGTGATCATGATATGTATTCTGTTGAAGCCGCCTGCTCTCTACCTGTTCTT
This sequence comes from Pristiophorus japonicus, assembly GCF_044704955.1. Taxonomy (NCBI): domain Eukaryota; kingdom Metazoa; phylum Chordata; class Chondrichthyes; family Pristiophoridae; genus Pristiophorus; species Pristiophorus japonicus. The sequence continues at coordinate 343,439,313 of NC_091978.1, read as the reverse complement.
GTAGATCAGGGTGGACTAACGAGAGCCTTGTCTCAAGTGCCCTTTTCATAAGCAGTTCAGTGGGAGGGACCCCAGTGAGCGAGGGGGTCTTGTGCGATAACTAAGCAGGACTCGGGATAAGTGAGTCTGCAGTGAGCCTTCAGTCACCCTTTTCAAGCTCTGCTTGATTGTTTGAACTGCTCGTTCTGCCTGACCGTTGGACGCTGGTTTAAACGGGGCAGATATGACATGTTTGATCCCATTGCGATTCATGAACTCCTTGAACTCGGCACTGGTAAAGCACAGCCCATTGTCACTTACAAGGACATCAGGCAGGCCGTGCGTGGCAAACATGGCCCGTAGGCTTTCAATGGTGGCAGCGGACATGCTTGCCAACATTATCACACATTAAATCCATTTGGAGTACACATCTACAACCACTAAGGACAATTTTCCCAAGAATAGGCCTGCATAGTCAACATGGACCCTAGACCACGGTTTGGAGGACCAGGACCATAAACTTAGTGGCACCTCCCTGAGTGCATTGCTTAACTGTGAACATGTATTACATTTGTGCACACAGGACTCGAAGTCTGCATCGATACCGGCCACCACACATGGGATCTGGCTATCGCTTTCATCATTACGAGTGCTGTGGAGATCACTAATGAAGGTATCCCTGCCTTTTTTTGGCACCACTGCACAATTGCCCCATGGGAGGCAGTCTGCCTGCATAGACATTGCATCTTTGCATCGTTGGTGCGGCTTTATTTCTTCCTGCATCTCTAACAGGACACTAGACCAATTCCTTTGGAGCATACAGTTTTTTACTAAGGACAGTAAGGGGTCCTGGCTCATCCAGGTGCTAACCTGTCGGGCGATAACCAGTGATTGCTCACTCTCGAATGCTTCCATTACCATAACTAAATCTGCAGGCTGTGTCATCTCTACTCCTGTGGTGGGCAATGGCAGCCAACTGAAAGCATCGGCACAGTTTTCTGTGCCTGGCCTGTGGCGGATGGCGTCATTGTGTGCGGACAACGTGAGCGCCCATCTCTGGATGCGGGCCGATGCATTCATATTTATCCCCTTATTTTCAGAAAAGAGGGATATAAGTGACCTATGGTCGATTTCCAATTCAAATTTGAGCCCAAGCAGATATTGATGCATTTTCTTTACCCTGTAAACACACGCTAACGCTTCTTTTTCGATTATATTGTCGGGCCTCTCAGCCTTAGACAGACTTCTGGATGCATAAGCAACCGGTTGCAATCTCCCAAATTAATTAGCTTGTCACGATACACACTCGACCCCGTACGACGACGCATCACATGCTAGTACCAAATGCTTAAATGAATCGTACAACACAAGCAATTTGTTTGAATATAACAGCTTCCTAGCTTTCTCAAAGGCATTTTCTTGGCTTTTACCCCATACCCATTCATCTCCTTTAAACAGTGAAGAGTGCAGGGGTTCTAACAATATGCTAAGACCCGGTAAGAAGTTTCCAAAATAGTTCAGGAGTCCTAGAAACAACCGCAGTTCCATCACGTTCTGTGGTCTCGGTGCGTTCTTGGATGCCTCCGTTTTCGAATCGGTGGGCTTGATGCTGTCTGCCGCGGTTCTTCTCCCCAGGAACTCCACTTCAGGCACCAGAAAAATGCACTTCGAGCATTTTAGCCTGAGCTCCACACAATTAAACCAACTAAGAACCTCCTCCAGGTTCTGCAGATGCTCGACGGTGTCCCGACCTGTAACCGATATCGTCCTAGAAGACGGTGCGCTGGACCGACTTCAGCAAGCTTTCCATGTTCCTCTAGACTATCGCCGTGGCTGATCGAATTCCAAATGGGCACCTGTTGTAAATGAAGAGACCTTTGTGCCTGTTGATGCAGGTGAGGCCTTTCGATGATTCCTCCAGTTCCTGTGTCATGTAGGCCGAGGTCAAGTCCAGCTTTGTGAACGTTTTCCCTCCCGCCAGCATCGCAAATAGGTCATCTGTCCTCGGTAGCAGGTATTGATCCTGCAATTAGAAACAATTAGTAGTTACTTTGTAATCACCACAGATTCTGACGGTGCCGTCTCCTTTGAGGACTGGAACGATCGGACTGGCCCATTCATTGAATTCGATTGGCGAAATGATGCCCTCTCGTTGCAGCCTGTCCAGCTCAATTTCCACTCTCTCTCATCAAGTTCTCGCCTTGTGATGGATGGGTTGCGCCCCCGGAATCTAATGGATCTGCACTTTTGCTCCTTGGAACTTCCCGATGCCTGGTTCGAATAGCGAGGGGAACTTGTTTAGGACTTGGGTACATGAGGTGTCGCCGACGGATGAAAGCGCTCGAACGTTGTCCCAGTTCCAGCGTATCTTTCTCAGTCAGTTCCTGCCGAACAGCATGGGGCCATCGCCTGGTACCATCCAGAGTGGTAACTCGTGCACCGCTCCATCGTAGGAGACCTTTACGGTAGCACTGCCGATTACGGGAATCAGTTCCTTTGTGTACGTTCTCAGTTTAGTACGAATGGGAGTCAGGACTGGCCTTGAGGCCTTGCTGCACCACAATTTATCGAAAGTTTTTTTGCTCATTATGGACTGGCTTGCGCCCGTGTCCAGCTCCATGGATACCAGGAGTCAATTTAATTCAACCTTCAACATTATCGGGGAACACTTTGAGGTATACCTCTGCCTCCTCGGTCTGAGGCTCTGGTTCGTTGTGATCCAACGTGGATCTGTCCTCCTCTGCAACATGGTGGTTTGCAGGATTAGCAGGGTTTGCAGCTTGCCTGCACATGCATTGGAGGTGTCCTATTGTTCCATAGCTCTTGCAAATGTACCTTTTGAAGTGGCATGAATGGAAACGATGATCACCCCCGCAGCACCAACAAGGTGTTAATGGCCTTGTATTCACCACCCTTGATGGTGGACTCTGAGTCATCTACGGACGTGCAGCTGCAGGCATGTAAGTCCTGCCCTGTACATTTCGATTCGAAAACAACGTTACTTTGTTCACAGTACTTGCAGCAGCACTAGTGTGCTGAGAAATTTGTTTGGTATTGTCACTGGTGGAGATAAATGCCTGGGCTATCATCATGGCTTTACTCAAGGTTGGGGTCTCTACATTTAAAAGTATGCGAAGTATTACTTCATGGCCAATGTCAAGTAAAAAGAATTCCCTGAACATGTACTCCAAGTGTCCTTCAAATTCACAATGTCCTGCAAGGCGCCTTAGCTCGGCTTCCTAACCTTCAGACCTCTTTTGCGTATAGAACCGATACCTCACCATCAGAATGCTTTCCTTCGGGTTAAATGCTCTCGGACCAGTGTGCACAACTCATCGTACGACTTGTCTGTGGGTTTCGCTGGAGCGAGCAGATTTTTCATGAGGCCATACGTTGGTGCCCCGCAAACGGTGAGGAGGATCGCCCTTCGTTTGGCAGCGTTCACTTCTCCTTCCAGCTCATTGGCCACGAAGTATTGGTTGAGTTGCTCCACGAAGGTTTCCCAATCATCTCCCTCTGAAATTTTCTGCAGGATGCCCATGGTTCTCTGCATTGTTGTGGTGGAGTTCGTCAGCTGTATCTCGTCGCCAGTTGTTATGTCTTGAGTAACGAGTCAGACATGATACTGCCAGCTCAAAGTAAGGTGTGACCATAGCCCTTTATTACAGATCTCAGAGTGCCTCTCCAGCCTGTGAGGCCTCCTTATATACAGGTGCTCCCAAGGGATTGTGGGATCCCTTGGGACTCCAGGGAATAAGCCCTCTGGTGGATAGACATGGTATTTGCAGGTTTACATACATAACAGAGACCAAATGCCTCCATATTTATAGCGTACAACTTCTTCCTGCTGGCCTCTCGAAAAGCACCTTCACCAAATTCCAAATCATCAAAACTTCTGTCTCCGGCATCATTTTCTGCACTGATTCCCACTCACCCATCAACCTGTCCTTGCTCAGATCCATCGAATCCCTCTCAATGCACCAGATTCAAGGTCGTCATCCCCGTTATAATCTGTCCGTGGCCTTACTCTGCCCAACTTCCTTTATCCCTACATTCCAATTCATAACACTAGGCCCTCCAACTCTGACCATCTCTACATCTCACCCCTCGATGCTCCACATTTTGGTGGGAGAGTTGCCAGGTGCTTTGGCTGTCTTCCTCAACCTTGTTCCTTCTCTCTATGCTTTTGAAAGCTTCTTCACAACCTACTGGAGTAGAATTTATACAGGGGTTCCCCAATCTCCTGGCGCAACGTCAGCGAAAGATCAGCAAGAGCCCCAGAGAAACGACATAAATGGTCATTTATTACATTTCTCTGAGGTTCCAATTGATCTTCTCCTGAAGATATAGCAAAAGATTGGAATAATCCCCACAGAAATCACTGTTCCAAATTCACATCTGCTTTGGCACCTTGAGTGGTTTGAGCACTTTACTGTTCTGGGAGTTGATTCACATGCATGATAGTGGGACCAGGGAGTGTAACATTGGGCCATAATTTGTGGCCCCTACGGGTGCGTTCGAGGTGCGCACGTGCCCGTAGGGGCCACGCAAGTTCCATAGGTTTAGGCATACAATGCGCATGTGCTAAAACCCGGAACTTGCGACCTGTCAAGAATTCTCTTGACAGATCGCAAACATAACCAGGAAAAGGGCCTCTGCGGGCAGAGAGTTGGGCTACTTGTCCAACTTCTGCCCAGCAAATGCCTGTGAAATTTTTACGCCTGCTTTTGTATGGCCTTCTTTTACCAGTGTAAGAGTTAAAAAAAAATAAACATAACATTTTTAAATATATTTATATGTTAAAAATCCTTTGCAATAAATTAAGTTTATTTTTAGCCCTGTTAAAATATGTACATTTATTTTTTATATAATTACATTTTTGTCTTAAGTATTTAATTAAATGCTATTTTAATTAATTTTAAATATGTAATGGTTTATTTATTTATTTATTTGATGACTAGATGTATTTTTTAATGTGATCCCCATTCATGCTTATTGGCTTTCCATAAATACGGGATCCCCATAAGCATGAATGGGGATTCCCTTCTTTGTTTGGTTGGGCCAGCCCACGTGATCCCAGGGACGCTTGCAAACTGCATGCACCCCTGGGATACGTGGGCCTCTACACAGGCCTATGCATAGAGGCCCAGGAGCACACGTCCCCATGGACCGCAAATTCAGCCCCAATGATCTAGACTGGATCTCCATATTGTAGCAATGTGTACTTCATCAATCCCTCCAATGGTGGACTGAGTTAACACTAGATGAGACAAAGTTTGGTTTGCAATGTAAGCTGTTTTATTTTGCAATAAGGCAAAATGCACAGAGCAATAGGTATTGTCAATCACTGTTCAATTGGTACAACTAAAACTCACATCATGTTAGACAATAAGGAGCCCTACAATGGGTGAGTTGTTTTACTTAATTTAAATAGTAATATCTCTTGCACCCTGCCAGTCAGAAGCTATCTCTCTGCACTCTGCTGTCTTATTAACCTTCCTGCAGCAGTTGGCTGCATGACTGCTTGTTTTAAAAAAAGACTGACTGAATTTGTATTCACCTTTATGCCTGACTGTTTGCAGTAAAGAAGAGATCAACAACTCTCCCAGTACAAGGGGTGAAATGTGTTTATTCCTTATGGAGACAAACCACTAAATTGCTTATTGTTTGATATTTGGGATAAACAAGTTCCAACTAGCGCATTAGTCATCTTCCACCTTCCTTTGGATTCACAACTCACCATGACGGTGTCGTGGGAAAATATTTTATATCTAGATCCTTTTTGTGGAAGAATTGGTAAAGAATTGTGTACTGTGACATCTATCTCACAGAAAAGAAAAGAAAGACTTGCTTTTATATAGCACCTTTCGTGGCCACCGGACATCTCAAAGCATTTTACAGCCAATTAAGTACTTTTGGAATGCAGTCAATGTTGGAATGTGGGAAACGTGGCAGCTAATTTGTGCACAGCAATCTCTCACAAACAGCAATGTAATAATGACCAGATAATCTGTTTTTTTGTTATGTTGATTGAAGGATAAATATTGGTCAGGACTCCAGGATAACTCCCCTGCTCTTGTTCGAAATAGTGCCATGGGATCTTTTATGTCTGCCTGAGAGAGCAGATGGAGCCTCAGTTTAACATCTCTTCTGAAAGACGGCACCTCCGACAGTGCAGCACTCCCTCAGTACTGCACTGGAGTGTCAGCCTGGACAATGCTTTCGCTCAATCACTCATAACTTTTTTATTTCTGCTCAGCATCAGTTCCTCCTCTATTACATGCCTTGGGGCAGTTGCTATGTATTAATTTCAGTTGTTAGAAGACTACCGGGTGGATTTCCCAAGTTGTTCTATATGGCAGGACAATTTGTAGGCTGCAATGCTCATTGGAAACTTGAGGGCCCACTGCACATCATTTTCTGTCCCTTAAAATTAAGGGAGATCGGCCTGGAGCTGTTTTCTTCCAAGCTATCTCATTTATAAAATAAAAAAAAGTGTGGGTATTAGCTAGCCATGTGTATCGGCACAGCACAGGCCAGTCCACACTGTGATATGTGCACGCACTAGGTCTGTGCAGCAGAGCTGGTCTCCAGTCATCTTGGTTAATCCTTGTCACTGGACCAAGACCTAGCTCTGTCAAGCCCGTGTGGTGGCTGGTGTGCAATGGCCACCACACATGAAAAAAATCCACGCACAGGCATCTTCCACCCTTCAGGATGTAGTTTGGGACCTGGAGTATCAGGTCCTTCATTGAAACACCTGTGAACTCATCCCATTTTGATGTGGAAGCAAGTCATCCTTGATACAAGGGACCGCTTATGATGATGATGATGTATTGGGGTGACCGTGATTACCAGCTTGTATTCTCCAGGGAGTGGGGTATCAATTATGGTGGATAACCAAAGTTCCACTGTGATAAAGCTTTGTGGCACAGCTGTTTACCTTGGGAGGATAGGCCCTGGGAGGACAGGCGCACCAACATCAGCGTCCTCGTCCAGGCTAACATACCCAGCATTGAAGCACTGACCACGTTCGATCAACTGCACTGGGCAGGTCACATAGTTCACATGCCAGACACGAGACTCTCAAAGCAAGTCCTCTATGCGGAGCTCCTTCACGGCAAACGAGCCAAAGATGGGCAGTGGAAACGTTACAAGGACACCCTTCAAAGCCTCCCTGATAATGTGCGACATCCCCACTGACACCTGGGAATCCCTGGCCCAAGACCGCCCGAAGTGGAGGAAGTGCATCTGGGAGGGAGCTGAGCACCTCGAGTCTCAACGCCAAGAGCATGCAGAAATCAAGCACAAGCAGCGGAAGGAGCGTGCGGCAAACCTGTCGCACCCACCCCTTTCCTCAATGGCTATCTGTCCCACCTGTGACAGAATCTGTGGCTCTCGTATTGGACTGTTCAGCCACCAAAGAACTCACTTCGGGAGTGGAAGCAAGTCTTCCTCGATTCCGAGGGACTGCCTATGATGATGATTTCATTTAATTTGAATATAATTGTGTGTATAAACAACCAGCTAAAGATTTCCTTTCAGTGGAACTATTACTGTCCCCAGTGCAAACATGAAACAACACAAATACTTGTTTTTTTTAAAGAGAAAATGTCAAACTTCCCTCCTACGCGGATGATTATCTTTGGCTGGACAGGAATCCATTAACTCTTCTCAAAACACACTAAGCACATAGCCCAATTTAAAGAGCGCACTTTAATCTCTGAACAGTATTTTTACCCAACTCTTTCACTGGTGTTAGAAAAAACGACAATCAAATGTCCAGGAAAAGCTTTGATTTTATAACTATTGAATTGTACTTCTTCAGGGAAATAAAGGGGCCGACTTCTGTCTCGCTAAGGTCTCATTTATGCATACAGTAGCAGACTTGAGGTCCACCCATTCTGATTTGCAGGCCGGCCTCAATTTAGGCAGCAGTGCTCCCACCAAAAAAAGGCAGCGGCCTCATTAATGTATATAAATTGAGGTCATGTGACACAGTTAAGTCCCCAATGCAATTTTTGGCTCAACCCACGTTGCTACCACCACCTACAAATCATGGGCTTCACAGGTTGGGAGGCAGCCGTTTCCAGCGTTATTTAAAGGGATTCTTAGTTGCAGTCAGGGAAAGCTGGAAGCAGGCCTGGCACTCATTTGTTTTTGTGTAGCCTCTTTTGTATTTTCAGCCTTGAGAGCTTCCATTGTTCAATTTCCTTACTCTATCGGCGCTATGGGAATTTCACTGCTGTTGAAAACTGCTCCACCCCTCCCTAAAAGGTTCTGATGCAAGCCCATGATGATCCACTGCCCATCTAGATTACCGACCCGACAAAATGGTTGTCTAAACTCGCACTTGCAGCTTGCTTAGCCAATGCAAATAAGGCCTGACCATAGAAATTGATTGAGCCTTCCACCGACAACATTGGGTAAGCAAAGTGGACGCCCTTCACACTTATCACTGCATGTCCAATGTACACTCCGCTCAAAAATTGACCCCAAAATATTTAGCCAGTTTCGTGGTGAAAATTTACATTGGAAATTCCTCAGCTCGGATGGGCTATACTTAGCAGGCACTGAGCAGAGGATGAGCTGTTTTGCTGAAGAAAATAAGTTAAAGGGTAAGTTAATCTTGCATCATTTTACACCATTGAAAAACAAATTCTATCTACTCCCCCTTACTTCATGGTATATATCATCTGGGAGGGTGGGAATGTCTTTGCCAATACAACCTTGATGCTGTCTGCTAGATGGTGCAAGAGAATAGTCGAAGTTAATTCACCTTTTGACTCTTGGGTCTGGTGATCATTGGGAAAAGCATGATGATTCCTATCCAGTCAAGGATAGGGATCTATTTATGGGGGACAAATTTAACATTTTCTCAACAAATTAAAGGTCTCGGCTTAGTTACTTTAATCCCATTTCCCCATCCTTCCTCCCTTTCCTTTTATAGTGGCCGTGCCTTCAGCTGCCCAAACTCTGGAACTCCCTCCCTAAACCTCTCCACCTCTCTATCTCTCTTTCCTTCTTTAAGACGCTCCTTAAAACCTACCTCTTTGACCAAGCTTTTGGTCATGTGCCGCAATTTCTTCTTCTGTGGCTCAGTGTCAAATTTATTTGTTTTTTCTTAACGCCTGTGAAGCACCTTAGGACGTTTTACTACATTAAAGGCGCTATATAAATATACATTGCTGTTGATGCTATACTCTTTCAAATACTTATCCCATTCCCTTTTAAATCATCTATAATCTATCTCAGGTGCCGCTTCAAATAAAGCATTCCATCTTATAATCGGCCCCTCAGTGTGAGGACATTTGTTATAACTTCGCCCACCACCCCCCCTCCTTCATTGTTCTAGTAACTCTGAGTCTATGCCCATTTGTTATTTGTTCACCAACCAATGAAAATACTGGGATGGGAAAAATTGCTCTTGGACGATAGTACCAAATGCGCAATAGCAAATTGGCACCCGCTTTACACTCCCCTTCATTTTCTTCTCTTTTAACTTCAACTCTCTATGATAATCTATAAAAAATAAAACAATATACACACAGGAGAATGGGATAAATGTATTAGGAGGTGGAAGGAGGAGCATGAAATAAAGAAATGATCGAGTTGGAAGAGAGGGGGCATGCAAAAAAAGAAAATATAGAGCTGGATGAGCAATGAAATAAATAATGGAGTTGGAAGAGGAGCATGAAATTAAAAAAGGAGCTATGAAATAAATGAATGCAGTTGAAAGAGGGTGGACTCAATTCATTGGATTGACAAGTCGAACAGATGGTATGGAATGATTTTGAAATTTCATTTGGCTATTATGCAAGATGCACCAAAATACACGAAGCACAGACATTTTGGCTGTCCATATTCAGGGACAGAATTTTGACCATGAAACCATTAGATATGATCATGCCATTGAAATTATTTCGAAAAACTGTAATGTGGGCATTTTCTTTACATTAGAGCATACTTTAGTTTCTGGTAGTGCTGTCTCCAATCCTGTGTTTCCTTTAATATCAGGTGGCCCACAAATATACACAAATCCACATATAAGCAGAATTAATGTGAAAAAATAGCAACAGACATATAATTTTGCTGCTCGGAAACTAATTTAACTCATAATCACATTGATTAATGGGAGATTAATTTTTTTGCTGGTGAATTTGGTCTGAATTCAGGTAAGGTTGTGCAACAATGGCCCCAATTGAAAAGTTAGTTGAGCTGCGGACATATTGTCCTTGAAAAAGTTGGACACACCTGGACTGGAGTTTGTGGAGTTGACAGCTGGATACCTGTGCCACCTCTACTAAATGAATAGGGAAAAAAAGACTTGCATTTATATCGCATCTTTCACACCACCAAACATCTCAAAGCTCTTTACAGCCAAGGAGGTACTTTTGGAGTGTAGTCACTGTTGTAATGTGGGAAACGTGGCAGCCAATTTGCACACAGCAAGCTCCCACAAACAGCAATGTGACAATGACCAGATAATCTGTTTTTGTTATGTTGACTGAGGGATAAATATTGGCCAGGACCCAGGGATAACTCCTCTGCTCTTCTCCAAAATAGTGCCATGGGATCTTTTACATCCACCTGATAGGGTAGTTGTGTCCTCGGTTTAACGTCTCATTCAAAAGACAGCACCTCCAGCAATGCAGCACTCCCTCAGCACTGCACTGGAATTGTTGTGCATGTATAACATAAGTATACGCCCTGTAGACTCAATGTACAGTTACATAAGACTACTGGATGTAACTTCACACTGTGCCTTGTGCCACCAGAGGGTGCAACTGGTGGAGACCCAGGTGTCACCTGTACACGACAGGTAACCAGGTATAAAATGGAGCTCACCATGCTGTACCCTCACTCAGGAGCTGTAATAAACGGAATAAAGTCACCACAGTTCAAGTACAATACTTTACCTCGTGGAGTCATTACTAGTGTGCTTAGAGACACAACAGGAATGTCAGCCTAGATTCATGTGTTCAAGTTCCTGGGGTGGGACGTGAACCAACTACCTTCTAACTCAGAGACAAATGTGCTACCCACTGTGCCACAGATGACTCTGTGAATGAATATTCTTTGAAAGTCAGCAAAGATAAAATGGTGCTGGGTGGGAACAGAGTTATCTCTAGCTGGTAAGTTGACTTGCCTGATTTTATCATATCTCATGCACTGTTCCTACCTGGGGGGATTACAATTCTCCCCAAACTCCCCATCTCATGGTACAATCCATAGTGGGAGTTCGTGCACTGCTCCATCATAGGAGACTTTTACTGCTGCGCTGCCAATTATAGGGATCACCTCTTTAGTGTAAGTTCTCAGCTTGGTATGAATAGGCCTCAGCTTGGGTCTTGTTGCACCACAGCCTGTCGAAGGCCTTTTTGCTCATGATGGACTGACTCGCACCCCTGTCCAGTTTCATGGATACTGGAATTCCATTCAGTTTGACTTTTAACATGGTCGGTGGACATTTCGTGGTGAAGATGTGTACCCCGTACACTTCTGCCTCCTCGGTTTGAGTCTCTAGTTCAGTTTGATCCACTATGGATCGGTCTTCCTCTGCAATGTGGTGGTTTGCAGGTTTTGCAGCTCGTCTTCACATTCGCTGGCGGTGTCCCATTGTTCCACAGCCTTTGTACGCATAGTGTTTGAAGTGGCATTGGTGGACTCGATGATCACCTCCACAGTGCCAACAAGGTGTCAAGTGCCTCGCATTCATGCTTGATGGCGGACTCTGGGTCATCTGTGGTCATGCAGCTGCAGGCGTGTACGTTCTACCATATGCATTCCTGCCTGAAAACGATGGTACTTTGTGTACAGCACTTGCCGAAGCCTCTTTATGCTGCGAAATGTATTTGGTGTTATCGCTGGTGGACATAAATGCCTGGGCTATCGTTATGGCTTTGCTCAGGTTCGGTGTTTCAACAGTCAATTGTTTGCGAAGGATAACCTCATGGCCAATGCCAAGCACGAAAATGTCTCTTAGCATTTGTTCCAGGAATCCGTCAAATTCGCAATGTCCTGCAAGGCGCCTTAGTTCGGCGACATAGCTCGCCACTTCTTGGCCTTCAGACCATTGACATGTGCAAAATCGATACTTTGCCATCAGAACGCTCTCCTTCAGATTTAGGTGCTCCCGGGCCAGTGTACGCAATTATTCATACGATTTGGTTGTTGGTTTCACCGGAGCAAGAAGATTCTTCATGAGGCCATAGGTTGTTGCCCCGCAGACGGTGAGGAGGATCGCTCTTCGTTTGGCAGCGTTTATGCTCCCTTCCAGCTCGTTGACCACGAAGTATTGGTCGAGTCACTCCACGAAGGCCTCCCTAACATCCCCTTCTGAGAATTTCTCCAGGATGCCAACATTTCTCTGCATTTTCGCGTGGTGGTTCGTTATCTCGTGGGGGGATTACAATTCTCCCCAAACTATCAAAGTGTTCATCACATTTTAGAATAAAGCAGAGACCGCAGGAGATAAGTTGGAGTACCTCAATAGCAGTAGGATTTGTTATGTCTCGAATAAAGCAATGTAACTGAGTACTGTAGACGTGAGTAAGTGTGACCTTAGTCTCTTTATTTTAACTCCAGAGTGTTGCTACAGCATGGGAGGCCCGCTTATATCCAGTGCTCCCAAGGGATGCTGGAATCCCTTGGGACTCCAACAGATACACCCTCTGGTGGCGGTAGAATACTGGTTACATGGTTGCATACCTAAAAGGTTTTGAGGTGTGGCTTAGGATATTGTGTAGATGATGAGTGCAAGAGACACTTCAATGGCAACATTTCTGTAACTATATTGTTACAGACAGCTGTTTACATACAGGAATTCAATCACAATTGATTATATGGAGAATTTTAATGTTAACATTTCCAGACAGGAATTGAAGCCTGTGGGCAAGAAGTGTATACTCAAGATTTTATATATCATCATCATCATCATCATCATAGGCAGTCCCTCAGAATCAAGGAAGACTTGCTTCCACTCTTAGCATGAGTTCTTAGGTGGCTGTACAGTCCAATATGAGAACCACACTCTCTGTCACACGTGGGACAGACAGCGGTTGAAGGGAAGGTGGGTGGGAGCCTGGTTTGCCGCACGCTCCTTCCGCTGCCTGCGCTTGATTTCTGCAAGCTCTTGGGGACGATACTCGAGGAGCTCAGCGTCCTCCCAGATGCACATCCTCCACTTAAGGTGGTCTTTGGCCAGGGACTCCCAGGTGTCAGTGGGGATGTCGCACTTTATCAGGGAGGCTTTGAGGGTGCCCTTGTAACGTTTCCGCTGCCCACCTTTGGCTCGTTTGTCGTGGACGAGTTCCGAGTAGAGCGCTTGCTTTGGGAGTCTCATGTCTGGCATGCGAACTATGTGGCCTGCCCAGCGGAACTGATCAAGTGTGGTCCGTGCTTCAATGCTGGGGATGTTGACCTGGTCGAGGATGCTAATCTGGGTGCGTCTGTCCTCCCAGGGGATTTGTAGAATCTTGCGGAGACATCGTTGGTGGTATTTCTCCAGCGACTTGAGGTGTCTACTGTACATGGTCCACGTCTCTGAACCATACCGGAAGGCGGGTATTACTTTGGTCCTGTAGACCATGAGCTTGGTGACAGTTTTGAGGGCCTGGTCTTCAAACACTCTTTTCCTCAGGTGGCCGAAGGCTGCACTGGCGCACTGGAGGCGGTGTTGGATCTCGTCGTCAATGCCTGCTCTTGTTGACAGGAGGCTCCCGAGATAAGGGAAGTGGTCCACGTTGTCCAGGGCCGCACCATGGATCTTGATGTCTGGGAGGCAGTGCTGTGCGGTGAGGACAAGCTGGTGGGGGATCTTTGTCTTACTGATGTTTAGAGTATGGTCCATGCTTTCGTACGTCTCAGTAAATACGTCGACTATGTCCTGGAATTCAGCCTCTGTGTGTGCACAGAAGCAGGCGTCATCTGACAGAGTTTGGAGTGGTCTTGGACCTGGCCTGGAGATGGCGAAGGTTGAACAGCTTCCCACTGGTTCTATAGTTTAGTTCCACTCCAGTGGGAAGCTTGTCAATTGTGAGGTGGAGCATGGCAGTGGAGAAGATTGAGAAGAGGGTTGGGGTGATGACGCAGCCCTGCTTGACCCCGATCTGGATGTGGATTGGGTCTGTGATGGATCCATTGGTAAGGATCACAGCCTGCATGCCATTGTGGAGCAGGCGGAGGATGGTGACATACTTTTGGGGGCATCCGAAGCGGCGAAGGACGCTCCATAAACCCTCGTAGTTGACAGTGTCAAAGGCCTTTGTAAGATCGAAAAAGGCCATGTATAAGGGCTGGCTGTTCCCTGCATTTTTCCTGCAGCTGTCGGGCTGCAAAAATCATGTCCGTTGTGCCCCAGAGGGGACGAAATCCACATTGCGACTCTGGGAGGAGTTCCTCGGCCACGGGGAGAAGACGGTTGAGGAGGACTCGAGCGACGACTTTCCCAGTGGCTGATAGCAGGGAGATTCCTCTGTAGTTGCCGCAGTCGGACTTGCCCCTTTTTTAAAGATGGTCACGATCACTGCATCTCTAAGATCTCCCGGCATGCTCTCCTCCCTCCAGATGAGAGAGATGAGGTCATGTATTTGTGGCAGTAGTGCCTCTCCGCCATACTTCAGTGCCTCAGCAGGGATTCCATCCGCTCCCGTAGCCTTATTGTTTTTTAGCTGTCTTATGGCTTTTTCTACCTCGTGCAGCGTTGAGGTTTCACTGAGGTGGTGGTGGGTAGCATGCTGCGGGATGGAGTTGAGAACACTCAAGTCAATATAGAAATAAGTGGCATATTATGTTTGTTTTGCAATGGCAGTGTGTTGTTTCACATATGTTAATGTGCAGCCAAGATGGAACTGTGTTTAAGTGGCTTGTCACTTTAAGCCCACAAAGTCTAACTGCTGTCAGGAAGCACAGCCTGAAGTCAATCAGAGTAGGATTTGGAGAGAGAAATTTGCATTTTGGAAGGTGTTTGTAAATTTCTGTATCAAATTGAGAAAAAAAACAGTATTAAAAAGCTGCCTTTTTTTTTATGTTTGGCAGTTTGAAGTGTAATGAATACTCTGAAATCTTTTATCTCAATAAATATATAAGCTTAGAAAATATTATGGCAATGTTTGTAGATGAACATTTAACCTGTTCATATGCCATTCCTCTAGCTGTCATTTTAACCGAGGTATAAACCTTTAAAATTGATCACTACCTCTCCCAAAATAACAAACAAAGAAATGTCCCATGAATTTGTTAAACATTTGTCCACTAATATTGGTAATGATAATTACTGGGCTATTGTTAGCTGCCAGGCTACCGATCTTCACTGTATGTGAATATTTTCCTATTAGTGGATATATATGGTTCTCTCCTTTTTGTTGAAATAATTATTAAAAAATAATTAGACATTTTAGGTAGTCCTTTTAAATATTATCTCTGTGCTTATCAAAGTGAAGAAATATTGATACATATTTTAGAATCTAATATGGATGAAATTCATCTCGGGCAACTCTTCTTTTGCACAATATCGGACGGAGTGTAAAGTGGGCTGCTGATGAGATATGCTCATTTTGCACTATCGCCCAAGTCAAATTTCGCCTCTGAAGTCACTATCAAGCACTTCTAGATTAGAAATCGTGTGGAGTAAATGAAGAGTAAAGTTCCCTTTAGTCTGCTCCAGCAATAGTCCTTTACTTCAACCACAAGGACCACATTAGTGCACCAATGTGCTATTTTCATTTCTCACACCAACAATCTTTATGGACTCTCTAAGTACAATTGCCAATTTCCAATAGCAATTAATGGCATGGACCCAGGTTGCTATCACCCAAACTGTTTTCACAAAGAACCTACACAGATGTCAGAGAGAATACTGTTTCAATGCATCAGTCTAGATTGCATTCAAACCCAGTATCCAGAGGTGAAGGGGCAGTATGCTACCTCAGGGGAAAATTTCCAGCGTTTGCTATTTATAGCAAAATCATAAAAGCATATTAAAGAACACATTTACAGTTTCATTCTAAGCAGTGAAGAACAAAAATTTCCCCCCTAATGTCTTCCATTTATAGGCTATTTTAAAGGTAATTTTATAAATTCAGCAACCAGGGATAGCAGTTCAAAATATTAGTGTTGCAGTTTGTGCTAACATCACATTGTGTATTGTGCAATCTTGAAAGCTAAAAAAAAGGATTAAAAAATAATTCACCACAAATAAACTATCAATATTTAATCTAAATGTGTGATATGAAGAGAAAAATCAGACGGCAAGGTTTGAAAGTGTCATTCCATTTTTAATTAACTAATTCTTGCTGCAATTCTAGTCTCCTTGTGCTGTTGCTGGTTGAAGGGATAGAAGGAAGGCTCAATCTTCAAATGAATGGCTAGTACAACTGCAATAAGGCTTTAACTGCAAAAGGGTTATCCACCAGTAGGAATTCCAATTACATTTGCACCAAAGCAAAAATTAAACCCAAGTTAATGCTTTCTCATGCACGTTGATGTCCTTTTGATATTGTACTAATTGAGTAATTTCCCATTGGTACTGATGCATCAGGTTTAGGACTTTGCCAGCCTGGCCCGAAGCTTTTCTATTGTTGGAGGAAGGTGAATATGGACTAGCAATGATAGAAGTGTATTCAAGCCTTCACAGGTAAGCATAGACCCTGATGGATCTAACGTCTAGTACAGATGTGTGGCACAATGGTAGGAAACAATATAGTGTAAAAGGGCAGAAGATATTTCTGAAAGATGTTTTTTATCATATCTTTAATGGTTTAGGCTTAATTCAGCAGTATATGCATTGCACTTTCAACTGAAACCTGCAAGTACAGGTTTTGAAAAATTTAAAAGTTGCTCCTGAAAGAGGCCCCGTGGCACAAAACAAAATTACAGGGAGCATTGCCTGCAGATACAAAATACCTCTTCACTTTTTGCACCAGGTCCTCAAGTGCATTGTCAGAAAACCACAGTCTCTCGGATGTCCAGTCATTCCTCAAAGTGTCATCAGTTTTCAAACTTCTTGCAGCCTCAATGCCAAGAGGTGCAGGCTGCCTTTAAGTAGCACCAGCCACTCGCAATATTGGGCCCCCTGCTGATGCGTGCAGAAATGAACAGTGCAGGTAACTCTGGCTGCATGCAGCAGTCATGGAAATCAGCAGACAATCCCCATGCCGGTGGTTTTCGAGGGATATCCAATATCCTTGGATATATATCCGTGTATTGATGCAATACATATTAATGCATGGATTCAATATTTTTTTTTAATTTGTCCCTCACACTACTTTGTATTCACAGTTCATATTTTGCACCGACAAACAGATCTGCGTAAAAACTACAAAGACAATTCATTAATACTAAATAATTCATTAATCAGTTTTCCTGCAGTTACTGAAATCAGATTTCAGAACTCTGAATGAGATGAAGTAATTACACTTTTTGAAAAAGTTAAAGTTGCTTTAATGATTTATAAATCCCTGTGCTGCTTGGGAAAATTCTATCTTTTTGTTTTTTCCCCTTGCTTTAGCTGAAGATCAATGCCCTCTAATATAAAGCTATTGTGTGAGATTAAGTGTAATACTCAATATATATTGTCTCCACAAGCACACAACAGCAATCTGCATAAACAATTACCTGTGAATGTATTGTGAGATTGAAAGATCGAGTACAATCTTGGTTCCAGACTCAGACATTAGTAGGTAGATATTCCAATTTGTCCTTATTATTAGTACTCACTAACTCTGCCTGATTTTGTGGTTGTAGTGCAGGTGAGCCCCTAACCTATATTTGGCTTGGTATTGGGAGCTTGGCAGAGGAGTCACAGGCAATTGTATACAAGAAACTCTTAAAGGCTGATGAATAAATTAAAGGGATCCAGCCAATTAAAGGTAAACTGCTGAATGAGAGAATAAAAATATTGGCAATATTTACAAAGGTTGCTAATAGTGTATGTTTTAACCTCTGAAAAGACGACTTGGGTAATAAATATGCCTGGCAAAACCCCGTGGAGGCAGGAAGCAGTGATGTAGCTAAGTGATGGACTGGCACAACAGCCCAAACCCCTCTATCTGAAGGCCGATGAAGTGTGGGCAGCATGGAATGCTGTGGTAGTGACCAGTGTGGCCCTATTTTCGACTCAAAGCTATCCTCCTTAATCAAAGATATCCTCTTTATAGCACAGCGTTATCACATGTCTGGAAGGAGAAGCAGGAGGAGGACTTGAGAACTGACTGTTACAGCCATTGGTACATGTTAGATGCAGGTGTCATTGCAGCAGATAGCACAGCTCTGTCTATCTGCTGACTCAAAGCCCTGTCTTGCCAGTTCTGCACAATCATTGCCATGTAGGTGCATTTCTGTCTGTAAATTTGGATGAAAGGTTGCTGGCATCTGGATGCAGACCACCTCTGATACAGTCTGACGTATCTGGCATCCCTCAATTGCTCTTCCTTCAAAACAAAAGGAAATTACCATTTGGAAACACCCGCCTAGAAATTGGAGGTGTTAGCGCTAGCTGTCAAGGCCCGTTTTGGTAATAAAAATGGCGGCAATCTCACTTACTTCCACTTCCGGCGAGTCCTGCGGCGGCCGCCATTTTTGGCAGGTCAGCAGCACTTCCATTGCAAGCGCTCGCGGAAAGTAATTTAATTAGTAGGTATGCAATGACAAATTGATGCACACTTATCCATTTTGGAACTCGCCGCTCCTCTTACTGCCCTCTGCAAAGAACGCCTGTCATGCAGCCGTTGACAGCTTGGAGAGGCAATGGAGAGCTATTGGACTGAAAACTGCTTTCAATGAGATGCATCAATCTCCCTCCAGTCAAACAGTATAGACGGTAAATACTTTTAAAATAGACTGTACTGTACTACAGTTATTATGAGCCCAATTTTTCCTAACCCCTTTTTTTGATGCACTTACCCTAAATGCGGCGACTTTGCGCGCTGGGAATGGTGCAAAAAAAGTGGCCTCATCCTGCCCGCTCTGCCGCGTCTCCAGTGTCCCAGCGTGGCGTACATAGTGCAGTGGGGGGCGGAGCAACAGCCCAGCGCAGAAAACACTGCCAGCAGCTACGTGCATGCGCAGTGGAGTCTGCGCGCATGCTCTTTGCCCTCCCAGCGTGTCCTGTGGGCTGAGAGCAGGATCCGATGCTCACAGCCCGTATCCCTGGCCGAAGGGATGCCCCAATGTTCACCGTACCCTATCCCTGGCCGAAGGGACATCCCGATGTTCGCCGCACCCTATCCCTGGCCGAAGGGATGCCCCGATGTTTGCCTGGTGAGTGGGGAATATCCTGCAGTATTTATTCAGGGTCGCTCAGAGTTGTCAGAAACTGAATGCATCTTAAACAAAGTATAAAAGTTGGGAATTTGGGTAAAAGTTGGGAATTTCATAAGTGGGAATTTGCTGCAGAGGGGAAGGAGGTTCTGTTTTTTGGCTTCAATACTTGTGGTGCTTCATGTTACATATTTAAATATTTCATATAATCTACCTATAACTTAAACTACATCAAGTAATGAGTTAAAAAACTATAAGCTAAGTTGATTAAATGTTGGAAGGTTGTTTCCCCTGGCTGAGATTATTAATTTTGGACCCAAGAAAGATAAATCAGAATAAATGGTGTGAAGCTCGGAACTGTGGTGCTTTAAATGTGCTAGCCTGCGTCGAATTCTTAATTGCCCGCAATGTTTTTCAGGGTTGGCCACATACGCTGACCTAAGTCGATTTGGAATAAATTTTAGCTGGTCAAAGTGGCATAAATGGCCAAAACTGCCGTAAGTGGCTGGGAACGTCCCCTTTTGAAAAAAAAACTCAACTAAAAAAAATCTTACCTAACTGAGTTACTCTGGAGCAAGTTTATTGGGGAAAGTAGCGTTTTTTAACTTACGCCAGAAAAAACAACTTGCTCCAAAAAAATTGGAGCAAGTCATGGCCAAAATTGGGCCCAATAATCTCAGGAAAAAATCAAAGCTGCATTTCCTTACATTTTATACACTGGAGTTTTCTAGTGTCAGGACTGATAAAATTATATGCAAAGATTGGAAGGCTGCTTTGACAAGGTTTGACAGCATAGTCTCACCAAGAGGTCTTCAAAAGTCTGCTGTTAAAAATGTAATTGAACTCTCTGGTTGGGCCTAGGACATTGCCATCAGGAACTCCTGCGGCAATACCCTGGGCTGAGGTGAATGGCCTCCAACAGCCACAACCATCTTCCTTTGTGCTAGGTATTTCTCCCATGATTCCCATTGACTTCAATTTTACTTGGACTCCTTGATGCCACAATCGATCAAATGCTGTCTTGATGTCAAGGGCAATCATTCTCACCTCACCTCTGGAATTCAGCTCTGTTGTCCATGTTTGGACCAAGCGCTGTAATGAGGTCTGGAGCCGAGTGGTCCTAGCGGAACCTAAACTGAACATCGGTGAACAGGTTATTGGTGAGTAAGTGCTGTTTGATAGCACTGTTGATGACACCTTCCATCACTTTGCTGATGATTGCGAGTAGACTGATGGGACGGTAATTGGCCAGATTGGATTTGTCCTGCTTTTTGAGGAGAAAACATATCTGGGAGGTTTTTCACATTGTCGGGTAGATGTCAGTGTTATAGTTGTACTGGAACAGGTTGGCTTGAGACATGACTAGTTCTGGAGCACAAGTCTTCAGCACGACAGTCGGGATGTTGTCAGGGCCCATAGTCTTTGCTGTACCCAGTGCGCTCAGTCACTTCTTGATATCACATGGAGTGAATCAAATTGGCTGAACACTGACTTCTGTGATGGTGGGAACCTCAGGCGGAGTCCGAGAAGGATCATCCATTTGGCACTTCTGACTGAAGATGGTTGCAAAATCATAGAATCATAGAATCATAGAAGTTTACAGCATAGAAGAAGGCCATTTCGGCCCATCGTGTCCATGCCAGCCAACAAGAGTCTACCCAGCCTAATCCCACTTTCCAGCTCTAGGTCCATAACCCTGCAGGTTACAGCACTTCAGGGACACATCCAGGTACTTTTTAAATGAGGTGAGGGTTCCTGCCTCTACCACCCTTTCAGGCATTGAGTTCCAGACCCCCACAACCCTCTGCATGAAGAAATTCCCCCTCAAAACCCTTCTAAACCTTCTACCAATTACTTTAAATTTATGCCCCCTAGTTGTTGACCCCTCTGCTAAGGGAAATAGGCCATTTCTATTCACTATATCTAGGCCCCTCATAATTTTATACACCTCAATGAGGTCTTTCCTCAGCCTCCTCTGTTCCAAGGAGAACAAACCTAGCCTATTCAATTCATCCTCATAGCTAAGATTCTCCATTGCCGGCAACATCCTCATAAATCTCCTCTGCACTCTCTCCAGTGCAATCACGTCTTTCCTGTAATGCGGTGACAAGAACTGCACACAGTACTCCAGTTGTGGCCTAACCAGTGTTTTATACAGTTCAAGCATAATCCTCCTGCTCTTGTATTCTATGCCTCGGCTAATAAAGACAAGCATTCTGTATGCCTTCTTAACCACTTTATCTACCTGGCCTGCTACTTTCAGTGATCTGTGGACATGCACTCCAAGGTCCCTTTGTTCCTCTATACTTCTCAGTATTCTACCATTTAATGTGTATTCCCTTTCCTTGTTAGCCCTCCCCAAATGCATTACCTCACACTTCTCTGGATTAAATTCCATTTGCCACTGTTGTGCCCACCGGACCAGTTGATTGATATCTTCTTGCAGTCTGCAGATTTCTTATTATTATCCACCACACAGCCGATTTTAGTATCATCTGCAAACTTCTTAATCATAACCCCTATATTCAAGTCTAGATCATTGATGTATAATCACAGAAAGCAAGGGACCTAGTACAAAACCCTGCTGAACCCCACTGGAACATCCTTCCAGTCGCAAAAACACTCATCAACCATTAACCTTTGCTTCCTGCCTCCGAGCCGAGTTTGGATCCAACTTGCCCACTTTGCCCTGGATTCCATGGGCTTTTACTTTTGTGACCAGTCTGCCATGTGGGACCTTATCAAAAGCTTTGCTAAAATCCATATACATTACATCATACGCTTTGCCTTCAATGATCCTCTTGGTTATCTCTTCGAAAAATTGAATCAAGTTGGAGGTATCTGAAAAGTGTTCTTGTCGAGGTCAATCCATGAATTGAACTTTCAAATGGAGTAGTGGATGCTAAGATCCTGGAATCATTTAAGAAACAAATGGATTCCACAATGGGGGGACTTGTAAACATGGGTTTACAGTAACATAAAATTCCTTGAATGCAGTGGTAACTGGGACTATGTTGGTAGCTTCTTTCACAGAAACCATCTAGTGAATATCTCAATAGCAATCTGCTACTTCTTTGCTTACATCTGGACTTGACTATTCTAATGCACTCCTGGACAGTCTCCTAATTTATACACTCTGTAAACTTGAGGTTATCCAAAACTCTGCTGCCCGTGTCCTAACTCACGCCAAGCCCGTTCACCCACTATCCCTGTGCTTGCTGACCAACATCTCCCGGTTAAGCAATGCTTCAATTTGTAAATTCTCATCCTGGTGTCAAATGCATCCATGGCTTCGCCCCTCCCTATCTCTGTAATCTCCTCCAGCCCAAAATCCTCCGTGTTATCTGCGCTCCTCCAATTCTGGCATTCCCAAGTTTAATCGCTCCACATTGAGGCTGTGCTTTTAGCTGCCAAGACCCTAAGCTCTGGAATTCCCACCTTAAACCTCTCCATCTCTCCATCTCTCTTCCTCCTAAAAGACATGTCTTAAAATCTATCTCTTTGACCAAACATCTGCCCTAATATCTCCTTATAGGACTTGGTGTCAAATTTTGTTTGGTAACACTCAGGTGAAGTGCCTTGGGAAGTTTTGCTACGTTAAAGGCGCGATTTAAATACTAGTTGTTGTTGAAATGGAAAAAAAAGAAAAATGTCTCAATCAAGCAAATAGAGCTGAGAAACCTTGTTGATCTTAGTTCCCTCAATTAGCACCATAACAACATTGAGCATGAGGGATGCCTGTGTCTCTCTGACATTCCGTGTTGTTAATAGCCTGAGAAAGGGGAATTTAAACTGAATTCATCTAGTTTCCTAAAAACAACCAATTGTAGAGTGATCAATCACTTTCAAGAAACTGGCCTTCAGCGAAATGAGCCCATTTTTTATAGTTTCCCCCCAGACCAACAAGCTGCCCGCTTCCAGCTCCATGTTCCATTGCCCCCGATCTCCGCCCTGCAATCTCCCACCACCGTCACACCTTTCCCCCCCCACCCCCACCCCCACCCTTCCCCCGATCAGTCTCTGCAGCTCCCTGACCACCATCTGCCTGCCTGAGCACGATCACACCCTCCCTCCCTCCATGCTCTCTGCTTCTTGCCTGCGGCCCCTTGGACTGACTGTCGGGAGGGGAACCTGAAGAAAAACTGTAAAATAGTTCATATCTGCAGGACGTCTGGGTAACTTGTACTTCCGGGTTTCCGTCCAGAAATTCTCCCTCCCCCCCCCTCTCCACTTGCTCTGAACGTTCCTCCCTGTAAGTATCTGGGCCAATGTTTCTAAATTCAGGCATCATCAATTGATGATTGAGCAGGTAGAATGTTAAAATCACCCTGGCTCTTACCTGTCTCAAAGTCGCCATGTGCGCAACCTCTGCAGTTTTAACCTGCTCTCCTGAACAGGCAGCAAGGACACACGCTTGGAGCCAACAGGGTCTGTCGTTACATATTATTGCGGCCGATGACATAATGGAGACTCGATTGTAATTTTAATTCAGGCCTGAACAGGGAATCCATCTGGAGTTAAAATCAGGGCCAACGAATCTCAAGTATTGAGAACAAACCTAGGGTCAAGAATTCGAGGGCTTTACCCCATTAGTAACCGGCAAAAAATGGTGAAAGAGTGGCGGTCATCGCTTCTTCGCCAGCTGGTGCTGGGGCCCTTCGGTGTCCACACACTGCTCCAAGTATGTATTAGTGCCTTGCAAAAAAAAATGCCGGATTGTTTACGTCAGTGGACGTGCAATGTCGACTTAACGTCATCATGGCCAACTTCGACACTGGAGCCAAGTTCAGTGCTGGGTCATAACCATGCCAGGAAAACCCTGTGAGCAAACAGACTGACAGAGGTGCTGTCTTAAAGGGACATACACACAGCTTTCAGGTAAGTTTGCATTTAAGCTTTTGGACTGTTCTTTTTTTGATTTTATTGAAATAGTGGCTTGCTGCAATAGATGTGAACATTTTTTTTTAAGTGTGTAAGGAGTGCTTCTGGGCGCATGCAAGGCCTTGAGATGGTAAAGGAAGGCATCTGAGAAAACAGAAAATTCTTCAAATACTCAACAGGTCAGGTAACATCCATGGATCGAAAAACAGAGATCTCAGGTCGACTTGCTGCCTGATCTGCTAAGTATTTCTTTTTAGATTTACAGCATCTGCTCACAAAGGGAAGCGGATGACACTGAAGCAGAAGAGGAGGAAGCTGAAGAGGAGGAAGCAGATGGAAGAATGCATCCCAGACAGCCCCTCTGTGGCCGGGATATCTGAGATGGAATCATCTGCCTGCAGTCCCAGTGACCACAACCCCAATTCCCCTTTCAACATTAGTCCCGCAGCGTACCTTTGCTCTGTTACTGTCCATCACAGCCTCCTTTTGGCCAAGAGGCTACCCCAGTGGCTGCAGCATGGCTGGTGGAAGGCTGCTAACTTTCAGTGTGGGACACTGCAAATAGTTTTGCAGGTCGACCTTGAGGAGTTGGTGGATGGAAGTGTCATATCAATCATCTTCTTCACTCTCCTCTCTCTCTTCTTGGTCAACCACTGGCTGGGTAGTTTCATTTCTTGGATGTGTGAAATGAGGAAGGCACAAGGGTGGAGTTGTGGTGAGGGGAGGGCGAGAAAGCAAGAGGTGCATACAAGAAGGATATGAGGAGATCAGCATCTTGTATCCTTTCGGCCTCGCCATTGGCCAAGGGCTCAGATATGCCCCTACCAAGAATGGCCAGCACCGTCTCCTCCAAGTGGGTGAGGTGAGGTTATGAATGGGAGATGTGCCTCATAATTGGTACAGATTGTTGGTAGGTGAATGATTGGGAGTTGTACATTGAGAAGTGTATGAGGCTAGTGGTGCAGTTGGTAGGAAAAGGCTTTTAAAGATGCATTTACTGACCTTGATGAGTGGTCTGGGGTCATGAAGCTTCTTTGGGCACTGGTGGCAGTGATGGCCTCGGTGATTTGGTCCTATATCATACTTTCTGGAGGGCCTCCTGGCCCCTGTGCATAGAGGGTCTCTTTTGCAGTGTTGGCCCCCTGCAAAAAGCTGGAGTGCAGTGGGCGAGACCCTGGGTGCCCCTTCCTTGGCTTACTGAGCCACTTGCGCTAGTAATGAAGCATTTTCCCCATTTTTTAAGTTTCGGAAGGGAATTCAGCTTTAAGTGCTGAAGAATCCCATTTGGGACTGCTTTTAATGTTAATTTTTTTATTGAAAGGCAGTAAGGGCTGACAGCTGTGTTTTTCACTGTATTCTAATTTTTATTAGATCTGAATGTATTGCCACTTTAATTGCCTACAATGCCTTGCAAATTCCACAGCCTCACTCCGACAGGCTATAAGAAGCTGCAACACCGACTGTGGACAGGAACTTCGATTTGGGGACCTCCATTAACGCCACCAGGAGGGCATTACATAGGAAGTTTGCGTTGCGCTGCATATCACCAACCACCAGTGCAAATTGCTGCCTGGTAGTGCTGTGGCCAATTTTAACGGCCGTTAACTCGAGTTGCCAGTGACACCAGCAGTTCTCTTTGCATACACGCATTCTTCACCCCCAAGAGCTTAATTTGCCACCTACCTGAGCAACATTGCAAACTTTAGGAGAACGTCACACAGTTTTCAAACTATGATAGTGAGCAGTGTATGTGCTTGGCAAGAGAAAAATTCTTGCTACATTCAGTTCCACCTTGCCAAATCAATTTTCTAAAATAGCTATCTGTTGTAAAATACAAGTTCCAATGAGGGATAGGCATCTGCTTCTGGTTTGCTTAGATCTTTCCATCAAAATAAAGAGTTTCCATTCAACAATAATACTCAGATAGGGGCTGCTAATGGAATAGGTCTCAACTGCACCATTATTGATGCAGCTGAACATCCATTGCCAGATATAATTGTATGTCACAGTACACAGAGGGACTTTCTACCTGTGGGTGGATAGTCCATCCAACTTTGAAGGGGTCAGTGGAGTAATCTCTTTTTCTAAGACATATGTTGATTACGAGGAAGATGAATTTCAACCTAAGCACAAAACTGCTTTTGCTCCTGCAGCATCCTTAAGCATTATTTGAGCACAAGTAAATAGAATATTCAGCTGTCATATGATGCTCAACAGTGCTGAGAAATGGAGGGAGGAGGCAAGACATGAATGGAAATTGATGCTTAAGTGTTTTGTGCATAAGATCTTTTAGACAGCTTCATATTCATAACTATGGGCATTATACTTCATCTCAGCGCTTAAATGGGCAGTATGTGGACTGTAGAGAGGTGAAACTGATAGAAAGTCTAGCCCTATGGATTTGTTTACTTAGGATTACATAGGATATATGACACAGTAACAGGCCATTTGGCCCAACCAGTCCATTCCAGTGTTAATGCTCCATTTGAGCCTCCTTCCATCTTTGCTCATCTAAATCTATCAGCATAACCTTCTATTCCCTTCTGCCTCATGTGCTTGTCCAGCCTCCCCTTAAATGCATCTATACTATTCGCTTCAATTTTAGGAATGTTAATTCTGCTTAATTGGTAACGCTCTGAATCAATAGGTTGCGGGTTCAAACCACCTAACGGACTTGAGCGCATAATATGGGCTGTAACTTTCATCATCATCATAGACAGTCCCTCGGAATTGAGGAAGACTTGCTTCCACTCCTGAAGTGAGTTATTTGGTGACTGTACAGTCCAATACGAGAGCCACAGACTCTGTCACAAGTGGGACAGATCGTTGAGGGAAGGGATGGGTGGGACTGGTTTGCCGCATGCTTTTTCCACTGCCTGCGCTTGATTTCTGCATGCTCTCGGCGTTGAGACTCGAGATGCTCAGTGCCCTCTCGGATGCACTTCCTCCACTTAGGGCGATCTTTGGCCAGGGACTCCCAGGTGTCAGTGGAGATGTCACACTTTATCAGGGACCCTTTGAAGGTGTCCTTGTAACGTTTCCGCTGCCCACCTTTGGCTCATTTGCCATGACGGAGCTCCGAGTAGAGCACTTGCTTTGGGAGTCTCATGTCTGGCATGCGAACTATGTGGCCTGCCCAGCGGAGCTGATCGAGTGTGGTCAGTGCTTCAATTCTGGGAATGTTGGCCTGGATGAGGACGCTGATGTTGGTACGACGCCTGTCCTCCCAGGGGATTTGTAGGATCTTGTGGAGAAATCGTTGGTGATATTTCTCCAGCAACTTGAGGTGTGTGCTGTACATGGTCCATGTCTCTGAGCCATACAGGAGGGCAGGTATTACTACAGCCCTGTAGACTATGAATGCGGTATTGAGGGATAGCTGCATTATTGTGTCAACTTTGGCTCAGTGGTAGCATTCTCATCTCTGAATTAAGTACAAGCCCTATTCCATTGACTTTAGCACAAAATCCAGCTTGAAACTCGAATGCATTCCTGGGGGAGTGTTGCACTGTTGGAGGTACTGGGGCTGAAATTGCCCTCTGCCCAAAACGGGGTGCACCTAGCAATTTCTAAGTGTTCCATGTGCCCCAATACATTGGGTGGACAATCTGCTGATTTTCAGCTCTGTGGGGCCGAAAGTGCCCCCCTCCATAAGCTCCGTTCCCGCCTCTAACAGAGCGGAGAGGCCTTACCGACTTGGGGCTGACGGCTAGGCCGACCAATCCGAAATTGCTCCTGGGCGGGGAGCGGTGGGAATGGGTTTCCACTCCACCTGTGTTTCTGCTGCGTCGGGCACGTACTGACCCCGTACCGACTGGCGGCGGCCCCCTTTCCAACCCCCGCGTGGAATTGCCCTGCAGGAACAGTGCCGCCGCCGGTCAGTGATGCTGACAGCTTTCCCTGGCGGGGAGCTATCTGTGGCGGGGTGGTGCATCCGCCCTTAAAGGGGAGGTTGCGCTGCCAGCAACTCCATCTTATTTTTTATTGTTGACCGACTGCCAGGTTGGGCCGACAATTATGCCCATGTGTTCGACCGGGCCACCAACAGGCAGCTGAAAGTCTCCCTGGTGGCCCAGTGCTTGCCACTACCATGGCTGCAGAGTTTGCAGCGGCCCTCCCCTTTAACTGACGGAGCAATGGCCGTTCCGACCTGCCCGAACGTCCGCCCCTCTCCTGCCACCAACATTGCTCTGACTGGAAACAAGGAACAAAGTGCTGAAAATCGCCGGATTGTCCAACCCAATGCATTGGGGTGGACGGAACACATAAAAAGCGGTAGGTGTGCCCTGTTTCGGGCGTAGGGCAATTTTGGCCGCTTTGTTTCTTGTTTCCTGTCGGAGCGATGTTGGTGTCGGAGAGGGGCGGGAGTGCCAACCTCCCTCAACCAACACCACCAAAAACAGATTATCTGGTCCGCTGTTTATTTGTTCTCTGTGGAGTCTTGTTGCGTACAAGTGAGCTGCCATGTTTGTCCACATAACGGTGACTGCACCTCATACATAATGCATTCAGGTGACAAAGCTCTGTGTAAGGCATGTTCTTTTCTCTTTCATCAACAGCAAGTGAGAATGTTGATGGCTAGCCTTAGTTGTTTTTGAAATCATTAACATCGAAGCAAAATCGGTATTCAAGAAATTATGGTAGATTTTTCAACAAAATCTGCCAGTAAGGTGTGAACTGTGTTAAAATATCATGTCGAAACATGTATGAGAAGTAGGTTCTTAAACACCAGTGTTTCACTGCAGGAGTGCTAATAGCTCACTGTGCTAATGGTTCAGTGCCTAATTAATGATCAGCAGCAGTACTTCAATCAGTATGCTTCATTGCAAATGGAGACAGATTGAATTCACACAAAAAATTACATCAGCACTTCGGGGTGTGATGTACGTTTTCACCACTTCACTGTATATTTCCTATTCCCCATAAATTGTATTGCCTCTTATCGATTGTGGTACTTCTTCAATTTATGGTAAATGTGTAATAATTTCCAATAACCTTTAGGGCCCATTAATTATTTTCAAATGTTTTTATTGCTTGTCAAACACTTATGGCTAGAATTTCCTATCAGCCCGCCAGCGCCCGATTGCCGCCCAAAAGACCGCTAAGACTGGGAAGATTATCGCCGGCCTTTCACCCCCATTCTGGGCAAAAAAGTACAATTTAGGGTCCATTGGGTGGTTCCTAAGCAAAATGGGCGCTAAATAAAAATATCAATAAAAATTTACCACAAGGCTGCGGGTTGGGCCTAACAGCAGAAAAACAATAAAAATAATTTTTCAAAAAACATCAGCTAAAAAATCAAAAAACATTCCCAGGACACTTTTAAAGTAAATAACTATAACAGATTTTTAAAATAATTAGTAAAAACTAATCACTGACCTTTTTCTTGGAGAGCTACTCACCTACCGCCCATCTCTGCTGAGCCCTGTGGGCGGTTTTTAAAAAACTCAGCGACGGGTCACCGCTGACCCAAATATCACGCCAGGGCGATCTCAGGATAGTGCACGCTGGCGGTCCGCTCCCCAGCGGTACCTCGAAACTGCCGGCGTAACTCGGGTAGGGAATTTCTCGCTTACCTGATTACTGCCCACAATGGCCAATACTGCCCAGAAACCAGGCGGTAAGCCATTGCAAATTCCAGCCCTCAGACTTCTTGTAAGTAAAGAAAATAAAATGGAAATCTGAAATAATAATAAAATGCTGAAAACGCACAGCGGGTCAGTCAGCAACTGAAAGAGAGCGATGGGTTAATGTTCTGAGTGGGACTCTCCAGCAGAGCATTCTCAGATAAGTTGTTGTTTTCTTGTTTTATGTCTTTGTTGTTACAATCTTGGAAGTAAGGCATTAATAGTTGTAATGTATTTGTTTCATAGATTCTTTGCTTAAGAATTCATAGCAACGCATTGCTATTAAGAACTCGTTGGTTTATGAACAAAGGTTTAACAATCACACTACACATTACCAGTTCATCTACCAGGCTCACAACTGCATGCCTCATCGTGGATCATCTAGACCCAACTGACTGGGGTTTTATTGGGTCTTATAAATATTACGTGACTGGCTAAGCCACTCACAATGCAACAACTATTTTTGTGTAAAACAATAATCAACTACCCCCTTATTAAAGGGGCACTAAAACCGACAAATTAACCAATAAAACTTTTAAAACAATAAGTGGTCAAATTAAAATGCACTCCAGTCCCTTCGGCGCTCACCTCTCGCAGAAGGCCATGAGCGTACCGGTGGACACCATGTGCTCCATCTCCAGGGACACTCTGGCTCGAATGTATCCATGGAAGAGAGGCAGGCAGTTGGGCTGAACGACCCCCTCGACCGCCCGCTGCCTGGACTGATTAATGGCCACCTTGGCCATGCCCAGGAGCAGTCCTTGCATACTGTAGCACCAGCTTTCTGGCCATTTTTATGAACAATACTTTAAATCCTTAAATCCAAAACCCTAAGAAAGAACTGTCAAGCTTGTGGGGGTGGCACTAATGTGCATTCATATGCAAACGGACGTTTCACACTGATAGGCTGGGTGAAAGGGAACCTAGACCGATGATATCA
Organism: Pristiophorus japonicus; assembly: GCF_044704955.1. Lineage (NCBI taxonomy): Eukaryota > Metazoa > Chordata > Chondrichthyes > Pristiophoridae > Pristiophorus > Pristiophorus japonicus. Next base: position 343,408,626 of record NC_091978.1, on the reverse strand, counting down.
TCACTATCTAAAGTAATTACTGGGAACAATACCCTGAGAGGTAACTCAGAGACTATGCCTTCGCATTATTACTGGTGCAAGGCAGGAAATGGCTGGGCCATTGTCTTCCAGGAGATAAGTCAGTTAAGCAAGATCGGTTTGAGATCGAAACTCATTACCTGCTAATGGGGACCATCAACTCAGGAAACGACAAACATCCAGTAATCAGCATCCATGTTCTCTTCAGATGCAAGGTCTGGGAGCGGGGAAACAAAATATAATTTTTTCACAAAGATTTCAAAGGCTACGAGTGACTCCAGGCCACGGTGGGGGGGATCCAAGCAGATCATCTGAGTCAATCCATCGGTCAGTATTGGCGGGAGAAAAGGTTTTGAGGATTTAAGGAGCCGCTTTGCAACAAGCTGCAACACAGGAGGAAGAAAGCTCAGGAAAAAGCTCAAGCGGAAGCTCTGGCAAGCTGAAGTTCAAGCTCCAGTTCGAAGCTCTCTTCTTTTCAACGAAACACCGCCAGAAGCTGAGTGCTGTTCTTCAACCTTCACCAACGGATCTCGACTCAAACTGGAACTTGGATACTGCGTCGGCGGTACGGAACCAGGAGCGACGTACAGGAAGAAGCTGCAAGCAAGACAACGGGCTATCAGGGTGAGCATGTTGTCTGCACCTACACATCCGCAAGACCACTTAGCTATGTGAGGGGTGATTGTAAGTCCCAACCAAACCCAAGGGATTTAGTGCTGGGAGGGATCCTGTATTAGTTTATTTCCCAGGAGGGTTCTTTTATTAAGTCGTGGTAACTTAGCACAGCAGGGCTTATTGGCTAAGCCAGGTTCGTGATGTTAGTTGAGGGATTAATATTGGCTAGAACACCGGGGATAACTCCCTTGTTCTTCTTCAAAATAACGCAAAAGGATCTTTTCCATCCACCTGAGATGGGGCCTTGGCTTAAGGTATCATCAGAAAGACGACATCTCCGACAGTGCAGCACTTCCTCACTACTACACTGGAGTATCAGCTTAGATTTTATCCTCAAATCTCTGGAGTGGGACTTGAATCCACAACCTACTGATTCAGAGGTGAGGTGCTACCACTGAGCCACAGCTGACACGTACACAAAATCTACAGCACAGGAATCGACCATCCGGCCCAACTGGTCTATGCCATTGTTTATACTCCACACGAGCCTTCTCACAATGCTCCATTTAAAAAAATAAAGGCTTTGGGGTTGAAATTTGGTTGCCAACGTCTGCTGATAATGCCGGTGTTAGGTGTTAACTGGAAGTTAGTCGGCTGGGAGTGGCGCTGGGTGGTGTTCACGCCTGACGCGAAATTCGGTGGTCATTTTTTAAGGGTGTTAAACCATTCCGTCCCGCCGGCTAACGTCATGGAAATCATGACTTAAGTACACGTGAAACACCTCCTTGGCGTCTCGATCGCGATATCCTACAAATCCCCTGGGAGGACAGACGCACCAACATTGGCATCCTCGACCAGACCAACATCCCCAGCATTGAAGCACTGACCCTCAAAGTCGCCCTGATAAATTGCAACATCCCCATCGACACCTGGGAGTCCCTGGCCAAAGACCACCCTAAGTGGAGGAAGTGCAACCAGGAGAGTGCCGAGCACCTCGAGTCTCATCGCCGAGAGCATGCAGAAATCAAGCACAGGCAGTGGAAAGAGTGTGCAGCAAATCAGTCCCACCCTCCCTTACCCTCATCGACTATCTGTCCCACCTGTGACAGAGATTGTGGCTCTCGTGTTGGACTGTTCAGCCACCTAAGGACTCATTTTAAGAGTGGAAGCAAGTCTTTCTTGATTCTGAGGGACTGCCTATGATGATGATGATTTAGTTTGTACGTCCACCGTACCAGCAGGTGGCCGTACAGCCTGAAAAAAATGGTTAAACAGCGGAACTCGGGCGGAATCGGCCAGAGAGCAAAATAAGTTTTTTTTCTTTGTTTATTTCTTTATTTTGTCCATTAGTTCTAACAAGTGGGGAAGTTTGTGTGTGGGTCGGAGAAGTTTGAGGATTTCTTTTCTTTTTTCCCTTTTCTTCCCGTTTTCCAGCCAGCACGGCGGCAGCCTCCTGATGCGAAATTCAGTCGGCTTCCTGAGCTGCTGCCCGAGGACGAGTGTGTCACGCCACCTTTTAGCGCTGCTTTCTCATCTTTGGCCATAAAAACTGAATTTGGCAGCTGGAGCCTGTACCTAACACCTGGCGGTGAAACCAGCACTCAAGTGGTGATTCTGCCTCAAAAATGGTGGTACCAAATTTTGACCCCTTAATATTTCAATTATGATTATTAGACACTGGTAAACATTAACTGTCTGATTTTTTTATATCATGTTTCCATTTCATATGTTCAACCTTTATATGATGTTATATTGTCTTGTCTGCGAACACAAAATTCTAGTACTCTGAAATCTTATTTCACCTCTCAAACAGTTGGATATGAAAGGATTTTCTTATAAAATAAGATTTTGCTGTTCCCTCTATAATCAAGTAGGATCCTGTAATCCCGTAGAATTAAATGTTGTGTAAGATTTTTAGTAACATGCCCCAGCATATGAAATGCTTGCAGCCAATGTTCTCTGTAAGCTGCGCTTCGTTCTGTGAGGTCAGTTTCTTTTAATGCGTGGTTTCTTTAAATTTCTGTGCCTGTGCGGTTATTTAAGATGTAAAATCTGGTGAGCGGCCTGCGTGGGACCTTAGCGGGAACATTGCTTATAGCAGGAACGTGCTTGGAGTATGAAATTGTTGCTTACAGGTATAATGGGGAACAGCTACCTTGGTAAAAATGAAGCTGTTCAGTCTGAGAAATTCAATAGCTATGTGCTGTTTGTCATTTCGATCAAAAACAACATTTCTTAAAGCGGTCCAGGGAAAACTGAAGGACAAGAGGAAGTAGTCCTTCAGCTAGATAACAGCATCCAAGTAACTTGTTCAATCAAAGTAAACCAGAATATATTGTGCTTCATCTTAAGGCCTTGCACAACCAAGCCAGAAAAAAGAGACTGGCTAAATAATCACTTGAACTGCTGTTTCCTTAGCATGAATTGTACAACGTGCAAAGATTTCATAAAACAATGGAAGGTTAATTATTTTTAAAAACGCATTTTGTAACAGGAAAGTAAATAACAAGCTGTCTGATTGTCATGGACATTTATTATTGGTCCAATGACATATTTCACTTGACAAGTCCATCCTTGCTGTGATGCTCTGCATTTCCCTGCACAGTACCAGATTCAACAAATTCCTTCATTCTACACTTCCATTGGGATGGTGCTGGCTATAAATAGCCCAGGTCCACTCTGTACAGTTTTTTTCTTTATTCACATTCACAGGATGTGGGCATCACTGACAAGGCTAGCATTTATTGCCCACTCCTAATTTCTCTTAACTGAGAGGCCTGCTCAGCCATTTCAGAGTGCAGTTAAGAGTCAACCACATAAAGGCCAGACCGGGTAAGGACAGCAGATTTCCTTCTCTAAAGGACATTAGTGAAGGAGTTGGGGTTTTCCGACAATCAGATAGTTTCATGGTCACCATTACTGGTATTAACTTTTAAATTCCAGATTTATTTAATTAACTGAATTCAAATCCCCCCTGCAGCCGTGGTGGGATTTGAACCCATGTCACCGCATTATTGTCCAGCCCTCTGGAACACTCGTCTAGTAACATAACCACTATGCTACAGTTGTGGTAATGCCACCATTTGTGGTCTTTCTGGGAGACTGCAGTGGTAAACACTGCCAATTTTTGTTGATAGAGTGAAAGGGTTAAGCACTCTACCATATTCATGGCATCAGTCATGCAACTCGGCAAATCCTATTGAATAATAATTCAATCAAATTCTAAGGTAATTCTAATCCTTAAATAACTTCAATTTAATAAAAGTACTTATCCTCACTCTAGTTTTCATGTACACATTGCAGTATACATTAATTATGAGTGTAATTAGATCGTCATGCAAAGGATAAATGAAGCTAAATCTAATTTTTGTACAAGAAAAATTGTCATCCACAGCCCAGCTTGTATTACTTGTGAACACCAGAGAAGGGATAAACTGAATGATCAGGCATGATTTTAACTCCCAGGCGGCAAGGTGACAAAGTGAACTGCATGCCAGTCCGGAGGCAGCAGCAGGCAGGCTTGGACGATTCTAACGAGCAAGGTGCACTAACATGCCGCTTGCCAACTTGCTGACCAAAAGGACAACCACTAAAATGGGGGCTGCAGGAGGCTGCTGCAGGAAATGTCAACGGCACAGGGTAAGTGTTCCAATGGGCAATCTCGATCGTGGGAGGGAGAGCGGGAGGGGGGAGGGGGAATGGCTGCGGGGAGTCCGGGCTAAGGGAGCACCAAGGTTTTGTTTTGTGACCTGGACGAGCATTCCTGTTCCTCCTGGCCTACAAGAAAACTAATTTAAAAATTGATAAACTTTGATAATCCTTGCTAGTCCTCTAGCCTTGTCAGGTTTTGCCTGTTGAGAAAGCCTATCACCTTTCCTGCTCTTAGGCCTCAGGCTAAAATAGCAAATCGGGCCCGATGACATCATTGGAGCCTGCTTTGCATATTTAAAGAGGACCCTGCCAGATTTAATATTGGAGTTGGTCAGATCAAGGTGGGAAAGGAAGGGGCAAGTTCCCCGTTTCATTTTAACTTCATTAAGTGGGAATTTGACTGATTCAGAAGTGTAGAAAAACAGACTGAGTAGCTTTAATATTCATTGCATTATGTTCAGAAGATAAGAAATCTACTTCCCATGTTTATAAACCAAAATTTGACTTCCTTGTTTCATCATTCATTGTTCCCTGGACAAGAGGGATGGGCTGGTGATCTGTTCCCGGGTCTCTGCCAATACTGCTCTCTACCCATCCACTAAGAAGCATACAAGAGTGACCTGGGATGACTCATCTTCCAATATGCCCTCCTCCTCCATAGCCAAGCTGAAGGTTCTCTTATACAGAGGAGCATGGATGAGGACCAAACTCTTACAACTCTATCATAGGACCAACATAGCTTTTAAAAATATATAACCGATGTGGTACAAGTTATCTATAAAGACTGCCAGTACTAATCACTGAAATGAAAGTGCAGATGTCTGTTCTCAGAAGTGACTGCACTGTTTTGTAACCAAATCATAGGAGAATTTGCACAATATTAAATGTGATTTGATGCACTATTTTGTGCAATTAATTAACAGAACCTTGGATATTATATACAATGTAACAACAGCCTACTTGAAAATACCTCTATAACATGTTATAAACAACATGAGCTAGTACTATTTTTTCTGCATGAATGGACTAACCTCAAGCTAGTTATACCGTGGTATCCGTATTTAAGGAAGGATATACTTGCATTGAAAGATGTTCAGAGAAAGTTCATTGTTGATTCTGGAGATGAGGGGGTTGATTTATGAAGATAGGTTGAGTAGGTTGGGCCTCTACTCATTGGAGTTCAGAAGAATGAGAGGTGATCTTATCGAAACATATGAGATAATGAGGAGGCTCGACAAGGTGAGTACAGAGAGGATATTTCCACTCAGTGGAGAGTAAAACTAGGGGACATTGTCTCAGAATAAGGGGTCGCCAATTTCAAACTGAGATGAAGAGGAATTTCTTCTCTCAGAGGGTTGGAAATCTAGGAAATTCTCTGCCCCAGAGAATGTGGAGGCTGGGTCATTGAATATATTTAAGGCAGAGATAGACAGATTTTTGAGCGATAAAGGAGTAAAGTGTTATGGGGAACAGGCAGGGAAGTGGAGCTGAGTCCATGATCAGATCAGTCATGATCTTATTGAATGGTACAGCAGGCTCGATGGGCCAAAAGACCTACTCCAGCTCCCGTTTCTTATGCTCTTATGTTCTTATCACCTATAGCTTTCCTTCTGTGGAACTGATGCAATGATACATATTTTAATCAACTAATATTTCAGCCCCGGTTGCTCTGGTTGTTGAACACTATCCCAGAGCTGAATTAATAATCCTTTTATAATAAATATTCCTTACCCAAAGATTTTTTTCTCATGGGAAGATTTTAAAAGCCAGCAAAGGATGACTAAAAAAATGATTAAGAAAGGGAAGATAGACTATGAAAGTAAACTAGCGCAAAATATAAAAACAGATAGCAAGTGTTTATATAGGTATATAAAAAAGAAAACGGTGGCTAAAATAAATGTTGGTCCCTTAGAGGACGAGGCCAGGGAATTAGTAATGGGGAACATGGAGATGACAGAAACTCTCAACAATTATTTTGTATCAGTCTTTACGGTAGAGGACACTAACAATATTCCGATAGTGCAGAGTTTAGGGGCTATAGGGGGTGAGGAACTTAACACAATCACAATCACTAAGGAGGTGATACTCAGTATGATAATGGGACTAAAGGCAGATAAATCCCCTGGACCTGATGGCTTGCATCCTAGGGTCTTAAGAGAAGTGGCGGCAGGGATTGTGGATGCATTGGTTGTAATTTACCAAAATTCCCTGGATTCTGGGGAGGTCCCAGCAGATTGGAAAACTGCAAATGTAATGCCCCTATTTAAAAAAGGAGGCAGACAAAAAGCAGGAAACTATAAACCAGCTAGCCTAACATCTGTGGTTGGGAAAATGTTGGAGTCCATTATTAAAGAAGCAGTAGCAGGACATTTGGAAAAGCAAAATTCGGTCAGGCAGAGTCAGCATGGATTTATGAAGGGGAAGTCATGTTTGACAAATTTGCTGGAGTTCTTTGAGGATGTAATGAACAGGGTGGATAAAGGGGAAACAGTGGATGTGGTGTATTTGGACTTCCAGAAGGCATTTGACAAGGTGCCACATAAAAGGTTACTGCTCAAGATAAAAGTTCATGGGGTTGGGGGTAATATATTAGCATGACTAGAGGATTGGCTAACTAACAGAGAACAGAGAGTCGGGATAAATGGTTCATTCTCTGGTTGGCAACCAGTAACTAGTGGGGTGCCGCAAGGATCAGTGCTGGGCCCCCAACTATTTACATCTATATTAATGACTTGGAGGAAGGGACTGAGTGTAACGTAGCCAAGTTTGCTGATGATACAAAGATGGGAGGAAAAGCAATGTATGAGGAGGACACAAAAAATCTGCAAAAGGACATAGACAGGCTAAGTGAGTGGGCAAAAATTTGGCAGATGGAGTATAATGTTGGAAAGTGTGAGGTCATGCACTTTGGCAGAAAAAAATCAAAGAGCAAGTTATTATTTAAATGGAGGAAGATTGCAAAGTGCCGCAGTACAGCGGGATCTGGGGGTACTTTTGCATGAAACACAAAAGGATAGTATGCAGGTACAGCAAGTGATCAGGAAGGCCAATGGTATCTTGGCCTTTATTGCAAAGGGGATGGAGCATAAAAGCAGGGAAGTCTTGCTACAGGGTATTGGTGAGACCACGCCTGGAATACTGTGTGCAGTTTTGGTTTCCATATTTATGAAAGGATATACTTGTTTTGGAGGCAGTTCAGAGAAGGTTCACTAGGTTGATTCTGGGGATGAGGGGGTTGACTTATGAGGAAAGGTTGAGTAGGTTGGGCCTCTACTTATTGGAATTCAGAAGAATGAGAGGTGATCTTATCGAAATGTATAAAATTATGAGAGGATTTGACAAGGTGGATGCAGAGAGGATGTTTCCACTGATGGGGGAGACTAAAATTTGAGGGTACGATTTTCGAATAAGGAGCTGTCCATTTAAAATAGAGACGAAGAGAAAATTCTTCTCTGAGGGTTGTAAATCTGTGGAATTTGCTGCCTCAGAGAGCTGTGAAAGCTGGGACATTGAATAAATTTAAGACAGAAATAGACAGTTTCTCAAATGATAAGGGGATAGGGGGTTATGGGGAGCGGACGAGGAAGTGGAGCTGAGTCCATGATCAGATCAGCCATGATCTTATTGAATGGCGGAGCAGGCTCGAGGGGCCGAATGACCTACTCCTGTTCCTAATTCTTATGTTCTTATGTTCTTATGCATGAGATAATTAGCAATTCAATTGAATGTCATTCATATGGATTTTAAGTGATGACAAACAAGACAACAATTCTTGCAAACTACTAGTAAAGTTCTTCATTTAAAAGGTTAACATCAGCAGTTAAAAGAAATCCTTGTCAAGTATTCTGTAAGAAACTGCTTTTGTCCCAGCAATGAACTGATGATAAAATGAATAATGATAAGAACGGAGGCTAGGATTTGATGTTAGCTAGCCCCTGCAGACTGAGAGCCCCAGTGTATCAATTGATGGGTCTTATTATTCCTGTTATTAAAAGGAGAATCTTTTGGTGTGGTGGCTCCACTTGCTTTTGATTTCCATTTTGTCTGAAATGGAAATGGTGTGCAGGATGTGTTGCACATTATCATTTCATGTTGTTCAAACTGCATCCATAGGTATGGAATAAATTATGTCCTATTTCATTTCATCATCTCAAAATGCTGTGGTACAAATCTGCTAACAGCTTGATAGCTTAGAAATTCTATGGTTCAAATGGTAATAACTTTAAGACATGGTGATCACTGCACGGTAGGTTGGCTGTGAGAATTTGACATAAAGATATTTTGTTAATTTAAAAGTGGCGATTTGAAAAATACTGTTTCTCTATAATGGGTTCTATAAAAAACAATAATGTGAGATTTGTTTGAAGGGACTTTTTATTTATACTGACATTATTTCTCCCAGCTCGCAGGAGAAAGTTACAATCACTTATTGCAACAGAATTCTTGCAAATAAAAGTTTTAGAAGTGAAGAGAGCTTCTGCCTTACTAAACAGTTCAGCCTCTGCTATCTCCCAAGACCCACTGCTGCAATGATTAATATCATAAGACATAAGAGCGGAAGAAAATATGAAACAAGAAAAGACCACTTAAATTATTTGATACATTCCTTCGGTAGGCCAGATACAGTTTATCCCGTTATGGACTTTTCTCCGATGGGAGATTGCACAGGCAACTTTTCCAAGATAAAGTTGTGCAAAATTGCTCCCCAACAGCATTCTCTCCAGGACATTAATCTGATATAAATCAAAGCACACGATTTTCACACGATACAGGTCATTGGTCAGACTGCATCCTGTATCCAGTTTTGGTCCTCCCCCACATTCTGGGTAATATAGTAACTTTTGGAAAGGTGCAAGGGAGAGCGACAAGAATAATTCCTAGCTTAAAGGACCTCAGCTTCTCCACAATGTTTAATCGTGATCCTCCGGCCATCATAATGTCGGGCAAGCTTGATGGACCAGCGGGTCTTTTCTTGCCCGTCGGTTTTGTATGCTCAATTATGACGGTCAACACAATTCAGTTTTGAACGGTTGCATTTCACAGCGCGCCACCAGCCACCCAATATGTGACCCAGTTGAAAATAGTGTGGAATTATAGAGGGTGATTTTCATCTTCAGACATAAAACAGTTAGGGGCTGGATTTCAACTTGGCCAAGTTGATGTTAGCGAGGTACTGATGACCACAAAATGGGGTTAATAGACTTGCTGCCCTATTAACGTCGACACTCTGTCCTTCCTCGGTCCCAGCAGCACAAGAACCATTGTGTTTCATATCCACTTGATTACCAATGTCTATACTTATTTCTATAACCTTCAATCCTCTCAACTGCTTTTATTATTGGGATTTTATTCCACTTGTGTACTCTTTTGTGGGGTAAGAAATTCCAGTCCTATTCTAGTCTTACTTGAGGCTTCTAAATTCTGCACTCTTGATTTACATTTTGAAATCACAATAATTAAAATAGCTTGTGTAGACCACCGTTAGCAATTACTGTCATAGTTTTAAAAAGCTACCTTATGCCTTCGTTTCTGTAAGTCTTTCTTCACAGCTTACAGCCCTAAATAGCAGCTCACTCTTCTCTGAATACCTTTTGATACATTCATCTATTGAAGGTACAGTTCCCAAAAGTTCATACAATATTCCAAATGCCCTTTTATCCATGAGTTATACAGGTACAGTGTTAAATTAACCTGTTTGAATTATAATCAAGCACCTTTGAGCTGTATCCTAACACTTGATTAATTTTGCAGTCAAATTGATTGGAAATATTCATTGAATAGCCAGTAATCAGACTCAAACCCTTATGCTTTTCCACCTTTTGTAATGGACATCCATTCATTGGGTTCCATGTTCACATTGCTTGTTTCAATTTGAATCACATTATATTTGTTTCCATTGAATTTGCCATTTCTTAGCTCACCCACATAATTGGTCCAAATTCTTTTCAAAATGATCAATCTCTTGTACCCAATACTTGGCTATGTAGATTGGTGCCATCAGAATACGTCATGCTACAAGACCTCTCCTCTTCCATATCATTTATAAATAGTCAGAGAGAACCCAGCACAGACCCTATGGAGACAGGGGGAATTGAGTTAAGGTTGGGCAACCGCAATGTAGGTAAGATGCCTCATATTATGGGGCTAGCAGTAGGATATAGCCCCAGAAGTTGACAATGGAATGGGCGAAGGAGAGCTAGCTATGTCCTTTCTCTCCAAAAAAAAACAATTTAGCATCCATAACAATCCAAATATGTGCCATCTCCACTTTGCCCATTCCATTCTGTGGATTTGTCAACTTTTGCAGTTAAACCCATAATATTAGATATCTTACCTACACTGGAAGTGCTTAGCCCTAACCTAATCCTCTCTGTCTTATATAAATCTACTTATGGCCTGGCAAACATATGGTAGTATAACTCAAAAGAAAAAGTGTACTGCTGCAGGGTGACAAGAATAGATCATTATTTGCAGACTGACTCTGGTTTTCTCCCCCAGTGATCCATGTTCAACCCGATCTGGTACTTCTACTAAAATTAAATTGAAAACCTCAGTTTAACTTTGTTGCTTGCAATGGGAAATCTGTGACAGCTTGTGAATTACGATGCCTTTGGGTTGGTGTGTAGAGTTTATGTTTCAGAGGTATGCAAATTAAATATTGATGAATGGCCCATTGTGGTTTTCTCTAAAAAATCTATATGATAATCTTGAAGTATTTTATTTTACTTTCAATTTACTTTTAATTCATCCTCACCTGGTGACCAGGATAAGAATGGACAAAGCTCATTAGACAGAGCTAAGTGAGTTTAAGCAACGTCAGTCTCAGATCCATGCCTACTGAACCTTCTGTTTTGGCAGGCAGGTACCAAGCAGCTTGCCAGACCATCCTTGTCCTTGACTTTGCATTAAGGAGCTAATTTAACTAATGTGCTTCAAGTGAGTAAATAGTGAATGAAAAAATCCTGGTTATCACTAAGTGCTTCAAAACATGTGTTGTTTTTTTAAAGAGTGATGGGTCACATAAAGAAACATTCAGCAGGTTTGTGTCCTTTTGTGATTGACAAATCACACATTAAAGGCACCCTGTGGATTTAATTCACCGTTTGTCACCAATTCCAAGTCCGTTGTCCTGTGTGATTCAGTAGCAGAACCCATGAGTGAGCAAGGTCATGGGCAGAATCTTAAAAAAACCCGACACTTTTGGATTGATTTTGATAAATGTTGCCTCTTTTCAATTCATTCCACTATCCCCCTTAAACCGCTGTTAAGATTGCACTCTGGGACTTGTTACTACGATAAGCTTTACCTGGAGCACTATGTGGAATAGCTGATGTTCTTCACAGGCCAGAGAAGGTTCCTTTAGCTTTGTGTACCTTTGGGGCGAACTGCATTTCTCTCACCATTAAAATGTTTTGCAGCGCTTACTGCAGCATTTTTAACTTGATCGTAGCGATTCAGTTTCTGTCCCTTTGGGCTTGAATTGATAGCACATCTATCACGACCTTCCAAGGGCATTTAAAAAACCCCTAACTAATCAATTCTGCTGTGCTTCAATTAAATTTATCTTAATCTCTTCACATGTTCTTTCATTTCTTAATTATTAAAAAATGTAATACGTTTCTAATATGAACCAGCACAGGATACAACTCTCAATTAACAAAGCAGGAAAAGGCAAAATAGGTGGCTTATAAAGTCATTAAATCAAACAGCACAGAAGAAGACAATTCAGCCCATTGTGCATGTGTCAATTGTTTAAAAGAGCTATCTAAATAATCCCACTCCCCTGCTCTTTCCCCATAGCCCTGCAAATTTGTTTTCTTTTCAAGTACATAATCAATTCTATTTTGAAAATCACTATTGAATCTGCTTCCACCACCCTTTCAGGCTGTGCATTGCAGATCATAACAACTCACTGCTTAAAAAAAAAATCTTATCATCTCCTCTCTGGCTCTTCTGCTAATTATCTTAAATCTGTGTCTTTTGGTTACTGGCTCATCTGCCAGTAGATACAGTGGGCTAGGAATTCATATATTTACCGCCACTCCTGGCGCTAAAATGGCAGCCGCCTCTCTTTTGCCAGTTGGTGCCAGGTCCCGCGGTTAACTTGGTGTGCAAGCAGGCTGACTTGTTGCTGACAGGGGCGATATCTGCAGCTTTTAAAAGGGCACACATATCATTCAGGTGTTCGAATTTATGGAGTTGGACTTTTTTGTTGTTGATTTTATTGAAGGGGTAGCTTGCTGCAATAGATTTGAAAAGCTTTTTTTTAAAGTGTGTAGGGAGTGCTGCTGGACACTTGCAAGGGCTCGGATGGTAAGTGAAGACCTTTGAGAAGACAGAATAGTTAGCAGGTCACCAACATCCATGGAGAGAAAAACAGAGTTCATGTCTCAGGTTGACATGCTACTTGACCAAATTATGCTGTAATTTCATAGTTACAGCATCCACTTGCAGAGGGAAGAAGAAGATGCACAGGAGGAAGATGTAGAAAAGGAGGAAGCTGAAGAGCAGAAATCAGATGGAAGAATGCATTCCAGACTGTCACTTTGTGGCCGGGATATCCGGGATGGAATCATCTGCCTGCAGTCCCACTGGCTGGGCAGGCTGCCTCATGTTGTTGACCCACTGGCTGGGCAGGCTGCATTTCTTGGGTGTGTGAAATGAGGAAGGCACAAGGGTGGAGTTGTGCTGACAGGAGGGGAGGAAAGCAAGGGATGCATGTCAGAAGGAGGATAGCTTACAAGGATACCTACATCTTGTATCCTTTCAGCTCCACTGCCAGCCAAGGACTCAACCATGCCCCTGCCAAGAATGGCCTGCACCTCCTCCCCCAAGCAGCAAGGTGAGACTGGGAATGGGAGATGTGCCACGTCATTGGTACAGATTGTTGATAGGTGAGTTATCGGGGATTGTGCGTTGAGCAGTGTGTGAGGCTAGAGGTGCAGTTGGCAGGACACGGCTTTTGAAGATGCACTTACTGACCTTGACTAGTGGTTTGAGGTCATGAAGCTTATTTGGGCACTGGAGCCAGGTGATGGCAGTGACAGTCTTAGTGATGTACTCCCGCATCGTTCTTTCTGGAGGACTTCCTGGCCCCTCTGGGCTGATGGCCAGTCTCGCAGTGTTGACCCCCTTCACAAATAAGACTGTTGGTGCCTCTTCCCTGGCTTGCTGAGCCATTTCTAATAGTGCTGAGGCAGTTTTCCCATTTGTTGAGGTTAAGAAGGTAACTCAGCTTTAACAGCTAAATATTCACATTTGGAACTTCTTTTAAATATTGAATATTTCTTAAAAGGCAGAAAGGGCTGAAAATGTACTGATTCACTGAATTTTATCTTGTATTGCTTCAGTGTGCATGGCCCCTTTAATTCTCAGACCTTTTCATTGCCCACAATTCCCTGCGAGTTCCACAGTTTCATTCATAGAAGCTGTGGAAAGCTGTAACACTGGACCTGGACAGAAACTTCATCCCAGGTCCCTCCTGCGATGCCACCAGGATGGTGTTGCACAGAAGGTGAGCGCTGCACTACCTATCTCCATGCCTCCCAAACCAATTTCACTCGGTTAGCGTGTGGCCATTTCCAGCGACCGTTAACTGCAGTTGCCGGTAACACCGGCAACTTTGTTGGCAAACAAGAATTTTTCCCCCAGTTTCTTTTGTCAGTGCATTTTGTTTAAGACTGTATCGTATTCAGACTATTTTCTTTGCAATCTATTTCCCTGTAGTCCTGAAATCACAGACTCCTATTTGGGCTGTGGCTTGCCTGGTGCCCGCCACTCAATGGTACTTTATCCAAGTCTTCACTCTGACGCAGGGTCATCAACCCGAAACATTAACTCTGCTTCCTCTCCACAGATGCTGCCTGACCTGCTGAGATTTCCAGATTTTCTGTTTTTAATTCCAGATTCCAGCATCCGCAGTATTTTGCTTTTGTCTTCATTCTTCTTGTGTGCCTCTAGACAGTCGTGTCAGCAGGCTATTGCGCTGTGAAGGGGATAACAGCTAGTCCTGATTCTGTACTCATCCGACATCCACAAATGACTCATCTTCACCAGGGTTAGTTGATGATAATCAGGAACTGGGACCTTGACTGACTTTTCCATCTCTAACCCAAGAATGGTGAGACTAATCGTGGCAACCTATCAGAGAAAGTTGGGGAGTCTAGGACTAGGGGGCATGTGTAAAAATTAAGAGCCAGACCTTTCTGGAGTGAAATTAGGAATTGCCTACACACAAAGGGGGGTAGAAGTTTGGAACTCTCTTCTACTAACGGCAATTAATGCCAGATCAATTGTTAATTTTAATTCTGAGATTGATAGATTTCTGTTAACCAAAGGGATATGGACCAAAGGCGGATATATGGAGTTAGGTCACAGATCAGCCATGATCTCATTGACTGGTGCAACAGGTTCGAGCAGCTAAGTGGCCTACTCCTGTTCCTATATTCTTAACCTTGTCACCGCTCCTACTATCTCAGCACAAACTAGGGACTGAATCTGGAACTTACCCCGCCTGTATAGCTCAGAACCATGCTGGTCACTGCATTTACCATTTGAACCACAAGGGGAGGTTGTTTAGACTGTTTAATGCTATTGTAGCAACCATAGTGCGAGACCAACACTTTTGCCTGCAATCTATTGCCCATGAAGGTGAAATTCAATGAGCTGATAAGTAAATAGACATAAAATTTTGGATTCACATTCTGAACACTAAAGCCCCGATTTTAACCTACCCACCCAGAGAGAACTGGTTTTGGTTCAAATGCCCATTTTACACCCCGCCTGATTTTAATCTCCATTGACTTTTATGGTGCGTAAAATCAGGTGGGGTGTAAAACGGATGTCCGACATGAACCAGCCCCATTCCTGCGGGCAGGTTAGATTAAAAATGAGGCTCCACTTCTTTGCAGCGATTTTTCTTTCTTAATTCTCATATTTTTCATCCTCTAGGTTTCCCTGAATTCTGCAGCATACCCGGAGCCAAGAAACTGGGCAAGTGAGATGCTAGTAGACTTCAGTCAATGCCACTTTGTAAACTAGCAGGTGTGCAGGACTGCCCTCGCCTAACTCATCCTTACTTTTAGAGAAATGCATGGTTTCCATTCAGCAACACTGAGATGGAGAATCCATTCTCGCCTGAAAAACAGGCGGCTGGCAGTTGAAGATTGGGAAGTGGGGTGTGGGATGCCTTCAGCTGTCCCATTGCTGTCCAAGGCCAGCGTGATGCAATTTTTCAGATGGCAGACAATTTTCCGCTCTCTCACAACAGGTGAATTGCAGTAGACTTCCTGCTCACCGGCAGCAGTCAAATGAGGCTTAACCTAAAAGGAGTTTGGGCCTCCCGATGTCTGCTTTAGATGGGGGCCATAGCAGCTACCAACTTCCAGCCAGTTTAGGACAGATGTTGAAGGACATTGCATAGGGAAATCTGAGGTGAAAATCAGCGCCCCAACATTCGGAGATTTAACACATTCTGCCACTATTCTGATATTTTATGCGTTTCATATATTCATACATTTCCTAGCATACCTCGGGAGCCTCTTATCAGCAAGAGCAGACATTGATGACAAGATTCAGCACCGCCTCCAGTGCGCCAGTGCAGCCTTCGGCCGCCTGAGGAAAAGAGTGTTCGAAGATCAGGCCCTCAAATCTGCCACCAATCTCATGGTCTACAGGGATGCAGTAATACCCGCCCTGTATGGCTCAGAGACATGGACCATGTACAGTAGACACCTCAGGTCGCTGGAGAAATACCACCAATGATGTCTCCGTAAGATCCTGCAAATCCCCTGGGAGGACAGACACACCAACGTTAGCGTCCTCGACCAGGCCAACATCCCCAGCATTGAAGCACTGACCACACTTAATCAGCTTCACTGGGCAGGCCACACTGTTCGCATGCCAGACATGAGACTCCCAAAGCAAGCGCTCTACTCGGAACTCCTTCACGGCAAACGAGCCAAAGGTGGGCAGAGGAAACATTACAAGGACACCCTCAAAGCCTCCCTGATAACGTGCAACATCCCCACTGACACCTCGGAGTCCTTGGCCAAAGTGGAGGAAGTGCATCCGACAGGGTACTGAGCACCTCGAGTCTCATCGCCGAGAGCATGCAGAAATCAAGCACAGGCAGTGGAAAGAGCGCGCGGCAAACTAGTCCCACCCACCCTTTCCTTCAACGACTCTCTGTCCCACCAGTGACAGAGACTGTGGTTCTCGTATTGGACTGTTCAGGCACCTAAGGATTCATTTTTAGAGTGAAAGCAAGTCTTCCTCGATTCTGAGGGACTGCCTATGATGATGAACTGTTAATCACAGGAATAACAGCCATGGCGAAATCAGCCTTTTATGATATCTTAACAAAGAGTTTTTAATTGGCCAAATTCATGAATGAACACTTAATATACTTATACTACAGGTGTTGATCATTTTACAATAAATAGGATAAGATCTTCATATAAATAGCACACACAGGAATATAGTACTACTATGTTAAGCATTCATATGTGAACTTCACTGATTAGAAGCTCTTGCCTGCTTTTAATTAAAATCCTTACTTCAGACGCAACCCTGCAAATTAGTTTCCAGTGTCTGAAGGGAATCGATTGTTTGGTACAATGACATTTAGCTGTCTTTTCCTGATACATTCGAGAACATTGGGCTTTCAACTGGAGGAGCCGAGTCTGAAATCCAAATTTGGGTTATGTTATGTCTTTAATACTCTTATGAATGACTCCACAAGGTCTAGTATTGTACTTGAGCTGTTGTGACCTTAGTCCCATTTATTGTAACTCCAGAGTGAGACACAAGCATGGTGGGCAGCCTTTTATACAGGGCCCTGCACACCTATGCAGGTGACCCTCAGGTCTCCCACCGCAGTGCCCTCTGGTGGCACACCTTATGTGACTATACAGTTAGTATACATGGTCAACATACATGACATCACTTCCCCCCAAGTCTTTAATGCAAATTGACTCGTACATTGACGGTGACCTGGGCTTTGTTCTTCCTGGTTGACCATTGGAGGGTCGCTCCTAGCTTGGGTGGGTTGGTAGTGAGATTTGTTGCCAGTGGAGGTCCCAGTGGTTTCTGGTTGTGAGTCCATGACTACTTCATTCTCCCCCCCACACAGAGATCAGGCTAATGGCCCGTTACATGCAAGTTGCATTCAAGTTCATCACATGGGTTTTACATTTACATCTTGGTACATTTGTTGGGTGGATTACAGTTGTGTTTCTTTTTGTGTGGCACATTTACATGATCAGTACAAGTATATCAGTACAGGTACACAAGGACAGTCTAGTTCCAGCACGGCCGGATGAGATCCGGGTCGTCTGGTGGTGGCACAGCGCCCCATGCTAGTGGGTCTGTGGGCGAGGTGAGCTCATTTTGCTCGAGTTGCTGGAGCTCAGGGCTCTTGACGTTACTCCAAGTGTCGGGCAGGCCCAAAGACAGCTGATGTGTCTGTGACCTCCCTGTCCTTTTCGTTTGCACAGTGTCGCTGCTGCTCCCTGGGAAGCAGTCTGAACGAGTGAGTGTTTCGCCTAAGTGATGATGGGGCTGCCTCGTCTTGTCTAGCAGTTTGAAGGGGACTGCTGACTCACTTTCCTTGAGGGCACTGTTGTGAGCATTCTCTAGTTTGGGATCCTGGCTGGTCCAGGTCCCGTTCGGAGGAGCCGTTGCAGGTGACCCTTTGCTCTTGGGCATTGCCGTGGTGGCGCATGGGTTTGTGGGCTGCGCCTTTTCCACCCGGGTGGTGGGCGACGGTAGCCGACTGCAAGCATAGGCGCAGTTTACTGTTTCTGGCCCGTGGCAGTTCATGCCATTGGGTGCCTGCAATGTTAAACCGATCTGAGTCAGGGTATCGCTATGGTGCCTCTGCTCTCCGGGGATCGTTTACTCTGCGGCTTAACTACTTCTGTCAGCTGTGGAGACACCTTATGATACATCGTTCTGGTCCCAAGGACGCAGGCTACAGCACTGGACCTGTATACGAACTTTAGATGTTCGCCTGCTACATTGGCCATTTGCAATTTGCACCCAACATCGCTCAACAACATTTTGCACGTTACAGCTGGACTTTTACATTGGTTACCAATTTCAAGCAGTTCATTCAAAAATGGCGGGTTGCTGGCCTCCTTTAAAATGGCCTTACTACTTTTACCCCAATCGTCTACCTTACGTGGAACCACTTGTCGTTGCTCTATTAGCGTTGCACCTCGTGGTTTGGACGCCATCTTTTCCCTGTCCATGATGTCGACTGCCGCGATCTTCTCTCCCAGGGATTCTGCCACTGAAGCTGGGAAGGCGCCTTCAGATCCAATCTTCCTCCCCAGGAGCCCTGCCACTGAAAACCGGGAAAGTGCGTTCGGGTCGTTCGGCCGGATCATCGCCTCGCAGTTGTGATGAGCGGTCTGTGCCTCGGGAGCTGTGCGGATCTGCTCTCCAGTGCCTGGTCCAACCGAAGGTGGGGGCTTGCTCTGCCTCTGAGCACGGGGGACGTCGATCACTGGAGGGATGAAGTCGTCCCAGTTCCAATGAATCTTCCCCATCCATCTTCTTCCAAGTAGCATTGGTCCATCACCTGAAACAATCCACAATGGTAAATTGTGCACCGCGCCATCATGGGATACACTTACATCCGCACTACCAACAACTGATATCAGTTCCTTGGTGTAGGTGCGCAGCTTTGCCTGAACCGGGACCAGCTTGGGTCGTTCAGCTTGATCATTCCATAGCCTCCTGGCTCATTACTGACTGACTCGCCCCCGTGTCCATTTCCATGAAGACTGGAACGCCATTTATCTTGATTTCCATTATCACTGGAGGACAATCTGTGGTGCAGGTATATACATCATATACTTCGTCCTGGGACTGAGCTGCCTCTCTAGCCATCTCCTCATAATCCGCGCTGGATTCACAGCCATCTGCTGACTCCTCTTCCACGTGGTGAGTCACAGCTCTTTTGTACATTCGCTGGAGGTGGTCCTTTGTGCTGCAGCCTTTGCACACATAGTCTCTGAACCGACACTGATGAGCCCTGTGATTACCTCTGCAACGCCAGCATGGTGCTACTCGACTTACGTTTGCACTCCTCGGCGGACTCTGAGTTAAAGGACTCGGGGGCCTTTTTTGCTCTGCCCTGGGCAGATTCACGTTCAACAGTTCTGCCTGTGAAAGGAGCCATTCTATTTACAGTACTTGCCGGGTCCCGGGTTTGAGTCCTGAGAGTGAGTCATCATCTGTTTGGAGCTGCAGCTTGAGGTCATGAACGCCTGGTTGATGCTGATGGCTTTCTGCAGAGTGACGGTGGTTTCGGCAGACAGTAGCCTGTGAAGAAGGGCCTCATGACCGATGCCAATTACAAAGACATTCCGCAACGCATCGGCGAGGGATGCGCCAAATTCACACGGTCCTACCAGTCTCCTGAGGTCGGCAGCGTACTTCGCGATTTCTTGGCTTTCGGGGCGGTGGTGTGTATAAAATCGATGCCTGGCCATGAGGATGCTCTCTTTTGGTTTGAGTTGGTCCCGAATTAGCACTTTCAGCTCCTCGTATGACTTGGTCGTTGGTTTCTCTGGTGCAAGCAAGTATCTGACGAGGCCGTAGACCGCGGGCCTACAACTGGTCAACAGGATAGCTCTGCGCTTATCTGCCAGCGTGGCCGGATCATCGCCTATCAGGTCGTTTGCTACGAAATATTGGTCGAGCCGCTCTGTAAAGGCTTCCCAATCTTCACCCTCTGAGAACTTTTCTAATGCACCAACGTTAGTCATTTTTAATTGAAAATTCATAATCTCGTCGCCAGTTGTTATGTCTTTAATACTCTTATGAATGACTCCATGAGGTATAGTATTGTACTTGAGCTGTTGTGACCTTCGTCCCATTTATTGTAACTCCAGAGTGAGGCACAAGCATGGTGAGCAGCCTTTTATACTGGGCCCAGCACACCTATGCAGGTAACCCTCAGGTCTCCCACCGCAGTGCCCTCTGGTGGCACACCTTATGTGACTATACAATTAGTATACATGGTCTACATACATGACAGGTTACATTCACATCCTGGACTTAATTTAGAAAGTATACTTCACCAGTATTTTCCATTTTATTTGGGGGTTAACACAGACAAAAGAAAAGCTAATGACTGGTCCTTCCTGCATTGATGAGCACTTCTGGGAGGGTTCCCCAAGGAGCTGGAGATCACTGCAGGCTGGCATATCTGATCATATTGACTTCCCAACCGAGCCTTTATGCACAAACACATTTTTTTTTGGATTAGGAGGTGTGGGGAATTGTGGAAGAAACAAGGAAAATAGTTTTATGAAATTAATAAAGGAAAGCCTTTTGAAAGGAGGTAAGCAGTTCCAATTTGTATGAATGGGGTTGCTGTAAAGTAACATATGATTTGACTAGTCAGAAAAAGTAATAAACTACGGAACATAACTGATGTAAGTTTGGTGTTTAACAAAAGCAACGTCACCCCCTTGGATTACCGGAACTGCATTCTGTCTTCCTGTCTGCCTCCATTTTGTAACTTTGAAATTAGTCAGCAGTTTTTCTTTTTATGTTTCAATCAAAGATCATATGGGGATCAATTTTAACCCAACTGGCCGGCTGGGAAACCCACTGACTGAGCTCTGCCAAAGGGTAACTTTCCAACCAGAATTCCAGTGTCTCTCGATCCTCAGTTACCTCTGTAAGGCCCCACTGTTGCCAGACGGCAGTTGATTTTCAGGCAAAGAATCTGCATTGAAAATGTTCTGAGAGCCTGACTGGCCCTTCCTCCTCAAAACCACATGCACCTCGAACATGTATGAACCTGAGTGAAACGTCAATTTTGCACCCGATATTACCTGATAGTACTCACTATTGACTGCAATGGAGAGTAAATTCAGATGGGTTGAACCCGATCTTGTCAGTTTCCCGACAGGCGGGTTAGGGTAAAATTGATCCCATCTGCCCTTCACGCTAATCAGTGTTGTTCTGAGATGAGGAACCAAAGTAAAAAGTCCTTAACACTCATGACATTGAGTAAAACTGAGCTGATGAGACAACAGCTGATAATATGCACGTGCTAAATATCCACCTGAAAAATCTCCACCTGCTTTACACAGTGGGGTGCGTTATTAATGTGTATTGTTATAACATGGGCACAGCTGGATCTTGGCATGTTTACTTGAAGAATGTACTGCTGCCTGTTCCAGATACAGTTATCACATTCAATGCCCTGAAGGAGGAAGTAAAACAAGAAATGATTCACGCTGTTATTTTGTACGGTAGTCACTGTTCTGCGTATATTTTATATAATTCTGTATGAGTAATGAGGTAAGAGTTGGCCCATAATTACTTCTCTTATGACCCTTACTGTTAGATGCTTTTTGCACTTAGCATGTTGTTTGGTCAATTATGCTCGGTCATTGCATCAAGATTAGTCCGAGAAATTCAATTTTCGGTTGAAATCGGCATTGGGTTGGAAACCCGTGCCAAAAGTCATCAGCACCAATTTTACATGTACCTCACTTTAATATGCATGGCGAGCAGCCAGTGCTCCTCATTCTGGTTATTGGAAGTTTTCCGATTTAGGGGGGCTGGAAATCTGGCATTAGTGACACCCCATTTAAAGGCAACCTGCACCTATTAAAGGGGAGGTGCACTTTGGCTGCTGTGAGCTGATTTTGCCATTGCAGAGTCAAAAATGGCAAGCATAGGAGCTGCAGTAATGGCCCTGCAATTCTCTGATGCTACACTGAAGGTGCCAGTGCATGAGGAGGGAACTGCTATTTCCTCCTGTTGACCCAAATGTCTTTGCGCTGATGTTTATGTTCAAAATTAGGGCATTAATCAGCTGGGCATAAGAAGTGGTTGTGAAGGTAGTTATTGCATTGGGAGGAGGGATAATTCAATAAACTTTTAATTGATTAGTTGCTAATACGGACCTGCGGCAGCTGGCCCTCGCTCTACCCAATTGTCCTCGGCTGCTTGGGCTTCCTGTTCAGCTTGCTCCAAGAGGTGACTTGAAGCACTTTCCCCTTTGCAGGGCAAAGCCGTGGCGAATGCAGCAGACCAGGATGATTCTGGAGCCTCTCGCAGGGTGGTGCTGAATGACCCCTCTAATGCGGTCCAAGCAGAGAAACACCATTCCAGTACACCAATGATTTGCTTCATGAGCCTCTGGTTACAGTGTGGCTTTGATTGTAGCGCTGCTCGGCATCTGTGACCAAGTTCATGAAAGGTGTCATGAGCTCGGTATTCAGAGTATATAACCTTTGTCGCCAAGCAGCCAGCTTCGGACCAGATGGTCAGGGTGAACGATTTGCGTAGGACAAAGGCATTGTGCCAACTGCCTGTGGTCACACAGCAGCTGCACATTCATGTACTGGAAACTCTCCCTCTTCATGTATACTCCAGTGTCTTCATATCTTTGAGCACACAGGACAATGTGTATGTAGTCAATATTCCCTGGACTACTGGGAAACCAGTGATTCAGATGAATCCCAGAGCTCTCTCTTGGTTGTTTGACAACTTCCTTAGGGAAGGCGATTAAATTGTTCCCTTGTTGAAGAGTGCATCTGTTACTTGCCTTATATAGCAGTGC
This sequence comes from Pristiophorus japonicus, assembly GCF_044704955.1. Taxonomy (NCBI): domain Eukaryota; kingdom Metazoa; phylum Chordata; class Chondrichthyes; family Pristiophoridae; genus Pristiophorus; species Pristiophorus japonicus. The sequence continues at coordinate 343,385,747 of NC_091978.1, read as the reverse complement.
ACTGCAAATTATTGATGTCACCTGTTGCAGCCTAGAATGAACCTCAGACATAGAAATTGAGGGCCACAGATTCCGTAACAGTCACAAGCAGTGATGTGTATGCCTTGTTGTTGCATATATGGCTCAGAGACATGAACTATGTACAGCAAACATCTCAAGTCGATGGAGAAATACCACTAACAGTGTCTCCGCAAGATCCTACAAATCTCCTGGGAGGACAGGCGCACCAACATCAGCGTCCTCGTCGAGGCTAACATCCCCAGCATTGAAGCACTGACCACACTCGATCAGCTCCGCTGGGCAGGCCACATAGTTTGCATGCCAGACACGAGACTCCTAAAGCAAGTGCTCTACTCGGAGCTCCTTCACTGCAAATGAGCCAAAGGTGGGCAGCGGAAATGTTACAAGGACACCCTCAAATCCTCCCTGATAAAGTGCGACATCCCCACTGACACCCGGGAGTCCCTGGCCCAAGACCGCCCTAAGTGGAGGAAGTGCATCCGAGAGGGTGCTGAGAACCTCGTGTCTCAACGCCGAGAGCATGCAGAAATCAAGCGGAAAGAGCGTGCGGCAAACCAGTCCCACCCACTCTTTCCCTCAATGACTATCCGTCTCACCTGTGACAGAGTCTGTGGCTCTCGTATTGGGCTGTTCAGCCACCAAAGAACTCACTTCAGGAGAGGAAGCAAGTCTTCCTCGATTCCGAGGGACTGCCTATGATGATGATGATGATAATGTTGGGCTCCAGTTGTTGCTGCAGCTCAGTCACAGCCTCCCTAGTGAAGGAGGCCCACTCACGTTGAGGTAGGAGATCCTGTTGCAAAAGACCCATGTGCAGTACGGCCCCTTACTCCCTTCCCTTTTTTGGAAGCATCTGCTGGTCTCCACTGTCTTGCTTGCTGCCGATCCTCCTCATCCTCCTGCACTCCCAGAAACATACCCATTTGTGGCACAATAAACAGCTGAAACCCTTGCACAGACAAAGTGCTAAAGCTACAATAAGTCAGTTTCCAGAACTTTTCCAAACAAACATCTCCACCACGGAAACCAAAAAAGACTCCAAGACCACTAGCAGCCTAAACCGACTCACCAGAGACACACTAAGTGTAGCTGAGGCTCCCTTCAAATATCACCGATGCAGCCCACCTGCTGACTGTTGGTGCCAGGAAATACTGTGCAGGCTAGAAACTGGTGAATCTGCCATTCTCCCAATTCAATTTTTCAAAAGGTTTCTTCAACAAGCGAAGGATCATTGCTTACATATTTTAATGACTTCAGCAATCCGTGCAGGTGGCTGGCCAGGGTAACTTCACCCGAACCAATATGGCGACCGCTAAACCTCCATGGAAGATCGAGGGTGGGATACCGCTGCCTTAAACTCGTCCCCGCTACACATTTCTCCTCAAAATGGTGCGCAATGCAACCCAATTTCTCCCCCTTAGTATTTATTGTTGCTGGAATGTGGCAAGTTTAAGGCTATCTCTGGTCACTTTAATAATCAGGATCGACTGTAAACCAATCTGGTAGGTATCTGAGGCTAGAAACTCCACTTTTTTTGCATGCTTAATGCACACTTAACACCATTTTACCGCTGAAATGACGTATAATGCCCATATAGTGCCCATTTTGTCACAAAATGGAAACTGACGGATAGTTTTAGGAAACTTATCACCAAGCGTTACTTTCCCCATGTGCTTAACGCCGGGAAAAAATATTACTGCCCGCCCACTTTTTTTGGGCAGAATCATCAGAATGGGCAAAATCAACGGCCATAATATCGCCCAGCGTTACTTTCCGCACGGAATTAACGCCGAGATTCAATAATACTGCCTGCTCACTTTCTTTTGTTGTAAAGAGCACATTTGGCGAAACTAACGCCCAGGAGATCGCCCACCGTCACTTTCACCACCTCACACACATATCGGCAACAATATCGCTCGCCCCAAAAAACGCCCAGAAAATGTGGAACTGTTCTGAATGAATGTCAGCGGTGTGGCTGGCATTTTTAAAATTGCAGGTCACTTCATTCAAAAGGCTGCCTCAACTTCGGGAGAGTTGGCAATGACTCTGCAGTTCTTCTCAGGTGAAGTGAACATCTCATCAGACATATTTTCAGATCTGACTAGTGGGGCTTTACTCCAGGTGTATTTTAGCGAGGAAATCATTGCTTCTGATCAATCGCTATTATACGTTCAATGCAATGGGGCCACCAAACACTAACTGTGGTTACCACTCAGGAGGGAAGCTACAATACAACCCTGAGCAAGTAGGTAAATTTGTGGTCGTGTGCTCGATGCTGCACAGCCTGGCTATCATGAGGGGCCAGGAATTGCCAGAAGACACTGATGCTCCACCTCAGGAGAGAGTGGAAGAGGATGACGAGGTGCTGGATACTGACCTAGGGCCAGACAATCAGGCTGGCTATGCATCATGATCACAATATGGTTGAATTTGTAATACAGATTGAGGATGAGGAAGTTGTGTCAGAAACGAGCGTACTATGCTTAAACAAAGGGGACTACAGTGGGATGAGGGCAGAGTTGGCTAAAGTAGACTGGAAACAAGGACTAAATGGTGGCACAATTGAGGAACAGTGGAGGATTTTTAAGGAGCTCTTTCATAGTGCGCAACAAAAATATATTCCAGTGAAAAAGAAGGACGGCAAGAGAATGGATAATCAGCTGTGGATAACCAAGGAAATAAAGGAAAGTATCAAATCAAAGACCAATGCGTATAAGGTGGCCAAGGTTAGTGGGAAACTAGAAGATTGGGAAAATTTTAAGCAACAGCAAAGAATGACTAAAAAAGCAATAAAGAAAGGGAAGATAGATTACGAAGGTAAACTTGCGCAAAACATAAAAACAGATAGTAAAAGCTTTTACAGATAAATAAAACGGAAAAGAGTGACTAAAGTAAATGTTGGTCCCTTAGAAGATGAAAAGGGGGATTTAATAATGGGAAATGTGGAAATGGCTGAGACCTTAAACAATTATTTTGCTTCCGTCTTCAGAGTGGAAGACACAAAAACCATGCCAAAATTTGCAGGCCACAGGAATGTGGGAAGGGAGGACCTTGAGACAATCACTATCACTAGCGGGGTAGTGCTGGACAGGCTAATGGGACTGAAGGTAGACAAGTCCCCTGGTCCTGATGAAATGCATCCCAGGGTATTAAAAGAGATGGCGGAAGTTATAGCAGATGCATTCGTTATAATCTACCAAAATTCTCTGGACTCTGGGGAGGTACCAGCGTATTGGAAAGCAGCTAATGTAACGCCTCTATTTAAAAAGGGGGGCAGGCAAAAGGCAGGTAACTATAGGCTGGTTAGTTTAACATCTGTAGTGGGGAAAATGCTTGAAACTATCATTAAGGAAGAAATAGCGGGACATCTAGATAGGAATAGTGCAATCAAGCAGACGCAGCAGGGATTCATGAAAGGGAAATCATGTTTAACTAACTTACTGGAATTCTTTGAGGATATAACGAGCATGGTGGATAGAGGTGTACCAATGGATGTGGTGTATTTAGATTTCCAAAAGGCATTCGATAAGGTGCCACACAAAAGGTTACTGCAGAAGATAAAGGTACGCGGAGTCAGAGGAAATGTATTAGCATGGATAGAGAATTGGCTGGCGAACAGAAAGCAGAGAGTCGGGATAAATGGGTCCTTTTCCGGTTGGAAATCGGTGGTTAGTGGTGTGCCACAGGGATCAGTGCTGGGACCACAACTGTTTACAATATACATAGATGACCTGGAAGAGGGGACAGAGTGTAGTGCAACAACATTTGCAGATGACACTAAGATTAGTGGGAAAGCGGGTTGTGTAGAGGACTCAGAGAGGCTGCAAGGAGATTTGGATAGGTTAAGCGAATGGGCTAAGGTTTGGCAGATGGAATAAAATGTCGGAAAGTGTGAGGTCATCCACCTTGGGAAAAAAAACAGTAAAAGGGAATATTATTTGAATGGGGAGAAATTACAACATGCTGTGGTGCAGAGGGACCTGGGGGGTCCTTGTGCATGAAACTCTTTTGAGCTTACCTGAAAATAAACATAAACATTAAACCGTGCCACCCGCCTGGGTGACACAGCAGACATTTTCAAGGCCCCTTTTTTTTCTTCCTTTTTTTTTTGTTTTTTTTTGGGGGCGCTAAAATCAAATTTTTTCCAGTGCCCCCTATAAAAGGGGAGGGGGACACTAAAAGCACCGGCAATTAAAACAAATTAAACTTTAAAACGTACAATCAAATTAAAATTTTGTTGCCGGGCGTGATGATGCACTCCAGTCCCTCCGGTGCCCACCTCTCGCGGAAGGCCGCGAGCGTACCGGTGGACACCGCGTGCTCCATCTCCAAGGACATGCTGGACCGGATGTAAGAGCGGAAGAGAGGCAGGCAGTCAGGTTGAACGACCCCCTCGACCGCCCGCTGCCTGGACCGGCTGATGGCACCCTTGGCCGTGCCCAGGAGCAGTCCTACGAGGAGGCCTTCGAACCTACCCGCTCCCCTCCGCACAGGGTGCCCAAAGATCAGGAGAGTGGGACTGAAGTGCAGCCAGAATTTCAGGAGCAGCCCCTTCAAATAATAAAACAGGGGCTGCAACCTTGTGCATTCCATAAAAACATGGAACACGGACTCTTCCAGACCGCAGAAATTGCAGGCGGCCTGGGAGTCCGTGAACCGGCTTAAAAATTTGTTGCACGGCACTGCTCCGTGCACCACCCTCCAGGCCAAGTCCCCGATGAATAGTGGGAGGACCCCTGCGTAGAGTGCCCTCCATCGGGGACCCCCGCCTCCTCCGGACGGCAAGATGGTACGCCATGGCGTGTCCGGATGGCCGGCGAGGATGGCAAAGTTGAGGGTGTGCAGGAGCAGCCCGTACAGGAAACCCCTCCGCGCGGAACTGTCCTTGTGCATGAAACTCTTTTTGGAGTTCACCTGCAAAAACATAAAACATTAAACCGTGCCACCCGACCTGGGTGACACACCAGACATTTACAAGGCCCTTTTTTCCTATTTTTGTTTTTTTTTGTGTTTTTCATTTTTTTTTGTTTTTTTTTTTTGGGCGCTAAAATCAAATTTTTCCAGTGCCCCCTATAAAAGGGAAGGGGACACTAAAAGCACCGGCAATTAAAACAAATTAAACTTTAAAACGTAAAATCACATTAAAATTTGGTTGCCGGGCGTGATGATGCACTCCAGTCCCTCCGGTGCCCACCTCTCGTGGAAGGCCGCGAGCGTACCGGTGGACACCGCGTGCTCCATCTCCAAGGACACCCTGGACCGGATGTAAGAGCGGAAGAGAGGCAGGCAGTCAGGTTGAACGACCCCCTCGACCGCCCGCTGCCTGGACCGGCTGATGGCACCCTTGGCCGTGCCCAGGAGCAGTCCTACGAGGAGGCCTTCGGACCTACCCGCTCCCCTCCGCACAGGGTGCCCAAAGATCAGGAGAGTGGGACTGAAGTGCAGCCAGAATTTCAGGAGCAGCCCCTTCAAATAATAAAACAGGGGCTGCAACCTTGTGCATTCCATAAAAACATGGAACACGGACTCTACCAGACCGCAGAAATTGCAGGCGGCCTGGGAGTCCGTGAACCGGCTTAAAAATTTGTTGCACGGCACTGCTCCGTGCACCACCCTCCAGGCCAAGTCCCCGATGAATAGTGGGAGGACCCCTGCGTAGAGTGCCCTCCATCGGGGACCCCCGCCTCCTCCGGACGGCAAGATGGTACGCCATGGCGTGTCCAGACGGCCGGCGAGGATGGCAAAGTTGAGGGTGTGCAGGAGCAGCCCGTACAGGAAACCCCTCCGCGCGGAACTGTCCTTGTGCATGAAACTCTTTTAGAGTCTACCTGCAAAACATAAACATTAAACTGTGCCACCCGACCTGGGTGACACAGCAGACATTTACAAGGCCCTTTTTTTCCTTTTTTTGGTTTTTTTTTGGTGTTTTTTGTTTTTTTTTTTGTTTTTTTTTGGGCACTAAAATCACAATTTCTCCGGTGCCCCCTATAAAAGGGAAGGGGACACTAAAAGCACCGGCAATTAAAACAAATTAAAATTTAAAACGTAAAATCAAATTAAAATTTGGTTGCCGGGCGTGATGATGCACTCCAGTCCCTCCGGTGCCCACCTCTCGCGGAAGGCCGCGAGCGTACCGGTGGACACCGCGTGCTCCATCTCCAAGGACACCCTGGACCGGATGTAAGAGCGGAAGAGAGGCAGGCAGTCAGGTTGAACGACCCCCTCGACCGCCCGCTGCCTGGACCGGCTGATGGCACCCTTGGCCGTGCCCAGGAGCAGTCCTACGAGGAGGCCTTCGGACCTACCCGCTCCCCTCCGCACAGGGTGCCCAAAGATCAGGAGGGTGGGACTGAAGTGCAGCCAGAATTTCAGGAGCAGCCCCTTCAAATAATGGAACAGGGGCTGCAACCTCGTGCACTCAATAAAAACATGGAACACGGACTCCTCCAGACCGCAGAAATTGCAGGTGGCCTGGGAGTCCGTGAACCGGCTTAAAAATTTGTTGCACGGCACTGCTCCGTGCACCACCCTCCAGGCCAAGTCCCCGATGAATAGTGGGAGGACCCCTGCGTAGAGTGCCCTCCATCGGGGACCCCCGCCTCCTCCGGACGGCAAGATGGTACGCCATGGCGTGTCCGGACGGCCGGCGAGGATGGCAAAGTTGAGGGTGTGCAGGAGCAGCCCGTACAGGAAACCCCTCCGCGCGGAACTGAAAGGCACGGAGGGGATTTCCCCGAGGCGGCTCAAGTTGTGAGGCGCCGGTCCCCGAGGGAGGTTCCGGGGTTTGGCGCCGATGAGGAATTCCGTCCGGACGGGGGTCAGTTCGGACGGGATCTCCCCACGTGCTTGAGCCTCCTCGATACACCTAACGGAGTCAGGGCCCAGAGCTGTTTTTAGCGACTCGATGGCATCGGCCGCGCGGCGGACGTTGGCAGAATTTAGGCGCCGCGCCAGCGTGACTGGCGCCATCCAGCCCGCTCCTCCGCCATCGAGCAGGTCCCTGACCCTGGTCACCTCACCAGCCACAGCCCTCTCTTCCGACCGCCACATGAAGCCTCGGCCGTGGAGGTACGGATTCCCGAGCAGCGGTTCCTGCAGGACGGCCGCCACTCCAGCCGGCGGAGAGCTGCGCTTGGTGGAGACTTTGTTCCAGACCCTGATGAGTTCCCTGTAAAAGACAGGCAGCTCCCGGAGGGCGGTCCTGGCACCCCCCAAGTTCACAAACAGGAGCTGCGTGTCATAATTGAGGTCGAGCTGCTGGCGGAAGAAATACCTCGCCAGAGCACACCACCTAGGAGGGGGCTCGACGTAAAGGTATCTCTGCAGGGTCTGAAGACGGAAAGTCGCGAGCTGGGCGCTGACGCACACCAACGACTGACCGCCCTCCTCAAGCGGGAGACTCAAGACCGCGACAGAGACCCAGTGCTTCCTGTTGTTCCAGAAGAAGTCCACCAGCTTCTTCTGTATCTTGGCGACAAACGCAGGGGGAGGGGTCAAAGTGACCAGCCGGTACCACAGCATTGCGGCCACCAGCTGGTTTATGACTAGCGCTCGACCCCTGTAGGACAGCACTCGGAGCAGTCCTGTCCAGCGCCCTAGGCGAGCGGCGACCTTGGCCTCCAGCTCCTGCCAGTTCGCCGGCCAGGCTTCCTCGTCGGGGCTAAGGTAGACTCCCAGATAGAGGAGATGGGTCATGCTCCAGGCAAAAGGCCTGAGCTCCTCCGGCAGGGAGTCCACCCGCCACTGACCCACCAGGAGTCCGGAACATTTCTCCCAGTTGATCCTGGCGGAGGACGCGGCCGAGTAAATCTCCTGGCACTCACGCATCCTCCGCAGGTCAGCGGGATCCTCTACCGCGAGGAGCACGTCATCGGCGTAAGCCGAGAGGACGACCTCCACGCCCGGCCCTTGCAGAGCCAGTCCCGTCAACCTCGTCCGCAAGAGGCGCAGGAAAGGCTCCACGCAAACGGCGTATAACTGGCCGGACATGGGGCATCCCTGGCGCACCCCTCTCCTAAAGCGAAGGGGCGCCGTCAAGGACCCGTTAACCTTAATCAGACACTCCGCGGCGGCGTACAAAAGTCGGATCCGGGCGACGAAATGCGTCCCGAACCCGAAAGCGCGCAGAGTTCCGAGCAGATAGTCGTGATCCACCCTGTCGAACGCCTTCTCTTGGTCGAGGGATAGGAAGGCGACCGACAGACCAGCCTCCTGGGAGCAATGGATGAGGTCCCGGACCAGATGGATGTTGTCGTGGATCGTCCGGCCCGGGACCGTGTATGACTGGTCGGGGTGAATCATGTGGTCCAGCACGGCACCAAGGCGAGCAGACATCGCCCTGGCGAAGATTTTGTAGTCCGTGCTGAGGAGGGAGACCGGGCGCCAGTTCTTAAGGAGGCGGAGATCGCCCTTCTTAGGCAGCAGGACGATGACTGCCCTGCGCCAAGAGAGGGGCATCTCCCCGGTCGCCAGACTTTCCCCCAGGACCCGCGCGTAGTCGCTCCCCAGGACGTCCCAGAACGCCCTGTGGAACTCCACGGTCAGCCCGTCCAGCCCCGGGGATTTTCCCCTCGAGAGCCGGGCGAGGGCACCGGTCAGCTCCGCCAGGCTTAGCGGAGCTTCCTGATTTTCGGCGCCCTCCGGGCTGACCTTCGGCAGGTCCTCCCACAAAACTCTACGCGCTTCCTCGCTGGACGGATCCGGAGAGAACAGAGCCCCGTAATATTCACGGACCCTGTTGTTGACGCCCTCCGGATCCGAGACGAGAGAGCCGTCGTCGGCCAGCAGCGTCAAGAGCTGCTTACGGACACTCTGCCTTTTTTCCAGCGAGTAGAAGAAGGGGGAGCCGCGGTCCAGATCCCGCAGGAACCGGATCCGCGACCTCACGAACGCGCCTCGGGACCCGACGAGCTGCAGGTCCTTCAGCGCGGCCTTCTTCGCTTCGTACACCGTCCGCAGGGCCGGGTCCTGGACGACTTGACCGAGACGGGCTTCCAGGTCGAGCACCTCTTTTTCTAGGCGCCCGACTCTGGCCGCCCGCCTCTTGGTCGACCCCCTCGCGTACTCTTGACAGAAGACGCGGACGTGAGCCTTGCCCACGTCCCACCATAGCCTCAAGGAGGGGAAGCCCCCCTGCTTCCTTCTCCAGTCGGACCAGAATCGACGGAACGAGTCCTGGAACCGCACGTCCTCCAGCAGCCGGTTGTTAAAGTGCCAGTACGCGGACCCCGTCCTCGCGCGGAGCGAAGCGAGCTCCGCCCACACCAGGTGGTGGTCCGAACACGGCACCGGCCGCATGGAGGCCGCCGGGACGCAGGAAACGTACGCCCGAGACACGTAAAGGCGGTCGACTCTAGACCATCCAACTCCAGGCCTCACCCAAGTAAAGGCGCTGGAGTCGGGGTGGAGATTTCGCCAGACGTCCACCAAGTCGAAGGACCCGACCAGGTCCCTCAACTTCTCCATCGCCGTCATGCACTGCGGGGCACCGGAGCGGTCCCTCGCCTCGAGGGTGCAGTTAAAATCCCCCCCGAGGACAATGCAGTCGCCGACATCGACGGAGCCAAGAAGAGCGGACACCTCTTCAAAGAAGCGCGTTTGCTGCGGGCCGGGATGAGGGGCGTACACGTTCACGAGATGGAGCGGCACGTCCCCCAGGCGAACCGTTACGTGCAGCAAGCGGCCTGGCACGGGCTCCTCGACCCCCAAGATCTCCGGCTGAAAATGCGGGCCCAGCAAGATGGCCACCCCACTAGAAATGGCGGTGAGGTGGCTCATGCGGACCTCTCCTTGCCATTCCAGGAGCCACGTGGCTTCGTCTCCCGGAACGGTGTGGGTTTCTTGCAGGAAGCACACCGCATATTTCCCCTCCCGCAGGAGCGAAAAATTGTCAAATCTACGGCGTGCCCCTCTGCCGCCGTTGATGTTGAGGCTGGCTATGGTTATCTTCATGACAAAAGCATAGTGCAACCTCTACCTTAACCTATTGTGGGGGAGGGAGCGGAGTCTTTTGTTGAACTCCGCTCCCTCCGCAGCCCAGCGAGGAGTCCCTCGAGCTCGCGCAGCTCAAGGTGCTGCTCCTTTGTCAAGGGCCCGCCCGCGGCCAAGGTTTTAACGGCGGCGCGGACGGACCCCTTGATCAGCTCCGGCTCGGACCATTTTTCCAGGGCCAGTCGGGCTTGGTCGCGGCGACCCCGGCTCTGGGCCAAAAAGTCCCGGAGTTCCTTTGCAGGAACGAGGAGGGCCTCAGCGGCGGCCGCGAGCAGATCCACCGCCTCCCTGGCGGTGGTCTCTAGGTCTTCACCCGCGTCCCCCACCGAGTCCCCGTCCTCCTCCGGGAGGTGGCCGCCAGCAGCCGGCCCATCGACCGCACAAGGTACGGCAAATGAACCGGCCGCTCCAACCGGCCCTGGCACTGCCCCGATCCCACCCCCAGGATCGTCGGCAGAGGAGTCCCCACTGGGCTCTTTTAAAAATGGTGCTGGGTCGGGAAATGACAACGGAAGGGGTTCCCCCTCCGCCCCAGGAACCGGAGAACAAGGAGAGACCCGGCCATAGGAAATCCCCAGGCCCTCCAAGTGCTCCAGCTCCAAAGTAAGGGGCGAGGGTGGGTGTTCCTCCCCCTCCCCGCTGCCACCCCCCGGCCCAGCATCTACAGTTTCATTAAAATCAATATATTTTGTTTCTGCCGGGTCGAGCAACTCCCGGGGGAAGTTGGGTAATAGCTGGGCGGGGTCAGGTTCGGCCTTTTCGGCCTCGCCCGCCTCAGTCCCCGGGACGCCCGGCCCGGCGGCTACGCATTCCTCCGCGGTCCCCACGCCCCCCACGACAGGCAGATCTTCCACTCCATCCCCGGGAGGCAGAGGCTGGGCAGCCTCAACTGTCTCACCCTCCCCGGGGAAAGACTCCTCGCGCCTGCAGCGCAATTTGGGGGCGCTGGTGGGGGACGCGGGACACGCGGCGGGCACCGACTCCTCCGCGGAGGGATATTGTTCCCCCTCCGCTTCATTGGGGCGGTGCCTCTTTTTGTTCCTGGGGGCGCGCGGAGTCAGGGAGACCTCCATGTCTGCCGAGGCCTCCCGCTCCGCCCCCCCCTTTTCCTTTTCTTGCCCGCGCCCGGGCCCCTCTGTGGTGTTGTTCAAGGGCTCGGGCACGGGCTCGGGGCACCCCGCGCTCGCCGGTGACGGGGTTGGGCTGAGCGCGGTGGTCAAATTATCCGGCGCACCGAGGGGACCCGCCTCTTGATGTTTTGTCTTCTTCCGCGCCTTCTTTCCGGTCGGACGCTCTCCCTCCCCCCCGCCGGAGGCCCTGAAAACAAAGGCCTCCGACGATGCCCGCGCACCCATGGCTCCCGGCACGCGGACGCAACTAGGGGGAGGGGTGGCGGCGGCGCCAGCTATGGCCGCCTTCGGTGGTTTGGCGGCCTTGGAGGCGGGGCAGTTCTTACGAACGTGCCCCACCTCCCTGCAGGCATGGCACCGCACGCCGTCCGACGTCCAGAAGACGCGGTAGGCAGTCCCCTCGTGCACCACATTAAAGTGCCCTTCTGTCATGTCCTCCCGCGCCAGCCGGACAAAGAGCTGGCGGCGGAAGGAGAACACGTGGCGCAGGCTGTTCTCCCTGAGGCCGAGCGGTATGGGGTTGATCCCCGACCTTACCTCCCCCAGTTGGTGTAGGTGAGGGAGGAGGAGCCCAGCGGGAACAAAGGGCGGGACGTTCGACACGATGACCCTCTGCGCGGTGGCTTCGAGAGGATCCACCGGCAGGAACGTCCCGCCCACCGTGAGCCCCTTTTCGAGGGCCAGGGACACCGCCCGCTCCGACCCCAGGAAGAAAACAGCCTTCCCAGACATCTTGGAGGCTGCGACAATGGCCGAGGGGCCGACTACCCCAGCCATCGCCCGCACGCACTCCTCGATGCTCATTGTGGGGTGAGTGTAGCTCTTGACCCCGTGTTTTTTTGTTATAAGTGTAAATGGTGGCAGGGCAGCGGGTGGCGCAGGAGGTGCTGTGGAAGCGGTTGCCACCTGCGCATACGTCCTTGCTGGCCCTGCCACCGGCGTGGATGGGGTCGCCATCACGGGGTCCCTTTAAGGGCTACACCCACCCCAAAGTCACAGGCCTTAATGGTCTTTAATGGCCTCGTATATTAACTGAGCAGAGGAGCCCTTAACGAGGCACCTCTCCCCTCGTTGACAATTGGGGAGAGGCCTTGCTCCCTCTGCTCAGTTGTCTTAATTGTTTTTTTTTTTTTTTTTTAAATTTGGAAGGAAAGGGTTCTCAGAGAGAGAGGGGAGAAACAGAGTAGCAGAGAAAAGAGAGAGGGGGGTGGGAAGGGGGGGGGGGGCTGCGAGGGCAGGTCTCTCCTCGCAGCTGTGGGTGGGTGCACTCCCCAGATGGCAAAACACAAAAGTCTTTGAGGTGGTCTTCAGGTGGGGGGAGAAGATGTCTTCACCTGGGGTAGCTGGAGCCACCAGGCACTCCTAACGATCTTTAATTGGGTGATTAATAACAATCTTCAGCCTGGTAGCTCCAGCTATCCCAGGCTAGGCAAATGTGGGGGGTGGGGGGGGTTCCAATTGTGGGGGGGGGCCTAGTTGTAAGCACGGCCCCCACGCACACTACCACACACACACACACCCCCCGCGATGTTCCGGCCCTCAGTGGTCTTCTTTCCTCCCCCCACCGATACAACAAAGTCTGTTTGGGGAAATGCACCCACACCCACCTGTAGAGATAGTAGAGTCTCCCTCCTTCCACACTGGATGTTGGTTGTTGTGGTTTTTCCCCCTCTCTCCAACTCTTTGCAGAAATGATAAAGATGTTGAAAGTTTTCTTTTCTCCTCCTCTCCCTCTGGATAAAAGTTGGGATGAAGCCCCTTCCTTCCTTCTGTTCCTGGGCTGGTCTCAGGGCTCTCCAGGCAGGAGCACAAGTTGCTAGCTGCTCTCAGCACTGCTCACAGCTCCAACTGAGCAGGACACGCCTCTACTGCTTCACGATTGGTCCCTTGTGCATGAAACTCTTTTAGGAGTCTACCTGCAAAACATAAACAACATTAAACTGTGCCACCCGACCTGGGTGACACAGCAGACATTTTCAAGCCCCTTTTTTTTTTTTGGTTTTTGGTTTTTTTTTTTTGGGGCGCTAAAATCAAATTTTTCCAGTGCCCCCTATAAAAGGAGAGGGGGACACTAAAAACACCGGCAATTAAAACAAATTAAACTTTAAAACGTAAAATCAAATTAAAATTTGGTTGCCGGGCGTGATGATGCACTCCAGTCCCTCCGGTGCCCACCTCTCGCGGAAGGCCGCGAGCGTACCGGTGGACACCGCGTGCTCCATCTCCAAGGACACCCTGGACCGGATGTAAGAGCGTAAGAGAGGCAGGCAGTCAGGTTGAACGACCCCCTCGACCGCCCGCTGCCTGGACCGGCTGATGGCACCCTTGGCCGTGCCCAGGAGCAGTCCTACGAGGAGGCCTTCGGACCTACCCGCTCCCCTCCGCACAGGGTGCCCAAAGATCAGGAGAGTGGGACTGAAGTGCAGCCAGAATTTCAGGAGCAGCCCCTTCAAATAGTGGAACAGGGGCTGCAACCTTGTGCACTCCATAAAAACATGGAACACGGACTCCTCCAGACCGCAGAAATTGCAGGCGGCCTGGGAGTCCGTGAACCGGCTTAAAAATTTGTTGCACGGCACTGCTCCGTGCACCACCCTCCAGGCCAAGTCCCCGATGAATAGTGGGAGGACCCCTGCGTAGAGTGCCCTCCATCGGGGACCCCCGCCTCCTCCGGAAGGCAAGATGGTACGCCATGGCGTGTCCGGACGGCCGGCGAGGATGGCAAAGTTGAGGGTGTGCAGGAGCAGCCCGTACAGGAAACCCCTCCGCGCGGAACTGAAAGGCACGGAGGGGATTTCCCCGAGGCGGCTCAAGTTGTGAGGCGCCGGCCCCCGAGGGAGGTTCCGGGGTTTGGCGCCGATGAGGAATTCCGTCCGGACGGGGGTCAGTTCGGACGGGATCTCCCCACGTGCTTGAGCCTCCTCGATACACCTAACCGAGTCAGGGCCCAGAGCTGTTTTTAGCGACTCGATGGCATCGGCCGCGTGGCGGACGTTGGCAGAATTTAGGCGCCGCGCCAGCGTGACTGGCGCCATCCAGCCCGCTCCTCCGCCATCGAGCAGGTCCCTGACCCTGGTCACCTCACCAGCCACAGCCCTCTCTTCCGACCGCCACATAAAACCTCGGCCGTGGAGGTACGGATTCCCGAGCAGCGGCTCCTGCAGGACGGCCGCCACTCCAGCCGGTGGAGAGCTGCGCTTGGTGGAGACTTTGTTCCAGACCCTGATGAGTTCCCTGTAAAAGACAGGCAGCTCCCGGAGGGCGGTCCTGGCACCCCCCAAGTTCACAAACAGGAGCTGCGTGTCATAATTGAGGTCGAGCTGCTGGCGGAAGAAATACCTCGCCAGAGCACACCACCTAGGAGGGGGCTCAACGTAAAGGTATCTCTGCAGGGTCTGAAGACGGAAAGTCGCGAGCTGGGCGCTGACGCACACCAACGACTGACCGCCCTCCTCAAGCGGGAGACTCAAGACCGCGGCAGAGACCCAGTGCTTCCTGTTGTTCCAGAAGAAGTCCACCAGCTTCTTCTGTATCTTGGCGACAAACGCAGGGGGAGGGGTCAAAGTGACCAGCCGGTACCACAGCATTGCGGCCACCAGCTGGTTTATAACTAGCGCTCGACCCCTGTAGGACAGCACTCGGAGCAGTCCTGTCCAGCGCCCTAGGCGAGCGGCGACCTTGGCCTCCAGCTCCTGCCAGTTCGCCGGCCAGGCTCCCCCGTCGGGGCTAAGGTAGACTCCCAGATAGAGGAGATGGGTCGTGCTCCAGGCAAAAGGCCTGAGCTCCTCCGGCAGGGAGTCCACCCGCCACTGACCCACCAGGAGTCCGGAACATTTCTCCCAGTTGATCCTGGCGGAGGACGCGGCCGAGTAAATCTCCTGGCACTCACGCATCCTCCGCAGGTCAGCGGGATCCTCTACCGCGAGGAGCACGTCATCGGCGTAAGCCGAGAGGACGACCTCCACGCCCGGCCCTTGCAGAGCCAGTCCCGTCAACCTCGTCCGCAAGAGGCGCAGGAAAGGCTCCACGCAAACGGCGTATAACTGGCCGGACATGGGGCATCCCTGGCGCACCCCTCTCCTAAAGCGAAGGGGCGCCGTCAAGGACCCGTTAACCTTAATCAGACACTCTGCGGCGGCGTACAAAAGTCGGATCCGGGCGACGAAATGCGTCCCGAACCCGAAAGCGCGCAGAGTTCCGAGCAGATAGTCGTGATCCACCCTGTCGAACGCCTTCTCTTGGTCGAGGGATAGGAAGGCGACCGACAGACCAGCCTCCTGGGAACAATGGATGAGGTCCCGGACCAGATGGATGTTGTCGTGGATTGTCCGGCCCGGGACCGTGTATGACTGGTCGGGGTGGATCATGTGGTCCAGCACGGCACCAAGGCGAGCAGACATCGCCCTGGCGAAGATTTTGTAGTCCGTGCTGAGGAGGGAGACCGGGCGCCAGTTCTTAAGGAGGCGGAGATCGCCCTTCTTAGGCAGCAGGACGATGACTGCCCTGCGCCAAGAGAGGGGCATCTCCCCGGTCGCCAGACTTTCCCCCAGGACCCGCGCGTAGTCGCTCCCCAGGACGTCCCAGAACGCCCTGTGGAACTCCACGGTCAGCCCGTCCAGCCCCGGGGATTTTCCCCTCGAGAGCCGGGCGAGGGCACCGGTCAGCTCCGCCAGGCTTAGCGGAGCTTCCAGATTTTCGGCGCCCTCCGGGCTGACCTTCGGCAGGTCCTCCCACAAAACTCTACGCGCTTCCTCGCTGGACGGATCCGGAGAGAACAGAGCCCCGTAATATTCACGGACCCTGTTGTTGACGCCCTCCGGATCCGAGACGAGAGAGCCGTCGTCGGCCAGCAGCGTCAAGAGCTGCTTACGGACACTCTGCCTTTTTTCCAGCGAGTAGAAGAAGGGGGAGCCGCGGTCCAGATCCCGCAGGAACCGGATCCGCGACCTCACGAACGCGCCTCGGGACCCGACGAGCTGCAGGTCCTTCAGCGCGGCCTTCTTCGCTTCGTACACCGTCCGCAGGGCCGGGTCCTGGACGACTTGACCGAGACGGGCTTCCAGGTCGAGCACCTCTTTTTCTAGGCGCCCGACTCTGGCCGCCCGCCTCTTGGTCGACCCCCTCGCGTACTCTTGACAGAAGACGCGGACGTGAGCCTTGCCCACGTCCCACCATAGCCTCAAGGAGGGGAAGCCCCCCTGCTTCCTTCTCCAGTCGGACCAGAATCGACGGAACGAGTCCTGGAACCGCACGTCCTCCAGCAGCCGGTTGTTAAAGTGCCAGTACGCGGACCCCGTCCTCGCGCGGAGCGAAGCGAGCTCCGCCCACACCAGGTGGTGGTCCGAACACGGCACCGGCCGCATGGAGGCCGCCGGGACGCAGGAAACGTACGCCCGAGACACGTAAAGGCGGTCGACTCTAGACCATCCAACTCCAGGCCTCACCCAAGTAAAGGCGCTGGAGTCGGGGTGGAGATTTCGCCAGACGTCCACCAAGTCGAAGGACCCGACCAGGTCCCTCAACTTCTCCATCGCCGTCATGCACTGCGGGGCACCGGAGCGGTCCCTCGCCTCGAGGGTGCAGTTAAAATCCCCCCCGAGGACAATGCAGTCGCCGACGTCGACGGAGCCAAGAAGAGCGGACACCTCTTCAAAGAAGCGCGTTTGCTGCGGGCCGGGATGAGGGGCGTACACGTTCACGAGATGGAGCGGCACGTCCCCCAGGCGAACCGTTACGTGCAGCAAGCGGCCTGGCACGGGCTCCTCGACCCCCAAGATCTCCGGCTGAAAATGCGGGCCCAGCAAGATGGCCACCCCACTAGAAATGGCGGTGAGGTGGCTCATGCGGACCTCTCCTTGCCATTCCAGGAGCCACGTGGCTTCGTCTCCCGGAACGGTGTGGGTTTCTTGCAGGAAGCACACCGCATATTTCCCCTCCCGCAGGAGCGAAAAATTGTCAAATCTACGGCGTGCCCCTCTGCCGCCGTTGATGTTGAGGCTGGCTATGGTTATCTTCATGGCAAAAGCATAGTGCAACCTCTACCTTAACCTATTGTGGGGGAGGGAGCGGAGTCTTTTGTTGAACTCCGCTCCCTCCGCAGCCCAGCGAGGAGTCCCTCGAGCTCGCGCAGCTCAAGGTGCTGCTCCTTTGTCAAGGGCCCGCCCGCGGCCAAGGTTTTAACGGCGGCGCGGACGGACCCCTTGATCAGCTCCGGCTCGGACCATTTTTCCAGGGCCAGTCGGGCTTGGTCGCGGCGACCCCGGCTCTGGGCCAAAAAGTCCCGGAGTTCCTTTGCAGGAACGAGGAGGGCCTCAGCGGCGGCCGCGAGCAGATCCACCGCCTCCCTGGCGGTGGTCTCTAGGTCTTCACCCGCGTCCCCCACCGAGTCCCCGTCCTCCTCCGGGAGGTGGCCGCCAGCAGCCGGCCCATCGACCGCACAAGGTACGGCAAATGAACCGGCCGCTCCAACCGGCCCTGGCACTGCCCCGATCCCACCCCCAGGATCGTCGGCAGAGGAGTCCCCACTGGGCTCTTTTAAAAATGGTGCTGGGTCGGAAAATGACAGCGGAAGGGGTTCCCCCTCCGCCCCAGGAACCGGAGAACAAGGAGAGACTCGGCCATAGGAAATCCCCAGGCCCTCCAAGTGCTCCAGCTCCAAAGTAAGGGGCGAGGGTGGATGTTCCTCCCCCTCCCCGCTGCCACCCCCCGGCCCAGCATCTACAGTGTCATAATTATTTGTTTCATTCTCTGCCGGGTCGAGCAACTCCCGGGGGAAGTTGGGTAATAGCTGGGCGGGCTCAGGTTCGGCCTTTTCGGCCTCGCCCGCCTCAGTCCCCGGGACGCCCGACCCGGCGGCAATGCATTCCTCCGCGGTCCCCACGCCCCCCACGACAGGCAGATCTTCCACTCCATCCCCGGGAGGCAGAGGCTGGGCAGCCTCAACTGTCTCACCCTCCCCGGGGAAAGACTCCTCGCGCCTGCAGCGCAATTTGGGGGCGCTGGTGGGGGACGCGGGACACGCGGCGGGCACCGCCTCCTCCGCGGAGGGATGTTGTTCCCCCTCCGCCTCATTGGGGCGGTGCCTCTTTTTGTTCCTGGGGGCGCGCGGAGTCAGGGAGACCTCCATGTCTGCCGAGGCCTCCCGCTCCGCCCCCCCCTTTTCCTTTTCTTGCCCGCGCCTGGGCCCCTCTGTGGTGGTATTCAAGGGCCCGGGCACGGGCTCGGGGCACCCCGCGCTCGCCGGTGACTGGGTTGGGCTGAGCGCGGTGGTCAGACTTTCCGGCGCACCGAGGGGACCCGCCTCTAGATGTTTCTCCTTCTTCCGCGCCTTCTTTCCGCTCGGATGCTCTCCCTCCCCCCCCGCCGGAGGCCCTGAAAACAAAGGCCTCCGACGATGCCCGCGCACCCATGGCTCCCGGCACGCGGACGCAACTAGGGGGAGGGGTGGCGGCAGCGCCAGCCTTGGCCGCCTTCGGTGGTTTGGCGGCCTTGGAGGCGGGGCAGTTCTTACGAACATGCCCCACCTCCCTGCAGGCATGGCACCGCACGCCGTCCGACGTCCAGAAGACGCGGTAGGCAGTCCCCTCGTGCACCACATTAAAGTGCCCTTCTGTCACGTCCTCCCGCGCCAGCCGGACAAAGAGCTGGCGGCGGAAGGAGAACACGTGGCGCAGGCTGTTCTCCCTGAGGCCGAGCGGTATGGGGTTGATCCCTGACCTTACCTCCCCCAGTTGTTGTAGGTGAGGGAGGAGGAGCTCAGCGGGAACAAAGGGCGGGACGTTCGACACGATGACCCTCTGCGCGGTGGCCTCGAGAGGATCCACCGGCAGGAACGTCCCGCCCACCGTGAGCCCCTTTTCGAGGGCCAGGGACACCGCCCGCTCCGACCCCAGGAAGAAAACAGCCTTCCCAGACATCTTGGAGGCTGCGACAATGGCCGAGGGGCCGACTACCCCAGCCATCGCCCGCACGCACTCCTCAATGCTCATTGTGGGGTGAGTGTAGCTCTTGACCCCGTGTTTTTTTGTTATAAGTCTGAACGGTGGCAGGGCAGCGGGTGGCGCAGGAGGTGCCGTGGATGTGGACACCGCCTGCGCATACGTCCTTGCTGGCCCTGCCACCGGCGTGGATGGGGTCGCCATCACGGGGTCCCTTTAAGGGCTACACCCACCCCAAAGTCACAGGCCTTAATGGTCTTTAATGGCCTCTTATCTAAAAGACTGAGCAGAGGAGCCCTTAACGAGGCACCTCTCCCCTCGTTGACAATTGGGGAGAGGCCTTGCTCCCTCTGCTCAGTTGTCTTAATTGTTTTTTTTTTTAAATTTGGAAGGAAAGGGTTCTCAGAGAGAGAGGGGAGAAACAGAGTAGCAGAGAAAAGAGAGAGGGGGGTGGGAAGGGGGGGGGGCTGCGAGGGCAGGTCTCTCCTCGCAGCTGTGGGTGGGTGCACTCCCCAGATGGCAAAAACACAAAAGTCCTTGGGGTGGTCTTCAGGTGGGGGGAGAAGATGTCTTCACCTGGGGTAGCTGGAGCCACCAGGCACTCCTAACGATCTTTAATTGGGTGATTAATAAACAATCTTCAGCCTGGTAGCTCCAGCTATCCCAGGCTAGGCAAATGTGGGGGGGTGGGGGGGGTTCCAATTGTGGGGGGGGGCCTAGTTGTAAGCACGGCCCCCACGCACACTACCACACACACACACACCCCCCGCGATGTTCCGGCCCTCAGTGGTCTTCTTTCCTCCCCCCACCGATACTGTTTGGGGAAATGCACCCACACCCACCTGTAGAAATGTTGAGTCTCCCTCCTTCCACACTGGATGTTGTTTGTCTTTTCCCCCTCTCTCCAACTCTTTGCAGAAATGGAAAAAGATGTTTAAAGTTTTCTTTTCTCCTCCTCTCCCTCTGGATAGAAGTTGGTGGTGAAACCCCTTCCTTCCTTCTGTTCCTGGGCTGGTCTCAGGGCTCCCCAGGCAGGAGCTCAAGTTGCTTGCAGCTCTCCTCACTGCTCACAGCTTCTACTGAGCAGGACACGCCTCCACTGATGCACGATTGGTCCTTGTGCATGAAACTCTTTTAGAGTCTACCTGCGAAAACATAAACATTAAACTGTGCCACCCGACCTGGGTGACACTCCAGACATTTACAAGGCCCATTTTTTTCCCCCCTTTTTTGTGTTTTTTTTTTTGTTTTTTCTTTTTTTTTTTTGTTTTTTTTTTTTTTTTGGGCACTAAAGTCACAATTTTTCCCCAGTGCCCCCTATAAAAGGGAAGGGGACACTAAAAGCACCGGCAATTAAAACAAATTAACTTTAAAACGTAAAATCAAATTAAAATTTGGTTGCCGGGCGTGATGATGCACTCCAGTCCCTCCGGTGCCCACCTCTCGCGGAAGGCCGCGAGCGTACCGGTGGACACCGCGTGCTCCATCTCCAAGGACACCCTGGACCGGATGTAAGAGCGGAAGAGAGGCAGGCAGTCAGGTTGAACGACCCCCTCGACCGCCCGCTGCCTGGACCGGCTGATGGCACCCTTGGCCGTGCCCAGGAGCAGTCCTACGAGGAGGCCCTCGGACCTACCCGCTCCCCTCCGCACAGGGTGCCCAAAGATCAGGAGAGTGGGACTGAAGTGCAGCCAGAATTTCAGGAGCAGCCCCTTCAAATAATGGAACAGGGGCTGCAACCTCGTGCACTCAATAAAAACATGGAACACGGACTCCTCCAGACCGCAGAAATTGCAGGCGGCCTGGGAGTCCGTGAACCGGCTTAAAAATTTGTTGCACGGCACTGCTCCGTGCACCACCCTCCAGGCCAAGTCCCCGATGAATAGTGGGAGGACCCCTGCGTAGAGTGCCCTCCATCGGGGACCCCCGCCTCCTCCGGACGGCAAGATGGTGCGCCATGGCGTGTCCGGACGGCCGGCGAGGATGGCAAAGTTGAGGGTGTGCAGGAGCAGCCCGTACAGGAAACCCCTCCGCGCGGAACTGAAAGGCACGGAGGGGATTTCCCCGAGGCGGCTCAAGTTGTGAGGCGCCGGCCCCCGAGGGAGGTTCCGGGGTTTGGCGCCGATGAGGAATTCCGTCCGGACGGGGGTCAGTTCGGACGGGATCTCCCCACGTGCTTGAGCCTCCTCGATACACCTAACGGAGTCAGGGCCCAGAGCTGTTTTTAGCGACTCGATGGCATCGGCCGCGCGGCGGACGTTGGCAGAATTTAGGCGCCGCGCCAGCGTGACTGGCGCCATCCAGCCCGCTCCTCCGCCATCGAGCAGGTCCCTGACCCTGGTCACCTCACCAGCCACAGCCCTCTCTTCCGACCGCCACATGAAGCCTCGGCCGTGGAGGTACGGATTCCCGAGCAGCGGCTCCTGCAGGACGGCCGCCACTCCAGCCGGCGGAGAGCTGCGCTTGGTGGAGACTTTGTTCCAGACCCTGATGAGTTCCCTGTAAAAGACAGGCAGCTCCCGGAGGGCGGTCCTGGCACCCCCCAAGTTCACAAACAGGAGCTGCGTGTCATAATTGAGGTCGAGCTGCTGGCGGAAGAAATACCTCGCCAGAGCACACCACCTAGGAGGGGGCTCGACGTAAAGGTATCTCTGCAGGGTCTGAAGACGGAAAGTCGCGAGCTGGGCGCTGACGCACACCAACGACTGACCGCCCTCCTCAAGCGGGAGACTCAAGACCGCGACAGAGACCCAGTGCTTCCTGTTGTTCCAGAAGAAGTCCACCAGCTTCTTCTGTATCTTGGCGACAAACGCAGGGGGAGGGGTCAAAGTGACCAGCCGGTACCACAGCATTGCGGCCACCAGCTGGTTTATGACTAGCGCTCGACCCCTGTAGGACAGCACTCGGAGCAGTCCTGTCCAGCGCCCTAGGCGAGCGGCGACCTTGGCCTCCAGCTCCTGCCAGTTCGCCGGCCAGGCTTCCTCGTCGGGGCTAAGGTAGACTCCCAGATAGAGGAGATGGGTCGTGCTCCAGGCAAAAGGCCTGAGCTCCTCCGGCAGGGAGTCCACCCGCCACTGACCCACCAGGAGTCCGGAACATTTCTCCCAGTTGATCCTGGCGGAGGACGCGGCCGAGTAAATCTCCTGGCACTCACGCATCCTCCGCAGGTCAGCGGGATCCTCTACCGCGAGGAGCACGTCATCGGCGTAAGCCGAGAGGACGACCTCCACGCCCGGCCCTTGCAGAGCCAGTCCCGTCAACCTCGTCCGCAAGAGGCGCAGGAAAGGCTCCACGCAAACGGCGTATAACTGGCCGGACATGGGGCATCCCTGGCGCACCCCTCTCCTAAAGCGAAGGGGCGCCGTCAAGGACCCGTTAACCTTAATCAGACACTCCGCGGCGGCGTACAAAAGTCGGATCCGGGCGACGAAATGCGTCCCGAACCCGAAAGCGCGCAGAGTTCCGAGCAGATAGTCGTGATCCACCCTGTCGAACGCCTTCTCTTGGTCGAGGGATAGGAAGGCGACCGACAGACCAGCCTCCTGGGAACAATGGATGAGGTCCCGGACCAGATGGATGTTGTCGTGGATCGTCCGGCCCGGGACCGTGTATGACTGGTCGGGGTGGATCATGTGGTCCAGCACGGCACCAAGGCGAGCAGACATCGCCCTGGCGAAGATTTTGTAGTCCGTGCTGAGGAGGGAGACCGGGCGCCAGTTCTTAAGGAGGCGGAGATCGCCCTTCTTAGGCAGCAGGACGATGACTGCCCTGCGCCAAGAGAGGGGCATCTCCCCGGTCGCCAGACTTTCCCCCAGGACCCGCGCGTAGTCGCTCCCCAGGACGTCCCAGAACGCCCTGTGGAACTCCACGGTCAGCCCGTCCAGCCCCGGGGATTTTCCCCTCGAGAGCCGGGCGAGGGCACCGGTCAGCTCCGCCAGGCTTAGCGGAGCTTCCAGATTTTCGGCGCCCTCCGGGCCGACCTTCGGCAGGTCCTCCCACAAAACTCTACGCGCTTCCTCGCTGGACGGATCCGGAGAGAACAGAGCCCCGTAATATTCACGGACCCTGTTGTTGACGCCCTCCGGATCCGAGACGAGAGAGCCGTCGTCGGCCAGCAGCGTCAAGAGCTGCTTACGGACACTCTGCCTTTTTTCCAGCGAGTAGAAGAAGGGGGAGCCGCGGTCCAGATCCCGCAGGAACCGGATCCGCGACCTCACGAACGCGCCTCGGGACCCGACGAGCTGCAGGTCCTTCAGCGCGGCCTTCTTCGCTTCGTACACCGTCCGCAGGGCCGGGTCCTGGACGACTTGACCGAGACGGGCTTCCAGGTCGAGCACCTCTTTTTCTAGGCGCCCGACTCTGGCCGCCCGCCTCTTGGTCGACCCCCTCGCGTACTCTTGACAGAAGACGCGGACGTGAGCCTTGCCCACGTCCCACCATAGCCTCAAGGAGGGGAAGCCCCCCTGCTTCCTTCTCCAGTCGGACCAGAATCGACGGAACGAGTCCTGGAACCGCACGTCCTCCAGCAGCCGGTTGTTAAAGTGCCAGTACGCGGACCCCGTCCTCGCGCGGAGCGAAGCGAGCTCCGCCCACACCAGGTGGTGGTCCGAACACGGCACCGGCCGCATGGAGGCCGCCGGGACGCAGGAAACGTACGCCCGAGACACGTAAAGGCGGTCGACTCTAGACCATCCAACTCCAGGCCTCACCCAAGTAAAGGCGCTGGAGTCGGGGTGGAGATTTCGCCAGACGTCCACCAAGTCGAAGGACCCGACCAGGTCCCTCAACTTCTCCATCGCCGTCATGCACTGCGGGGCACCGGAGCGGTCCCTCGCCTCGAGGGTGCAGTTAAAATCCCCCCCGAGGACAATGCAGTCGCCGACGTCGACGGAGCCAAGAAGAGCGGACACCTCTTCAAAGAAGCGCGTTTGCTGCGGGCCGGGATGAGGGGCGTACACGTTCACGAGATGGAGCGGCACGTCCCCCAGGCGAACCGTTACGTGCAGCAAGCGGCCTGGCACGGGCTCCTCGACCCCCAAGATCTCCGGCTGAAAATGCGGGCCCAGCAAGATGGCCACCCCACTAGAAATGGCGGTGAGGTGGCTCATGCGGACCTCTCCTTGCCATTCCAGGAGCCACGTGGCTTCGTCTCCCGGAACGGTGTGGGTTTCTTGCAGGAAGCACACCGCATATTTCCCCTCCCGCAGGAGCGAAAAATTGTCAAATCTACGGCGTGCCCCTCTGCCGCCGTTGATGTTGAGGCTGGCTATGGTTATCTTCATGGCAAAAGCATAGTGCAACCTCTACCTTAACCTATTGTGGGGGAGGGAGCGGAGTCTTTTGTTGAACTCCGCTCCCTCCGCAGCCCAGCGAGGAGTCCCTCGAGCTCGCGCAGCTCAAGGTGCTGCTCCTTTGTCAAGGGCCCGCCCGCGGCCAAGGTTTTAACGGCGGCGCGGACGGACCCCTTGATCAGCTCCGGCTCGGACCATTTTTCCAGGGCCAGTCGGGCTTGGTCGCGGCGACCCCGGCTCTGGGCCAAAAAGTCCCGGAGTTCCTTTGCAGGAACGAGGAGGGCCTCAGCGGCGGCCGCGAGCAGATCCACCGCCTCCCTGGCGGTGGTCTCTAGGTCTTCACCCGCGTCCCCCACCGAGTCCCCGTCCTCCTCCGGGAGGTGGCCGCCAGCAGCCGGCCCATCGACCGCACAAGGTACGGCAAATGAACCGGCCGCTCCAACCGGCCCTGGCACTGCCCCGATCCCACCCCCAGGATCGTCGGCAGAGGAGTCCCCACTGGGCTCTTTTAAAAATGGTGCTGGGTCGGAAAATGACAGCGGAAGGGGTTCCCCCTCCGCCCCAGGAACCGGAGAACAAGGAGAGACCCGGCCATAGGAAATCCCCAGGCCCTCCAAGTGCTCCAGCTCCAAAGTAAGGGGCGAGGGTGGGTGTTCCTCCCCCTCCCCGCTGCCACCCCCCGGCCCAGCATCTACAGTGTCATAATTATTTGTTTCATTCTCTGCCGGGTCGAGCAACTCCCGGGGGAAGTTGGGTAATAGCTGGGCGGGCTCAGGTTCGGCCTTTTCGGCCTCGCCCGCCTCAGTCCCCGGGACGCCCGACCCGGCGGCAATGCATTCCTCCGCGGTCCCCACGCCCCCCACGACAGGCAGATCTTCCACTCCATCCCCGGGAGGCAGAGGCTGGGCAGCCTCAACTGTCTCACCCTCCCCGGGGAAAGACTCCTCGCGCCTGCAGCGCAATTTGGGGGCGCTGGTGGGGGACGCGGGACACGCGGCGGGCACCGCCTCCTCCGCGGAGGGATGTTGTTCCCCCTCCGCCTCATTGGGGCGGTGCCTCTTTTTGTTCCTGGGGGCGCGCGGAGTCAGGGAGACCTCCATGTCTGCCGAGGCCTCCCGCTCCGCCCCCCCCTTTTCCTTTTCTTGCCCGCGCCTGGGCCCCTCTGTGGTGGTATTCAAGGGCCCGGGCACGGGCTCGGGGCACCCCGCGCTCGCCGGTGACTGGGTTGGGCTGAGCGCGGTGGTCAGACTTTCCGGCGCACCGAGGGGACCCGCCTCTAGATGTTTCTCCTTCTTCCGCGCCTTCTTTCCGCTCGGATGCTCTCCCTCCCCCCCCGCCGGAGGCCCTGAAAACAAAGGCCTCCGACGATGCCCGCGCACCCATGGCTCCCGGCACGCGGACGCAACTAGGGGGAGGGGTGGCGGCAGCGCCAGCCTTGGCCGCCTTCGGTGGTTTGGCGGCCTTGGAGGCGGGGCAGTTCTTACGAACATGCCCCACCTCCCTGCAGGCATGGCACCGCACGCCGTCCGACGTCCAGAAGACGCGGTAGGCAGTCCCCTCGTGCACCACATTAAAGTGCCCTTCTGTCACGTCCTCCCGCGCCAGCCGGACAAAGAGCTGGCGGCGGAAGGAGAACACGTGGCGCAGGCTGTTCTCCCTGAGGCCGAGCGGTATGGGGTTGATCCCTGACCTTACCTCCCCCAGTTGTTGTAGGTGAGGGAGGAGGAGCTCAGCGGGAACAAAGGGCGGGACGTTCGACACGATGACCCTCTGCGCGGTGGCCTCGAGAGGATCCACCGGCAGGAACGTCCCGCCCACCGTGAGCCCCTTTTCGAGGGCCAGGGACACCGCCCGCTCCGACCCCAGGAAGAAAACAGCCTTCCCAGACATCTTGGAGGCTGCGACAATGGCCGAGGGGCCGACTACCCCAGCCATCGCCCGCACGCACTCCTCAATGCTCATTGTGGGGTGAGTGTAGCTCTTGACCCCGTGTTTTTTTGTTATAAGTCTGAACGGTGGCAGGGCAGCGGGTGGCGCAGGAGGTGCCGTGGATGTGGACACCGCCTGCGCATACGTCCTTGCTGGCCCTGCCACCGGCGTGGATGGGGTCGCCATCACGGGGTCCCTTTAAGGGCTACACCCACCCCAAAGTCACAGGCCTTAATGGTCTTTAATGGCCTCTTATCTAAAAGACTGAGCAGAGGAGCCCTTAACGAGGCACCTCTCCCCTCGTTGACAATTGGGGAGAGGCCTTGCTCCCTCTGCTCAGTTGTCTTAATTGTTTTTTTTTTTAAATTTGGAAGGAAAGGGTTCTCAGAGAGAGAGGGGAGAAACAGAGTAGCAGAGAAAAGAGAGAGGGGGGTGGGAAGGGGGGGGGGCTGCGAGGGCAGGTCTCTCCTCGCAGCTGTGGGTGGGTGCACTCCCCAGATGGCAAAAACACAAAAGTCCTTGGGGTGGTCTTCAGGTGGGGGGAGAAGATGTCTTCACCTGGGGTAGCTGGAGCCACCAGGCACTCCTAACGATCTTTAATTGGGTGATTAATAAACAATCTTCAGCCTGGTAGCTCCAGCTATCCCAGGCTAGGCAAATGTGGGGGGGTGGGGGGGGTTCCAATTGTGGGGGGGGGCCTAGTTGTAAGCACGGCCCCCACGCACACTACCACACACACACACACCCCCCGCGATGTTCCGGCCCTCAGTGGTCTTCTTTCCTCCCCCCACCGATACTGTTTGGGGAAATGCACCCACACCCACCTGTAGAAATGTTGAGTCTCCCTCCTTCCACACTGGATGTTGTTTGTCTTTTCCCCCTCTCTCCAACTCTTTGCAGAAATGGAAAAAGATGTTTAAAGTTTTCTTTTCTCCTCCTCTCCCTCTGGATAGAAGTTGGTGGTGAAACCCCTTCCTTCCTTCTGTTCCTGGGCTGGTCTCAGGGCTCCCCAGGCAGGAGCTCAAGTTGCTTGCAGCTCTCCTCACTGCTCACAGCTTCTACTGAGCAGGACACGCCTCCACTGATGCACGATTGGTCCTTGTGCATGAAACTCTTTTGAGTTTATCTGTGAAAACATAAAACATTAAACGGTGCCACCCGACCTGGGTGACACTCCAGACATTTACAAGGCCCTTTTTTTTTTTCCCCCTTTTTTGTGTTTTTTTTTGTGTTTTTTTCTTTTTTTTTTTGTTTTTTTTTTTGGGCACTAAAATCACAATTTTTCCCCAGTGCCCCCTATAAAAGGGAAGGGGACACTAAAAGCACCGGCAATTAAAACAAATTAACTTTAAAACGTAAAATCAAATTAAAATTTGGTTGCCGGGCGTGATGATGCACTCCAGTCCCTCCGGTGCCCACCTCTCGCGGAAGGCCGCGAGCGTACCGGTGGACACCGCGTGCTCCATCTCCAAGGACACCCTGGACCGGATGTAAGAGCGGAAGAGAGGCAGGCAGTCAGGTTGAACGACCCCCTCGACCGCCCGCTGCCTGGACCGGCTGATGGCACCCTTGGCCGTGCCCAGGAGCAGTCCTACGAGGAGGCCTTCGGACCTACCCGCTCCCCTCCGCACAGGGTGCCCAAAGATCAGGAGAGTGGGACTGAAGTGCAGCCAGAATTTCAGGAGCAGCCCCTTCAAATAATGGAACAGGGGCTGCAACCTCGTGCACTCCATAAAAACATGGAACACGGACTCCTCCAGACCGCAGAAATTGCAGGCGGCCTGGGAGTCCGTGAACCGGCTTAAAAATTTGTTGCACGGCACTGCTCCGTGCACCACCCTCCAGGCCAAGTCCCCGATGAATAGTGGGAGGACCCCTGCGTAGAGTGCCCTCCATCGGGGACCCCCGCCTCCTCCGGACGGCAAGATGGTACGCCATGGCGTGTCCGGACGGCCGGCGAGGATGGCAAAGTTGAGGGTGTGCAGGAGCAGCCCGTACAGGAAACCCCTCCGCGCGGAACTGAAAGGCACGGAGGGGATTTCCCCGAGGCGGCTCAAGTTGTGAGGCGCCGGCCCCCGAGGGAGGTTCCGGGGTTTGGCGCCGATGAGGAATTCCGTCCGGACGGGGGTCAGTTCGGACGGGATCTCCCCACGTGCTTGAGCCTCCTCGATACACCTAACGGAGTCAGGGCCCAGAGCTGTTTTTAGCGACTCGATGGCATCGGCCGCGCGGCGGACGTTGGCAGAATTTAGGCGCCGCGCCAGCGTGACTGGCGCCATCCAGCCCGCTCCTCCGCCATCGAGCAGGTCCCTGACCCTGGTCACCTCACCAGCCACAGCCCTCTCTTCCGACCGCCACATGAAGCCTCGGCCGTGGAGGTACGGATTCCCGAGCAGCGGCTCCTGCAGGACGGCCGCCACTCCAGCCGGCGGAGAGCTGCGCTTGGTGGAGACTTTGTTCCAGACCCTGATGAGTTCCCTGTAAAAGACAGGCAGCTCCCGGAGGGCGGTCCTGGCACCCCCCAAGTTCACAAACAGGAGCTGCGTGTCATAATTGAGGTCGAGCTGCTGGCGGAAGAAATACCTCGCCAGAGCACACCACCTAGGAGGGGGCTCGACGTAAAGGTATCTCTGCAGGGTCTGAAGACGGAAAGTCGCGAGCTGGGCGCTGACGCACACCAACGACTGACCGCCCTCCTCAAGCGGGAGACCAAGACCGCGACAGAGACCCAGTGCTTCCTGTTGTTCCAGAAGAAGTCCACCAGCTTCTTCTGTATCTTGGCGACAAACGCAGGGGGAGGGGTCAAAGTGACCAGCCGGTACCACAGCATTGCGGCCACCAGCTGGTTTATGACTAGCGCTCGACCCCTGTAGGACAGCACTCGGAGCAGTCCTGTCCAGCGCCCTAGGCGAGCGGCGACCTTGGCCTCCAGCTCCTGCCAGTTCGCCGGCCAGGCTTCCTCGTCGGGGCTAAGGTAGACTCCCAGATAGAGGAGATGGGTCGTGCTCCAGGCAAAAGGCCTGAGCTCCTCCGGCAGGGAGTCCACCCGCCACTGACCCACCAGGAGTCCGGAACATTTCTCCCAGTTGATCCTGGCGGAGGACGCGGCCGAGTAAATCTCCTGGCACTCACGCATCCTCCGCAGGTCAGCGGGATCCTCTACCGCGAGGAGCACGTCATCGGCGTAAGCCGAGAGGACGACCTCCACGCCCGGCCCTTGCAGAGCCAGTCCCGTCAACCTCGTCCGCAAGAGGCGCAGGAAAGGCTCCACGCAAACGGCGTATAACTGGCCGGACATGGGGCATCCCTGGCGCACCCCTCTCCTAAAGCGAAGGGGCGCCGTCAAGGACCCGTTAACCTTAATCAGACACTCCGCGGCGGCGTACAAAAGTCGGATCCGGGCGACGAAATGCGTCCCGAACCCGAAAGCGCGCAGAGTTCCGAGCAGATAGTCGTGATCCACCCTGTCGAACGCCTTCTCTTGGTCGAGGGATAGGAAGGCGACCGACAGACCAGCCTCCTGGGAACAATGGATGAGGTCCCGGACCAGATGGATGTTGTCGTGGATTGTCCGGCCCGGGACCGTGTATGACTGGTCGGGGTGGATCATGTGGTCCAGCACGGCACCAAGGCGAGCAGACATCGCCCTGGCGAAGATTTTGTAGTCCGTGCTGAGGAGGGAGACCGGGCGCCAGTTCTTAAGGAGGCGGAGATCGCCCTTCTTAGGCAGCAGGACGATGACTGCCCTGCGCCAAGAGAGGGGCATCTCCCCGGTCGCCAGACTTTCCCCCAGGACCCGCGCGTAGTCGCTCCCCAGGACGTCCCAGAACGCCCTGTGGAACTCCACGGTCAGCCCGTCCAGCCCCGGGGATTTTCCCCTCGAGAGCCGGGCGAGGGCACCGGTCAGCTCCGCCAGGCTTAGCGGAGCTTCCAGATTTTCGGCGCCCTCCGGGCCGACCTTCGGCAGGTCCTCCCACAAAACTCTACGCGCTTCCTCGCTGGACGGATCCGGAGAGAACAGAGCCCCGTAATATTCTCGGACCCTGTTGTTGACGCCCTCCGGATCCGAGACGAGAGAGCCGTCGTCGGCCAGCAGCGTCAAGAGCTGCTTACGGACACTCTGCCTTTTTTCCAGCGAGTAGAAGAAGGGGGAGCCGCGGTCCAGATCCCGCAGGAACCGGATCCGCGACCTCACGAACGCGCCTCGGGACCCGACGAGCTGCAGGTCCTTCAGCGCGGCCTTCTTCGCTTCGTACACCGTCCGCAGGGCCGGGTCCTGGACGACTTGACCGAGACGGGCTTCCAGGTCGAGCACCTCTTTTTCTAGGCGCCCGACTCTGGCCGCCCGCCTCTTGGTCGACCCCCTCGCGTACTCTTGACAGAAGACGCGGACGTGAGCCTTGCCCACGTCCCACCATAGCCTCAAGGAGGGGAAGCCCCCCTGCTTCCTTCTCCAGTCGGACCAGAATCGACGGAACGAGTCCTGGAACCGCACGTCCTCCAGCAGCCGGTTGTTAAAGTGCCAGTACGCGGACCCCGTCCTCGCGCGGAGCGAAGCGAGCTCCGCCCACACCAGGTGGTGGTCCGAACACGGCACCGGCCGCATGGAGGCCGCCGGGACGCAGGAAACGTACGCCCGAGACACGTAAAGGCGGTCGACTCTAGACCATCCAACTCCAGGCCTCACCCAAGTAAAGGCGCTGGAGTCGGGGTGGAGATTTCGCCAGACGTCCACCAAGTCGAAGGACCCGACCAGGTCCCTCAACTTCTCCATCGCCGTCATGCACTGCGGGGCACCGGAGCGGTCCCTCGCCTCGAGGGTGCAGTTAAAATCCCCCCCGAGGACAATGCAGTCGCCGACGTCGACGGAGCCAAGAAGAGCGGACACCTCTTCAAAGAAGCGCGTTTGCTGCGGGCCGGGATGAGGGGCGTACACGTTCACGAGATGGAGCGGCACGTCCCCCAGGCGAACCGTTACGTGCAGCAAGCGGCCTGGCACGGGCTCCTCGACCCCCAAGATCTCCGGCTGAAAATGCGGGCCCAGCAAGATGGCCACCCCACTAGAAATGGCGGTGAGGTGGCTCATGCGGACCTCTCCTTGCCATTCCAGGAGCCACGTGGCTTCGTCTCCCGGAACGGTGTGGGTTTCTTGCAGGAAGCACACCGCATATTTCCCCTCCCGCAGGAGCGAAAAATTGTCAAATCTACGGCGTGCCCCTCTGCCGCCGTTGATGTTGAGGCTGGCTATGGTTATCTTCATGGCAAAAGCATAGTGCAACCTCTACCTTAACCTATTGTGGGGGAGGGAGCGGAGTCTTTTGTTGAACTCCGCTCCCTCCGCAGCCCAGCGAGGAGTCCCTCGAGCTCGCGCAGCTCAAGGTGCTGCTCCTTTGTCAAGGGCCCGCCCGCGGCCAAGGTTTTAACGGCGGCGCGGACGGACCCCTTGATCAGCTCCGGCTCGGACCATTTTTCCAGGGCCAGTCGGGCTTGGTCGCGGCGACCCCGGCTCTGGGCCAAAAAGTCCCGGAGTTCCTTTGCAGGAACGAGGAGGGCCTCAGCGGCGGCCGCGAGCAGATCCACCGCCTCCCTGGCGGTGGTCTCTAGGTCTTCACCCGCGTCCCCCACCGAGTCCCCGTCCTCCTCCGGGAGGTGGCCGCCAGCAGCCGGCCCATCGACCGCACAAGGTACGGCAAATGAACCGGCCGCTCCAACCGGCCCTGGCACTGCCCCGATCCCACCCCCAGGATCGTCGGCAGAGGAGTCCCCACTGGGCTCTTTTAAAAATGGTGCTGGGTCGGAAAATGACAGCGGAAGGGGTTCCCCCTCCGCCCCAGGAACCGGAGAACAAGGAGAGACCCGGCCATAGGAAATCCCCAGGCCCTCCAAGTGCTCCAGCTCCAAAGTAAGGGGCGAGGGTGGGTGTTCCTCCCCCTCCCCGCTGCCACCCCCCGGCCCAGCATCTACAGTGTCATAATTATTTGTTTCATTCTCTGCCGGGTCGAGCAACTCCCGGGGGAAGTTGGGTAATAGCTGGGCGGGCTCAGGTTCGGCCTTTTCGGCCTCGCCCGCCTCAGTCCCCGGGACGCCCGACCCGGCGGCAATGCATTCCTCCGCGGTCCCCACGCCCCCCACGACAGGCAGATCTTCCACTCCATCCCCGGGAGGCAGAGGCTGGGCAGCCTCAACTGTCTCACCCTCCCCGGGGAAAGACTCCTCGCGCCTGCAGCGCAATTTGGGGGCGCTGGTGTGGGACGCGGGACACGCGGCGGGCACCGCCTCCTCCGCGGAGGGATGTTGTTCCCCCTCCGCCTCATTGGGGCGGTGCCTCTTTTTGTTCCTGGGGGCGCGCGGAGTCAGGGAGACCTCCATGTCTGCCGAGGCCTCCCGCTCCGCCCCCCCCTTTTCCTTTTCTTGCCCGCGCCTGGGCCCCTCTGTGGTGGTATTCAAGGGCCCGGGCACGGGCTCGGGGCACCCCGCGCTCGCCGGTGACTGGGTTGGGCTGAGCGCGGTGGTCAGACTTTCCGGCGCACCGAGGGGACCCGCCTCTAGATGTTTCTCCTTCTTCCGCGCCTTCTTTCCGCTCGGATGCTCTCCCTCCCCCCCCGCCGGAGGCCCTGAAAACAAAGGCCTCCGACGATGCCCGCGCACCCATGGCTCCCGGCACGCGGACGCAACTAGGGGGAGGGGTGGCGGCAGCGCCAGCCTTGGCCGCCTTCGGTGGTTTGGCGGCCTTGGAGGCGGGGCAGTTCTTACGAACATGCCCCACCTCCCTGCAGGCATGGCACCGCACGCCGTCCGACGTCCAGAAGACGCGGTAGGCAGTCCCCTCGTGCACCACATTAAAGTGCCCTTCTGTCACGTCCTCCCGCGCCAGCCGGACAAAGAGCTGGCGGCGGAAGGAGAACACGTGGCGCAGGCTGTTCTCCCTGAGGCCGAGCGGTATGGGGTTGATCCCTGACCTTACCTCCCCCAGTTGTTGTAGGTGAGGGAGGAGGAGCTCAGCGGGAACAAAGGGCGGGACGTTCGACACGATGACCCTCTGCGCGGTGGCCTCGAGAGGATCCACCGGCAGGAACGTCCCGCCCACCGTGAGCCCCTTTTCGAGGGCCAGGGACACCGCCCGCTCCGACCCCAGGAAGAAAACAGCCTTCCCAGACATCTTGGAGGCTGCGACAATGGCCGAGGGGCCGACTACCCCAGCCATCGCCCGCACGCACTCCTCAATGCTCATTGTGGGGTGAGTGTAGCTCTTGACCCCGTGTTTTTTTGTTATAAGTCTGAACGGTGGCAGGGCAGCGGGTGGCGCAGGAGGTGCCGTGGATGTGGACACCGCCTGCGCATACGTCCTTGCTGGCCCTGCCACCGGCGTGGATGGGGTCGCCATCACGGGGTCCCTTTAAGGGCTACACCCACCCCAAAGTCACAGGCCTTAATGGTCTTTAATGGCCTCTTATCTAAAAGACTGAGCAGAGGAGCCCTTAACGAGGCACCTCTCCCCTCGTTGACAATTGGGGAGAGGCCTTGCTCCCTCTGCTCAGTTGTCTTAATTGTTTTTTTTTTTAAATTTGGAAGGAAAGGGTTCTCAGAGAGAGAGGGGAGAAACAGAGTAGCAGAGAAAAGAGAGAGGGGGGTGGGAAGGGGGGGGGGCTGCGAGGGCAGGTCTCTCCTCGCAGCTGTGGGTGGGTGCACTCCCCAGATGGCAAAAACACAAAAGTCCTTGGGGTGGTCTTCAGGTGGGGGGAGAAGATGTCTTCACCTGGGGTAGCTGGAGCCACCAGGCACTCCTAACGATCTTTAATTGGGTGATTAATAAACAATCTTCAGCCTGGTAGCTCCAGCTATCCCAGGCTAGGCAAATGTGGGGGGGTGGGGGGGGTTCCAATTGTGGGGGGGGGCCTAGTTGTAAGCACGGCCCCCACGCACACTACCACACACACACACACCCCCCGCGATGTTCCGGCCCTCAGTGGTCTTCTTTCCTCCCCCCACCGATACTGTTTGGGGAAATGCACCCACACCCACCTGTAGAAATGTTGAGTCTCCCTCCTTCCACACTGGATGTTGTTTGTCTTTTCCCCCTCTCTCCAACTCTTTGCAGAAATGGAAAAAGATGTTTAAAGTTTTCTTTTCTCCTCCTCTCCCTCTGGATAGAAGTTGGTGGTGAAACCCCTTCCTTCCTTCTGTTCCTGGGCTGGTCTCAGGGCTCCCCAGGCAGGAGCTCAAGTTGCTTGCAGCTCTCCTCACTGCTCACAGCTTCTACTGAGCAGGACACGCCTCCACTGATGCACGATTGGTCCTTGTGCATGAAACTCTTTTAGAGTCTACCTGCGAAAACATAAACATTAAACTGTGCCACCCGACCTGGGTGACACTCCAGACATTTACAAGGCCCATTTTTTTTTTTCCCCCCTTTTTTGTGTTTTTTTTTTTGTTTTTTCTTTTTTTTTTGTTTTTTTTTGGGCACTAAAATCACAATTTTTCCCCAGTGCCCCCTATAAAAGGGAAGGGGACACTAAAAGCACCGGCAATTAAAACAAATTAACTTTAAAACGTAAAATCAAATTAAAATTTGGTTGCCGGGCGTGATGATGCACTCCAGTCCCTCCGGTGCCCACCTCTCGCGGAAGGCCGCGAGCGTACCGGTGGACACCGCGTGCTCCATCTCCAAGGACACCCTGGACCGGATGTAAGAGCGGAAGAGAGGCAGGCAGTCAGGTTGAACGACCCCCTCGACCGCCCGCTGCCTGGACCGGCTGATGGCACCCTTGGCCGTGCCCAGGAGCAGTCCTACGAGGAGGCCTTCGGACCTACCCGCTCCCCTCCGCACAGGGTGCCCAAAGATCAGGAGAGTGGGACTGAAGTGCAGCCAGAATTTCAGGAGCAGCCCCTTCAAATAATGGAACAGGGGCTGCAACCTCGTGCACTCAATAAAAACATGGAACACGGACTCCTCCAGACCGCAGAAATTGCAGGCGGCCTGGGAGTCCGTGAACCGGCTTAAAAATTTGTTGCACGGCACTGCTCCGTGCACCACCCTCCAGGCCAAGTCCCCGATGAATAGTGGGAGGACCCCTGCGTAGAGTGCCCTCCATCGGGGACCCCCGCCTCCTCCGGACGGCAAGATGGTGCGCCATGGCGTGTCCGGACGGCCGGCGAGGATGGCAAAGTTGAGGGTGTGCAGGAGCAGCCCGTACAGGAAACCCCTCCGCGCGGAACTGAAAGGCACGGAGGGGATTTCCCCGAGGCGGCTCAAGTTGTGAGGCGCCGGCCCCCGAGGGAGGTTCCGGGGTTTGGCGCCGATGAGGAATTCCGTCCGGACGGGGGTCAGTTCGGACGGGATCTCCCCACGTGCTTGAGCCTCCTCGATACACCTAACGGAGTCAGGGCCCAGAGCTGTTTTTAGCGACTCGATGGCATCGGCCGCGCGGCGGACGTTGGCAGAATTTAGGCGCCGCGCCAGCGTGACTGGCGCCATCCAGCCCGCTCCTCCGCCATCGAGCAGGTCCCTGACCCTGGTCACCTCACCAGCCACAGCCCTCTCTTCCGACCGCCACATGAAGCCTCGGCCGTGGAGGTACGGATTCCCGAGCAGCGGCTCCTGCAGGACGGCCGCCACTCCAGCCGGCGGAGAGCTGCGCTTGGTGGAGACTTTGTTCCAGACCCTGATGAGTTCCCTGTAAAAGACAGGCAGCTCCCGGAGGGCGGTCCTGGCACCCCCCAAGTTCACAAACAGGAGCTGCGTGTCATAATTGAGGTCGAGCTGCTGGCGGAAGAAATACCTCGCCAGAGCACACCACCTAGGAGGGGGCTCGACGTAAAGGTATCTCTGCAGGGTCTGAAGACGGAAAGTCGCGAGCTGGGCGCTGACGCACACCAACGACTGACCGCCCTCCTCAAGCGGGAGACTCAAGACCGCGACAGAGACCCAGTGCTTCCTGTTGTTCCAGAAGAAGTCCACCAGCTTCTTCTGTATCTTGGCGACAAACGCAGGGGGAGGGGTCAAAGTGACCAGCCGGTACCACAGCATTGCGGCCACCAGCTGGTTTATGACTAGCGCTCGACCCCTGTAGGACAGCACTCGGAGCAGTCCTGTCCAGCGCCCTAGGCGAGCGGCGACCTTGGCCTCCAGCTCCTGCCAGTTCGCCGGCCAGGCTTCCTCGTCGGGGCTAAGGTAGACTCCCAGATAGAGGAGATGGGTCGTGCTCCAGGCAAAAGGCCTGAGCTCCTCCGGCAGGGAGTCCACCCGCCACTGACCCACCAGGAGTCCGGAACATTTCTCCCAGTTGATCCTGGCGGAGGACGCGGCCGAGTAAATCTCCTGGCACTCACGCATCCTCCGCAGGTCAGCGGGATCCTCTACTGCGAGGAGCACGTCATCGGCGTAAGCCGAGAGGACGACCTCCACGCCCGGCCCTTGCAGAGCCAGTCCCGTCAACCTCGTCCGCAAGAGGCGCAGGAAAGGCTCCACGCAAACGGCGTATAACTGGCCGGACATGGGGCATCCCTGGCGCACCCCTCTCCTAAAGCGAAGGGGCGCCGTCAAGGACCCGTTAACCTTAATCAGACACTCCGCGGCGGCGTACAAAAGTCGGATCCGGGCGACGAAATGCGTCCCGAACCCGAAAGCGCGCAGAGTTCCGAGCAGATAGTCGTGATCCACCCTGTCGAACGCCTTCTCTTGGTCGAGGGATAGGAAGGCGACCGACAGACCAGCCTCCTGGGAACAATGGATGAGGTCCCGGACCAGATGGATGTTGTCGTGGATTGTCCGGCCCGGGACCGTGTATGACTGGTCGGGGTGGATCATGTGGTCCAGCACGGCACCAAGGCGAGCAGACATCGCCCTGGCGAAGATTTTGTAGTCCGTGCTGAGGAGGGAGACCGGGCGCCAGTTCTTAAGGAGGCGGAGATCGCCCTTCTTAGGCAGCAGGACGATGACTGCCCTGCGCCAAGAGAGGGGCATCTCCCCGGTCGCCAGACTTTCCCCCAGGACCCGCGCGTAGTCGCTCCCCAGGACGTCCCAGAACGCCCTGTGGAACTCCACGGTCAGCCCGTCCAGCCCCGGGGATTTTCCCCTCGAGAGCCGGGCGAGGGCACCGGTCAGCTCCGCCAGGCTTAGCGGAGCTTCCAGATTTTCGGCGCCCTCCGGGCCGACCTTCGGCAGGTCCTCCCACAAAACTCTACGCGCTTCCTCGCTGGACGGATCCGGAGAGAACAGAGCCCCGTAATATTCACGGACCCTGTTGTTGACGCCCTCCGGATCCGAGACGAGAGAGCCGTCGTCGGCCAGCAGCGTCAAGAGCTGCTTACGGACACTCTGCCTTTTTTCCAGCGAGTAGAAGAAGGGGGAGCCGCGGTCCAGATCCCGCAGGAACCGGATCCGCGACCTCACGAACGCGCCTCGGGACCCGACGAGCTGCAGGTCCTTCAGCGCGGCCTTCTTCGCTTCGTACACCGTCCGCAGGGCCGGGTCCTGGACGACTTGACCGAGACGGGCTTCCAGGTCGAGCACCTCTTTTTCTAGGCGCCCGACTCTGGCCGCCCGCCTCTTGGTCGACCCCCTCGCGTACTCTTGACAGAAGACGCGGACGTGAGCCTTGCCCACGTCCCACCATAGCCTCAAGGAGGGGAAGCCCCCCTGCTTCCTTCTCCAGTCGGACCAGAATCGACGGAACGAGTCCTGGAACCGCACGTCCTCCAGCAGCCGGTTGTTAAAGTGCCAGTACGCGGACCCCGTCTTCGCGCGGAGCGAAGCGAGCTCCGCCCACACCAGGTGGTGGTCCGAACACGGCACCGGCCGCATGGAGGCCGCCGGGACGCAGGAAACGTACGCCCGAGACACGTAAAGGCGGTCGACTCTAGACCATCCAACTCCAGGCCTCACCCAAGTAAAGGCGCTGGAGTCGGGGTGGAGATTTCGCCAGACGTCCACCAAGTCGAAGGACCCGACCAGGTCCCTCAACTTCTCCATCGCCGTCATGCACTGCGGGGCACCGGAGCGGTCCCTCGCCTCGAGGGTGCAGTTAAAATCCCCCCCGAGGACAATGCAGTCGCCGACGTCGACGGAGCCAAGAAGAGCGGACACCTCTTCAAAGAAGCGCGTTTGCTGCGGGCCGGGATGAGGGGCGTACACGTTCACGAGATGGAGCGGCACGTCCCCCAGGCGAACCGTTACGTGCAGCAAGCGGCCTGGCACGGGCTCCTCGACCCCCAAGATCTCCGGCTGAAAATGCGGGCCCAGCAAGATGGCCACCCCACTAGAAATGGCGGTGAGGTGGCTCATGCGGACCTCTCCTTGCCATTCCAGGAGCCACGTGGCTTCGTCTCCCGGAACGGTGTGGGTTTCTTGCAGGAAGCACACCGCATATTTCCCCTCCCGCAGGAGCGAAAAATTGTCAAATCTACGGCGTGCCCCTCTGCCGCCGTTGATGTTGAGGCTGGCTATGGTTATCTTCATGACAAAAGCATAGTGCAACCTCTACCTTAACCTATTGTGGGGGAGGGAGCGGAGTCTTTTGTTGAACTCCGCTCCCTCCGCAGCCCAGCGAGGAGTCCCTCGAGCTCGCGCAGCTCAAGGTGCTGCTCCTTTGTCAAGGGCCCGCCCGCGGCCAAGGTTTTAACGGCGGCGCGGACGGACCCCTTGATCAGCTCCGGCTCGGACCATTTTTCCAGGGCCAGTCGGGCTTGGTCGCGGCGACCCCGGCTCTGGGCCAAAAAGTCCCGGAGTTCCTTTGCAGGAACGAGGAGGGCCTCAGCGGCGGCCGCGAGCAGATCCACCGCCTCCCTGGCGGTGGTCTCTAGGTCTTCACCCGCGTCCCCCACCGAGTCCCCGTCCTCCTCCGGGAGGTGGCCGCCAGCAGCCGGCCCATCGACCGCACAAGGTACGGCAAATGAACCGGCCGCTCCAACCGGCCCTGGCACTGCCCCGATCCCACCCCCAGGATCGTCGGCAGAGGAGTCCCCACTGGGCTCTTTTAAAAATGGTGCTGGGTCGGGAAATGACAGCGGAAGGGGTTCCCCCTCCGCCCCAGGAACCGGAGAACAAGGAGAGACCCGGCCATAGGAAATCCCCAGGCCCTCCAAGTGCTCCAGCTCCAAAGTAAGGGGCGAGGGTGGGTGTTCCTCCCCCTCCCCGCTGCCACCCCCCGGCCCAGCATCTACAGTGTCATAGTTATTTGTTTGTTTTTCTGCCGGGTCGAGCGACTCCCGGGGGAAGTTGGATAATAGCCGGGCGGGCTCAGGTTCGGCCTTTTCGGCCCCGCCCGCCTCGGTCCCCGGGACGCTCGACCCGGCGGCTACGCATTCTTCCACTGGCCCCACGCCCCCCACGACAGGCAGATCTTCCACGCCCTCCCCAGGAGGCAGCGGCTGGGCAGCCTCGACTGCCTCACCCTCCCCGGGGAAAGACTCCTCGCGCCTGCAGCGCAATTTGGGGGCGCTGGTGGGGGACGCGGGACACGCGGCGGGCACCGCCTCCTCCGCGGAGGGATGTTGTTCCCCCTCCGCCTCATTGGGGCGGTGCCTCTTTTTGTTCCTGGGGGCGCGCGGAGTCAGGGAGACCTCCATGTCTGCCGAGGCCTCCCGCTCCGCCCCCCCCTTTTCCTTTTCTTGCCCGCGCCTGGGCCCCTCTGTGGTATTATTCAAGGGCCCGGGCATGGGCTCGGGGCACCCCGCGCTCGCCGGTGACTGGGTTGGGCTGAGCGCGGTGGTCAAACTTTCCGGCGCACCGAGGGGACCCGCCTCTAGATGTTTCTCCTTCTTCCGCGCCTTCTTTCCGCTCGGACGCTCTCCCTCCCCCCCGCCGGAGGCCCTGAAAACAAAGGCCTCCGACGATGCCCGCGCACCCATGGCTCCCGGCACGCGGACGCAACTAGGGGGAGGGGTGGCGGCGGCGCCAGCCTTGGCCGCCTTCGGTGGTTTGGCGGCCTTGGAGGCGGGGCAGTTCTTGCGAACGTGCCCCACCTCCCTGCAGGCATGGCACCGCACGCCGTCCGACGTCCAGAAGACGCGGTAGGCAGTCCCCTCGTGCACCACATTAAAATGACCTTCCGTCGTCTCCTCCCGCGCCAGCCGGACAAAGAGCTGGCGGCGGAAGGAGAACACGTGGCGCAGGCTGCTCTCCCTGAGGCCGAGCGGTATGGGGTTGATCCCTGACCTTACCTCCCCCAGTTGTTGTAGGTGAGGGAGGAGGAGCTCAGCGGAAACAAAGGGCGGGACGTTTGAAACGATGACCCTCTGCGCGGTGGCCTCGAGAGGGTCCACCGGCAGGAACGTCCCGCCCACCGTGAGCCCCTTTTCAAGGGCCAGGGACACCGCCCGCTCCGACCCCAGGAAGAACACGGCCTTCCCAGACATCTTGGAGGCTGCGACAATGGCCGAGGGGCCGACTACCCCAGCCATCGCCCGCACGCACTCCTCAATGCTCATTGTGGGGTGAGTGTAGCTCTTGACCCCGTGTTTCCTGGTTATAAGTCTGAATGGTGGCAGGGCAGCGGGTGGCGCAGGAGGTGCCGTGGATGTGGACACCGCCTGCGCATACGTCCTTGCTGGCCCTGCCACCGGCGTGGATGGGGTCGCCATCACGGGGTCCCTTTAAGGGCTACACCCACCCCAAAGTCACAGGCCTTAATGGTCTTAATTAGGCCTCTTATCTAAAAGACTGAAGCAGAGGAGCTCTTAACGAGGTACCTCTCCCCTCGTTGACAATTGGGGAGAGGCCTTGCTCCCTCTGCTCAGTTGTCTTAATTGGTTTTGTTTTTTTGTTTTTTTTTGTAAATTTGGAAGGAAGAGGCCTCAGAGAGAGAGGGGAGAAACAGAGTAGCAGAGAAAGAGAGAGGGGGGTGGGAAGGGGGGGGGGACTGCGAGGGCAGGTCTCCCCTCGCAGCTGTGGGTGGGTGCACTCCCCAGATGGCAAAACACAAAAGTCTTTGGGGTGGTCTTCAGGTGGGGGGAGAAGATGTCTTCACCTGGGGTAGCTGGAGCCACCAGGCACTCCTAACGATCTTTAATTGGGTGTTTAAGAAAAACAACAATCTTCAGCCTGGTAGCTCCAGCTATCCCAGGCTAGGCAAATGTGGGGGGTGGGGGGGGTTCCAATTGTGGGGGGGGGGGCCCAGTTGTAAGCAAGGCCCCCACACACACTACCACACACACACACACCCCCCGCGATGTTCCGGCCCTCAGTGGTCTTCTTTCCTCCCCCCACCGATACAACAAAGTCTTTTTGGGAAATGCACCCACACCCACCTGTAGAAATGTTGAGTCACCCTCCTTCCACACTGGATGTTGTTGGTCTTTTCCCCCTCTCTCCAACTCCTTGCAGAATGGTAAAAAGATGTTGTAAAGTTTTCTGCTTTCTCCTCCTCTCCCTCTGGATAGAAGTTGTAGTGAAACCCCTTCCTTCCTTCTCCTCCTGGGCTGGTCTCAGGGCTCCCCAGGCAGGAGCTCAAGTTGCTTGCAGCTCTCCTCACTGCTCACAGCTTCTACTGAGCAGGACACGCCTCCACTGATGCACGATTGGTCCTTGTGCATGAAACTCTTTTAGGAGTCTACCTGCAAAACATAAACAACATTAAACTGTGCCACCCGACCTGGGTGACACAGCAGACATTTTCAAGCCCCTTTTTTTTTTTTTTTTTTTTTTTTTTTTTTTTTTTTTTTTTTTTTTTTTTTTTGGGCGCTAAAATCAAATTTTTCCAGTGCCCCCTATAAAAGGAGAGGGGGACACTAAAAACACCGGCAATTAAAACAAATTAAACTTTAAAACGTAAAATCAAATTAAAATTTGGTTGCCGGGCGTGATGATGCACTCCAGTCCCTCCGGTGCCCACCTCTCGCGGAAGGCCGCGAGCGTACCGGTGGACACCGCGTGCTCCATCTCCAAGGACACCCTGGATCGGATGTAAGAGCGGAAGAGAGGCAGGCAGTCAGGTTGAACGACCCCCTCGACCGCCCGCTGCCTGGACCGGCTGATGGCACCCTTGGCCGTGCCCAGGAGCAGTCCTACGAGGAGGCCCTCGGACCTACCCGCTCCCCTCCGCACAGGGTGCCCAAAGATCAGGAGAGTGGGACTGAAGTGCAGCCAGAATTTCAGGAGCAGCCCCTTCAAATAGTGGAACAGGGGCTGCAACCTTGTGCATTCAATAAAAACATGGAACACGGACTCCTCCAGACCGCAGAAATTGCAGGCGGCTTGGGAGTCCGTGAACCGGCTTAAAAATTTGTTGCACGGCACTGCTCCGTGCACCACCCTCCAGGCCAAGTCCCCGATGAATAGTGGGAGGACCCCTGCGTAGAGTGCCCTCCATCGGGGACCCCCGCCTCCTCCGGACGGCAAGATGGTACGCCATGGCGTGTCCGGACGGCCGGCGAGGATGGCAAAGTTGAGGGTGTGCAGGAGCAGCCCGTACAGGAAACCCCTCCGCGCGGAACTGAAAGGCACGGAGGGGATTTCCCCGAGGCGGCTCAAGTTGTGAGGCGCCGGTCCCCGAGGGAGGTTCCGGGGTTTGGCGCCGATGAGGAATTCCGTCCGGACGGGGGTCAGTTCGGACGGGATCTCCCCACGTGCTTGAGCCTCCTCGATACACCTAACGGAGTCAGGGCCCAGAGCTGTTTTTAGCGACTCGATGGCATCGGCCGCGCGGCGGACGTTGGCAGAATTTAGGCGCCGCGCCAGCGTGACTGGCGCCATCCAGCCCGCTCCTCCGCCATCGAGCAGGTCCCTGACCCTGGTCACCTCACCAGCCACAGCCCTCTCTTCCGACCGCCACATGAAGCCTCGGCCGTGGAGGTACGGATTCCCGAGCAGCGGTTCCTGCAGGACGGCCGCCACTCCAGCCGGCGGAGAGCTGCGCTTGGTGGAGACTTTGTTCCAGACCCTGATGAGTTCCCTGTAAAAGACAGGCAGCTCCCGGAGGGCGGTCCTGGCACCCCCCAAGTTCACAAACAGGAGCTGCGTGTCATAATTGAGGTCGAGCTGCTGGCGGAAGAAATACCTCGCCAGAGCACACCACCTAGGAGGGGGCTCGACGTAAAGGTATCTCTGCAGGGTCTGAAGACGGAAAGTCGCGAGCTGGGCGCTGACGCACACCAACGACTGACCGCCCTCCTCAAGCGGGAGACTCAAGACCGCGACAGAGACCCAGTGCTTCCTGTTGTTCCAGAAGAAGTCCACCAGCTTCTTCTGTATCTTGGCGACAAACGCAGGGGGAGGGGTCAAAGTGACCAGCCGGTACCACAGCATTGCGGCCACCAGCTGGTTTATGACTAGCGCTCGACCCCTGTAGGACAGCACTCGGAGCAGTCCTGTCCAGCGCCCTAGGCGAGCGGCGACCTTGGCCTCCAGCTCCTGCCAG
This sequence comes from Pristiophorus japonicus, assembly GCF_044704955.1. Taxonomy (NCBI): domain Eukaryota; kingdom Metazoa; phylum Chordata; class Chondrichthyes; family Pristiophoridae; genus Pristiophorus; species Pristiophorus japonicus. Next base: position 343,342,095 of record NC_091978.1, on the reverse strand, counting down.
TTCGCCGGCCAGGCTTCCTCGTCGGGGCTAAGGTAGACTCCCAGATAGAGGAGATGGGTCGTGCTCCAGGCAAAAGGCCTGAGCTCCTCCGGCAGGGAGTCCACCCGCCACTGACCCACCAGGAGTCCGGAACATTTCTCCCAGTTGATCCTGGCGGAGGACGCGGCCGAGTAAATCTCCTGGCACTCACGCATCCTCCGCAGGTCAGCGGGATCCTCTACCGCGAGGAGCACGTCATCGGCGTAAGCCGAGAGGACGACCTCCACGCCCGGCCCTTGCAGAGCCAGTCCCGTCAACCTCGTCCGCAAGAGGCGCAGGAAAGGCTCCACGCAAACGGCGTATAACTGGCCGGACATGGGGCATCCCTGGCGCACCCCTCTCCTAAAGCGAAGGGGCGCCGTCAAGGACCCGTTAACCTTAATCAGACACTCCGCGGCGGCGTACAAAAGTCGGATCCGGGCGACGAAATGCGTCCCGAACCCGAAAGCGCGCAGAGTTCCGAGCAGATAGTCGTGATCCACCCTGTCGAACGCCTTCTCTTGGTCGAGGGATAGGAAGGCGACCGACAGACCAGCCTCCTGGGAGCAATGGATGAGGTCCCGGACCAGATGGATGTTGTCGTGGATTGTCCGGCCCGGGACCGTGTATGACTGGTCGGGGTGGATCATGTGGTCCAGCACGGCACCAAGGCGAGCAGACATCGCCCTGGCGAAGATTTTGTAGTCCGTGCTGAGGAGGGAGACCGGGCGCCAGTTCTTAAGGAGGCGGAGATCGCCCTTCTTAGGCAGCAGGACGATGACTGCCCTGCGCCAAGAGAGGGGCATCTCCCCGGTCGCCAGACTTTCCCCCAGGACCCGCGCGTAGTCGCCCCCCAGGACGTCCCAGAACGCCCTGTGGAACTCCACGGTCAGCCCGTCCAGCCCCGGGGATTTTCCCCTCGAGAGCCGGGCGAGGGCACCGGTCAGCTCCGCCAGGCTTAGCGGAGCTTCCAGATTTTCGGCGCCCTCCGGGCCGACCTTCGGCAGGTCCTCCCACAAAACTCTACGCGCTTCCTCGCTGGACGGATCCGGAGAGAACAGAGCCCCGTAATATTCACGGACCCTGTTGTTGACGCCCTCCGGATCCGAGACGAGAGAGCCGTCGTCGGCCAGCAGCGTCAAGAGCTGCTTACGGACACTCTGCCTTTTTTCCAGCGAGTAGAAGAAGGGGGAGCCGCGGTCCAGATCCCGCAGGAACCGGATCCGCGACCTCACGAACGCGCCTCGGGACCCGACGAGCTGCAGGTCCTTCAGCGCGGCCTTCTTCGCTTCGTACACCGTCCGCAGGGCCGGGTCCTGGACGACTTGACCGAGACGGGCTTCCAGGTCGAGCACCTCTTTTTCTAGGCGCCCGACTCTGGCCGCCCGCCTCTTGGTCGACCCCCTCGCGTACTCTTGACAGAAGACGCGGACGTGAGCCTTGCCCACGTCCCACCATAGCCTCAAGGAGGGGAAGCCCCCCTGCTTCCTTCTCCAGTCGGACCAGAATCGACGGAACGAGTCCTGGAACCGCACGTCCTCCAGCAGCCGGTTGTTAAAGTGCCAGTACGCGGACCCCGTCCTCGCGCGGAGCGAAGCGAGCTCCGCCCACACCAGGTGGTGGTCCGAGCACGGCACCGGCCGCATGGAGGCCGCCGGGACGCAGGAAAAGTACGCCCGAGACACGTAAAGGCGGTCGACTCTAGACCATCCAACTCCAGGCCTCACCCAAGTAAAGGCGCTGGAGTCGGGGTGGAGATTTCGCCAGACGTCCACCAAGTCGAAGGACCCGACCAGGTCCCTCAACTTCTCCATCGCCGTCATGCACTGCGGGGCACCGGAGCGGTCCCTCGCCTCGAGGGTGCAGTTAAAATCCCCCCCGAGGACAATGCAGTCGCCGACGTCGACGGAGCCAAGAAGAGCGGACACCTCTTCAAAGAAGCGCGTCTGCTGCGGGCCGGGATGAGGGGCGTACACGTTCACGAGATGGAGCGGCACGTCCCCCAGGCGAACCGTTACGTGCAGCAAGCGGCCTGGCACGGGCTCCTCGACCCCCAAGATCTCCGGCTGAAAATGCGGGCCCAGCAAGATGGCCACCCCACTTGAAATGGCGGTGAGGTGGCTCATGCGGACCTCTCCTTGCCATTCCAGGAGCCACGTGGCTTCGTCTCCCGGAACGGTGTGGGTTTCTTGCAGGAAGCACACCGCATATTTCCCCTCCCGCAGGAGCGAAAAATTGTCAAATCTACGGCGTGCCCCTCTGCCGCCGTTGATGTTGAGGCTGGCTATGGTTATCTTCATGGCAAAAGCATAGTGCAACCTCTACCTTAACCTATTGTGGGGGAGGGAGCGAAGTCTTTTGTTGAACTCCGCTCCCTCCGCAGCCCAGCGAGGAGTCCCTCGAGCTCGCGCAGCTCAAGGTGCTGCTCCTTTGTCAAGGGCCCGCCCGCGGCCAAGGTTTTAACGGCGGCGCGGACGGACCCCTTGATCAGCTCCGGCTCGGACCATTTTTCCAGGGCCAGTCGGGCTTGGTCGCGGCGACCCCGGCTCTGGGCCAAAAAGTCCCGGAGTTCCTTTGCAGGAACGAGGAGGGCCTCAGCGGCGGCCGCGAGCAGATCCACCGCCTCCCTGGCGGTGGTCTCTAGGTCTTCACCCGCGTCCCCCACCGAGTCCCCGTCCTCCTCCGGGAGGTGGCCGCCAGCAGCCGGCCCATCGACCGCACAAGGTACGGCAAATGAACCGGCCGCTCCAACCGGCCCTGGCACTGCCCCGATCCCACCCCCAGGATCGTCGGCAGAGGAGTCCCCACTGGGCTCTTTTAAAAATGGTGCCGGGTCGGGAAATGACAGCGGAAGGGGTTCCCCCTCCGCCCCAGGAACCGGAGAACAAGGAGAGACCCGGCCATAGGAAATCCCCAGGCCCTCCAAGTGCTCCAGCTCCAAAGTAAGGGGCGAGGGTGGGTGTTCCTCCCCCTCCCCGCTGCCACCCCCCGGCCCAGCATCTACAGTGTCATAATTATTTGTTTCATTCTCTGCCGGGTCGAGCAAATCCCGGGGGAAGTTGGGTAATAGCTGGGTGGGCTCAGGTTCGGCCTTTTCGGCCTCGCCCGCCTCAGTCCCCGGGACGCCCGGCCCGGCGGCTACGCATTCCTCCGCGGTCCCCACGCCCCCCACGACAGGCAGATCTTCCACTCCATCCCCGGGAGGCAGAGGCTGGGCAGCCTCAACTGTCTCACCCTCCCCGGGGAAAGACTCCTCGCGCCTGCAGCGCAATTTGGGGGCGCTGGTGGGGGACGCGGGACACGCGGCGGGCACCGCCTCCTCCGCGGAGGGATGTTGTTCCCCCTCCGCCTCATTGGGGCGGTGCCTCTTTTTGTTCCTGGGGGCGCGCGGAGTCAGGGAGACCTCCATGTCTGCCGAGGCCTCCCGCTCCGCCCCCCCCTTTTCCTTTTCTTGCCCGCGCCTGGGCCCCTCTGTGGTGGTATTCAAGGGCCCGGGCACGGGCTCGGGGCACCCCGCGCTCGCCGGTGACTGGGTTGGGCTGAGCGCGGTGGTCAGACTTTCCGGCGCACCGAGGGGACCCGCCTCTAGATGTTTCTCCTTCTTCCGCGCCTTCTTTCCGCTCGGACGCTCTCCCTCCCCCCCGCCGGAGGCCCTGAAAACAAAGGCCTCCGACGATGCCCGCGCACCCATGGCTCCCGGCACGCGGACGCAACTAGGGGGAGGGGTGGCGGCAGCGCCAGCCTTGGCCGCCTTCGGTGGTTTGGCGGCCTTGGAGGCGGGGCAGTTCTTACGAACATGCCCCACCTCCCTGCAGGCATGGCACCGCACGCCGTCCGACGTCCAGAAGACGCGGTAGGCAGTCCCCTCGTGCACCACATTAAAGTGCCCTTCTGTCACGTCCTCCCGCGCCAGCCGGACAAAGAGCTGGCGGCGGAAGGAGAACACGTGGCGCAGGCTGTTCTCCCTGAGGCCGAGCGGTATGGGGTTGATCCCTGACCTTACCTCCCCCAGTTGTTGTAGGTGAGGGAGGAGGAGCCCAGCGGGAACAAAGGGCGGGACGTTCGACACGATGACCCTCTGCGCGGTGGCCTCGAGAGGATCCACCGGCAGGAACGTCCCGCCCACCGTGAGCCCCTTTTCGAGGGCCAGGGACACCGCCCGCTCCGACCCCAGGAAGAAAACAGCCTTCCCAGACATCTTGGAGGCTGCGACAATGGCCGAGGGGCCGACTACCCCAGCCATCGCCCGCACGCACTCCTCAATGCTCATTGTGGGGTGAGTGTAGCTCTTGACCCCGTGTTTCCTGGTTATAAGTCTGAACGGTGGCAGGGCAGCGGGTGGCGCAGGAGGTGCCGTGGATGTGGACACCGCCTGCGCATACGTCCTTGCTGGCCCTGCCACCGGCGTGGATGGGGTCGCCATCACGGGGTCCCTTTAAGGGCTACACCCACCCCAAAGTCACAGGCCTTAATGGTCTTTAATGGCCTCTTATGTTAACTGAGCAGAGGAGCCCTTAACGAGGCACCTCTCCCCTCGTTGACAATTGGGGAGAGGCCTTGCTCCCTCTGCTCAGTTGTCTTAATTGGGTTTTTTTTTTTATTAATTTGGAAGGAAAGGGTTCTCAGAGAGAGAGGGGAGAAACAGAGGGTAACGGAGAAAGAGAGAGGGGGGTGGGAAGGGGGGGGGGCTGCGAGGGCAGGTCTCCCCTCGCAGCTGTGGGTGGGTGCACTCCCCAGATGGCAAAACACAAAAGTCTTTGGGGTGGTCTTCAGGTGGGGGGAGAAGATGTCTTCACCTGGGGTAGCTGGAGCCACCAGGCACTCCTAACGATCCTCAATAGGGTGATTAATGACTCTTCAGCCTGGTAGCTCCAGCTATCCCAGGCTAGGCAAATGTGGGGGGGGTGGGGGGGGTTCCAATTGTGGGGGGGGGCCCAGTTGTAAGCACAGCCCCCACGCACACTACCACACACACACACACACCCCCCGCGATGTTCCGGCCCTCAGTGGTCTTCTTTCCTCCCCCCACCGATACAACAAAGTCTGTTTGGGGAAATGCACCCACACCCACCTGTAGAAATGTTGAGTCTCCCTCCTTCCACACTGGATGTTGTTTGTCTTTTCCCCCTCTCTCCAACTCCTTGCAGAATGGTGAAGATGTTGTAAAGTTTTCTGCTTTCTCCTCCTCTCCCTCTGGATAGAAGTTGTAGTGAAACCCCTTCCTTCCTTCTCCTCCTGGGCTGGTCTCAGGGCTCCCCAGGCAGGAGCTCAAGTTGCTTGCAGCTCTCCTCACTGCTCACAGCTTCTACTGAGCAGGACACGCCTCCACTGATGCACGATTGGTCCTTGTGCATGAATCCCAAAAAGTTAGTTTGCAAGTGCAATAGGTAATCAGGAAGGCGAATGGAATGTTGGCCTTCATTGCGAGAGGGATGGAGTACAAAAGCAGGGAGGTCTTGCTGCAACTGTATAAGGTATTGGTAAGGCCGCACCTGGAGTACTGCGTGCAGTTTTGGTCACCTTACTTAAGGAAGGATATACTAGCTTTGGAAGGGGTACAGAGACGATTCACTAGGCTGATTCCAGAAATGATGGGGTTAACTTATGATGATAGATTGAGTAGACTGGGTCTTTACTCCTTGGAGTTCAGAAGGATGAGGGGTGATCTTATAGAAACATTTAAAATCATGAAAGGGATAGACAAGATAGAGGCAGAAAGGTTGTTTCCATTGGTAGGGGAGACTAGAACTAGGGGGCACAGCCTCAAAATACAGAGGAGCCAATTTAAAACCGAGTTGAGAAAGAATTTCTTCTCCCAGAGGGTTGTGAATCTGTGGAATTCTCTGCCCAAGGAAGCAGTTGAGGCTGGCTCATTGAATGTTTTCAAGTCAAAGATAGATAGATTTTTAAGCAATAAGGGAATTAAGGGTTACGGGGAGAGGGCGGGTAAGTGGAGCTGAGTCCACGACCAGATCAGCCATGATCTTATTGAATGGCGGAGCAGGCTCGAGGGGCTAGATGGCCTACTCCTGTTCCTAATTCTTATGTTCTTATGTTCCACAGACTGCAGGAAAGTCCCGTGGTGACTATATAGCTACTCTTACGTGAGGAGCTGATATCTAATTTTCCTGAAAGAGTGTTGAAATGAGTGACAATGCTGACACACTGCTATGTGTGTGTAGCTCAGATATCAATAGTGCCCATCAGCTTGGTGCCAGCTAAAGTTTACATTGATTAATGTTAAGTTGTATTTAACCCTTTCACCTCAAGGAATCACCAGTGTGTAATGGTGCAGCTATCTCAGACAATGTGCAACAAGGTTATGTTCAATAAAACATTTTTATACCAATTTTTATATTGGTCTGAAATCATAAGGATCGCAGGCAATAACACCCAACCCCCACCTACACCCCACTTTTTCCACCATTGACATCAATCAAATGTTCAACATGTCCAGCAACACAGAATACAAAGGCAAAGCAGGAGCGTGGTCCCCAGCCCCCATACATTACAACAAATTGCACACACCCAGATGGAGATATAACACAGCCATCACCTGCGCACATGCACCTCACTTTCCTTCCCCCTCTCCTTATTCTCCCCACCTCTATCCCTTACCCTCCTCACTCCATGGCATTTGGCCGAGGAGCTCCTCAGGCGGTGCCTTATTGGGGGAGATGAAGGCAGATGCGGTCGTTGTACAGGTACGGGAGCGAGGGGTGCCGAGGGGGCAGAAGCAAGATATTGGTCCTTCCTCTCATCTGTCGTTTGCAGTGGTGGTGCGGAACTTAGGGGTGGAGTGCCGCACTCAGAGACCACTGGGAGGCCTGTGCCAGCAGTGTTCCTGGCTATCGCATCCAGGGCCTCCGTCATCCGTGGAATGTACACGGTCATGGTGGCTGTTATGTCTGCACTTATGAATGACTCCTCAAGGCAATGTGTTGTACTCAAACTGTAGTGACCTTGGTCCTTTACTCGTAACTCCAGAGTGAGGCATAAGCATGGTGAGCAGCCTTTTATACTGGGCCCTGCACACCTATGCAAATGATGCTCAGGTCTCCCACTGCAGTGCCCTCTGGTGGACAGCCCCTGCCACAGGGGCAGGAAACCCCAGTCTCCACCAGTTGCACCGTCTAGTGGTGCCAGCATAGTATATACACAGTGTACACCTTATTGACAGTACATCAGGTTACAAGTCTCCATCTTATGCAACTATACAGTGACTACGCAGAGAGTATATCTATAGTCTGCATATATAACATCACTCACCCCCAAGTCCTTTGTGCTGATTACCTTTGCACTATGTGCTATGTGCTCTGGCTTAGCTCTCCCCAGAATTAAGTGCCAATAGCCCTTGCACCTTGGCTGTGCTTTGGCTTGGCTCTCCCTGTTAACCCCCAAGTTCTTTTGCCACAACGTTGGGTAGTGGTTGCCAGTTTGGATGGTTCGATGATGCAGTGGAGGTTCCAGTGGTTTCTGGGTGTGATCCATGTATGTGTCCATGGCTACATACATCCATTTCCCCACCGCCACCGCCCCCCGCCCCCCACAGCGAGATCATGCAGCTGGCCCGTTACATTAACATACAGGGTCAGACACAGTGCAAGAACAAAGAAAGGAAGTTACAGTTTCTATCGTGACATCTTGGTTCAGTGATTTACATTCGTTACATTTTGAGGTCGTGAGCCAGGATTGCATTCATGGTTCAGTCATGGCAAGTACTGAGGTAGCAGTACAGGTATGCGTGGACGCAGGTTTCAGAGCAACCGGATGGGGTCCTAGTCATCTGATGGCGGCGCTGCGCCCCCTGCTAGCAGGGTGGGCTTGGTTCTCTCGATGAGCCAGGACTCAGGGCCTTTGCCTAGTGGTGGGCAGGGCCACAGATGTGAGTGGCCTCCCTGTCCTCGTTTGAGGGCTGCAGAATCTTCTGCCTGCTCTCTAACGGTGTTGGGAACCTGGCTGTTCCAGGTCCCGTTTGGGGAACTCGTTGGTTCTGACCTTTCACTCCCGGACATGGCCGAGGTAGCGACTGGGTCTGGGGGCTGCACTGTCTCCACCCGGGTGGTGGGCAACGACGGCCGACTGCGCGTATTGGCGCCGTTTCCGTTTCCAGGTCCGTAGCGAATAGTGCCATCGGGTGCATGCAGCATGAGATAGAACTGGGGCAGGGTATCAGGATCAGTACCGTCACCCTCCTGAGGTCGCTGGCCTATAACTTGTGGGGACACCTGGGGCAGGGCATCAGGATCAGCACCTTTACCCTCCCGAATTCGCTCGCTTGCTACTTTTGGGGACACTCTATTCCTGACATCTCGCAACAATATTTTGCTCTTTACATTAGGAATAGTACCGGCATCTCACAACAACATTTTGTTCACAATCTTAATCAGTTCGTTATATTGATTGCCATGCATACAATGTCTCTTTAAGTTCAGTTGGTTGCAGGTCTCCTTTAAGAGAACCCCGCTGGCTTTACCCCAATCAAATCGTTTGTTAGACACCACATATTGATCCCTCAGCGTTGCACCTTGTGATATGGCTGTGGCCATCTTTTTTTCAGCCACGCTGCACCTCGCTGCAACAGGGACGCCATCTTGCCTCTGTCCTCGAGTTCGACTGCCTTGATCCTTCTCTCCCGCGATTCTGCGACAAAAGCTGGAAGAGTGCCTGTGAGTTCGATCTTCCTCCCCAGGAGTCCTGTCACTGGAGCCGGGAAGGTACTTTTAGGTCATTCCGGTCGGATCATTGCCACGCAGTCGTGATGAACGGTCTGTGCCTCAGGTGCTGCGCTGGTCTGTTCTCTGGTGCCTGGCCCAGGCGAAGGTGAGGTTTTACTCTGCCTCTGAGCACAAGGGACATGGAGTGAAGAGGTCTTCCCATTTCCACTGGATCTTCCCCATCCACTTTCTTCCGAGTAGCGTTGGACCATCACCTGCAACAATCCACAGAGGTAACTTGTGCACCACGCCATTATGGATTACACTTCACATCCGCACTACCAAGGACTGGGATCAGCTCCTTGGTGTAGGTGCGCAACTTTTCCTGTACTGGAATCAGCTCGGGTCGTTTTGCATTCCATAGTCTCTCAAAGGTACCCTGGCTCATCACTGACTGGCTCGCTCCCGTGTCCACTTCCATGAAGACTGGAACGTCGTTTATCTCGACTTCCATCTTCACTGGAGGACAATCGGTGGTGCAGGTATACACTCCATACACTTCTTCTTGGGCTGAGCTGTTTCTCTGGTCAAATCATCATACTCCCCGCTGGATTCAAAGTCATCTACCGACACCTCTGCTAGACAGTGAGTCATATTTCTTTTACACATATGCTGGGGGTGGCCCTTCATGTTACAGGCTTAGCATACGTACTCAGCAAACCGACACTGGTGAGCCCTATAGTTTACTCCGCAGTGCCAGCATGGTGCTACTCGATTAGCACCCCTCGGCGGACTTTGAGATCTGGAACCCTGAGGTCTGTGCTCTCTGCCCTGGGCAGAGCCACGTTCTACAGTCTTGCCTGGGAAAGGCACCATTCTGTGTACAGTACTTACCGGGTTTGAGTCCACAGGATGAATAATTTGCGTGGTGCTGCAGGTCGAGGTCATGAACACCTGACTGATGCTGATGGCCTTCTGCAGGTTGACTGTGATGTTGGCTTGTGAAGGAGGCTCTCGTGGCCAACTCCCATAACGAAGATGTCTTGCAATGTTTCGCTGAGGTCCGTTCCAAAATCACACGGTGCCGCAATTTCCTGAGGTCGGCAGCATATTTTGAAATCTTCTGGCCCTCAGGTCTGTGGTGAGTGTAGAATCTGTGCCTGGCCCTGAGGATGCTCTGTTTTGTTTTTAGTTGGTCGCATATTAGTTCAGTCAGCTCATCGTATACCTTATCCTTGGCCTTCTTGGCCAGCAAGTCCCTGACGAGACGTTAGACCTCGGGCCCACAACTGGTCAACAGTATAGCCTTGTGCTTCTCCCCTGCCAGGTTGTTTCCATGAAGGCATCCCAATCATCACCCTCTGTGAAGTCTTTTAGTGTGCCAAAGGTAGCCATAATTGCGTGAGAGTCCGTATTCTCGTCACCAGTTATTATATCTGTAATGCACTTATGAATGATTCTACGAGGCAATGTGTTGTACTCAAACTGTAGTAATCTTGGTCCTTTATTCAAAACTCCAGAGTGAGGCACAAGCAGGGTGAGCATCCTTTTATACTGGGTCATGCACACCTAAGCAGGTGACCCTCAGGTCTCCCAACGCAGTGCCCTCTGGTGGACAGCTTCAGGGGCAGGAAACCCCGGTCTCCACCAGTTGCACCCTCTAGTGGTGCCAGCATAGTATATACACAGTGAAAACTTTATTGATGGTACGAAGGGTAACAAGTCTCCATCATATGCATCAATACAGTGACAACACAGTGAGTATATCTATAGTCAGCATATATAACAGTGGCCAGCTGTCGGGATATGCCCCCCAATGCTTTGATGAGCTGGTCACCAATGTCCACAGTCCTCCTGGACAACTGTGGCATCTCTCCACTGTCATGTGGTGCTCATGGAACAGTCCTGCCACATCCACAAGATCTTCGCGGGGTCGGTACTGTCCTGGGGACAAATGGGGTGCCCTGTGGCGAGGTGCTTGGGGCTGGTATCTTCAGAGTGGAGGTGGGAATGACCGGAGGACTACTAGATGGCCTTGGGGTGGAATGGCTTCTGGAGCATGGCGATGCAGGTTCCTCGAATTCCACGCTCTCATCTGTTGAGAACAGATGCAGCGGATTGATGGGTGAGAATCGGAGCTCCTCAGCACCACATGTTGGATCGTCCGGAGCGTCGGGCCCCACGCACCCACCTTCTGGCCTCTGTGGTCTTGCCTTGGGCCGTGCTGCTGGCTGAGCTGCAAAACACAAATGAGGTTATTAGAGGAGAAGGGGGTGTTAGGGTGACAAGGTGAGTCCAGCACTACACACAGCATATGCACGACAAAAGCACCACCGCTCTCAAAATCATCGCAGACATCATATTTCATGACCATCAACACATTTGCATTGCAATGATTTTATTAGGCTATCATTATTTCTATGACAATTTTCAAAATCATCTATCATATATGATTGTTCGGATATGAGTGTGTGTGGCATCTATTGACTTCACATCAATGGTGAAATTTCACTCACGTAGCATCACTTCAGGGTCTGCAGATGCATCCGTGGCTGCCTGGGGGTGCTTCCCCACGAATGCGAGCACCCGCTCCTCCATCTCAGTGATGTCGCTGGGGACTGGTGGCCCCCCACCCGTTCGCCTCTGCACGGACCTCATCGTTGATTGCTTCTTCTGTTAAAGGTGACAGGACGACATGGCATGAGATCATTGCATGATATCATTGCTAGGTACTGTCACAGAGACTGATACAACACATAACCGACAGATGTAATCATGATTATTATGAAAATTATCATTCTTTACCTAAAGACGTACACCGTGACCGCAGGCTTTGAGTAAAACATTCCCAGTAAAAGTGCAAGACTTCACATCTGCTGATAGTCACTCATGACTGTTACAAATCAAATTATATAAATGCATAAGTACATATAAATAAATGTAATATTTACTCTTGCGGATCTCACAAGGTCGGTCCATCGTTTGCGGCATTGGTTGGCCTCACGCACCTCCTTGGTTGTGAACGAGACCACCTCTGCTATCTCGGTCCATATCCTCTGGTAGGCCTTTGGGGTGGACTTCCCGCGCCCTCCCTGTGTCAAATTACCCTAGCGTAACTCAACCTCCTGCAGGAGGGAGGCATTTGCCTCGTCCGAGAACCTCCTGGTTCTTTTGTGCCCTCCAATGTGCTCCTCTCCCAGCTCACTGCTCTCTCCAGCTTCAGTCTCTGCAGCGTGCTGTGATGCCTACTCCTCTCTTTCCATTATAGGCCAAATTGGGTCAAATATGTGGCTGGTAACAGCTAATTTTTGTTTGCCTACTTGCTGTGAAGCTCTAAAGTCTCCCTCCTTCCTCCCAAAGCAGCCACACCACACCCAGACACGCCTTCAGTCCCTCTGAGCTCCCTCTCTCTCTGTCTCCCCTTCTGCGCATGTCATGATGTCCCTTGACCTCCTGAATCGCGGGAATAGAACGTTGCCATGCCAATGCTAAGGACTACCACACTTTATGGCAGAAGGTCAAAAAAATTTATCGCTACCGCCCATTTCATATCGCTCGTGGTAACGTCCATTTTCAAAAATGGATACTAGGTGCTTTGAGAATGGGTGAGATGCCGACGATTTGAAAATCCTTTTTTACCGCCTACGCCAGAAATAACACCCATTTTTGGGCAATAAGCACAAAAGTGGAGGTTCTAGCCCCTGGTGTTTAATCAGAGTTTAAGATGGAATATAACACATTAGTTATACAGCAAAAACATATGACCGTAACAATAGTTGATACAGATTCCGATCGGACAAACGGCTGGTGCACATAGCAGTTCTCTGGCTTGCAGTCTCTTTCTCTGTCTAGAGCTTCCTTCGGTAAAGCATGGGGTCACTCATGGGAAGAGTGTTCGACCAGCCCAACTTCTGTTTCCCTCTCCCCTCACACCATTTGTGCGTACAGAATCTCTGTTACTTTTATCCCCTTTTTAGGGGTGGGCCTCACATGGATATTGACAAGACTTCTTGACCTATAGAGGTTTCCCTAAAAACTTAATATCCAATAAGGCTTCTAGTACTTTGTCTCGATTCTCAAAACAAAGCCTGCCCTAAAGATGTCACGATTTTCTTGCACGAAGATGCTTTCCTTTGAAATTGTTGCATCTCTCTTGTCCTTATTCTCTCGGGTACAATCCTGAAGCTCAAACCAGAAAACTGCTCGCTTCAGAGTGTTACTTCCTTTACGACGTAGCAACATGTTTATGTTAACTCTAACAACTTCGTCTTTCTATAACAAATTTTCTTAAAGATACATAAACAAAGCTGAAGTTTTAACTTGAAAACAATAGATAATCCCTTAGCAACAGGGAGATTATATATAGTACAAAGAAATATACCCTCCATAGGAAACCAAGACATTAGCATTTCTAAGCATTTCTCTGATCCGAAGAGACTTTCTGTTTACAGTTTGAACATAACCATTTAAACACAACATTTTCCCATTACAGTTTTAATCGCATGACCATATACACTTTTAGCATCGCTGATATCTAACAGTTGTGACAAGTCATACACGTACCCATTATAAATGTTACTTTTAATGTGCCTAGCTTAATTAAATATTTAAATTAAATATGAAAATGTCCTTAACTTACCACACACCATTATGACAATGAACTGCACAGAATCTATTACTAAAGCACCCAAGAACAATGTTTTAGAAAATAGCATCCAATTGAAAACATGTACATTTAAATTAAGAGTTATGTGATTGAGTTAAATTTTGAATTACCATGAAGATCCTTATCAGGATTTCCTCAAATTTGCTAACTTTAATTAAATGAAATCACAGTACAGTCATAACAATGTCAAAGTAATGAATGTTAAACTCTTTCAAAATCTTCGCTCCATGTTCTCGTGCTTTTATTTCTTCCCTGTTCATCATTTCTCTGTTGGCTCTTGTATTTTTTTCTCCTCTTTTCCCTTGTATTCCTCACATGAAAATGGACTCACGGCACAAAAATTGCCTCTTATTGAGCAGTAACTGCCATTAAATTGACCCAGAGAGGCCAAGGGATAGCTGATGGGGAAAATGGAAACATTTCCGATTGGTGCTCTTCTCGGGTTGAGGCTGAAACCCATTGCTAGGACAAAGGAAAAGGACCTTTACTCTACATTGAATTACCACAACTGGTAGTGCCTGATTTTGATCCTAGGGCTAGCACTCAGAGGTGGGTTTGGAGGCAGGTCCGCTGTCAAAATCTAAAAGATTGACAGCGGGGCGGTATCCTGCTCTGAACCCTCCTCCTTGTTAATTTCCCAAGTGCCAGCACTGCCTGCACTTTACAGTCCTGGCACTAGTGGTGGGTCAGACAATTGAGACATTTAAGAAGCAGCTGAAAAGTATTTAAGCAGCATTTTACCAGGTCCATCCAAATGATTTTTACAAGATTATTATGAGATTCCCGGTGCTCAGGGATCACATCAGGTAAGTGTGTTGGCTTCTCAATGACTCTCCATTGCTGTGAATAGTTAACAGCTGCAAGAGTGGTATAAAAGCTACCATTTCATAGCTGTTCAATTTCCAATCTTAGAAGCTGGAGCCTTCAGGATGTGGAATATACTTTTCAGCTTTATGGAGGTTTGAAGTGTTTGAAGTGAACTCTCTATCCAGTGTTACCTTGAAGCAACCTCTCTCACCATTGGCAGATCACTTCTGTCATCTCAACTTCAGCTGCCATCTCATCCATCAGCATCGGTGCCCTTGAAAAAATCTCATCTTGGTACGCAGAATCCCACCATGATCAGCCCCAACGCCAACATCACTAGGCACACCAGCATCACCAGCAAGAACACCAACCTTCTCTGTAATCACCTGATGTTGCACAGGACACAAGCCATCAGCACCCGACCACATTGCTGCCTGGGATGCCAGGAATGGCCTCACCATGGCCAGATTTACTTCACTTGACGCTGTGCACCCTGGCTGCCACATGATGCACCAGGTTGGCACCACCCACACCCGCATCATAAAGCATCCCTGCAATGCCCAAGCCATTCCATTCACACTCATTGCCATTGCGGGGGGGGTACTGTTATGTCTCACCATTCACTAAGCCACTTCCACAGGTGCATACAAACTGTCCAAGAAGGCAAAATGTTGAAAATAAAGATTTTAATGTTTGACAACACATCAACATAAACTTTACATGAACATTGGCTATGGATGAGGGTGAGTGTGAGGTGTGGCTAGTGAGTTGGGGATGCGATAATACAAATAGAGAGGGATGGGTGGAAGTGCAAGGTAATTTGGTGTGAGTAGGATGTGCAGGAGTAGGGTAGGGAAGGCAGAATGATGGGGATGTGATGAGTGACACAGCAAGATGAGGTTGAGTGTGGCTTTGCAATAATGTTTTGTGACCTATTGAGATCATTGAAAGGTTTACGCCACTGCAGCCTGTGCAACCAGGCTGTGTTGGTCTCCTGGGCGGTCTCTTCTGCCCATCGGAAGAGGAGAGAACTTCCCTGGGTGCTGTGACTCCCTCCATACCGAGAGCCTGGGTGCAGCCGTGCACCTTTGTGCAGTGTTTGTCAGTGTTTGCAGCACTTCAATGCTGCAGAACACTGACAGCACAACTCTTAAAATGAATGTGGGCATGGTCCTTCTAAGGAACCCGGCTGATGATGCGTCATCAAATGATGTCATCAGACCACTTCCTTTTAATTGGCTGCGAACCTGGCAGGGCGGGTTTAACATGCCCAATCAGGGGAAAGTTGTGGGGGAAGCCAACATTGAGCCAGGAGCGGGGTCGCAACCTGCCCCAGGCGTCGTCCGTCTCTCTCCCGACCCGGTAGGAAAAATCGAGCCCAAGATGTCTGGTTGGAAATTGTTCAATTTCCCAACATTAAAGTGCCGCAACTTGAATTCATACATTAAAAGTTAGATAAAAAGAAATAGGTGCTGAATCTTTTGCTACTCAATTTGGATAATTTTCAACTTGGGAAGTAACCTGGCAGTGTGGATCGTCTAGCATGTTGGCCTTCATAGTGAGAGGATTTGAGGATAGGAGCAGGAAGGTCTTACTGCAGTTGTATAGCGCCTTGGTGAGGCCACACATTGAATATTGTGTACAGTTTTGGTCTCCTAATCTGAGGAAGGACATTCTTACTATTGAGGGAGTGTAGCGAAGGTTCACCAGACTGATTCCCAGGATGACAGGATTGACATATGAAGAAAGATTGGATCAACTAGGCTTATATTCACTGGAATTTGGAAGAATGAGAGGGGATCTCATAGAAACATATAAAATTCTGACAGGATTGGACAGGTTAAAAAAAGGAAGAATGTTCCCGATGTTGGGGAAGTCCAGAACCAGGGGTCACAATCTAAGGATAAGGGGTAAGCCATTTAGGACCGAGATGAGGGGAAACTTCTTCACTCAGAGAATTGTGAACGTATGGAATTCTCTACCACAGAAAGTTGTTGAGGCCAGTCTGTTAGATATATTCAAAAGGGAGTTAGATGTGGCCCTTATGGCTAAAGAGATCAAGGGGTATGGAGAGAAAGCAGGAATGGGGCACTGAAGTTGCATGATCATATTGAATGGTGGTGCAGGCTCGAAGGGCCGAATGGCCTACTCCTGCACCTATTTTCTATGCTTCTATGTCCACGTGTTGTAGAACCTGCCCAATGAACACTCCACTGAAATCAATAGAATTAAATTGAACAGGTTCCAGCAACAACGACCTGCTTTGCCAGGTTACTGCCCAGGTGATGAAATTGAAAATTACCCTCAATGTTATGAATTCACAGAATAAATACTGTACTTTGGAAGAAATCATTTCAAAATGCATGAAAGTGTGTTAATTAATAGATACACCATCATTTCCATAATACTGTATTAAGAGGAAACTCCTTGAAAACAACCCAAAACTGCACATTATCAAAATGTTTAATGCCTTCTTTATTTCCTCTGTTCTAAGAAGTAGGTTACCTGTCCACCTTCGAAAGGTGCCCCATTCCCAAGACTCTTCAGTCCTATCCTTTAGTGGTCTGCTAAGGAAATCAGATACTCAGGGATGAATACCCACTATTCACCATCCTGTTGATACTGTAACTCTCTGTGCCACTGGACTACCCTAAAGTGTCAATTTTTAAAGTAATTGATGTTCCTGAGCTGGTTCAAATTAATTCATATTCCTGGGCTGGTTCAAATTAATAAAATAAATGGTCATTAATAGCACCATCAACTTCAGCATTAGTTTGTCTTCCTTGTATACCAACATCAGCTATGACAACAACATTACTGTAGAAGTGAACATATCCAACTTTCATCAACACTGTGTTGAAATAGAATGGTTAGGCTGTAGATAGTATTTCATATCATTTATGTTATCATACTACTGAGATTGCTGCAAGCAACTTTTTGTCTCTTCTACATTTGATGCTGTATTACAAAGCTGTACACTATGAAGACAGGTTGAAAGTTGCTTAGTGAGTCGCCATCAATCAGATAAGAGTTGCTTCCTATGGGGAATCGTGAAAGCCTACACTTTCAAAATGATTTGATTGACAAGTGACAGTGACATGGGAAGAAGCCAAAGGAATTTACTTACAATGAATTGGTTAAACCCATTTAAGGAATCATTTCCAATTGAAGAATAGATACTAATAGAAGCGTAGAAACGTTAGCACATCAGGTCATTTGGCTCTTCTTGACTGCAATGAATTCAAACCCTTCTCACAGGCTGATTGCATACAGATCAATTTTCCTACTTTCTACTTTTCTCTAATGTATGTTAAACACAGACAAAATGTGTTGTACGTAACAGTGACATGAATTCAAAACAGTAGCCAAGATGTCATGGGAAAGTGAAATAGGAGATGCTTTAAACTTAAGGCAAGAGGAAAACTGTTAACATGCCAAGTGGCAATAACAGGTATAACAGTTATCCTTTTGCCTTGCACCATCATCCCTTTTGTCTCTTAAGGGGCAGAAATTGCCCTTTTCCTTCAGGCCTGTTACCACCACAAATCAGTGGCCACGCTGCGGAGTGGAGTGACCGCCGACTTTTGGTGGAATGGCCGCTGCTAGCCCAATTACCCTCCCGAGTTTTCCCAACGGTGCCCCGATCCCCCCCATACCGCTCCGCTGCTGCTGATCGCTGTTAAGCACGTCATCACCGTGCGCACCACCGATCTAACCCCACAACAGCAACATTCCCCTCGGAAAATCTTCGGCCCGCCCGGCGGTGCCAAAACAAGATTTTTCTCGGTGGCCCGGTGAGGCTGTGGCCTTCTGCAGCGGTGTTGTGGCTTCCCTTGGAGGGGAGGGCTCACTGCCGCTGCTGCCACGTTTTTTTTTGTCCGCCAACTGTCATGTTGGCTCCCACAACTACACCCCTGGATTCGGCCAGGTCACCAACAGGCAGCCTGGCACCCCACCTTGGGTGCCAGGCCACTGGCACGGCTGAAAACCTCCCTGGTGGCCCAGTGGGTTGAAGTTTTAAAATCGCGAAGGCGCTCTCCTTTGAGTGATGGGGAGAGCCGTGGTGAAGCAACGCAGCGATGAAATCATCACAGCTGTGAATCCGCACCGCCCCCAACTTCTGCCCCTCAGTTGCTGTCACCACCCCCATTTACAACGACTTCCAAATCAAAAAAAAAACAAAGAGCGGAATTTTGCAGAAGAGTCGACCTGACTGTAGCTGTGGTAAAAACCATCGAAACCAGGTGGTAGTGCCGTGATAAAGGATTGGTTAACTAACAGAAAACAGGGAGCCCGGATAAATGGGTAATTTATCAGTTGGCAAACTGTGACTAGTGGGGTGCTGCAGGGATCGGTGCTGGGTCCTCAACTATTTACAATCTATATTAATGGCTTGGATGAAGAGGCCAAGTGTAATGTAGCCAAGTTTGCTGATGATACAAAGATGGGTGGGAAAGCAAATTGTGAGGAGGACACAAAAAATCTGCAAAGGGATATAGACAGGCTAAGTGAATGGGCAAAAATTTGGCAGCTGGAATATAATGTCGGAAAATGTGAGGTTATCCACTTTGGCAGAAATAATAGAAAAGCAAATTATAATTTAAATGGAGAAAAATTGGAAAGTGCTGCAATACAGAGAGACCTGGGGGTCCTTGTGCATGAAACACAAAACGTTAGTATACAGGTACAGCAAGTAATCAGGAAGGCAAATGGAATGTTGGCCTTTATTGCAAGGGGGATAGAGTATAAAAGCAGAGAAGTCCTACTACAACTGTACAGGGTATTGGTGAGGCCACATCTGGAGTACTGCGTACAGTTTTGGTCTCCGTATTTAAGGAAGGATATACTTGATTTGGAGGTTGTTCAGAGAAGGTTCACTAGATTGATTCCAGAGATGAGGGGGTTGACTTATGAAGATAGGTTGAGTAGGTTGGGCCTATACACATTGGTGTTGGTGTTCAGAATAATGAGAGGTGATCATATTGAAACTTATAGAATAATGAGGGGGCTCGACAAGGTGGATGCAGAGAGGATATTTCCACTCATAGGGGAAACTAAAACTAGGGGACATAGTCTTAGAATAAGGGGCCGCTACTTAAAACTGAGATGCGGAGAAATTTCTTCTCTCAGAGGATTGTAAATCTATGGAATTCTCTTCCCCAGAGAGCTGTGGAGGCTGGGTCATTGAATATAGTTAAGGTGGAGATAAACAGATTTTTGAGCGATAACGGAGTAAAGGGTTATGGGGAGCGGGCAGGGAAGTAGAGCTGAGTCCATGATCAGATCAGCCATAATCTTATTGAATGGCAGAGCAAGCTCGAGGGGCCAAATGGCCTACTCCTGCTCCTATTTCTTATGTACTTACGTTCTTAATATTTTCTACCTTCCATCCTGTCACAGACCTTCCCTTTTGTTCTTTCCTCCCCTTCCCCTTTCCCTGACCCTGCACTTGCCCCTAAACCTGTTCCATTTCTAACTTTTTCCAGTTCTGATGAAGGGTCATCGACCTGAAATATTAATTCTGTTTCTGTCTCCACAGATGCTGCCTGACCTGCTGAGTATTTCCAGCTTTTTCAGTTTTTATTTCAGATTCCAGCAGCCACAGTATTTCGCTTTTGTATAACAGTTCACCAATTGGGCATACAAAACCAACAAAAATGGCAATGAGAGTTATCGATCAATGCCATAAAAGAAGTGATGTAATAAGCAACATCAAGTTATGGGAAAGAACATGTTCCTGTGTTGTGCATCTGTCTTTGCTGTTTTATGCACCACTGTCATTTCTATAAACTGTAGCCTGAAAATCAGATCATTGCACAGCATTGCAAGACATTTTGTATTATTTATAGTATCTGTGCGCCCAAGTTTCCGCCCCCTGTAAAAACGGCGCAACTCCATAAGGTGCGCTGACTTTCTAGAATAAAAAGGGTGCCGAAAACTTACCTTCTAATTCTCCAAGCTCCTCAGGACGCCTTCGGCCTAGGCGTAGTGCAGCACAAGGGGTGGGGGGGGGGCGGAGCCAGGTCCCGGCACTGAAAACAGTGCCGGGACCTCTGCACATGCGCACTAGAGTGTGCGCGCATGTGCAGTAGCTCCTCGCAGCCCGACGCTCTGCAGTTCAGCTTCCTGTTCTGCTACCCCCGCGTTCAGCCTCCTGTTCAGCCTACCGCCCCCCTGCCCTCCCCCCTGCACTCAACCTCCTGTTCAGCCTCCCCCCCTCCCATTCAGCCCCTCCCCCTTCTCCCCCCTCCTCCCCCCTCCTCCTCCCCTCCAACCCCTCCACCCTCCACCCCCTCTCCCCCCACCCCTCATTGTCAGAAACACAGAGAGACACTGACAGAGACAGAGAGAGAGAGAGACACTGCCAGAGACACTGACAGAGACACACAGAGAGGGACATGGACAGAAACACAGAGAGAGGCTGACAGCTGACATAAAGGTAGGATTTCTATTTTTTATTTGTTATTGATTGGTTGCTTATTACTTTGGTCTTGGTGCTCTAGGTGCAGGGTTCCTTCTATTTTTTATTTGTTAATTAATTGCTTTTTACTTTTTGTGCTTTGTTTAGTGCTTAGTGCTTTAAATGTACTTATGCTTCTTTAATGTTTTTGTGAAGGTGTTTAGTGCTTTGGAAAATCCTCTAACTTCCCTTCCCCCGCCCCCCCCGCCCCCCCGTTGATGTTGATGCGTCTGGCTCAGTCAGGAGCCTACAGTTGCTTATTTATAAAAAGAGAAACAACTGTCCTCACTCAGCAGATATAAGGCAGAATATTATCGCAAGAGGTTTTTAGGCCATTTTAAGTGATGTGTTTAATGCTTTAATCTTTTTGTTTAATGCTTCCCACCCCCCCCGTCTCTGGCTGTACCTGCATTGAACTTAACTCGAGGTAAGGTTTTTCAGAACTTACAAATGTGGACACTTACTCCATTCTAAGTTAGTTTGGAGTAAGTTTTCTCTGCCTTAACTTGCAAAACAGGCCCAAGTGGCTGGACACACCCCCTTTTGAAAAAAAAACTCAACTAAAACGAAACTAAACTAACTCACTGGAACTGGAGCAAGCTAAATGCCGAGAATTGCAATTTCTAAGATACTCCAAGCTAAACTAGTTGCTCCAAAAAAATTGAAGCAACTCCACCCGAAACTTGGGCCCATGTAAGTGCACAGTCATCAGTGGGGACAGCAATTATAATTGAATCACAGAACCGCAGTCATCAGCCAACGAAAGCAGAGGGGAATGAAAATTGATAGACCTGCTTAAAATATTTCCAGGTTGTAAATAATGCTATGGCAGAATTGTGGAATGATTCCCAGTACAGCTGGGAGGAGATGGCATCATAACTGTCAATGTTAGAAATCTACAGTGGGCTGAAATACTGTCCAGACACCTCTAGGATGCAAGTTTAAATTCATCCCTAACTGATGGGGTCTAAGGAGGAAAAATTCAGCTACTTACCGCCACGAGTTAGCACCGGTTTCTTGAAAAAAAAAAGGCAGCCATCATTCTCGCGCCCTTCTCCGGCGTGGGACTTGACCTCCACCATCTTGGTGAGGGCCATAGCACTGCTGATAGCATGGCTGGCCCTGGACATGCAAATACGGAGAGCGTGATGTCAGTCTGTGTGCCACACTCTGCAAACTTGCTTCTTTGCGCTGAGTTTAGCACTGGGTCCTAAGCTCATTCTGGAAAGACTGATATCAAAGCTGTCAGCACTTCTTAAAGGGACACACACATTTTCAGGTAAGTTTGCATTTCAGCTTTTGGACTGGATTTTTTGTATTTTATTGTAGTGGCTTGGTGCAAAGCATGTGTTAAAAGTTTTTAAAGTGTGCAACGAGTGCAGGGAATGTCGCTGGACTTTTGCAAGGACTTGGATGGTAAAGGAAGGCCTATGAGAAGACAAAAAATGCTGAAAATATTCAGCAGGTCAGGCAGCATCCCGTGGAGAGAGAAGCATCGTTCACATCTCAGGTTGAGATGCTGCCTGATCTGCTGAGTATTTCGAGCATTTTCTGCTTTTATTTCAGATTTCCAGCATTCCACTTGCAGAGGGAAGAGGAAAACACAGAAGAGGAGAAAGTGGATGAAGAGGAAGCAGAAGAGGAGGAAGCAGATGGAAGGATGCAAACCAGACAGCCCCTTTCTGGTCACAATATCTGGGATAGAATCATCCGTCTATGGTACCAGTGACCACAACCTCAATTCCCCTTTCAATATTTGTCCCACAACTTACCATTCCTCTGTTACTGACCATCACAGCGTCCTCTTGGCCACACTGCTGAAATAAAAGCAACCACAAAGCAAACTTTCCAATCTAACTTTATACATCTATCCATCCAATATGGCATCAAGAAATCAACTCATCACCCTTATGCATTCTCTTAATGATTGTCTTTTGTGTGCCTTTGCTTTTTCTAGTGATGTCACGCAGTGCTACCCCAGTGGCTGCAGCATGGATGGTGGAAGGTTGCTAAATTTCAATGGGGCACACTGAAAATGTCCTTGCAGGTCGACTTTGAGGAGCTGGTGGCTGGGAGTGTCATAGCAATTATCTTCTTCTTCTTTACTCCTCTCTCCCTCTTCTTGCTCAACCACTGGCTGGGCAGGCTTCATTTCTTTGGTGTGTGAAATGAGGAAAATACAAGGGTGCTGTTGTGGTGAGGGGAGAACGGGAAAGCAAAAGGTGCATGCAAGAAGGAGGATAACGTATGAGGATATCAGCATCTTGTATCCTTTCAGCCCCACCGTTGGCCAAGGGCTCAGCTGTACCCTTGCCAAGAATGGCCAGCACATTCTTCTCCAAGAG
This sequence comes from Pristiophorus japonicus, assembly GCF_044704955.1. Taxonomy (NCBI): domain Eukaryota; kingdom Metazoa; phylum Chordata; class Chondrichthyes; family Pristiophoridae; genus Pristiophorus; species Pristiophorus japonicus. The sequence continues at coordinate 343,319,142 of NC_091978.1, read as the reverse complement.
GGTGAGGTGAAGCTAGAAATGGGAGGTGTGCCTCATGTTTGGTACAGATTGTTGGTAGGTGAGTGATTGGGGAGGGGGGGGCGGGTGTGCAAGATCACTGGTGTAATTAGTAGGAGATACCATTTGAAAATGCATTAACTGACCTTGACCACTGGTCTGAGGTCATGAAGCTTCTGTGAACACTGGAGCTAGATCATGGAGGTCATACTGCTGGGAATGACAGCCTCGGTAATCTGATCCTACATTGTTCGTTCTGGAGGGCCGCCTGGCTCCTGTGGGTAGAGGCCCCCTCTTGCAGTGATGACCCCCTGCACAAAGCTGGAGTACTGCATGCGAGACCCTGGGTGCCCTTCCCTGGCTTCCTGGGCCATTTTTGTTAGTGCTGAAACACGTTTCCCATGTTTATAGATGCGGAAGGCAATTCAGGTTTAAGAGCTGAGGACTGCCATTTGGGAATTCTTTTTAACGTTAATTTTTTTTTATCAGAAGACAGTTGAGCTCAATGGGCTAACACCTGCCTATTTTAAAATTATTTTTAGTTTTTTCATTTTAGAAGCAGTTCCCCTTTAAGGGACAATGCTGCTTTCTAAATTGACAGCCTTGCTTTAAGAGAAGGCTGTCCTTGCTGCAATAACGTTACGGCCATGCTACATTAGGACTCCTGCTGTGACTACCACCAGGTGAACTGATCTTGCAGAGCGAGTTTCGCGCTGGGCTAATGTTAATTAGCTGCCAGCACCAATATCCCGGTCTTGCCAGCGCCATTAATTTTGGTGGCCATTAACTCTGGCCCACGGTGGCTCTCCAATTTTTAGTCGTTAAGTCTCTTTCCAAAGACTCCAAATGTCCCATGTGAAGTGAAATTGAGCAGTCTGAACCCAGTTTCCAGTGAACATGGACCAATAGTACAAAACTGTCTATAATTCCAATCTCATTTGGAAATATCTGAAGCAGAATAGTTGTGGAAAATGAGAATCTCACACTGGCACAATAAAGTGCAATCCTACAGTTGGGATGATAGCACATTGCTGTGGCAGAGCAGAAGATGTTTTACTCTCCAGCTGATTGTGTTATATCTACTTTTAATATACCCTATTATTGGATGGCAATATCTGAATTTTGAGACTGAAAATGGTTAGTGAAAATATGTTCCCACTGCAAGACACACTGAAAATGCACATTTAAATGCAATTGTATAATTGATTAATATGGCCCACAGTCTGAACCTTGCAAATATGTTTACTATTTTAAAAGAAAAGTTAGCTTAATCAAACAAATATTCACCAGCATAGCTGGTTCTTTGGTGATCTTCTTGTCCATGTTATGCACTCTTGGAACTATACTCTTTAAGTACTTCACTCTTGAGTACTTTGGTGAATTATCCATTCTTGAGCCTCACTTTGAAAAAGATCTGGCACTATGCATTTCTAAACCAATTATCATCTTTGGTGATATATATACCACCATCTTCAAGATAGCTGCCTCTAAATCTAACTATGGGCTAGATTTTCCATTATTTTTGCATGCATACCGTCCACTTAACGTCCATTTTACCGCTGAAATGAGATATAATGCCCAGATATCACCCATTTAGCCACTGAAGGTGTTAAAATCATTAATATTTCTAAATGTATTGTAGCTAAGCTTGTAATTCTCAGGAGTGTAGTGTGTGATGGGAAAGCAGGCTTATTGTGGGGAGGCAAGCTGTGGGAACGATTGGTTCACATAGCATGGTAGGAGATAATAATACAAAGGAGGATTGAATCACTCCAGTTTGTCTGTCATTAATCAAGGATACATAGGTCTGGGAACAAGTTCTTTAAAAATAATGTTGTAGCACGTAACTAATCAGATAAGAGGTGCACGGAAGTGACATAATGAAATTGTATGTACCAATTAAATTGTTGTAACTAGGCGAGGACTTGTGACGTGTTAGGGGAAACAACCAATGGAAAACTTCCGCGCATATGCTTCATGATTTTGCATGTATTTTGAATGTATAAAAATAGCAGCCCCGAAGCAGCTCGGAGAGAACGGCTGGTTTGGGTCACCGAGTTACTGAACTCTTGTAGAAGCTGTCTCTCCCTCGATCGAGTACTTTATAATAAACGATTCTTTTCTCCAAAACAGGCCTGTGTTGAGTATCTTTGTAATATTCCACAACAATTGTCGTAGTCTGGCAGGACGCACCCGGGTAAAAGACAGACGGACTATTGCAGAACATCACGAGTGAGTATATTTTAAATACCACTTATAAATCCGATGTAATCTGCCACGAAACGTGTCGGTCGCCTGGGGTGTCTGACCTTGTAAGAAGGGTCTGTCGCGGTGTAAAAGACTTGATGGTAATTTAAGTGTGCTGTATATCCATCACTATATAAGTGAAAGTGAGAGACCGGTAGTGGTTGCAGACTCTAGGTTTAAGGAACCTGATCAGGGAGGCAATCAGTATTGTTAGTCCAGCCAGATGTTAGAGGAGTCCAAGGGCTTGGAGACAGGTCACAGAATCCGGTGGAAGGGGTAGACAGCCGAAACATGAGATGGCATTCAAGGATCTGTTGGATTGGGGACCAAACGGGTCATGGAGTAAAGACTTTGCGGATGACCATAAGAAATTAATAATGACTATGCTAAGTGATGGGTGGGATCCCAAAATAGAGCCGGCCAGAAATTATGGTGGGAGAAACAGAAAAATAAGGAAACAGGATTAATGGCAATTAGTCAGTGCCTACAATTACGGAGGTTAAGAGTAGAAGTGAGTAATTTGAGAATGACACCCACCAGACAGTTGGGACAGAGACTGACGAAGAAAAACAAGGGAACCAGAAAATAAGTTGCTGAAAAAAAAGAGAAAATAAAATCGACACAGGAGCTTCAACTTTTATGCTGAGAAAGAGAAAGATAAGCTTTGTTGAATGAAAAGTTGGTGTGAATGTCTGTCTTTAAATGAAAGTGCTTGTGTGGAAGTTTTCTTGACTGCGGAATATTTGAGGTGGAGTTAATGAATTTTTCATTTGTCTGAAAGCCTGTCTTTTAAAAGAAAAGTGGTGCATCTGTGTGTTTGTTTTAGCTCCACCCACTTTTTCAGAGAGAGAGCTGAATGTTTTTAATCCTTTGTAGTGTTGTCCTAAATGTGAGAAGTTTTAAGAAAGTGTGAACCAAGAATTAAATGACATTTTAAGTTAGAAACACAGATGTGGATTTATTTTGATGATTAGTTACGGAGCTAGGAAAAGCACAAAGGATAGGTTTGTTTAACAAAAGATAAAACTTCAATTAAAAAGGTGTGGTCTCATTTTAAATTAATTAGAATCGTAACAAAGTGCTGTCTTTTCAATTTGGTTATTGCAAGCCCAATTACTTGTTAAAAAAACACGTAATCATTGATTACATTGGGTTAAAAGACAATAAATTTAGTCTATGAATGAGATAAAGAAAGGAGAAGGGAGAGTGTAATGCCTTTTTAAAAAAAAGCCTGCATGGGTTTCTCGAGTGCTACAGGTTGGGGGAAACACGCCCTTGTTTTCGTTTATGTAGAATCTTATTTTAAATGATGTGAAAGCTCCTAGTTCAGTAAAAGAGATTTAAATAAAAAGATTGGCAGTACAGTATTTGAATTGGGATTTTGAGATATTTTAGGTGATTCTCCTTGATAAACATTTTGGTTGTATTGGAAAATCTTGGGTTTGGAAACCTTTATAAAAGAAATAATACTAAACAGTTTAGGGGAAAAAAAACTAAAAAGTTTGGAAACAATCTAAAAATGCCATTTTCTCTGATGAGAGGCAGAAATGTTGTTTGGGGGAGATGAGATAAGATATGGAAGTAGCCTTGGAAATGATTTGCGAGAACTTGAATTGCGAGTACTTGCATGTTAAGATAGTTTATAAATTATCAGTTGTTTTTGAATACAGGAAACCAGGCAAGCCTGGCCAGAATTACTACCCACGATGCTAATGAGGTTCCGCGCCACACCAAATCGAACAACAGGATTAACCCCCTATGAGCTAATGATTGGATGAACAGTGAAGTTACCCGAGAGGATAGTTATAGGAGGGGCAGAATTAGGACCATTATGAGATAGAATCAGGAAGTATGTGATGGAATTGAGTAAGCGGCTGAAAGAGATGCAGCAGGAAGTAAGAGATAGACAAAGGGAAGAGGATGAAGATAAAGGGACAAAACCCTTGGTGGCAATGCCGCAGGTTGGAGCGAAGGTAATGGTTAGAGAATTGTCAGGAAAACCTGGATTCGTCCCACGATGGAGCGGACCATATTATGTATTAATCAGCGGTGACACATGTGCGTTTATAAATATGAAAGGTGGGGCCAATGGAAACATTGGTCCCAGCTGAAAGAATATAAGGGTAAAGCTGATGGTGGAACCTAATATATTCCTGGTAATCTACTCCTTAAAATACGCCTTAGAGTATAAGGAATGGAGGGTTGCATTGATAGATGGACTTTTCGGGGGACTAGGATTAATAATTACAATACTAGGGGTACTTGCCATAATGAAATGGATCTAGGAAAGGTCACATGTCCAGAGAAATGGTGCAAATGATCTTGTAGAAGTAGAAATGGTAAGAATCTAACTAAAAACCTGGAATATCCAGGATGTATTTTATCAACAGAATATATATAAACGTGATCACCACCGCCCTTATGATTCTACAAGGACAAGCTACAAGGCTGCCCCTCGGGGCCCAGAAGCAAATACCCACACCGGAGGATACAACAACTACGTAAAGCAGCTCTTAGGGGGCGGCATCCTAGTGTCAGGAGCGTTTATCTTGAAGCCACAAGATGAGTGGGTAACAAAATGTTACCTGAATTTTGTAAACCAGGGGAATTAATCTTGTAAAAGCGTGTGGTAGGTAAACCTGGAACAGAAGTAATAGTACCTTGTCTGGACCCAAACAAGGACACGGTCTTAGAGCAGTCCTCATTAAAAGCGATAGAATGGGTCATATATCAGGAAGAGAGAAAGTGTTCAGGTCCAGAAGTGGTGATTTATTGTCAAAAACCTATAGTCACGACCCCAGGATCAACAACACTACCACCAATTACTTGCTCCCTCCTTACTGAAGGTCCACCCGACGCGTTGGTGACGAGATCGGATGGAATGTTATTATTTGACAATGTGCAGCATGAAATGTTACCTGTAATCATAGAAACATAGAAACTAGGTGCAGGAGCAGGCCATTCAGCCCTTCTAGCCTGCACCGCCATTTAATGAGTTCATGGTTGAACATGAAACTTCAGTACCCCCTTCCTGCTTTCTCGCCATACCCCTTGATCCCCCGAGTAGTAAGGACTTCATCTAACTCCCTTTTGAATATATTTAGTGAATTGGCCTCAACTACTTTCTGTGGTAGAGAATTCCACAGGTTCATCACTCTCTGGGTGAAGAAGTTTCTCCTCATCTCGGTCCTAAATGGCTTACCCCTTATCCTTAGACTGTGACCCCTGGTTCTGGACTTCCCCAACATTGGGAACATTCTTCCTGCATCTAACCTGTCTAAACCCGTCAGAATTTTAAACGTTTCTATGAGGTCCCCTCTCATTCTTCTGAACTCCAGTGAATACAAGCCCAGTTGATCCAGTCTTTCTTGATAGGTCAGTCCCACCATCCCGGGAATCAGTCTGGTGAATCTTCGCTGCACTCCCTCAATAGCAAGAATGTCCTTCCTCAAGTTAGGAGACCAAAACTGTACACAATACTCCAGGTGTGGCCTCACCAAGGCCCTGTACAACTGTAGCAACACCTCCCTGCCCCTGTACTCAAATCCCCTTGCTATGAAGGCCAACATGCCATTTGCTTTCTTAACCGCCTGCTGTACCTGCATGCCAACCTTCAATGACTGATGTACCATGACACCCAGGTCTCGTTGCACCTCCCCTTTTCCTAATCTGTCACCATTCAGATAATAGTCTGTCTCTCTGTTTTTACCACCAAAGTGGATAACCTCACATTTATCCACATTATACTTCATCTGCCATGCATTTGCCCACTCACCTAACCTATCCAAGTCACTCTGCAGCCTCATAGCATCCTCCTCGCAGCTCACACTGCCACCCAACTTAGTGTCATCCGCAAATTTGGAGATACTACATTTAATCCCCTCGTCTAAATCATTAATGTACAATGTAAACAGCTGGGGCCCCAGCACAGAACCTTGCGGTACCCCACTAGTCACTGCCTGCCATTCTGAAAAATACCCATTTACTCCTACACTTTGCTTCCTGTCTGACAACCAGTTCTCAATCCACGTCAGCACTCTACCCTCAATCCCATGTGCTTTAACTTTGCACATTAATCTCTTGTGTGGGACCTTGTCGAAAGCCTTCTGAAAGTCCAAATATACCACATCAACTGGTTCTCCTTTGTCCACTTTACTGGAAACATCCTCAAAAAATTCCAGAAGATTTGTCAAGCATGATTTCCCTTTCACAAATCCATGCTGACTTGGACCTATCATGTCACCATTTTCCAAATGCGCTGCTATGACATCCTTAATAATTGATTCCATCATTTTACCCACTACTGATGTCAGGCTGACCGGTCTATAATTCCCTGTTTTCTCTCTCCCTCCTTTTTTTAAAAGTGGGTTTACATTGGCTACCCTCCACTCGATAGGAACTGATCCAGAGTCAATGGAATGTTGGAAAATGACTGTCAATGCATCCGCTATTTCCAAGGCCACCTCCTTAAGTACTCTGGGATGCAGTCCATCAGGCCCTGGGATTTATCGGCCTTCAATCCCATCAATTTCCCCAACACAATTTCCCGACTAATAAAGATTTCCCTCAGTTCCTCCTCCTTACTAGACCCTCTGACCCCTTTTATATCTGGAAGGTTGTTTGTGTCCTCCTTAGTGAATACCGAACCAAAGTACTTGTTCAATTGGTCTGTCATTTCTTTGTTCCCTGTTATGACTTTCCCTGATTCTGACTGCAGGGGACCTACGTTTGTCTTTACTAACCTTTTTCTCTTTACATACCTATAGAAACTTTTGCAATCCGCCTTAATGTTCCCTGCAAGCTTCTTCTCGTACTCCATTTTCCCTGCCCTAATCAAACCCTTTGTCCTCCTCTGCTGAGTTCTAAATTTCTCCCAGTCCCCAGGTTCGCTGCTATTTCTGGCCAATTTGTATGCCACTTCCTTGGCTTTAATACTATCCCTGATTTCCCTAGATAGCCACGGTTGAGCCACCTTCCCTTTTTTATTTTTACGACAGACAGGAATGTACAATTGTTGTAATTCATCCATGCGGTCTCTAAATGTCTGCCATTGCCCATCCACAGTCAACCCCTTAAGTATCATTCGCCAATCTATCCTAGCCAATTCACGCCTCATACCTTCAAAGTTACCCTTCTTTAAGTTCTGGACCATGGTCTCTGAATTAACTGTATCATTCTCCATCCTAATGCAGAATTCCACCATATTATGGTCACGCTTCCCCAAGGGGCCTCGCACAATGAGATTGCTAATTAGTGCTCTCTCATTACACAACACCCAGTCTAAGATGGCCTCCCCCCTAGTTGGTTCCTCGACATATTGGTCTAGAAAACCATCCCTTATGCACTCCAGGAAATCCTCCTCCACCGTATTGCTTCCAGTTTGGCTAGCCCAATCTATGTGCATATTAAAGTCACCCATTATAACTGCCGCACCTTTATTGCATGCACCCCTAATTTCCTGTTTGATGCCCTCCCCAACATCACTACTACTGTTTGGAGGTCTGTACACAACTCCCACTAACGTTTTTTGCCCTTTGGTCTTCTGCAACTCTACCCATATAGATTCCACATCATCCAAGCTAATGTCTTTCCTAACTATTGCATTAATCTCCTCTTTAACCAGCAATGCTACCCCACCTCCTTTTCCTTTTATTCTATCATTCCTGAATGCTGAATACCCCTGGATGTTGAATCATAAATTTAACAGACCTATACCTGCCAGAAAAGTGTAGCCCCAAGACTAAAGCGTTGTACACACGGTTGCTCGACACAATCCTGAGAAAAGCTAGTGATGCATCAGGAGCAAGGGATTATCACAAGCAGCTGAGACACAAAGGAGGAAGACAAAGGAGATCTATAGTAAATGACGTACTAACTGGAGTAAATACAGGGACCTCTCTAGTAAATGCACTAGATATGCAGGCGATCCAAGCAGGGATAAATATTTTAAGGGGAACGATGGAGGTACTAATGAGGAAACAAGCCAGGATAGGGATGGATGATAGATGATTAATGACAGACAAACTGGAGTGTTTCAATCCTCCTTTGTATTATTATCTTCTACCATGTTATGTGAACCACCCATTCCCACAGCTTGCCTCCCCACGATACGCCTGCTTTCCTATCACACACTACACTCCTGAGAATTGCAAGGTTAGCTATAATACTTTTAGAAATACTAATGATTTTACCCCTTCAATTCCCCCCTTTGGTCATATGGCTATTCGAAAGTGCAATGAAGGTTTACCAGACTGATTCCCAGGATGGCAGGACTGACATATGAAGAAAGACTGGATCGACTAGGCTTATATTCAATGGAATTTAGAAGAATGAGAAGGGATCTCATAGAAACATATAAAATTCTGACGAATTGGACAGGTTAGATGCAGGAAGAATGTTCCCGATGTTGAGGAAGTCGAGAACCAGGGGTCACAGTCTAAGGATAAGGGGTAAGCCATTTAGTACTGAGATGAGGAGAAACTTCTTCACTGAGAGCATGTGGAATTCTCTACCACAGAAAGTTGTTGAGGCCAGTTCATTAGATGTAATCAAAATGGAGTTAGATGTGGCCCTTATGGCTAAAGGGATCAAGGGGTATGGAGAGAAAGCAGGAATGGGGTACTGAAGTGCATGATCAGCCAAGATCATATTGAATAGTGGTGCAGGCTCGAAGGGCCGAATGGCCTACCCCTGCATCAATTTTCTATGTTTCTAGGACAGACACATAGGTCTGGAAACAAGTTCTTTACAAATAATGATGTAGCACGTAACTAATCAGATAAGAGGTGCACAAAAGTGACATAATGAAATTGTATGTACCAATTAAATTGTTGTCACTAGATGAGGACTTGTGACATGTTAGGGGAAACAATCAATGCACAACTTCCGTGCGTATGCTTCATGAATTTGTATGTATTTTGAATGTATAAAAATAGCAGCCCTGAAGCTGCTCAGAGAGAATGGCTGGTTTGGATCATCGAGTTACTGAAATGTTGAAGTTGTCCCTCCTTTAATCGAGTACTTTATAATAAACGATTCTTTTCTCCGAAACAGGCCTGTGTTGAGTATTTTTGAATACTCCACAAGAGCCACAAAATGGAAACTGGCGCCCATTTATCGGACACTTATCGCCGAGCGTTACTTTCCCCATGTACGTAATGCCAGGAAAAAATAATACCCCCCGCCCACTTTTTTGGGGTGGAATCATCAGAATGGGGGAAACCAACACCCATAATATTACCCAGCATTACTTTCTGCACGTAATTAATGCCAAGATTCAATAATACCGACCGCCCACTTTATTTTGTCGTAAAGATCATATTTTCCCAAACGCCCAGTATATCACCCAGCGTCACTTTCACCACCTCGCACACATCTCGCCCACAATATCGCTCGCCAAAACCACCACTCTGAAAAAGTGAAACTGACCTGAACGAATCACAGCGGTGCGGCTGCCATTTTTCAAATCGCAGGTCTGTAGGGGATGGTGGGTTTGTCAGCCTTTTCTGACCTTGAAGTTTCGAACCGTCCCACTCCCTGGTTCTAGGGCTTGAAATTATTTAGGGGTTGTGATAGATGTAGACAGACAACTGTTTGGTGCAAGAACAAATATTTTATTTAGAAAATAGCACACCACACTAATTAACTTAATAGCATATAACAAAATGTACAGAAAAAGGGGGAAAACGCATATGCAACGGTACAGAGGTTATGCAGTGAAAAAAAAAACCACCTCCCACCACAACACTAACTAAGTTATGCTCTGAAATTGCAGGGAATATGCTCACCAAAGGATTTCTCCACAGTTTAGACCAGTTGCACACTGCTTTCTCTCTCCTCAATCTTATGGATTCCTTGCTGGTTGCGGTGTCTTCGGTATTAGCACTGGTCGACGTTTTGAAGGTAAATAAGTTTTTTCCTTGAGTCAGCGCTGGATAATTGTTGGTTTTTCAGTGACTCCGAGGCTTCTTGTTAGGTTCTTCTTGTGTTGCTGTAACCTCGTGGGGCAAGTTAGATGTTTCAAAGCCAGAGTCAAAGAGCCCAGAGTCTAAGTGCTTTTCCAGAGTGTTCTCGGGTACGTTTCTTCAAAAGTGTTTCCTCAGCCCAAAAGTTTTCCCTGCCCAAGCTACCAGCAAGGCCCCCAGTTATACCTGAGAGGCTGCTTAAACTTTCGCGCCAAAACTCGGGTGCACAATTGATTTTTGATGACTGCTTTTGTGCGATTTTGGCAGGCTGATCAACTCTAATGTGATCCCTTTGTGAGAATGTTGGTGAGCTGATTGAGCATTAGCATGATACAAGATTCCCAAAGATGTTGACGGGGTTTTCAGATGGTGCTGTTAGAATGTAATCAGGTCTTGATACTGTCCATTGTGGTTTTGCTGATGCCAGGGTTTTTCTGTATAGCCGTTTTAAGAACTATTAAAATATGTGTGTATCTGGTTCCCTTGTAAGTGGGCTTTTGTTGGACTGCTCATGTCACCCTGGGGCCTGCCCCCAAGGTGGGTTAGCAGCCCTATAATGATCCCATTTCCCTATGCAACCCAGCATACAATGTAAAATGTGCAAACTCAATCTAAAAGGCCGTAGTTTAGTGCAAAGGTGCCTAATAGTGAGATATTTCTGTCCACATTTCCCCTCCAAAAGTCTAACACAGTTCCCTTTTAAATTCGAGACACATGTTCATTGAGTAGGGAGTTCCAGAATTTTGTGAATCCTACAGTCCCGCCTTTGACACTATTCCCTTATAGTGTCACCGTTGGTGAACAAAATTCCTAACATCCCAGAGCCAAACCTTCCCTCAATTACCTAGTTTGAAAAAAAAACCTCGAAACATTACATTTCCCTCACGAATACAATACATCAAGTATGCCTTTTGTGTTACAAGTTCCATTGGTAGAGGGGATCCAATCCCACCCCCCTCCACTCTTATATGTCATACTTTAATACATTTCAAGATTCTTCAAGGTACATTACAAACATTCAGAGTAAGCTCAAACATTACAAAATTTTAATGTACATTCCCCTAGGCGTATCTTACAGCCGCGAGGTCAGTTAAACATTAACCAAACATTCCAGTTACACACCACTTCTATATAAATAAAATACAGCACTTTATACAGAAAAACCAAAATAATACTTAAATGCCCAATATTTCCCTTTTAACCCAAACCCCTGTGCTTGTACAGAAGTCTGGGACTTTAAATTTAAATAGAAATCCCTGCGATTGTACTGCTGTACCTCAAATCTCTGTTCCATGTTTTACTCCCTCCCTCCACACACATGTCTTGCAGCTTATTCAGGACTCTAGTGCCGGGATCGGCGGCCTTTTTTCCTCTTCCTGCAACTAGTCCGCAGTAAATACACTACAATGACAAGCTGACACAAAACAAGAGTATGGGAGGCAATTCGAATCCATGGAGGGACTTCTATGTTCTCCATCAAATCCCACCAGAGTGGAACTTTTATCTCTGTGATTTCCCTCCCAACTTGCATTGTTTTCTGTTCTAGCGTGTAGAAATGTTTCTGGGACACTTCCAATGCCTTGAGCAGAGCGGTGAGATGTTCTGGCAGAGGGGGGATTGTATACCTGAAATGTGCAATGTAATTTTGCAGGTTTGTTACATTGCTGCTGACAGTGAGGTGAATGGTAGAGGGTCCAGGAATGGGTAATATTCGTTCCTGGGACACTTTAACTTCTGCCTCGGGTTTAAAACAGAAACTGCTTTCTCTCACTGGGCACCAGATGTAGGGTCCGTGTTGATAGCGGGGCGCACTGGTAGTGACACAATATGTCCCACCCCCTATGTATTCCACTTGTGGATGAACGTGGTCTTGAGCCATCACCTCTATAGTGCAGTTGATAGGCCGTGCACCAGCAGCTTTAAACCGCATTGTGATCTTGCATAGGGATTCAAGTGCTGGGGGCACAGTATTACATGTGCACCACGGCTCCGACATCCGGAGAGGTCAGTACCTGTTATAGCGTGCTTCCACTTTACGACATAAGATGGGACCGCTGTGAAACGAATGTGTGCTCCTCCCTGAATGACCCCTATATTCTCCACACTGTAAACGGGTGCAGGTCAGGATGTCTTACTCATGACTGGCATCCTGACCACTACCCCCATAAGTGTATGGTTGGACCGTCCGCAGTCTACTGGTACAGGATAGGCTTCAGAGGCTAGACGAAGCTGACATGGACTTAGTGAATGACTATACGGGTGGAGTGCTGCGAGGTGCTTGTTACTGATCCAGGAGGGGACTTGACCTTGGCTCAAGTCCTCCAGGTCGCTGCGGCCCTACCCCAGCAACCATGCCGCGAACCTGATCTTCGGATCAAGCGGCACACCTCATTCTGTGCCGCCTGATCCGAAGATTTCCGATCCTCCCGTATCAGTGCAGTCTTTGCGTGTCTTTCCAGCTCTTCAATAATATCTTTTAAATGGACCGTCATAACTTGGTCCTCATGTAGCTCTGAGCCTACCACTGTATTCTCATCCTCCAATATTTTGCGTAACTGATCCTTAAGTCCATTAATTTGAATCTGGAGTTCCACATCGTCCATGCTGTTGACGACTGAGGACCCAGTGTTTTAAGCCGTAAAAATATCGTTCCACGTCCCTCTTCTCTGCCTCCCTGTATCACTATTTTGCTCTGCGGGGAAACTGTACAAATGTTCTTTATCCACCTCCCCAAAGTCTAGCTCGTAGAAACGTCGAAACATATCCCGAAGTAGAGCTTGATACAATCGCTCTGTCTCCTTGGGGCACTATGCCAGTAAGTGGACTTCTGTCAAATTTATTATTACTGATGTCACTGCATAGTGTACCCCCGGTATAGGATTTTTCCTGTAGTTATTAAAACTACCCTGTTCCTTGGTCCCTTGGTAGTTGTGGGATACCTCTCTAGTATGGTCTTAGCTGGCGGTGTGATCGGTGGGGACCCTCTAGGCTGTGCGACTAATTCTGTGGCATTTATTGGGGTCAGGGGATGTGGGATCACACAGGCGTATAGGCTTTGGTCCCACACCATCCCCTTCCCTGAATCCTGCCACTGTCTAATGAAAACCATAGAGATGCCTGCTGGACAGACCTTCTCCGAGCCCCACATGCACACATACATTCCTTGCTCTGACTCCCACCATTTATCCCAACATACTCTCACTCCGTCTGGGGCACTCATAATGGTCCGGTAGGTATCATTCAGACATTCCCATTCAGCTTCCTGGTCCCCCGCGTCCTTGCTCAACTTTCTGAGCCACCACCACCTACCCAGGGGAATCTGTTCTCTACAACTCAAACACACACACTTTCCTTCCGTCACCCTCACCCAGGAAGCAACAATCTGTACCCTTGGGCATGGGAGGGACGCCTCCCCCAAGTAAACCCGGCCTGGCTGGGGTATTTGTTAGAATTGGACCCCAGCCATCCTGGCCACCTTCCCTCGTGGTGATAGATGGCGACCTCACTCGCGCCTCGCGTACCATCCCCGGTAGTAACGATGGGCGCTCTTCCACCCGAGCACCCAAAGATCCGGGACTCCTCGACATCACCTCCCTTGCCGGTGCTTGCCCCCAGTACGGCGAGTAGGAACAGGATTCCTTCCATCATTTCTGGCTTTCCTGGAGGGATGATAAAACAGACAGCCTTGCCTTTGAGAAAACCTTCTCTGGCTTGGCTACAAGGTAACCTTATTCAAATTTAAACTTGAAAGCTCTAAAATCCAAAACCAAACCACTAACTTAAAACTCAAAACCCCTTTAACTTAGATACTAACTTAAACCAAAGCTATATACAGCGCCACCCGCCTCCGGGTGGCCAGGTTACATCCTGGATGTCCTGTGCCTTCTGCGGTATCTGGGCAGCATTTGTACCGGGGACCATGGCGTCCTAGGCCGTGAGACTTGGTTACTCCTTCTTACGGGATCGGTACTCGGGGGTTTTTCCGAGTCCCATACAATAGTTGGGATGGCCCTTCCCTCTATGCAGTGAACAGCGCCTAACCCTAAAGCTAGTGGGACTACTATCTCCTCTGTTGGTTCCCCATAGTCAGAACGTATGTCCGGTGGGGTTGCTACTTCCCTCACAGGCTTCCCATAATCGGGTTCAATGCCTGGTGGGGCTGTTACCTCTGGTGTGGGCTCGTTCCCTTCAGAGGCTACGACTGGTGGGACTGCTGCCTCCCCTGTTGGTTCCCTACAGTCGGGCACTGCAGGCTGGGGACCTTTTGCCCGTAAGCGGTCTCGCGCCTTCTGCAGTCTTTGTTTCCTGGAGTCCCTCTCGGGACGAAGCAGTCTGTATCATAGCGTAGGGGACCATGGGAACCTGGGCTGTGGGTTGCAGAAGGTCCTTCTAAGGCCTTCGAGAACCTGGGGCTTGTACGAGTCCCAAACAACAGGTGGGACAGCCCCTCCAGTAATGCAGCTCACGGCCCCTACTTGTACGGCCTGTGAGTCTGCCCCCACTATCCCTGCAGTTCCCCCACAGTCAGAGGCTGCTGGCTGGGGCCCCTTGTTCTGAGGATGGCTCACCCCTTCAGCTGCCCTTTCTGCTGAGCTGACCCTGGTCAGGATGCACTGGTTGATGTGGAACCATTTTGTGCGGTGGGCAATTTGACAGCATACACCATGGGGCTTGCTTAATAATATTGTACGGCCCCATGGACAGTGCTTCAAAATCCCCGACCTGCACGAAGTTCCTTACCATCACCTGATCCCTTACTGCCCATTCGTGGTGTCTACGGGGTTCCAACAACAATCGGTTACTCCTGTGCTGCCTCCCCATGTTACCGGCAGCCTGCCAGTGAATCTGTTTGAGGTGCTCAAACAGATTCTTAGTGAAGCTGTCCCGGCTCACTTCCCTGAGTTGGCCCTCAGTAAGCACCAGGGCTAGCACATGGGTGGGAGTTTGCATGATCCAGCCTGTCATAAACTCCTGCGGGGAATATCCCGTGCTTTTCGAGGGGCTGACCCGGACCCCCATTAGGACCAATGGCAAGACCTCCACCCATGCCTTGGGTGAGTCTCCCTTTAGAGTTCGATTCAGTCGCTCCACAGGGCCCGATGACTGCGATGCCGAGCATTTAAGGGTGGCCTGCATCACCTTCCCGGTAAAATGACTTTCCTGGTCGGACTCCACATACCGTGGAAGTCCCTACTGTGAGAACACTTCCCTAACTAAAATTCTAGCTGTCCCTAGTGCAGTCGCTGGGCGGCACGGGAAGGCTTCCATCCATTTGGAGAAAACATCTACCAAAAGCAGGCAGTATTTGTATCCTCCTTGGGCGGTGGGTAGGGGCCCGATGTAGTCGATCTGAATCGACTGCCATGGTCCCTCTACTCTTCTAATATGCCTCATGGACACCTTACTTTTCTGGGGGTCAGGGTTGTTGGCTGCACATACCAAACACTCCGAGCAAAACTGCCAGACATCCTCCCTGAGACCCAGCCACCACCCTGCCTGTTCCACTCTTTGCCAGGTGGTCTCAGGTCCGGGGTGTCCGGCTCCTGGACCCCCGTGGGCCAGTTGGAGGAATTCCCTTTGGTGCTGCTGCGGAACAATCCACTGATGCCATGGAACAACATGCTTTCCTTTACAGCCACTTTAGCTGTGCCGTACGGACCCTCTACTTTCTCTCCCTTGGCTAGCAAACACAAGACAGATATCAGGACAGAGTCCTGCGCCTGAACCATTTTAAGGTCCGGGGCCAATGCTACCCCTGCACTCCCTTGTGTCCTGTCTCTGCCCTTAATTGCTGCCACAGGTCCTAAATTGTACAGGTCCCAGAAACTGCCCGTACGAGCACCCTCTTTAGCTAGGGTGTCTGCTGGTTACCCTCCCCACGAGGTTCGGCCTTTGAGTGGACCTTTACCTTATGTATATACACCTGCCCTTCACTGCCTATAGCCCGCATGATTCTCTCCAGCAACGGTTTGATTGCTAGGGGTTTCCCGTCCGCAGATGTATACCCGCGACGGGACCAGATGGCCAGGTATTCTGTACACGAATTGCAGGTAAACATGCTATCTGAACAAATCGTGTACTGGGTAGGGAACTCCTCGGGGTGGGTCACAACCTACACCACCGCCAACGGTTCAACATGCTGGGCGCTCATGGTGCTCGGGAGCTTAATCGCCAGGGCAATGCCTGCCCGCAGCCTGCGTGTCGCTCGCCTGCCGACACTGTGCTGGAGCAGTCAATGTAGATTTCGCGGCCTGTGGGATGTATCCCGGCCCGAAATCCTACATCGACGTCCTATACCCCTTCTATGGAACACCTATGAGCCACCCCTGAGTAGATCATGTTGGCCGCTCGTCTAGGCTTGCAAAGACCTTTCACCTTTAAGTCCATTTGGGAGAGAAGTAGGGTCCAGCGAGCAATGCGGGCACTGCTCACAGTCTTTAATTCTCCCATCTCGGAGCATTTGAGTGGGCGTGTGATGGGTGAGGAGCATAATTGGAGACTCCCCTGTAAAGATAAGGAATCTTTTTACCGCCCAATGAGTGGCGAGGAGATGTCTCTCACAGTTGAAGTATGCCTTCTCCACATTTGTGAGGACCCTGGAAGAATGGACCACCGGTCTGAGCTGGCCATGTCGCTCCTGAAGCAAGTCTGCTCAGGCCATCCCCACTGGCTGCTACCTCCAGGAAAAACTCCTCATCCGCATCAATAGCCCCTAAAGCTGGTGCGGTTTGCAGGTTTTTTTTTAAATTGAGTGAACGCCTCCTCGCAGCTTTTATCCCAGTCCCACTCCACTCCTTTGTGAAGGAGTCGGAGTAGGGGGGCTGCTGTGGCTGCGTAGTCCTCAATATAATCCCAGCAGTAACCGATAAGCCCGAGGAAAGATCTTACTCCAGTAACAGAATGAGGGGCTGGCAATTCCTGCACTGCTTCTCTCCTGGGCTTATCTATAGCCCTCTCACCTGCACGCACAGTCAGCCCCAGGAATTTTACTTCTGGCTGGCCGATCTGAGCCTTCTTTGGGTTGACTTTCAAGCCCTCTTCTTTTAGCAGTCCCAGCAGTTCAGCCAGCAGTGGGCCGTGCTCCTCCCCCTTGTCAGTGAATAGGAGCATACTGTACCTACTGCTGGGGCTTGCTGAATTGTTTTAGACAATTTGCCATGCATTGGTGGAATGTACTGGGGCAGTTATGAAACCCCTGGGGAAGGCAGTTCCACGTGTGTCGCTGGCCCTTGAAGGTAAAAGCAAATTTGTACTAGTCCCCTCTCTTTAACGGGATGGACCAGAAACCGTTTGAGATATCCAGCACCGTGAAGGTGCACGCGTATGCTTCCAATTAGGTCGGTGACTGCAGCGACCGTGGGCGCGCAGGCTGGGATATTGCGGTTGAGGACCCGATAGTCCACAGTGGCTCTCCATGAATTGTCCGGTTTCCTAATCGCCCAAAGTGGTGAGTTCACGTGGGTGGCTATCGGCCTCAACACTCCCTGTGTGACTCGGGAACATAGGGCAAGCTCCAGGTCTGCCTCCGCCTTCCGAGGGAAATTATACTGTTTTTGGGGCCTGGCAATGGGTTCCCCATCTACGCTAACCTCGACCCCTGGTACCCTTCCACAATCATGCTTGTGGGTGGCGAATGCACTGAGATTTGCCCACACAAACGCCTGATACTCTTTGGGGGTACTACTTACCAGTAACTTGAGGTCATAGCCTTCTTTTGGCTTTACCATGCATAGGGTCCCTTTGCCTTGTATCCCCGGGATCACTATTAGTTCTTTCTCTTCCCCCGTGTACACCGCTCCCCATAGACAATGATTTCTAAGATCCAGTAGGACCTTGTGGCCAATAATGAAATCTGCACCTAGGATCCCTGTTCCCTCTTCCTCCCACTTCATGAGGACACACGTCTACTTGGTGTGGAGTGCTCCTAAGTCAATTGATGGTGGAATGGAGAATGAGCCAGCTTGCTCATTACCTATGAACCCTACCAAGGTAAACGGGACTCAGTTCGACAGAGGTGAGGTGGTTGGGTTATCCACATAGATGATGGTGCTGGAAGCACCAGTGTCTAGCAGATAGGTCCCTTTAATCCTCTCCACCTCCATCTTCATGCAAGGTCGTTTCCACTCATCATATTGTAAAGGGCACAAGTATATTGGCTGTGCTGGCTCCAGTCATGGATCAGGATTAGGTGGGGCAGATGGGGTTGCGCCGATGGCTACAGCTACCTTCCCTGAGCCCATTATCATAGTTCGGAGCGCAGCCACAATCTCATCGAAATTGCCAGAGGGATTGTGTGCCACAGGTCCGGATTTTTGGGCCAGGGCTGTTCAACCTTTTGTGGCAGGGGATTCCTTTAAAGGTGGGGATTCCTTTCCTGCCCTATCTTTCCAAAGACTTCGGTAATCCTTACGCCAGTGTCCACTTTTTCCGCACCCATAGCACGTACTCTTTGAGTCAGAAGGGCTCCCCCACCTTCCCAGTGCCATTCTCTCCTGGAATTACTGGGCCGGATCTCGTGGACCCTTCCTTTTTGTGGGGCCTCAACTGTCCCTCTGCCGTTCCGTCTAACCACTGACACCTCGGTAGCGGTGGGTCTCTGGGGTCGAACCACAGCTCGGCTTCAGCCTTTGCTCGTGGCAGGCAGCTGGCCACTAGGCTGCTGTTGGTTCCCAGTCCAGGTGTTCCCGGTCGAGATCTCCTCCACATGCTCTCTTGTAGACGGGCCACAGCCTGTCTGCGAAAGCCAGTGGAGTTTCGCCTGCCTGTGGCAGGGTTTTCTCGACCCGGGAAAACGGACTTCCATCATTTAGGCCCAGAACCTCTAACACTCTTCTTGGATTGCAGCGCATGTGCTCTGCCCCTTCTTGATATCTGCAGAGAGGGCCTGGTATACCTTGCGATCCAAGGAGAAAAGCAGCATTTAGCCTGTTCGACCTCATCGCAGCCGTTTATGCCTGCTCTATGTCCATAAAATGCACCAAGGGGTCCCCTTGAGGGGTTAACTTTACTAAATGAGCTACCATTGCCCAGAGCTGCTGGGTTCCATGGGGGATTACACATTGGCTCTCCAGGGCCCCTTGTCCCTGACCACCGTTGCCGGCACCATACTTTTGTTGTCGAATCGAGCACATCAGCCCCGGTCCTGACACCCCTTGTATTTCCTCGGTGTCGCACTCTCACTGTACTGCCAGGCTTAACCTCGGTAGGGCTACAGGCGGTGATTGGACGCCCCTTTCTGCCACTCTATCCCTCTCCCCCTCTACTCCCCCTGGCTCCTGCACGTCTCCCTTAGGAGCGCTTGGGCTTATCAGGCATACCATTTATTGTGTTCCGAACACAGATGAGGCTGCACACAAGGAGGTTAAAGTAACAGTGACCTCAGTCTTTAATAAGACACTCCAGAGTGAGGAACAGGCCTTAGGGGCCGGCTTATATACAGTGCTCCCAAGGGATACTGGGATCCCTTGGGACTTCAGGGGATGAGCTCCCTGGTGGCGGAACATGGGAGTGCATGCTTTACAGATACACAACATCATTCCCTTAGCATTAGAAAGGGACTGGGTTAAACTTTTTATCTTGGCCTCACAGGCCCCGTGATCCTCCACCCCAAAGCCTTTGCTACTGGCTACTTTATAGGCTGCCTGTACATCCCTCCTGTTCACTTATTACTTTTGTTAGGTGGGCATTTTCCTCCCACAGCGCTAGCTCATTCTCCTTTGCCTCTGTTACTTGGCATTGGAAATAGTCCTGCTTATTCCTATGGGTCTCCTCTGGCTGTAATCTGCTATGTTAATTCCTCAAACATTTTCTCCTCTGCCATAGCCCTTACGGCTGAGTGCTCTTCGGATTCCCAGAGATCTGCTACCAACTTCTTGACCTTCCTATCCAGCAACTGGATCTGTCTTTGGCAGCAGACCAACCAAGTAGCCTGCTATATTGACCTTTTATGGTCCTTGCTCTCAGTCCACTTAGCAGCTGCGTCCACTGGATGCTCAGCCCATAACAGGCTTATTGTTGTGTATGCATGCCTGTTTACTTTGTGATGTCTGTAACACTGTTATGCCACACTGAATGTACCCTTATACTGTACACACCTTACCTGTACACCAGAGGGTGCTGCTGCTGAAGACCCAAGAGTTACCTGCACATGGCAGGTAACCCAGTGTAAAAAGGAACTCACAGCTTGTTGTACTCACTCAGGAGCTGCAAATAAAGGACTACAGGTCTACACGGTTTAAGTATCATACCCTGCCTCGTGGAGTCATTACTAAAAGGTGCCTACATACACTACAACTGTCGATGGGAATACGAGGTCACGAACTACACGCTCAACATGTCTAACCTCAGCAACTTCTAGCAATTTACAGAGGGGGAAGATTGGGACGCTTTTGTGGAAAGATTGGAATTTTTTTTTAGCCAACGACCTGGAAGGGGACACACCGGCTACACTACCTAACAAATGCAGAGCCATCCTGCTTAGCAGTTGTGGGCCCACCATCTATTGTCTCGTCAAGGACTTACTAGCCCCGGAGAAGACAACCACCAAGAGCTATGAAGAACTTGCAACAATCATACAGGAACAATTAAAACCGAAAGAAAGCATCCTCACAGCCAGGTGACCTGAGGGCCAAGAAATTGCCAAGTATGCTGCACACTTAAGAAGACTAGCTGCTCCGTGTGATTTTGGCGACCACCTTAATGAAGCACTAAGGGACATACTTGTCATCGGAATCGGCCACGAAGGCCTCCTACACCAATTGCTCTTGGCTGACATCACGGTCACTCTGCAGAAAGCAATCCAAGTGAGCCAGGCCTACATGGTTTCGGCCGGCGACTCCAAGCGAATACTAACCCAGGACTCTAAACCAGCGAGCACAGTGCACCGCATGGGGATATTTCTAAAGGCAGAAATGCTGCACCTGAGTCCGCCACTGATTAGGGTAAATCAGATGGCCCCGTGCTGGTGCTGTGGAGGAAACCACAGGGCCCACCAGTGCCGCTACAAAGTCTATGCATGCAAAGGCTGCAAAGAGAAAGGGCACCTTCAGAGAATGTGTAGAAAACGCTTTACTCACCGCGTCTCTGATGAGTTGGCTGATCACCGGGGCTCCGACACAGATGAAGAGGAAGTTGCTCAAACCCTGGAAGAAGAGTATGGAATCTTTACCTGCTCCACCGAAAGTTCTCCGTGGACGATGGAAGTGGACATCGACGGGGTCCCAGCCTCCATGGAAATCGACACAGAGGCGAGCCAGTCTGTGATGAGCTAAATGACTTTTGAAAAAATTTGGATGAATCCCCCCACTCGACCAAAACTGTCTCCTGTCTATGTGAAGCTGCTCAACTATACCAAAGGGAAAATCCAAATCGTTGGCAGCGCGGACGTCCAGGTCTCCCAGGGCGGCGTGTTGAACAAACTCCCGCTGTGGATTGTAGCAGGCGATGGTCCCACGCTGCTGGGCAGGAATTGGATGAACCCGGTCCACATCAGGCGAAGTGGTCGTGTGGAAGAAAAGACCACCATAGCCCACCTGCAGGAAAGCCAGGAAATGGCTGCAAAACCAGCACCATGAGGAGAAAAACTTGTAATCAAAATGGCCGCGGCCATACCACAAGTGAGCATGGAGGAGCATCACATGACACCGAGCGGCCAATCGGATTTGAAGGCTCCCTTAAAGGAGACCGGTAACCCAAAAAATTTAAAGGGGAAGTTTCAACTATTGTAGTACACGGAGTTTAAAGCTAAAGATGCAATTAAAGGGTGCAAGTATGAAAACGTATGCAATGTAACCATGAATTGTGATGCTGGTTTAACTAATGTGACTAATGAGATAAATGCAGGTGTCAGTAAGGTTAAAAACAAGTTTATTATGCTTAACAATAATGATAGAGAATGTGAAATGCCTAATGTAACCATGTCTGTTGAAACCAGGACACCCAAAAGTGATGCAAATGCTAGAATGTATAATGCAGGCTCGACTATGTGTGATCAGAGCCAAGGTGTCATGTATACTGGTAGGACACTGCCAAAGGACATTGGGTCCCACAGGGACCATGCTGATGCCAATGGAATCCCCCTGTGGGAGACCCCCAGGTCCAGCAGGCTACCTGACCATGTAGCCTGGACCTTTGGAATTAATGTGATGCCCCTTGCAGGACACACACACAGCCAGTGGGAGCAGACCCACTACAGGGACAGTGGTCAATGGGCAGACCAGCCACCACCAATGGCAACCGGCACCAGACCAGCCCTACAACCCCTAGCCACCAGGGCCAACACCAGGAGCATGAGGCCAATACCCTCCAGCTTCCCTGGCAAACCCTGGGATGACCTGACCCTCATCCCAATTGGTGGACCAGGAGCCCACCCAGTCTTGTGGCCCTGCTCACCAGACCACAACTACCCACATCACAGTGTATACACACCACCCACAACTGCCATGGCTATCCCTCCCTGAGGGATCCCACAAAAGTGACACCCACTTGGTCTATGTGTAAGGGAGGGGAAACGTATGAGGCCAGCCTCAAGTGCAGGGGTCACACCTAGCAACCACACAACCCTCACCACAACCTCCCATAGCCCACCACTGATCACCTCCCCTGGTCATGACAATAAGGATATGAAAAATGCTTCGGGGGGAGCATTGTTGTGTATGCATGCCTGTTTACTGTGTGATGTCTGTAACACTGTTATGCAACACTGAGTGTACCCTTATACTGTTCACACCTTACCTGTACACCAGAGGGTGCTGCTGCTGAAGACCCTTATACTGCACACGGCAGGTAACCCAGTATAAAAAGGAACTCACAGCTTGTTGTACTCACCCAGGAGCTGCAAATAAAGGACTACAGGTCTACACAGTTTAAGTATCATACCCTGCCTCATGGAGTCATGAATAAAGGTGCCTACATACACAACACTTATGACCCACTTTTTGGTAATATTTACTTTCTTAAATACATATTCGGAGATTCTTTCCTCCATTTTTGTTCTTTCCACCAGAACCGAGTCTCCATTCTCACATCCTTTGTATCAAGCTCCTAACTGGCTCGCCATTATGTAGGGGGTGGTGGGTTTGTCAGCCTTTTCTGACCTTGACGGTTCGAATCGTCCCGCTCCCTGGTTCTCGGGCTTGGAATTATTTAGGGAGTGTGATAGATGTAGACAGATAACTGTTTGATGCAAGAACAAATATTTTATTTCGAAAATAGCACACCACATTAATTAACTTAATAGCATATAACAAAATGTACATAAAAAGGGGGAAAACGTATCCGCAACGGGTACAGAGGTTATGCAGTGAAAAGAACCACCTCCCACCACTACACTAACTAAGTTAGGCTCTGAAATTGCAGGGAATATGCTCACCAAAGGATTTCTCCACAGTTTAGATCAGTTGCACACTGCTTTCTCTCTCCTCAATCTTGTGGATTCCTTGCTGGTTGCAGTGTCTTCGGTATTAGCACTGGTCGACGTATTGAAGGTAAATACGTTTTTTCCTTGAGTCAGCGCTGGATGATTGTTGGTTTTTCAGTGACTCCGAGGCTTTTTGTTAGGTTCTTGTTGCATTGCTGTAACCTCGTGGGGCAAGTTAGATGTTTCAAAGCCAGAGTCAAAGAGCCCAGAGTCTAAGTGCTTTTCCAGAGTGTTCTTGGGTACGTTTCTTCAAAAGTGTTTCCTCAGCCCAAAAGTTTTCCCTGTCCAAGCTATCAGCAAGGCCCCCAGTTATACCTGAGAGGCTGCTTAAACTTTTGCGCCAAAACTCGGGTACACAATTGATTTTTGATGATGGCTTTTGTGCGATTTTGGCAGGCTGATCAACTCTAATGTGATCCCTTTGTGAGAATTGTGGAGGGCTGATTGAGCATTAACATGATACAAGATTCCCAAAGGTGTTGACGGGGTTTTCAGATGGTGCTGTTAGAATGTAATCAGGTCTTGATACTGTCCATTGTGTGTTTTGCTGATGCCAGGGTTTTTCTGTATAGCCGTTTTAAGAACTATTAAAATATGTATGTATCTGGGTCCCTAGTAAGTGGGCTTTTGTTAGACTGCTAATGCCTCCCTGGGATGTGCCTCCCAGGTGGGTTAGCAGCCCTATAATGATCCCATTTCCCTATGCAGACCCAGCATACAATGTAAAATGTCCAAACTCGATCTAAAAGGCCGTAGTTTAGTCCAAAGGTGCCTAATAGTGAGATATTTCTGTCCACATTTCTCCTCCAAAAGTCTAACACAGTTCCCTTTTAAATTCCCAACACATGTCCATTGAGTAGGAGGTCCCAGAATTTTGTGAATCCTACAGGTCGCGTCAATCAAAGACTGCTTCAACTTCGGGGGAATTTGGATTGATTCTGGAGTTTTTCTCAGGTGAAGTGACCATCTCAACAGACATATTTCCAGACTCTGGATGATTGGGGTTTACTGTAGGTGTATTTTAGTGTGGAAATGATTGCTTCTGATCAATTGCTATTATACTTTCATTGGAATGGGGCCAGCCATTTCTCAGCCTGCATTGATTAATACACAGATGCTGCAGAGTGCAAATGGCTCAATGTCAAATGAACATCATTATGTGCCCAATCTAAGACGTGCCAGAATGAGGAGGAGGTCTAGACCATACAGACCCCGCACTTACCTTAACATGTCCGAGCACACCTGCCTTCGGAGACTGCGCTGCCACAAGGTGGTGATCAATAAAATATGCGAGCTCATCAGGCCGGATATGCAGCCTGCTATCAGGACATCAGTCCTGGTCGAGGTCAAGTTCACCGTGGCACTGTCTTTCTATGCATCCGGTTCCTTTTGGGCCTCTGTTGTTGAGATTTGCCCTCTGTCTCACCATGCCACACATTGCTGCATTAGACAGGTCAAAGAGGCCCTGTGTGTGCGTAGTATGGATTTTATCAGCTTCCCCATGACCATGGAGGCTCAGACTGACAGGGCTGGAGCATTCTACCGCATTGCTAATTTCCCCAGGGTGCAGGGAGCAATAAAGTGCATTCACATCGCCTGCAGGCACCTTCTCAGGACCCAGAGATTTTTCGTAACAGAAAAGGATTTCGCTCCCTGAAGGTCCAACTAGTTGTCGACCACAACCAGATAATAATGGCAGTGAATGCCAAATGTCTGGGCAGCTTCGATGAGGCTCTCATTCTACGTGAGAGTGCTGTCTCTGACATGTTTAAGAGTCAGCCACAAGGACAATGCTGGATGCTTGGTGACAACCGATATGGCCTCACCACCTGGCTAATGACCCCACTGCGTGACACCCACACGGAGGCCGAGAAGCGATACAACCAGAGCTACAGAGGCACACGCAATGTGGTCCAGAAAACAATTACTGTGCTTAAGCAGCACTTTAGATGCTTGGAGCACTCACAAGGGGAGCTACAATACAACCCTGAGCAAGTAGCTAAATTCGTGGTCGTGTGCTCCATGCTGCACAACCTGGTTATCAGGAGAGGACAAGAATTGCCAGAAGGGACTGATGGTTCACCTCAGGAGAGAGAGGAACAGGAGGACGAGGGGCTAATTTTCAAACTTGTTGTTGAAATTAGACTCATTCTAGGCTGAACCTGAGGAGAGCTTTTCTCCAAGGGCAACCCTTGATCTATATTTTGACTCTCTACAATCTCAGACTCTTTGTCTGCCTGACTTGGATTCAGACTTAAATTCTGACTTTCTCTTGGACTTATATCTAGTACATCTGATGTAGGATTTGCTACTGGTAACAAGACTATCAGACTCATCTGAAATAATCAAATCCTTCCACATCTGTAGGTAAAATATGATAAATGTGAACAGACCTAACCTTTCCATGATCAAAATGTCTTGACTAAATATGTGTGAGGGACACACATCTTTATTATTCTTCCTGGTAACCACGTTAACCATTTATGATGATGATTCTTCACTCTAACCTTCTGATTCAATTTCACACTTCTCTATCTTACTCTACCTCGATCATGATTCTTTTTCTGTCTTGATTGTTTCTCTTCTATTGACTGTGGCAAGTTTGGCTTTAACAATGAGAACCTGGTTCATGGCTGTTATTTGAGAAACAACTCTGCTATTGTTCTGCCAGTAGTTGTATGAGGAATATTACGATAAGTAATCAAAAATTTGCCAACTGGCTTTTACACACTTTGAATGCTGTGTCGTATTCTTCTGTCCACTTCCAATGGACCTGCTTTTTCAACAGCTCATTCAGTGGATGTAACACTATAGCTAAATTTGGTAGGAACATTCTCATAATAGTTCAAAAAACCCCAAAATGATCAAGTTCAGTGACATTTTTGGGAGTAAGTGAATTCTGATTGTATCCTGCTTTCCCTTGGTTGGATGTAAACTATCTTTGTCTACTCTGTGCCCTAAGTACTCCACTGAGTTTTGAAATAACTCACATTTGTGAGCAGTCACTCATACTCTGTGCTTCTCTAGCCGTTTGAGCATTTCATTCAAAACGTTATTATGGATTTGCATGTTTGCTGCTGAAATGAGTATGTCATCTAAATAACACACTATCTCTTCAAAGCCTTGCAGAATCTGGTTCATCACCTCTTAGAATATGATGGGTCATAAGACTACTCCAAATGATACCCTATTAACCTGATATAGGCCTAGATGATTATTTATAGTCAAGCATGAATTGCACTCCTCATCTAGCACGTGTAAGTAGGCATTTTTTAGGTCTAACTTTGAGAAGATTTAGCCACCTGTCAGCGTTGTGAACAAATCTTCTACATTTGTCAATGTATTGGGTAGATTACCCTCTAGAACTTGGTTTATGTTTACTTTATAATCACCACTCAACCTTATCTGACCATCTGACTTGGGGACAAAAACAATGGGTGTAGCCAGGGGATGGCCCCACACTGTTCAGCAGAATCTGGCTGGGAAAAATCCACTGAAACTGGGACGACATCCGAGCGCTTTCGTCCATCGACGACGCCTCATGTGCCCAGGTTCTGAGCAGATTCTCGTCGTTGTTTGAGCCAGGCATTGGAAGTTTCTCGGGGGCAAAGATGCAGATCTACTTGGTTCCTGGTACATGACCTATCCACCACAAGGCACGGGCAGTACCATATATGATGTGAGAGAAAGTTGAAATTGAGCTAGACAGGCTTCAGCGAAAAGGCATCATCGCGCCGGTGGAGTTCAACGAGTGGGCCAGTCCATTGTTCCGGTTCTCAAAGGCGACGGCACGGTCAGAATTTGTGGGGATTATAAAGTAACGATTAACCGTTTTTTGCTACAGGACCAGTACCTGCTACCCATGGCAGACGACCTATTTGTGACCCTGGCTTGAGGAAAGACGTTTACCAAGTTGGACCTGACCTCGGCCTACTTGACGCAGGAGCTGGAGGAATCTTTGAAAGGCCTCACCTGTATCAACATGCACAAAGGTCTGTTCATCTATAACAGATGCATGTTTGGGATTCGTTCGGCCGTGGCAATTTGCCAACGGAACATGGAGAGCCTGCTAAATGCGATTCCAAGCACCATGGTTTTCCAGGACGACATACTGGTCACTGGTCGGGACATCATCAAACACTTGAAGAATCTGGAAGAGGTTCTAAGTTAGCTAGATTGCATGGGGCTCAGGTTGCATTGCTCAAAGTGTGTTTTCCTAGCGCCAAAGGTTGAGTTCTGCGGCAGACGGCATCAGACCCACCGACGCCAGGACGGAGGCCGTCGAGAATGCGCCGAGACCACAGAATGTGACGAAGCTGCGGTTGTTCCTGGGACTCCTCAACTATTTCGGAAATTTCCTACCCAGGTTAAGCACCTTGCTAGAATCCCGATATGTGCTACTGCGCAAGGGAGATGGCGCAAGGGAGATGGGTATGGGGGATATCTCAAAAGGCTGCTTTTGAGAAAGCCAGAAATCTATTATGTTCCAACAAACTTCTTGTTCTGCATAACCCATGTCACAGATTAGTGCTAGCTTGCAATGCGTCGTCATACAGGGTTGGGTGTGTGTTACTACAGGCTAACGAATCAGGAACATTGCAACCGGTCACCTATGCATCCAGGAGTTTGTCCAAGGCTGAAAGGGCGTGCATTTGCGGGTGAAAAAAATGCATCAGTATTTGTTTGGTCTCAAGTTTGAGATAGAAACTGACCATAAGCCGCTCATATCGCTATTCTCAGAGAGTAAAGGGATTAACACCAATGCCTCTGCCCGCATCTAAAGATGGGTGCTCATGCTGTCGGCATACAACTATGTAACACCACAGACCAGGCACAGAGAACTGCGCCGATGCTCTCAGTTGGCTACCATTGCCCACCACCGGGGTGAAAATAGCACAGCCTGCAGACTTGCTCTTAGTGATGGATGCATTCGAAAACGAAAAGTCACCCGTTACGGCCCGCCAAATCAGGACCTGGACCAGCCAGGATACTTTACTGTCCCTGGTAAAAAAACTTTTCCTCCATGGGAGCTGGTCTAGCATCCCAGCGGAGATGCAGGAAGAGGTCAAGCTTTTCCAGAGGCGCAAGCACGAAATGTCCTTCTAGGCGGACTGTCTTTTGTGGGGTAATCGCGTGGCTTTGCCTAAGAAAGGCAGGGAAACGTTCATATGTGGAATCTATATGGGTAGAGCTGCAGAACACCAAAGGGCAAAAAACGTTAGTGGGAGTTGTGTACAGACCTCCAAACAGTAGTAGTGATGTTGGGGAGGGCATCAAACAGGAAATTAGGGGTGCATGCAATAATGGTGCAGCAGTTATCATGGGTGACTTTAATATGCATATAGATTGGGGTAATCAAACTGGAAGCAATACGGTGGAGGAGGATTTCCTGGAGTGCATAAGGGATGTTTTTTTAGACCAATATGTCGAGGAACCAACTAGGGGGGAGGCCATCTTAGACTGGGTGTTGTGCAATGAGAGAGGATTAATTAGCAATCTCGTTGTGCGAGGCCCCTTGGGGAAGAGTGACCATAATATGGTAGAATTCTACATTAGGATGGAGAATGAAACAGTTAATTCAGAGACCATGGTCCAGAACTTAAAGAAGGGTAACTTTGAAGGTATGAGGTGTGAATTGGCTAGGATAGATTGGCAAATGATACTTAAAGGGTTGACAGTGGATGGGCAATGGCAGACATTTAGAGACCGCATGGATGAACTACAACAATTGTACATCCCTGTCTGGCGTAAAAATAAAAAAGGAAAGGTGGCTCAACCGTGGCTATCAAGGGAAATCAGGGATAGTATTAAAACCAAGGAAGTGGCATACAAATTGGCCAGAAATAGCAGTGAACCCGGGGACTGGGAGAAATTTAGAACTCAGCAGAGGAGGACAAAGGGTTTGATTAGGGCAAGGAAAATAGATTATGAGAGGAAGCTTGCAGGGAACATTAAGGCGGACTGCAAAGGTTTCTATAGATATGTAAAGAGAAAAAGGTTAGTAAAGACAAATGTAGGTCCCCTGCAGTCAGAATCAGGGGAAGTCATAATGGGGAACAAAGAAATGGCAGACCAATTGAACAAGTACTTTGGTTTGGTATTCACGAAGGAGGACACAAACAACCTTCCGGATATAAAAGGGGTTAGAGGGTCTAGTAAGAAGGAGGAACTGAGGGAAATCCTTATTAGTCGGGAAATTGTGTTGGGGAAATTGATGGGATTGAAGGCCGATAAATCCCCAGGGCCTGATGGTCTGCATCCCAGAGTACTTAAGGAGGTGGCCTTGGAAATAGCGGATACATTGACAGTCATTTTCCAACATTTCATAGACTCTGGATCAGTCCTATGGAGTGGAGGTTAGCCAATGTAACACCGCTTTTTAAAAAAGGAGGGAGAGAGAAAACAGGGCATTATAGACCGGTCAGCCTGGCATCAGTAGTGGGTAAAATGATGGAATCAATTATTAAGGATGTCATAGCAGTGCATTTGGAAAGAGGTGACATGATAGGTCCAAGTCAGCATAGATTTGTGAAAGGGAAATCATGCTTGACAAATCTTCTGGAATTTTTTGAGGATATTTCCAGTAGAGTGGACAAGGGAGAACCAGTCGATGTGGTGTATTTGAACTTTCAGAAGGCTTTCGACAAGGTCCCACACAAGAGATTAATGTGCAAAGTTAAAGCACATGGGATTGGGGGTAGTGTGTTGATGTGGATTGAGAACTGGTTGTCAGACAGGAAGCAAAGAGTAGGAGTAAATGGGTACTTTTCAGAATGACAGGCAGTGACTAGTGGGGTACCGCAAGGTTCTGTTCTGGGGCCCCAGCTGTTTACATTGTACATTAATGATTTAGACGAGGGGATTAAATGTAGTATCTCCAAATTTGCGGATGACACGAAGTTGGGTGGCAGTGTGAGCTGCGAGGAGGATGCTATGAGGCTGCAGAATGACTTGGATAGGTTAGATGAATGGGCAAATGCATGGCAGATGCAGTATTATGTGGATAAATGTGAGATTATCCACTTTGGTGGTAAAAACAGAGAGACAGACTATTATCTGAATGATGACAGATTAGGAAAAGGGGAGGTGCAACGAAACCTGGGTGTCATGGTACATCAGTCATTGAAGGTTGGCATGCAGGTACAGCAGGCGGTTAAGAAAGCAAATGGCATGTTGGCCTTCATAGCGAGGGGATTTGAGTACAGGGGCAGAGAGGTGTTACTACAGTTGTACAGGGCCTTGGTGAGGCCACACCTTGAGTATTGTGTACAGTTTTGGTTTCCTAACTTGAGGAAGGACATTCTTGCTATTGAGGGAGTGCAGCGATGGTTCACCAGACTGATTCCCGGGATGGCGGGACTGACATATCAAGAAAGACTGGATCAACTGGGCTTGTATTCACTGGAGTTCAGAGGAATGAGAGGGGATCTCATAGAAACATTTAAAATTCTGATGGGTTTAGACAGGTTAGATGCAGGAAGAATGTTCCCAATGTTGGGGAAGTCCAGAACCAGGGGTCACAGTCTAAGGATAAGGGGTAAGCCATTTAGTACCGAGATGAGGAGAAACTTCTTCACCCAGAGAGTGGTGAACCTGTGGAATTCTCTGCCACAGAAAGTTGTTGAGGCCAATTCACTAAATATATTCAAAAAGGAGTTAGATGTAGTCCTTACTACTAGGGGGATCAAGGGATATGGCGAGAAAGCAGGAATGGGGTACTGAAGTTGCATGTTCAGCCATGAACTCATTGAATGGCGGTTCTGGCTAGAAGGGCCGAATGGCCTACTCCTGCACCTATTTTCTATGTTTCGATGTTTCTATATGCGACCGACACAGTACCCACCCAGGCATAGTAATGATGAAAACCATAGGCAAATCCCATGTGTGGTGGGCCGGCATCTACTCAGACTTCGAATCATGTGTGCGCCAATGCAATACTTGCTCTCAACTGAGCAATGCACCCAGTGAGGCACTGCTAAGTTTGCGGTCGTGGCCCTCCAAACCGTGGTCTAGGATCCACGTTGACTTTGCCAGCCCATTTCTCGGCAAAATATTCTTGTTTGTTGTGGATGCTTTTTCAAAATGGATTGAATGTGTAATAATATCTCTAAGTACGTCTACCGCCACCATCAAAAGCCTACAAGCCATGTTTGCCACACATGGCCTACCGGATGTCCTTGTCAGCGACAATGGGTCATGTTTCACCAGTGCTGAATTCAAGGAATTCATGACCCGCAGTGGGATCAAGCATGTCACATCTGCCCCGTTCAAGCTCGCATGCAACGGCCAGGCAGAACGGACAGTTCAAACCATCAAGCAAAGCTTGAACCGTGTGTCGGAAGGCTCCCTGCAGACCTGACTGTCCCGAGTCCTGCTCAGCTACCGCACCAGACCCCACTCGCTCACTGGGGTTCCCCCAGCCGAGCTGCTCATGAAAAGGGCGCTCAAAACAAGGCTCTTTCTCGTCCGCCCTGATCTCCATGATCACGTTGAGGGCAGGCGGCATCAACAAAGCATGTACCATGATCACGCAAACTTGTCACGCGATATTGAAGTCAATGACCCTGTATTTGTACTCAACTATGGACATGGTCCCAAATGTCTTGCTGGCCGGTCATAGCCAAAGAAGTGAGTTGGGTGTTTCAAATTGGCCAATGGACTTACGTGCAGAAAGCATTTGGACCAAACCAAATTGCTGTTCACAAACAGCCACGAGCAACCCGAAGAGGACACCACCAACTTCGACCCTCCAACACACACACAAGTGGCAACCGACATCACGGTTGACCACAAATCCAAACTCACCATCCCCAGCAGCCCGGCAAGGCCAGCTGCCCAGCAGCCCAGCGAAGAACCAACCAACTCACCCTCACCTTCATTTGTACCAAGACGATCGACAAGGGAGCGAAAAGCCCCAGATCGTCTCACCCTGTAAATAAGTGTACTATTGACTTTGGGAGGGAGTGATATTATGTATGTAACCCTTGGCAACCTGTATCACACCACCACCAGAGGGTCTACCTGTTGGAGTCCCAAGGGATCCCGGCATCCCTTGGGAGCATTGTATATAAGGAGGCCTCCCACACTGTACCTGCACTCTGGAGTTTAATTAATGGAGCGAAGGTCACACTTACTCATTGCATACAGTACTCAGTGTCCTTTCTTATGTGCATAACAGACAGTTTTTAGCAATGTGTTGTCCCAAGCACCGATAGCATGCCTTCAATTCACTGTTACCTTGGCCAGTTGCTGAGGCCTTGAGGCCCAACTGCCTTTTACTTTTAACCTGCAGGCGATTCACTTCAGTTGTCTGATGAAGGAAATGGTGTAAAATTCTCAGGAGTATTGGCTGGCCATATCCATCGACATAGCTGTCTGACAAGCTAAATCAAAAGTTAGGGGTTGTCAACAATTTCCTTCTGACTGCTTCATTTCTTAAACCACAAGCAAAGCGGTCACTCAATGCTTGGTCTTGAAAGTTTCCGAAATGACAGTGAACGGATAAGTTTTTTAAAGCTACAATGTACTCACTTATACCCACATTAATTGATTGATTTTGTGTTCGAAAACAATAATGTCAACCATTTCCAGGGGCTCAGGACTGTAGTGCTGTTCTAACTTGGTTTGAATCTCCTTTGGCTTTGGCTTAACAGGAACAAGCACATTTTTCAGGGTTTCGTACACCTCGGGGCCTGGTTCAGTCAAGATAATAGCCCGCTTCCTTTCTAAAACCACACGGTTACAGTTTTCATCATCGAGGACTTCAACAACACTATTCGCTGTGAAAAATATTTCTAGCCACTCTACATAAGTCTCTTGGTCATGATGAAACTCACCCAAGTGCCCTTTTATTCCCATAGGCACGGCCATCTGGATTCTGGCAATGTCGACAGTTCAGCCAAGTGTGTTTGAAATTTACCTTGAACTATTAGCTGTTCTACAAAACAAGGAACCTCTCAAGTTTGTCTGTCAGTTGGCAGGATTATTCACCAACAAAAATTTAAGCTAGGGAATCTAAAGAGCCCTTCCTTGTGGCCAATATGTGATATCTTTATACATCACTAATATAAGCACACACACACAAGATGGCTCCTTAACAGGACTGTCACATGTCCTTGCCACATAACCTTTGTCACATGACTTGCCACATGATTTTTTATTTTATTTACTTCAGTAGTCGCATTTCATCAGTAGTTCACTAGGTGGTGCTCCATAACACTTGTCTATACTGAATCTCCTGTGGCACTGCTCACAGTAAACCAGAGGAAATGCTGTTTTGTAACAACAAGAACATTATACCATGTAAACTAGGATGTGGGTGTGTATCTCTTTGAGACTGGAAGTTGTAATTTAAATAAATATTGGGTTCCCTTAAAAGTCAGGAAACAGATCAGGACCTTGGCTTTGTTTGATTGACAGGTCAATTAAGAAGTGATAGATATTGTGGAACTGATATTTTACTGGAGAGAAGGTGCTGAAACAGAGTAGTTGAAGATTGTTTACATCTGTAACAATGAGCTGTGTGCAGGAGGTACAAAGTGTAAAACATCTTAATTGCACCATGAATGATTATGAAGTTTAAGTTTTCCTATACTTACATCTAATTTGGAGCTGTATGATTGTTTCTAACTTGTTTTAATTTACCTAGTTAACTTAATTAATGGGCTCAAGTTTCAGCTCGAGTTGCTCCTATTTTTTTGGAGCAACTAGTTCAGTATGGAGTATCTTAGAAATTGCAATTCTCGGCATTTAGTTTGCTCCAATTCTGGTTAGTTAGAATAGTTTCGTTTTAGAACAGTTTTTTTTTTCAAAAGGGGATGTTACCAGCCACTTACATCTGTTTTGCAAGTTTAGGCAGTGAAAACTTACTCCAAACTAACTTAGAATGGAGTAAGTGTAGATTTTTGTACACTCAGAAAAACATTGCCTACACTTTAGGAATTAAGCGAGGGAGCGAGAGATGGGGGCGGTGGGGAGGGAAGTTAGGGGATTTTACAAGCATTAAACACTTCACTTTTACCAATAAAGAGCCAGCATCAATAATAAATGATAAAGCAATTAAAAAAGAAATGAAATTTTCCTACCTTTCTGAAGCAGTGGCAGCAGGCACTGAGCTGCGATATTTCGGCCGTTCGGCCGTTCGGCCAGGGGATAAGGTCAGCGTGAAAAGCACCGGCAAGCGAGGGCGACATCCACAGAGCCCGGCAGCAGGCACCTAGCTGCGATATTTTGGCCGTTTGCCCAGGGGATAGGGTCGGCGTGAAAAGCACCGGGAGGGAGAACGGCGTCAGCAGAGCCCGGCCCGCAGCAAAGCGAGCTGCGATATTTTGGCCATTCAGCCAGGGGATAGGGGAGGTCTGAAAACTACTGAGAGGGAGGGAGAGCCAGCCAGCCAGCAAGTTTGAAAGTTTAATTTATACTTCAAGTATGGGTGCTGCATTATCAACACCATGGATTATGCAATGGTTCTCCATCAATTCACTGCAGAGGAGAGAATTGATTAGAGCTCACCGCACCAGGAATGTCATAGCCCGTAGGCTGATGGGCAGGAGACCTTACCCATGTCGGCAATATCGAGCCAGGCATTCGTACCTGGACATGAGTGAGGCTGCTTGTGTCAAAAGGCTGCGTTTCCGCAGAGAAGTTGCCATTGAGATCTGTGATATGCTGAGAGCAGATTTACAGCCGAGAAGCAGAACGCTGACTGCCTTGTCTGTTGAAGTGAAGGTTACAGCTGCACTTACCTTCTATGCCTCAGAATTTTTTCAAGCTACAACTGGAGATGTGTGTGCCTTCTCTCAACGTTTAATACATGCCTGTGTTCACCAGGTCACAGCTACACTTTATGCGTGGAGGAATGACTTCATCAAGTTCCCAATGACCGGCCAAGCAATGCATGACATGGCTGTGGGCTTCTCCAGGATTGTCGGCTTCCCAAAGGTACAGGGCTGCATTGATTGTACCTACATCACCTTGCGAGCACCTGTGGAGAATGCTGAGCAGTACTGGAATAGAAAAGATTTCCACTCCATTAATGTGCAGCTTGTGTGTGACAACAAGCAGCGCATCATTTCAGTCGATGCGAGATACCCTGGCAGCACTCATGATGCGTTCATCCTACGCAACAGCGTTATATCTGACATGTTTCAGCAGCAGCCAGAAGGGCAGAGCTGGCTACTGGGAGACAAAGGGTACGGCCTGACCACCTGGCTCATGACGCCCCTATGTGTAACGCGGACGGAAATTGACCATCAATACAACATGTCGCACATTGCGACGCTCGGCATCATAGAGAGAACCATTGGCATCTTGAAACAGCGTTTCCGATGTCTGGACCATTCCGGAGGCCACTTGTAATACTACCCTGAGATTTTCGGTCAGTTCACTATTGTGTGCTGCATGCTGCATAACTTAGCCATCAAGAGGCAGCAGGAGCTGGTAGTGGAACCAGAGGACCCACATGAGGGAAGAGTGCCTGATGATAGTAATTTGGAAGAGTAGGATGAGGATGATGACAATGATCAGGAAAGCATGCAAGTCCCTGATGCCGGAGCAGAAGGTTGGAGGAGGGCGGTCCTAATATGTCCTTACTATACAGTATAAATGCACACAAGGCCCATACTTGAGAGGTCAGTCTGTGACCTGTTACCTTTATTACCAAGACTTCAAGAGGCAGACGGTGGGTGTAGCTTCCCCTTTTATATCGGAAAGTCCAGGTTAGGAATGTCTCCCACAAGTTCGCCCCCTGTGGTCAGTGTTTTCAAGGTGTACAACTTAGGTCAGCTTGTAAATGGGTTACAATGACAGTTGAATACATGACATCACCTCCCCGCCAAAGTCTTATTGGGATCACAGATTAAGTCTCTCTGGTGGTTTACGCTCCCTTGTAGAGCGCCTGAGTTGGGGCTCCGGTTGTTGGGCGCTGGCCTGAGTGTCTGCTGTTTGCGGTGCCTCAGGCCTGTCCGGACTGTCCACAGTGACTGGGCTCTCCTCCACTTGGTTCCGGTGTTCGGTCACCTTTGGTGGAGTAAACTCTACGTCGTGTTCTTCCTCTACTTCTTCTATGGGGTTGCTGAACCTCCTTTTAGGTTGATCCACGTGTTTGCGGCAGATTTGTCCATTGGTAAGTTTAGCTACCAAAACCCTATTCCCCTCTTTGGCAATCACAGTGCTTGCAAGCCATTTGGGCCCTGCAACGTAATTAAGGACAAAAACAGGGTCATTGACATCAATACATCGCGCCCTTGCATTCCTGTCATGGTAGTCACATTGTGACTGACGCCTGCTCTCAACAATTTCTTTCATAGTAGGGTGTATAAGGGATAACCTGGTTTTGAGCGTCCTTTTCACTAGCAGCTCCGTGGATGGAACCCCTGTGAGCGAGTGTGGTTGGGATCTATTGGCCAACAGGAGGCGTCATAAGCGGCTTTGTAGGGAACTCCCTTGGATTCTGAGCATCCACTGTTTGATTATCTGCACTGCTTATTCCGCCTGGCCATTTGAGGCCGGCTTGAACAGTGCCGTTCTGAAATGGTTGATTCCATTGCCTGCCTTAATGTCCTGGAATTCAGTGCTTATGAAGCACAGGCCATTGTCGCTGACCAAGACTCCGGTAGACCGTGGGCGGCGAACATTGCCCGTAGACTTTCTACTGTGGCAGAGGATGTCCTTGAATTTAAAATGACACGCTCAATCCATTTGAAGTAGGCGTTTACTACAACCAAAAAAATTTTTTCCATGGAAGGACCTGCATAGTCCACATGGATGCGTGACCAAGGCTTGGCGGGCCAGGACCAGGGGCTAAGGGGGGCTTCCCTGGGTGCGTTGCCCAGCTGACCACACGTGTTGCACCTGCGAACACAAAGTTCCAGGTCTGCATCTATCCCTGGCCACCAAACGTGTAACCTGGCAATTGCCTTCATCATGACAATGCCCGGGTGCTCATTATGAAGTTCTCTGATAAACACCTCCCTGCCCTTCTGGGGCATGACTACTCGGTTTCCCCACAGCAGGAAATCGGCCTGAATCGAGAGTTCATCCTTGTGCCTATGTAACGGTTTAAACTCCTCAGGGCATGCCCCGTACTTGGCTGCCCAGTCCCCATTCAGGACACATTTCTTAACTAAAGACAGTAGCGGGTCTTTATTTGTCCAGACTTTAATCTGACGGGCTGTCACAGGTGAGCCTTCGCTTTCGAAAGCTTCAACAGCCATGACCATCTCAGCATCATGCTCAGCTGCCCCCTCAGTGGTGGCTAGTGGTAACCTGCTGAGTGCATTGGCACAGTTTTCAGTGCCCGGTCTGTGCCGAATTCTGTAGTCATAGCCGGCTAACGTAAGTGCCCACCTTTGCATGCGGGCCGATGCATTCGCATTTATGGCCTTGTTGTCAGCCAAAAGGAACGTTAGGGGTTTGTGATCTGTCTCCAGCTCAAATTTCATGTCAAACAGGTACGGGTGCATTTTTTTAACTGCATATACACATGCTAGTGCTTCCATTTCTACCATCCCGTAGCCCCTTTCTGCCCGGGACAGACTTCCGGAGGCATAAGCTACCGGATGTAACTGACCATTGGCATTCACATGCTGCAACACACACCCATAGGACGACGCATCACACGTTAAAACTAGTTTCTTACACGGGTCATATAACGTTAACAGTTTGTTGGAGCATAACAAATTGCGTGCTCTATCAAAATCCCTTTCCTGGCTGTCCCCCCAGACCCAATCGCCACCTTTGCATAGGAGCACGTGTAGCGGCTCTAGCAGCGTGCTCAATTTGGGAAGAAAGTTACCAAAATAGTTCAGGAGCCCCAGGAACGAATGCAGCTCCTTCGTGTTACGGGGTCTGGGTGCTCTCTGGATCGCTTCCATTTTGGACGCAGTGGGTCTGATCCCGTCTGCTGCTGGCCTCCTCCCCAGGAATTCTACCTCTGGAGCTAAAAAGACGCACTTCGCCTTTTCCAGTCGCAGCCCTACCCGGTCCAGTCTGCGTAGCACCTCCTCCAGGTTGTGGAGGTGTTCTTCAGTATCACAACCCGTGATGAGGATGTCGTCTTGAAAAACCACCGTCCTTGGAATCGACTTGAGGTTTTCCATATTTCGCTGAAAGATCGCGGTGGCCGAACGAATCCCGAACGGGCATCTGTTATACTCAAACAAACCTTTGCGTGTCGTGATGGTGGTCAGCTTCTTTGACTCACTCGCCAGCTCCTGGGTCATGTAAGCTGAGGTCAGGTCCAATTATGAAAAAAGTTTGCCACCGGATAGCGTCGCAAAGAGGTCCTCCGCTCTCGGTAGCGGGTACTGGTCCTGGAGTGACACCCGATTGATGGTGGCCTTGTAATCGCCACATATCCTGACCGACCCATCCGCCTTGAGCACCGGCATGATCGGGCTCGCCCAGTCACTGAATTCGACTGGCGAGATGATGCCTTCCCTCAGCATGCGGTCCAATTCGTAATCTATCTTTTCCCGCATCACGTACGGCACCGCTCTGGCCTTGTGATGTACTGGCCTGGCGTCCGGGTTTATGTGAATCACTACCTTGGTCCCCATGAAAGTGCCGATGCCGGGTTGAAATAATGAGCCAAATTTGTCCAGGACCTGTAAGCATGATACTCGCTCCAAAGAAGAAATTGCATTGACATCGCCCAATTTCCAGTTCATGACAGCAAGCCAACTCCTCCCCAGTAGTGCGGGACCGTCCCCCGGGACAATCCAGAGTGGCAACCTGTTCTCCGAATCTTTGTGGGTCCTGACTACCGTGGTGCTGCCTAGCACCGGAATGATCTCCTTTGTATATGTCCGTAGCAGTGCATCAATCGGCGATAATTTTGGACTTCTGGCCTTGGACACCCACAACCTTTCGAACTGTTTGATACTCATCAGGGACTGGCTGGCCCGTGTGCAGCTCCATTAGTACTGGGATGCCATTGAGGAGCATTTTCATCATTATCGGTGGCATCCTGATATATGAACTGTATATGTGTTCCACATGAACTAGCTGAACCTCAGCTTCCAGCAATTTACCTCCAGTATTCATTTGGCCACGTAGGGCTTACATCAGGCCCGTCCTCCTCGTACATCAACCTGGCTGCTGGTTTCCTGCACATACACGCTAAGTGACCCCTGATGTTGCAGTTTCTGCAGGTATATTGCTGATACCTGCAAGCTCTGGCGGGTGTTTGCCTCCACACCTCCAACATGAACTAGAGGCCCCATTGTCAGAAACAAAAGGTCCATTACTAGTCGATCGTCTCTGACTGTCTCTGTGACTGTCCTTAAGTGCACCATTAACAGGTGTTGATGGCCCATTACTGGCTGCATTGTCCATTGCGATCGCATGAATCGCCGTTCAGCTAGCCATTGTCTCTGTTGAATTCCCCCTTTGGGTTCGACTGCATGCTGGGGCATGTCCGATTGCCCATGTCTGCCTGGAGAACTGTGTACCGCGTTAACAATGTTGACTCCCTGGTCATTTGCCGCACTTGAGCCAAGATTGTTGCCATAAATCATTCTGGTCTCTTCCTCCCCTGAGATAATTGTCTGGGCTATCAGAGCCACCACTTCCAAGATCAAGTCTTTGCTCTCAATCAGTTTCCTGCATGCCCGATGCCCTGAATAAAAAAGTCTCGCAGCATCTCCGCTCTGCATGCATCTGGGAACTTACATAGGCTCGCCAGTCACCGGAGATCTGCCACGAAGTCTGGAACGCTTTGCCCTTCTTGCCGCCGGTGCGTCTAAAACCGGTGTCTCGCCATGTGCATGCTGCTCGCCGGTTTAAGGTGTTCCCCGATCAACTTACTGAGCTCTTCGAATGTCTTGCCTGCCGGCTTCTCTGGCGCTAGAAGGTCCTTCGTCAGCGAGTAAGTTCTGGATCCACAAACCGTCAGGACATGAGCCCTGCGTTTGTCGGCTGAATCCTGTCCCAACCATTCCTTCGTGACAAAACTTTGCTGTAGTCTCTCAATAAAGGTGTCCCAATGATCACCAACACAGTACCTCTCTTCTGCGCTGCTCGTGGCCATGCTCGCGTGGTTTAAATCCCAGTTTCTCGTCGCCAATAATATGTCCTTACTATACAGTATAAATGCACACGAGGCCCATACTTGGGAGAAGATCACTCAGTGACCTGTTACCTTTATTACCAAGACCTCAAAAGGCAGACGATGGGTGGAGCTTCCACTTTTATACCAGAAAATCCAGGTTAGGAGTGTCTCCCCCAAGTTCGTCCCCTGTGATCAGTGTTCTCAAGGTGTACAACTTAGGTCAGCTTATACATGGGTTACAAAGACAGTTGAATACATGACAGGTCCATCATGCTCCTTTAACGTGATTGCTTGAGCTTTGCGCCAGCAGCTCATCCGTGAACGCTTCAATTACTGATGCCTGATGGCTCAGCGACAACTGTTCCGCATGGACACGTTTTTTTTTTGGAGTTGTTCCTTTGTTGTGTTGTGTTAATGGAACATGATTCAGTTTTAATGTAAAAATATTTTATTGAAAAGTTCACGTTAGCGGAATAAAATATTTCTTGTATCAAACTTTACTTTAAGATCACTTATAAACTTGTAAATTTTATAAACTACAAAAGTTGCAAAACAATTTCAACATGAAAAATCTTACACTCTTAAGATCACTGAAACTTCAAGATCACTTTTTAGGTGCAAAATTAAATAACTTACAAAATATGGGAACATTTACACTATAAGATCACTTAAAAACCCTAAGATCACTTTATAAGTTGTAAAGTTAGAAAACTTACAAAACAATTTCAACTTGAAAAAAGTTACTACAGTTACATCAAGAACAAGAACAAAAGCAGCAAAGAAGGGCTGCAACCATCTCTCATCCACATCTCGGTAAATGTTCACTTCTTCATGGGGGTGTAATTTGATTGGCCGGGCTGTGTGCCCTTATTGCAGCAGCTACCTCACCCAGGCCCTCCCTGACGGCCTGTGCCGTCACTTGCACTCCCTCTGACATTCCCTCCCTCATTTCCTGTGTCATTACTGCTATTTCTCCCATCAGGACCGTTACCTCTTCACCCACTGCACTGACGCTGTCTATGAGTGATTGGGTAAGGTCATTGCTCTCCATACCCAATGCCACAACCTGAGCCACATCTGTTGCACGTTGCATCTCAGGAGAGTGTGATTCCAATCTCCTTCTCCTCTAACTGGGTCAGCCTTGCGACACCACTCCAGTGGGAGGCGCAGGCTGGGACAGTGGGGCAGTGGATGTAAACTGCTGCATTACACCAGCAGCACCACTGGGAGCCGCAACGTCGGAATCTATGAAACCATAGAATGTGGAACCAGAACCTATAGAAGTGGGAGGCGCAGGCTGGGATGGTGGGGCAGTGGGTGTAAACTGCTGCATTACACCACCAGCACCTATGGGACCCGCAACGTCGGAATCTGTGGAACCATAGAATGTCAGACCAGAACATATGCAAGAGTTTGAAACACTGATGTCCGTTGATGTGGGCTCATAAATATTAAGTTCTAAGGTCTCCCCTGAAGACATTTCAGTCAACGTCTGCAGCCACCCTTGGTCTGGATCGTCTGGATCATCAGCATCTAGTTCTTCTGGTTCTTCTTCCATATGTTCAGGATCTTCAGGATTGGCATCATCTTCTGCAAAATATATCCGAACAGTCAAATGGTTAGCAGCGCAGGAGGGGGCAGGATGGGTGGCATGAGTACTCTCACACATAGCAAGCCAGGCAGCAAGTTGATTTGAAGGGCCACGATGCATTTTCAGAACTTACCCTCACCCTCGCGTGTGGGCCCAACTTGTGCTGTGCTGATTGCTTTTCTCCATGTCCGACTCATCAAAGCAGCGACCCTCTGTTGCAAGGGTGTCAGTGGATGTAGATTTGGCACGCCTCCTCCTGTTCGAGTTCTTTCCCTTTTGTTGTGGGCCAATTTCTTCTGCAAAGATTAAAATATAACTTTTTACAGAGTGCGTCTTTCTGCAGGGTGGAACATATACAGATGGTCATATTTACAATTATGATTCCATCGAAAAATGAAAATATTACTTACACTAACTACTTGACTAAGGTCGTGCCATTTCTTTTTACACCGGCTTCCAGATTTCCTGGTATGCACCACTGCGCAGTAATTTTCTGCAACTTGGTTCCAGCGTTTCTTCATTTCTTTGGGTGGCACTTTTGTGTGACCTCTGGTATCCAGCTCCTGCCATCTCTGCTCAATGACATTAACTAGTGTCTCCACTTCCTCATGCAAGAAATTATTTTTTCTTGGTGGACGTTGTTCCATTGCTGTATTGAATTGACACTCTGAGGGCTAGCTGCTCCTCTTCTCCCCACTGCCTCAGGTGCTCCCTCCTTGGTCGGGTTGGCGCGGAGAGGGAGTGAGGTGGCTGATTGAGGCGCCGAAGCTGGGCCTGAGAAATGCTGTGAAGTAGGCTTCTGTGCAACGCGTGCACAGATTGCGGCCGGGTCACTGTCAGCAGTACCCGGCAAGTCTGGGGTACGACTGACAACGCTAGGATCGGCGTGACCTCCCGTAGTCTGGAAAATTCTCTGATCCAGCCCCGGTCAGGTCCCAAGGGTGCCGGGCTGGAGAGTTACAACCTGTACAATTTAGGGATGTGCAATAAATGTTGGCAGTGCCAGTGACACACCTGTCCTAGAAGTAATTTTAAAAAAAATTCATGGCCCTCTGCAGTTAAATATCAACTTTATCACTTCCCTCTTCTAAGTGTGAGGCTATGCCCTCGTATTGCAGAATCTGTGACTAAGTTATAACATAGTGACATTTATTTTTCTGTTTCTTGTTGGAGCTTGAATAATTCAATAATTTTGAAGTGTAAACATTCTCAGATTCTCACAGGTCAGGTACCGCATCCCACTTAACAATTTAATTGCCCTATCCCCAATGTGTAGATTTTTTTTTACAGTACAAGTACCAGAATTACATAAGAACATAAGAAATAGGAGCAGGAGTAGGCCATTTGGCCCCTCGAGCCATTTACATCAGAATACCCAGCCTCTGACCTGCTCCAGTAGCCATGACATTTATGGAGCTGGTCAGTTAAATTTCTGGTCAATGGTGACTCCAGGATGTTGATGGTGGGGAATTCGGTGATGGTAATGCCAGTAAATGTCATGGGGAGGTGGTTAGGTGCTCTTGTTGGAGATGGTCATTGTTTGGCACTTGTGTGGCACGAATGCGTCTTGTCATTTATCAGCCCAGGCCCGGTTGTTGACCAGATCTTCTGCTGCTTGCAGGTATGGACTATTTCATTACCTGAGGAATTGAAAATGGGGCAGAACACTCTGCTATCATCAAGCAGCCCCACTTCTAATATTGGTTGGTGCCATTTGATAGTACTGATGACAGCTCCTTGCATCACTTGCTGATGACTGGGAGTAGGCTTATAGGGTGGTAATTAGCCCTGTTGGATTTGTCCTGTTTTTTGTGGACAGGATATACACGGGCAGTTTTCCACATTGTTGGGTAAATGCCAGTGTTGTAGCTGTACTAGAACAGCTTAGCTAGGGGCACAGCTAGTTCTGGAGAATGGGTCTTCAGCACTACAGCTGGGATGTTATTGGCCTTTGCTATGTCCAGTGCATTCTGTGATAAATTTGTGCAAATCAATGGTCTGACCACAGTTAAGAATACTGCATGGAGTTTTGGGCATGACATTAAAGCGATAGCGTATGTTATAGATTCACCGAGATGATACCTGGGATGAGAAACTAGTTGTTAGGAGAGAGTTTTTTTTTAAAAGTAGAAAGAAATAGCATTTACATAGCAACCGTTCACATTCTCAGGACATACCAAAATATTTCACAGCCAATTCATTGATTATCTTTTTGCATAGTCACTTGTGCGGCAGCCAATTGTGAACTGTAAATTCTCGGAAACAGCAAATAAGATAAATGACCAGATAATCTGTTTTATAGGGCCCAAGTTTCCACATGATTTGCGCCTGATTTTTAGGAGCAACTGGTGGAGAACGGACTATCTTAGAAATTGCAATTCTCCACATTTTTTTTTCTGCAGTTCTAGTCAGGTAGAACAGTTCTAGTTTGGAACAGAATTTTTTCTTCAAAAGGGGGCGTGTCCGGCCACTGACGCCTGATTTCAAAGTTTCCACAGTGAAAACGTACTCCAAACTAAAGTAGAATGGAGCAAGTGAAGATTTTTGTAGAACTGAAAAAACCTGTTCTACACATTAAAAAATC
Organism: Pristiophorus japonicus; assembly: GCF_044704955.1. Taxonomy (NCBI): domain Eukaryota; kingdom Metazoa; phylum Chordata; class Chondrichthyes; family Pristiophoridae; genus Pristiophorus; species Pristiophorus japonicus. The sequence goes on along the minus strand of NC_091978.1, from coordinate 343,274,292 downwards.
AGACGCAGGTTACAAATTAGGCATCCAGAACGAGGTGGGGGGGAAGGGACGGGAACAGCCGTTTCGTTTCCGTGGGGGAGGGGGGAAGGAGACAGTGAAAAGGCTGCAAGTGCTGATGTGCTGATGGCAATGTGCTTTTATTAAAAAAATGTTCAAAAATTAAACAGCTACAAAGAACTACAAAAATGGCCGAGTGCCAATGTTTTTTTCACACTGAGCATGCGCGAACGCTCCAACGCGCATGCGCAGCGTTGCCGGCAGGAAAAAAAACTAATTTAAATAGTACCCGCCCCCTCCCACTTACAAAATCGGCGCGAGTGTAGGCTCCGCCCCCCTGGACGCCACGCCAAACAGACAAGGAGCTGCAGAACGCTCCAGAATTGTGAGGTTTTTTTTAGGCGCCGTTTTAGGCGTGAAAAACGGGCGCCCAGCTCGGAGGGGCGCCCATTTTTTATCGTGTGGAAACTTGGGCCCATAATATTGGAGTGACCATTGCTGCCTGAGACATTAGGAGGAATCTACTCTTCCACTGGCGCCATGGGATCCAACTGAACAGGTAAGAGGGGCCTCAGTTTAACATTTTATTACTCCCCTCTGACAATGCAGTACTGCAGTAATTCTAAAGAGCACCTTTAACATAGTAAAACATCCCAAGGTGCTTCACAGCAGTGTTACAAGACAAAACAGATCAAATTTGACATCGAACCACATAAGAAGAAGTAACGGCAGATAACCTAAAGCTTGGTTAAAGAGGTAGGTTTTAAGGAGTGCCTTGAAGGAGGAAAAAGAGGTAGAGAGGCGGGGAGGTTTAGCAGGGAGTTCCAGAGCTTAGGGCCCAGGCAACAGTAGGCACGGCCACCGATGGTTGAGCGATTATAATCTGGGATGCTCAAGAGGGCAGAATTTGAGGAGCGCAGACATCTCGGGGTGGGGTTTGTGGGGCTAGAGGAGATTACAGAGATAGGGAGGGGCAAGGCCATGGAGGGATTTGAAAATAATGATGAGGAGTTTGAAATCAAGGCGTTATATAACCGGGAGCCAATGTAAGTCAGCGAGCACAGGGGTGATGGGTGAGCAGGACTTGGTGCGAGTGAAGTGTTTTTTAAATTTATGTTTGTGTTTTGTTTGATTTTAGGGGGATTCTCATTGATAGTAAGCACGGAGCTCCCATTGCTGTGAATGAAAATACTACATTGTGATTGGTGGTCCAGGCCCACGTGATCTCAGGATGCTCATACGTTCCTGGAATACGTGGGCCTCTGCGCTGGGCTGCGCATCTAGGTCTCGGAGGGCAAGTCTTCGTTCCTCCGGGACCATCAGGAATTTTCGTAAAAACTTATTCGGTCGGAGGCATCCGCCCGCGGGAAGTATCCAACCGCAATCTTTAGCCCAATACATGCTAAGTAGAGCAGGTTTCCAGTCATCCTGGTTAACTCTTGCCACTGGACCAAGACCTAGCTCTGTCAAGCCCGTGTGATGGCTGGTGTGCAACGGCCACCACACGTTAAAAAATCCACGCACAGGCATCTTCCACCCCTGGAGTTCAGGACTGGAATATCGGGTCCTCCATTGAAACATCTGTGAACTCATCCCTTTTGGTATGGAAGCAAGTCATCCTCATTCGAGGGATCGCTTATGATGATATATAAATGCAAGTCTTTCATTATTTTACCTCCATGATCTGCTGCAGCTCTTGAAAAAGTGGAAGTCAAGATTGGCAATCATATGGGAAGACTGATCCAATCAGCTGTGGTTGAATATATTTGCTGAATAAATTTGTCTGGTTACAATCAATTTGATTGAATGTTGAGTGAGAAGTGTTGCAGAGAAACATTACAAGAATTGTTACACAGAAGTGTAGACTTTACACAAGACTTGTAATATACTTCGATATTATTGACATGTTGACATGTTTCTTATGAAATGTGATGACTATAGTGTGAGATAAAGCAAGTATAATAGAAGAAGTGCACACTACAAATGACAACTTTTAATATGTTCTGGATGCATTGGAAGCCATATACTCAACTTCCCTCCAGGATACCTTGCTGCAAGATGCATATTGTGTAGCATTAATGATATTTTCAGGTGTGTGTTCAGTTTGCACATTGCTTATATGAGTTTGCAGAATAGTGTAGTTTCCCTTTAAAAGTGTGCAGCACAAATGTCAATGCATAGTGCATTAGAACCAAATGATAGCAATAATCAAGCGATCAGTAGTCGGCTTATTGTTCATAGTATTGTTTCCTACATTACATCAGTGACCACACTTCAAAAGGTACTTCATTGGCTGTAAAGCGCTTTGGAAAGCCCTGAAGTTATGAAAGGTGCTGTCTCATTGCAAGTTCTTTCCTTTCTTAGTTGTCATGTTTGTAACTACAATGTAACACCACTGTATTACTGTATACACTCAACTTAGATGCACACCTTGACCACAGGGGGTGAACTTGTGGGAGATACTCCTTACCTGATCACACAGGTATATAAAGGGAAGTCCCACGCAGTGTCATCACTTCTGGAGTCCTGTAATAAAAAGTTAAGGTCACAGAGTGGCCTTGTCCCTGGAATGTGCCTCGTGTGGTTTCATGCTGTAGAGTAAGGACTTTACATTGGCGACGAGAAACGGGAATTCACGACCTACGAGAATGGCCACCGGTAGCACAGAAGAACGGTACTGTGCTGGGGAAGACTGGGACAATTTTGTCGCGAGGCTTCAGCTAAGCTTCGTAACTAAAGACTGGCTGGGGGATGCAGCGGCCGACAAGCGACGGGCTCATTTCCTGACCAGCTGCGGGCCAAAGACTTATGCGCTCATGAAGGACTTACTGGCACCCGAAAAGCTGTCAGACAAAATCTTTGAGGAGCTCAGCAAATTAATCGGGGAGCACCTCAAACCGGCAAGCAGCATACACATGGCTCGACACAGATTCTACACCCACCGACGCCATGAAGGACAGAGCATACCGGACTTTGTAGCTGACCTCCGACGTTTGACCAGCCTCTGTAAGTTCACAGACGCCTGCAGGGGGGAGATGCTAAGGGACTTCTTCATCGAGGGTATCAGTCATGCGGGAATTTTTCGCAAGTTAATTGAGACCAAGGACTTGACCTTGGAAGCGGCAGCGTTGTTAGCTCAAACTTTCATGGCGGGGGAGGAAGAGACGAAAATGATTTACGCGCGCAATTCTGCCTCTAACGCGGCGATGGATCAGGGAGTCAAGATCATCAATGCAACTCAGAGCCCCGCAGGCAGGCAGGGGCAGTCCGACATTTACCAGGCAGCAATAGATCCCAGAGCAGGATCTCAACAGAGACAATGGTAGGCTGAACGGACGTTCATGCCATCACAGTAGACAATGCGGCCCGGGATGGGGCCATTGACACCAACTAATAGGGTACTTAAGAGCAGTCAAAAGAACAGTCAGCGCGGAATTCCTGGCCATAGCCCCTTTGACCCAACAATGGAACTTTAACTCGTGCTGGAGGTGTGGGGGAAAACACTCAGCCAGATCTTGCAGATTCCAACATTTTGTCTGCAGAAACTGCAATCTCAGTGGCCATTTAGCTCGAATGTGTAGAAAACCTGCAACCAGACTGATATATAAGACAAAGGGACCAGAAGAGGGTTCTGTGAGGCAGGATGACTTTTGGGGCAAAGCGATGGACGCCGAGGTTCAGCGGGTCCATGTGGTGAAAATTCACAGTTCATACACCAAAACGCCACCAATGATGATGAGGGTTTTGTTGAATGGCATCCCAGTACGCATGGAGCTGGACACTGGGGCCAGCCAGTCAGTCATGGGCGTTCAGCAATTCGAGAAGCTATGGCCACTCAAAGCCAGTAGAACCAAGTTAGCACGTATCGAGACACAATTACGGACTTACACCAAGGAAATCATTCCGGTGCTAGGCAGTGCAATGATGGCTGTCACACACAATGGGCTAGTGAACTGGCTGCCACTCTGGATAGTCCCAGGCAATGGTCCCGCTCTGTTGGGGAGGAGCTGGTTTGCCGAGATGAACTGGAAATGGGGGGATGTTCACACAATGTCCTCGGTGGAGCGAAGTTCGTGCTCACAAGTTCTACAACAATTCGAGTCACTATTTCAACCGGGCATCGGGACGTTCAAAGGCACTAAAGTGTTGATACACATCACCCCGGACGCCAGGCCAGTGCACCACAAAGCCAGAGCGGTGCCGTATGTGATGTGGGAGAAAATCGAGAGCGAATTGGACCGGCTGTTGAGAGAGGGCATCATCTCGCCTGTTGAATTCAGCGACTGGGCGAGCCCCATCATTCCCATTCTAAAAGCGGATGGCTCTGTCAGGATCTGTGGCGACTACAAGGCCACCATCAATCGAGTGTCCCTACAAGACCAATACCCGCTCCCAAGAGCGGAGGATCTCTTCGCCACGCTGGCAGGCGACAAGCTGTTCACCAAGTTGGACCTCACTTCAGCCTATATGACCCAGGAACTGGCCGACGAATCCAAACTACTGACCACCATCACCACACAAAAGGGACTGTTTGCGTATAACAGGTGCCCGTTTGGCATTCGATCAGAGGCCGTGATTTTTCAACGTAACATGGAAAGCTTGCTTAAATCCATTCCGGGAACGATCGTATTCCAGGACGACATCCTCATCACGGGTCGAGATACCGAGGAACACCTCCACAACCTGGAGGAGGTGCTACGCCGACTGGACCGGGTAGGCCTGCGACTCAAGAAGTCTAAATTTGTGTTCTTAGCTCCTGAGGTTGAGTCTCTGGGCAGGAGGGTTGCTGCAGATGGGATTCGGCCCACCGAATCCAAAACAGAGGCGATTCGACGAGCACCCAGGCCCTGCAACACATCGGAGCTGCGTTTATTCCTGGGACTGCTGAACTATTTCAGGAACTTTCTGTCGAACTTGAGCACGTTGTTGGAGCCGCTACACGTGCTCCTGTGTAAGGGTTGCGATTGGTTTTGGGGGGACTGTCAGAAACGGACTTTTGATCGGGCGCGAAACCTATTTTGTTCAAACAAATTGTTGACCCTGTACGACCCCCGTAAACGTTTAGTTCTGACTTGTGATGCATCGTCCTATGGGGTTGGGTGCGTGTTGCAGCAGGGTAATGCTGAGGGTCAGCTGCAACCTGTATGCCTCCAGGTCGCTCTCTCAAGCAGAACAGGAATATGGCATGGTCGAGAAGGAAGCGCTTGCATGTGTCTATGGTGTAAAAAAAATGCATCAGTACCTCTTCGGTAGGAAGTTTGAATTAGAGATGGACCACAAGCCACTCACATCCCTGTTGTCAGACAGCAAGGCTGTCAATGCCAAAGCATCAGCTCGCATACAGCGGTGGGCCGTCACGCTAGCTGCTTATGACTACTCCATCCGGCACCGGCCCTGCACTGAAAATTGCGCTGACGCGCTCAGCAGGTTCCCACTGGCCACCACCGAGGGGGCAGCTAAGCAAAGCGCTGAGATGGTCATGGCTGTCGATGCCTTTGACAGTGCAGGCTCCCCCATCACAGCCTGCCAGATCAAAATCTGGACTAACAGAGATCCCTTCCTATCCTTGATTAAGAAATGTGTCCTGACTGGGGATTGGGCGCCCGCACACGGAGCATGCCCTGAGGAGGTCAGACCGTTCCACAGGTGGATGGATGAGCTCTCTATCCAAGCCGACTGCCGACTATGGGGCAGCCGGGTAGTCCTGCCCCAGAAGGGCAGGGAGGCATTCATCAGGGAACTCCACAGTGAGCACCCAGGCATTGTGATGATGAAGGCCATTGACCGGTCACACGTTTGGTGGCCTGGAATTGATTCAGACCTGGAACACTGTGTTTGCAGGTGCACGACCTGTGCCCAGCTGGGTAATGCCCCCAGGGAGGGCCCCGCTCAGCCCGTGGCCCTGGTTTCATGGTCATGCATTCACGTTGACTATGCAGGCCCGTTCATGGGGAAGATGTTCCTCATTGTAGTAGATGCGTACTCAAAATGGATCGAGTGCATCATCCTGAATTCATGCACGTCATCCACCACCATGGAAAGCCTACATGCGATCTTTGCAACCCATGGCTTGCCGGACATCCTGGTTAGTGACAATGGCCCGTGTTTCACGAGCTATGAATTCCGGGAGTTTATGTCGGGCAATGGCATCAACCACATCAGGACTGCGCCATTCAAGCCAGCCTCCAATGGCCAGGCGGAACAGGCAGTCCAAATCAATAAGCAAGGTATGCTCAGGATTAAAGGACCCTCCCTACAATGCCGCCTATCGCGCCTCCTGCTGGCCTATTAATCTCGCACGCATTCGCTCACGGGCATCCCGCTCGCAGAGCTACTCGTGAAATGGACACTCAAAACTCGGTTGTCCCTCATCCACCCAGTCATGACCGACATAGTTGAGGGCAAGCGCAAGTCACAAAACGAGTACCATGATCATAATTCGAGGGGGAGATGTATAGAAATAAATGATCCTGTATTCGTCCTCAATCATGCCATGGGCCCAAATGGCTTGAGGGCACTGTAATTGACAAAGAGGGGAATAGGGTCATCGTGGTGAAACTCAACAATGGTCAGATATGCCGTAAGCATCTGGACCAAGTAAAAAAAAGGTTCAGCATGGACACGGAGGAACCTGAAGAAGACCATGAGATGGAGCTCACACTACCGCCAGCGAACTTGCAACAAGAGCAATCGGAAGAATGCACAGTCCCTGCGGTCAGCCCGGACAGGCCGGAATCACCACAGGTGACAGACACTCACATCAGCGTCCAACAACCAGAGCCCCAACTGCGACGCTCCACGAGAGAGCGTAGACCACCTGAAAGACTGAACCTATGATCCCAGTAAGACTTTTGGGGGTGGGGGGAAAGGTAATGTCATGTTTGTAACTACAATGTATTACTGTATACACTCAACTTAGATGCACAGCTTGACCACAAGGAGTGAACTTGTGGGAGGCACTCCTCACCTGATCACACAGGTATATAAAGGGAGGTCCCACGCAGCGTCATCACTTCTGGAGTCCTGTAATAAAGAGTTAAGGTCACAGAGTTGCCTTGTCCCTGGAATATGCCTCGTGTAGTTTCATGCTGTAGAATAAGGACTTTACATTAGTATTAGTCACGTAATTGTTAACATAGCAATTCAGTGGTAATCCCTACCATTAATTAAGTTACCATGCAGCTGGGCCTAAGAATGCTATCACTATATAAAAGAGCACAAGAAATTTCAGCAGAAAATATGCCCTGACAGTGCAAGATATATTACGATAGATGTGACATCTGGTGCCAGGGAAAGACAGAGAACCGACTGAAATGTTCTGGCTCCTAGTGAAAGGCAAGTCAGCCATAAATATTAAGTTAAGCAAACAAATGATAGTTGACTTAAAGGTTGAGTCGCCGGAGAATTTAAAACCAGTCAAGTTGTCCGCATAGTTTTGAATGTTATACAGTGACAGCCGCTGCTCTCAATTTCCATAGGACTGGTTCTTTTTAAAATGACTCTTACAGCAGCCATTCAACACATAATAGTTGTACTAATCAAGTTATTGATACTTTACTGGTGTTTATTGGCTGGACATTGATGTGTTCACTGCTCTTAATGAAAATCATACATGAATAAAAAGTATATAATATTCAGCGAAAACATCAATGGAGATTTATATCTGCTGAAGGAAAAGAAATACCAATTTATCGAGTCTCAAATTCCCAAAACACATCATGCACAATGAATTATTTTGAAACAAAATGATTTTTGTTACATAGACCAGCACTGCAACTATTTTGCACACAGCAAAATCCCAAAACAGCAATGAGATGAATGACATGTTAATCTATATTTGGTGCTATTGAATGAGGGAGGTATGTTGGCTAGAACATTGGGAGATGTTTGAACAATGCCACAAGATTTTTAATGTCCACTGAACCACTGGGACAGACACGAATAGTTTGATATCTCATCCCAAAAATGCTAACACTGGTAATGTAGGGCTTCCTCAGTACTGCACAAGTGTGTCATTCTCAATTATGTTCTTGGAGTGGAGCTAGAATTGTATAGAATGTACAGGACCGAAACAGGCCCAGCCCAACTGGTCCATGTCAGTGTTTATGCTCAAGATGAGCCTCCTCCCACACTACTTCATCTCATCCTATCAGCATAATCCTTTATTCATTTCTCCCTCATGTGTTTATCGAGCTTCCCCTTAAATGCATCTCTGCTATCTGCCTCAACTACTCCTTGTGGTAGTGAGTTCCATAACCTTCTGACTCAGGCAAGTGTAAAGATTCAGAGCCTCTCCCAACATTCTTTATTCACACTCACCACAGGAGCATAGGCAGTGTGCACTTCCTATTAAGCGACACGGAACCTTATGCATGAAGTGTTGTGGGATAGTGTACCTCACGGTTAACAAATCGCCTTTGTACACCAACCATATGTGGTGTCCCAAATTACTTATATACTGTATCCCAAAATATTTTCTAAAAGATTTGCATTTGAATGAATCAGCACTTTCTGATTCCACCATCTCCCCAGGGAGCCTGCTCCATAGATTTACCACTCGCAGGTCTTTTCCTCTGGTTTTACGGTTGTGGACAAACTAAAACAGATTGTCATGATCGACATAATCTAATCACTTTAGAATTCTAAAAACAGCAATCATATGACCTCTCAACCTTCCCTTTTCCAGTGAGAACATGTCCAATTTATGTACTCTCTTCTTGTAATCCAGTCACTCCATCCCCTCGATCATTCTGGATGCCCTCTTCTGTACACAATATTCTAAGTGCGTTTGCACCAATGATTTATAAAGTGGCAGGAATACTCCATTATTTTGGGTCACTATTGACCTTTTGCTGCACCCTGTCTCATTGCTTTACTCGCGTGGTTGCAATAGCTTCAATTTATTGTCAATCAGGACCTCCCAGATTGCTATCATTTTCCATGATCATTATTTTCTTTCCATATTAGTACTACTATAGATAAAGGAAATTATCTCCATATGTGCTTGTTGAAACGTAATGGAAATATCATTAAATATGTTAAAATTTAAAATAGAATTTCCTTTCTAGAAATGATTTAGCTACGCCTCATTTTGCAGATTACTTTATAACAGTTTTTTTCTAACCATTTTGTGCCAGATATGTTTCCATAAATTGTTAACTCAATTCTGCAATTAAAATAGCCGCATGATACTGATCAGTTTGGGCTTTCTCCTAACATGTTTGTCTATTGCTCATAACAAAAAAGGTAGTTTCCACCAACAGGATGAACCATGTATGAACTGTGAGTGGCACTGTATGCTAAAGGACTAACTGTTAACTGTCGTATTTTTTATTGAAGACTAGGTGGAATGCCCATTATGCTCTTCTATCTACTATCTTCTATCAGCTGTGGCTCAGTGGGTAGCACATTCATCTTCTGAGTCAGAAGGTTGTGGGTTCCAGTCCCACTCCAGGGATTTGAGCATGAAAAATCTCGGCTGACACTCCAGTGCAGTGTTGAGGGAATCTGCACTGTCGGAGGTACCGTCTTTCGGATGAGATGTTAAACTGAGGTCCTGTCTGCTCTCTCAAGTGGATGTAAAAGATCCCATGGCAGTAGAAACATAGAAAATAGGTGCAGCAGTAGGCCATTCGGCCCTTCGAGCCTGCACCACCATTCGATAAGATCATGGCTGATCATTCCCTCAGTACCCCTTTCCTGCTTTCTCTCCATAACCCTTGATCCCCTTAGCCGTAAGGGCCACATCTAACTCCCTCTTGAATATATCCAATGAACTGGCCTCAACAACTCTCTGCAGCAGGGAATTCCACAGGTTAACAATTCTCTGAAGGAAGAAGTTTCTCCTCATCTCAGTCCTAAATGGCCGACCCCTTATCCCAAGACTGTGCCCCCTGGTTTTGGACTTCCACAATATCGGGAACAATCTACCCGCATCTAACCTATTCCATCCCGTCAGAATCTTGTATGTTTCTATGAGATCCCCTCTCATCCTTCTAAACTCCAATGTATAAAAGCCCAGTTGATCCAGTCTCTACTCATCTGCCAGTCCAGCCATTCCGGGAATCAGTCTGGTGAACCTTCGCTGCACTCCCTCAATAGCAAGAACGTCCTTCCTCAGATTAGGAGACCAAAACTGAACACAATATTCCAGGTGAAACTTACCAAGGCCCTGTACAACTGCAGTAAGACCTCCCTGCTCCTATACTCAAATCCCCTAACTATGAAGGCCAACATACCATTTGCCTTCTTTACCGCCTGCTGTACCTGTATGCCAACTTTCAATGACTGATGAACCATGACACCCAGGTCTATTTTGAAGAAGAGTTATCCTTGATATCCTGGCCAATATTTACCTCTCAATCAACATAACAAAACCAGATTATCTGGTCATTATCACATTGCTGTTTGTGGGAACATGCTTGTGCGCAAATTGGCAGCTGCGTTTCCTACATTACAACAGTGACTACACTTCAAAACGTACTTCATTGGCTGTAAAGTACTTTGAGACGTCCAGATGCTATATAAATCCAAGGGGCTGAAATTAATGAACTTACCGCCCCCTGCTGCCAACATTCCTCTGCTCGAATTGCCCAATGCCACTTTCGATGTGGCCCGGAGTGGGCGGGAAGGGAGAGCAGCCGGGAAGCACCCGACGACGTCAGCAGATGGCCAATGTACACAAGTAGACCCCCGCCCGAGATGCCAGATTGGTGCAGGCAGGACGGTGGTGGACCACTGTGTGGAGGCTGCTCTGTCCTGAATGGTGAGAGGCAAGATCCTGTAAAAAAGGGAAGTGGATTCTTTTTAAATTATTTCTTTACAGGTACTTATCTGGATGGGGTCCCCTGAAGGTCGTTTTTTTTTGTTGGTGATGATTTTTATTTTTACCTCTTCGACCCTCCGTGGGCCCGACTCCATCCTCGGCGGCACTTGGGCGGCAAGCGCCTCTGCCGCCGAGAATGAGAGCTCCCGCCCGCTGCCACCCAGTTTGGCGGCGTACGTCGTTGATTTGCCGACCGCCGCCCTTTGAGGGACCTCGGCGATGAAAAGCCGGTACCTCAGCAGCCATCGGCGGCACTTTAGGCGGCACTTGGGCGGGCAGAGGCCTTGATCAAGTTTAGCTCCCAAGTTTTTCCTTTACTCCAAGATGGCAAATGTCAAAAACTGTTATATAACTAATGCTCTTACTTACAAGTAAGAAGTTATTTAAAAGTAGATAAGCACAACAAAATTCTTATTTTACAAATAGTTAAAAAGAAAAAGACTGAGTTAGCCACACGGGGTTAACATGAATGAAAACAGAAAATGTTGGAAATACTCAGCAAGCCAGGCATCATCTGTGACCAGAGAGGGGTTTACATAACCTTTTCTGGAATGTATTACACCGTTCCTGACACAATTAGGGTTTTGAATAAAACAGTATTTTACAGACCCTCAACAATACAATACTGTATGTAGATTGTGCAATTCCCCTGTCAGACTACAGAGTGCAGAAACTGGATTGAACTGAAGATGTTGAGAAAGGTCTGCAGCATTTATTCTACACAAAAGGGTCTTTGTATATCCGTTGTCAATCCGTCAAGTTCATAGACAAGAGTGGAAGGAGATATTTGCATTCCACGTTACTGAATAAACTCTTACCCAAGACTTGTTAATGCATTCAACAATTGTATTTGTATTTAGTCCTTCCTTAGAGCAAAGTCTTCTTGATAGTTCAGCAACTTGTAATTAAATTGTAATGCATTCATCTGTCAGCTTGTGTACTTTGACACTTCTCAGCAATCGAACCATTCCTACGTCTGACTGATAGTAATTAGAGTTTTACAAATAAAACACCTGTTATTCCTCAAAGGATTGATAATTTGATTAGCATCCAGAACCAAGCTTCTGCATCTTGGCTAATCGACAGATCATACGATGTGCCTGCAACTTTCAAACAGCTGGACTCTGATCTGTATATTGATGTTTAGTAAAGAATGACGGCCTCCATCTTAAGTCTAGCTATCTACAACCATATCAAAAATATTATATACAAGTCTCCTAAGTCATTACAATTACCAGTTACAGATCCCTAACACATTTTAATTGAACGTTTATTTGTTAAATGAACTCATTCTTTGGAAGTGATATTTAGGACTGAATTGGGGTATGCTGCACTTGGCCAATCATAGCTGACTAAAATTCGATTGATTATTAGCAGCATAGTTTGTGTCTTAGGCTGGGAGTTTTCTTGGAACTGCTTCTGCTACTCTGCTGTAACTTTGCCAGGGGCACGGCACAAACCAGACTTGTGGTGAAGCTATGGTAGCGGAGAGTGGGCAGCTCTGAAGACATTCCCAGCTTCAGTAAGTTCAGCAATGTGTTTCAAAGAAAATGCAGTCCCTGCTGTTTTCTGTGTTAAGTACAATTCTTGTTTATGGGAGGAATCTACTGTATATATATTTTTTAATGGAATCAGTGTTTTTAAATGATCAACAATTCAATGATTGTGTAATTCTGATTCTATTGCAGGAGCAGAAAAGCAATGATGAATGCTTAAAATCCCCACAGATGTATATCTATAAAGTCAAATCTGGAATCTCCGATAAAGAGTTGCTCAATTGTTTGGAATGACTGCATGTCTCCCTCAACAGCAACCTTACTGGGTAAGATAAACATGCAAATACATTTTTGTCTTCAAAATATGTTGTATTGTGGGTCAGGCAAGTGGTATCAGCTACTTCACGTCTGGAGAGTTGGGTTTGAAATTGAGTTGAAGGTCACTTCTCAGCATTGCCTATAATCTCCAGTTCACATGATTTTATATCACCGAATGGCTCCATTTTGACAGTGCCAGTTCTCAGAGGTCCTGTATGGACCTTTTAATGAGCGAAATAATCTTCTAGTTCAGCAAATACAGATGGTGAGATTTTGTGAGGAACGATTGAGTGGAATTTAAAACGAAAAGCGATCACAATTCAGAATTAACACTTAATTCAATCTGCTTCAGAAAGAACCTGTGTTATGCGAGGAAGTGGAACAAGAAAGAAATAACTCACATTTTTATGGTGCTTTTCACGTCTTCAGGATATTACCAGCACTTCATGGCCAGTTTATTGTAATGTCGGCAAATGTGGCAGAAAAAAAGTCCCATTGTTAGCAATGAGATAAATGACCAGATCATTATTTTTAGTGATGTTGGCCATTATACCTGTAGAACTCCATTGCTGTTGTTTGCATAATGCAATGGGATATTTTAAAGCCATCTGAGCCATTCAGAGAAACAAAATAAGACATATGGCAGGAGTTCCCACTTGTATTTTGGCAAGATATACTTACAATATTCATTGGTCTTGCTGAGATCCACACATTATGATAGTTTATGATTTCATAAAAACTTTCATCTGTTATTCTGCCCTCTTTTTGTGTATGTCTTAGCCCTCCTGATTTCTCTGTGTGGTTATTCTTCCTCGCTCTCTCTCTCGGTTTTCCTCCCACTGTAACTGTCTCCATCACTGTTACACTCACTCTGTTGCTTCTACAATTTATAGCTCACTGACAATTTACATAATTGAAAAGATAAATCAGGGCTACGTAATACTTATGAAGTATGGTTGCCCCTATGAGTGCTGCATTCAGTAAGTGCCTTAAACTGGCCCCTGGGCCTCATCCATTCTATCCTTCATCTCCTCCTCACTACTAAGCTATTCAGGATCATAAAGACAGGCATCTCTCAGAATGCTGCTTGTCCCTATCCCTGCTAGATTTTTGGGTTCAAGCCGACATATAGAAAAAAAAGGAAGAATTTGCATTAATATAGAACCTTTCATGTCTTTCAGAACTAAGTTGACATTTGTCTGAAACATTAAATGCATTAGCCTAGATTTTCATTTGGCCAGTGGTGAGGGGGTGGTAATCATCCATTTTGAGGTGTTAAAATAAGTGAAATCCAGCACTCTGGCTTATCGGCATAATCCAGCTGCAAAATATGGCTACCAAGGTTTTACCCACTTAAAAACTGCCTGTCCAAATGACCAACCACCCCGCCACACACAAATAGGGATAGATATCCAAGACCAAGCTGTGCTCGCCATTTCTCCTAATTGTGCCCATAATGTGACTGAGGGAAACAATACCACTATATAAATGCTAATATGAGCAACAGACTGATATCCATGAATTGATGCTCCATTGTGGAGACCATTGTTACAGAATGATTTGCCTGTTTGTGGAATTTTATTAGGACAGTGATTCTTATCCTAAGACTATGTCCCCTGGTTCTGGACTTCCCCAACATCGGGAACTTTCTTCCCGCATCTAACCTGTCCAGTCCCGTCAGAATCTTATACGTTTCTATGAGATCCCCTCTCATCCTTCTAAACTCCAGTTGATCCAGTCTCTCCTCATATGTCAGTCCTGCCATCCCAGGAATCAGTCTGGTGATCCTTCACTGCACTCCCTCAATAGCATATAAAATTCTGACTGGGTTGGATAGACTGGATGCGGGGAGGATGTTTCCCCTGGCTGGGGAGTTTCGAACAAGGGGTCACGGTCTCAGGATACGGGGTAGGAAATTTAGGACCGAGATGAGGAGAAATTTTTTCACTCAGAGGGTGGTGAACCTGTGGAATTCTCTACCACAGAAGGCTATGGAGGACAAGTCACTGAATATATTTAAGAGAGAGATAGATAGATTTCTAGAAACAAAAGCTATCAAGGGGTATGGGGAAAAAGCGGGATTATGATGTTGAGATAGAGGATCAGCCATGATCATATTGAATAGCAGTGCAGACTAGAAGGGCCGAATGGCCTTCTACTGCTCCTATTTTCTATGTTTCTATGTTTCTCTGAAAACCTGCTTTTATCCTGACTTTTACAAAATGTTAGAGAGCAATACAATGATTGTGCTCTCAACGGGGATCAGGTAGATCCTGAAATATCCGAACAAATTAAGTTTCTTAAACTAATTTTTATCCTATTGTCGAAATTTGACAATATGGCCCACCCAATGGAGCTGGTCGAGTGTGGTCAGTGCTTCGAAGCTGGGGATGTTGGCCTGATCGAGAACACTGATATTGGTGCTTCTATCCTCCCAGCAGATTTGCAGGATCGTGCGGCTACATCGTTGGTGGTATTTCTCCAGCGATTTGAGGTGTCTGCTGTATATCTGACTCAAATCTGGCACCAAACTTATGGTCTACAGGGCTGTAGTGATACCCTCCTGTATGGCTCAGAGACGTGGAATATTATACAATACTCCTGTTACAAGGAAAGATAAGACATTGAAATGTTTGCTGATGTTTTACTGTGAACAGAACTATTTATCCAGCTGATTTTTCATTGAGCTTGATGTTACAGTAATGCTAATGAGATTTTAATATTCAGTTCTTTCACCTCTTCTATTCTTTACAGCTAGGCTGAAAACATTGGTACAGAAGGTTTACCTTTACTCTAACACAGTTACAAGAGGTTGCAGAAATTCTCACGGTTGGGTCATTTTTGTTTTTTTGTATGGTCATAACAAAAAACAAAGCAAATATCAATATCGAAGTCAGATATCCAGGACAAAACTTCTGGTGTTAGTGCAAGAATATCTTGCCAGCGAATTTGCTCTGAGGGCAGTGCTTAGTGATATTCTCCAGGGTCTGATTAGGAGTTCCACAATCGCAAATTGGGTGCTTTAATCTTCCGTCGATGGAGAAGGTGACAGCATCTAGCATGACCAGTTCTGAGGCATTTGATGGTTGTCCACTGCTTGCGAGGAAGATTTGATCCCTTAAGTTGTATTGCGGGGTCCACTAAGGAATGCATTTGGCATGTCGCAGTTCTTCCAAGCATTTTGCCATCGGTCGTCAAAGGTTATTGTTATTGCTACCTCTGTTAAATTCGATCTCAAAAATAAAAGTGCATAAAATTCAATAATTGAAAGGATTCATTTGGATCATAATTTCTACTAATTAGTATCTGAGAACATCATTGTCTTGTTTCCAAGATGCACTTCTGATTCTGTATTGCTTCCATCTGAAAACCCTTCATATTGATGCACAAGTGGTAGTTTAATGGCAGCCGACCTCTCATTTTTACAATATGGAGATGTTTTCATTTCACTTGAGAAAAGAATTGAAAAAATATTTGAACATAACTGAGTCTTTTAAATAAGTTGAACAGTTGATTCCACTCCACTGTTAACCTTTTAAACTAAACTCTCCTTTTAATTTTGTGCAGTATCTTATGAAGTAGTGGTCCCTCAATCATTGAGTGGTTTCAAAGAGTTCTTCTTTACAACTTCACAAATGCTGCAAATATAATAGGCCTGAATTCGCACTCTCCACGGGCGCGTACGAGGTGCACATAAAAACGCAAGAACATAAGAAATAGGAGTAGGAGTAGGCCATTTGGCCCCTCGAGCCTACTCCGCCATTCAATAAGATCACGGCTGATCTGATCATGGACTCAGCTCCTCTTCCCTGCCCGCTCCCCATAACCCTTTATTCCCCAATTGCTCAAAAATCTGTCTGTCTCCGGCTTAAATATAGTCAATGACCCAGCCTCCACAGCTCTCTAGGGCAGAGAATTCCATAGATTTACAACCCTCTGAGAGAAGAAATTTCTCCTCATCTCAGTTTTAAATGGGTGGCCCCTTATTCTGAGACTATGCCCCCTAGTTTTAGTTTCCCTTATGAGAGGAAATATCCTCTGCATCCACCTTGTCTAGCCCCCTCATTATCTGATATGTTTCGATAAGATCACTTCCCATTCTTCTCAGCTCCAATGAGTATAGGCCCAACCTACTCAACCTATCTTCATAAGTCATACCCCTCATCTCCAGAATCAACCTAGTGAACTTTCTCTGAGCAGCCTCCAATGCAAGTGTATCCTTCCTTTAAATACAGAGACCAAAACTGTATGCAGTACCCTAGGTGTGGCCTCACCAATACTCTGTATAGTTGTAGCAGGACTTCTCTGCTTTTATACTCTATCCCCTTTGCAATAAAGGCCACCATTCCATTTGCCTTCCTGATTATTTGCTGTACCTGCATACTAACATTTTGTGTTTCATGCACAAAGACCCCCAGGTCTCTCTGTACTGCAGCACTTTCCAAGTTTTCTCCATTTAAATTATAATGTGCTTTTCTATTTTTTCTGCCACAGTGGATGATCTCAAATTTTCCTACATTATTCTCCATCTGACAAATGTTTGCCCACTTACTTAGCCTGTCTATATCCCTTTGCAGATTTTTTTGTGTCCTCCTCACAATTTGCTTTCCCACCCATCTTTGTATCATCAGCAAACTTGGCTACATTACACTCCGTCCCTTCATCCAAATCATTAATATAGATTGTAACTAGTTGAGGATCCAGCACCGATCCCTGCGGCACAGGAAAACTACCCATTTATCCCAACTCTCTGTTTTCTGTTAGTTAACCAATCCTCTATCCATGCTAATATATTATCGCATGCGCACATGGGGTCCCCACAAGTTTTGGGTTTAGGTATGCGAAGCGCATGCGCCAAAGCCCAGCACTTGTGATCTGTCAAGGATTCTCTTGACAGATCCACCGCATCTGAAACTAAAGGGCCTCTGTAGGCAGAGAGTTGGGCAATTTGCTCATCTGCTGCCCAGTGAATGTCCTTCAAATTCTTACGGCTGATAAAAGCAGGTCTAAGACCTGCGTTTATCAGCATAAGACTTTTAAAGTACCGAAAATCCATTTTGTTAAATAATTTAAACATTTAAAATTCTGTTAAATAAGGGAAGTTTATTTTTAAACCCTTTAAAATATGTAAATTTATTTTTCAAAAAATTTAATTTTTGTTTTAAATAATCAACTTCATTCAATTGTTACCAATTTGAAATATGTGATTTTTTAAAAAGATATTTTCAGTGCTTCTGTGTTTTGGGGTATTCCCATTCATACTCCTGGTGGTTCAGTACATATGGAACTCACATCGGTATGAATGGGGATCCCCTACTCTAATAGGTTAGGGCAGCCCACATGATCCCATTGATGCGTATGAAACCCGTACGATCCTGGGATATGTGTGCCTCTACGAAGGCCTTCGTGTAGAGACCCAGGACCGCAAGTCTCCGAACCTCTGTGTCCACCAGGTACTTTCGTAGAAATTTTTGCAATCGAAGGTATCGCCCGTGGGAAGCCTCCGACTGCAAGTTTTGGGTCAGTAATTTAGTTTAAAAAATTTTTCTTGGGATGTGGGTGATGGCAAAGCCTATCCCTCGTTCCACTAAGAAATGCTTTATTCTTGAAGCCTGCAGTCATTGTTGTAATGTTGCTCCCACAAAGGTGTGAGGCAGAAAATTCTAGGATATTGACCCAATAATGATGAAGGGACGCTGATACATGCCCAAATAGGGATAGTGTGTGACTTGGAGGTAATGGTGTTACCATGTTATTGCAGCTCTTGTCCTTCTCAGTGGTAGAGGTCACAGAGCTGAGAGGTATGTCAAAGTAACTATGAGTTGCTACAATGCACCCTGTAGATCATACATACGGCAGACGCAGTATGTTGGTGATAGATGTGGTAGATATTAAGTTCAGCGGCACTGGTTAAGTGAACGACTCTGTCCTGGATGGCATTGAGCTTTTTGAATGTTGTTGTGGCTGCATCCATTCAGGCAAGGAATGAGTGTTCCATCATATTCCTAACCTAAACCTTGTAGATGGTGGAAAGGCTTTAGTAGATCAGGAGATGAGCCACTCATTGCAGATTAACCAGCTTCTGCTCTGCTCTTTTAGCCATGGTGTTGATATAGCTTGTCCAGTTAGCATTCTGGTCACTGGTTACTCCCAAGACTTTGATAGTGGGGGACTCGATGATGTTGATGTTGTTAAAGGTCAAGGGCAGGTGACTAGGCTTTACCTTGTTTAAGATAGTCATTACTTGCTGCTCGTGTAGTGTGAATATTGCCTGCCATTTGTCAGCCCAGACCCATATGTTACACAGGTTGTAGGTTGACATGGACAGCTGCATTATTGCAGAAGTTATGAATGAAGCTGAACACTGTGGCATTGTCACCAAACACCCCCACTTGTGACCTTATGATGGAGGTAAGGTCATTGATGAAGCAGCTGAAGATGATTAGCCAAGGATACATCCCCAAGGAAGGCACCGGAGGGACTGGAGTGCATCATCACGCCCGGTAACCAAATTTTAATTTGATTTTACGTTTTAAAGTTTAATTTGTTTTAATTACCGGTGCTTTTAGTGTCCCCCTCTCCTTTTATAGGGGGCACTGGAAAAAGGAAAAATTTGATTTTAGTGCCCAAAAAAAAAAACCACAAAAAAACCCCCAAAAAAAACAAAAAAGGGCCTTGTAAATGTCTTGTGTGTGTCATCCAGGTCGGGTGGCACGGATACATGTTTTATGTTTTGCAGGTTAACTCAAAAGAGTTACATCCCCAAGGAACTCCTGCAGTGATATCCTGAGAAATTATGATTGGCCAATGACAACCATAACCATCATCCTTTGCATCAAATATAACTTCAGCAACTGATTCGTTTTCCAATTGACCTCCAGTGACTTCAGTTTTTCTAGGGTTCATTGATGCAATACTCATTTGAACACTATCCCAATGACAAGGGGAGATCCTCTCACCTCTCCTCTGGCATTTAGCTTGAGTTCATGTATGGATCAAGGCTGTGATGAAGTCTGAAGCTAAATGGTTCTGGCAAAAACTGAACTGTGCATTGCTGATCAGGTTTTCAGTGAGTAGGTGTTTATTGATTACATTATTTGTGATTCCTTCCATCATTTTACTCGTTATGCAAGGGAGTGGGGGAGGGGTGGATAGAGTGGTAGTTAGTCAGGCCAGATTTATGCTGCTATTTTGTAGATAAGATATACCTGGGCAATCTTCCACATTGTTGGTTAAATGCAGTATCAACATATTTAGGGATTGTCAGGGCCTATAGCCTTTTTTGTGTCCACTGTACTAAGCTGCTTAATTTTATCTGGAGTGAACCAAATTGGCTGGAAACTTTTATCTATGGTGGTGGAAATTCGGGAGGAAGCCACTCGGCACATTGTCTTGAAAGCATTTGCAAACACTTCAGTTTTGTCCCTTGTATGCACATGAATGGCTCCATTATAGCTGAGGTTGGTCCTTTGATATATTTATGTTTTATTGATAAGTAAAATTATTGTACATTTATTTTCATTGTCTTCAATTATATTTCACAAGCAAGAATTATATAACATGTGTAACAATAACACAGTGCTCACCATTACAACATTGCCTTTGTGCTACACACTTGACCATTTCCTTTTGCACAATAGTTGATAAGAGAAGGTGGAGCTGATTGGGAGAGGGAGGGAGGCCATGGGGAGCACGGCGAGACCATGGGGATGGGGCGAAGCAATGAGGGGAGATGATTGACAAGGGCTCAAGCAAACACTGAGCACTCCTACTCCTATCAACTCCACATTCAGGAAAGCATTTTTATAAATCTTACCTTTTTGGTGGCGCCCTCCAGCAGTACCTTTAATGACTGTTGGTTATGCTTAGGCTGCATGTAGATTTGGTTATCCTGAATGCAGATGACGCAATGCCGGCTGTGTTAAGGGCAGCACAATTTTGGGAAGGGGTCCTGAAATGAGCATTAGGTCTTTGCATAGGCATATGCAAAGGATCCAACACCTGCTTCAGATG
This sequence comes from Pristiophorus japonicus, assembly GCF_044704955.1. NCBI lineage: Eukaryota > Metazoa > Chordata > Chondrichthyes > Pristiophoridae > Pristiophorus > Pristiophorus japonicus. The sequence goes on along the minus strand of NC_091978.1, from coordinate 343,253,643 downwards.
TGGGCTCTTGACACATATACTTCAGCCTTTACCAATATGGCAGACCGCACACCTCCAAAGCAGAATGTGTGCACACAAGCTACCTCCCATATTAGATGCTTCGGCACCTATTTTACACCAGTGAATCTATTGTTTGCTGACATACCATGACTTGGAATATTTGCACTCTGACACTTTCGGATACATTTTTGTCTTCATCACCTGAGTGCTAATCTGATTTTCAGTGGAATGACCAGGCAGTTTCTACAATGGGTGGCTGACCCACTTTGCCAGATTACCAACTAGGCGGTGAAGAGAAAATCTAACCCTTTTTTTCAAAATCACCCACTGTACAATATGCTTACTGTTGGCATTTGTTAATGATCCCAATTCTATTGTGGATCTTGATGTGAGATTTTGTCATTGAGGATTTCAATAGCTAACTTTTTTTGCTTGCGTATATACCACATAAATCAAATTTTTTTGCTTGTGTATGTACCACATAAATCAGCAAATCAATGAAAACCACCATGTTATTTTTAACAGAAGAACAACCTTAAAAACCAACATCGAATTATCAGATGCCTGAAAATCTTTGAACAAAAAGGCGAGAGAAACATTTGCAATTGTATACTGGAACTGGAGACTTTTGTGTAATTAAGTATTTTTTGTTAAAATAAATGTGTCACACTATGCAACGCCTCAATATATTTTTACTCTTGAGCAAATAAGGAATAACAATCTCAAATTAAATAATGCTTTGCATCTGAAATAAAATGAGAAATTCTTACTTCAGATTCTTGTGTAAATTGAGTAAGTTTGCAATTAAGTAGGAGGTACTGTTACTGTTTCCTTTTTCCACTTTTCACCTGCCTTCTCCTGAAGGCCCTGACTAATATTGAGATATGGCTTCATCCATGCTGGCTGCTCTTTGACCTCTCTCCTTGGTGGATATTCCTTCTGTGTGAGCTTTAGAAACTGAAATGGATTTAATCAATATTTGCTTCAAAGCACAATTGAATTTACTGCCACTTTAAAAGTTGTGGACTAGGTAGGAAAAATGAACAGTAACTCCCACACAATATATAAGAAATATTGTATTGGACATTCCAATATGAAACCAATATTAGTTGAAGAATATCGGGCGAATCTTACCCCCAACCCCTTCACCAACATCTACACATCAGTAAGTTGGACTGGGATTTACCATTCATATCTCAAATTTATTACATGATGGCCAAATCAGCTTACCTACATTAGCTTGTCCTGCATTCTCCAGTGTGAAAGATATTGAAGAAGAATTTACTCTATCCGGTAAATAAAAGGCACCAGCCGCTCTTTATACTTTCCCTTGCTTGTTTTAATTTCAATGCGCTTTTGTACGGCAACTTGCTGCAAGTGGGACAGTGAAATGGTGAGGCACCCTCTACAGAACATCTGGGATCTATGTGAAAAGGGAAAGCAACTGTGCAGCTCCTAAACCAATCAGGTTGAAGAATTGTCAATGAACAACATGGAGTCTGAACCAGGAAGATTAAGTTAGAATCGTGAATTAAAATGTCAAATCAGGTCCCGAAAGCAAAATAGTGAGAGGGAAAGAAAGATTGGATTAAGAGAAGAAAGAAAAAGTAAGAAAAAAAGTAATTTCATTTTTTTTAAATCTCCAACAATTAAAAGCTGAAGGAATGAGACTTCACACGTGTAAAAGTTATTTAAGGCCAGGGAGATTGTTTTGCAGTAATCAGGACATGTCACACTGTTAAAAAGGGTACCTAGACTGAAATGGACAAGCCCTAACTCTCTGTGCTGAGTTTAGACAATAGCTATAATGTAAGGGCAGTAACTTCATGCCATTCAATACATTTGAATGGGGATCCAGATGGCGAGATGTTGTTTTCGAGCAGTTTATGGTGGAGCGGCGCATCTCAGACAGCAACTTCCAGAATTCTGCGTTGAACACACACCTGCGCTTGCCTGAAGTTGCTGTGTGATTTAACAGCATAAATAACAGTGAGCGGCATTGGCCTCCCCATTATTTTTACATTAAATTATGGCCCAATAATTGTTAGCCAGGCCAGGTCTGTACACAGTAGGACTGCTGTACAACACAGGCATCCAAAGCCTTGCAAGTGTCCAGCAGCATTCCCTGCACATTTTAACAACTTTTTAAATGTATTGCACCTAGGTACTGTTGCATTAAATAACTTTTAGAAACTTTTTAAATTGGGGAAATTTTTATGATCTATTATTGATTTACATCTTAAACTTTTAACAACTCTTAGAAACTTTTTAAAACGTTTTAACAACCCTTAGAAACTCTTGAAATAAATTGAGAATCTTTATCAACTTTTAACTTTTAAAATAACTTTGGAAGTCACCTTCCTAATGCCTGTCCCCCAACCTAGCCTCGGGCCATCTACCATCAATGGTGCTACCCGGCGCCAAGCTTGCGGCCAACACTTCGTCGTAGGCAATTAGGCTTATAGAGCTGTGCCGGGTCTCCAGTTGACTTGGACCCCCTTGTCACTGGACCAAGACCTTGTTCAGCTAAGCCTATGTGGTTGCTGGTGTGCAGCGGCCACCCCACGTTAAAAGGACTCACGCACAGGCATTTTCCACTTCGTCAGCATGAAGTTCGGGACTTGGAATGTCAGGACCCTCATGGACAATCCCAAAAGCAACAGGCCGGAACGCCGCACTGCCATAGTTGCCCAGGAACTCAGATGTTTTGACATTGACATCGCCACCCTAATCGAGACCCGGCGGGCAGGGGAAGGCCAGTTGAAGGAACATGGTGGAAGTTACATCTTCGTCTGAGAAGGGAAACCAGGGGCAGAACGTCGCCTTCATGGAGTCGGCTTTGCCGTCAAGAATGAACTGGTTGACTGCCTCAAAGACTCCCCCTGTGGGGTTAACAAACGCCTCATGACACTCCGTATCACCCTATCTCGGAACCAATGTGCCACAGTCATCAGCGCGTATGCCCCTACACTCGATGCAACGGATGAGACTAAAGAGGGATTTTATTCCAACCTCGAGACATCCTTGTCCTGCATCCCCACAGGTGACAAATTGATCCTCCTGGGTGATTTTAATGCCAGGGTTGGCAAAGACGCAGACCTCTGGGGAGGCGTGATTGGCAGAGAGAGGGTAGGGAAAGCCAACTCCAGCGGTACCCTACTCCTGACAAAATGTCTAGAACATGAACTCCTCATCACCAACACCTTGTTCCACCAGAGGGATAAATACAAGGCATCATGGCAACACCCTCGCTCCAACACTGGCACCTGCTTGACTATGTCATCGTCCGAGCCAGGGATCGCAAGGATGTGCGCATCACCACGCGCCATGACAGGAGTTGCCGGCTGCTGATCAGACCACCGCCTAATCCGATCCATCAAAATTAACATTGCCCCAAAGCAGAGGGGACAGCAGAAGCAGTTCCGCAAAAAAGTTAATGCCGGGGCAATTAATTACCTAGCTAAGAGAGCCCTATACAGCCAGTGCCTCACAGCCAATTTGGCATGCCTTGATGACCCTGAGATGCTGAATCCCCATAGTGCTTGGTCTGCCCTCCAGGCCTCGATAACCAGTGCCTGTGAAGAGACACTTGGTCACTCAACCAGAAAACACCAGGACTGGTTTGATGAAAATGATCAGGAGATCGAAGAACTATTAGATCGCAAGCGCAAAGAATTTCTGAGCCTCAAGCAACAGCCCAATTCGGGAGCTGCAAAACAACATTACAGATGGCTCAAGGCTCAGGTCCAACAAAAAACTTGGGACCTAAAAAACAGTGGTGGATGGAGAAAGCACAGAAGATACGACAAATGGTCGACAGCCACGATATGCGAGGATTCTTCGCTGCAGTCAAAGCCACCTATGGTCCAAACTCCCAAGGCCCCATCCCACTGCTGGCCAAGAATGGGGAAGCACTCATCAAGGACAACGAGGCTGTCAGGGCCCGATGGAAGGAGCACTTTGAAGATCTCCTCAATTGAGACTCTGCCTTTGACTCGTATGTTCTCAATTCCATCCCGCAGCCTGCGACCCGCCATCAATTCAGTGAAACTCCAATGTTGCACGAGGTTGGCAAAGCCATAAAACAGCTTAAGAATAACAAGGCTACGGGTGCGGATGGATTCCCTGCTGAGGCGCTAAAATATGACGGAGAGATGCTGTTGGCACGGATACATGACCTCATCTCTCTCATCTGGAGGGAGGAGAGCATGCCGGGAGATCTCAGAGATGCAATGATTGTGACCGTTTTTTTTAAAAAGGGGGACAAGTCCGACTACGGCAACTACAGGGGAATCTCCCTGCTTTCAGCCACTGGGAAAGTTGTCGCTCGAGTTCTCCTCAATCGTCTTCTCCCTGTGGCCGAGGAGCTCCTCCCGGAATCACAATGTGGATTTTGTCCCCTACGGGGTACAACAGACATGATCTTTGCAGCGCGTCAGTTGCAAGAAAAATGCAGGGAGCAGTGCCAGCCCTTATACATGGCCTTTTTCGATCTTGCAAAAGCCTTTGACACTGTCAACCGTGAGGGTCTATGGAGCGTCCTCCTCAGTTTCGGATGCCCCCAAAAGTTTGTCAACATCCTTCACCTACTTCATGATGACATGCAGGCCGTGATCCTTACCAACGGATCCATTACAGACCCAATCCACGTCCGGACCGGGGTCAAACAGGGCTGCGTTATCGCTTCAACCCTCTTCTCAATCTTCCTCGCCGCCGTGCTCCACCTCACAATCAACAAACCCCCCGCTGGAGTGGAACTAAACTACAGAACCAGTGGGAAGCTGTTTAACCTATGCTGCTTCCATGCCAGGTTCAAGATCACCCCAACCTCTGTCATTGAGCTGCAGTATGCGGATGACGCCTGCATCTGTGCACATTCAGAGGCTGAACTCCAGGATATAGTCAATCTATTCACTGAGGCATATGAAAGCATTGGCCTTATGCTTAACATCCGTAAGACAAAGGTCCTCCACCGGCCTGTCATCACTGCACAGCACTGCCCTCCAATCATCAAGATCCACGGCGCGGCCCTGGACAACATGGACCATTTCCCATATCTCGGGAGCCTCTTATCAACAAAGGCAGACATTGATGCGGAGATTCAGCATCGCCTCCAGTGTGCCAGCGCAGCCTTTGGCCATCTGAGGAAAAGTGTTTGAAGACCAGGCCCTCAAATCTACTACCAAACTCCTGGTCTACAGGGCTGTAGTAATACCCACCCACCTGTATGGGTCTGAGGCATGGACGATGTATAGAAGGCACCTCAAGTCGCTGGAGATATATCACCAGCGATGCTTCCGCAAGATCCTGCAAATCCCCTGGAAGGACAGGCGCACCAACATCAGTGTCCTCGGCCAGGCTAACATCCCCAGCATTGAAGCACTGACCACACTCAATCAGCTTCGCTGGGCAGGCCACATAGTACGCATGCCAGATACGAGACTCCCTAAGTAAATGCTTTATGTGGAACTCCTTCATGGTAAACGAGCCAAAGGAGGACAGCGGAAACGTTATAGGGACACTCTCAAAGTCTCCCTGGTCAAGTGCGACATCACCACTGACACCTGGGAGACCCTGGCCGAAGACCGCCCGAGGTGGAGAAAGTCCATCCGGGAGGACGTTGAGCTCTTCGAGTCTCGGCACAAAGAGCATGGAGAGGCCAAGCGCAGGCAGCGGAAGGAGCGCGCGGCAAACCAGCCCCACCGACCCCTTCCCTCGACCAATGTCTGTCCCACCTGTAACAGGGTCTGTGGTTCTCATATCGGACTGTTCAGCCATCAAAGAACTCACTTTGGGAGTGGAAGCAAGTCCTCTTCGATTCCGAGGGACTGGCTATGATGATGATGATGATGATTCATTAAAGTGTAAAATAATCAGCCCATAAGCTGAAATCCAAACTAACCTGAAAGATGAATGTGTCACTTTAAGAAATGCTGACAGCGCCTGTGTAGAAATGCTTCCCGCACGTTCTTCCATGCGTGGTTAGGAGAGGGTGTTATGGAGAGTGTGACATGCCAAATTGCAGTCGTACTTCAATTCAGGCATTGCACGCCAATTGATGTCATGATTTGCATCTTTACGTTTGAGATGCGATTGCACCCAACAACAGCGCTGTTGACCTCTTCAAAATGGTGGCCGCTGTGTTCTGCGCTAGAAGTGGACAGAAGTGAGGCGACCACCATATTTTCACGAAAACCGGCTTAGCGGCCAGTGCTACAGCCCCAAGTTTCACAACCTCCGTCTCATCCTGTATAAATCAGCCTTAATTAAATCTAAAATCTTAGCTGTTCCGCGTTTCTCTCTTTGAAACACAACGTTGAACTCGATCATATTATGATTGAGATTAAATAAATGTTCTCGCACCGAGGTTGTTAATTAAATCTGGATGAATACTCATTAAATCTAATATGGCCTGACCTCTTATTGTTTCTTGGACCTATTGTTGCAGAAAACTATCCTGAACAAACAAGAAATTTGCTGCCATTCTGACATGGGCTAATCTGCGTATCCCAATCTATATGAAAGTTAAAATCCCCCATTAAAATCACACTGCATTTGCTACATCCTTGTCTAATCTCTGCATTTATACATTTTGTCACTTCACAGCTGCTACCAGGGGCCCTATACTCAACTCTCACTATGGTCTTAAATCCTTTTCTATTTCTTAATTCTACCCATAATGGGCCCAAGTTTCGGGCCGCGCCGGACGCCCGTTTTTCGTGCCAGAAAGTGTGCCTAAAAAAAAGTACCTATTCTCCGGCTCCCTGCAGGTCCTCTGGAGCTGGGCGCGGTGCAGCATGAGCTGCAGGGGGCGGAGCCAGGTCCCTGCGCTGAAAACAGTGCCGGGACCTCTGCACATGCGCGCTACAGTGGGCGCGCATGTGCAGTAGCTCGAGGCGCCCAAAACTGTGGGAGGGGCCAACAGCCCCTAGCCCTGGCCGAATGGCCTCACTGGGGCTGCGTGGATAAGGCTCCTCCCACTCGACCGGACCCGACCCGACCTCCCCTCTCCTCCCGTCCCCACCCCGGACCGCCGCGACTCTCTCTCCCCCTCCGCGACTCTTCCCCCACCCCCCCCACCCCCGGACCTCCGCGACTCTCCCCCCTCCCCACCAACCTCCGTGACCCGAAGCCACCTACCTGTAAATCCAGCCCGAGGTCTTGGGCCCGGCCGTTTAGCCTCCTTCTCTCCCTTCCCCCCCCTCTCTCCTTCCCTCCCCCCGCCTCTCTCCTTCCCTCCCCTCGCCTCTCTCCTTCCCTCCCCTCGCCTCTCTCCTTCCCTCCCCCCTCCTCTCCCTCCCTTCCTCCCTCCACTCTCTCCCTCCCTCCCTCCACTCTCTCCATCCCTCCTCTCTCTCTCTCCCTCCCTCCCTCCTCTCTCACTCTCTCCTTCCCCTCCTTCCCTCCTTCCCTCCCTCCCTCCCTCCCTCCCTCCTCTCTCCCCCTCCCTCCCTCCTCTCTCCTTCCCTCCCTCCTCTCTCCTTCTCTCCTTCCCTCCCTCCCTCCTCTCTCCTTCCCTCCCTCCTCTCTCCTTCCCTCCCTCCTCTCTCCTTCTCTCCCTCCCTACTCTCTCTCCTTCCCTCCCTCCTCTCTCCTTCTCTCCTTCCCTCCCTCGTTCCCTCCCTCCTCTCTCTCTCCTTCCCTCCCTCCTCTCTCTCCTTCCCTCCCTCCTCTCTCTCCTTCCCTCCCTCCTCTCTCTCTCCTTCCCTCCCTCCCTCCTCTCCTTCCCTCCCTCCCTCCTCTCTCCTTCCCTCCCTCCCTCCTCTCTCCTTCCCTCCCTCCCTCCTCTCTCCTTCCCTCCCTCCCTCCTCTCTCCTTCCCTCCCTCCCTCCTCTCTCCTTCCCTCCCTCCCTCCTCTCTCCTTCCCTCCCTCCCTCCTCTCTCCTTCTCTCCCTCCCTCCCTCCTCCCTCTCTCCTCCCTCTCCCCCACTCCCTCCTCCCTCTCCCCCCTTTACCTCCACCCTACCCCACTCTACCTCCACCCTCCTCCCTCCTCCCCACCACCCCCCTCTACCTCCACCCCACCCCGCTCTACCTCCACCCTACCCCCCTTCTCCCCCTCCCCTTGCTGTCAGAAACACAGACACTGACAGACAGAGTGAGAGACACACACACAGACAGAGAGAGAGATAGACACTGACAGAGACACACTGGGGGGGCTGTCCCAGCACGCTGTTGGAGGACTCCCGGTGCTGCAGTCGGTAAGTAGAAAATGTTTTATTTATTGATTAAAATATATATTTTTTTAAATTTTTTATTAATTTTTTTTGATTGATTTAGCGGTTGATTTATTGATGTATTTATCATTTATTATTGATGATGGCTCTTTATTTGTAAAACTGAAGTGTTTAATGTTTGTAAACTTCCCTTTAAACCCCCCCCCCCCCCATTCCTTACGCCTAATTTGTAACCTACGCCTGATTTTCTAAAGTGTAGACAAAGTTTTTTTGAACGTACAAAAATCTTCACTTACTCCATTTTAAGTTAGTTTGGAGTAAGTTTTCACTGCCTAAACTTTGAAAACAGGTGTAAGTGGCTGGACACGCCCCCTTTTGAAAAAAAAATTCTGTTCCAAAGTGAAACTGTTCTAACTGACTAGAACTGGAGCAAACTAAATGCCGAGAATTCAAATTTCTAAGATACTCCATTCTAAACCAGTTGCTCCAAAAAAACAGGAGCAACTCCGGCCGAAACTTGGTCCCAAAGTCTCCACTGCCTGCTTACCTCTTGTTATATCCTCTCATCATTGAAGTAATTTCATCCTTAATTATTAATGCTACTCCTCCCCTGCTGTCAGTTTCCCTATCTTTCTTGTAGTCCTGATAACCTGGTATATTCTGTTCCTAGTTCTGGCCATCTTGCAGCCATGTCTTAGTAATGGCTATCATGTCATACCATCTAAGTTGAATTTGCGCCTGCAATTCATTCAATTTGTTCCTTATATTTCATGAGTTTGTACAGAGATTGCTTATTTGAGCCACACACTCTAAACTATCTATCTGCTCTAATGTTGTTTTTATCATTTTTTTAATTTCTCTCCCCTGTTTTAATTACTTTATATATTTTAGTTTTCCTTTACCTATAGTGCCTGAAGCACAATTTCTGACTGTTGCTCTACTCTCTTCCCTTTTGATTTTAGAATTATTATTTATACTTCCTTTTCCACCTGAGCCACCATTTACTAATTTAAAGTCCTGTGACTGTCCTATTTATCCTATCCGTTAGGTAGAGCCCATCCCAAAGACTCAATCCGATGCAGAGCTGCATTTCTAACACTGATTTATTTAACGACTTCTACAATAATCTCATTAGAACTATTGATGATTAGAGTAAAACTGATACACAATATCAATCAACAGAATGTAAATCATCATAAGTGAAGCAGAGGGGGCCATTTTCAACTTCACCACTAAAGTGGTAATGTAATCAGCTGCTGTGGGGAACATCCCCAATTTTCATTGCACAATGGAATGAAAATCGGGGAGTTCCACAATGGATGGATGATTCCCTCTGTCTTGTTGCCACCTGGGGGAAAAGTGCCAGCAATGATTTAAATGTATCTAATATTTTTTGCTCAGTAACAGTGGGGCCAAGTTTCGGCCTGAGTTGCTCCTGTTTTTTTGGAGCAATTGGTTTAGAATGGAGTATCTTAGAAATTGCAATTCTCGGCAATTAGTTTGCTCCAGTTCTAGTCAGTTAGAACAGTTTCAGTTTGGAACAGATTTTTTTTCAAAAGGGGGTGTGTCCGGCCACTTACGCCCGTTTTGAAAGTTTAGGCAGCGAAAACTTACTCCAAACTAACTTAGAATGGAGTAAGTGTAGATTTTTGTACGCTCAGAAAAATCTTGCCTACACTTAGAAAATCAGGCGTAGGTTACAAATCAGGCGTAGGGAATGGGGGAGGTGGGGGTTTAAAGGGAAGGTTACAACCATTAAACACTTCAGTTTTACAAATAAAGAGCCATCATCAATAATAAATGATAAATACATTAATAAATCAACCAATAAATCAATCAAAAAAAATTAGGGAGCTGGGGGGGTCGTCGGAGCGGGAGCTGGGGGGGGGGGTCATCGGAGCGGGAGCTGGGGGGGGGGTCGCTGGAGCGGGAGCTGAGGGGGGTCGCCGGAATAGGTGGTGGGGGGGGACTCGTCGGAGCGGGAGCGGGGGGGGGAGGGCTCGTCGGAGCGGGAGCTGGGGGGGGGGTCACGGGAGCATGGGGGGCTCGTCGGAGCGGGGGTCCGGGGGTCCGAGGGTCGGAGCGGGAGCTGAGGGCGGATCGGAGCGGGAGTTGGTGGGGGGTCGTCCGGGGTGGGGGGAGCGGAGCGGGAGCTGGGGGGGAGTTGGAGCGGGAGCTGGGGGGGAGTCGGAGCGGGAGCTGGGGGGGGGGAAGTTGAGAGAGCCAGCTGGAGCCAGAGCAAGAGCTGGACCAGGGAGGTGCAGCCTGATCATCGCAGCCCCAGTGAGGCCATTTGGTCAGGGCTAGGGGTCTGTGTGTTTCGGGCCCCTCCCACACAGTTTCGGGCGCCTGGAGCTACTACACAAGCGTGCCCACTGTAGCGTACCTGTGCAGTGCTCCCGGCACTGATTTCCACGCAGGGACCTGGCTCCACCCCTCACAGATCGTGCTGCGCTGTGCCGAGCTGCAAAGGACCTGCAGGGAGCCGGAGAATGTGCAGGTATTTTTTTGGCGCACTTTCTGCCGCAAAAAATGGGTGTCCAGGTCGGGGCTGCGCCGTTCTAGGCGCAGCCCGAAACTTGGGCCCAGTATAACAAGGTCATCTTCAATCTGTCGAAATATCAGGAAGGTTAAGTTTGCACTTAGCAGTGGTAAGGCTGTTGCTTTGTGATGAGCATAACTTCATACCACCCATCTCCGTGAGTGCTAGGTTGCTGTGGTATTGGGTAGTTCTGCCTTCCTCTTGAATGCTGTGGCTTCACCTCTGGTGAGTGAGTAATTGGATGTGGTTGTCTTTCTTTTGTTATCCTCTTTTCAATTTAGCTACTCTTGCACATACTGCCATTCTCTGTTGCTGTTATATAGTATTTCCCTATGTACTTTTATCATTATAAATCTGGTATACATAGAAACATAGAAAATAGGAGCAGGAGTAGGCCATTTGGCCCTTCTAGCCTGCACCGCCATTCAATGAGTTCATGGCTGAACATGCAACTTCAGTACCCCATTCCTGCTTTCTCGCCATACCCCTTGATCCCCCTAGTAGTAAGGACTACATCGAACTCCTTTTTGAATATATTTAGTGAATACATTTTACAATTTCTATTTCTATCTTGATCTGAACATTTGAACTTTCTTAAAGCTTTCTCTATAGTTCACTCGTAAACACCTTTCTCAACTTTTCAAGTTCAGCTCGAACCTTTCAGCCTACTTCAAAAGCTACATATGATTTTCTGAAAATCACGGTCTTTTGCTGACCTTAAATATCTGAAAATATTGCAAAGAAAGACCCCGCTTTAAGTGGCATAACCAAACAAGATGAGCACTTCAGGCTCATGGATAACTGTCAAAGGCACCATTCAACTAAACAGATATGTCCCAATTTTTACCAAAAACATTCCCAATTTTTGCTTTTATTATTTTTTTCCAGTGTCTAAATCGCTAAGAGGATACAACATTCTAGTAACAGTTCTCTCTCTCTCAAGGCCTTATTAAGCGTTACCTGGCAAGGACTATATCACATCAATCTGCATTTGTTCTCCAATTTTGGCAAGCCTTTAGCACCAGCTGGTATCTATGTACTGATTGGCTACATCTGGCGATACCAGAATATGTGGAAGTCCCACTAGACCTCTTTTAACTTGAGCATCTCTTAAAACTAATAATTACAATTTTATTTTCATTCTGTAAATCATTTTAAAGTTCCTTTTTAGAGGTAAGTTACTCTCTTTATTTTCCTGTACTGGCTAAACTAATTGTGGCTGAAAGGACAGGCAGACAACTTGCTCCCAATTCCCTGTAGTGGATGTGAGCAAGTATGTGAGAGCACCCTGGTGATGATTCTTCCATTGATTTATCACTTTAAGGTTTCATCTACAGTCTCCATGGTGCCTCCCCATAGCGACATTGCTGTGATCAGGAACTCGGCAGAGTGTCAACCTGTCTTTGAATCTAATATAAAAACAGAAAATGCTGGAAATCTCAGCAGGTCAGGCAGAATCTGTGTAGAGGATGCAGAGTTAATGTTTCGGGTCGATGACCCTTCGTCGGAACACTCCCCAGTTCTGACGAAGGGTCACCAACCTGAAACGTTAACTTTGCTTCCTCTCCACAGATGCTGCCCGACCTGCTGAGATCTCCAGCATTTTCTGTTTTTATTCCAGATTCCAGCATCCGCAGTATTTTTCTTTTGTATTTGAATCTAATGTTGTGCTGAAAAGATTTGTTTCCACGGTCCCAACTTCTTTGGAATTTTCCCATATGAAGAAGTGATCCATACCTTCTTCATCTGGAGATCCTGCATTAATGTCAGGGGCTCCAACATCTGTTGCGCGCTGTGCTTTCCAGTTTTGCCTATGAACCTTAAACAGTGGGAATTGAGACCAGGTGATATGGCTCATGCAAATTCCTTTCGGCAATGTATTCTCATTTTGATGATTAACCAGTGACATTTGTTGGAAAATGTATGTATTTTGATGTTTGGATGAGGACAGGATTAAACTGTACTATTGTCAAATAACCTGGCAGTACTTACTATTTTAGATGCATGCATAATGAAAGAATATTGATCAAGGTACTGGAGGGTGTTCATCGTCTACGAAATGATACCAGAATAAGTATCAGTGGCTCAGATGAGCAGTGGGAAACAAAATTAAGACATTAATTGTGAGTTCCCAGAATTCTTTACTCCACAACATCCTTGGTTGAATGAGCTATTGATTGTTTAATTTTGTAGTGTTAATTAGGTGGCTAAGGTATAATGGAGTAGATTTTAACTTTGTGCGATCATGTAAAATGAGTGACAGGGAGTCAGCAGCCCATTTTACATCTGTCCTGATTTTTATTTCCATTGAAATCACTTAATACACTATGGGCTGGATTTTCGGCTGATTTGCACCCCGTTTAGCAACTCGGCAGGGTGCAAAAATGATTTTTTGGGGTGTGAAATGAGGCGCACAAGATTTTGCACCCGGACGGAACTTTCGCCAGTGGTTTATTGATGGCGCTAAAACTTACTGCCCTGTTGCTGTTTTGACCATTGGGATGACATACATCATTGTGCATCGCTGCGCTAGCACCCCAGGCAGAACTTTTGAGAATTTCGCCCAATTTAACGTCCGCCCAAGAACCCGCCCAGAAAAATCAAATGGACCCAGGGTGCACCAGGCTCCAACGGCGCCATGTTGAAAACGAAGGAGAAAGTCACAGTTGGGAGAGATTAAAAGGATTGGGAGAATAACGCTGTGTTACTGAATACTTTTAATTGTGAAGTTTATGTGAGTTTTTAGTTTGTTTGATAAAGGACATTTAAGGACATTTGAAAAGATGGGGGCCATGCTAGGTCACGAGCCAGTAATCCTGGCTGCTATTGCCATGCGGCTTCAAGCTGGAAAAAGGCTTTTTGTTAATCATTTGCAACGTAATCAAAGAGGTCGCCGACATATGGGGAGGAGGCCTTACCCCCATCAGTTTACAGGGGACATCGCTCATACCTCCAGCTCTCTGAGATACAGTACATTAGAAGGCTGCGCTTCCGAAAAGAGGTGGTCACAGAGATCACAGAATCCCTGGCCCTAAGTGGAGGAAGAGCATCCGGGAGGGCACTGAGCATCTTGAGATTCGTCGCCGAGAGCATGCAGAAAACAAGCGCAGGCAGCGGAAGGAGTGTGTGGCAAACCAGACTCCCCACCCACCCTTTCCTTCCACGACTATCTGTCCTACCTGTGACAGAGACTGTAATTCCCGTATTGGACTGTACAGTCACCTGAGAACTCACTTTTAGAGTGGAAGCAAGTTTTCCTCGATTTCAAGGGACTGCCTATGATGATGATGGTAACCAGAGGTATGTCAGCTCATACAGGCAGACCTACAGGACAACAACAGGACTTTACTGCCCGTCGAGGCGAAGGTGACTGTGCCTTCAGCTGCCTGGGCCCTAAGCTCTAGAATTCCCTCCTAAGCCTCTCCGCCTCTCAACCTCTCTCTCCTCCTCTAAGACTCTCCTTAAAACCTACTTCGTTGACCAAGCACCTGTCCTAATATGTCCTTATGTGGCTCAGTGTCAAATGGTGTGTGATAACGCTCTTGTGAAGCGCCTTGGGACATTTACTACATTAAAGGTGCTATATAATTGCAAGTTGTTAATTTTACTGTTTGGTTTGCAGCTTGGCACACAAGGAGCCCGGATCTATTATCTGCTGAGCAAGTGTACTAATGTTCACAACACTATGTTTTTACTTTTTTTTATGTGTCTTTGTGGACAGGTTTAAGATTTTTGCTGGAACTTAAAGACATCATCTTGCTGTCCACAGCCCTGAATCCCGTCTTTTGAGCCTTGTGTGTACACAAAATTGACAGGCAGGAAAAGATCAGCTGGTCCATCAAGCCTGCCCCACACTCATGATGGTTGAAGCATCATGACGAAATATTTCGTCCCTCACTCCCCCTGCCCCCTCACAGCCAGGGAGAGGCAACAAAAACAGAGAAAACATCCAAGACCAATAAGAAAGAAACAAAGAAAGACTTAGATTTATATAGCGCGTTTCATGACCACTGGACATCTCAAAGCGCTTTACAGCCAATGAATTACTTTTTGGAGTGTAGTCACTGTTGTAATGTGGGAAACGCAGCAGCCAATTTGCACTCAAGCAAGCTCCCACAAACCAATGTGACAATGACCAAATAATCTGTTTTTTTGTTATGTTGATTGAGGGATAGATATTGGCCAGGACACCGGAGATAACTCTCCTGCTCTTCAAAATAGTGCCATGGGATCTTTTATGTCCACCTGAGAGAGCAGACGGGGCCTCGGTTTAACGTCTCATCCGAAAGACAGGGATTGAAGGATGTGATAAGGGGAAAAAATACACTGGAAAATTCCCCTTCAATCCCCTCAGGCAATCAAAACCACTTCAGGAGATCACATGGGCCAAGTATTGTCTATAAAAGCAATTACCTCTGCCCCATGATGGTAGATGCCGTGAGAATGCTATCTGCGACCTGACTTCTGCCTGAACCAGATAATATATAAAATTTATGATAATTTTTTTACCTTTTAATCTAGCAAGCACATTAGCTGTACAAGTATACTGTTGAAAAATGCATTTCAAATTCAAGACCAAAAATGCTGATGAGCAATAATGGTTTCAGCTATTTGGTTCAGCTGTTTTCTTTAATAAAAAAAAATGTTGTGAATGTACTGAAACCACATTACAGGAGGTTAATGATTCTTTATACCACCAAAAGGCCTCATTATCAGAGAA
This sequence comes from Pristiophorus japonicus, assembly GCF_044704955.1. Classification (NCBI taxonomy): domain Eukaryota; kingdom Metazoa; phylum Chordata; class Chondrichthyes; family Pristiophoridae; genus Pristiophorus; species Pristiophorus japonicus. The sequence goes on along the minus strand of NC_091978.1, from coordinate 343,238,204 downwards.
TCCTTACCCCCCGAGTGATGGCCCTGCATACACTTGGAATGCATCACGGATTTTAGAAGCAGACATTATGGCTTAAAGCGATTGGAAAATTATATTCTAAACTCAGGAAGCTAGCATTCAATACAATTCTTTTTGTTATCAGAAGAAACTAACTTTTAAAGTAGATTCAGATATTTGAAGCATCTTTGAGCTGTGAAAGCTATTTACTGTATCTTTTTAAGTAATAAGGTTAATCGATTTTTGTACCTTTGATTCAGACCATTGTGTGAAGGCTTGAAGGGTATAACCCCTACAACCTTGAAGGTATCTTCCAGTTCCAGTAAGAATTTTTAAATGAAGCAGAAGATATACTGTAATTATTATTTCCCTTACATTGCCTAATAATTAGGAAGTCTATGAGAGAAAAACAATGGCAAATATTGGGCCTGACATTGGTGTGTTAGTTGATCCTTATGGCAAAGTAAACATAAGTAAATAGTGGTGTGATATCAGCAGCAAGTGCTAGTGCATGATTTGCCTGTGTTTAACAGTGTGCAAAAGATCAGCATAAAGATCAGCTTTTAACTGACTAAAAACATTAATAATGAGTTTGTGCAGCCTTCCAGTTTGGTAGATTTCAATCAGAAATTGAGTAATTTACTCCAGACCTTCATGTCTTTTGTGAAGGGGATGATTTTGAAATAAAACAAGAGAATAGTAGAGTGTTTTCTCCTTAGACCATGGGTATAATAGTCATTAGTCGGTGCATCATAGTGATGGAGGAGGAGAGAGTCGTCGAGATGTATAGAGAGCATGAATTGAACACAATATGCAGCAGTTACTACACCAGGGAATGGGTGCTCTGTATCAAGTCAGTTATCTAAGTACGCCCTCCCAGTATCCAAAGGGAAAACTGTGTTTACCTTCTGGACAATTCATGCTTTATTTTCTTCACAATAAAAGAATGACACAACAGAATATGATAAAAAATGATTTCATTTGAAGTTGTGTGATACTAGTGGTGCATGTGGTTAGCTATTGCATTTGCTCCTTGTACGTTGTGACTTCCCCACATTGGCTGTAAGAGTACCTGTTGTTGAGAGAGCAGAATGGTCAATGGCTGCATGGTTAACTAGTGAGCTGCAGATAGGATACATAAGCCCTACTACCGGTGACTAATCCCGTGTCATTTGTGCTGGGCTTGTGATAGCACAAAACAGCCACAGACAAGAATGTCAGCCAACTGCTCTTGTACTATTCCATGCATGGAAAGCATCGCCTCACAGTAGTCAATGGCTCTGTGTAAGTGTAGGACCATGATGTTTCAGAATGCTTTGGTTGCCTGTAACTGTTCTTGAAGTTGACATTCTTAGGGTTGAATTTTCGGCTTTGATGTTTTTGGGCGGTAATGACGGTGGAGCGGTAAGGTTTTCGCCTGGGAACAGTTTGCGCCTCAGTAAGTAACATTGGGCAGCTGGGCCCTGAGTCAGGGGGCGCAGCGCTAAGGGAGGCGTTATACACCTCTCTTGGGCACTAGCATGGAAAACTGCCGAGCTAAAGAGCCGGGCCGGGAAGACTCCGATAGACGCCTGGGGTAAAAAAAAAGTCACGAAAACATTGCCCACGTCACCACAGCACAAATCACAAAAAAATTAAAAGAACAAACAATCACACTTACCTGAACAGTCCATTACTTAGCTCTCCGCTGTTGGTATCGTTGCACCATCTGATTTCCCAGGCGTTCACTGTGCGGTGCACTGGGGGATGTATAGGCCGGGCAAGAGTCAAAGCTCACACTGGTGTTGCAACCAGGGGCGTTGCACACAGGCTCAGCTCTTCCGGGCGGTGCTGCTCCGCACCGCTGCAAAACCAGACCCGAGGATTGCTGCGAGGCGCTGGAGGCTGACCGTCTGGCCAGAACACCTCACCGCTGCAATTGCCGCCGGTCCAGGGCAGAAAACGGAGCAGAGAGGAGCCAAAAATCCGCCTCATGGAGCTTGCACCAAAGCGTTGGCTACAGTAACTTCTCTACTTATGAGAGATTCTCCGAATGTGTTTGTAGGCCATGTTACAAATTTTCACTGTAGATACCAAAAGGTGCTACCGTATTTTGAAGGGCCGACTTCAGCTTAGACAACTGCAGGTAATAAGCTCATGTGGGACATAGGTAATTTTAACTTAAAAAAAAAACGGGTGGGTTAGGGGCGTGGGTGTACTTAAACTGGTAAAAATGGGATTCCCGACCTAAACCTGCCTCCAAACCGCCCACTTCCGATTTTAATAGGGGAGGGTAGCCAACCTGCTCCCAGGAAGTGGGGTGTCAATTTAAATATTATGAGACGGGAAGCATCTTCTTTAACCTCCATTTTGTTTTTAACTGCATGTGGATGGGTTTTACACAATTCGTAAAACCCAGCAGTTATAGCAAGGCGGGGCTGCTGGATCCAGGAGGTAAGTGCCTTTATACCTACCTCCTGGATCCAGGGTTCTTACACAACCCACCTCCCCCGCGATCAAACACCTCCTCACGAGGCCTCCGATTCCCCCCACCGATTATACCAACCTTCACTTCGCTGCCCCGAGCATCCATCTGCCTCAGATTGAGAGGGTTATTAAGCTCATGCAAATTTCTTTCTACAACATATTCTCTTTCGCATGTGAAAGGCAATTTGTTTAATCCTGCTATTTTCACCACTAATCGTCGACTTGCTAAATTCTTTTTAACATTTTTCTGACAGTGCAACCTTATTTACATATTATCTTTAACAATAACCAAAAGAACTCGCATTTATATAGCACTTTTAACAAAATAAGATGAGCCAATGTGCTTCACAGGAGTGTTATCAGACAAAATTTGACACCGAGCCACCTAAGGAGTTATTAGGATAGGTGGCCAAATGCTTGATCAGAAGTAGGTTTAAAGGAGCGTCTTAAAGCTCTCCTAAACCTCTCTGCCTCTCTGCCTCTCTTTTATCCTTTAAGACACTTTTTAAAACATATATTTGACCGTTAATGAGCAATGGCAGCCCTTCAAGTTGGAGATACTTGGGGGTGGAAATAGCTGGGGTCCCAACACTGAGCCCTGCGGCACCCCACTAGTCACTGTCTGCCATTCTGAAAAGGACCCATTTATCCCGACTCTGCTTCCTGTCTGCCAACCAGTTCTCTATCCACGTCATTACACTACCCCCAATACCATGTGCTTTAATTTTGCACACCAATCTCTTGTGTGAGACCTTGTCAAAAGCCTTTTGTAAGTCCAAATACACCACATCCGCTGGTTCTTCCTTGTCCACTCTACTAGTTACATCCTCAAAAATTCCAGAAGATTTGTCAAGCATGATTTCCCTTTCATAAATCCATGCTGACTGGAACCGATCCTGTCACTGCTTTCCAAATGCGCTGCTATTTCATCCTTAATGATTGATTCCAACATTTTCCCCACTACTGATGTCAGGCTAACCAGTCTATAATTACCCGTTTTCTCTCTCCCTCCTTTTTTAAAAAGTGGTGTTACATTCGCAACCCTCCAGTCCATAGGAACTGATCCAGAGTCGATAGACTGTTGGAAAATGATCACCAATGCATCCACTATTTCTAGGGCCACTTCCTTAAGTACTCTGGGATGCAGACTATCAGGCCCCAGGGATTTATTGCCTTCAATCCCATCAATTTCCCTAACACAATTTCCTGCCTAATAAGGATTTCCTTCAGTTCCTCCTTCTCATTAGACCCTCAAACCCCTAGTATTTCCAGAAGGTTATTTGTATCTTCCTTCGGGAAGACAAAACCAAAGTATTTGTTCAACTGGTCTGCCATTTCTTTGTTCCCCATTATAAACTCACCTGAATCTGACTGCAAGGGACCTACGTTTGCCTTTACTAATCTTTTACTCTTCACATATCTATAGAAGCTTTTGCAGTCAGTTTTTATGTTCCCAGCAAGCTTCCTCCTTACTCTATTTTCCACCTCCGAATTAAACCCTTTGGCCCCCCTCTGCTGAATTCTAAATTTCTCCCAGTCCTCAGGTTTGCTGCTTTTTCTGGCCAATTTATATGCCTCTTCCTTGGATTTAAGACTACTCTTAATTTCCCTTGTTAGCCACGGTTGAACCACCTTCCCTGTTTCCACCAGACAAGGATGTATAATTGTTGAAGTTCATCCATGTGATCTTTAAATGTTTGCCATTGCATATCCACCATCAACCCTTTAAGCATCATTTGCCAGTCTATTCTAGCCAATTCATGTCTCATCCCATCGAAGTTACCTTTCCTCAAGTTCAGGACCCTAGTCTCTGAATTAACTGTGCCACTCTCCATCTGAATAAAGAGTTCTACCATATTATGGTCACTCTTCCCCAAGGGGCCTCGTACAACAAGATTGCTAATTAGTCCTTTCTTATTGTACATCACCCAGTCTAGGATGGCCACCCCTCTAGTTGGTTCCTTGACATATCGGCCCCAAATACACTCCAGGAAATCCTCCTCCAGCGTATTTTTACCAGTTTGGTTAGCCCAATCTATATGTAGATTAAAGTCGCCCTTGATAACTGCTGTACCTTTATTGTACACATCCCTAATTTCTTGTTTGATGCTGTCCCCAACCTCACTACTACTGTTTGGTGATCTGTACATAACTCCCACTAGCATTTCCTGCCCTTTGGTATTCCGCGGCTCCACCCATACTGATTCCACATCATCCAGGCTAATGTCACTCCTTACTATTGTGTTAATTTCCTCTTTAACCAGCAACACTACCTCACCTCCTTTTCCTTTCTGTCTATCCTTCCTGAATGTTGAATATCCCTGGATGTTGAGTTCCTAGCCTTGGTCACCCTGGAGCCATGTCTCCGTGATGCCAATTATATTATATTCGTTAATTGCTGCCTGCGCAGTTAATTCGTCCACCTTATTATGACTACTCCTCGCATTGAGGCACAGAGCCTTCAGGCTTGTCTTTTTAACACACTTTGCCCTTTTAGAATTTTGCTGTAATGTGGCCCTTTTTGATTTTTGCTTTGGGTTTCTCTGCTCTCCACTTTTACTATTCTCGTTTCTATCGATTGCTTCCGCCCCCATTCTACTTTCCTCTGTCTCTCTACATAGGTTTCCATCCCCCTGCCATATTAGTTTAACTCCTCCCCAACAGCACGAGCAAACACTCCCCCTAGGACATTGGTTCCGGTCCTGCCCATGGGCAGACCGTCCAGTTTGTACTGGTCCCACCTCCCCCAGAACCAGTTCCAATGTCCCAGGAATTTGAATCCCTTCCTTCTGCATCACTCCTCAAGCGACGTTTTCATCTGAGCTATCCTGTGATTCCTACTCTGACTAGCACGTGGCATTGGTAGCAATCCTGAGATTACTACCTTTTGAGATCCTACTTTTTAATTTAACTCCTAGCTCCCTAAATTCAGTTTGTAGGACCTCATCCCATTTTTTACCTATATCGTTGGTACCTATATGCACCACGACAACTGGTTGTTCACCCTCCCCCTCCAAAATGTCCTGCAGCCGCTCCGAGACATCTTGACCCTTGCACCAGGGAGGCAACATACTATCCTGGAGTCTCGTTTGCGGCCACAGAAACATCTATCTATTCCCCTTACAATAGAATCCCCTACCACTATAGCTCTCCCACACTTTTTCCTGCCCTCCTGTGCAGCAGAGCCACCCACGGTGCCATGAACCTGGCTGCTGCTGCCGTACCCTAATGAGTCATCCCCCTAACAGTACCCAAAACAGTGTATCTGTTTTGGAGGGGGATGACTGCAGGGGACCCCTGCACTACCTTCCTTCCACTGCTCTTCCTGTTGGTCACTCATCCCCTATCTGTCTGTGTAATCTTTACCTGCGGTATGACCAACTCACCAAACATGCTATTCACGACATCCTCAGCATCGTGGATGGTCCAGAGTGAATCCACCCGCAGTTCCAGTGCTGCAATGCGGTCTGTCAGGAGCTGCAGCAGGATACGCTTCCTACAAAAGTAGTCGTCAGGGACACTGGAAGCGTCCCTGAGTTCCCACATAGCACAGGAGGAGCATGACACGTGTCCGAGCTCTCCTTCCATGTCTTTACTGCTAGATTAACCTAATTTGGCAACAACAATGTTAAAGGTTACCTACTGATAAAGGAAAAGAAAAAGAAAAACTACTCACCAATCACTTACCCCCTTGGCTGTGACGTCACCCTTCGATTTCTTTCTACTTCTTTTTTGCCTTCTCTCCCTGCTGCAGCTGCACCAGCTGGCTCCTCAATGTCCCACTGGCTGCTCCCTGCCTGTTGGGCCTTTTATAGGCCTTCCGACTCACCGCGTCGTCTCCTCGATGTCCCGCTGGCTGCTCCCCACCTGTTGGGCCTTTTATAGGCCTCCCGACTCACCACGTCATCTCCTCGACATCCCGCTGGCTGCTCCCCACCTGTTGGGCCTTTTATAGGCTTCCAACTCACCGCGTCGTCTCCTCGACATCCCACTGGCTGCTCCCCATCTGTTGGGCCTTTTATAGGCCTCCTGACTCACCGCGCCGCCTCCTCGAAGTTGCACACCAGCTCGCCTCTCCTGGGCGGAACTGCTCTGTGCTCCCGCAAAGCCGGCACCGAATGTCCCGGCGGGGTGCTGGAAGCTGGCTGCCGAACCGGAAATGTTTTCCGCCGCCATTACCGCCCCTCCGGGGTGAAAGCAGAGATGGCAACAAACCAAAAATCCAGCCCACAGAGTGCAAAGCATGTTCCAATAATGGGGAAAGATTGGGCATCCAAAGCTAGAGCTCCCTCGATAAGAAAAGAAATCGAGGTTAAAATAAAACAGAAAAAGGAGATTTATGACAAATGTCAGTTATAGATTACAATAGATAACCAGGTAGAATACAGTGAGTGCAGGGGGCAATTGTAGAAGGATACAAGAAGGGCAGAGAGAGTATGAAAAAAGATTATTGGATAACATAATAAAAGATTTGTGGGTTCTCTTTTAACATATATAAAGTAAAAGGATAGTTAAAGGAATGATGGGTTGATTAGGCACAAAAAGGGAAATCTTCTTGTGGAGGCAAAGGGCATAACTGAAGTACTGAATAAATATTTTGCATCTGTCTTCACTAAAGAAGACAACAAAGTTAATGTTGCAGTAGAGGATGGGGGAGTAGCGATCTTGGCTAGGATAAAAATATTTTGAAAGGAGATAATGTGGATTGGCGCCATTCAAAGTTTACCAGTTGCCTGGTCTAGATGGGGTACATCCTAGGTTGCTGAAGGAATCTAGAGTGGAGATAGAAGAAGCTCTGACCATAATCTGACCAATGCCAGAGGACTGCAGGGTTGCAAATGTTACACCCCTCTTCAAAAATGGGGAGAGGGATAAACCTAGAGTCTAATGTCAGTGGTTGGAAAACTATTACAGACCATTATCAAGCACAAAATTCATTCTCAGTTAGAGAAGCATGAGTTAATAAGGGGTCGCCAGCATGGATTTGTTAAATGCAAATCATGTCTGACTGATCTGATTAAGTTCTTTGATGAAGTAACCGAGAGGGTTAATGAAGGTAATGCAGTAGATGTTGTGTCGGGGGTGATCTCGGGGTCAGGTTCACTTCTGACCTTCTGAGCGGTTCGAATCACTCCCACTCCATGGGTTCTAGACTTTGGATTTATTTGGGGATGTGACAAAGTTCAAGAGACAACTGGTTTTGGTGCAAGAAACTTCGATTTTATTAGGGGAAAGAAAGTACAATGTCAAAACTTATAATCACTGGAATAAAGAACACTTCATCACATGTTCAAAAGGGGTTACAGAAAATAATACACCTCCCACCTCCCAAAGCCTAACTCTGACTAGGTTGAACTCTAGGGCAAACAGGGATAATGCTCACCAATCCTCTTGTGTGTTAGCGGTGGTTCGCGGTTTCGGGGTTCGTTGGACTCTGTAGTTTCTGCTTGCCATACCCCGAACGTCGTGGAAGACTTCTTGCTACGTAATCTTTAGTTGGGTGGTGTGCGGTGGGGCACGTATTGGATTTATGGGGTGAGTACCCACTTTCTTTCTTCAGCAGTAGGTTTAAAAGTGCTTTTAGGTAATGTTTTACCTGTTGGTAGCTAGGAACAGATTGTAGAATGAAAACTTTCGACTCTTCGGTTTCTTCTTGAGGAGTTTCGTTCTTAGAATTTGTCGATCATGGTGGTTTTGATGTTACCACGTTGGCTATGGTCAGTTGTTGCCGCGATGATGGTGTCCGAAGTTACTGGGAACTGCCTTTCTTGTTTGATGATGATCTTTCTCCTTCGGTGGCAGAGCAGTGTAACCCAGGAGTGTCGTTGAGGCTGAAGACGTTCAATAAGGCTGCGTAGCAAGCTCTCTCGAAGGCTCCTTAAGGCTGGGTTTAACCCGTAAAACAGAGCCTCAGTTATACTTTGGGAGTCATTCTAATCTGCGCGCCAAATCAACCCCAATTCTTTGTCTTAATTTTGCGGGCTTGATATTTCTTTGTCATATTTTGGTGGGCTCATTAATGATAACTCTTTTCGCATGTACCGATCGGTTGAATTCGTTTTTGATTTGGGAAATTGAGTTTTGGTATTTACGTTGTCTGCCTAGGCTGGGTTTTCCATGCGGGCTGGATGGGCTGTTAACATATTGCATGCGCTGGATGGGTTTCATGCTTAGAGCTATGGCTGGATATCTCTGGGTCGATTGTTGCTATGTTAATGTCTCCTGCAGAGAAGGTTTTTCGAGTTTACATTATCCTCCAGACAATTTGTTCAGCTTCAATACCCCAGACGGTTTCAAAACCCAAAGACTGGCTTCTTTAGAGGCTAGTTGTCCCTTAGTTTTGCAGCCCTTTTCCACACGGACCCAATATGCCTTTTAAAATCCCAAACTTGGTTAAAACTCGTAGTTTGTTCCATGTGCATTTTAGGATCCCAAACTTTCTGGTTCATAGTTCCAAATCGAATTTCCTTTGCAATGAGTCCAAACACTGGGGGGGTGGGGGGGATTTTGCAACCTTACAGTTGTATATTTGGACTTTCAAAAAGCATTTGATAAAGTACCGCATAACAGATGTATTCGGAAAATAGAAACACATGGTAGTAAAGGGTCGGTGGTATCTTGGGTATGAAATTGTCTATGGGATAGCAAACAGAGAGTAGTGATGAATGGTTGTTTTTCTGACCGGAGAGTAGTATGCTGTGCGATTTCCCTGTGGTCCGTATTAGGATCATTGCTTTTCCTGTTGTATATAAAGGACCTGGACTTGGGTATAGGAGTATAATTTTGAAGTTTGTGGATGACACAAAACTTGGCAACATAGGAAATAGTGAACAGGATAGTAGCAGGCCTCAGGAGGACAGACTGGTGAAATGGGCAGACACATGGCAGATACAATTTAATGCAGAAAAATGTGAAGTGATGCACTTTCAGAGAAACAACATGGAAAGGCAGTATAATCTAAATGGTACTATTTTGAGGGGATGCAAGAGCAAAGGGACCTGGGGTGCATATTCACAAATCCTTGAAGCCAGCAGGGCAAATTGATAAGGCAGTTAAGAATGTGTATGGGATACTTGGCTTTGTAAATAATGGGCATTGAATATATAAAAAAAAAAGAATTCATACTAAACTTTTACAAATCACTGGTCGGCCTCAGCTGGGGTATTGTGTGCATTTCTGGGCATCGCACTTTAGGAAGGATGTCAAGGCCCTGAGGGAGTTCAGTTATGTGGAGAGATTGGAAAAGGTGGGATTGTTTTCCTTAGAGCAGAGAAGGTTAAGGGGAGACCTAATAGAGGTATTGAATATGTTGAGAGGTTTTGATAAAGCGTGTCGCGAAAAACTATTTCCTCTGGCAAATAGATCAGTAACCAAAGGTCAAAGGCCCTTATTTTCCAATTACTGCATTTTTGGCGTCCGCGCATGTTAACGTACAATTTTTTTTTGTGACAGAAAAAAAAAATCGGCACATTCGCCAAAAAATTATTTGAATTTGGCGCTGCGCTCTCCGAAGCTGCTTGGGGGTGGCCGAGCTTCATGTCTGCGCTGAAAACTCTCTGGGCATGAGCGAAAAAAGAAACCTCAATGTCTGGATCAGACATATTTAAAGAGCCCTTTGTGATCAGATCGTTTTTCCTTTCGCGCTGGCTGGATCTTTCTGCAATTTTGAGCAGTAAAACCTGCAAAACCTGGCTGAGAGGGAAGTGGAAGAGGAATTCAAAGGAGGAGAAGGAAAGGCCGTTTGATTTCTCCCACACAAAGTGGTATCCCTGGTAGATATCATTGAGAGGAAATGGGATCTGCTGGCAACTCGGGGGGAAAAGTGAAAAAAAGTAAAACCTGCGACAATGGCTCAACGTTGGGATGATGTTGCTGTAGAGTACAATGCAGTAGCCAACACCCGGAGAATGGATGGGCAGCTGAAGAAGAAATGGCAGGACCTAGGACTATTAGTTAAAGTAAATATGCATTTATAAATGTATGTGTATGTGTGGCCACCACAAAAAAGGACCTTCTCTTAAAAAGTTCTATTTTCATCTGTGCAGTTGAAGAATGCAAAGACCAGGAACCACAGGAATTGTACTGGTGGAGGTCCACCAAGTAAGCTGCAATTGAGCCAGCTGGAACAGAGGATCACTGATTTGATTAAAGCTCACCGGAGAAGACCCACCACCAATGTGGATGCTGGGCCCAGGTGAAAGAGACGGGGTAAGTCCTGCAATTTGCGGCATGGGCTAGCTAGGCTTTAATGGATGTTTTTGTTATGCTTTACAGCATCTGTGCATGAGGAAGAGGCAGAAGGTGATCCAGTCGGCCTAACTGCACAAAAACGGCGCCCGAGCCTGCTTTCACTCACGTCTGCACCAAAATTGTTTAAACTGGTGCACATGATTGACGCTGGCGTACAAACATTGGCGAAAGTTGGAAACAGAGGATTACGATAAAAATCGTTTGGACGCCAAAATACGGCACGCATAGATTTAAAATAATTTGCAAATTAACTGGGGGGGAAATAAGGAGAAACTTCTTCACATAAAAGGTTGTTGACATGTGGAACGCATCACCTGAAGTATGGCGGAATCAGATTTCACAGTAACTTTCAAAAGGCAATTGGACGTGTACTTGAAGAGGGTTCATTTTCAGGGTAATGGAAATAAAGCTGGCGTGTGGGACTAAATTAAACAGCTCTTTCAAACAGCCGGCACAGTTTTGACTGACCGAATGGCCACCTTCTGTGCTGTAAGATTCTATGGGCCCCGAGTTTGGTGGATGCTAAGTTCCACCCATGTACTGTCCAGAGGACTGCTAAGATCCTGACGGTACTTTGGGCAGAAGTTTCGTGAAAAAATGTAGGAAAAACCACCCGGCAGCAAAAATGGGCCTTACATGCTGATGCTGGGTGGCAGCGGATGGTAGGTCCCATTCTGGGCGGCAAATGCAATCCTCGGCAAAGTATCGCCGAGGATAGAGTTGGGCCCAGGGAGGGGGAACAGCGAAATTTAAACATTTTCAAAACAATAAAAAAAACTATCAGAAATCCTTCAGGGGACCCCATCGACCTAAATCCCTGCTAAAGAAAAGAAGTGCACTAACCTTTTTTTGCAGGTCTTCATACTTACCGTTCAGGTAAAACCTGCCTCCATGCGGCAGTCTCTTCTGCTGCTGGAGCAGAGGACCGCCCGGACCAAACTGGCAACTCAACGGGCGGGAGGACTATTGTTGGCGTTGCATGCTGACGCATGCCAGCGGACGGTCCCCAGCGGTCTTCTCTCCCCGCTGGCTTGAGAACCTGACCCAACTCGCTCGAAGGGGAGAGCGCCCAAAAAACATCGAGATCGCTGAGAAAACTCGGCGGCAGCCGGCGGTAATTCGACCAAACACGAGCCCTGTAATGTCTGTAAGCTTGTAATGTTTGTAGCTCCACACTGTGGATGTGGGCGTATTGTGGACTGCAAGTGCAGGGTTAATAATAAACAGCCCAGGCAGATTTTCGGAGACTTCCGAGAGAGCTGCCTGCCATGTTAGGAAGTTGTGTGTTTGCTGTGCTCTGTGAAGATATCACATTTGGTGACGGAAGATGGGATTTTTCGGATGATTTAAAGCTTAAATTTTGTTGGTGCAGGATTCAGCCAGCCGACAGAGAGACTTTGGAAGTTTCTGTCTTTGGAAAAAGCTACAAAAATCCGAGGTAAAATACAGCACACGGTGTGAACAGCTAGAGATTAAAATGGCAGCACCCGCGGGTGTATTGGGACATTTGGGGGAATATAGACATGACCGGGAACGTTTTAAAGCGTATGTGGATCAGCTAGAAATGTATTTCATTGCAAATAACATAATCGAAGTTCCAGGCAATGAAGTCCAGAACTGTGCTGTGTTGGAACGTAAGAAAGCGATCTTCTTATCGGAGGCAGGTCCGGCATTATATGACACTCTTGTAAATCTGCTTGTGCCTGTCGAGCCAAAGGAGATAACGCTTAAAGAGATTTTAATGAAGCTGGAGCAGCACTATAACCCCAAATTGTTAGAAATTGCTGAAAGCTAATGTTTCGGGATTCAGAATCAAAAGCCTGAGGAATGTATCAGTGATTACATCGTAGCATTAAAAAAGCTATCGATGCACTGTAAATTTGGAAACTTTCAAAACCGAGCTTTACGGGATCGTTTTGTTTCTGAGGTGAAAAATGATGCGATCAGAAGGAAGTTATTGATGACGGATGACTTGACTTTTGAGATTGCTTGTCAGACAGCGAGGTCGATGAGCATGGCCGAACAATATTCCTGAGAATTTAATAATAATTACGGTCGTCAGTCAACCGAGGTAAATCGCCTGCAGGTTCAAAGTAAAAGATGGGCATGGTCGAAAGTTTCAGAAACTACCAGAGCGGCGAAGTCATGCTATAGGTGCCTGGGACAACACATTGCTCAAAGTTGTCCATACGTGAAGGCAGAGTGTTTTTTCTGCAGAAAGACTGGGCATTTTGCGAAGGCATACCGACTGAAGAGTAAACCAGTTTTTAAAGCTATGAGTCCAGCGTTCAAAGCTATGATTAGAAATCCCAAGAGACTACATAGCATGGAAGAACAACAACAGGACGAGGAGATGTTAGAGTTACACGTCATCAGGAGCACGAGGTCAACGGACAACGATTCGGAAAGCAAGAAAATCCACATAGATGTTGCGGGATTCAAGATATCAATGGAAATTGACACGGGTGCATCCATGAGTATAGTACCGGAGTCACTATACCGCGACAAATTGCGTGATTTCCAACTGGAGAAATCCAAAATAGAGCTGCGAGGCTACTCGGGAGAGAAAATTCCTGTGGTAAGTCGTATCAGCGTAGCGGTGAAATATAGAGATCAATTTCAGAACTTTCCTCCAATAGTAGTGAAAGGAGACAAGCCTGCCTTACTAGGAAGAAATTGGTTGAGCTCACTGAAGCTGGATTGGAGTAAGATTTTCTGTGTGGAAGCGATATTTTTATCAACCGATGATGTTATCAAGAAGTATCCGAAGGTGTTCTGCGAAACGGGCAGTCCGATCCAAGGCTTCAAGGCGAGTGTCAGGGTACAGAAGGACGCTAGATCGGTTTACTACAAGCCATGTTCCATACCATATGCACTCAAGGAGAAAGTTGAGCAAGAACTCAAAAGACGAGAGACTGAGAACATTATTTGTAAAATAGATCGATGTAATTGGGCGACACCCATATTTGTTGTACCTAAGTCCGATGGTAAGGTAAGATTGTGTGGTGATTATAAAGTAACCATAAACCAGGTTATAGAGGGTAATGTCCCCAATACATTGCCGAATATAGAAGATTTGTTCACAATACTGACAGGTGGTCAGATCTTCTCAAAACTGGATCTTACGAATGCCTACTTACAGCTTGAACTAGATGAGGAGTCCAAGTCATGTTTGACTATAAATACTCATCTCGGCCTATATCAATTTAATAGGCTACCGTTTGCAGTGTCTTCCGCTCCTGTCACATTTCAAGGGGTGATGAACCAGATTTTGCAAGGTATTGAAGGGGTAGTATGTTATTTGGATGACATACTAATTTCAGCACCAAATAGGCAAATTCATAATTACATATTGAATGAAGTCCTCAAATGATTAGAGAAGCACAGAGTATGAGTGTCTGCTCATAAGTGTGAGTTATTTAAAAACTCAGTGGAGTATTTAGGGTACAGAGGAGACAAAGATGGTTTACATCCAACCATGGAAAAATTGGATGCAATTAGGAATGCACCCATTCCCAGGAATATCACTGAACTTCGTTCATTCTTGGGTCTTTTGAACTATTATGGGAAGTTCCTACCAAATTTGGCTACAGTATTGAATGAACTATTGAAAAAACGGGTCCATTGGAAGTGGTCAAAAGAATGCGATTCGGTATTCAAGGAGTGTAAAAGCAAATTGGTAGAGAGCACCATGTTAGTTCACTATAACATATCGAAGGAGATTAAGCTAGCATGTGATGCCTCTCCGTATGGAGTTGGGGCAGTAATCTCTCATGTATTAAGTAGTGGGGAGTAGAGACCAATTGCTTTCGCTTCACGCATTCTCAGTGCCAGTGAGAGTAATTATGCGCAAATTGAAAGGGAAGCTTTGGCATTCATTTTTGGGGTCAAGAAGTTTCACAAATACTTGTATGGTCGTAAGTTTACCATCGTTATGGACCATAAACCCCTAACAGCAATCCTCCATCCAAAGTCCCCAGTTCCAACATTAGCTGCAGCCTGAATGCAGAGATGGGCTTTGATTTTGTCAGCATATACATATGATATTGAATACAGACAATCAGCTGATCACAGTAATGCTGATGCAATGTCTAGATTGCCTTCTCCATTCCAAGTTACACCCAATAGGGAAGAAGTGTTTTATTTTTCATATATTGATGAACTGCCAATCACAGCTGAAGAGATTGGTAGAGCAACCAAATGTGACCCAGTGATGTCAAAGGTGTATGATTACATGGCAAATGGTTGGCCGAACCAGGTAACAGACAAAGATACACATCCATTCTTCATTTGTAGGAACAAATTATCAGTCGATAAAGATTGTATCATGTGGGTTGCAAGAGTGGTTGTACCAAATAAATTCAGGTCCAAATTATTAGGAGACCTCCATGACCAGCACCTGGGAATGTGTTTGACCAAGAGTTTTGCACACAGTTATTTATGGTGGCCAGGTCTTGATAAAAATATAGAGTACATTGTAAGTCAGTGTATGAGATGTCAATCGGTAAGCAAGCAACCACCATCAGTACCATTACAGCCATGTAAATGGCCTCCCAGGGTGTGACAAAGGCTACATATTGATTTTGCTGAGTTAGAAGGACAACAATTGTTCATTGTGATTGATAGCCATTCAAAGTGGGTTGAGGTGTTTCCATTGTTGAAAATAACAACAAGTAAAACATTGGACATTTTACGAAAATTATTTTCTGCATTTGGCCTCCCTGAAGAAATTGTTTCGGACAATGGACCACAATTTCATTCAGAAGAATTTGCACAATTCACGAGCAAAAATTGTGTGAAACATACCAAGGTTCCACCATACCACCCTGCTTCGAATGGTGCAGCAGAGCGCACTGTACAAATTGTAAAACGTGCCCTCATAAAACAAATATTTGATCCAAATCCAAGGAAATGACAGTTGTCATTGGATCACAAATTGGCTAATTTTTTGATTACATATCGAAATACTCCTCATACAACTACAGGTAGAACACCAGCAGAGTTGTTTCTCAAACGACAGCCTCGACCCAGATTCTCATTGTTAAAGCCAAATTTGGCACAGTCCGTAGTAGAGACACAATTAAGACAGAAAGAGAATCAGGATAGAGGTAGAGTAAAAGAGAGGAGTGTGAAATTAAACCAGAAGGTGAAAGTGAAGAACCATCACCATAAATTGTTAAAGTGGTTACCAGGAAGAGTGGTGAAGATATGTGGTCCTCGCACATATTTGGTAAAGATGTTTGATAATGGACAGGTTAGCTTTGTTCATATTGATCATATTTTACCTACAGACATAGAAGGAGTTGAAGGTGGGAATGATTCAATTATTTCTGACTCATCAGATAGTTTTGATGCACCAGTAGCAAATCCTAAATCCAATGTACTGGAAACAAATCCAGGAGAGAATCAGAATGAAAGTCTGAGTCCGAGTCAGGAAAACAAAGAGCCTGAAATTAGAGTGAGTTCAAATGAAAATCAAGGAAATTCCGTGGAGGAAAACGTTTCTCAGGATGAGCCTCGAATGAGTGTGAAATTGACACCATGTTTGGAAGGTTCTGTTTGAGAGCAAAGGTATCCTCTTTGAGACAGAAAACAAGTGGTAAAGTTAAATTTGTAAATATGGAAAAAAATAAGTTTATATCTGTGTTATGTATAAACATGAAAGTTATGTATGATGTTTGTTATGATGGCTTCTTCATTAAGGAGGGAGAAGTGTAATGCCTGTAAGCTTGTAATGTTTGTAGCTCCACATTGTGAATGTGGACATATTGTGTACTGCAAGTGCAGGTTAATAATAAGCAGCTCAGGCAGCTTTCCGAAGACTTCCGAGAGAGCTGCCTGCCATGTTAGGAAGCTGTCTGTACTGTGCTCTGTGAAGATATCACAGGCCCTACGATTCTAAGCTTTTGGTCTTCTGCCCTAATATCTCCTTATGTGGCTCGGTGTTAAAAATTTGTTTAATAATGCTCCTGTGAAGCGCCTTGGAATGTTTTACTACGTTACAGATGCTGTACAGATCAAGTTGTTGTTGTGTCACTGAATCACTCAGCACTTTGAGTGCCCTGTCATTTTCTGCTATTTCGCCAATATGTTCACAATTAGTAGCAGGATTAATGGTATGCTCAACATTTATCTGGCTTAAGTGGCTTGTTAACTGCATGACCCTTCTCGCATTTCACATTTCACAACATTTTCACACTTTTGTAAGGTGCTGTCAAACATTGCACATGTGAATGCAGAGACCATTCAGTTTTAATAAAATGTATGGTGGAATGCTGGTGAGAACAGAGGGCTTGATGTATGCACAAAATCTAACTGGTAATATGAGGAGGAATTGTAATACTTAAGAGATTTACTAATTTAGGTTATCAGTTAATTACTGTTTTTTACTGGCATGCTCTATTTTCAACTGAATTCACATTGGCATCAAACCTAGCCCTGCCCTGGATCTATTTACATTCTGCTGATCAATGGTATTTTTTTTCAATTTAACATCACATTTTTGGCCATGACTGACTTTTGTATGCCATGATTATGATGGCTTTATACCAGCTGTTAAAGTTTGGTTACAAATTCTTTTGTGTTTGTAGGAAACCACATTTTGAATCTTGGAGCCATTTATAAATGACAATGAAAGGTTACTTTATGGAACCTATCCAGTATTCACAGATCAATGTTAGACTCCTCATCTAGCTATGTGTTTTTCCATGCATTTTATTGGCAGGATTTCAATATTTTTCTGTACGCCTTCAGGAGTGGAAATTAATCAAGAAACATGCGGAGGGAATGAAATATATTTCCATATAGCAAAGAAAATATAACAGTCATACATGGCTAAGCCTAACATATCTCATTAGCCAATAAGTGGTGGTTTGGCAATGTCTGGTTATCTCTCCAGGGAGGATTTACGGATCCTGCCTATTAGGCTTCAAGCATTTTCAGTGTTTGGGAAGCTGCATTTAGACAGTTGCCATTGGCCTGAGACTGGTAGCTACAGAATTGACTCCAGCTTGGCAGCACCTAATTTATAATTCCTGGTTCTATATTGAATTCTCAGGCCAAGACAGAGTGACATTTGCTTTACACATGCACAGAACCCTGCTCCCAGCTGATCAACAGCAGTTGGGGCAGGCGCATAAAATTGCCATGCTAATGAGATGAATACATCATGCAAAGTATTTCTCTGCCTTTGAGACCTAGCAGTGATGGGCGTAATGGGTGCCAGTGCATCCTAAGGCATAGGCATCGTGGTTAAATATTAGATAGCTTGTTTCTCCACCGTGATCGATAGCAGTAAGGAAGGCACCAAGGGCAAAACATGGTCGCACTTAAATTGTTTTTTAAATCTTCGACCGGCACAGCTGGTCATCCTAGCCTTCAGCTGGTTGCTGTAGCAAATAATATACAAGTTAAAAATAAATCCTCTCCCCTCCCCCACCCATCTGAGGTGATGGGGACCACCCAAATTATTTAAACATCCCTGACCAGAAGAAGTGAGACAAGATCAGGGCAGCAATTGATGTGTGGCTGAGAGTCCCACCCTGCCATACTTCATCATCATAGGCGGTCCCTCGAACGAGGATGACTTGCTTCCATGAGTTCACAGGTGTTTCGATGAAGGATCCGATGTTCCAGTCCTGAAGTCCAATTGAGAGGGTGGAAGATGCCGGTGCGTGAATTATTTTAACGTGTGGTGACCGTTGCACAACAGCCACCACATGGGCTCGACAGAGGTAGGCCTTTATCCAGTGGCAAGGGTTAACCAGGAGACCTGCTCTGCTGCATGGACCGAGTGTGCACATATATTGCAGTGTGGGCAGGCCCGTGCTGCCCCTGGGCCCTTGGCTCTTCTGGGCCTCGCACCTCCGTCACGATCTCTCGCCGCTCCTCCACCATAAACATTCACCGCATCGCACCACAAACACTCACCGCTCATCCGCCCCGACCTTCCCACTCCTCTGTACCTGTGCCCTGCCAATGTTCCTGTCCACGCTCCAAAACGGTGACCAGGGTTTTGATGACGTCACCCAGTTGCCCAACTCAAAATCGGCGCATACTTGGAGCAGCTCGCGCTGGAGGTTGAAGTGGTATGCCGCTCCAGCTCTTTTATAGCCCGACCTGCGGAGCTGTTCTCTTGCAATACAGTACAGTTAGACTAAAGGAAATTTGGGGCCTTAATTGTTTGTGCAGATGGGAGCATCCTCAAAACATTACAGAAAAACTCTGCTTACGATTCTGAAAAATCCAGAAGGGCCAAGGGATCACATGAGCATTTTTTAAGCCAGTTTGCAACCGCACTGGAATTGTGCTCCATGCCATGTCAAATCTACATGGCCTGACGCTGCTGTGCCCCAGGGGACCTGATATTGCGCTGCATGACTCTGCGATCGAGGCCCAACACCACAGATATGCTGCCGCTTTTGAAAAACAGTTTGCAGTGTCACAAAAACGGCTGAGTAGCACCACTCTAAAAGTATGATAGTCCCCAGTGTTACTGTGCTATCAATTGGACACCAGGACGCATCTATTTTCTCCCATGTTTCTTTAGATTACCAGTTTATCATTTTCTTTCCCATTTCTCTTTATACAAGTCATTGCTCATTTAAAATACAGTATTTCCCATGGATATTGTACACTTACAGTGCTTTTGGAAATAAATGTCTGGAGGTAGTGTGGCAGGGACAGCCAATGCATGTATGAAAACAATGAATTAAGCTAATTGGAGTGAAATAGTTTCAAAGTAGAATAAATTCTAGTAGATGATCATTTGGTTCTCAAAGTTGCAATGAAGCCACTTAGCTGCTGTCAGATGCAGGTCCCAGTTGTTGTAAAGCTCTGGGCGTGTCCAGCAATCGAAAGTTCAGTATTGACATCTAAAACCAAAACAGATGCCAATCAACTCTGGTCTCTGTGGGACCATTCACTGCTGAGGGATGTTAGCTGTCAAATTTGTGACCTTTAATGTTGTTCCTCTAGGAGGGTTCAGGGAGAAAGTTTAAAAACAAATTAATCCTACAAAGAAACTGTTTGTGCCCATATCACAAGTGATTTTTGAAGGCATTAATGCTCAGTATATTCAAGACAGAGGTTGATAAATTTTGGGTAACAAAGGGAATTAAGGGATATAGGGATGGTGCGGGAAGGTGGAGTTGAGATAGAAGATCAGCCATGATCTCGTTGAATGGCAGAGAAGGCTCTAAGGGCCGAATGGCCTACTCCAATTTCTATTACTTATGTTTTTATTAAGAAGAGAGATAAATAAACTAAGGATAACAAACCTCTACTCAGGTATAACAACAAGTTCCATTCAGTTATTGTGTATCATTGTTTCAGAATTTCTCTTCAATCTCTCTCTCTCTCTCATATATACCCGAACTTCTCAAACATTTTTTTAGAACTATAGCTCTCCATTTCACGATTACTTTATCGATGGCAGCCATCCATCTTGAAAGATGATGGTTTAAGCGTCAAAGTAGTTCAGTTCCTTTGCCATACTGCAACATTGCGAGTGGAGTCCTTGTCACATAGTGCAGGCATAAACTACAGGACCAGATAAGGAAGTCTGCATGTTATTAACTATTGAAGCCTGATGCAACTTCTTTTTGGCTCTCTCCTCTTTCCTCTCTCTCAGCCACCTCTCTTCAGCCTCATTGTCTCCCTGATGCAGCACAGCCCTCCAGTATGGCTTATTGTTAGCCAAATCTTCCCAGCTTGCGGTATTGCTGTTAAAAGGTTTTCAAGTCCCTCTTGTAAACGACTTTAAACTTTAGCCTGGTTTGGCCCAATGGCCTTGAAACAGCTGCAAGTTCTCCATACAAAATATCCTTTGGAATATGCCCATCTTCCATCGATTATAGATAACTAAACCACTGGAGACGTCTGTGTGACTGACAGAAATTATTAGACTCAGCAATTTAGCTGTCCCAAGTACTTTAGTGTCAGGAACTTTGACTTCCCACTGAATATTTATGACTGAAAATTTGGCGCCACCCCATTTGGGGATGGTAACAGCTACAGTAGTCCCACCTCGTGAGCTATATTGGGCTTACTGCGCTTGACGGGAACTGCAGTGCAAAATCTCGCGCTGCAGTTCCTGTCGGGGGTGGGACCAGGACGCAACAGGACGAGAATTTTCCAGCGCTACGCGTCCCTCCGTGTAGCACAGGCGGGAAGACGGAGCCCTCCGCTTCCATTAAAGGGGAGGGCCAAGCTGCCGACTCTGCAACAGGGAGATGGGGCCATTGCTACACCACCAGGGAGTGGAGTGCCAGGCTGTAACATCACGGTCCGGACCAAGCGGTCTGCATTGAAGAAAGCCGCCATTGAAGGCGGACATTTTTTTATTTTTCCCCACAACACCTCCCGTTTTAATTTTCACCCTGCCAACCGCCCACAGTCCAGTACTCGCCCCACTAAGCTATCGCGGGCACCTTCACTGAGCACAACCGAAATTTCGCTCTGGGGCAAAAATAGGTCGCTGTGCATGGTGATGACGTCGACATCGTTGGCGCAGCGGCCCGGGGTGCTATCCGAATTTTGCAGGAGTCGGTAGCAGCGCCGTGCCTGGGCGAAACGTCATTTGCGCCCCGTTAGCACTTCCCAATTGGAAAAGGCTGCTTCGGCTGACTATGTCAAGAACTATAAAGGCTATGTAAATAGGCTTTCCCTTCTCCTGACACTTTTCTTGCAGTTGCCTCAGTCCAAAGATCATGTTGTTTCATCATCATAGACAGTCCCTCGGAATCGAAGAGGACTTGCTTCCACTCCCAAAGTGAGTTCTTTGATGGCTGAACAGTCCGATACGAGAGCCATATACCCTGTTACAGGTGGGACAGACATTCGTCGGGGGAAGGAGTCAGTAGGGCTGGTTTACCGCACGCTCCTTCCGCTGCCTGCGCCTGGCCTCTTCATGCTCCTTGCGTTGAGCCTCAGCGAGCTCAATGCCCTCCCGGATGGGCTTTCTCCACCTCAGGTGGTCTGCGGCCAGGGTCTCCCAGGTGTCAGTGGTGATGTCGCACTTTACCAGGGAGGCTTTGAGGGTGTCCTTATAATGTTTCTGTTGTCCTCCTTTGGTTTGTTTACCATGAAGGGGCTCTGCATAAAGCATTTGCTTAGTGAGTCTCGTATCTGGCATGCATACTATGTGGCCTGCCCAGCGAAGCTGATTGAGTGTGGTCAGTGCTTCAATGCTGGGGATGTTAGCCTGGCCGAGGACACTGATGTTGGTGCGCCTGTCCTTCCAGGAGATTTGCAGGATCTTGCGGAGACATCGT
Source organism: Pristiophorus japonicus (assembly GCF_044704955.1). Classification (NCBI taxonomy): domain Eukaryota; kingdom Metazoa; phylum Chordata; class Chondrichthyes; family Pristiophoridae; genus Pristiophorus; species Pristiophorus japonicus. The sequence continues at coordinate 343,216,218 of NC_091978.1, read as the reverse complement.
TGGTGATATGCCTCCAGTGACTTGAGGTGCCTTCTGCACATCGTCCATGCCTCAGACCCATACAGGAGGGCGGGTATTACTACAACCCTGTAGACCATGAGTTTGGTGGTAGATTTGAGGGCCTGGTCTTCAAGCATTTTTCTCCGCAGGCAGCCGAAGGCTGCGCTGGCACACTGGAGGCTTTGCTGAATCTCCGAATCAATGTCTGCCTTTGCTGATAGGAGGTTCCCGAGATATGGGAAATGGTCCACGTTGTCCAGGGCCGCGCCGTGGATCTTGATGATTGGAGGGCAGTGCTGTGCAGCGGTGACAGGCTGGTCTTACGGATGTTAAGCGTAAGGCCGATGCTTTCATATGCCTCAGTGATTACATTGACTATATCCTGGAATTCAGCCTATGAATGTGCACAGACGCAGGCATCGTCTGCATACTGCAGCTCAATGACAGAGGTTGGGGTGATCTTGGACCTAGCCTGGAGGCGGCGTATGTTAAACAGCTTCCCACTGGTTCTGTAGTTTAATTCCACTCCAGCGGGGAGCTTGTTGATTGTGAGGTGGAGCACGGCGGCGAGGAAGATTGAGAAGAGGGTTGGAGCGATAACGCAGCCCTGTTTGACCCCGGTTCGGATGTGGATTGGGTCTGTAATGGATCCATTGGTAAGGATCACGGCCTGCATGTCATCGTGAAGCAGGCGAAGGATGTTGACAAACTTTTGGGGGCATCCGAAACGAAGGAGGACGCACCATAGACCCTCACCGTTGACAGTATCAAAGGCCTTCGTAAGATCGAAAAAGGCCATGTATAAGGGCTGACGCCACTCCCTGCATTTTTCCTGCAACTGGCGCTCTGCAAAGATCATATCTGTTGTGCCCCATAGGGGACAAAATCCACATTGTGATTCCAGGAGGAGCTCCTCGGCCACAGGGAGAAGACGATTGAGGAGAACTCAAGCAACAACTTTCCCAGTGGCTGAAAGCAGGGAGATTCCCCTGTAGTTGCCGTAGTCGGACTTGTCACCCTTTTTAAAAATGGTCATAATCACTGCATCTCTGAGATCTCCCAATATGCTCTCCTCCCTCCAGATGAGAGAGATGAAGTCATGTATCCGTGCCAACAGCGCCTCTCCACCATATTTTAGTGCCTCAGCAGGGATTCCATCACCACCCGTAACCTTGTTATTCTTAAGCTGTTTTATGGCTTTGCCAACCTCGTACAACGTTGGAGTTTCACTGAGTTGATGGCGGGTGGCATGCTGCGGGATGGAGTCGAGAACACTCGAGTCAAAGGCAGAGTCTTGATTGAGGAGATCTTAAAATACTCCTTCCATAGGGCCCTGACAGCGTCGGTGTCCTTGATGAGTGTTTCCCCGTTCTTGGCCAGGAGTGGGATGGGGCCTTGGGAGTTTGGACCGTAGGTGGTTTTGACTGCAGTGAAGAATCCTCACATCGTGGCTGTCGGCCAGTTGTTGTATCTCCTGTGCTTTCTCCATCCACCATCTGTTCTTTAGGTCGCGAGTTTTTTGTTGGACCTGAGCCTTGAGCCGTCTGTAATGTTGTTTTGCAGCTCCCGAGTTGGGCTGTTGCTTGAGGTTCAGAAATGCTTTGTGCTTGCAATCTATTAGTTCTTCGATTTCCTGATCATTTTCATCAAACCTGTGTTGATGTTTTCTGGTTGAATGACCAAGTGTCTCTTCACAGGCACTGGTTATAGAAGCCTGGAGGGCAGACCAAGCGCTATGGGATTCAGGGTTATCAAGGCACACCAAATTGGCTGTGAGGCACTGGCTGTATAGGGCTCTCTTAGCTGGGTCTCTAAGTGCCCTGGCATTAACCTTTTTGCGGAAATGCTTCTGCTGTCCCCTTTGCTTTGGGGCAATGTTAATGTTGATGATGGATCGGATTAGGCGGTGGTCCATCCAGCAGTCATCAGCTCCTGTCATAGCGCGGGTGATGCACACATCCTTGCGATCCCTGGCTCGGATGATAACATAGTCAAGCAGATGCCAGTGTTTGGAGCGAGGGTGTTGCCACGATGCTTTGTATTTGTACCTCTGGCGGAACAGGGTGTTGGTAATGAGGAGTTCATGTTCTAGACATTTTGTCAGGAGTAGGGTACCGCTGGAATTGGCTTTCCCTACCCCCTCTCTGCCAATCACACCTCCCCAGAGGGCTGTGTCTTTGCCAACCCTGGCATTAAAATCACCCAGGAGGATCAATTTGTTGCTCGTGGGGACACGGGACAAGGATGTCTCGAGGTTGGAATAAAAACTCTCTTTAGCCTCATCCATTGCATCGAGTTGTGGGCGTACGCACTGATGACTGTGGCACATTGGTTCCGAGATAGGGTGATATGAAGAGTCATGAGACGTTCGTTGACCCCACAGAGGGAGTCTTTGAGGTGGTCGACCAGCTCATTCTTGACAGCAAAGCCGACTCCATGAAGGCGGCGTTCTGCCTCTGGTTTCCCTTTCCAGAAGAAGGTGTAACTTCCACCATGTTCCTTCAACTGGCCTTCCCCTGCCTGCCGGGTCTCGCTTAGGGCGGCGATGTCAATGTCAAAACATCTGAGTTCCCGGGCAACTACGGCGGTGTGGAGTTCTGGCCTGTTGCTGTTGGGATTGTCCATGAGGGTCTTGATGTTCGAGGTCCCGAACTTCATACTGACGGAGTGGAAGATGCCTGTGCATAAGTTATTTTAGCGTGGGGTAGCCGCTGCACATCGGCAACCACACGGGCTTAGTTGAACAAGGTATTGGTCCAGTGACAAGGGGGTCCAAGACAACTGGAGACTAGGCACAGCTCGATAAGCCTAATTGCCTACGGCGATATTGATTATTGACCATCTGACACTGAAGCTGCTCTTACTCTCTGGATCAAGATGATCAGCAAGTACTTGCAATCTTTTAAGAATGACCCATGCAAGTGCCTTGCCAGCAACACTGAGTAGAAAAATTCCCCTACAGTTGTTGCAATAGTTTCAATCTCCTTTGTTTTTGTACAACAGAATGACGTTGGCATCCTTCATGTCTTGCGGTGCCTCTCCTTCTCTCCAACAATCAAGCAATACATTGTGCAGATGTTTCAGCACAACCTGTCCTCCTTATTTCACTACTTCACCTTTTCCAGCTGCTTTCCCTGATGCTATATCTACTTCCAAGGCACTCACCAGCGTTAGGTTTCTTGGAGATGCCCCTGATCTGGACGCAAGAACCAACTAGATTTAATTATCACCGATAATCTTCAAGCAATTGGAAAAGGCCATTTCTGCTGACCGTGTCAAAGCCTTTGTAAGATCTATAAAGGCCATGTAAATAGGCTTTCCATGATCCTGACACTTTTCTTGCAGTTGCCTTACTCTCTGGATCAATATGATCAGCCAATACTTTTCGCATTTTCAAGTTCATTTACAGAAGGCTTTATATCAATCTCCGAGATGGTCTGAAGCCTGGCGATCATATTTACTGCTGCTTCAGAAACACTAGTTTCATATGAATAAAGTTCATGATAATATTCTACCCAGTGTTGCATCTGCTTGTCTCTGTTAGTGATGATGCTTTAATTGTAGGATTTGAGTGGCATAATCTTCTTGGCTAAAGGACCTGTTGCTTTCTTTCTTCCATCATACAGTAGGTCTCCAATTCAAAGGATATTTGTATCTTCTCGCACAGATCTAGCTAATCCTTGCTGTTTGTTGCAATTTGCTTTTGGCCACATTGAGATTAGTATACGTCTCAGGAGAGAGTTTCATTCTGTGGTGGAGCTTTGCTGTATGCTTTGCTTCAATAATGGGACCTATTTCCTCAGAGTATGATGGAAGCCAACTTTATTTTGCATAGTCTGTTTATCATAAGCTAAAGTACAGCTGTATTAGTGTATTAATTCTGAATGTATACCATACTGCATCAATATTCAGGGGTGTTGGAATCGATAAACATAGAAAATAGATGCAGAAGTAGGCCATTCGGCCCTTCGAGCTGGCACCACCATTCAATAAGATCATGGCTGATCATTCACCTCAGTACCCATTTCCTGCTTTCTCTCCATACCCCTTGATCCCTTTAGCCATAAGGGCCATATCTAACTCCCTCTTGAATACATCCAACGAACTGGCATCAACAACTCTGCGGTGGAGAATTCCACAGGTTAACAACTCTCTGAGTGAAGATGTTTCTCCTCACCTCAATCCTAAATGGCTTACCCCTTATCCTTAGACTGTGTCCCCTGGTTCTGGGCTTCCCCAATATCGGGAACATTCTTCCTGCATCTAACCTGTTCAATCCTGTCAGAATTTTATACGTTTCTATGAGATCCCCTCTCATCCTTCTAAACTCCAGTGAATACAGGCCCAGTTGATCCAGTCTCTCATACGTCAGTCCTGCCATCCCGGGAATCAGTCTGGTGAACCTTCGCTGCACTCCCTCAATAGCAAGAATGTCCTTCCTCAGATTAGGAGACCAAAACTGAACACAATATTCCAGGTGAGGCCTCACCAAGGCCCTGTACAACTGCAGTAAGACCTCCCTGCTCCTATACTCAAATCCCCTAGCTGTGAAGGCCAATATGCCACTTGTCTTCTTCACCGCCTGCTGTACCTGCATGCCAATTTTCAATGCCTGATGTACCATGACACCCAGGTCTCTTTGCACCTCCCCTTTTTCTAATCTGCCGCCATTCAGATAATATTCTGCCTTCGTGTTTTTGCCACCAAAGTGGATAACCTCACATTTATCCACATTATACTGCATCTGCCATGCATTTGCCCACTCACCTAACACAACTTATCATCAGTATAAAAACAGGGAAGTCCTGCTACAACTGTGCAGGGTATTGAGGAGGCCACACCTAGAGTACTGCGTATAGATTTGGTCTCCTTATTTAAGGAAGGATATACTTGCATTGGAGGCAGTTCAGAGAAGATTCACTAGGTTGATTCCGGAGATGAGGGGGTTGACTTATGAAGAAAGGTTGAGCAGGTTGGGCCTATACTCATTGGAGTTTAGAAGAATGAGGGGTGATTTTATTGAAACATATAAAATACTGAGGGGGCTCGACAAGGTTGTTGCAGAGAGGATGTTTCCAGTCGTGGGGGAATCCAGAACTAGGGGGCATAATTTCAGAATAAGGGGTCACCCATTTAGAACTGAGATGAGGAGGAATTTCTTCTCTGAGAGTTGTAAATCTGTGGAATTCTCTGCCCCAGAGAGCTGTGGAGGTGCGGTCATTGAATATATTTAAGGCAGAGATAGACAGATTTTTGAGCGATAAGGGAGTGAAGGGTTATGTGGAGCGGGCAGGGAAGTAGAGCTGAGCCCAAGATCAGATCAGCCATGATTTTATTAAATGGTAGAGCAGGCTCGAGGGGTCAAATGGCCTACTACTGCTCCTATTTCTTATGTTCTTATGTTCAAGATTAGCAGTAAATTAGAGATTCTTGTTTTGTTCTTTTATGTTTTGATAATATGTGGGCAACAACTTTGTTTGGTACAATGGAATTTCCTTGGCAAAAGTCTTATTTTTCAACATACAATTGCATGGTCTGTGTCATAATCTGCACTGTGAAAACTGCAAACAGCCTGTAGATGCTTTCTATCGATGATAATTAAATGTACTTGGCTCTTACGTCCAGATCTGGGGCATCTCCATGAAACCTACCATCACTTGGATGAGTGCCTTGGAAGTAGGTGTTGCAGAATCCTTGGAGGGTGCAGAGCTCCAGTATTCTTTGCCCATTGTCAATCATTTTCTCCACTCCATAGTAGCAAATGCAAAGTGGCTGTATTCATGATCTGAGTTGACTCTTGCATTAAACTAGTAGAGTCATTCACACTGAGTGATGGTTTACTGTTGATGCTGTCATGTTACTGGTAGAACAAGTCCTTATCTACAGACGACGAGGAAAGTGTCAGAACATATATACTGATGATAGCAAAGCTCTCTGTAGTATATATTCTTACTGATATAATACATTCTGATTTTGCAGCAGGATATTCAACCATGGATAATAATGACTTTTTAACTGAAAGCCTACCCTGTGTTTAATGTGGAGCTGAGCTCCGAACAGTGAATTGAGGAGTGCAAGGTTGGGAATTGGGTTATGAGTTGGCAATAGAAAGGGCCAAGGGGTCAGGTCAAGTATGGGGTGATTAAGAGGACACAATCTCTTAAAGAGATGTTGCTGCCTTGCAGCTAGTTATTGGTTGAATAAAGGCTAAGGGAGTAAACCCCAAACCAAATCCACTCTGGAGAAAGCATTCGGTGGGTAGAATTCCAACACATCTCTGCCCTCTGGATCTCCTGCACTTGTGCTGGCTTCCAGTTATCTTGGCCTTCCAAGACTTTGGTCCTAATCCGCAGTCAAGGGGGTGGGGGGTGGGGTGGTCTTTGGTCCAAAGGCCAAGCCTTTGCCTCTTTGTTCTTTTTGCCTAGGCACACGTTGTTGAAGCTTTGGGTACAATGTTCACACTCATCAGTACAGAGCACGCTGAGATTCTGCTGGCAGCCCAAATGTCCAAGCAACCCTGTTTAGGGATGGACCACTTGCCCCAATTTGGGGATGGTCCTGGAAAAGGTGGGCTAAAGATTCGTTACTCCAATCTACTGTTCCTGGCTGAAAAACAATTATTTTGCAACTTGCTTGTTGGGATGTGAGGGCAACATGCACTAGTGTACCAAATGATTTGGAGTTTGTCAGAGGCTCACAAAAGACACCATCATCAATGGAGAACTCGCAAAACTTGACAACGATCTAGCTGCTCATTGAGATCTGACTAGTTGATTCCAGTTTCAGCTCTGATGCTTTAATATTCTTCCTATAATGTGTTGCCCAAAACAGTACACAATACTCTAACCACGGCCTAAGGCTTTGCACAAGGTCAACAGTATCTTCTTGTCTTGGAATCTCTGTCTCCACATACAAATCCAAGGATTCTATTTTCTTTCATTTGTGCCCTTCTCTACTCACTCTCACTTTTTTTAATAGCCTGCGTATCTGCACATCAAGATCCCACTGCTCCATTTACAGTCTTAATACAAAGCCACACAAGAACTCATATATAGTGATCAAAGAGAAGGATAAAGAGTTATGCAAAGTGAGTATAATGCAAATAAAATCTCTATATATTAAGATCGAAATACAAAACCAAGAGCTGTACTCGTCGATGAATATTAGTTACTTGTATTAAAAAGAACCTTCGCTGGCAGAGACTTAAGGACTACACATATATGGTGGGGGAGTGAGTGCAGGGCAAAGCATCAGAGGACCAGTAGAAGCTACAGTTAATAAGCATTGATTGTGGAGAATGTAGACCCTAGTTTGTTAGGCTCAGAGACTTGAATAAAGCAATTAGATTCTCCTGAGGAATTGGGTGTTTACCCTATATCAAATAGACCATCCACTCTAGCATAGCCACGATGGAGAAATCATCCAACCATACATATAAAGTTGGAATGGATAAAGCTTCCAATTTGAAAGGAATGATTTGTCTTATAATGAGGAGATTATATACAACTTGACATTTTCACTGATCCTGGCACCAAATTAGCAATAACCAAAAATGTCACATGGAGGACAAAGGCAGTCTTATCTGCTGCTTTTTAAAAATCTGAATCTTAATTTCTGTTCTCCTTTCTTTCTGGCCAAAATCAGTGTATTTGGTGCCACGCAGGTGGAAGTGAGAATGCAGGGTATAAAATTGCAGGGTGGTGGTGCAAAATGGGCGATAGCGAATTGGTATGACCAGTTTGCGTTCCACAAGTAGAGTGCAAAATGGGCTGCTGAGCCACTATCACCCATTTTACACTCCTTCCCAAGACAAATTAATACCTCAGCATCTCAGTCATCCCCTTCAGGCTCACAACATAATACAAGTTGCTCAATGTGTGAATCCTCAATGTCGATTCACAATTATAGAATGTCGCACAGCATACCACAGGCCTGTTTAAATGTTAGCATTTCCATGACACAATTTTCAGAAATACTTCGTGAACCTTGGGGTCATGATGGAGTATCTTAGTTGCACCACTTTAGCAGCACGATTGAACTCCGGGTGGTTACTGCCATTTTGAGCAGATTCCCCAATGAATGCTGTGGGTCTGGGGAATACCAAGAACTTGGAAGCATAATCGTGGAAATGGGAATCTCCTAATAATAATGGGATGTTGGTAAGTTTGAATATGGAAACCATCAAACTAATTTTACTTAAGAATATGGAAGGATTTCAGAATTATTTCAATTGAACTGAACTCCTGGTTAAAAGAAACAAAATCTAGTTAAGTATACAATACATTTCCTTAGTGCTTTTAAATTAAAAGTATGGGGGGAAATTGCGATCGGAGGCTTCCTTCTGACGAACGCCTCTGACCCAGAAAAAATCTACGAAAGTATCTGGTGGTCCCGGAGGATTGTAGGATTCCGGTCGGTGGCCTCCATTCGCTGTGCAGCGTACGGAAACATGACCTCCAGGTACGGATATGTATTCTGGGATCACGTGCGCCTGGACCACCAATCACTATCTAGTATTCTCATTGATAGTAATGAGAGCTGTTTTTATGAGCTCCCATTACTGGCAATGAGAATACACCCCAAAACAAGAAACACAACACAATAAATAAAAAAAACACCTTCCATATTTAAAACGAATTGAAATTGAATGTAATTAAAGGTTTTAAAAGAAAAATTATTCCTTTTTAAAATTTTTTATAATGTGTTTTAATAGGGTTAAAAATAAACTTACCTTTAATGGACATGATTTTTAATATAAACAGGAATGATTAAATTACATTTTTCTATGTTTCAAAACTCTTACACTGGTAAAAGTAGACTATGTGCCTGTTTTTACTAAGTGTAAAAGTTTGAAGGACATTTGCTGGGCAAGAGTTGGGCAAATAGCTCAATCTCTGCCCCGTGCATCGCGCGCCGAGAAGCGGCATTTGCGAGGCCTCGCCAGGTGCGTGCGCACATCATACGCACCCGACAAGGCCGCAATTTTCGGCCCAATGTTTTAAGGCAACTTAATTTGGAGAAAGGTCAGGAAAAAGTGAAAATGTCAATTATTAATAATCTTTACTCACAATGTAAGAGTAAATTAATTAATTTCCATTTAATCACCACTTTTGTGGAAAGAGTAATGGTAACTTCAGGAAGGAAGGTTTCCAGAGGGAACTCGGATCTTGTAACTTAAGAGGATTTCTGTGATACAATGTATTGGCAAGGTGCAAAACTCACAGCATAATTGTTGTACACATCTTTGAAATTACACTGGTATGCAGTAACTTATGGTCCAATTTATTATATTGCAAAGTGTTTTTGGGGACACCATAATTGGAGGACTCATTAACTTACTGGAAGGAGGTTCTATTAAGTGTAAAAACTGTGTTGGCCAGAATTTCAAATGTCCGTTTCTAGGGTAATGATGTGTTTCCCTTCCTTGTCACCTGAAAACACATTTTCGTGGAGACTCGAAAGCCCTTGACTATATGTAAAAGTCAGGATAGCTGCTTGAATGGCAAATCTTGCTTCATCTCTACCTTCCAATTGTGCACGCAGTCCCAAAGCACCAACAGATTTTGACAAGACTGCTCCAATGTGCCGGTCCTCTGTAGACACAGGACTCCAAACACATAAATCTCTTGTCACTTTTTGGCAAGGTTGTGAGCAAGGAGGAAGGTCTGTTTTTTAATGAAGCTAAATGAACCGTACCTTTTTACCTCGAGCAGACTTTTTAATGCAGAGGAGCACAGCCAGATCTACACAAATAATAGTACATACAGACCAGAAGGATAATGGCCCAAAAGTTGCTGTCAAAGTAACAGCGAGGCTAACAAAGCTTGACATTATGTATTCAAAGGCCACGACAACATCAGGTGAGGGCAGATGTGTGCTTACACGCGGAAATCGAGAGATGCGCAGCTCTGCAAAAATGGCATCTGGTTGTCGGGCTCCCCATTCAAATGCATTAAGCCATGACGTTCCTGTGTGTGCGAGGTATATACAAAGTAAATTTGCCACACAAAATTAAATCAACTAATTTCAAGTCTATGTGCCTTTTTAACTATGTAATGAGTGTTAATTGCTGCCAGTAAACACTCTGCTACTGTGTTGTCTCATTCTTTCTAATTTTTATTGTTGCTTTAAATTTTTTAAAATTATGATGAGCATTTTTTAAAACTTTTTCTCTCGATCTCTTTTCATCTCTTTTTTAATCCAGTCTTTCTTTTCCTCTCTTTATTTATTTTTCTGTGCCTGATTCTAACTTACACTTCCTTATTCAGTCTGTGCAATGTTTATTTCACAATTCTTCGATCTGATTGGTTAAGTAAATTGTTAGAACTTGCTTTGTGTATGGTCAATCATCATATCTTTAGGTCATTAGGATGTGCTGGTATTAGAGATTAGTTGGGACAATGGGAGTAGCAGAAAGCAGACAGGTTGGCTACATTCCATGTGAGGAGTGAGTTTCAGGAATTGGCCTGATCAATGGAAGCCCCCAAGCAGTATCACATTAATTATCTGGGATTGTATAGGCCATCCTGTTCCTTTTGTAATGTTAAGGCAGGATATCAGGTTAAACTGACTAACAGTTAACCAGTTAAAGATGGATATCATGTCAAAGTCTGGAAGTTTGGTGAACTGAACCTCGCTTCAATATATATTCTAGGCATCATGAGATATGACTCACATTCAAGGGGAGGGACTTTAAGTTTTCTTTTGGACATGTGACAGATGACAAAAGAGATATACCAAAGTACGGGTAGCAGCCTCTTGGTAAGGAGAGCTCACGGGACGGTCGAAAGTCCAACACCTACGAGACCAAGCTTGGTAACCATGGGTCTGCAGGAAACCAGGTTGTATGACTCTACTGTATAATTGTAATAGTTATTATAATAGTTGGTGTCTGAGTAATAAATTTGCATTTGGATAATACGCTGGAGTCTGAATCACGAGGAATCATTTAATTGAGTTTAAGAAACTTCCTTACAGAGATGCACATTTGCTTGTCCACTTAGATCCCAGATGCCCTGTAGAGGGCGCCATGCAGATTCCATCTTGTACTTCCAGCAACTTGCATGGCAAAATATTGTTGTCATTAAATAGATGAGGGAAGGTTTAACTAATGACAGGAGTCATTCATTGACTGGTTAGGGGAATTTTGAGTCAATAATTACTTCAGGAATCTGAGTGAATACATGTATCCCTTAATACATGAAAGTGAACCAGGAAGATCTAGATATGAGAAACCGGAAATCCGCACCGTGGACCACAATTCTGACATTTCTTTCATTCTCAAAAGCAAAACAAGTGATTGCTGACAACACGATCCTTGGTAGACAAGCACCCATTTACAAACATAGAAACATAGAAACATAGAAATTTACACCGCAGAAGGAGGCCATTTCGGCCCATCGTGTCCGCGGCGGCCGACAAAGAACCGCACGGCCGTTGGTCAGGTTACATATAAACCTATGAACAATGATGGAAAGGCTAAGTGCACCCAGCCCAACTAGTCCGCCTCACATAACTGCAACATCCCTTATACTGAAAACATTCTACACTCCACCCCAACCGGAGCCATGTGATCTCCTGCGAGAGGCAAAAACCAGATAAAAACCAAGGCCAATTTAGGGTGAAAAAATTCCTCTCCGACTTATCCAGGCGATCGAAACTAGTCCAGGAGATCACACTGGCCGTAATCTATTTCCTGCAGTACTTACGATTATATCTGTGCCGTCCAACAAAAGGTCATCCAGTCTAATCCCAATTACCAGCTCTAGGTTCGTAACCCTGCAGGTTGCTGCATTTTGTGCCCATCCAACCATTTCTTAAATGTGGTGTGGGTTTCTGCATCCACTACTCCTCCAGGCAGCGAGTTCCAGATCCCCACAACCCTCTGCATAAAGAAGCCCCCTCCTCAAATCCCCTCTAAACCTTCCACCAACCACCTTAAAACTATGCCTCCTCATAATAGACCCCTCTACCAACGGAAATAGACCCTTACTATCCACTATATCCAGGCCCCTCAATATTTTGTATACCTCAATGAGGTCTCCTCTCAACCTCCTCTGTTCCAGTGAGAACAAACCCAGCCTATCCAATCTGAACTCATAACTAAAATTCTCCATTCCAGGCAGCATCCTAGTAAATCTCCTCTGCACCCTCTCTAGTGCATTTACATCCTTCCTATGATACGGCGACCAGAACTGCATGTAATACTCCAGCTGTGGCCGAACCAAATTATTATACAATTTAAGCATAGCCACCCTGCTCTTATATTCTATGCCTCGGCCAATAAAGGCAAGCATTCCGTATGTCTTCTTAACCACCTTATCCACCTGGCCTGCTATTTTCAGGGATCTGTGGACAAGCACTCCAAGGTCCCTTTGTTCATCTACATTATTAAGTGGCCTACTGCTTAATGTGTGTACCCTTTCCATATTAGCCCTCCCAAAGTGCATCACCTCACACTTTTCTGAATTAAATTCCATTTGCCACTGCTCTGCCCACCTGACCAGTAGATTGATATCCTCCTGCAGCCCATGACTTTTCTCTTCATTATCAACCACACAGCCAATTTTAGTGTCGTCTGCAAACTTCTTAATCCTACTCCTATATTCAAATCTAAATCATTGATCTGTACCAGAAAAAGCAAGGGACCCAGTACTGAGCCCTGCAGAACCCCACTGGAAACATCCTTCCAGTCACAAAAACATCCAGCAATCATTACCCTTTGCTTCCTACCTCCAAGCCAATTTTGGATCCAACTTGCCACTTTGCCCTGTATCCCAAGGGCTTTAACCTTCGTGATCAGTCTACCATGTGGAACCTTATCAAAAGCCTTGCTAAAGACCATGTATACTACATCATACGTACTATCCTCATCGACCCTCTTGGTTACCTCCTCCGGTTAGTCAAACACGATCTTCCCTTAACAAATCCGTGCTGACTGTCCCTAATTAATCCTTGTCTTTCCAAATGCAGATTTATCCTGTCTTTCAGGATTTTTTCCAATAATTTTCTCACTACTGAGGTTAAGCTGACAGGCCTGTAATTACTCAGCCAATCCCTTTCTCCCTTCTTAAACAAGGGTACTACATTAGCTCCAATCCTCCGGCATCATGTCCAGATCCAAAGAGGGCTGGAAAATGATGGTCAAGGCCTTTGCTGTTTCCTCTTTTACTTCGCTCAACAGCCTAGGATGCATTTCATCCGGGCCTGGGGACTTATACTTTTAAAGCTGCTAAACCTCTTAATACTTCCTCTCTCACTATATTTATTTCATCCTGAATATCACACTCCTCCTCAATAGGAATATCTGCATTACCCCTTTGCTCTTTGAAAACAGATGCAAAGTATTCGTTAAGAACCCTACCAACATCTTATGTCTCCACACAAAGATTACCCTCATGGTCTCTAATAGGCCCTACCCTTTCTTTAGTTACCCTCTTACTCTTAATATATATATAGAACATCTTAGAGTTTTCCTTAATTTTACTGGTCAAGAATTTATTGTGCTTGCTCTTAGCATTTCTAATATCCTTTTTAATTTTGCCTCTTAACTTTCTATATTTTGCTAAAGATTATAAAGTATTTAGTCGTTGGTATGTGACATAAGTGTCCCTTTTTTGACTTAATCCTCCCCTGGAAGTCCCTGAACATCCAGGTGGCTCTAGAATTATTTTTCACGGCCTTTTTCTTTAAGGGCGCATATTTGGCCTGAACCTTCTGGATCTCTACCTTAAATGCCTCCCACTGTTCCAACACTGATTTACCCACAAGTAGCTGTTTCCAGTCCACTATGGCCAAATCACTCCTTAACTCAGCAAAATTAGCTTTTCCCCCAATTTGGAACTTTTATTCCAGGCCTATTCTTATCCTTATCCATAATCAACTTGAATCTGACTGAATTATGGTCACTGGCACCCAAGTGCTCTCCCACTAATACCCTTCAACCTGCCCAGCTTCATTCTCCAAAACTAAATCTAAGACCACCCCTCTCGTGTTGGACTTGCTACATACAGACTAAAAAATTTCTCTAGACTGCATTTCAAGATATCCACACCCTCTATACCCTTCACACTAAATTTGTGCCAATCAATATTTGGATAGCTAAAATCCCCTACTATTTATAATGGGGAACAAAGAAATGGCGGACCAATTGTACAAATACTTTGGATCTGTCTTCATGAAGGAAGACACAAATAACCTTCCGGAAATACTAGGGGCTCGAGGGTCTAGCGAAAAGGAGGAACTGAAGGAAATCCTTATTAGTCAGGAAATTATGATAGGGAAATTGATGGGATTGAAGGCCTATAAATCCCCAGGGCCAGATAGGCTGCATCCCAGAGTACTTAAGGAAGTGGCCCTAGAAATAGTGGATGCATTGGTGGTCATTTTCCAACATTCTATTGACTCTGGATCAGTTCCTATGGACTGGAGGGTAGCTAATGTAATATCACTTTTTAAAAAAGGAGGGAATTATAGACCGGTTAGCCTGACATCGGTGGTGGGGAAAGTGTTGGAATCAATTATTAAAGATGTAATAGCAGCGCATTTGGAAAGCAGTGACAGGATCAGTCTAAGTCAACATGGATTTATGAAAGGGAAGTCATGCTTGACAAATTTTCTAGAATTTTTTGAGGATGTAGCGAGTAGAGTGGACAAGGGAGAACCAGTGGATGTGATGTACTTGGACTTTCAAAAGGCTTTTGACAAGGTCCCACACAAGAGATTATTGTGCAAAATTAAAGCACATGGTATTGGGGGTAATGTATTGACGTGGATAGAAAACTGGTTGGCAGACAGGAAGCAGAGAGTTGGAATAAACGGATCCTTTTCAGAATAGCAGGCAGTGACTAGTGGGGTGCCGCAGGGTTCAGTGCTGGGACCCCAGCGATTTACAATATACATTAATGATTTAGATGAAGGAATTGAAGGTAATATTTTCAAGTTTACAGATGACACTAAGCTGGGTCGCAGTGTGAGCTTTGGGGAGGATACTAAGAGGCTTGAGGGTGATTTGGACAGGTTAGGTGAGTGGGAAAATGCATGGCAGATGCAGTATAATGTGGATAAATGTGAGGTTATCCACTTTGGGGGCAAAAACGCAAAGACAGAATATTATCTGAATGGCGGCAGATTAGGAAAAGGGGAGATGCAACGAAACCTGGGTGTCATGGTTCATCAGCCATTGAAAGTTGGCATGCAGGTACAGCAGGCGGTGAAGAAGGCAAATGGTATGTTGGCCTTCATAGCTGGAGGATTTGAGTATCGGAGCAGGGAGGTCTTACTGCAGTTGTACAGAGCCTTGGTGAGGCCACACCTAGAATATTGTGTTCAGTTTTGGTCTCCTAATCTGAGGAAGGATGTTCTTGCTATTGAGGGAGTACAGCGAAGGTTCACCAGACTGATTCCTGGGATGGCTGGACTGACATATGAGGAGAGACTGGATCAACTGGGCTTGTATCCACTGGAGTTTAGAAGAATGAGAGGGAATCTCATAGAAACATATAAAATTCTGATGGGATTGGACAGCTTAGAGGCAGAAAGAATGTTCCCGTTGCTGGGCAGTTCCAGAACCAGGGTTCATAGTCTAAGGATAAGGGGTAAGCCATTTAGGACCGCGATGAGGAGAAACTTCTTCACTCAGAGAGTGGTTAATCTGTGGAATTCTCTACCGCAGAAAGTTGTTGAAGCCAGTTCGTTAGATATATTCAAAAGAGAGTTAGGTATGGCTCTTATGGCCAAAGGGATCAAGGGGTATGGAGAGAAAGCAGGAAAGGGGTACTGAGGTTGAATGATCAGCCATGATCTTATTGAATGGTGGTGCAGGCTCAAAGGGCCGAATGGCTGCTCCTGCACCTAATTTCTATGTCTGTATGTTTCTATGTTTCTATTACGACCCTATGGTTTTTGGACTTCACAGCAATTTGCCTACATATTTGCTCCTCTAACTCCTTTCCACTGTTTTGGTGATCTATAATACACAACCAGCAGTGTGATCGCCCCTTTTTTATTTTTCAATTTGACCTATATGGCCTCATTTGATGATCCCTCTAACATATCATCCCTCCTCACCACTGTAATAGTTTCTTTAATCAGTACCGCAACCCCCACGCCCCCCTTCCCCCCTCCCCCTCCACGCTTTTACCCCCCTCTCTGTCTTCTCTCAAAATCCTGTAGCCAGGAATATTGATCTGCCAAATCGGCCAGTCTTTTAGCCATGTTTCTGCAATGGCGATAATGTCATACTCCCAAGTGTCTACCTGTACTCTTAGCTCATCTGCCTTATTCGCTATACTCCTTGCATTAAAGTATATACCATTCAGCACAGGAAGACCTCCTTGCTTACTAAGCCCTGTTTCGTCTATCTTACAGATTCGCTTTCCAGATTCTTGCTATCCAATTTCTGCTTTACTTCATTCCTTTTTGAATTCGTTCTCAAGTTCCCATCCCCCTGCCAAGCTAGCTTAAACTCTCTCCAACAGCACTAGCAAAACTCCCCGCGAGGATATTGGTCCCGGCGCTGTTGAGGTGCAACCCGTCCAGTTTGTACAGGTCCCATCTCCCCCAGAAGCGGTCCCAATGCCTCAAGAATTTAAAACCCTCCCTCCTACACCAACTTCATCCTCTCTATCCTTCTATTCTTATACCCATTAACACATGGCACCAGTAGTAACCCAGAGATTACTACCTTTGAGGTCCTATCTTTTAATTTTCTTCCTAGCTCCCTGAATTCTTCTTGTAGGACCTCTCCCTTATTTTACCTATGTCGTTGGTCCTGATATGGACCATGACCTCTCGCTGTTTACCCTCCCCCCACCGCCCCCAGGATGCCTTGCGTCCGCTCTGTGACATCCTTGACCCTGGCACCAGGGAGGCACAAAACCATTTGGGAGTCACGTCTACAGGCGCAGAAACGCCTGTCTGTTCCCCTAACTATAGAATCCCCTATCACTAGGGCTCTTTGTTCTTCATCCCGCTCCCCTGTGCAGCTGAGCCACCCGTGGTGCCTTGGAATTGGCTCTGGCTGCACTCTCCAGAGGCACCATCATCCTTACTGATACTCTGAATTGAATATCGGTTTGAAAGCGAGAAGGACTCTTGGGGGGACTCCTGCGCTACCTGCCTTGCACACTTATTACATCTGGTGGTCACCCACTTCCCCTCTACCTGCACGCCTTTAAGTTGCGGGGTGACCACTTCCTGAAAAGTGCTATCCACGTAGTTCTCAGCCTCGCGGATGCACCGTATTGACTCCAACCGCTGCTCCAACTCCAAAATGCGGAGCTCGAGCAGTTGAAGCTGGAGACACCTCCTGCACACACGTGGTTGTCTAGGCTGCGCAAAGCATCCAGGACTTCCCACATGCTGCAGGATGTGCACTCCACGGGACTGAGCTGCACTGCCATCCCTCTAGTTATCTAGTTTAAAATCTACTTAATAAGAAATAGAGAGAAGAGAGCTACTTATCAACTCACCTCACCGACCTCCGAGACCTCTGAACTCCCAGCCTCCGAACTCCCGACTCGCCGACCTCACAGGGCCTACCCACTCGCTGACCTCACAGGGCCTACCCACTCGCTGACCTCACAGGGCCTACCGACTCGCCGATCGCACAGAGCCTACCCACTCGCCGACCTCACAGGGCCTACCCACTCGCCGACCTCACAGGGCCTACCGACTCGCCGACCTCACAGAGCCTACCCACTCGCCGATCTCACAGGTCCTACCCACTCGCCGACCTCACAGGGCCTACCCACTCGCCGATCTCACAGAGCCTACCCACTCACCGATCTCACAGGGCCTACCCACTCGCCGACCTCACAGGGCCTACCGACTCGCTGATCTCACAGGGCCTAACGACTCGCTGACCTCACAGGGCCTACCCACTCGCCGACCTCACAGGGCCTACCGACTCGCTGATCTCACAGGGCCTAACGACTCGCTGACCTCACAGGGCCTACCCACTCGCCGACCTCACAGGGCCTAACGACTCGCTGACCTCACAGGGCCTACCGACTCGCCGACCTCACAGGGCCTACCCACTCGCCGACCTCACAGGGCCTAACGACTCGCTGACCTCACAGGGCCTACCCACTCACCGATCTCAGAGCCTACCGACTTGCCGACCTCACAGGGCCTACCCACTCGCCGATCTCACAGAGCCTACCGACTTGCCGATCTCCTGACTCAGTCGCGGACTTTCCTGCTCTCGGACTCTCCCGAACTCGGATTTTCCTGCTCTCATTTAATTAAGAGCCAAGGTTTACTGCATAGTTACCCTATAAAACCAAAGCAAAATACTAAGGAAACCTGAAATAAAAATGGAAAATGCTGGAAACACGCAGCAGGTCAAGTAACACCTGTAGAGAGAGTTCTCAGGAGCTGCCTGGCCTGCTGAGTGTATCCAGCATTATCTGTTTTTATTTCATACTCACCCTCTTGAGAGTCAAAATGCCAACTTGGGATCAGCCCGAATTATAGTGAAATACCAGTTCCGCATAGAGTTGAGGGAAAATTCAGGCGGTTCCTCCCATCACTGTAGTATCTGGGATCAACGTTAATTGGATCATGTCTTGGAACCACATAATCAAATGCAATTGGCTCCAAAAATAGCCGTCTAGTTGAGTTTGGAACCGAAGCTTGTAACTTTAACTTGGTGTTGGCTTTGGCTAATCAAACTAACTGATTTGTATAAATTTGAAGTCATGCAGCCATTTACTTCATCTTATGAAATATATTTCTCCAGTTAACAAAAAGAAAAAAGACTTTCAATTAATAATTGAAGATTCCCTATTATGAGTAAAAGTATGTTAGTAAATAATTGTGAAGTACTGTTCTACAGAAAGGTAGTAAGTGTGCACTGTAAGGCATATCACAACCTCTGTTGTACATACATTACTCTGGATATCTTAGTGGTAGAATTTCTGCGGAGGATCGTCCACCATAACTTCAGCTGAAAAGCTGGAGAAACAAGATAACTGGCTGTTTGTGCCATTTTAAGTGTCAGCCGTGGCTCAGTTGGTAGCATTCTCACCTCTGAGTCAAACGGTTGTGGGTTCAAATCCCATACCAGAGATTTGAACACTTAATCTAGATTAAATCTTCAATGCAGTTACTGAAGGAGTACTGCACTGTCGCTGGTGCAGTCTTTTGGACGAGAAGTTAAACCATGACATTTTCAGGAACCGATCTGCTATTTTAGTCGATGCTTGAGCAGGGGAGAGGTCCGGGTAGGTTATTTTTTTTTAAGAAAATTGGTTTCCTTGTGGGCCAGGAGGAGCAGGCATGCTCCACAGGCCTTCACAAGGAGGCCTGGAAACTCCCTGCCCAGGATTCCCTCCAACCCCGCAGATCCCCATATGCGGCCTTCTGCCTGCGATCTTCTGCTCCTGCCCACTGGTCAGGTATCTAGCTGGGACTGGGAGGGACTCCGATGGAAGTTAAGGTAATGAGGCCCGGCTGTGGCCTCTTACTTGACTATTCCAACGCGCTCCTGACTGGCCTCCCACATTCTACCCTGCGTAAACTTGAGGTGATCTAAAACTTGGCTACCTGTGTCCTAACTTGCACCAAGTCCTGCTCACCCATCATCTCTGCTCGCTGACCTACATTGGCTTCCGGTTAAGCAACTCCTTGATTTCAAAATTCTCATCCTTGTTTTCAAATTCTTCCATGGCCTCGACCCTCTCTATCTCTGTAATCTCCTCCAACTCCACAAAACCCCGAGATGACTGCAATCTTCTAATTCTGCCCTCTTGAGCATCCCTGATTGTAATCGCTCAACCATCGGTGGCCGTGCCTTCTGTTGTGTAAGCTCTAAGCGCAGGAACTCCCTGCCTAAACCTCTCTGCCTCTGTACCTCTCTTTCTTCCTTTAAGATTTTCCTTACAACCTACG
Source organism: Pristiophorus japonicus (assembly GCF_044704955.1). Lineage (NCBI taxonomy): Eukaryota > Metazoa > Chordata > Chondrichthyes > Pristiophoridae > Pristiophorus > Pristiophorus japonicus. The sequence goes on along the minus strand of NC_091978.1, from coordinate 343,196,325 downwards.
ACTTTGACCAAGCTTTTGGTCATCAGCCGTAATTTCTCCTTATGTGGCTCGGTGTCAATTTTTTTTTCTCTCATAATACACGTGAAGCGCTTTGGAGCGTTTTACTACATTAAAAGAACCATATAAATTCAAGGTCTTGTTGTTAATATGGGCCAGGACTCCATTAACCCTGGACCTACGCGTGCATCCCTCCTTTAAAATTATGGCCTCAATGTTGACAGGCTCTTCAACTCTGCAGGGAATCAACTTGTTAGCAGCACACAAAATTTTGCAGCACTGGTCAATAGATACTGATGAGGAATGGGAATGTGGTCTGTGTTTTCTTTTTCTGATGGATTCAGGTTAATAACTAATTTCTGTTTAGATTGCAGGGAGCTTGCATTCACCCAAAAAGTAATGAAAGAGTCAGCTAGGTGATTGGAAACCTTGACAGTGAAGTAACTGTATGAGAATGATCAAATCCATAAATGCTCAATTACATGATGACAATCTAATAAGTGCTCTTTCACGTTGATGGTAGCGAAGGGGCATTCGTGCCAAACCTATTTCCAGACACTTATCTCATTAGTTGCCGTAATCATTGTTCAGATCATAATGTTTATGAGAAGTGTTTAACAAGACAACAATCCTGATAGTGTGAATCTTTGGCACTAAATCGTTTTCAACGCCAGACGATTATGATATAGTATTGTAAAACTGGCACTGTAACATGCTTGGAAGGTGAAACAATTCAATACCTCTGTTAAAAATGTATTTCCACATGTTAGTTCATATCACGGGCGCTAATAATGATTTGTGTTCTCAGTATTTTTTGTTTGCTTTATCACAACTGTGTGGGAATGATGCTAATTTATGCAACATGCGAGTGGATTTTCTAACTGGTGTTAACCTTACTGTCAGTGGGGCTTGGACGTGCAGGGAACAGATGTTTGGACAGTTATGGTTCCTGCCCTGATCCCACCAGTTGTTGTATTCCGTTGAGGCTGTATGCCTGCATTAATCAATTAAGCTTGTATTGAACAGTAGGCTTATTAAGCACACATGCAGCATAGTAATGAAGTTGATTTTGCCCTCATCAAATCACTTGATGTCTGTGCAAAAGTACCAGCTAGCTCTACTTCTGCCTATTCACACCAGATATTAAAGGTAAGTGGCATTCATTTCTGTGAGGATATTAGCACTCTCACTCCGCAGAAGCTCCAGAAAATGGCGTAAATAGCCGTCTCTGCAGGGTTTCTGCTGGCCCTCCGCCAGAGTTACGGCAGGAGATCAGGGAACTCCTGTAGAAATTTTACCTCATGTTATTTCATTTGGAAAAATTAAAGGAGCAGCCTGGCTTTTTTGCTAACAATTCAATAAAATGTTTTCCTTTGTTTTGTGGGATTTACTGGTATAACATGGAGGAAATATTTCTGTTGAGAGACAAGCAGACCAGTATTTGTATCTGATATCACAGAGAAACAGAATGTAAAGACATTTTTCCAAGAGTTCAACACACCACAAATGTCTTTAAAAAAGACATGGTCAGTCAGTGCCTTCCACAATACCAATAGTGATTCTACTGAAACTGGGCCAAGCCATTTATCCGAAAGCTCTGTTGAGGCTTGCTTTGAAAGTTTCCGAGTCATTGTATTTGATGCTGAAGCTGACACAGATTGCAAGCAGACCTTTGTTGACACCTTAATGTATTACACAGAATTACATAGAATTTACAGCACAGAAGCAGGCCATTTGGACCACTGGTCTATAACGGTTTTTATTCTCCACACAAGCCTCTATCCACTCTAATGACCTCCCTGTCTCCATATCCCTCCATTCCCTTCTATCTCATATATTCACCAATCCTCAATGCTATTTTCACGAACCACTCCATGTGGCAGCGAGTTCCACATTCTTACCACTCAATGGCCCAAGTTTCCACATGATTTGCTCCTGATTTTTAGGAACAACTGGTGGAGAACGGAGTATCTTAGAAACCGGAATTCTCCACATTTAAGTTTTCTGCAGTTCCAGTCAGGTAGAACAGTTTCACTTTTGAACAGAATTTTTTTTTCAAAAGGGGGCGTGTCCGGCCACTGACGCCTGATTTGAAAGTTTCCACAGTGAAAACGTACTCCAAACTAACTTAGAATGGAGCAAATGAAGATTTTTGTAGGCTTGAAAAAACCTTGTCTACACATTAAAAAATCAGGCGCAGGTTACAAATTAGGCGTCGGGAACAAGGTGGGGGTGGGGGGGAGGGGGGGAAGGGAAGTCATTAAATTCTACAATAAATCCTTAGTTATACTTATACAAATATTATACAAATAAATCCAACCTGAATGAAAATTTATAAGCAAAGAAAAGATTAAATAAACCATGTTCCTACCTGTGTGAAAGTGCTTCAGGCAGGCCTTTCAGGCAGCGGTTTGCCGTCGGGATCGACCAACGGCAGGGGGAGGGAGGGAGAAGGCTGCAGGAAGCCTTATTACTTGAGGCAGCCGTTTGCCGTCAGGCCCAACCGACGGCAGGGGGTGGGGGGGAGGGAGGGAGAAAGCTGCAAGAAGCCTCAGTACTTGAAGCAGCCGTTTGCCGTCGGGCCCGATGGACGGCAGGGGGAGAAAGCTGCAAGAAGCCTCAGTGCTGATCATGGAAGGGCAATGTGGTTTTATTAAAAAAATTTAAAAATTGAACAGCTACAAAGAATTTGAAAAGTCTCAAACAAGTGCATGTGTCCCGTTTATCACAGTCTATCTTTAATTACAGAATGCACTCCCTCACCCTCACACACAGAAATATCAAGAAAATTAAAATACAAGCCTTTGCAAGGGTTCAATAAACAAATTTTCACTTTTTCTGCAGCACTTTTTAAAATGGCCGAGTGCCAATGTTTCCTTCACACTGCACGTGCGCGAACGCTCCAACGCGCACGCGCAGGGTTGCCGGCACGAAAAAAACTCATTTAATTTGTACCCGCCCCCTCCTACTTACAAAATCGGCGCGAGTGGTAGGCTCCGCCCCCTGTGCGCCACGCCAAGCAGACATCGAGCTGCAAAGCGCTCGAGAATAGCGCGTTTTTTTTCAGGCGCCGTTTTCGGCGCGAAAAACGGGCGCCCAGCTCGGAGGGGTGCCCGTTTTGCCGCGTGTGGACACTTGGGGCCTATGTGTCAGGTCTCCACTTAGTCTCCTCTTTGCCAAGAAAAAGAGTATCAGCCTGTTCAACCTTTCCTGATAGTCACATCCTCTTAATTCTGGTAACATACTTGTATATCTTTTCTGCACTTGCTTCAATATTCCCTTTGAGCATGGAGACCAAACTGTATACACTGCACAAGTGTCATCTAACCAATGTTCGATAAAAACTTAACATTACCTCCCTACTTTTATATTCTATTTCTCAAGAATGAACTCCAGTAGTTTATTTACACTTTTGTGGCCTTATGAACGTGTGTTGCTACTTTTAGTGCTTTGTGTATATGCTTTAAGTGTTCTAGTTCTAATCTTGTGTTCCTAGATAGCACCACAATGGCTGCTAAATAATGTGGGATCCTCTTGAGGTTCAGGTTGTTGTCTGCCTCTCTAAACTAGGTAATAAGAACATAAGAATTAGGTGCAGGAGTAGGCCATATGGTCCCTCGAGCCTGCTCCACCATTCAGTAATATCATGCATGGCTGATCTTTGATCTCAACTCCACTTTCCTGCCCAATTCCCCTAGAGTCCAAAGATCCATCTATCTCAGCCTTGAACATGCTCAATGAAGTTGCTTCTGCAACTGGCTCTGCCACATCTACTCCTGTGGTAGCTGTGTGCGCCTGCCTCCTTTTTGTGAAATCTTCTGTCATTTGAGAGGCGTGGAACTGCACATGGCTATACACTGAGGGAAAGCAGCTGCATCCGTGCCCATTTCTGCCATACCCTTCTATTGAGCACTACTTCAGCAGATCCACTGATCTGCTTAAGAGCACATTTGAGGACCACAAAGAGTCTCTGCAGTGGACCACTTAACATGTTGGAGCTGAACAAGAGAGCTTTTATGAATACAGGTCTCCTATAGCTGCCCTCTCAAAATCAGTGCCATCAGTTGCTCAGGTGTGAGTATCATATTTTCGTGGAATATGACTTTTACTGGCCCAAAACTACTTGGAAGGTAGAGATACCGGGTGGGTGGGACAATGATACTCCCTTGTAATCTGGGCAAGATCTCTTGTGTCTTTTGTATGGGTATTTCTTCAATCTCTCTCAAGACAGACCACATTAACACTATCAAGGGCAAGGGTTGGTTTGAATGATTCATTTATCAGTATTTTTTCACCATAAGATACATGTGCCAAGTAACAGTTATGTTGTTTACTAAATTCAGGGATTGGGTGGGAAAATTGGAGTTGAGGTAGATGATCAGCCATGATCTTATTGAATGGCAGAGCAGGCTTGAAGCGCTGTGTAGACTACTTCTGCTCCTATTTTTTATGTTATGTTCTTGTCTTCATGTATTGATATATAAGTGAATGTATGGCAACCCCCGCCCCACTTTAGTCTTAACTTAAATAGAATAACCCCTCTTCATTCAGTCCTATGATCCAGGACAATGCCAGTGTTAGGCTCATGGGGGCCATTGGCAGAGACTAAGGATGGGCCCCTCCCAGCCACCCTTTTCCCAACCAACAGTTTGGAAGACTTCCAGTACTACCTAGCCTGGTGTGATCCGCAATCCCCATGGTCTGGCTGCTTTGCTGCTGTACTGGTCCCGGGCAGAACTTCCTCTCTCTGCAGCTTTGTGTCTTCTGCAGCATTTTGGTGCCTGACTGACTGGGCAGCACTCCTTGTTCCAAAGAGCAGACTGCCCTCTTGATCACTGCATTTTTCTTATTTAACCACTTTCTCCCACTCAGGCCAAGATCAAAGTGTTCTCCAACACAGTGAACTCAATTTTAACTTTTAGGCTGCAACACAGCAAAGCGAGCGGCTGGTCTATCTAGGAGCGGTAGCCCAATTTTATTAGCATGTCGGTTTCTGACTTCCTGACCAACACGGCCAGAAATTGGGCTGTTAAAATCGGGCAGCAGAAGAACCCCACCAGGGATCCATGGCAACAGTCTCTGATACACAATATGTGGTCAGGAGAAGAAGCCCAGGCCAGGGAAGACCTAAGGGGCTAGACTTTCCAGTTCACATCACCCATATATCACCCAAAACAGGCAGCTATTGCCCATTTTGACCAAAAAAATGGAAACTTAGGCTGGAACATCACCGGAAAATTAAGCCCCCAAATTTCGGTTCACCTCACCGAGCTGATCGCTGAGGTGATCGCCCACACATCGGCGAGTGAACTTTGAGCACATCGCTGGGTTGATCGCTCGCTGAGAACATCGCTGGAGAATTGTTGCTTTTCCCGGGCCTTTCTTACCGAACTGGGCACTCCGTACGCCATTTTAAATTTCGGAGGAAGGGAGGGTGCAGCTTAAAAACTTGAGTTTATATTTTGTGAGCTATTTAAGGGTTTTTTACAGATAGATCCACTCACATTTATACTTATATTTAATTATACTAATATTAGCTTAGTAGATTAGGCATTTTTTTTACTAAAAAGTGCATTTATAGCAAGTGAAAATAATTATTGATAGTGATGGGGCCTATGGTTTCTCTGTCATCACTCACAATTGTTCACACGCTGATTTCTGAAAGGACCAATCGAAGAGGTGTCACAGTAATGCGGAGACTGAGGAGACAGAGGAGGCGAACCAACGAAGCGACAAGGAAAAGCAATCTTCCCTCAACTTGTCTGAAAACGTGTGTCTTAGGAGGCTACACTTCCGGAAGGAGGTCATCGATGAGATTTGCCAACTCATCAAGGGGGATCTGCAGCCTTCCAGCACCATCAGAACCGCACTGCCTGTTGAGGTAAAGGTTACTGCGACACTATCCTTCTACGCATCTGGATCTGTTCAGGCTTCAGCTGGCGACATCTGTGGTATCTCTCAGCACACCACACACTACTGCATTCGGCAGGTAACTGAAGCCCTTTACTCTCTCAGGACAGACTTTATAAACTTCCCTATGACCAGGAGAGCTTTTGGTTTCTCGAGAATAGCAAACTTCCCCAAGGTGCAGGGAGCAATAGACTGCACGCACATTGCCCTAAAAGCCCCTTTACAGAACCCAGAGGTGTTTTGTAACAGAAAGAGATTCCACTCTCTGAATGTGAAGCTCGTTGTCGACCACAACCAAATTATTATGACAGTAAATGTTACATTTCCTGGCAACAACTATGATGCGCACATCCTGTATGAGAGTGCTATCCCTGACCTGTTTGTCAAACAGCCAGAAGGTCACAGTTGGATGCTGGGAGATAAAGAATATGGCCTTACCAGCTGGCTGATGACCCCACTGCGTAATCCCGTTACTGAAGCCGAGAAACATTACAGGAAACATTACAGCGAAAGCCACATAGCTACATGCAACATCGTCGAAAAGACAATTGGATTTCTAAAGCAGCGCCTCAGATGCCTGGGCCATTCTGGTGGCAGCCTACATTACCGCCCTGACCAGGGCACTGAGTTTATTGTGATGTGTTGCATGTTGCATAACCTTACTATAAGGAGAGGACAACAAATGCTAGATGGGGCTGCAGGTTCACCTCCAGAAGGAGGAGAGACAGAAGAGCCAGACGGGAAGGAGCAAGAGGAGGAGGAGAAGGCTGGTGAGAACCTCAGGGAGGACAATCAGCCTGCCGACGAAGCCATGGTTCCACCCCCCAGTCCCCCGTTCCCCCCACCCCAGAAGATCAGAGATATCCCACGGGAGTTACCCAGCTGCAAAGTTATTGCATCAGCAGCTCACAAATGAACGCTTTGCATGAACTTACATCGGGGACAGTCACATGTACAGTTACAGTTATGGTTAAACAAAAGTTGCATTTGCGCTGATTAACGTTGAGTTACGTTTTAGCCTTGCCTGCACTGGCCTGGCCTATCCATTGTTGTACAACATTTGCATTAATGCTTAACTTAACTAAACTTATGTTGTTATAAGACTATGCACAAGAATTGTTAAATTCAATAAAAACATTTATTGCAACAAAGAATTAAAACATTTTTTTTATCAACAACACCCGACCACCCAATCACCCCCCTGCCCCACACAACTATGAATGCACATTAACAGTAACAATTTAACACTTTAACATTAACACTAAAAAAATTAACAGTAACAGAATAAGCTAACATTGCAAAAACACTCCCCCCACACCTCCCCCGCCCCCACCCCCCACCACCTGCAGCCACATTTCCCTCCAGATCCTTTCCCCCGCCCCCGTATCTTAGCCCCACCTGCCCGTTTTGGTCACCGGAGACCGAGACAACGCTGGCGTGGTGGAGGTGTTGGAGGTGAGGTGTCTTCCGAGTCAAGAGGAAGTGGTTCCTCCGTACTCGCTTGAGTGCTCGGGGTGATACTCCGACCCAACACGACACCTTGTGGTGTAGCGCTGTGTTCAGCCAATGGCGCATGCTGAAGGGCATTTGTTGGGGCAGTCTGCTATCGCATCCCTTCCAGGGTCTGCCGTGCTACCTCCAGTAGCTCGACTTTCACAGCAGACACCTGTGAAAAGTCACATGCGAACTGAGAGAACCCCTGGAGAAGCTCGTGATCTATCGCAACTGTCTCCGAGCACATGGAGATCAAGCCCTCCAACTAATCACCCGAGGGAGGCAATTGCTGACCTCGCTGACCCGGCCTCCATGGGGTCGGTGTGTGCAATATAATGCTTCTTGGCGATGCCGACTGCACAACACTTGTTCTCGGTGCCTCTTCACTCTCAAATGAGATGACCGCAGGTTCATCCCTCTCCACAATTGTCTGTTGCTGCTGCTGCTGGTCCTCCTCCTCCTCCTCTTCCTCCTCAGGCTCAGTGATGGTGATGGTGATGGTGTCGCGCGCCTCCTCTTCCTCCTGTTCTCCAGGTGCAGGTGCAGGTGCTGGTTACACCTCGACCAGAGTCTCAGGATGACCTTAAAAGCACATTTGAGCTTATTACAGAAATAATTAGAACATAAGGGTGCACATTAATGAGAGACGTTACACATCAATACATTTCACTACCCCAGAAAGCTGTAACAGCTGCATCCCCTGCTTCTTATTGCTTCTTATGCACAAAGGCTGCATGCGTGACATGACATCATTCGTATATTGCAGGACGATACATTACTCTTTAATACTGTTTGACACATTACTAACGAGACGCATAGCTGGGCTTCGCCAGACTGCGGGTGGTGGTCGAATGGCTTTCATGGTCCACCAGCGCGACTGCACGCTCCTCCAGGTCGGTCAAAGGTTGAAGCTGAGCAGAGCCCCCTCTAGTGCGCCTCTGCTCAGCGTGGTTGTTAGATATCTTCTTCTGCAAACAAGAAAAGAGTATAGCATAAGCTAATTGACTAGGTAGTATCATGGAGTCACAACAGTTTAAAACGTTGCATGCTACAGCTTGACACATATACATCTCTCTATACTGCAGCAGTGAGAGAGACTACCATCCCATCAAACACTCCCAGGTCAGGTACAACACAGGTTCAACACAGATTAAAGCTCCCTCTACACTGTCCCATCAAACACTCCCAGGGCAGCTACAGCATGGGGTTATTTACAGAGTAAAGCTCCCTCTACATAGTCCCAGGTTCAGAGCCCTGTCCGGATCTTAACGAGTTTATGTCATCATCATCATAGGCAGTCCCTCGGAATCGAAGAAGACTTGCTTCCACTCTTAGCATAAGTTCTTAGGTGGCTGTACAGTCCAATACGAGAACCACAGTTTCTGTCACAGGTCGGACAGATAGTCGTTGAGGACGCTCCTTCTGCTGACTGCACTTGATTTCTGCATGCTCTCGGCGACGATACTCGAGGAGCTCAGCGCCCTCCCGAATGCACTTCCTCCACTTAGGGCGGTCTATGGACAAGGACTCCCAGGTGTCAGTGGGGATGTTGCACTTTATCAGGGAGGCTTTGAGGGTGTCCTTGTAACGTTTCCTCTGCCCGCCTTTGGCTCATTTGCTGTGGACGAATTCCAGGTAGAGCACTTGCTTTGGGAGTCTCGTGTCTGGCATGCGGACTATGTGGCCTGCCCAGCGGAGCTGATCAAGTGTGGTCAGTGCTTCAATGCTGGGGATGTTGGCCTGGATGAGGACACTAATGTTTGTGCGTCTGTCCTTCCAGGGGATTTGCAGGATCTTGTGGAGACATCGCTGGTGGTATTTCTCCAGCGATTTTAGGTGTCTACTGAAAATGGTCCACGTCTCTGAGCCATACATGAGGGCGGGTATTACTATGGCCTTGTAGGCCACGAGCTTGGTGACAGTTTTGAGGGACTGATTCTCATACACTCTTTTCCTCAGGTGGCCGAAGGCTGCACTGGCACACTGGAGGCTGTGTTGGATCTCAACAACAATGCCTGCTCTTGTTGATAGGAGGCTCCCGAGATAGGGGAAGTGGTCCACGTTGTCCAGGGCCACGCCGTGTTTGGGGGGCTATCCTCACTTCACTGCAGCTGCCAGGTTTACAGAGGCCTGGGAAACCAGCCGGCCACAGTTAAATCCAAGACTTTGAGCCTCATTAACATAGTTAAAATGCCAACGCACTTTCTGGGAACAGATTGGCTGCCAGCCCATTGTCCAGCCTGAGTAAAACCTGGAAGTCGGTGGGAGCTGGCTTTCCGACATGGTTTTTCTTTTGCCTATTTAACGCTTCGAAGTAACTATTTGTGCTGAACTTTTCTTTGACAGACAGACGTCCATCTAGTCCGGCCACCCCCTGCCCGTATTGCAATTTTTGACTGACTGGCGACAAGCCCCACCTCCTGTCAAGGTCATCGCACCCCCGCCCCCCGCACCCTCCCCCACCGGCCTTGAATCATTCCCTCCATGGGGTGCCGAGAAGCAGGACCTGAGGCCTGAGACTTCGCTGTTTTCCACGCCGACTCACTCCCTCCCCCCCTCCAGGACTCGCTCCCTCACCGACTCGCAGGTAGCCGTGCTCCTGGGCCCGATAGCGAGAGAGGCTGGTGGGGAGAGAGAGAGGCTGGCGGGGGGAGAGAGAGGCTGGCGGGGGGAAGAGAGAGGGGCTGGCGGGGGGAAGAGAGAGGCTGGTGGGGGCAGAGAGAGGCTGGTGGGGGAAGAGAGAGGCTCGGTGGGGAGAAAGATATTGTGGGAGAGAGAGAGACACACGGGGGGATCGGAGGGGAGAGAGGGAACTCAGGGAAGACGGATCATGTTCTTCCAACCCCCTACAAACTATATAGTTGGAGTGGATGATATCCAGAAGTCACGATACTGTCACTATTCACTTCATACCCAATAAACCTGTCAACAATCTGTACACAATGCCCCATCTATGGTGGGGGTTGGGGGGGGGCGGTTGGGAGCAGGGAGGATGCACTTGTGCTGGGGTTAGGCACTTTGGCTGGGGGAGGGATGTACTTGGACTGGGGTAAGGCACTTTGGCTGGGGGAGGCATGTTCTTGGACCGGGGTTCGGGACTTCAACTGGCCTTGCTGTCTTCTAGAGAGCTCTGTCTACTGTTGCTTCTGGAAGTCAAAGTGGATCGAGTTACAATTTGCAAAGTCAGTGAGACCTTGGGATGGGCGGTTCCAGTGATATATTCCTGTGAAACTTCAGGGTGTGGCTTATCCTCCAAGGGGACCAATCAGAAACAAAGGATGGAGCATGTTGGCCATTTTGGCAGTACAAATAAGTGCATCCTTAACCCTTCTTCTCTTCTTAAGCAGTCCCTCGGAGTCGAGGATGACTTTGAGGGTGTCCTTGAAGCATTTCCTCTGCCCACCTGGGACTCGCTTGCTGTGTCAGAGCTCTGAGTAAAGCGCTGAGTAGGCGCATCAATGTCAGTATTCTTAACCCTTCACCCGCACCCATTCCCCTCTTTGTGGCATGCATACTTTGCCCTGCTGCTTACAATAAGGTAGTGAAACGTGCAGTTCTGCTTGGCTATTGCACCATTGTCTTGAACATAGAGAACCATCTTTCTCCAAAAACACCCTCCCCGTTCAACCACTGCAGGAGATTAAACCCCTGCAGCAGCCCCAGCTGTTCCAGCCGAAAACAGCGAGCTCCCAATGTGAGTGTTTACACTGGGAGCTTGCTATCACTATTGAAACAGGCTTGCTCCTGAAAGTTTGAGCAAGGTCGCACATCTCTCTTTCAAACGTGTTTTGTTCCACTCCTGCCAGATCCTGTGGAAAATTCTCCCTACTGTGTTTATAATTGATCTTCAGCTTACTTTTAATGCAATCTCTCATAACAAATGCCTCTTGTGCTGTTATTGTTTTTGGTTCTGTGCATATTCAAAGATTATTTTGCTGTTTTAAGGAGAGTCATTTCCTTTTTAAGCGTGACCACAGTTTTTAACTTCAAAATGTTGAAAGACATATAATTGAACAAATTAGAGTCTCTGTTCTACAAATCCTTGTAAGGTTATAGTATCACTGGGTAATTAATGTGATGAAATATTCCAATTTAGTACCACATACTTTGTCCAGAAAGTCTTTTCTTTGCCTTTGGATTTATTTGTTAAGATGCTTTCACAGTGGTTTTGTTCTGAGCCGTGTAAAAGGCGAACAGTTTTGCCAGATAGTAATGGAAGTCTAATGCAGTTGACTTCACTACTTATACACTGGAGCAGAATGACATTGCTGCTTGAAGTGAACTTATCCCTACATATCTGAGGGATAGATAAATGGGATTCAGCAAAGTTTAATTATTGATGTGTAGCTCGGGAGAGAGGTGAGTTTTAATTTACATTCAGAAGGAATCACTAACTACACACACAGTGCATTCAACCTGAATGGAAACTTAATTAAGACCTAATCTAAAAACTCTGAATTAACAAGGTTGTTGTTTTATGTGGTCTGGGATTACAAGAGGCTCCTTGGAAAATGAAGTCATACAAAAATAAATATCACAGTTCCCAGCAAAATTGGAATTACAAGGTCATTTAATGCAGAATAACAGAGTATTGCGGTGATGAGCTCTGTAAAAACTGCTTTTTAAAATTGTTTTAGTTAAGCAAATAACTAATGATAATTGTGCTAAAAATGCTTTTAACTTCTTTTTCAAATTCTATAATTTAATGAGAAAGCAATATTTCATGAATATGAAGATCCACCATTATTTTTTTAAAAGGCAGGGGTAAGTACATTCATGGTTTTTGAACAGAATAACAGCACAAATTTATTCAGTGAATACATTTTTGAATTATTTATAATTTAGTTCATGTGTAGGGTCAGGAAATAATTTCACCATTGCCTGCTTGTATATGTTTCCAAATCCATCGTGGGCTCACATACATAAAGCCTCTCACGAGCTTTACGCCTCCTCTCCCTCAGAGGTATGACAATGTAGCTGGATGAGCTCAAGAGCATTAAAATATCTGCTTAAGGTTCATTGTGCTTTGATTGACAATGCAACTTCAAAGTAGCAGATTTGCATCAATCAGTTTGTGGTACAATTTGGTAATGGGGGTGGATCACAAAGACTTATTTATAATTCATCAAAGTTTCTCCTCTCGTAAATTGTATGGGCTGTGGAGAATCCAACTTCCTCAGATAAAAAGGGTTTCATTTACTCAAAAGCACATGAGTGGTACAATAAATCTGTATAATCCATGCAGAGCTTGCCTGACACGTGACGGCCTGAGGCTGGTGCTGAAATTGTACTTAACACTCTCCCAATATGCAGGGTTTCCAATCTGTCTTAACTACTTTTATAAATGTGAGCCCATTGTCGGCCCACGCTGCTGCCAATAAGAAGATAAAGAAAGGAAGAGAAAGTACTCCTCAAACATCTATTTTAAATAGCTGTGACAAAGTTCTACTTTGTAGTGATGTAAAGTTGATACTCAACTGGGTATAAACATTATCCAGTGGGATCTTTGGGATTCATTAAATTCTATTTGAGGACACTCAGGGGAAACTGAGCGGCTGATATACATTAGCCATTATAAGTGGCAGAGGTTTTTTTTATATATAATTACTTCCTGATGGAATTTTGTATCCATGAAGATGAGTGTCAATGCCTCGGAATGGAACATTGATTTATGCACACAATATCGGCATCAATATTCCCAGGACAGATAAAGCAAATGAGCTGTGCAAAGAAAAGTTATTTTTTACTCTGTTCAGACAATCTGCCTTAACCCCATGTCACCAGTGCGGCATTTCATTTACCACATCAGACATCTTCGTGGCTGCTCTGATTTGAAACTATCAGTTTAATGCCAATGTGCTTTAGCTTTCCTAGTTACTAAGCATTGATCACAACTGCTGAATCTTTCTTCATTTATGGCTCTTGCATAGAGAGAAATCTTCCATCCTATTCGTCTAGGCTGGATTTGTACTCGGCGAGGCCCTGTGGAATTAGACCTTTGTTCTAACCAAGTATGCCATCATGACCATAGCAAATCTTCAAGGTGTAAGTAGAACTAGGCCCAATGTTTGTATTTTCATGATGTGGCATCTTCTGTGCATCCATGATTTCCTTCGCTCCATCATTTGCATTTCAACTGCCTAGGCCCTTGTGATATATTCACAGAGCACAGCACACTCAGCTTTCTAACATGGCAGGCAGCTCTGTCGGAGGCCTCTGGAACATGCCTGGTTCTGTTTATTATTAACTCTATAGTTGCAGTACACACTACGTCCACATCCAAAGTGTGGAGCTACAAACATTACAAGCTCACAGACATTACACTTCTCCCTCCTTAATGAAAAAGTTATCATAACAACATCATACATAACTTGCATGTTTATACATAACACAGGATATAGATTTTTTTTTCACCCTTACAAATTTAACTTAACCGCTTGTTTTCTGTTTCGAAGAGGATACTTTCACTCTCGAACAGAACCTTCCAAACATGGTGTTGAATCTAAACTCCTTCCAGGCTCATCCTGAGAAATGTTTTCCTCCACGGAATTTCCTTGATTTTCATTTGAATTCACTCTAACTTCAGGCTCTTTGTTTTCCTGACTCGGACTCAGACTTACATTCTGATTCTCTCTTGGATTTGTTTCCAGTACATTGGATTTAGGATTTGCTATTGGTATACCAAAACTATCTGTTGAGTCAGAAATAATTGAATCATTCCCACCTTCAACTCCTTCCATGTCTGTAGGTAAAATATAATCAATATGAACAAACCTAACCTGTCCATTATCAAACATCTTTGCCAAATAGGTACGTGGGCCACATATCTTCACCATTCTTCCTAGTAACCACTTTAACCATTTATGGTGATGGTTCTTCACTCTCACTTTCTGGTTCAATTTCACACTTCTCTCTTTTACTCTACCTCTATCATGAATCTCTTTCTGTCTTAATTGTGTCTCTTCTACAGATTGTGCCAAATTTGGTTTTAACAATGAGAATCTGGTTCGTGGCTGTCGTTTGAGAAACAACTCTGCTAGTGTTCTACCAGTAATTGTATGAGGAGTATTACGATAAGTAATTAGAAAATTCATCAATTTCTGATCCAATGGCAACTGTCGTTTCCTTGGATTTGGATCTAACATTTGTTTTATGAGGGCACATTTTACAATCTGTACAGTGCGCTCTGCTGCACCATTTGAAGCAGGGTGGTACGGTGGAACCTTGGTATGTTTCACACAATTTTTTCTCGTGTCAATCTGTGCAAATTCTTCGGAATGAAATTATGGTTCATTATCCGAAACTATTTCTTCTGGGAGGCCAAATGAAGAAAATAAACTTTGCAAAATGTCTAATGTTTAACTTGTTATTTTCCACTTTGGAAACACTTCGAATGGCTATCAATCACAATGAACAATTGTTGTCCTTTTAACTCAGCAAAATCAATATGTAGCCTTTGCCACACCCTGGGAGGCCATTTCCATGGCTGTAATGGTACTGGTAGTGGTTGCTTACTTACCGATTGACATGTTCTACACTGACTCATGATGTACTTTATATCTTTATCAAGACCTGGCCACCATAAGTAACTGTGTGCAAAACTCTTGATCAAGCACATTCCCAGGTACTGGTCATGGAGGTTTCCTAATAATTTGGACTTAAATTTATTTGGTATAACCACTCTTGTACCCCACATGATACAATCTTTATCGACTGATAGTTCATTCCTATGAATGAAGAATGGATGAATATCTTTGTCTGTTACCTGGTTTGGCCATCCATTTGCAATATACTCATACACCTTTGACATCACTGGGTCACGTTTGGTTGCTCTACCAATCTCTTCAGCTGTGACTGGCAGTTCATCAATGTATGAAAAATAAAACACTTCTTCCCTATTGGGCGCAACTTGTGATGGGGAAGGCAATCTAGACATTGCATCAGCATTACTGTGATCAGCTGATCATCTGTATTCAATATCATATGTATATGCTGACAAAATCAAAGCCCATCTCTGCATTCGGGCTGCAGCTAATGTTGGAACTGGGGACTTTGGATGGAGGATTGCTATCGAGTGCTTATGGTCCGTAACGATGGTAAATTTATGACCATACAAGTATTTGTGAAACTTCTTGACCCCAAAAATTAATGCCAAAGCTTCCCTTTCAATTTGCGCATAATTACTCTCACTGGCATTGAGAGTGCGTGAAGAAAAAGCAATTGGTCTCTCCTCCCCACTACTTAATAAATGAGAGATCACTACCCCAACTCCATATGGAGAGGCATCACATGCTAGCTTAATCTCCTTAGATATATCATAGTAAACTAACCTGGTGCACTCTACCAATTTGCTTTTACACTTTTTGAATGCTCTATCGCATTCTTTTGACCACTTCCAATGGACCTGTTTTTTTTCAATAGTTCATTCAGTGGATGTAAAACTGTAGCCAAATTTGGTAGGAACTTCCCATAATAGTTCAAAAGACCCAAGAATGAACAAAGTTCAGTGACATTCCTGGGAATGGGTGCATTTCTAATTGCATCCAATTTTTCCATGGTTGGATGTAAACCATCTTTGTCTACTCTGTACCCTAAGTATTCCACTGAGTTTTGAAATAACTCACACTTACAAGCAGACACTCTTACTCTGTGCTTCTCTAGTTGTTTGAGGACTTCATTCAATATGTTATTATGAATTTGCCTATTTGGTGCTGAAATTAATATGTCATCCAAATAACCCAATACCCCTTCAATACCTTGCAAAATCTGGTTCATTAACCCTTGGAATATGGCAGGGGTGGAAGACACTCTAAACGGTAGCCTATTAAATTGATACAGGCCTAGATGAGTATTTATAGTCAAACATGACTTGGACTACTCCTCTAGTTCAAGCTGTAAGTAGGCATTTGTAAGATCCAATTTTGAGAAGATCTGACCACCTGTCAGTGTTCTGAACAAATCTTCGATATTCGGCAATGTATTGGGGACATTACCCTCTAGAACCTGGTTTATGGTTACTTTATAATCACCACAAAATCTTACATTACCATCAGACTTAAGTACAACAACAATGGGTGTAACCCAATTACATCGATCTATCTTATAAATAATGTTCTCAGTCTCTAGTCTTTTGAATTCTTGCTCAACTTTCTCCTTGAGTGCATATAGTACGGAACATGGCTTGTAGTAAACCAATCTAGCGTCCTTCTGTACCCTGATACTCGCCTTGAAGCCTTGGATCGGACTGCCCGTTTCACAGAACACCTTTGGATTCTTCTTGATAACATCATCCGTTGATGCAAATCTCGTTTCCACATGGAAAATCTCACTGCAATCCAGCTTCAGTGATCTCAACCAATTTCTTCCCAGTATGGCAGGCTTGTCTCCTTTCACTACTATTAGAGGCAAGTTCTGAAATTGATCCTTGTATTTCACCGGTATGGTGATACGACCTACCACAGGAATTTTCTCTCCAGAGTAGCCTCACAGTTCTATCTTGGCTTTCTCCAATGGGAAATCCCGCAATTTGTCGAGGTATAGCGACTCCGGTACTACACTCACGGATGGACCCGTGTCGATTTCCATTGGTATCTTGAATCCCACAACACCTATGTGGATTTTGATACCTTCCGAATCGCTGTCCGTTAACCTCGTGCTCCTGATGACATGTAACTCTAACATCTCCTCATCCTGTTGTTGTTCTTCCATTCTAAGTAGTCTCTGGGGATTTCTACTCATAGCTTTGAACGCTGGACTCATGGCTTTAAAAACTGGTTTATCCTTCAGTCGGCATGCCTTCGCAAGATGCCCAGTCTTTCTGCAGAAGAAACACTCTGCCTTCACATATGGACAACTTTGAGCAATGTGTTGTCCCAGGCACCTATAGCACGACTTCGAAGCTCTGTTAGAATTTCCAGTTTCTGAGACTTTGGGCCCCCACCGACTTTTACTTTGAACCTGTAGACGATTTACCTCGGTTGACTGACGACCGTAATTATTATTAAATTCTCAGGAATATTGTTCGGCCATGCCCATCTACCTCACTGTCTGACAAGCGAGCTCAAAAGTCAAGTCATCTGTCGTCAATAACTTCCTTTTGATCGCATCATTTTTCACCCCATAAACAAAACGATCCCGTAATGCTCGGTTTTGAAAGTATCCAAAATTACAGTGCATCGATAGCTTTTTTAATGCTATGATGTAATCACTGATACTTTCATCAGACTTTTGATTCCGAATCCCGAAACGATAGCTTTCAGCAATTTCTAACAGTTTGGCATTAGAGTGCTGCTCCAGCTTCATTAAAATCTCTTTAGCGTTGTGTCCTTTGGCTTGTCAGGCACAAGCAGATTTATCAGTGTTTCATACAATGCCGGTCCAGCTTCCGATAAGAAAATTGCTCTCTTGCATTCCAATACTGCCTGATTCTGGACTGCATTGTTTGGAACTTCGATTATGTTATTTGAAGTGAAATACATTTCTAGCCGATCCACATATGCTTTAAAATGTTCCCGATCATGTCTATATTCACCCAAATGTCCCATTACACCTGCGGGTGCTGCCATTTTAATTTCTAGCTGTTCACACAGTGTTCTGTATTTTACCTCGGATTTTGTAGCTTTTTCCAAAGACAGAGAAGCTCCCAAAGTCTCTCTGTCGGCTGGCTGAATCCTTCACCAACAAAATTTCAGCTTTAAATCATCCGAAAAATCCCATCTCGCCACCAAATGTGATATATTCACAGAGCACAGCACACACAGCTTTCTAACATGGCAGGCAGCTCGGTCGAAAGCCTTGGAACATGCCTGGTTCTGTTTATTATTAACTCTGTAGTTGCAGTACACAATATGTCCACATCCACAGTGTAGAGCTACAAACATCACATGTTCACAGCCATTACAGCCCGAAACTCCAGAATTGCTTCCCTACCTGTCTCCGCCTCTCTACCTCTCTACCTCTCTCTCTCCTCCTTTAAGTCGAGACTCAAAACCTGTCTCTTTGATCAAACTTTTGTTCACCTGTCCTAATAATTTCCTTATGTAATTGGTGTTGAATGTTGTCTGTTAATGCACCTGTGAAGTACCTTGGAACATTTTACTACATTACCCTTTCTTGTTGTTGTGGTGGAGGGTTATTCCCAAGGTCACTTGCCTCATTTTCCTGGATTTACATTCACTGTAAAAAGGTGGTGAAAGGGCACCCTTGGATGCTCCCCACCCCCCTCCCCCCACAGCCCAGGCTGAACAGTTGCGGGTGGGGCCAAAAACCCATGAACAAGTATTGCGGTTTTATTTAAAATCTCCGCATGACGATTTGATACAACCATGGTTCGGAACACATATTTCCTCCTTGATTTGTAGTAGATGCTGAGAGGCTGTTTCACCCGACTGCAATGTCTAGAACTAGGAATCATTGTCTGAGGATAAGGGGTTGGCTATTTAGGACTGAGATGAGGAGAAATTTCTTCACTCATAGGGTTGTGAACCTTTGGAATTCTCTAACCCAAAGGGCTATGGATACTCAGTCGATATTCAAGACTGAGATCAATAGATTTTGGGGCATTAAAGGAATCAAGGGATATGGGAATAGGTTGGGCAAGTGGAATTGATGTAAAAATTCAGCCATACCTTATTAAATGGCAGAGCAGGCTCAAGGGGCCCTATGGTTTACTCCTGCTTCTATTTCTTATCTTCTTTTGAGTGTGGACCCAGGTAGAGAATGGACCATTGCCTTGAGTTCCTCCAGAGGAGGAAGAACAAAGGAAGCTGTTCTCTCAAGTGCAGCGAAGCTGAGGTGTACTGTGCTTGTCGTGCACCCAGCAGGCACCCATAGAAGAAAACCATCGTGTGGTGTCCCATTGCACATGACTTTTTTGACCTATAGTTCGGACCTAAAGAAGATACGATTGTTAAAGTGTATTTTTCACAATTGGTTATGTAGGTTTTCAGCTTTTCATAGTCAATGCCAATTTCATCAGTGCCTGGTATCCTCACACCACCAGCTCCCCACTTCACCCACTGTGATTGGCAGAGCCCATCCAATTTCCATTGCAAAAGCTGAAATCTTGTAAATGAATAATGCTGTGAGAGGTTTTTAACCAGTTGTCTTCCTTAAAATGATTTTGTGGCAACATATGGATAATGAAGCAATAAGTATTCCCTAGAGTTAAGAAGAATGAGAGGTGATCTAAATGAAACATTTAAAATTCTTAAGGGGCTTGACAGGGTTAATGTTGAGAAAGTGCTTACCGTGCCTAGGAAGTCTAAAACACAGGCTCACAGTCTCAGAATAAGGGTCGGCCATTTAGGACTGAGATGAGGAGTAATTTCTTCACTCAAACGGTTGTGAATCTTTGGAATTCTCTACCCCAGAGAGTTGTGGATGCTCAATAATTGAGTATATTCAAGACAAAGGCCAATAAACATTTGGGAACTGAGGGAATTAATGGAATTAATGGATATGGGAACAGTGCAGGAAGGATGTCCCCAGGTAGCTTGCTAGCGAAGACCATTTGAAGTTTGATGCGGAAGCTCTCGTGCATAGCAAGGCGGGAATGCAATCGAGAGGGAGTGGTGTGACTGGGAGAGAGGAATAAACAACATGCCAAGAGACACAATAAAATACATGTTGAGGGCAATTTTCCATGGTCATATCCGTCTGCCAGTTCCCCCGTGTGTTGAAGCCACCAAAAAGGAGCAGGATCTGGCAATGTTGAATCTCTACCCTGATTGTGCATGATTCACCTTTCCAGAAGCTTGAGAAAGCCCCTGGGTGAAACATGTGGGGGCTTCATTATAATATCTAAAGGACCCAGGAGTGTTATTTTGATACTTCCCATGTCTTTTTGTGCCCTCCAGGTTGGATCAACACAGCTTGAAAGCAACATCTATCGTAATTGGGCATCTTGGGTTGCCAGGCACTTAGCATTGTAGACAAGTAGATTTAAAGGACCGAATGAAAAATTTTACTCTAACTGCATTGATGCCAATTCTGGACAATTTTTCAGAGCATTTCTTTGACCTGGCACTTAGCTTCTCAAAGACCTTTGTTTCAGTTGATCTAATTTTTTGATTTTGGACCATGCCACTATGACTGGTGATGGGTTTCCTCCAATGGATGCCCTCTATCTGGGGTGCTGGGAAGAAGTGAAACACCTCATAATGCCAGGGATGTTGAGCAGCACAAGAGCTCCTCTATGCCCACCCTCAGGTACCTGCAGCAGCAGGCAGAGATGATCAGACCTTATGAAAGGATGAGTGCATGCAGAGGCTCCAGCTTTCAAGATTGGTGATGATGATCATTTGTCAGTATAAATCTCCCAGCACCGCCCTCTTCATTCCCTCACATTCTGCCCTCTATCCATTCTAGATTCCTTTCCAATTAAATGGGGGGAGGGGTAGGGGTGGAAAATGAGTGGGCATATGATCAGGATTTTTGATGTACGGGTGTGCTAAAAGCATCCAACGTACATAAATAAAACTGTCTCTTTGAGAGCCAGCAGTATAAAAAGGGCAGCTCCACTCAACCTGCCATCAATCAAATTTCATCTGCTCGCATCTCCCAAATGCTGTGATTTGTTTTTTTAGTGGGCACATTAGCATTTACCTGGGAGTCATATTAATTCTGTTCGAACAGTACCATGAGTGGACGCTCTGGATATGAATATTTTCTAAAAATTTTCAATAAAAACATAATCAAGCAGGCCTGTGAAGATCAAATAGGGGAAATGTCTTTGTAAAATGGTTACCAGTTCTGGAGCCATTTTCATCTGACTTGCATTGTAAATCACTGTGTGAGAATTAATCCTGGAAGTCTGTGCACTTGAATCATTCTTTTATGTCACCAAATTGCCTCTCATTCAGTAAGTAACGCAAAATGTAATAGAATTTGAAGTTCTAATTTTAAAATGATGAATGAGGGGATTCTTTTATTTTAAATTAGATATAAAAAATAAAGTAGATGATTGAAAGTGGAAAGCACAGAAAGGATTCAGAATGATTTTCAGAATGCCTGGGACTCCACAACAAATACTATAAGGAGCAGAAGCTGAACCTTTTATCCTGTAAATGCGCTTGCATTACTAAGCTCTGATGCTGTGAGTGGAAAATCTGCTGATCCTATTTTTCTTCTTGTTGGCGGTGGAAAAATAAATGTGTAATAGTTCTCCTAGTTAGCATTTGTAGCAGAGAGTTCCAGATTTCCATTACCCTTTGTGTGAAGAAGGGCTTCCTGACATCACCCCTGAAAAGATGAGCTCTAAATTTAAGGTTATACTCCCTTGTCCTGGACTGCCTCAGCAGAGGGAGTAATTTCTCTCTATCTAGCTTATAAAACCCTTGAATTATCCTAAACATCTTAATTAGATCAACCCTTAATCTTCTATACTCTATGGGCTAGAAATTAGCCAGCCTAATGCAAGTTTTAACGTGATTTTTTCATGTGAAAAGTGCCTTTTTGTCGTTCAAAGAAACCTAACAAAATTCCTCAAATGTTAAGAATGGCGGTTTCGAAATATCACCAAAAAGCAGATCGCTATACGTAAAAAATATCCAAATTTGGCCGTTCGCCGAACCGGTACTCGGGTGAAAAAAAATGAATGAGAAAAGCAAGTGTTGTAGCCTCAGAAAAGTCAGTAAGTAGGAAGACCTACAAAAAAGTTAAGTTGAAGTTTTTTTTCCATTTTTTTCAGCGATTGATTACGTAAGGGTATTGTTAATGTTTTGTTTTTATTTTTGGAATTTTTTTGTGTGTTTTCTCCCCTGTATTTCTGGCGATATTGGCCTCATGGTAAAGTTAGCGAGGATGGCGGTTTCCAATACGAATCCTCCAGCAGTGCCGATTTTTATTGACACGCGTATTTTGGAGCCAAATTTACCCTGTTAAAAAATGGCAACATTTTTATTCTTATTTTTTTAACAAAAATGATGTTAAAAAACAAATATCGGCAGGCTGGCGAATTTAGAAGAATGAGAGGTGATCTCATTGAAACATATAACATTCTTAAAGGGCTTGACAGGGTAGATGCTGGGAGGATGTTTCTGCTGGCTGGAGAGTCTCAGAATAAGCGGACGAACATTTAAGGCGGAGGTGAGGAGAAATTTCTTCACTCAAATGGTTGTGAATCTTTGGAATTCCCTATCCCAGATGGCTGTGCATGCTCAGTAATTGGAGCATATTCAAGTCAGAGGGCTAGACTTTCACTAAAGCCCCTCACCGCCCAATTGCCGCCCAGAAACACCGCTAACGTTCTGCAACTAACGCTGGCGAACTTTTCCATAATAAAGGCAAAAATTATTGCCCTGTGGGAAAATGGATCTTGCACAAAAGTTCTTGGCGGTTAAAGGCAAAATTAGATAAAATGTGCTGTTCTTACCGGAATGGATGGTAAGCACTTAAAATTTAGTCTGAGGTTGTGGTTGGGCCTAGGGAGGGGGGAAAACTCAAAAAATATTTTTTTCAATTAAACAAAAAATAAAAAGTTAGAAAACATTCTCAAGACACTTTTAAACGTAATTGCCATTATAGAATTTTAAAAATAATGATAAAAAACCTTTAACTTACCTGTTTCTGGCAACTTTTCGTGGGCGGTTTCCTCGGTGGTGTGTATGGGCCCCCGTTGAGGCCAAACTTAGATCCTGGCGGTTTCCTCGGGGTGCACGCAAATGCACGAGGGTGGTTTGCTCCCCAGCGGTATTTTCAAAATGTGGGCGGAACTCTTTAACAAATAAAGAGGAAACTTTCGGCGGGCGGTTTTTCATCAAAAAACATCCAAGAAAACCACCGAAAATGAAAGGGAAAGTCTAGCCCAGAGATCGCTGACTTTTGGATACTAAGGAAACCAAGGGATATGGGGATAGTGCGGGAAGGTGGAGTTGAGGTAGAAGATACCGGAGATGAGTTCATTGAATGGCGGAGCAGGCTCTCAGAGCTGAATGGCCTACTCCTGCTCCTATTTCTTAAGTTGTTATTTTTTTAAGGGAATACTAGCCTAGTCTATGCCATCTGTTTGCATAATTGAACCTTTTTATCTCCGATATCATTCTGGTGAATTTGCATTCCAAGGCCAATATATTCTTCCTGAGGTTTGGTGGCCAGAACTCAATGTAATACTCTAAATGGGGTCTAACCATTGTGTGATATAACTATAACTTCCATCCTTTTGTATTCCAGCCCACTTGCGATAAAAGCCAATATTTCAATGGTCCTTTTAATTATTTTTCATACCTGTCCATTCGTTCTTGGTGATTTCTGTACTTGGATCCCTAAATATCTCTGCTCTTTCACAGTTCCTAGGTTCCCTGCAAGGGGACTTAAAAAAAAAAACTAATAGGTATAGGCCTCTTTCTCCAATTTAGAAATTTCCAGGATAAATTATTAAAGTCATTTGGAGTTAGTTTGAATTGTTCCTCCTCAGATTATTTCTGGCATTAATTTCAGCTAGTGGCTCTCCTCCTGACTCCCCAAAGCCTCTCCACCACCTACAAGGCATAAATCAGGATTGTGATGGAATAATCTCCAGTTGCCTCAATGTGCGCAGCTGTAAGAACACTTAAGAAGCTCAACACCATCCAGAACAAAGCATCCCACTTAACCGGCACCATATCCACTACAGTAAACATTCACCTTCTTCACCACCAGCACACCATGGTTGTCATGTGTACGATCTACAGGATGCACTGCAACAACTCACCAAAGCTACTTCAGCAGCACTTTCCAAACCTATGACTTTCATCACTGAGAAGGACAAGGGCAGCAGGTGCCTGGGAACACCATCGCCTCCAGGGCCGGATTAAGGGCCTGATGGGCCTGGGGAAACTGATCCAAATGGGCCTGTAGTTATGTTTGTTTATTACATTATATATAAATATAACAAATTACTACAGTGGACATATACTATGATATATTAATATAATATATTAATATAATATATTATATATTAACACATTTTATTATTAAATATATTATAAAATATATTAAATAATAGATAAATAGTAAAGATTTTCCACTTTTTTTGCCTGCTTAACACCCACTCAATGTTGATTTTTCCCACTGAAATGACGTATAACGTCCATATATCGCCCATTTAGCCACAAAATGGAAACTGACGGGCATTTTTCGGAAACTTATCGCTGAGCGTTACTTTCCCCATGTGCGTAACGTGTGGAAAAAATAATACCGCCCGCCCATTCTTTTGGGACACAATCATCAGAATGGGCAAAATCAATGCCCATAATATTGCCCAGCATTACTTTCTGCATGGAATGAACGCCGAGAATCAATAATAACGCCCACCCATTTTTTGTTGTTGTAAAGAGCACATTTGCTGAAACTAATGCCCAGGAGATCGTCCACCATCACTTTCATCACCTCGCTCACATATCGCCCATGTTGTCTATGTAAACATTGTAAATGGAAGATTTGCCAATAGAGGGTGCAACTAGAGGCCCAAGGGTCACCTGCACACCTCGTGCAAGGGAGTATAAAAGGTTACCTGCCATGCTACTTAGGCACTCTGGAGTTGTATTAAAGAGAATAAGGTCACATCAGTTTTAGCTCACAGTACTCAGTCTTGTGGAGTTCTTCCATGCTTAACAATTGGTGACGAGTAACAGATTATGAACTTACACGTGGTCATGGCTGTCATTGGTATTTTAGAGAGATTTATAGAGGGTGATGATTAGGAAGCCTTCGTTGAGCGTCTCGACCAAAACTTTGTGGCCAACGAGTTGGATGGGGATGATACAGCCATCAAGCGCAGGGCGATTCTTCTCACCGTGTGTGTGGGTCCACAATATACGGCCTCATCAAGAATCTGCTAGCACCGGAGAAACCAGCGGAGAAGACACATAGAGTTGTATACGCTGGTTCGGGAACACCTCAAGCCGAAGGAGAGCATCTTAATGGCCAGGTATCGCTTTTACACGCACCACCACTCCGAGGACCAGGATGCGGTGAGGTATGTCGCTGACCTGAGACGCCTTGCGGGAAGTTGCGAATTTGCTGGATTTTTGGTGGAAATACTGCGAGACTTTTTTGTGCTTGGCATTGGCCACGAGGTCATTCTTTGCAAGCTGCTGTCCGCCGAAGCCCTAGACCTGAGCAAGGTCATCACGATGGGCCAAGCATTCATATCCGCAAATGATAATACCAGACAGATATCTTCCCAGCATCGAAGCTCACCGGCAAGTACTGTACATAAAATAACGTCACTAGCAGGCAGAACTGCATATGGCAGGGCCTACACATCTGCAGCTGCAAGACCTAGGATGACTCAGAGTCCGACATCGGGCCTGAACGCAAATCCATTAGCATCATGTTGGCACTGTGGGGGTAATCATCGAGCCTATCAATGTCGATTCAAGCACTATGTGTGCAAAGGCTGTGAAACAATGGGGCACCTCCAGCGAATGTGCAAGAATCAGCAGAGAATGATCGATCTGGCACGGATCACGCAGAACAAACAAGAGAGGCAACTCAACCTGAGGAAGAAGTGTATGGGGTACACACCTTCACCACCAAGAGCCCTTCTATCATGCTGAAAGTCAAATTGAATGGTATTCCGGTATCAATGGAGTTGGTCACGGAGGCGAGTCAGTCAATTATGAGCCAGAAGGCTTTTGAGAAACTGTGGGGCAACAAGGCACAAAAGCTCAAACTGAGACCGATTCAGACAAAGCTGCGCACCTACACCAAAGAGCTCATACCAGTCATTGGTAGTGCGGCAGTTAAGGTATCATACGATGGAGCTGTGCATGATTTATCACTGTGGATTGTACCAGGCGATGGCCCAATGCTATTCGGCAGAAACTGGCTGGGAAAGATTCAATGGAACTGGGTCGACATCAAAGCATTATCTTCAGTGGATGATGCCTCGTGCGCCCAAGTGCTGAGCAAGTTTCTGTCGATATTTGAACCAGGCATTGGCAACTTCACAGGTGCTAAGGTGCAGATCCATCTAGTCCCCGATGCAAGGCTCATTCATCACAAGGCTCGAGCGGTTCCATACACGATGAGGGAGAAAGTCGAGATTGAACTGGACAGTCTTCAATGAGAGGGAATCATATCACCAATCGAGTTCAACAAGTGGGCCAGTCCGATTGTTCTGGTGATGAAAAGCAATGACACGGTCAGAATCTGTGGAGACGACAGGGTAACGTTCAACAGAGTCTCATTACAGGACCAGTACCCGCTACCCAAGGCGGATGACCAGTTCGCAACGTTCACCAGTTGGACTTGATCTCCGCCTGCATGGCACAGGAGCTGGCTGAATCTTCGAAAAGATTGACTTGCATCAACATGCACAAAGGACTGTTTATATACCACAGGTGCCCTTTTGGGATTCGCGCGGCTGCTGCCATCTTCCAGAGGAACATGGAGAGTCCGCTGAAATTGGTTCTACGCACCATTGTGTTTCAAGGCGACATCATGATCATCAGTTGTGACAGCACCGAACACCTGCACAACCTGTAAGAGGTATTAATTTGACTAGACAGAGTGGGACTCAGGCTGAAATGCTCCAAGTATGTTTTCCTGGGGCCAGAGGTCGAATTTTTGGGGAGAAAGTTTGCCGCAGATGGCATCAGACTCACGGACTCAAAGTCAGAGGCCATCAAGAATGCACCCAGACCACAGAATGTGAACAGAGCTGAGTTCGTTCCTGGGACTCCTCAACTATTTTGGTAACTTTCTACCAGGGTTAAGCACTTTGCTGGAACTGTTGTACATGTTGCTACGTAAGGGTGATGACTGGGTTTGGGGTAAATCTCAAGAGACAGCCTTTGAGAAGGCCAGAAACCTACTTTGTTCTAATAAGCTACTTGTACTGTATGATCCGTGTAAACAATTAGTGCTAGCTTCTGATGCATCTTCGTACGGGATCGACTGTGTGTTACAGTAAACCAATGTATCGGGCAAAGTTCAATCAGTTGCATATGCATCTAGAAGTCTGTCTAAGGCTGTCTCCGCAAGATCCTGCAAAACCCCTGGGAGGACAGGTGCACCAACGTCAGTGTCCTCGCCCAGGCTAACATCTCCAGCATTGAAGCACTCGATCAGCTTCACTGGGCAGGCCGCATGCCAGACACAAGGCTCCCTAAGCAATTGCAAATGAGCCAAAGGTGAGCAGCAGAAACGTTACAAGGACACCCTCAAAGCCTCCCTGTTAAAGTCTGACATCATCACTGACACCTGGGAGTCCCTGGCTGAAGTTGGAGAAAGCTCTTTGAATCTCAGTGCCACGAGCGTGAAGAGGTCAGGCGCAGGCAGTGGAAGGAGCGTGCGGCAAATCAGTCCCACTCAGCTTCCCCCGACGAATGTCTGTTCCATGTGTGACAGGGTCTGTCGCTCTCACATTGTACTGTTCAGCCACCAAAGGACTCACTTTAGGAGTGGAAGCAAGTCTTCCTCGATTCCGAGGGACTGCCTATGATGATGATGATGATGATGAAAGAGCCTACAGTATGGTCGAGAAAGAGGCATTAGCATGTGTATATGGGTTAAGAAAATGCACCAATACCTATTTGGACTTCGGTTTGAGCTTGAAACCGATCACAAAACGCTCATTTCGCTGTTTTCAGAGAGCAAAGGTATAAACACCAATGCTTCGTCCCACATCCAAAGATGGGCACTAACATTGTCCACCTGTGACGATATTATCCACCACAGACCAGGCATGGAGAACTGTGCTGATGCCCTCAGTCGGCTACCATTGCCCGCTACTGGGGTGGAAATGGCGCAGCGCGCAGACTTGCTTCTGGTCATGGATGCTTTTGAGAGCAAGGGGTCGCCCATCATTACTCGTCAGGTCAGGACCCGGACCAGCCAGGATCTTGTGCTATGCCTTTTAAAAAGTTACGTACTCAATGGGAGCTGGTCGGCCGTTCCCGGGGAAATGCAAAATGAAATTAAGCCGTTTCACCGACGCAAAGATGAAATGTCCATCCAGTTGGATTGTCTCTTATGAGGTAATCGTGTGGTTTTGCCAAAAAAAGACAGGGAAATGTTTATACGCGACCTACACAGTACCCACCCTGACATAGTCATGATGAAGGCCATAGCCAGGTTGCATGTTTGGTGGCCCGGCATTGACTCGGACTTAGAGTCACGCGTACACCAGTGCAACACGTGCTTACAACGGAGCAATGAACCAAGGGAGGCTCCATTGAGTCTGTGGTCATGGCCCTCCAAATCGTGATCCAGAATCCACGTAGATTTTGCTGGCCCCTTTCTCGGAAAGATGTTTTTAGTTGTAGTGGATGCTTACTCTAAATGGATTGAATGCGTAATCATGTTATCCAGCACATCCACTGCCACCATTGAAAGCTTCCGGGCTATGTTCACCAACCATGGCTTGCCCGACGTCCTTGTCAGTGACAATGAACCGTGTTTCACCAGCTCAGAATTCAATGAGTTTATGACCCGCAATGGCATCAAGCATGTCAGGTCTGCCCCGTTTAAGCCTGTATCCAATGGTCAAGCGGAACGGGCAGTCCAAACTATCAAGCAGAGCTTGAAACGCGTGATGGAAGGCTCCTTGCTGACCAGTTATCTCGGGTTCTGCTCAGCTACCGGACACGACCCCACTCGCTCACTGGGGTTCCCCCTGCAGAATTGTTAATGAAGAGAGCACTCAAAACCAGGCTCTCCCTAGTCCACCCGGATCTAAATGTTCATGTGGAAACCCGGCATCACCGGCAAAACATGTACCACGATCGCGTGGCTGTATCACGTGACATTGATGTTAACGACCCTGTGTTTGTCCTGAATTACGGTCATGATCCTAAATGGGTTGCTGGCACTGTCTTGGCCAAGGAGAGAAATAGAGTGTTTATAGTCAAACTATGGAATGGACAAACGTGCAAAAATCATTTGGATCAGACCAAACTGCAGTTCACCGACAACCAGGAACAACCTGAAGAGGACATCACCATCATTGATCCCCCAACACACACCCAATCAGCAATCGACCTCGCTCTCAATCAAGAGGATGAACCCATCATTCCCAACAGTCCTGTCAGACCAGCCACGATGCAGTGCAGTAATGGTTCGACCAACTCACCCATGTCAGATGATCAACCAGGGAGCGTAGGGCCCCGGATCGTCTCAACTTGTAAATAATTTGTATCAAACACTTTGGGGGGGAGTGATGTTATGTATGTAAATATTGTAACAGTGTAAGACTTGCCACCAGAGGGCACAACTGTTGGAGGCCCAAGGGTCACCTGCACACCTCGTGCAAAGGGAGTATAAAAGGTTGTCTGCCCTGCTGCTTAGGCACTCTGGAGTTGCATTAAAGAGACTAAGGTCACATCACTTTTAGCTCACAGTACTCAGTCTTGTGGAGTTCTTCCATACTTAACAGTAACAGAAAAGGATTTCACTCCCTGAAGGTCCAACTTGTTGTCGACCACAACCAGATCATAATGGCAGTGAATGCCAACTGTCCGGGCAGATTCGATGAAGCTCACATCCTGTGTGAGAGCACTGTCTCTGACATCTTTAAGAGTTAGCTACAAGGACAATGCTGGTTGCTTGCTGACAACCGATATGGCCTAGCCACCTGGCTGATGAACCCCCTGCATTACACCCACACCGAGGCCGAGGAGCGATACAACCAGAGCCACAGAGATACACGCAATGTCGTCCAGAAAACAATAACTGTGCTTAAGCAGCACTTCAGGTATCTGGACCACTCAGGAGGGGAGCTACAAGACAACCCTGAGCAAGTAGGGAAATTCGTGGTTGTGTGCTCTATGCTGCAAAACCTAGCTCTCAAAAGGGGCCAAGAATTGCCAGAAAGGACTAATGCTCCACCTCAGGAGAGAGAGGAAGAGGAGGACAAGGGGCTGGACACTGACCTAGGACCAGACAAGCAGGCTGGCTATACAACCATGCCCACGACCCCCTCCAGACTGCAGGAAAGGGCCCGTGGTGGCTACATACTGCAAGAGTCTTACGTGAGGAGCTGATGTCTGAACGATTTGCCTGAAAGAATGTTGCTGTGAGTGACAACGCTGACACACTGCTGTGTGTGTGCAGCTCAGACATCAGTGGTGCCCATCACCTTGGTGCCAGTTAAAATTTATGTTGATTGAAGTTAAGTTTTATTTAACCTTTTCTTGTTAAGGAATCACCAGTGTGTAATGGTCCAGCTATCTGAGACAACACGCAAGATTATGTTCAATAAAAATGTTTTTATACCAACATTGGTCTGAAATCATAAGTATCACGGGAAATAACACCCAACCCATGCCCCACTTTTTCCACTATTGACATCAATCAAATGTTCAACATGTCCAGCAACACAGAATACAAAGGCAAAGCAGGAGCGTGGTCCCCAGCCCCCATACATTACAACACCCAGATGAAGATATAACAGAGCAATCACCTGCGGACATGTACCTCACTTTCCTTCCCCCTCCCCTTCTCCTCCCCACCTCTACCCCATCCCCTCCTCGCTCCACGGTGCCTGGCCAAGGAGCTCCTTAGGCAGTGCCTCATTGGGGGGTGGATGAAGGCAGATGCGGTCATTACACGGGTATGGGAGCGGAGGTTGCCGAGGGGGCAACATTCTCTGATGCAGAAGCAGGATTTTGGTCCTTGCTCTCATCTGTCATTTGCAGTGGTGGTGCGGAACCTAGGGGTGGAGTGCCGCGCTCTGGGACCACTGGGAGGCCTGTGCCAGCAGTGTTCTTGGCTATCGCATCCAGGGCCTCCGCCATCCGTGGAACGTACTCTGTCATGGTGGCTAGCTGTCGGGATATGCCCCAAAATGCTTCGATGAGCTGGTCACCAATGTCTACAGTCCTACTGGATAACTGTACCATTTCTCCGCTCTCATGTCGCACTCGTGGAACAGACCTGCCATGTCCACGAGGCCTCCGCGGGGCCGGCGCCGTCCTGGGGACAAATGGGGTGCCCTGTGGTGAGGTGCTTGGGACCGGTACCTCCAGAGTGGAGGCGGGAATGACCGGAGGACCACTAGATGGCCTTGGGGTGGAATGGCTTCTGGAGCGTGGTGATGCAGGTTCCTTTAAGTCTGCGCTCTCATCCGTGGAGAACAGGCCCAGTGGATTGACGGGTGAGAATTGGAGCTCCTCAGCACCAGATGTAGGATCGTCCGGAGAGTCGGGCCCCGCGCCCCCACCTTCTGGTCTCTGTGGTCTTGCCTGGGGCCACGCTGCTGGCTGAGCTGCAAAACACAAACGAGGTTATTAGAGGAGAAGGGGGTGTTAGGGTGACAAGGTGAGTCCAGCACTACACACAGCATATGCACGACAAAAGCACCACTGCTATCAAGATCATCACAGACATCACATTTCATGACCATCAACACATTTGCATTGCAATGATTTTCATTAGGCCAGCATTATTTCTATGACAATTTTAGAAATCATCTACCATATATGATTGTTCGGATATGAGTAGGTATGGCATCTATTGACTTTACATGACACAATGGTATAAACTTTACTCACATGGCATCACTTCAGGGTCTGCAGATGCTTCCATGGCTGTCCGGGGGTGCTTCCCCACGAGTGCGAGCAACCATTCATCCATGTCAGTGATGTCGCTGGGGACTGGTGGCCTCCAACCCGTTCGCCTCTGCACGGACCTCATCGTCGATAGCTTCTTCTGTAAAAGGTGAAAGGACGACATGGCATGAGATCATTGTGTGATATCATTGCTGGGTACTGTCACTGAGACTGATACAACACATAACCAACAGAAGTAATCATGATTATTATGATAATTATCATTCTTTACCTAAAGACGTATAGCGTGACCGTGGGCTTTGAGTAAAACATTCCCGGTAAAAGTGAAAGACCTCTTATCTGCTGATAGTCACTCATGACTGTTACAAATCAAATTATATAAATACATAGGTACATGTTAATAAATGTAATCCTTATTCTTGCGGATCCCACAAGGTCGTTCCATCGTTTGCGGCGTTGGTTGCCCTCACGCAGCTCGTTCGTCGCCGACGAGACCAACTCTGTTATCTCGGCCCATATCTTCTGGTAGGTCTTTGGGGTGGGCTTCCCACGCCCTCCCTGTGTCAAATCACCCCAGCATAACTTGACCTCCTGCAGGAGGGAAGCATTTGCCTCATCCAAGAACCTCCTCGCTCTTTTGTGCCCTCCAATATGCTCCTCTCCCACCTCACTGCTCTCTCCAGCGTCAGTCTCCACAGCGTGCTGTGATGCCTCCTCCTCTCCCTCCATTATAGGCCAAATTCCGGCAAATATGTGGCTGGTAACAGCTAATTTTTGTTATCCTATTTGCTCTAAAGCACTAAAGTCCCCCTCCTTCCTCCCAAAGTAGCTACATCACATCCACACACGCCTTCAGTTCCTCTCAGCTTCCTCTCTCTCTGTCTCCTCTTCTGCATATGTCAAGATGACCCTTGACCTCCTGAATCACGGGAATCAAGCATTGCCATGCCATTGCTAAGGACGGCGACACTTTACGGCAGAAGGTCAGCGAGATTTAACGCTACCATCCATTTCATATCGCTCGCAGTAATGCCCGATTTCTAAAATGGAGACTAGGTGCTCTGAGAATGGGCAAGAAGCCGGCTATCTGAAAACCCATTTTTACCGGCCAAGCCGGAAATAACGCCCATGTTTTGGCGATATGCACAAAAGTGTAAAATCTAGCCCCTTGTCTCTGCAAAAATAGGTATGTACACGTTAGGCCAATAAACAATATTTTCTTCAGTCTTGTTTTTTCTCTCTCATTGTCTATTCTATTCATCCTATTTCGGAGGCCCTATATTTTTTCCTTATATTTATTTGGTGGGCCTGGGGCTGTAGCCCCATCCGCCCCATGGTTAATCCGCTCCATATCACTTCCAAGTTCCCAACCGAGTAACATAACATGCTCAGTTGGCCATATTTTGCCATTGTTTCATCTTCAGTGGGTGAAAATCCTGGCACTCCCTACGTAACAGCACTGTGGGAGCACCTTCACCACACAGACTGCAGCGGTTCAAGAAGAAGGTCAATCCCCACCTTTTCTGGGCACCTAGGGATGGACAATAAGTGCTGGCCTTGGCAACAAGTCAATTAATTAAAAAAAATGACAATGCCAGTCAGTGACAACAGTCACTTTGAATAGTTCTGATGCAGGGTCATGGACCCGAAATGTTAACTCAGCTTTCTCTCCACAGAGGCTGCCTGACTTGCTGAGATTTCCAGTATTTTCTGTTTTTATTCCAGATTCCAGCATTCGCAATATTTTGCTTTTTGTACTTTGAATAGTGAGACTGTCTTTAAAAGGCCCTATTGATTCTATGTCTTGAGAATATATGTACCTCATGATAGAATCATTAAGGGGTTTAATCTCCTTTAGTAACACACCAGTTAATGTGTTTACACAAAATTCTTTTGTCCACTATTTTAACCGGGTTCATGACTATTTTAAGAGAGTACACAAAGGATGTTTTATTCAAAATCATTACACTGCTAACCTATACATAGCAGTGAATAGAGACATAGGTTTTGATTCACCAGGGAAGCGGTCTGTTTATGGAAATTGTAGTCGACCTATGAACACAAGAAAAAGTATTGGAAAGAAGCCTGAACTGTTCTGGCTGAGCCCTATCATCAAATGGATCCATATTTATGTTTGAGTTTAGAATCTTCACTGAAAAAACTTGGGGTTTGTCAGTTCTTCTTCGTTGGTTTGTTGACTTCATCAATGCCATTGAGTTACTTAGAATTACATAGAATTTACAGCACAGAAACAGGCCATTCAACCCAACTGGTCTATGCTGGTTCTTATGCTCCACATGAACTTTCTCCTACCCGACTTCAACTAGACTTTTCAGTGATGTGGGAAGCACAGGGTTAATGGGAATGTTGTTTTAAAACACTGTAGCTATGTTGGAAGCCATGTATTAGAAACATAGAAAATAGGTGGAGGAGTAGGCCATTCGACCCTTCGAGCTTGCACCACCATTCGATAAGATCATGGCTGATCATTCCCTCAGTACCCTTTTCCTGCTTTCTCTCCATACCCATTGATCCCTTTAGCCGTAAGGGCCATATCTTGAATATAGCCAATGAATTGGTATCAACAACTCTCTGCGGCAGGGAATTCCACAGGTTAACAACTCCCTGAATGAATAAGTTTCTCCTCATCTCAGTCCTAAATGGCCTACCCCTTATCCTAAGACTGTGTCCCCTGGTTCTGGACTTCCTCAACATCGGGAACAATCTACCCGCATCTAACCTGTCCCGTCTTGTCAGAATCTTGTATGTTTCTCTGAGATCCCCTCCCATCCTTCTAAACTCCAATGTATAAAGGCTCAGTTGATCCAGTCTCTCCTCATATGTCAGTCCTGCCATCCCTGGAATCAGTCTGGTGAACCTTCGCTGCACTCCCTCAATAGCAAGAATGTCCTTCCTCAGATTAGGAGACCAAAACTGAACACAATATTCCAAGTGAGGCCTCACCAAGGCCCTGTACAATTGCAGTAAGACCTCCCTGCTCCTATACTCAAATCCCCTAGCTATGAAGACCAACATTCCATTTGCCTTCTTTACCGCCTGCTGCACCTGTATCCCAACTTTCAATGACTGATGAACCATGACACCCACGTCTCGTTGCACCTCCCCTTTTCCTAATCTGCCACCATTCAGATAATATTCTGTCTTTGCGTTTTTGCCCCCAAAGTAGATAACCTCACATTTATCCACATTATACTGCATCTGCCATGCATTTGCCCGCTCACCTAACCTGTCTAAATCACCCTGTAGCCTCTTAGCATCCCCTTCACAGCTCACACCACTACCCAGTTTAGTGTCATCTGCAAACTTGGAGATATTACACTCAATTCCTTCATCCAAATCATTGATGTATATTGTAAAGAGCTGGGGTCCCAGCACCGAACCCTGCGGCATTCCACTAGGCACTGCCTGCCATTCTGAAAAGGACCTGTTTATCCCGACTCTCTGCTTCGTGTCTGCCAACCAGTTCTCTATCCACGTCAGTATATTACCCCCAATACCTAGTATTAGACTCACCATAATTACAAGGCATGATGGGAAGCTTGGCCAAAACAGACAGAAGCATAGTGTGAGCAGTTAATAAGTAACAGTTGGTATAAAGATATTTCATGATACCTTATTACAGAGGCAATGGGTAAAGACAAAACCCTGTTACGGAGCCAATGGGCAAAGATGAAACCTTGTACAGAGGCAATGGGCAAACATAAGACAGTTGAGGTCACAGAATATATCTGCTAAAAGCTTACGTGATTAACAATTGAGCAACTGTCAGCATCCTTATCAACTGTCGCATTTTGTTTCCACTTGATTATATAACTAGCCACTCTCTGGGCAAACTAGCCACTCTCTGCGCATATTTGAGTTAAACAGTGACCTGAGTTGTCCCTGATTGATTCCCCCGGTAAAGAGATTTTACACATCCAACTTTTTTTTAAACCAACAAAACCCAAACTCTGATCCAACCAAACCTTTCAAACCATCTTTTTTAGGTTCACATAAACCATATTTTCTGTTTGGTAGCAGCTGACATTTATCCATGTGTACCTTGTTTGAAATGTGCTTTGCATCCAGACAATAGCAGAGCTGGGATTACCTCGATCTGACTTACGTCAATATTTATGCTGGTTTCTATGACAATCTTGCCAGCGGCAACTTGCGCAGAAATTTCCTGAAATCTCATCCACATGAACATAAAAACTAGCGTAAAACACAATCCAGGCCCGAGGAAAGCATGAAACATAAGCCATCTATCTTCTTTAAGACCCTCTTTATTTAATGGATGTTATGAAGCCATTAAATCATCATTTATACACATTAAGCACAGCATGTTTAAGAAAATGCAATTGTGGAAGCTTTTTTTTTTAATGTAATAGATTGTGTTGCCATAAAAAGACATTTAAAGATATAGAAAACCCAGTGCTGGTCTCAGAAAGGAGAAATATTTTTCAAATCACTATGTAACACTAGAAATAGTGATTTTAAGTCCTCCTGTGCTTGAAATTTTGAGTGTAAATTTATGGCCATTCAGAAGTGCCATCCATGCTAAAAACACGCATTCTCTGGTCTTTTGCATGGGAGGCGGAGCAATGTTAATGAGCTACATGGGGTTTTGGCTGATGTGAATCAGGACCACTGATGTTGAACAAACCATAATCCAAGGAAAGTTTATATTGAGGTACAGTAATAAACCTCCAAGTCCAATTGATATGCTGTTACCCAGAATAGGATGATGTGCATTTCACTTGTATCACCTGTGTGCTTTGGGAAGTATACAGAGAGGACACAAAAATCTTGCATTTTTTTTTATGACCAAACGGCGAGCTGGATTTTTGGCTTTGCTCATTTTGTGGCGGCAACCAGGGGCATTGCACACCGGCTCGCCTCTTCCGGGCCGAGTGCTCTGTACCCCGCCGAAATTGGCCCCGAAAACTCCGGCGGGGCGCTGGATGTGGCAAAAAGCAGAAAAACCATATAGCTTTAAACCTAAATGACAATTACAAATGAATGTGAATATGCACACTATAATAAGTTTTCCACTCTGTTAAGGTTAAAATAGTGTGTTTTACTTGAAGACCCTGAAGATTCAGGAAGTCTTTTTACAGAGCTGATACATGGACTACAGAAGAAACAAAGAGAAGGGTCTAAGTCCTTTCTTTATTGCACGCTTTCTTATATTCTGTGTAGTGTAAGGGACTAGTGACCTAATAGGTAGAAGACTGGGATGGTATGTATCTCAGGGGTCTGTTTCCCCACTGATCTGTAGCGTCTCTCACCTCCAATCCTTTTCATACATAAATGTTTCTGAAAGACGTGCTTTTGATTCAGTCCTGCAAAATCCTAACTAAATGTATCTGAATATGATTTTTAGTACATAAAAAATGTATTGATGCAAAATGGCTTTGAGAGTGCTGGTTTGCAGGCGTTTCCACACTTTTCATTTTATGTTAGGAGTAATCTTATTTTATTTAACATAAATGCGTAAGACTCTGAAGCAAATGCAAGCGGATTAAATAATTCAGAGTAGATCGATAAACATACCTTGTATCATATGAAAAATTGACGCTTATTGAAACCCCCATAAAGAATTTAAACCCTTTAGGTAAAAGAGCAGAAGTGCTGCAAAATGAATAGTTTACATTTTTCCCTTGTTCGTGAGAGGGCTGAAAACTCAATCGTAATTTTTTTGTGGGAGATGGTTGAAGAGGAGAAATCATCATGTAATCAACAAAAACTAACGAGTAGGAATTTGTCTTGCTAAGTGGCACAAACTGGGTGGTATTACTCTGCATTAAGGAGAAGGGGCCACCACTAGACTTCTAGGGAGCAGCGGAGTGCCGGGTTGCAACATGGCGGCACAGGCACCATGATATGACCGCCAAGTCAGCCATTTAAAACATTTTCAGTGCCGAATCTCCCCTTTAAAGTTCACCCCACGAGCGGCCTAAAGCCCAGCATGTGCCCAGCGAAGTTGTAGCGGGCATTTGTCCACGGCAGCCTCACGGGGCGTTACCCAATTTTCGCTCTGGGTCGAAAACGGGTCACTGTGCATGGTGATGACGTGGTCATCACCGGCACAGCAGCCCGGAGTGCTACTGGCAGGAGTGAGACGTGACCAGTTAGCGCCGCCGCTAAACTCCCGTGAAATGGTAGTGGCGCTGCACCGCGCCTAGGCAAAAGGTTGTTAAGGCGCTAACGGAAGGCGCAAACAACCCAAATTCGGACTCAGAGGCATGGGTGCTACCCATTTTTAATTTTTTTAATAATTAATATTTATTGAACATTAAGAACATCGTGATCATTCCATTGTATCATACAAATCCATTCCGCCCCTCTGCACAGCTGTTCCTCCAACACATATTAACATTAAAACCTGAAGTTTAATTTGTCTCCTGTAACATATAATAATCTATTGTACTTTACAAATTGATTATAAAATACTATCTTTAAATTCTTTTCTGAATAAAACATCCACAGAGCCTGATAATGATCTTTTAGTTTATATTTAAAATACTCTTTTAGGTTTATTCTCCTCCCCTTAAATAGAATAGAGCATTTCTTCTTTGCACAGTCACAAATCTAGCCAAACTGAACATTAAATTAATTGCCGCTCCGTGAGACTCAGGCAGACTCTCTTGCAATCCCCATCTCAAAATTGAGTCCCACGGGATGCTCTTTGGTCCTCAGCCAGCAAGAAAACCTCACACAACTTTCGAACTTACTACTTAACACCAGCAAATGGGACAGAGTCTCATCCCGCGTCCCACACACTGGGCACATTGTCACGGCTACTTGCCCAATCTTACATAAGATTATCACGGTAAAAATCCGGTTATGAGCCAATTTGAAATCCAATTCAATCCACTCTGGACATTTAAAATTCGCCCACACTCCCTTCCAAATCCTGTTGATGTCCGGTTGTTGGTATATATTCTGCCAAAACTCCTGACTAGCAGGTGTCTTAAATCTCCATTCTCTAAATACCCCATAGAAATCTCAAGTATTACAGTTGTCAAATTGGACCAACTCCTCCCCTTTCTCCAGCAGAAAGTTTGGAAAAGCATTATACAGGTGCGATGTCCAAAATCCGGAGTTCCAGAATCCAGAATGTTCCAGAATCCAGACACTGGGCCGATCCACGGCGGGGTCGTCCGGAAACAGAAAATGTTCCGAAATCCAGACTCCCCCACCTCGGCCCAACCTTCCCTGGCCTTGGCCCGACCTCGCCTCAGTCCGACCTCCGGCCACCCTAACTCGCCTCGGCCCGACGTCTCCCCGGCCTCGGCCCGACCTCCGGCCACCCGACCTCGCCTCGGTTCGACCTCCCCCGGCCTCGGCGCGCCGAACCTCGCCTCGGCCCGACCTCCGGCCACCCTAACTCGCCCACGTCTCCCCGGCCTCGGCCCGACCTCCGGCCACCCGACCT
This sequence comes from Pristiophorus japonicus, assembly GCF_044704955.1. Classification (NCBI taxonomy): domain Eukaryota; kingdom Metazoa; phylum Chordata; class Chondrichthyes; family Pristiophoridae; genus Pristiophorus; species Pristiophorus japonicus. Next base: position 343,156,989 of record NC_091978.1, on the reverse strand, counting down.
CACCTCAGTCCGACCTCCGGCCACCCTAACTCGCCTCGGCCCGACGTCTCCCCGGCCTTGGCCCGACCTCCGGCCACCCGACCTCGCCTCGGCCCGACCTCCCCCGGCCTCTGGCCACCCGAGCTCCCCCCAAATCGGCCTGACCTCCAACCGCCCGACCTCTCCCAGCCTCAGCCTGACCGTCACTCCCGACCGCCAGTCGCCTGACCTCCCCCGGCCTCGGCCCGACCAACACCCTCGATTTCCCGTGGCCCGACTGACACCCCCTACCTACCTTCCTCGGTCCAGGCAAAGACGTTCCGAAATCCAGAAATACCTGGAACCCGGAACGGCCTCGGTCCCGAGGTTTCCGGATTTCAGACGTCACACCTGTACTTCTTTTGGGGATTTGCGAATTTATTTCTTCCATCCAATCCTGTGGCATTGCCCTCACAATCTTCTCATACATGATCTTAATTGCTTTTTCCTCCACCTCCTGATCCTCCTCCAAACCATATCCCTTACTATCGCTTCCGGCAACCAACCTGGAATTACCTCATAATACATCACATATATAATACCAGCTTTTATAAAAGCTTGATTAAATAATACCTCTCCTTCAATGTTGATCTACCGGTTCAAAAATAAGGGCTTTTCTAAAAATTCCTCAGCACCTTTGGGCAAAAACTGCACACTTAAAAAAATTTAGGCCAAAGTGTCTACAACCCCCTTATAAAACCTAGGGAGATGTTTACTCGATTTCAAAAACATATTGTGTATTCCACATAAAATATTCCCTGTCCTCCTATCCCACTTAATTAAAAAAAATGCTGAAAACAACTCTTCCAAAAACTTGTATTTGACTTCTAAAGAAATCTCTTCATCCATTTAATTCTAAAGGATTTTTTCTTCAAATTAATATCTGGGAAATTGAGTCCTCCTTGATTTCGCTGTCCAATGATGATATTGTAAGCAACCAAGGCTGGTTTCCCTTCCCATAAAAACTTTAGACAAACTCTTGGATAGACTTTTCCAACCACTCAGGAGTATCCTCTACTGTCAATAAGTACCATCGTTTAGATAGGAGAGCTGCCACCACTGTTGCTCTTCCTTGCACTATCAACTACCTTCTTTCCCATCTTCTCAAAATCTTTTAATTGTCATAACCTTTGGTTCCCAATTTAGTCAATCCATATCATCCCTATCCTTCTTGCACCCCATATGCACCCCCAGAACTTCTAAAACCTTCACCACCTTAACAGGGCTTTCCTCCAACCAACGCCCCCCCCCCCCCCCCCCCCCCCCGCTACTCCTTCCCACAACCAGACATTGGAACTTAGTATAATTTACTCTGGTTCCTGAAGCTCTACAATATTCCTCCACTACTCCCATAGCTTTCCTCACTGACTCCCCATCTGTCAACATTAAGATCATGTCATCTGCATATTAGTGTATTGCCGACCCCCGCCCGGAACTAAGAACTGCAATCCCGACAAGGCTGTGTTCCTTTAACATCATGTAACCTAATGGTTCTGCTACCAATGTGTACAACACTGGGGACAGAGGACAATCCTGTATCACTGATCTCTGTATTGGAAAATACTTGGATAAAAACCATTACATTTAACACTAATAAATGTGTTTGAATAAGAAATCCTTATCCGCTGAATGAAATTTTCCCCCAAACCAAATGCATCCAAAACCATCAATAAAAACTCATGAGAGATTCTATCAAAGGCATTCATTTGATCCATCTTTAGCACATAAGCTTCCTTCCCACTCTGTTCCATGAGTTCTTTCGCATCTTGGATTGAGACCACAGAGTCAGTGATGTCCTGGCCTATGACTCCATAGGACTGAGGGTGAAATTATCTGTGGCATCACCTCATTCATACGATTTGCCATAACATAGAAACATAGAAAATAGGTGCAGGGATAGGCCGTTCGGCCCTTCGAGCCTGCACCATCATTGAATAAGATCAAGGCTGATCATTCCTTCAGTACCCCTTTCCTGCTTTCTCTCCATACCCCTTGATCCCTTTAGCCATAAGGGCCATATCTAACTCCCTCTTGAATATATCCAATGAACTGGCATCAACAACTCTATGCGGCAGGGAATTCCACAGGTTAACAACTCTGTGAGTGAAGAAGTTTCTCCTCATCTCAGTCTTAAATGGCCTGCCCCTTATCCTAAGACTGTGTCCCCTGGTTCTGGACATCCCCAACATCGGGAACATTCTTCCCACATCTAACCTGTCCAGTCCCGTCAGAATCTTATATGTTTCTATGAGATCCCCTCTCATCCTTCTAAACTCCAGTGTATAAAGACCTAGTTGATCTAGTCTCTCCTCATATGTCAGTCCAGCCATCCCTGGAATCAGTCTGGTGAACCTTCGCTGCACTCCCTCAATAGCAAGAACGTCCTTCCTCAGATTAGGAGACCAAAACTGAACACAATATTCCAGATGAGGCCTCACCAAGACCCTGCACAGCTGCAGTAAGACTTCCCTACTCCTATATTCAAATCCCCTTGCTATGAAGGCGAACATACCATTTGCCTTCTTCACCGCCTGCTGTACCTGTATGCCAATTTTCAAGGACTGATGAACCATGACACCCAGGTCTCGCTGCACCTCCTCTTTTCCTAATCTGCCGCCATTCAAATAATATTCTGTCTTCGTGTTTTTGCCCCCAAAGTGGATAATCTCACATTTATCCACAGTATACTGCATCTGCCATGTATTTGCGCATTCGCCTAACCTGTCCAAGTCACCCTGCAGCCTCTTAACCACCGCCACCCAGTTTAGTGTCATCTGCAAACTTGGAGATATTACACTCAATTCCATCATCTAAATCATTAATATATATTGTAAAGAATTGGGGTTCCAGCACCAAGCCCTGCAGCACTCCACCAGTCACTGCCTGCCATTCTGAAAAGGACCCGTTTATCCCGTCTCTCTGCTTCCTGTCTGCCAACCAGTTCTCTATCCACGTCAGTACATTACCCCCAATACCATGTGCTTTGATTTTGAACACCAATCTCGTGTGTGGGACCTTGTCAAAAGCCTTTTGTAAGTCCAAATACACCACATCCACTGGTTCTCCCTTGTCCACTCTACTAGTTACATCCTCAAAATTTCCAGAAGATTTGTCAAGCATGATTTCCCTTTCATAAATCCATGCCGACTTGAACCGATCCTGTCACTGCTTTCCAAATGCGCTGCTATTTCATTCTTAATGATTGATTCCAACATTTTCCCCACTAACCGGTCTATAATTACCCGTTTTCTCTCTCCCTCCTTTTTTAAAAAGTGGTGTTACATTCGCAACCCTCCAGTCCATAGGAACTGATCCAGAGTGGATAGACTGCTGGAAAATTATCACCAATGCATCCACTATTTCTCGGGCCATTTCCTTAAGTACTCTGGGATGTAGACTATCAGGCCCTGGGGATTTATCGGCCTTCAATCCCATCAATTTCCCGAACACAATTTCCCGCCTAATAAGGATATCCTTCAGTTCCTCCTTCACACTAGACCCTCAGTCCCCTCGTACATCCGGAAGGTTATTTATGTCTTCCTTTGTGAAGACAAAACCAAAGTACTTGTTCAATTGGTCTGCCATTTCTTTGTTCCCCATTATAAATTCACCCGAATCCGACTGCAAGGGACCTACGTTTGTCTTCACTTATCTTTTTCTCTTCACATATCTATAGAAGTTTTTGCAGTCAGTTTTTATGTTTCCGGCAAGCTTCCTCTCCTACTCTATTTTCCCCCTCCTAATTAAACCCTTTATCCTCCTCTGCTGAATTCTAAATTTCTCCTTGTCCTCCGGTTTGCTGCTTTTTCTGGCTAATTTGTATGCCTCTTCCTTGGATTTAACACTATCCTTAATTTCCCTTGTTAGCCACAGTTGAGCCACCTTCCCCGATTTATTTTTACTCCAGACAGGGATGTACAATTGTTGAAGTTCATCCATGTGATCTTTAAAGGTTTGCCATTGCCTATCCACCGTCAACCCTTTAAGTATCATTTGCCAGTCTATTCTAGCCAATTCTCTCCTCATACCATCAAAGTTACCTTTCCTTAAGTTCAGGACCCTAGTTTCCGAATTAACTTTGTCACTCTCCATCTCAATAAAGAACCCTCGCCAAGATCTTATAATCCACATTTAATAATGTGATGGGCCTCCTCTTCTTCAAATCCCTTCTGTCCCCTTTTTTTATAAGCTAAGCTTATGATACCTCTCTCCATAGATGGGGCTAGGCCTCTCAGATTTAATCTCCTTAAAAACCTCTAAGATCAATAGACTTAAAAGCTTTAAAAATTCTTTGTAAAATTCTGCACTTCGTCCATCAGACCCTGGGCTTTCCAAGCTCCCCACCGCCCCCCCATCCCCGCCCCCCACCGCCCCCACCATTCACTTATTGCTACTTTTATGTCACACATGCTTCTCTCATCCTCCTTTTAACCCTCTTCAATAAAAGCATCAACCTTCTCCATCGCCAATTTGGAAATGTCCTCTTATGTATATATCTCTTGATAAAAGCTACCAATTGCCTCCATAATCTCCCCACTTTCATTCATGATCTTTTCCCCAAACTTCAACTCTCCAATTAATGGTAACCTTTGTCATAACTTCTCTTGCTCGAGAAAATATCTAGTGCATCTTTTTCCCTCCAATGCATCTTTAGCCTTTGCACAGAGAATTGCCCCCTTGCATTTTTCAGCTTGTAGTTCTTCCTTTAGAGCCTTCCACTTAGTCTCTGCTCCCTTATCCCCTCCACCAACTGCTTTACAGATATCTGTAAACCTTCTGTTTATATTCTATTCTTGACGCCGATTCGCTGTTGCTCTTTCTTTCCCATAACGCACCGAAAAATCTTTTACCTCATATTTGTAATTGTCCCACCAAACTCTTTTTCCTTTCAAGAATAAAGGTTCCTTCCAAACATTCTTCATTATATTTAAAATCCCTTCCTTAAAAGCAATTTCTTTCAGGTACTGATTGTTTAAAATCCACACCCCTGGACCCCTGGATCTTAATTCTGTTGTTCCTAATTTTAAGAACCAAAGATGAGCGGTCATTAAAAAATACTTTTTTATAATAAATCTCCATCACCTCAGAACTTAACCCTTCCCGCATGAACACAAAATCTATTCAGCTCTGTTTTAAAACATCACTCACACAACCTCTTCTGGAGAACTCCCTTTTTATGGGGTTCCGATCCCTCCATAAGTCTCTCAAATTTAAATTTGTCATAATTTTTACAATCATCTCTCTGGAGTTATCATCCTTAAAGGTCATCTGGGCTGAAATGTCCATCCGAGATAAAAATACATTAAAATCATCACTTTACAAGGGTTTTCTGCCTCTGCCACTTCTGTGAATAACCACCCAAAACACTCACAACGCTTACAATGGTCATTTGACATATAGATATGAAAGTGATCACAATTCAATTCATCCATTTGTACCTTTAGCTGTAAAAATCTCCCATCAGTGTCCTTGTCCACTAATGCAACGTTCTCTTTTATGGACAAACTCATGAAAATAACCTCCCCTCTACGGTTATTATTTGCGCAACTTGCAAACACTTTTCCCTTCCAAACCTTCCGAACTCTTTCTAGGATATCCTCAACCCAAAAGGTTTCTCACAGACACAATAGGTCCATGCCATTAAAACACTGTAACAACTACTGCAATATTTTCTCCCCCTCAGTCCGTTCACATTAACCGAGACTAGTGTAATCATTGCTCCAAATAAAAGAAGTGCACCTGATAACCTCCCATCATCATTAAATCTCTGGCTCTTTCCTCCTCCCATGCTCCTTCCCAACCTTTTGGGCAGCTGTTGTTTTCTCCTGCAGCCTGGGGCTCTTTTTCACCTCCTGTTTGAACTTCCCCTGCAGTTTCAGCCTCTTCCTCACATTAAATTTAGGCCATGGAATTGCCCCTTCTCCCTCCTTCTGCCCCTCACTAACTTTTCCCTTTCCACATGATGCCCCTTCACCCCCCAATTCCATGTCTCCTTCCTCCTCTGACTCCTCCCTCTCTAGCTGTTCTGTAATCTCTCGTCCCTGTTCTCCGTCAGATACAGAACCTCCCTTAGAGAGTCCTCCTATTTACCTGGTTTCTCCAACAGTACCACTCCCTTTGGGCTCACCTCCATCGCTGACCCTTGCTCCCCGTTTCTTCTCTCTCTGGGACAATGGTGTGTCTCCACTCCCCATCTTGGTCCCTTTTGGCATCTTTGTCTCTCTGCTCCCATCCTGCTGCCCATTTAAGGCTCCCGCCTCTTGCATCCTCGCCTGGTCTTGCCCCCTCTTGCTCCCCAAGATGTACAACTTTCCGTCACTCTTTGGAATACTTATATTTAGCCCGCGTCCCGCACCCACCTCTGCTTCCTCCATATTATGGTTCGACTCTGTCCCTGACCTGTGATGTCCTCCGCTAACTTTGTCCTTTTCCACCATACTTGGTGTATTTTTCACCATCTCCATCCTATTTTCTGCTCCGCAATTTTCTGCCCCTTCTTGCGCTCTTTCCTCATTCCGTTTGGCGGCTGTGTCCTCTGCCTGCTCCGCTCTTCTGGCCACTCCATTCACACCTCCTGCTCCTTTTCCACCTCCTTGTCGCTCAACGAGCTTCCTTCTGCCTCACATTCACAGCGGGTGGGGCCTTTGTGATAAAACATACAGCACTCTGCCTTGCAGTTCCGAGTGATGTGTCCAGACTTGCCACCGTTATAACATTACAGGTCTGGGCAGAATCTTACAAGATGGTCGTGTCCAAGACAGTAATAGCAAACCTTCTCCTGATTATCATGCAGAACCCGAAAGTACTGCACTCTTCAATTGTCTTGAATTTCATACTGTAGGGTAATAAGAATATAAGAACATAAGAAATAGGAACAGGAGTAGGCCATATGGCCCCTTGAGCCTGCTCCGCCATTCAATAAGATCATGGCTGATCTGATCATGGACTCAGCTCCACTTCCCCGCCCGCTCCCCATAACCCCTTATTCCCTCACCATTTAAGAAACTGTCTATTTCTGTCTTAAATTTATTCGATGTCCCAGCTTCCACAGCCCTCTTGGGCAGCAAATTCCACAGATTTACAACCCTCTGAGAGAAGAATTTTCACCTCATCTCAGTTTTAAATGGGCGGCTGCTTATTCTAAGATCATGCCCTCTAGTTCTAGTCTCTACCATCAGTGGAAACATCCTCTCTGCATCCACCTTGTCAAGCCCCCTCATAATCTTATCGTTTCGATAAGATCACCTCTCATTCTTCTCAATTCCAATGAGTAGAGGCCCAACCTTTCCTCATAAGTCAACCCCCTCATCTCCGGAATCAACCTAGTGAACCTTCTCTGAACTGCCTCCAAAGCAAGTATATCCTTTCGTAAATATGGAAACCAAAACTGCACACAGTATTCCAGCTGTGGCCTCACCAGTACCTTATATAGCTGTAGCAAGTCTTCCCTGCTTTTATATTCCATCCTCTTTGCAATAAAGACCAAGATACCATTGGCCTTCCTGATCACTTGCTGTACCTGCATACTATCCTTGCATTTCATGCACAAATACCCCCTTCACCCACTCTGGGAACCACACTTTTACATAACGGGTTCCATCGGCTACCCACGTTCCAGGATAGTATCTCCTCTTTATTACTGAGCAAAGTTTAATGTCCCACAACTCCCAACTTTTTTATCAGCACATCTTCCTCAACATAAACAGGCAGGTTTAAGAATGAAATCACCACCTCTTCGGAATACAGCAAAAATACATCCAAGGACTTATCACCAACCTTCAGGCTCAGTAAAAGTCTTTCCACCTTCTCTCGGCCACTGATAGTTATTTTGAATCCAACATTCAGCTTTGGTCGGCAAGCAAAGCAACCTCCCTCACTGCAGTCCTCATATATTGCCTGTATGATATCCCAAGCTCGCATCTCCTTATCCTTGCAGTGAACCACCACTGTGTTTTCTTTTCCAAACCTCCTGGGGTCCCAGCCCAAATCTTTGGGCCTTTTAGTCTCTCTTCTCAAGACATTCTCTCCCCTGGTTAAGTTCATACTGGGACCATTGTCCTCTGAGGGGCCCGGCACTCCAGGCCCCTCAGCAGCCATCTGACTGATGTTTATGGACCAAAAAAGCCCTAAAATCTGAAAAGAAACAACCCAAAAACCCATCACCAACTTTTTACAAACAAACGTAATCAGCAGCACCTGCTCACTCCTAGTCCCTCCCACCTAGAGAGTGCTGCCCGCTGAGCCACAGCTGACAATCTATGTAATAGGAAACCGGTTTCTATATTAACAGGGGCCTATCACCTGAGACAGGCAAGCGCCTTGGACACCCGGTGGCAGGCCCCTTTCAATTGGAGCCAGCCGTATCACCAGTGTTAATAGGACAGTAAGACTACTGACCTAATTTTGAGGCCATTACCATAAAGGCAAAGGTTATGCTAATGGTCTACCAAATTCATGTGATAATTCACAAAAATGCTTTCCATGTTTAGAAACTGAGGTGTTAATCTCACCACTGGCAATAAGTAGGAATCCTAGTCAGTTTGGTTTTGTACTGCGTGACTTGTTTCTATTTGATTTTGTTAACTTTAGTGGCAGAAACCTGGCCAACCTGGACTCGCCTCCAATAATGCTTATTTAGTGCCTCAACAGCCACTTAACTAGACAAGTAATGGCCATGGACATTAATCCACCAGTGAGTGGGGAAACGGTAGGAAATGAAGCAGAGCAGTGAATTTTCACATCCCAATTCATTGACAGATAGACTGATCTGTAGATCCGGAGGTATCAAAGCTGAAGAGTCTGCTTTTTTGCATCTGAATTTTGAAATCAGGAATAAAAATTTTTAAAATTGTGTGGATTGTCTGCTCATGTAGATTTTATTGAAAATTAAATTTAAATGAATGTCTTGGTTAATTCTAGCTTTCTTTGTACGTATGAGTTATTTAAATATTCAAACCTTGCGATGTTTTATTTCTTTTGAGGGAGTAATAAAACATACAGTTGAATAGCACATCCGAACTTTTCATCTGCATTAAGTGCTGTGAGTTGCGCAGCACTCAGTCGATTAAAGTGCTAGTGTGCCCAACAGGCTGATTGGAAGCCTGATGGCAGTTAGTGCAGTGGAATCTAAGCCTCCAGTGGAGCCTGCCCTCTCTTATCAGTGGCCGCGCTGAACCAGTTAACGGACCAATTGTAAGGATATGTACGTGTTTATTTGTAACACCTAAAGCTCTGATTGAGTCCCCTTGATCACATGATCTGATTGCTAATTGGTCCCCTTGGAGGATAAGACACACCCAGCAGTTTCTCTGGCATGTGTAATTAGATCTGCCCTGCCTACGTAATCAGTGATTTTACAAAGTGTAATTTGAGCCATTCTGACTGCTGACTTCAGACAGAACGGAGCTCACTCTCACAGGTTCAGACCTTCTCCCACCTCCCCCAAACAAGTTCCTACCCCACCACCCAAGTTCCTGACCTACTCGCCCCCTCCCCCCCACCCCCCACCCCCCATGTTGAACTGATAAGAGTGGTGAGATAGTTCCTACGTTCTTATATTAATTTCCACACCTTTCTCAAAAACAACTTAATGTTTTAACCAGCAATGGCAGATTTTTCAAAAGTATATTTTCATTTGCTCTTTTCAGTGAGGAAAACGGAGTAGTGCAGCGAAAGGAAATGGCTCGTTTCTTCGTCATATGCCAGTTTTAAAACATCTCCGCTACTGTCGCCACTAAACAACAACAGAAAACAAACCCCAAGATGCATACAAGAAGGACATGGGGATTTTGGAGACTTTGTTTTTATAAAGGATTTTAGTCTGGCAAACTGAAGCAAAAGTCTGCTTAACAACAACTTGCACCATGTAAATGTAGCTCAGTCAGACAGTAAAGTAACTGCTTGGGAAAGAAAGAACTTAAATTTCTATAACGGATTTCACCACCACACAATGTCCCAAAGCACATTACAACCAAGGAAGTACGTTTGACGTGTAGTCACTGTTGTAATGCAAGGAAACACAGCAGCCAATTTGCACACAGCAAGCTCCCACAAACAGCAATGAGATAATGACCAGATAATCTGTTTTAGTGATGTTTCAGAGTATCAGCTTTCTACATGCTATTTCCACATGTTGTAGATTTAGAAATGGCAATTCAGTTCCGCATTAATCGGAACACATGCTGGCATGGAGGTGAGAAGTCAGCAGCAGTTCATGCCGCAGTCGAACGATTGAGGAAAGGCAAAAGAATATTAGTAACTCCTAAGCAAAGATTTAATAAACCTTAACCTTCATGATTAAAATATTTATAAGTAATTACAAGTCATTGCTGTCAATTAATCAGAATACTGCACTGGCGGCACAAGCTGACCTTTCTCCGAGCAAAGAAACTGACAAATGAAATTGCTGGTAGTTCAACTGATTTACTAGTTCTTGCATTGAATGGTTCAAATGTCTGGCATGAATGTTTTTGGACTGGGTGGTGCAGTGGAATGGAACGGTGTGCGACCTCAATTTGAATGACATGATGAAATGCGGTTTCTTGGCTATAAGGGTCATACTTGAAATGCGTGGACAGTTTCAAAAGCAAAGTACTGCTGGAAATCTGACGTAAAAAGAGAAAATGCTGGAAATACTCAGCAGATCAGAGCAGCTGTGGAGAGAGAAACAGAGTTAACGTGTCAGGTCGATGACTTTTCGTCATTTTCAACACATTTTTAAATGGGCCTGGGCCCTCAACAGGAGACGGAAAAATTCAACATAAATTGGCAGGAGGTTAGTCTGAGAGAGGCCATGAGAACGCATGGCATGGGAAGTAAAAAAGTTCACATTGCCTCAGAGAGGGAGTTTTTCTGAGGTTGGCCTCAAGGTAGCTGTGGCTCAGTGGACAGCACTCTCGCCTCTGAGTCAGAAGGTTGTGGGTTTAAATCCCGCTCCAGAGACTTGAGCACAAAAATCTAGACCGACACATCAGTGGAGTACTGACGGAATGTTGCACCGTCAGAGGCACCGTCTTTCAGATTAGACATCAAACCGAGGCCCCATCTGCTCTCTCAGGTGGAAGTAAAAGATCCCATGGCACTATGGAGAGTTATTAAGTGCTGGGTAGTTATCCCCGGTGTACTGGACATTATTTATCCCTTAATGAGCATCACCAAAAAACTATTTGGGAAATCATTTGCGGTCGGAGATTCCCACGGGAGGATGCCTCCGATCTGCAAAAAATCTACGAACTGAGTCCGGAAGGTTCAGTAACTTGCAGTCCTGGGCCTCTATGCGTAGGCCTTCATAGAGGCCCACATATATCAGAAGCGCATGCGATTCGCAACTGGACCAATGATCACGTGGGCCTGCCCAACCAATGAAAGTAGGGGATCCCTATTGTTGTGGAAAAATATTTCCGAGACTGTATAATATATAAAGAGAGGTTTATTAAATCGGAGACAAAGCTTTGGGAGAAGTGTTAGAGACTCCTGTCTCTGAACCACTTCTCAATTTGGTATCTCCAGTGAGGTTCTTTTATCTTACAAATTACGTCACTTTCCATCACATGCTTTATCACTAGTCCTTAAGTCTAATCATCACATTACAAGGTTTACAAAGCTTTTCATCCAAGGCTGAACTCTTGATATAAACCAGCCTGCATTGTGACAGAGCATTATAAACAAGTGCAAGCTTTCTGGCACCGGTATAGACAAACATACTCAGCACTTATCTCTCCAGTCATTCATTATCTCACTTTCCTATCTCCATAACTCAAGGCCAGCATACCTTGAAGTCCAACTGTGTTTTTTTATATAAAGCATAATGCATCAGTATTGTCCCTTACAAAATTCATTAAAGGGGAAAATATAACAAATGTTTGGTCCCGTATACTAGTCAAGTATATGTCCAAAAATCCGCTCCAACAATATTCCCCCTTTTGGTCCTGGAGGATGTTCACGAAATCCAGATGACCACAATGATAGTAGCATTGTGTCATATATTCGTCCTTTGGGGTATGTTACTTCCCTGATGTTTCGTATGTCCACCTTGCCTGTAGCTCTAGGCTACCCTTCAAAGATAGTGGTCGGTGTCATCGTCGTCTGTTTCTTCATCCTTGGTGCCTTCAGGTATTTCCATCAGATGTGCTTCTTCTTCGACGATTACACTGGTTACTGGCATCAGTCGGGCCATCATAACTTTACAGCAGATATCAAAACACCCGATAATCAGACAGCAAGTAATTATTATTACAACCAGAATAATTACTCCATGCATAAGATAGGACCCCCAGGATCCTCCTAACAGCCAGTCAAACCAGCCAGATCCTCCTGCTGTCGTGGATAACTTCTTTACCTCCCTTCTTATGTGATCAGCGAGGTTGGTTATGTTTTCTGAATTATCGGGAATGTAAGTGCAACATTCAGCTCCATTTAAGGCACATGTGCCCCCACTTTGTGCTAGTATCTAGGGCCATTCGGTACTGGAGTACCATTGTGCGTATGGCTACCATTTCAGCCGTTATGCCCTCTATTGCTTCAGCAGTGTCGTTAACTATCTGTTCCAGTACCCTCTCTAGGTTACGTAATTCATCCATGGTGCATCCTATCCCGAATGGGAGCATCATGACCCCAAATAGCCTCTCTACCGGGGTAAGATCTCGTCTTAGTCGACCTGGTGTCTGTACTTCTGCTAAAATACGTACCCGTCTGACAAAAGGGACCACATATCCCAAATAACAGGACCCCCTCCAGTTCTGTGGCAACCAGGGGTAGGCCTTATGCCCGCACACAAAATAAGTGCCATTGTATGCTGTTAGATTCGATCCCAATCTCTCTCTCAGCCCCTGTCACCACCTAATAAACATAAGACAGGTACAAAAAGGTATTCACATGTAACTCTCGTTTCGGTCTAGCCAGCAGGCCGGACCTAACACGAACTATGATAATCGCACTGATCGCAATATATAGTTTCATCTTATTACTCTATAATTAACAAATAGTCAAAGGCAAAATGGCCGTATAGCTTACTTGAAGAATCTCTCGCTGTCAATCTGTAAATAGACAAACAACAACAACTAATATGTGTGCTAAACGGCTGGTTCAAAAACCTTAAGCTGGGTCCGATGCTTCCATTGTCCGTTCCCTTTAACATCGATGCAAGCACAAGTGTCCCTGCTGATTATAACCTCATACAGTCCTATCCATTTTTGGGGCAAACCCTGGTTTTCCCGGGAGGACCCTTGCCATAACGCGACTTCCCGCCAACGGGACTTCAGGGAGCTTTGTAAGCTTTGCTTCCGCGTCTCTTTCTTCCTGATTGTCCCTAACTAATTTACGCATCCCTTTTAATTGAGTACTTAATTCCAAAACATACCGTTTTATTTTGTCTTTTAATGGGCCTACATCGGCCCCACCTGTTATGATGTTCTCTGGTAATTGCATCGCCCTTCCTGTCATTAGTTCATAAGGGGTTAATCCGGTTGTCCGGTTTGTCGTGGCTCTTAACTTCATCAATATAATGGTAATACTTCTGTCCACGTTTTTCCTGACGTTTGCATGGCCTTTGCCAGGGCGTTCTTAAGGGTATGGTTCATGCGCTCTACCATCCCAGAACTCTGCGGGTGGTAGGGGATGTGGAATTTTTGTTTTATGCCCATCAGCTGGCATATTGTTTTTACAATTTTCCCGGTGAAGTGGGTGCCTTGGTCGGAATATCCTTGCCACTGTTGAGGCAGTGCAATCACGTGTGGAGAAAGCTTCCACCCACCGGGTAAATTGATCTATAATCACTAGGCAATATCTTTTTCCATGGGATGGGGGCAAAGGACCTGTGAAATCAATTTGTACGTGTTCCCATGGCCCCCGTGGACGGGGCTGGTGTCCCATTTTAATTTTAATGGGCCTGCCTGGATTAGATTGTGCCCATGTAACGCATCGATGGCAATATCTCTCCCCATCCCTTTCCTCCACCAATCTCTTCCAAGACTCCCGGTCATGGCCTCTCATCCTGAATGAGACAGGCCATGATGCAACTCCATTCAGGCGCCATTACCTTGTCGTTTCGTCTCCAAACGTTATCCTTCCCTTGTGTTGCGCCCTGCTTTGTCCACATACCTATTTCCTCCTCAGAAGTGTCCTGGTGCAGTTTCTCAATACTTATCTGTTCGTTTCAGGCCCCAGCGGCACTGACTGAGGCTTCCTCACACTCTTCCTGTTCTAATGCCTTCTGTGCAGCTACTTCTGCAACTTTATTTCCCTGGTGACTCAGCCAATCTGGACTGGTTCAATCCGGCTCCCTCCTGTGGGCTTTAATTTTAATAACCGCTACCTGTTTTGGTTTATTACTGGCTGCTAAAAGAGCTTCTATTCTCAGCTGATGCATTATGGGATGTCCGCTAGTTGTGATAAAACCCCTCCTCCCCCATGCTGTCATATAATCGTGTACTACCCCGAATGCATATCTACTGTCCGTATCGATATTAACAATCTTATTTTCCGATAATTCCAGTGCCCGGGTGAGGGCTGCCAGTTCTGCCACTTGAGCTGACGACCCCCCATTAATTCACCCTGATTCAACTGTCTCTAGATCCTGGTTAACTACGGCCCATCCGGTACGAGGTAGTCCCTCTACATATTTTCGTGAGCCGTCCACAAACAAGGTTTGTTCTGCGGTTTGAAGGGGGGCGTCTTTTATTCTATCCTCTTCCATATCCTCACATACCTCTTCGTAAAAGTGGGGTTCCCCCTCACCCATCATACCGTCTGCGGGGTTGTTTCCTACATCCCTAATTATGGTTACCGCTTTGTTGGGTGGTAAGAGGACTGCTTCCCACTTTGCCCGTCTCATATTAGTTACGGTTCTCAGTTTTCCTGTGTTTAACATTTCTACCAATGTGTGTTTAGTGTGGAGAATGATGTTTCCAGTCATCACCACAGGCTCGCTTATTTTTACCACCCAAGCTGCGCGGCTATACATCTGGATTGGTAATGGATATTGAGGCTCCCGTGTCCACTAGCATCTCACACTGTCGGCACCCTACTAGTGCAGACACATATATCCTTCCCTCCTTTTTACTTTGTACAGGGGCCGCCGGACATCAACGGGTGGCTTTGTATGCCTGCCACTTCTGGTATTCCTGTTCTGACAGGGTCCTTGCCTTATTAGGATAGCCATTTTTACCATAGCATGTCGCTTCCAGGTGCCCTTTCTTACCACAATACGTACATTGCTTTTCACTGCCTTTCCCTTTGCATTCCCTGGCAAAATGGCCCGGTTTTCCACAATTATGGCAAGTCCCCCTTTTCTGCCCTCCTCCTGTTCCCGTGGTAGAGACCTTTACCTGCTTTATCTTTTTTCTTTTCTAAACTGCTAAAGCTTACTGTTTTAGCCTTTTTCAAAAGTCCCTTTTACACCTTCACAGATAGCTCACCACTCGCCCAGGAGTTTGACCTGATCCTTGAAGGTATTTCTAAATTTAAAACTCTTTTTTTTAATTAGCTAGAAGCTTTCATGTCAAGGTTTTTAACAAAGGAAAATGGGAGCGTTTTAAAAGGCATTCTTTATCTCATTCCTAGACTAAATTTATTTCGACAAGTAAGTGAGCGTGTCAAATAAATTCTTTTTTTTTATCGGGACCATGTATTTTTTTATCTTTTACTCAACAAACCTATCCTTTGTGCATTTCCTAGCTCCGTAACTTATCATCCGAATATATCCACACCTTCGTTTCTAACTTAAAATGTAATACCATAAGGTTCACAGTTTCTTAAACTTCCCACATACAGGACAACACTACGAAGGGTTAAAAAAAATTTCACTCTGTTTGGAAAAAGTGGGTGGAGCTAAAACAGGCAGGCAACTCCACACCTTCCCAAACAGGCTTTCATTCATACCGCAGTCAAAATCACTCAAGTACTCTCTTCATTCAAAATAGACACTCACAAAATTCTCTCTTCATTCAACAAAGCTTATGTCTGGATCCATATGTCACTTAAGATAGTCACTATCAGCCTTTTTTATGGCATTACGTAATTATGCAAGTTACAATTAATGATAGGAATTAATTAATGACCCGGGCAGCCCGCGTTTTACATTCCCTTCCTTACCTTCCATGTTCGCCAGTCTCGGACGTTTCCCTTTGTTTCTGTAATACTCACGGCCATGACTACTCTGTGGAGACCCTTTGTCTTCGCAACAAAGCTAGCGTGTTTCCTTACCACCGGAGTTTTCGGCTCTAGGTTGGATCGATCAGTTCCCTTCCGCACCGACCTTATTTACCAAAGGGACAACTCAAACTGGTTAGTCAGCCTCTTCCCGCTATCTACTTACTCGTATCTTATACACTATCCCGTCGTGCCCGTACACCTCTCTTTTCAGTCTCTAACACCAGATTCCAGATACTGTCTTAAGTGATCACGTCTGATCGGACAGCATCCTGTCGTGACGCCATTTTATTGTGGAAAAATATTTCCGAGACTGTATAATATATAAAGAGAGGTTTATTAAATCGGAGACAAAGCTTTGGGAGAAGTGTTAGAGACCCCTGTCTCTGAACCACTTCTCAATTTGGTATCTCCAGTGAGGTTCTTTTATCTTACAAATTATGTCACTTTCCATCACATGCTTTATCACTAGTCCTTAAGTCTAATCATCACATTACAAGGTTTACAAAGCTTTTCATCCAAGGCTGAACTCTTGATATAAACCAGCCTGCATTGTGACAGAGCATTATAAACAAGTGCAGGCTTTCTGGCACCGGTATAGACAAACATACTCAGCACTTATCTCTCCATCGTTATCTCACTTTCCTATCTCCATAACTCAAGGCCAGCATACCTTGAAGTCTAACTGTGTTTTTTTATATAAAGCATAATGCATCAGTATTGTCCCTTACAAAGTTCATTAAAGGGGAAAATAAAACAAATGTTTGGTCCCGCATACTAGTCAAGTATATGTCCAAAAATCCACTCCAACACTATCATATTTAATGGTGAGTTCCGTTTTTACGGAGCTGCCGTAAGTATGAATGGGAATGCACCCAAAGAAAATAAGAATAAGAATTAGGAGCAGGAGTAGGCCACTTAGCCCCTCGAGCCTGCTCCGCCATTCAAAAAATCATGGCTGATCTTTACCTTAACTCCACTTTCCTGCACTATCTCCATATCCCTTCATTCCCTTAATAGTCAAAAATCTATCGATCTCTGTTTTGAATGTATGCAACAAATGAGCTTCCACAGCCCTCTGGGGTAGAGAATTCCAAAGATTCACAACCCTCTGAGTGATGAAATTTCTCCTCATCTCAGTCCTAAATGGCGGACCCCTTATTCTGAGACTATGAATGCTGGTTCTAGACTCCCCAGCCAGGGGAAACATTCTCCCTGCATCTAACCTATCAAGCCCTGTAAGAACTTTGTATGTTTCAATGAGATTACCTCTCATTCTTCTAAACTCTAGAGAATATAGGCCTAGTCTACTCAATCTCTCCTCATAGGACAATCCCCCCATCCCAGGAATCAGTCTGGTGAACCTTTGTTGCACTCTCTCTATGGCAAGTATATCTTTCCTGAGGTAAGACCTAAACTGTACACAATACTCCAGGTGTGGTCTCACCAAAGCCCTATATAATTGCAGTAAGACATCTTCACTCTTGTACTCAAATCCTCTTGTTATAAAGGCCAACATACTATTTACTTTCTTAATTGCTTGCTATTTACTTGCATGTTAACTTTCAGTGATTCGTGTACAAGGACACCCAGGTCCCTCTGAACACCAATATTTCCCAATCTCTCACCATTTAAAAAATACTCTGGGCTAGAATTTCCTATGGCTTATCACCCAGTTTCTGGGCGGTATTGACCATTGTGGGCGGTAATCAAGTAAACAAAAAATTCTTTACCTGAGTTACGCCGGCGGTTTCGAGGTACCGCTGGGGAGCGGACCGCCGGCGTGCACTATCCTCAGATCGCCCTGGCACGATATTTGAGTCAGCGGTGACCCGTGGCTGAGTTTTTTTTTAAACGCCCACAAGGATCAGCGAAGCAGGACGGCTTTGTAAGAAAAAGGTTAGTAATTGGTTTTTTACTAATTATTTTTAAAATGTGGTGATTTAGTTCTAAAGTGTGTTCGGAATGTTTTTTGATTTTTTTAGTTGATGCTTTTTGAAAAATTATTTTTATTGTTTTTCTGGTGTTAGGCCCAACCCGCAGCCTCAGGGCAAATTTTTATCGATTTTTAAGGAACCCACATTTACTTTTGCTACTCTTTTCCATTTAACATACCTATAGAAGCGATTACAGTCTGTTTTTCTGTCTCTACCTAGTTTACTCTCATTCTATTTTCCTTTTCTTTATCAATTCCTTTGATCTAATACAATCTTTAACTTCTCTTGTTAGCCATCGGTGAACCACTTTTCCTGTGGAGTTTTTGTGCCTTAAAGGAATGTATATTTATTGTAAATTATGTATTAATTCTTCAAATGCTAGACCACTGCTTGTCTACCATCAGACCTTTTAATCTACCTTAGCCAACTCGTCCCTAATACCTATGTTGTTTGCTTTGTTTACATTTAAGACCTTAGTTTTTCATTTAACTAAATAACTTTCAAACTTAATATAAAATTATATCATATTATGGTCACTCTTCCCTAAGGGCCCCTTTACTACAAGGTTATTAGTTAACTCTGGCTCATTACACAATACCAGATCTAAAATAGCCTGCTCCCTAGTTGGTTCCTCAACATACTGATCTAGAAAACTATCTTGTATATGTTCCCTGAATTCGTCCTCCACATTTTTAATGCAAATTTGGTTTGCCCAGTCTATATGTAGATTAAAGTCTCCATGAATAATGTATTACCCTTGTTACATACACCTCTAGTTTCCCGATTTATACTCTGCCCTACATTACAGCTACTGTTTAGGAGCCTATAAACAACTCTCACCAATGTTTTCTGTCCCTTTCTGTTTCTTAGCTGCAAATTGATACTACATCTTGATTTTCTGAGATAAGATCATTTCGCTCTACTGACTTTATTGCGTCCTATATTATCAGGACTACCTCTTCTCCATTTCCAATTTGCCTATCTTTTCTAAAAGTTAAGTATCCTGTAATATTTAGTTCCCAACCTTGGTCACTTTGCAACCATGTCTCCATAATGATTATTAGATCAAACCTATTAATTTCTATCTGCACTTTTAATTCATCTATTTTGTTGCGAATGCTTCGCGCATTCAGATATAGGGGCCGAATTTCAGCAAGGTCTCTGCCCGCCCAAGTGCCGCCCAAAATGCCGCCGATGTACCGGACGATACTTTGGGCGGGATATTCATGAAGAAGGTCCCTCGAAGGTCGGCGGGCAGCAAATGGAAGACGCACGCCGCCAATCTGTGTGGCAGCGGACAGGAGGTCTCATTCTCGGCGGCAGAGTCGCCTGCCGCCCAAATGTCGCTGAGGATGGAGTCGGGCCCACGGAGGGTCGAAGACCTGAAAAAAAACAGCAAAAAATTTAAAAAGTATCCGAAGACCTTCAGGGGACCCCATCCAGGTAAGTCGCTGTTGAAAAAAAGTATTAAAATGTTCGCTTACCTTTTATTCAGGTTCTTCATACTTACCGTTGGGGACAGACCAGCTACCAGCCAGCAGTCTACCCCTGTTCTGCCGCCGAGTCCCATCGACTCCTGCCCACAGGAATCTGGGAGCTCGGCGGGCGGGAGCTCAGTTGTGCCACTCGGTCGTCCGCTGATGTCAGCAGGCTGTTCCCGGCGGATCTCCCCTCCCGCCCGCTCCAGGCCATCTCGAAAGTGGCACTGGGCAGATCTTCAGGAGGAATTTCGGCAGCAGTGGGCAGCAGTTGGCGGCATCGGGCGGCGAGGTGCTGAAAACCGGCCCCATAGTGCCTTTAGCTTTGAGTTTTTTCTATTTTTCCCTACTGTCACCTTAGTCACTGATGCCTATTACCTTTGTTACTCTCTCTATCCCTTCCTGATCCACTTTGTTTATTTTTACCCCAAACTCTGCTTTGCTCTAGAGCCTTGACATTTTTCTTTCTGCTATTAAATTTACTCTTTCCTGAATCCTCCTCACACCCCGCTTCATTAGTTTAAAGCCCTGTCTACTGCTCTAGTTATTCAGTTTGCCAGGACATTGTATCCATTCTGAGTGGTATCTTCCCAACGGAATAGCTCCCTCTTTCACTAGTACTGGTGCCAGTGCCCCACAAAGCAAAACCCCAGTTTCCCAAAAATACACAAACTCATGAAATAAATAAGAAAAGCACGTTACATATTTAAAATTAATTAAAATGATATTTAATTAAATATTTAAAATATATTTTATTTTATGTTTTAACAGGCCTAATGGACAGGGTTTTTAATATATAAAGGAGTGAACAAATTCTATTTTGCTATTTTTTAAAAACTCTTATGCTGGGAAAAAGCAGGCCTTATGCCTGCTTTTACCAGGCATAAGAATTTCAAGGGCATTCGCTGGGCAGACATTGGGACAAATAATCCAATTCAATGCCCACGAATTCGCATTTCTGTCAGTTTCATACAATCTGTCAGCACATGAGCATGTCTAAACCCAGAACTTGCGGGACCCCTACAGGCCTTGTATGCGCCTGTAAGGGCCACAAATTCAGCCCCAATATCTAGCCTTTATCACATTGCTGTTTGTGGGAACTTGCTGTGCACTAATTGGCTGCTACGTTTCCTATCTTACAACAGTGACTACACTTCAAAAGTACATCATTGGCTGTAAAAGCACCTTGGTTGTGAAGTCCTGAGGTCGTGAAAGTCTTTCTTTCTTAAAGGAGCTTTACACATATATTGAGCAGAACTCCTGAGCAGAAACTGTTGGCTACTAGAATGAAACTTAAGTTGAAGTCAAGCTCTGTAAGCTTTTATTGTTTACATGTAAGCTGGCACAAAATCTTGAAGGTCTACAACTTGCATTTATATAGCACCTTTAGCATAGTTAAAACATCCCAAGGCACTTCACAGGAGTGTTATCAAGCATCGAAGCATTGACCACACTCGACCAGCTCTGTTGGGTGGGCTACATTGTCCGCATGCCCGACACAAGACCCCCAAAGCAAGCGCTCTACTCGGAACTCCTACATGGCAGGCGATCCCCAGGTGGGCAGAGGAAACATTTCAAGGACACCCTCAAAATCTCCCTGATAAAGTGCAACATCCCCACTGACATCTGGGAATCCATGGCCAAAGACTGCCCTAAGTGGGGGAAGAGCACCCGGGAGGGCGCTGAGCACCTCAAGTCTCGTCGCCGAGAGTATGCAAAAAGCAAGCGCAGGCAGGTGAAGGAGCGAATGGCAAACCAGACTCCCCAACCACTCTTTCCTTCAACCACTGTCTTCCCCACCTGTAATTCCCGTATTGGGCTGCACAGTCACCTAAGAACTCACTTTTAGAGTGGAAGCAAGTCTTCCTCGATTTCGAGGGACTGCCTATGATGATGATCAAACAAGGTTTGACAACAAGTCACATAAAGAGATCCAGATGTCCAAAAGCATGGTCAAAGAAGTAGATTTTAAGGAGTGACGAATGAATAGAGAGAGGTAGAGAAGTGAAAGGTTAGGGTGGGAATTCCAGAGCTTAGGGCCTTGGCAGCTGAAGGGCATGGCCGCCAGTATTGGAACAATGAAAATTTAATATGCACAAGAGACTAGAATTGGAAGAGTGCAGAGATCTCAGATGGTTGTAGGGCTGGAGGAGGTTACAGATATAGGGAGGGGCATGGCCACCATGGAGTGATTTGAAAACAAAGAAAATAATTTCAAAAAGTAGCATTAGCTTACCGGGAGGCAATGTACCTCCGCGAGCGCAGGGATGTTGGGTGAAGGGGCTTGGTGTCAGTTAGGAAAAGAGCAGCAGAGTTTTGGATGAGCTTAAGTTTATGGCGGGTGGAAGATAGGAGGGCGGCCAGGGGGACACATTGGAATAGTCAAGTCTTGAGGTGACAAAGGCATGGCTGCTTGTTTCAGCAGCAGATGAGCTGAACCTGGAATGTAAACAGGCCCTATTACAGAGATGGAAGTAGGCGGTCTGGGTATATAGGGTAAAGAAGACAGTAATACTTTGAGGGGTTAAGATAATGGGTTTAAAATTCAATAGCCCCCGAAAACAGGCATGGGGATCGCAATGCGCAATAAACCTGCACCTGTTCAAAGTAATACAGGCAGCATGGGAAGATGGTGCTGCATGCTAATTTAAATGTTAGTGGCATGCAGCCCAGCACGAAACGCACTGATGAGTGGCTGCTGATCAGCAGCGGGTCCAAGTTTGTACGAGGCTAGCACCAATTAAAGCTACCCTGCACTTCTTAAAGCCAGCCTGCACCTCTTAAACATGAGGTGCAGCTTGACAAGACCAGCTGCTGGAAGTCATTCCAGAAGACAGTTTCAACTGGGAAACATTCAGAAATGGCACAATAAGCCAGAGAGAGGGCTCCAAGGTTCTTAGACACAGCAGGTGGAGAGGAGGAGAGGGGTCCTATTACCACCGGGAGCCAGGAGGTCCTCCAGACAAACATTGCGAAGGAGGTGGGAGCAGATAGCCATAGAGGTCAATGCCAACAGTGCTTCCACGAGGAGCTGGATAGAGTGCCAGTGGAAGTTGCCAAGTGGCCAAGGTTAGTAAAGGCATCTTCAAATGCCATATCCCACAAACTGCCTCTTTAGCCTCACACACTGCTCAATTCACCACATCCCATCACCTACTAACAATCTCTATTAATCATGACTCATACCTCACATTCATACGCTCCATCTCATTCTCACACACTTACCACGGCTGCAAGCCTCACACCCACATCTCACAGCTTGCACACACTGCCAGCTTTTCAACCTTGAAAGTCACATCACCCAAACATATTGAACCACATTCACTGACACACTTCCCTCACTCTTGTAGGACAAGGTGGCACACAATCGTAGGCAGCAGGAACTAACGAGAGGGGGACAGGCGTGTCTCCATATCCTGACCCCGCTTGAGGAGATGGCACTTGTCATATTTGGAGAGGCTGTGTCTGAGGTCGTGGCGGCGGTGCTGAAACCATTGAACATAACTGTATGCTCATACCTTCTCATATCCCACTTCCCCCTCATCCCATAATCATTTCTGACTTGCAAGCTGCAGATGGTGTAAACATGCACCTCTTCCTTCTCCCCCCTCCCTCCCCACCACCACTTCAGCACAACCCTACCCAGAGACCCAAGAAATCCAAACTGGTCAGGCAGTGGTAGAAGAGGAGAGTGCTGATGAAGAAGAAACACCGTCACTTGATCTGACACTTGCAACCACCAGCTCAGCTGTTGGCATTGCACTGACTTTAGAGGGTAGCTTAGAGGCTGGATCTGCACTTGGTGAATCATGAGTGTGCTGCAACCAGAGCAAGGGGAAAGGGTAGTGCAGGTGCCAGCTCCTTTAAAGGCGAGGTTGCACACAAGTTCTGTCGCAGAGGACTCAGATAAGGACTTCAATGGAGGCACCTACAGAACAAAGCTCATAGATATGCACAACAAAATGCTTGGTGCATTGGCACGACTGCTAGAAAGCCTGAATGCAATGTCAAGGGGCATGGAGGAATCCAGCTCCAACCTTGCACGGGGCTTTGCACAGAACTTGGAGCCCAACCCTTCCAGCTTCCCCACTACCGAGGTTAAACTGACTGGCCTGTAGTTGCTGGGTTTATCCTTACACTTTTTTGAACAGGGGTGTTACATTTGCAATTCTCCAGTCTTCTGGCACCACCCCCGTATCTAAAAAGGATTGGAAGATTATGGCCAGTTCATCTGCGATTTTCTCCTTAACTTTATCCCGCATCCGAGGATGTATCCCATCCGGTCCTGGTGACTTATCTACTTTAAGTACAGACAGCCTTTCTAGTACCACCTCTTTATTAATTTTTATCTCATCCTGTATCTCTGCTACCTCTTCTTTCACTATGACTTTGGCAGCATCTTCTTCCTTGGTGAAGACAGATGCAAAGTATTCATTTAGTACCTCAGCCATGCCCTCTGCCTCTATGCATAGATTTCCTTTTTGGTCCCTAATCGGCCCCACCCCTCCTCTTATTACCCGTTTATTATTTATATGCCTATAGAAGACTTTGGAATTCCCTTTTATGTTGGCTGCCAATCTATTCTTATACTCTCTCTTTGCCCCGCTTATTTTCTTTTTCACTACCCCTCTGAACTTTCCATATTCAGCCTAATTCTAACTTGTATTCTCAACCTGACAACTGTCATACGTGCTTTTTGTTCTGCTTCATCTTAGTAAGGAGGCTGATCTAAATTTTAAAAATATTCACATTTCTTTAGGGTTCCAGGCCACTTCCCTTTGGAGATCTACTTGCACCATCTGGAGGCAGGTGTGACTTACCTCTCTTGGTGTATCAACCTCCAGTAATATGCTGGATCACTTTTGAGCTAAGAAATCAGGATTTTGTTGTGTAGACAATCCCCGCCCCCAGCTCTGCCCTTGGCATCATTTATTTTTGTAAGAGACAGACGGATATTAAGCCTTACGAGGCCCAGCGAGAACATTCGGGGTCAGCCAGGATGCAGCCGAATCAGGTCTCCACCTTTTTAGGGTAAGTTCCACCAGACTCCCGCTGAAAGTCGTGGTTTAGCTGTTTAATCCACAGGTCTTCATCATAAATAAATCCTAATTTCAGGAGTGCTTTTCTGTTCACTTAGCTATTAAGTGAAAGGGCTATTATTCTATGAAACAGCACTTCACTGTGTCTCAGATGACCAAAAGCAGATTATATGGCAAATAAAATGTGCCCTTTCGCTTTTTTATTAAGAAACCTAGGCACTGAGCCAATGCCCAGAGGGGAAGGATGTCACAGAGTTTGAAAAGAGTCAAAGAAATGGAATCAATCATGCTTTATTAACTGCTTTGTTAACCTATCCAGCCACCTCCAGTCCAAAAAACAGCCATTCACCACAACTCTCTATTTTCTATCCCTTCGCAATGTTGTATCCAGACTGCTATTGCCCCTAGTTTCCCATGTGCTTCAATTTTGCTAACAAGCCTAATATGTGGTGCTTTATCAAACACATTTTGAAAGTCCAAACATGCAACATCTACTACACTACCCTCAACCACACGTTCTGTTAACTCATCATAAAACCTAATCAAGCTAGTCAAACATGATTTGCGCTTAACAAATTTGTGCTGGCTCTCCTTTATTAGTCCATGCTTGTCCAAGTGGCTGTTAATTTTCTTCTGGATTATTGTTTTGAAAAGCTTCCCCACCACCAGTGTTAAACTGACTGGCCTGTAATTGCCAGGTTTATCCTTCTCCCCTTTGTTGAACAAGGGTGTCACATTTGCAATCCTCTAGTCATCTGGCACCATCTAAGGAGGATTGGAAGATTGTGGCCAGCACTTCCGCAATTTCTATCCTTAGCCCTCAGCAACCTAAGATGCATTCCATCTGTATCGGGTATCTTAGAATCATAGAAGATTATAGCATGGAAGGAGCAATTTCGGCCCATCATGTGCATTCCAGCCAACAAGTGGCTATCCAGCCTAATCCCACTTTCTAGCTCTAGGTCCGTAACCCTGCAGATTATGTACTTCAGGTGCACCTCCAAGTACTTTTTAAATGTGGTGAGGGTTTCTGCTTCTACCACTCTTTCAGGCAGTGACTTTCAGACCCCCACAATCCTCTGTGTGAAGACATTTCCCCTCAAATCCCCTCTAAACATTCTACCAATTACTTTAAATGTATGCCCCCTGGTTGTTGACCCCTCTGCTAAGGGAAATAGGCCCTTTCTATCCATTATATCTATGCCCCTCCTAATTTTATACACATCAATGAGGTCTCCCCTCAGCCTCCTCTGTTCCAATGAAAACAAATCCAGCCTATCCAATCTGTCCTCATAGCTTAGATTCTCTACTCCCGGCAACATCCTCGTAAATCTCCTCTGTACCCTCTCAAGTGCAATCACATCCTTCCTGTAATGCAGTGACCAGAACAGCACACAGTACTCCAGCTGTGGCCTAACCAGTGTTTTATACAGTTCAAGCATAACCCCCCTGCTCTTGTATTCTGTGTCTTGGCTAATAAAGGCAAGCATTCCACATGCCTTCTTAACCACCTTATCTACCTGGCCTGCTACTTTCAGGGATCTGTGGATATGCACTCCAAGGTCCCTTTGTTCCTCTACACTTCTCAGTATCCAACCATTTAATGTGTATTCCCTTTCCTTGTTAGCCCTCCCAAAATGCATCACTTCACACTTCTCTGGATTAAATTCCATTTGCCACTGTTCTGCCCACCTCACCAGTTGATTGATATCATCTTGCAGTCCGCAGCTTTCTTCTTCATTATCAACCACACAGCCAAATTTAGTATCATCTGCAAACTTACCTCATATTCAACTCTAGATCATTGATGTATAATCACAAAAAGCAAGGGGCCTACTACTGAGCCCTGTGGAACCCCACTGGAAACATCCTTCCTGTAAAGTCCTTACACAATACCACAAATCCACACGAAGCACATTCTATGGACAAGGTCACTCCATGACCTGAACCTTTATTCACAGGACTAAGAAGTAATGACCCTGCCTGGGACCTCCCTTTATATACCTGGATGACCAGGTGACGAGTGTCTCCCACAAGTTCACCCCCTTTGGTCAAGGTGTGCATTTCTTACGTATATACAGTATTGCAGTGTTGTTATATAAAGGTTACATACATGACATCACCTCCCCCCTCAACATCTTATAGGGATCATAGGTTAAGTCTCTCGGGCGGTCTGCGCTCTCTTGTGGAGCGCCGCAGTTGGGGCTCTGGTTGTTGAGCCTTGGTATGACTGTCCGGGCTGACCGCAGGGACTGTGCATGCTGCTGAATGTTCTTGTTGCTCATTCACTGGCAGTGGTGTGAATACCATCTCACGATCTTCCTCAGGTTCCTCAGTGTCCATGTTGAATCTTTTTTTTACTTGGTCCAGATGCTTGCGGCATATCTGCCCATTGTTAAGTTTAACCACTATGACCCTATTTCCCTTTTTGTCTATTACGGAACCCTCAAGCCATTTGGGTCCCTAGGCGTGATTGAGAACAAATACGGGGTCATCAATTTCTATACATCTCCCCCTTGAATTTCGGTCATGGTACTCATTTTGGGACCGGCGCTTGCCCTCAACAATGTCAGACAGGACTGGATGAACGAGGGTAGCCGAGTTTTGAGTGTTCATTTCATGAGTAGCTCCGCGGGTGGGACCCCCGTGAGCGAGTGCGGTCGGGACCTATAGGCCAGCAGGAGGTGTGATAGACGGCATTGAAGGGAGGGTCCTTGAATCCGGAGCATGCTTTGTTTTATGATTTGGACCGCACGTTCCGCCTGGCCATTGGAGGCCAGCTTGAACGGTGCTGTCCTGACATGGTTAATGCCGTTACCCGACATGAACTCCTGGAATTCGTGGCTTGTGAAACATGGGCCATTATCGCTAACAAGGATGTCCGGCAAGCCGTGGGTTGCAAAGACCGCGCACAGACCCTCCACAGTGGTGGATGTCATGCACGAATTTAAAATGATGCACTCGATCCATTTCGAGTAGGCATCAACCACAATGAGAAACATTTTCCCATGAACAGGCCCACGTAGTCTATGTGAATATGTGACCATGGCCTGTTGGGCCAGCACCACGGTCTGAGCGGGGCTTTCCTGGGGGCATTCCCTAGCTGGGCACAAGTTGTGCACCTGCGAACACAGAGTTCCAGGTCTGAATCAATTCCCGACCACCACACATGTGACCGGGCAATGGCCTTCATCAGCACGATGCCTGGGTGCTCGCTGTGGAGTTCCCTGATGAATGCTTCCCTGCCCCTCTGGTGCATGACTACCTGGCTGCCCCATAGTAGGCAGTCGGCTTGGATGGAGAGCTCATCCATCCGTCTGTGAAACGGTCTGACCTCCTCAGGGCATGCTCCGTGTGCGGGCACCCAATCCCCAGTCAGGACTCATTTCTTAATCAAGGATAGGAGGGGATCTCTGTTGGTCCAGATTTTGATCAGGCGGGCTGTGATGGGGGAGCCTGCGCTGTCAAAGGCATCGACAGCCATGACCATCTCAGCGCTTTGCTCCACTGCCACCTTAGTGGTGGCCAGTGGAAGCCTGCTGAGCGCGTCAGCGCAGTTTTCGGTGCCAGGCCGGTGTAGTCATACGCAGAGAGCATGCGAGCCCATCGCTGTATGCGAGCTGACACATTGGCATTGACAGCCTTGCTGTCTGACAGCAGGGATGTTAACGGCTTGTGGTCCGTTTCTAATTCGAACCTCCTGCCAAAAAGGTACTGATGCATCTTTTTCACCCCATAGGCACATGCGAGTGCTTCCTTCTCAACCATCCCACATCCCCGTTCAGCTTGAGAGAGCGACCTGGAGGCTTAAGCCACAGGTTGTAGTTGGCCCTCAGCGTTACCCTGCTGCAGCACGCACCCAACCCCATAGGACGATGCATCAAATGTCAGAACCAATTTCTTACGGGGGTCGCACAGGGTCAACAACTTATTTGAACAAAGTAGGTTCCACGCCCGGTTGGAAGCACGTTCCTGACAGTCCCCCACAAAACCAATCGCAACCCTTACGCAGGAGCACACGTAGCAGCTCCAACAAGGTGCTTAAGTTCGGCAGAAAGATCCCGAAATAGTTCAAGAGTCCCAGAAATGAACGCAACTCCGATGTGTTGCAGGGCCTGGGCGCTTGTCGAATCGCCTCCGTTTTGCATTTGGTGGGCCGAATCCCATCTGCAGCAACCCTCCTGCCCAGGAATTCAACCTCAGGAGCAAAAACACACATTTAGACTTCTTGAGTCGCAGGCCTCCCCGAGCCAGTCGGCGTAGCACCTCCTCCAGGTTGTGGAGGTGTTCCTCGGTGTCACGACCGGTGATGAGGATGTCATCTTGAAATATGATTGTTGCAGGAATGCATTTGAGCAGGCTTTCCATGTTTCTTTGAAAAATCGCGGCCGCTGATCGAATGTCAAATGGACACCTGTTGTAAACAAACAGTCCCTTGTGCGTGGTGATGGTGGTCAGTAGTTTAGATTCGTCAGCCAGTTCTTGGATCATGTAGGCTGAAGTGAGGCCCAACTTGGTGAACAGCTTGCCACCTGCCAGCGTGGAAAAAAGGTCCTCCACTCTCGGGAGCAGGTATTGGTCTTGTAGGGACACCCAGTTGATAGTGGCCTTGTCGTTACCATAGATCCTGACCGAGCCATCCGCTTTTAGGACGGGAACGATGGGGCTCGTCCAGTCGTGAATCCAACAGGCGAAATGATGCCCTCTCTCAGCAACCGGTCCAACTCGCTCTCAATTTTCTCCCGCATCACATACGGCACAGCTCTGGCTTTGTGGTTCACTGGTCTGGCATCCGGGGTGATGCGTATCACTTCTTTGGTACCTTTGAACGTCCCGACGCCAGGTTGAAATAGTGATTCAAATTGTTGTAGGACCTGTGAGCATGAACTTCGCTCCACAGATGACATGGCGTGCACACCCCCCATTTCCAGTTCATCCCAGCTAACCAGCTCCTCCCCAACAGTGACAGCACTGATATTGCACTGCCTAGCACTGGAATGATTTCTTTGGTGTACGTCCGTAATTGCATCTCAATGCATTCTACTTTGGTCTGCTGGCTTTGAGTGGCCACAGCTTTTTAAATTGTTGAACACTCATGAGTGACTGGCTGGCCCCCGTGTCCAGCTCCATGCATACAGGGATGCCGTTTAATAGAACTTTCATCATCATAGGTGGCGTTTTGGTATATGAGCTGTGAATGTTTGCCACATGAACCCGCTGAACTTCAGCGTCCATTGATTTGCCCCAAGCATCATCCTGCCTCGCAGACCCCTCATTTGGTTCATCCGCCTCGTATATTAGCTTGGTTACAGGCTTTCTGCACATTCTGGCTAAATGGCCACTGAAGTTACAATTTCTGCAGACGAACTGTTGAAACCTGCAAGTCCTAGCAGCATGTCTGCCCCCACACCCCCAGTATGAACTGAGATTCCCATTGTTGTGAACAAAAGAGCTGTTACAAGGCATTCCTCGCTGATTGTCCCTTTGACTGCTCTTGAGCACCCTGTTAGTGGGTGTCAATGGCCCCATCCCGGGCCGCATTGTCCACTGGGGGGGTGCGTAAATGTCCGTTCAGCCTGCCATTGTCTCTGTTGGAGACTTACTCTTGGGTCTATTGCTGCCTGGGGTGTGTCAAACTGCCCTTGCCTGCCTGCAGGGCTCTGTGTTGCATTTATGATATTGACTCCCTGATCCATTGCCACGTTGGAGGCAGAATTGCATGCATATATTATCTTGGTTTCCTCCTCCCCGCCATAAAAGTCTGAGTCATCAATGCCGCCGCTTCCAAGGTCAAGTTCTTGGTCTCAATTAACTTTCTGAAAATCCCAGTATGATCGATGCCCTCAATAAAAAAATCCCTTAGCATCTCCCCCCTGCAGGCGTCTGTGAACTTACAGAGGCTGGCCAAGCGCCGGAGCATCTCCCCCCTGCAGGCGTCTGTGAACTTATAGAGGCTGGCCAAGCGCCGGAGGTCCGCAACGAAATCCGGTATGCTCTGTCCTTTCCGACGTCGGTGGGTATAGAAGCTGTGTCGGGACATGTGTACGCTGCTCGCCGGCTTCTCGGGTGCTAGCAGGTCTTTCATGAGCACGTAAGTCTTGGGTCCACAGCTGGTCAGTAGATGAGCCCTTCGCTTGTCGGCCGCTGCATCTCCCAGCCAGTCCTTCGTGACAAAACTCTGCTGGAGCCTCTCAATGAAATCATCCCAGTCCTCACCAACACAGTACCGTTCATCTGTGCTGCCAGTGACCATTCTCGTGGGTCGTTGATTCCCGTTTCTCGTCGCCAATGTAAAGTCCTTACACAATACCACAAATCCACACGAAGCACATTCTATGGACAAGGTCACTCCATGACCTGAACCTTTATTCACAGGACTAAGAAGTGATGACCCTGCCTGGGACCTCCCTTTATATACCTGGATGACCAGGTGACGAGTGTCTCCCACAAGTTCACCCCCTGTGGTCAAGGTGTGCATTTCTTACGTATATACAGTATTGCAGTGTTGTTACATAAAGGTTACATACATGACACTTCCAGTTGCAAAAACACCCATCAACCATTATTCTTTGCTTCCTGCCTCTGAGCCAATTTTAGATCCAACTTGCCACTTTGCCCTGGATTTCATGGGCTTTTTCTTTTGTGACTAGTCTGCCATGTGGGACCTTATCAAAAGCTTTGCTTATCCAGTTTAAGTTCTGCCAGACTTTCTAGTACCCCCTCTTTATCTATTTTTATTTTATCCAGTATCCTGACAATCTCCTTGTTTACCGTATCTTTAGCAAAGCCCTCTTCCTTGGTAAACACTGATGCAAAGTGTTCATTTAGTACCTCAGCCATACCTTGTGTCTCCACCAACAGATCACCATTTTGGTCCCTAATCAGCCCCACCACAGCTCTGACAACCCTTTACTGTTAATATTACTATAGAAGCCCTTTGGATTCCCTTTTATGTTAGCCGCCAATCTATTATCATGCTGTCTCTTTGTCCCTCTTATTTCCTTTTTCACTTTTCCTCTGTACATTTAATATTCAGTCTGATTCTCCCTTGTTCCACATTTTTGAGATCCTGGGAGGGAATGAATTATAGTAGGGCATGGTGAAAATTAGTCTTTAATTTAACACAGGATATAGGGAGCAGGAGTGCATGCAAGTCATTGCATTGGAGGATAATGATTGCATTCATTTGATAGAAATTTCAGGACTGCACTAGATATTCAATGGGTTCAACATAAGCAGTCACTACTGTAAGCAGAATTTGCATCCATTATCGACTGAAGAGTACCTTTACTGCCCAATATCTAATTAAACGATAACATGTCCTGGAGACCATAACAAAATTCCTCATTTTGTATTGTTGACACTGACCTTGCATGCACTGTCATATGCATTCACCTCTCATTTGGAAGTTGGACTGAAAAGAACTCTGGATAGGCAAAGCTAGTTATGAGCCAATGAGCTGATTCATTTTTTACAGCAAGATTTTAATTTTGCTTGTTTGTGTGTTTAGGGACATTAACCATATTACTAGTTCTAATCATGAGCAAAGGCAACAGCCACAGAAAATGGTATCATGATTACTAAGTACTTTATTTGATTGCAAAATGACAACGAGCAACAGTTCTAGATGATACTTACAACTGCGGAATATGGTTCAGAACGTGGAATGGCCAGACCATTCTCCTGGGGGCTTCGGAGTGTCTACCAAATTGATTATTCTTTGTCTTTGTGCTGAATGTAGATCTCAACACTTTCAGTGGATACACCACTCAGAATACTTTTACCTCTCCGGATTACCTCTTTGAAGTTTTTGTTAGTAATCCTTGTAGTCAGGAGGGGCAGGAGTGCTCCTTTGGGCCCACAAGGAATCCTTGGGCCTCCCCAGCCTTATCAGTTCCTTGGAGAAAGCCCTCCCAGCACTAATTTATGCTGAGGGTCATTCCCTTCGGTCTCCGATAGCATTTGTCTCCAGGCTCCCATCCACCGGCCATGATGCTACTCTATCCCCCAACATTCCCCATCCCGCTCCATTTTAGATGGGATGCAGATCAAGACCATTCAAATGAGGCCAGGGGTTAAAATAGCCCAGGCCTTACACTAAATTTTTTGTGAGGGATTCCCGCCCCAAACATGCCAAGAGTTAAAATTAAGGTTTAACTTCATATCCCTTCCACGCCAAATGGGTAAAAATCTCAAAATGTTACAATCCCCAATCGTCTAAATATAATGCTAGACCATTCATAAAGGATATGCTCAGTCTGTCGTGTAGGACCATATCCTTAATGATGTGACCTAATTAAAACTGACATTTTGGAATAGTACAAGAACACAGCAACATGCCAATAGCAACGTGTAAAATACAAACGGTTGTCTTTTTTGTTCACCTTAATGCTTCGTGTCAGTTTTCCCTAATGATTCATTTTCACCACATATCCTCATTCCCTATCTTAGCTGATAATGTCAGGTTTTTTATTGTCACTTACCTATATAAAATGTTCATGCATGTATATAAGCTTGATCACAACACTCGAAACTGAAGCTTTGTGCCTGCCTTTAAATCTGCAACGTAATCAAAAATTGTAACAAAACTGAAGTGGCAGTCAATGCAAAATAAAGTGACTGCTTTGTATTATAGAGATTTTATTGCAAAAATGGTTGATCTTGAATGTTTCTCTGGGGTAGTGACATCCTATTGGATTACTGTCACTTCATGCTTATTGTCATGTCGTTTGGTTGAAAAGATTGAAATGACAATAATGGGAATTCTATGTGTTCAACTCATGGCTTTTCAAAGAAAGCAACCTTGAGTCACACTAGTTCATTGCCTCAAGGCATTAGAACTGCCTCTGCACATTCTTTGATAATGGTTCTTGCAAGGAAATATGTAAATTTGCAAGACAATGGAAATTTAATGGGCCAAAAGACCTTTTACTTGCCTTGACCGTACCTATGTAATGATTTGACTCATTTAAATACTGATTACAATTAATCCTATTTAACTAAACTCTTGATCAAATGAATATAGCAGCTCTTCTGAGCTGCTGTTCATGCTGAGTGAGAGGAGATGTTAAACGGTAACATCTGATGGCTAAAATATGCCAGCAAGTAAGAATGGTGCTTACAAGAATTAGAAGATCTCCAAGGTGAATGTACACTGTGGAAATAGGGATGTTTATGCCATATACGGCAATACATCAGGGCCACTGATTTACAGTGACCAAATAAGTCAAATTCAATTTTTATTAAATGGTATTCTGGAATTTTTACCAGTGCTATAAGAATTAAACTCTACAACGCTGTCCATTATTCTATGAAAACGACAAATGATTGGCCTCTATCTATATCTTAATAAAACTTTAATATCTCCATGCACAACCTAACTTCCTCTTGTCACGTTTTTGTCATACTTTCTGCATCTTTGTTTTACCATTATAAGTTCCTGTATCCACATTTATTATGGGTTTTTCCCAAATAAACTTGTTGAGCTTGGACAGAAATATCACAAATTTCACACCAACCCAATAGCCAAACAATGACAATGACATTGAAATCCATTTGCCACACAGTTTTTCCCATTTGCTTAATCTGTCGATATCCCTTTGTGACTTTATGCTTTCATCTACACTGCCTACAGGAGCGCCTACCTTTGGATATATGACTTTCTATGCCATCATCTCAGTTGTTAATAGATACAGTGAATAATTGAGCCCCTGACACAGATCCCTGTGGGACACCGCTAGTCACCTCCTGCCAATTTGAGTACCTGCCCATTATCCCGACTGCCTATCTCCTGCTGCTCAGCCAATTTCCTAACCAGGTGAATAATTTGTCCTCAGTTCCATGGGCTTCTACCTTAATTACTAGTCTCTTATGTGGGACTTAATCAAATGCCTCCTGGGAGTCCATATAAATAATATCCATACACATTCCCCTGTCCACTACTTTAGTCAACTCCTCAAAATATCCAATCAGGTTATTTCAGGCATGACCTACCTTACACAAATCCATACTGGCTCTCTCTGATCAACTGAAAATATTCGAGGTCTTCGGTCAACCTATCATTAATTATAGACTCTGGCAATTTCCTGACACCAGATATTAGGCTAACTGGTCTATAATTCGCTGGTTTCTCTCTCTCACCATTTTAAAATAGTGACGTGCACAATTTTCCAATCTAAAGGAACAGTTCCTGAATTGAGAGAACTTTGGAAGATTATAGTTAGGGCATCTGCAAAGTGTTTACCTACTTCCTTTAAAACCCTGGGTTGGAAACCATCTGGCTCTGGGGATTTGTCACTCTTTAGTGCCATTGCTTTCTTCATTACTGTTACTTTACTTCCGTTAATTTTATTGAGTATCTGTCCCCGATTCAATATTAGTTTCCTTGGGGTTTCCAGCTCTTCTACTACTGTAAATACCGACGCAAAGTAATTATTCAACATGTCCGCTATTTCCTTATTATCATTGGCAATATTACCACTTTCAGTTTTTATGAGCCAACATTGTTTCTGACTACCCTCTTTATCCTAATATAATTGTAAAAATTCTTTGTGTTGATTTTGATATCTCTCGCAAGTTTTTTTTCTTACTCCCTTTTTGTAGCTCTTACTATCTGTTTTGTGACCCTTTACTGTTTTTTGTATCTTTGCTATTCGCCAGGATCTATGCTTTAATTTTGCATTTTTTGTGATTTTTGTTTTAGTTTTATGCTGTTCAACACCTCTTTAGTCATCCATTGCTGTTTTTTGTGACAAGAAGTGCTCTTGCCCTTCAGGGATATAAACGGGTTCTGTATCACCTTGAATTCTTTTTTGAACATCTCCCCACTGGTCTTCTGTCTGTTTACCCATTAACAGATTAGCCCATTGAAGTCAGCCTTAAACAAACCTAGAATCTTAGTAGTTGTTTTGTGTTTCTCCCTTTCAAATGCTACGTTGAACTCGATCATGTTATGATCGCTATTGAATAAATGTTCACACACAGTTAGGCTGTTAACTAAATCTGGCTCATTACTCATTACTAAATCTAACATGTCCCCTTGTTTCCTCTAGGACATAGTGGCCTTGAAATTCCGGTAACACCATTCCCACGGGCAATCTGGTAAAATAAAGAAAAAAAATGCGCACTTACCTTTCTCTCTTGAACTTTCGATAGTGCGCGCGAAGCCTGTGACTTCTTTCGGAGTCTGTCCCCGCCGACAGGAGCTGTCAAAAGGAGCTGATTTACATAGGCCACACCCCGAATTTTATTTTACCTTTAATGCTGCAGCTGGTTTAGAGATCACTACAAGTCTTTGAAAGGTGAGATTTTTCAATGATTTTTTAATCTTTTAGAATAGTTTAAAGATTGTCTAATTTATTTTAAACACTTTAACAGTTTTAAAAGTTAATTAAAGCAATATAAAGACTTTAAAAATGTCTTGCATTTCTGAACGGGTCGTGGTTGTGCAGTGTGCAATAGCATGGCCAGCAAATAAAAAGTAGCAACTTCTAAACTGCATGTCCAAATGAAAGGAGGAGAAAATGTTTATAAGATTGATGGCCACAAAATTTCTGGTTTGGGGGAGGGTGTAAGTTGGCGGGGACAGGAATTGTTGGCTGGGTCGATGTATGACAACACACTGAAGAACATAACATAAGAATTAGGAACAGGAGTAGGCCATCTAGCCCCTCAAGCCTGCTCCGCCATTCAAAAAGATCATGGCTGATCTGGCCGTGGACTCAGCTCCACTTACCCGCCCTCTCCCCGTAACCCTTAATTCCCTTATTGTTTAAAAATCTATCTATCTGTGATTTGAATACATTCAATGAGCTAGCCTCAACTGCTTCCTTGGGCAGAGAATTCCACAGATTCATAACCCTCTGGGAGAAGACATTCCTTCTCAACTCGGTTTTAAATTGGCTCCCCTGTACTTTGAGGCTGTGCCCCCTAGTTCTAGTCTCCCTGACCAGTGGAAACAACCTCTCTGCCTCTATCTTGTCTATCCCTTTCATTATTTTAAATGTTTCTATAAGATCACCCCTCATCCTTCTGAACTCCAACGAGTAAAGACCCAGTCTACTCAATCTATCATCATAAGGTAACCCCCTCATCTCAGGAATCAGCCTAGTGAATCATCTCTGTACCCCCCTCCAAGGCTAGTATATCCTTCCTGAAATAAGGTGACCAAAACTGCATGCAGTACTCCAGGTGCTGCCTCACCAATACCCTGTACAGTTGCAGCAGGACCTCCCTGCTTTTGTACTCCATCCCTCTCGCAATGAAGGCCAACATTCCATTCGCCTTCCTGATTACCTGCTGTACCTGCAAACTAACTTTTTGGGATTCATGCACAAGGACTCCCAGGTCCCTCTGCACCGCAGCATGTTGTAATTTCTCCCCATTCAACTAATATTCCCTTTTACAGTTTTTTTTTCCAAGCTGGATGACCTCACATTTTCCAACATTGTATTCCATCTGCCAAACCTGAGCCCATTCGCTTAACCTATCTAAATGTCTTTGCAGCCTCTCTGTGTCCTCTACACAACCCGCTTTCCCACTAATCTTTGAGTCATCTGCAATTTTGTTACACTACACTCTGTCCCCTCTTCCAGGTCATCTATGTATATTGTAAACAGTTGTGGTCCCAGCACCAATCCCTGTGGCACACCACTAACCACCGATTTCCAACCTGAAAAGGACCCATTTATCCCAACTCTCTGCTTTCTGTTAGCCAGCCAATTCTCGATCCATGCTAATACATTTCCTCTGACTCCGCGTACCTTTATCTTCTGCAGTAACCTTTTGTGTGGCACCTTATCGAATGCCTTTTGGAAATCTAAATACACCACATACATCGGTACATCTCTATCCACCATGCTTGTTATATCCTCAAAGAATTTCAGTAAATTAGTTAAACATGATTTCCCTTTCATGAATCCATGCTGCATCTGCTTGATTGCACTATTCCTACCTAGATGTCCCGCTATTTCTTCCTTAATGATAGCTTCAAGCATTTTCCCCACTACGGATATTAAAGTAACCAGCCTATAGTTACCTGCCTTTTGTCTGCGCCCTTTTTTAAACAGAGGCATTACATTAGCTGCTTTCCAATCCGCTGGTACCTCCCCAAAATCCAGAGAATTTTGGTAGATTATAACGAATGCATCTGCTATAACTTCCACCATCTCTTTTAATACCCTGGGGGGCATTTCATCAGGACCAGGGGACTTGTCTACCTTGAGTCCCATTAGTCTGTCCAGTACTACCCCCCTAGTGATAGTGATTGTCTCAAGGTCCTCCCTTCCCACATTTCCATGTCCAGCAATTTCTGGCATGGTTTTTGTGTCTTCCACTGTGAAGACCGAAGCAAAATAATTGTTTAAGGTCTCGGCCATTTCCACATTTCCCATTATTAAATCCCCCTTCTCATCTTCTAAGGGACCAACATTTACTTTAGTCACTCTCTTCCGTTTTATATATCGGTAAAAGCTTTTACTATCCGTTTTTATGTTTTGCGCAAGTTTACTTTCGTAATCTATCTTTCCTTTCTTTATTGCTTTCTTAGTCATTCTTTGCTGTCGTTTAAAATTTTCCCAATCTTCTAGTTTCCCACTAACCTTGGCCACCTTATATGCATTGGTTTTTAATTTGATACTCTCCTTTATTTCCTTGGTTATCCACGGCTGGTTATCCCTTCTCTTACCGCCCTTCTTTTTCACTGGAATATATTTTTGTTGAGCACTATGAAAGAGCTCCTTAAAAGTCCTCCACTGTTCCTCAATTGTGCCACCGTTTAGTCTGTGTTCCCAGTCTACTTTAGACAACTCTGCCCTCATCCCACTGTAGTCCCCTTTGTTTAAGCATAGTACGCTCGTTTGAGACACTACTTCCTCACCCTCAATCTGTAATACAAATTCAACCATACTGTGATCACTCATTCCGAGAGGATCTTTTACTCGGAGATCGTTTATTATTCCTGACTCATTACACAGGACCAGATCTAAGATAGCTTGCTCCCTTGTAGGTTCTGTAACATACTGTTCTAAGAAACAATCCCGTATGCATTCTATGAATTCCTCCTCCAGGCTACCCCGTGCGATTTGATTTGACCAATCGATATGTAGGTTAAAATCCCCCATGATTACTGCCGTTCCTTTTTCACATGCCTCCGTTATTCCCTTGATTATTGTCCACCCCACCATGAAGTTATTATTTGGGGGCCTATAAACTACGCCCACCAGTGACTTTTTCCCCTTACTATCTCTAATCTCCACCCACAATGATTCAACATTTTGTTCATTAGAGCCAATATCATCTCTCACAACTGCCCTGATATCATCCTTTATTAACAGAGCTACCCCACCTCCTTTCCCTTCTTGTCTATCCTTCCAAATTGTCAGATACCCCTGTATGTTTTATCCCCAGTCTTGGCCACCCTGCAACCACGTTTCTGTAATGGCCACCAAATCATACCCATTTGTAATGATTTGTGCTGTCAACTCATTTACTTTATTTCGAATGCTGTGTGCGTTTAAGTAGAGTGTTTTAATACTAGTTTTTAAACCATGATTTTTAGTTTTGACCCCTCCTGCAGCCCCTTTATATTCATACATATTGTCCCTTCCTATCACCTTGTGGTTTACACCTACCCCAGTGCTACACTGCTCTGTTGCCTCCTGCCTTTTGCTTTCTTTCTTGGGGTCCTGTTCATCTGAGCTCTCACTAGCTCAGAGCCCTCTCCTGGGTTCCGAATACTCCTCGCATTGAGGCACTGAGCTTTCACGCTTGCCTTTTTATTACACTTTGACTCTTTAGAATTTTGCTGTATAGTGGCCCTTTTTGTTTTTTGCCTTGGGTTTCTCTGCCCTCCACTTTTACTCATCTCCTTTCTGTTTTTAGCTTCTGTCTCCATTTTGTTTCCCTCTGTCTCCCTGCATTGGTTCCCATCCCCCTGCCATATTAGTTTAACTCCTCCCCAACAGCATGAGCAAACACTCCCCCTAGGACATTGGTTCCGGTCCTGCCCTCCTAGTGCAGCAGCATACAAATGACGGAATTAGAATGGGATGACAGCACTTGTCTTAAATTCCAAAACTCCTGCCCTCCCATCCGTTTGAGAAGCTGAGCCTCTATGTAAATGGTGCAGTTTGTCGGGACCCATTCTCCAAGGTGGAATTAGAAACATAGAAACATAGACATAGAAACATAGAAAATAGGTGCAGGAGTAGGCCATTCGGCCCTTCTAGCCTGCACCGCCATTCAATGAGTTCATGGCTGAACATTCAACTTCAGTACCCCATTCCTGCTTTCTCGCCATACCCCTTGATCCCCCGAGTAGTAAGGACCTCATCTAACTCCTTTTTGAATATATTTAGTGAATTGGCCTCAACAACTTTCTGTGGTAGAGAATTCCACAGGTTCAGCACTCTCTGGGTGAAGAAGTTCCTCCGCATCTCGGTCCTAAATGGCTTACCCCTTATCCTTAGACTGTGACCTCTGGTTCTGGACTTCCCCAACATTGGGAACATTCTTCCTGCATCTAACCTGTCTAACCCCGTCAGAATTTTAAATGTTTCTATGAGGTCCCCTCTCATTCTTCTGAACTCCAGTGAATACAAGCCCAGTTGATCCAGTCTTTCTTGATAGGTCAGTCCCGCCATCCCGGGAATCAGTCTGGTGAACCTTCGCTGCACTCCCTCAATAGCAAGAATGTCCTTCCTCAGGTTAGGAGACCAAAACTGTACACAATACTCCAGGTGTGGCCTCACCAATGCCCTGTACAACTGTAGCAACACCTCCCTGCCCCTGTACTCAAATCCCCTTGCTATGAAGGCCAACATGCCATTTGTTTTCTTAACCGCCTGCTGCACCTGCATGCCAACCTTCAATGACTGATGTACCATGACACCCAGGTCTCTTTGCACCTCCCCTTTTCCTAATCTGTCACCATTCAGATAATAGTCTGTCTCTCTGTTTTTACCACCAAAGTGGATAACCTCACATTTATCCACATTATACTTCATCTGCCATGCATTTGCCCACTCACCTAACCTATCCAAGTCGCTCTGCAGCCTCACAGCATCCTCCTCGCAGCTCACACTGCCACCCAACTTAGTGTCATCCGCAAATTTGGAGATACTACATTTAATCCCCTCATCTAAATCATTAATGTACAGTGTAAACAGCTGGGGCCCCAGCACAGAACCTTGCGGTACCCCACTAGTAACTGCCTGCCATTCTGAAAAGTACCCATTTATTCCTACTCTTTGCTTCCTGTCTGACAACCAGTTCTCAATCCATGTCAGTACACTACCCCCAATCCCATGTGCTCTAACTTTGCACATCAATCTCTTGTGTGGGACCTTGTCGAACGCCTTCTGAAAGTCCAAATATACCACATCAACTGGTTCTCCCTTATCCACTCTACTGGAAACATCCTCAAAAAATTCCAGAAGATTTGTCAAGCATGATTTCCCTTTCACAAATCCATGCTGACTTGGACCTATCATGTCACCTCTTTCCAAATGCACTGCTATGACATCCTTAATAATTGATTCCATCATTTTACCCACTACCGATGTCAGGCTGACCGGTCTATAATTCCCTGTTTTCTCTCTCCCTCCTTTTTTAAAAAATGGGTTTACATTGGCTACCCTCCACTCCATAGGAACTGATCCAGAGTCAATGGAATGTTGGAAAATGACTGTCAACGCATCCACTATTTCCAAGGCCACCTCCTTAAGTACTCTGGGATGCAGTCCATCAGGCCCTGGGGATTTATCGGCCTTCAATCCCATCAATTTCCCCAACACAATTTCCCGGCTAATAAGGATTTCCCTCAGTTCCTCCTCCTTACTAGACCCCCCGACCCCTTTTATAACTGGAAGGTTGTTCGTGTCCTCCTTCGTGAATACCGAACCAAAGTACTTGTTCAATTGGTCCGCCATTTCTTTGTTCCCCGTTATGACTTCCCCTGATTCTGACTGCAGGGGACCTACGTTTGTCTTTACTAACCTTTTTCTCTTTACATATCTATAGAAACTTTTGCAATCCGTCTTAATGTTCCCTGCAAGCTTCTTCTCAAACTCCATTTTCCCTGCCCTAATCAAACCCTTTGTCCTCCTCTGCTGAGTTCTAAATTTCTCCCAGTCCCCAGGTTCGCTGCTATTTCTGGCCAATTTGTATGCCACTTCCTTGGCTTTAATACTATCCCTGATTTCCCTTGATAGCCACGGTTGAGCCATCTTCCCTTTTTTATTTCTATGCCAGACAGGAATGTACAATTGTTGTAGTTCATCCATGCGGTCTCTAAATGTCTGCCATTGCCCATCCACAGTCAACCCCTTAAGTATCATTCGCCAATCCAGCCCAGCCAATTCACGCCTCATACCTTCAAAGTTAGCCTTCTTTAAGTTCTGGACCATGGTCTCTGAATTAACTGTTTCATTCTCCATCCCAATGCAGAATTCCACCATATTATGGTCACTCTTCCCCAAGGGGCCTCGCACAACGAGATTGCTAATTAATCCTCTCTCATTACATAACACCCAGTCTAAGATGGCCTCCCTCCTAGTTGGTTCCGCGACATATTGGTCTAAAAAACCATCCCTTATGCACTCCAGAAAATCCTCCTCCACCGTATTGCTTCCAGTTTGGTTAGCCCAATCTATGTGCATATTAAAGTCACCCATTATAACTGCTGCACCTTTATTGCACGCACCCCTAATTTCCTGTTTGATGCCCTCCCCAACATCACTACTACTGTTTGGAGGTCTGTACACAACTCCCACTAACGTTTTTTGCCCTTTGGTGTTCTGCAGCTCTACCCATATAGATTCCACATCATCCAAGCTAATGTCCTTCCTAACTATTGCCTTAATCTCCTCCTTAACCAGCAATGCTACCCCACCTCCTTTTCCTTTT
Organism: Pristiophorus japonicus; assembly: GCF_044704955.1. NCBI lineage: Eukaryota > Metazoa > Chordata > Chondrichthyes > Pristiophoridae > Pristiophorus > Pristiophorus japonicus. Next base: position 343,114,467 of record NC_091978.1, on the reverse strand, counting down.
ATTCTATCCTTCCTGAATGTTGAATACCCCTGGATGTTGAGTTCCCAGCCCTGCTCATCCTGGAGCCACGTCTCCGTAATCCCAATCACATCATATTTGTTAACATCTATTTGCACAGTTAATTCATCCACCTTATTGCGGATACTCCTTGCATTAAGACACAAAGCCTTTAGGCTTGTTTTTTTAACACCCTCTGTCCTTTTAGAATTTTGCTGTACAATGGCCCTTTTTGTTCTTTGCCTTGGGTTTCTCTGCCCTCCACTTTTCCTCATCTCCTTTCTGTCTTTTGTTTTTGCCTCCTTTTTGTTTCCCTCTATCTCCCTGCATTGGTTCCCATCCCCTTGCCATATTAGTTTAACTCCTCCCCAACAGCACTAGCAAACACTCCCCCGAGGACATTGGTTCTGATTCTGCCCAGGTGCAGACCGTCCGGATTGTACTGGTCCCACCTCCCCCAGAACCGGTTCCAATGCCCCAGGAATTTGAATCCCTCCCTGCTGCACCATTGCTCAAGCCACGTATTCATCTGAGCTATCCTGCGATTCCTACTCTGACTAGCACGTGGCACTGGTAGCAATCCCGGGATTACTACTTTTGAGGTCCTACTTTTTAATTTAGCTGTTTGAAAGTACGCTGTTCAACTGAGACTGTTTGTGGAAACTTTTGGCCATGTTTTGGGACTCACTACAACTGCTGGAAAGCCTTTGCACTATTATTCTCAAGAAGCCATCCTCTATATTCTGCACTACCCTTGGAAAGCATTCTATCTCAACACAATTACTGAGCTAGGCACTGAGTGTCTGACTTTCCAAGCTGCAATAGACAACACGGTACCTCAAATGTTATAAAAGTTGGAAGATTTGAATCTCTCATTACTTTGAGAGGAAGCTGCTTGTTTCCATTGCCTGCTGTTTATTTAGTTTATGTTAAGCTTTTATTCTGCAGAACTCCTCAGCATCGACTGACTGCTGCTTATGCTGAAGGCTATTGAGCTGTTTGAAGCAAAGTTTCAGATAGATGAGCACAGAATGCAGGCTATACGCCTGCTTTATCTCGCGCAGAACATTCGTGCCCTATCCCTGGGCAGTAGATCTCTAAAAGTTGGAATTTTGCGCGAGAATTCATTGCACGGGCATGACCTGTCAAACTCCAACTGGACAGGTCGGAAAAGCCGGTTTTCAGCGCATGCGCATTGTGCACTGAAAAACGGCTTTTCCGATGCCTTCCCGGGTCCTTAGAAACTTCCAACGGACTCGGGACATCGGAATTTCAGAGCCAATGTTGTAGAAAGCTATTCTAGACGCAGTCAATAAACTCACTACCTTTCTGAAAGATGCTCGTCTGCTTATCCCAATCTATACAAAAGTTAAAATCCCCGATTAAAATCACTCTGCCTTTGCTACACACTTATCTGATCTCTGCATTTATACAATCTAGCACTTCGCAGCTGCTACCAGTGGCCCTACACACAACTCCCACTACTGTCTAAATCCTTTCCCATTTTTTTATTCTACCCATAAAGTCTCCATTGCCTGCTTACCTCTTGTTATATCCTCTCTTATCATTGAAGTGATTTCATCCTTAATCACTAAAGCTACTCTTCCCCCTCTGGCATTTTTCCAATATTTCTTATCGACCTTATAACCTGGTATATTTAGTTCCCAGTCCTGACCATCTAGCAACCATGTCTCAGTTATGGCTACCATGTCATACCCTCCAATTTGAATTTGCGCCTGCAGTTCATTCAATTTATTCCTTATACTCCATGCGTTTGTATAAAGACTGCTTATTTGGACCACACACCCTATCCTGTCCTTCAGCTCTAATATTTTACTCACTTGTTTCTTATTTTCTTCTTCTGGTTTAATCACTTTACAACTTTTAGTTTTCCCTTTATATGTAGTGGCTAAAGCACAATTTCTTACTGTTACTCTACTCTCTTCCCTTTCGTTTGCCTTTGTGAACTACTATTTGTACTACAATTTCACCTGAGCCCCTCCCCCCACCCCTATTTACTAGTTTAAAGTCCCAGTAACTGCCCTATTTATCCTTTTCGCTAGGACCCTGGTCCCAGACCAGTTTAGGTGGAGCCCGTACCATGTAATTCTCGACCTATAATTCTATATAGGTCGAGAATTACATCTCCAATATTATTAAAGCAAATTCTAGCCCTTATATCCCTTTTATACAATATATCCTCCAACTTTCTGTGAGCAACACAACAGGAGACTACATAGAATTACATAGAATGTACAACACTGAAACTGATCATTCAGCCCAACTGCTCTATACGAGTGTTTATGCTCCACACAAGCCTCCACCCACCCCTCTTCATCTATTCCTATCAGCATAACCTTTTATTCCTTTCTCCCTCATCTAAATTCCCCTTAAATGCATTTACGTTATTTGCTCACTCCTTGTGGTAGCAAGTTCCACATTCTAACCACTCTCTGGGTAAAGAAGTTCCTCCTGAATTCCCTATAGGATTTATTGGTGACGATCTTATATTTATATGATATATATTTATATCAACTACATATATTATCCATGTATGTACTTTTTATCCCTTACTATTTGAAAACTGAAGATACAAGGAAGATGATATACAAGATGTACAAGTCAGAGGTACGTATCCGATATTTAACTGTATGGGATTTAGCTGCACTGGGAAATGGTTCTGGACTTTCGTAAGGTTGGAGAACATTTTGGATGGAGCTGAACTGAGGTGGGGGCCTGGGGTCTGCGGCTTGGAAGCATGCAAGGGGACACCTTTGGTCTGGCAGTGCAGGAGTAATCTGGGTTTTAGCACACAACTACATTACAACTCCCAGAATTCAAGTTATGATGCCTCACGCCTTTGACAAGTGAACACTATCATATTTAAAGTGGGGCAAAGCACATAACACTGCAAAGTTTTTCCCAAAAGACCTCCATCCCAGTCTTGGCTCAAGGGATGCCTATACTCCCACCCGCAGCATCAGTAACATCACTCTGTGTCTCAGGCCTCAGACTTGTCATTCCCAAATGTTAGATAGAAGAATCCAACCCCTTTCCATCCCTGCTTCAATTTGAGCCTTACACCTTGCTCCAGCTCCTACTTTCCCCATCTACTCTGCTCCCTGTATTGTATTCATCGTTGTTATATATGTATACTTGTATTTACTCTGTACAGCCACCAGAGGGCTCATCCCCCGGAGTCCCAAGGGAAACCATAATCCCTTGGGAGGAAAGGTATTTAAGGAGGCTTCACACGTTGGAGAGGCACTCTGGAGACCTGCAATAAAAGACTAAAGTCACAGTTTACTTTGAGCTCACAGTATTCATTCTGACTCTTTCTCCATACACAACAACTGGCGATGAGATACAGATAGCGAACCCAAAGATGCAGAGAACAGTGGGCATCCTGGAGAAATTCGAAAGGGAGATGATTGGGAAACTTTTATGGAGCGACTCGACCAATACTTCGTGGCCAACGAGCAAGATGGGGAAGAGAGTGCTGCCAAACGAAGGGCGATCCTCCTCACCGTCTGTGGGGCATCAACGTATGGCCTCATGAAGAATCTGCTCACTCCAGCGAAACCCACGGAGAAATCGTATGATGATTTGAGCACACTGGTCCGAGAGCATTTGAAACCGAAGGAAAGCGTTCTGATGGTGAGGTACCGGTTCTACACCTGAAGGCCAGGAAGTGCTGAGTTATGTCGCCAAGCAAAGATGCCTTGCAGGACATTGCGAATTTGAAGGACATTTGGAGCATATGCTCAGAGATGTTTTTGTACTTGGCATTGGCCACGAAACCATACTTCTCAAACTTTTGACTGTAGAGATCCCAACCTTGAGTAAGGCCTTAGCGATAGCCAAGGCGTACATTGCCACCAGTGACAATACGAAGCAAATCTCTCGACACACACGTGCTGCTACAAATACTGTGAACAAAGTGATGTTGTTTTCGAATCATAATGTACAGAGCAGGTCACACATACCTGCAGCTACACTTCTGCAGATGTCTCAGGGTCCACCATCAAGGATGATGAGTGCAAAGCCATTAACACTTTGTTGGCGCTGCGGGGGTGATCATCATTTCCATTCATGCCGATTCAAAGAGTACGTTTGCAAGGGCTGTGGAACAATGGGACACCTCCAACGAGTGTGCAGGCAGGCTGCAAAGCCTGTTAAACCTGCAAGCCACCATGTTGCAGAGGAGTACAGATCCATGGAGGATCACGACGGACCAGAGCCTCAGATCGAGGAGGCAGAGGTACATGGGGTGCACACATTCACCACAAATTGTCTCCTGATAATGCTGAATGTTGAACTAAATGGACTCCCAGTGTCAATGGAGCTGGACATGGGCGCGAGCAAGTCCATCATGGACAGAAAGACTTTCGAAAGGTTGTGGTGCAACAAGGCCTCAAGGCCAGAGTTAACTTCAGTTTGCATGAAATTAAGAACTTACATGAAAGAACTGATTCCTGTAATCGGCAGAGCTACTGTAAAGGTCTCCTTCGATGGAGTGGTGCACAAGCTACCACTCTGGGTGGTATCGGATGATGGTCCCACGCTGCTCGGCAGGAGCTGGCTGGGAAAGATACGCTGGAACTGGGACGATGTCCGAGCGCTATCGCCCGCTGACGACACTTTGTGTGCCCAGGTCGTAAACAAATTTCCTTTGCTGTTCGAACCAGGCATCGGGAAATTCCAAGGAGCAAAAGTGCAGATCCACCTAATTCCGGGAGCGCGACCCATCCATTACAAAGCGAGAGCAGTACCATACATATGGAGATCGAGCTAGACCGGATGCAAAGCGAGGGGATCATTTCGCCAATCGAGTTCAACGAGAGGGCCAGTCCTATCGTCCCAGTCCTCAAGGGAGACGGCACTGTCAGAATCTGTGGCAATTACAATGTAACTATCAATCGTTTCTCCCTGCAGGACCAATACCCACTACCAAAGGCCGAAAACCTCTTTGCAACGCTGGTGGGAAGAAAGACGTTCACAAAGCTGGATCTGACTTCAGCCTACATGACGCAAGAACTGGAGGAATCATCGAAGGCCCTCACCTGCATCAACACGCATAAAGCTCTTTTTGTTTATAACAGAGGCCTATTTGGAATCCAATCGTCAGCGGCGATATTCCAGAAAAGCTTACTGAAGTTGGTCCCGCACACCGTGGTCTTTCAGGATGACATCTTGGTCACAGGTCGGAACACAGTCGAGTCTCTGCAGAACCTGGAGGAGGTTCTTAGTCGAGTCAACCGTGTGGGGCTCAGGTTAAAATGCTCCAAGTGCTTTTTCCTGGCACCTGAAGTGGAGTTCTTGGGAAGGAGGATTGCGGCAGACGGCATCAGGCCCACCAACGCGAAGACGGCGGTAATCGAGAATGCACCGAGGCCACAGAATGTGACGGAGTTGCGGTTGTTTCTGGGACTCCTGAACTACTTTGGTAACTTCTTACCGCGTCTCAGCACACTATTAGAACCACTGCATGTCTTACTCCGAAAAGGGAATGAATGGATTTGGGGCAAAAGCCAACAAAATGCCTTTGTAAAAGCGAGAAAATTGTTATGCTCAAACAAATTGCTTGTGTTGTATGAAGCATGTAAGCGTTTGGTACTAGCATGTGATGTGTCGTCATATGGTGTCGGGTGTGTATTGCAACAAACTAATGATTTTGGGAAACTGCAACCGGTTGCTTATGCATCCAGGAGTCTGTCTAAGGCTGAGAGAGCCTACAGCATGATTGAAAATAAAGCGTTAGCGTGTGTCTATGGGATAAAGAAAATGCATCAATACCTGTTTGGGCTAAAATTCGAATTGGAAACTGATCATAAGCCACTTATATCCCTATTCTCCGATAGTAAAGGGATAAATACCAATGCATCGGCCCGCATCCAGAGATGGGCGCTCACGTTGTCCGCATACAACTATGCCATTCGCCATGAGCCAGGCACAGAAACCATTGCCGATACTTTCAGTAGGCTGCCTTGCCCACCATGGGGGTGGAAATGGCACAGCCCACAGATCTAACCATGGTTATGGAAGCATTTGAGAGTGAGCATTCACCCGTCACTGCCCGGCAGATCAAAACCTGGACAAGCCAGGACCCCTTATTATCTCTAGTCAAAAGCTGTGTGCTTCATGGGAGCTGATCCAGTATCCCAGTGGAAATGCAGGAAGAGATAAAGCCGTTCCAACGGCGCAAAGATGAAATGTCTACACAGGCAGACTGCCTTCTGTGGGGCAATCGAGTAGTGGTCCCCAAGAAGGCAGAGACACCTTAATTAATTACCTCCACAGTAACCACCCTGGCATCATAATGATGAAAGCGATAGCCAGATCCCACGTGTGGTGGCCTGGTATCGATGCGGACTTAGAGTCCTGCGTTCACAGATGTAATACATGCTTGCAGTTAAGTAATGTATCCAGGGAGACACTGCTAAGTTTATGGTCTTGGCCCACCAAACCGTCGTCTAGGGTACACGTCGACTATACAGGCCCATTCTTGGGAAAAATGTTCCTTGTGGTTGTAGACGCATACTCCAAGTGGATTGAACGTGAGATAATGTTTGGCACGCACAGCCTATCCGATGTCCTGGTTAGCGACAACGGGCCAGGTTTTACCAGTGCTGAGTTCAAAGAATTCATGACCCGTAACGGGATCAAACATGTCACATCTGCCCCGTTTAAACCAGTGTCCAATGGTCAGGCAGAGAGAGAGCAGTGCAAACCATCAACCAAGCTTGAAGAGGGTAATGGAAGGCTCACTGCAGACTCGCCTATCCCGAGTCCTGCTTAGCTACCGCACGAGACCCCACTCACTCATTGGGATCCCACCTGCTGAACTGCTCATGAAAAGAGCACTTAAGACAAGACTCTCGTTAGTTCACCCTGATCTACATGAACAGGTATAGAGCAGGCGGCTTCAGCAATGTGCATACCATAATAGCGCAAATGTATCAAGCGAGATTGAAATCAATGATCCTGTATTTGTATTAAATTAAGGACAAGATCCCAAGTGGCTTCCCGGCACTGTCATGGCCAAAGAGCAGGATGTTTCGGGTCAAACTTTCAAATGGACTCATTCACCGGAAACACTTGGACCAAACAAAACTCAGATTCACAGACTACCCTGAGCAACCCACCTTGGACCTTACTTTTTATGATCCCCCAACATACACACCAGTGGCAACCGGCACCATGGTTGAGCATTAAGCAGAACCCATCATCCACAGCAGCCCAGCAGGGCTCAACACCCCAGGTAGCCCAGCAAGGCCAGCTGCCCAGCAGCCCAGCGAGGGCCCAACAAATGATTCAACAACACTAGCTTTCACACCGAGACAATCAACCAGGGCAAGAAGGGCCCCAGATCGACTCACATTGTAAATAGATACACTATTGACTTTGTAATGTCTCTCAGCTTGTAATGTTAGTAGTTCCACACTGTGGATGTGGACGTATAGTGTACTGCAACTGCATAGTTAATAATAAACAGAACCAGGCAGATTCCAGAGGCTTCCGAGAGAGAGCTGCTTGCCATGTTGGAAGCTGTGTGTGCTTGTGCCCTGTGAATATATCACATTTGGCGAATGAGATGGGATTTTTTGGATGATTTAATGTTGAAATTTTGTTGGGGAAGGATTCAGCCAGCCGACAGAGAGACTTTGGAAGTTTCTGTCTTTGGAAAAAGCTACAAAATCTGAGGTAAAATACAGCACATGGTGTGAACAGCTAGAGATTAAAATGGCAGGTGTAATCGGACATTTGGGGGAATATAGACACAACCGGGAACATTTTAAAGCATATGTGGATCGGCTAGAAATGTATTTCACTGCAAATAACATAATTGAAGTTACAAACAATGCAGTCCAAAACCGAGCTGTGTTGGAACGTAAGAAAGCGATCTTCTTATCGGAGGCGGGTCCGACATTGTATGAAACCTTTGTAAATCAGCTTGTGCCTGACGAGCCAAAGGACACAATGCTTAAAGAGATTTTAACGAAGCTGGAGCAGCACTATAACCCCAAACCGTTAGAAATTGCTGAAAGCTATCGTTTTGGGATTCGGAATGAAAAGTCTGATTTAAGTATCAGTGATTACATCGTAGCATTAAAAAAGCTATCGATGCACTGTAATTTTGGAAACTTTCAAAACTGAGCATTACGGGATCGTTTTGTTTGTGGGGTGAAAAATGATGCAATCAGAAGGAAGTTATTGATGACGGATGACTTGACTTTTGAGATTGCTTGTCAGACAGCGAGGTCGATGAGCATGGCCGAACAATATTCCCGAGAATTAAATAATGATGACGGTCGTCAGTCAACCGAGGTAAATCACCTGCAGGTTCAAAGTAAAAGACGGTGGGGGCCCAAAGTCTCAGAAACTGGAAATTCTAACAGAGCATCGAAGTCGTGCTATAGGTGCCTGGGACAACACATTGCTCAAAGTTGTCCATACGTGAAGGCAGAGTGTTTCTTCTGCAGAAAGACTGGGCATCTTGCGAAGGCATGCCGACTGAAGGGTAAACCAGCTTTCAAAGCTATGAGTAGAAATCCCAAGAGACTACATAGAATGGAAGAACAACAACAGGACAAGGAGAGATTAGAGTTACACGTCATCAGGAGCACGAGATTAACGGACAGCGATTCGGAAAGCATCAAAATCCACATAGATGTTGCGGGATTCAAGACACCAATGGAAATTGACATGGGTGCATCGATGAGTGTAGTACCGGAGTCGCTGTACCTCGACAAATTGCGTGATTTCCAACTGGAGAAATCCAAGATAGAGCTGCGAGGCTACTCGGGAGAGAAAATTCCTGTGAAAGGTTGTATCACCGTATCTGTGAAGTATAAAGATCAATTGCAGAACTTGCCTCTAATAGTAGTGAAAGGAGACAAGCCTGCCTTACTAGGAAGAAATTGGTTGAGCTCACTGAAGCTGGATTGGAGTAAGATTTTCTGTGTGGAAACGAGATTTTCATCAACGGATGAGGTTATCAAGAAGTATCGAAGGTGTTCTGTGAAACGGACAGTCCGATCCAAGGCTTCAAGGCGAGTGTCAGGGTACAGAAGGATGCTAGATTGGTTTACTACAAGCTACGTTCTGTACCATATGCACTCAAGGAGAAAGTTGAGCAAGAACTCAAAAGACGAAAGACTGAGAGCATTATTCGGACGATAGATCAATATAGTTGAGCTACACCCATTGTTGTTGTACAGAAGTCCGATGGCAAGGTAAGATTGTGTGGTAATTATAAAGTAACTGTAAACCAGGTTCTAGAGGGGAAGGTCCCCAATACATTGCCAAATATAGAAGATTTGTTCACAACACTGACAGGTGGTCAGATCTTGTCAAAACTGGACCTTACGAATGCCTACTTACAGCTTGAACTAGATGAAGAGTCCAAGTCATGTTTGACTATAAGTACTCATCTCGGACTATATCAATTTAATAGGCTACTGTTTGGAGTGTCTTCCACCCCTGCCATATTCCAAGGGTTAATGAACCAGATTTTGCAAGGTATTGAAAGAGTAGTCTGTTATTTGGATGACATACTAATTTCAGCACCAAATAGGCAAATTCATAATAATATATTGAATGAAGTCCTCAAATGGCTAGAGAAGCACAGAGTACGCGTGTCTGCTCGTAAGTGTGAGTTATTTAAAAATTCAGTGGAGTACTTATGGTACAGAGTAGACAAAGATGATTTGCATCCAACCATAGAAAAATTGGATGCAATTAGAAATGCACCCACTCCCGGGAATGTCACTGAACTTCAATCATTCTTGGGTCTTTTGAACTATTATAGGAAGTTCCTACCAAATTTGTCTACAGTATTACATCCACTGAATGAACTATTGAAAAAACAGGTCTATTGAAAGTGGTCAAAAGAATGCGATACAGCATTCAAGGTGTGTAAAAGCAAATTGATAGAGAGCACCCTGTTAGTTCACTATGACATATCGAAGGAGATTAAGTTAGCATGTGATGCCTCTCCGTATGGAGTTGGGGCAGTAATCTCTCATGAATCATGCAGTGGGGAGGAGAGACCAATTGCTTTTGCTTCACGCACTCTCAGTGCCAGTGAGAGTAAGTATGCGCAAATTGAAAGGGAAGCTTTGGCATTAATTTTTGGGGTCAAGAAGTTTCACAAATACTTGTATGGTCGTAAATTTACCATTGTTACGGACCATAAGCCCCTAACAGCAATCCTCCATCCAAAATCCCCAGTTCCAACATTAGCTGCAGCCCGAATGCAGAGATGAGCTTTGATTTTGCAGCATAGACATATGACTTTGAATTCAGATGATCAGCTGATCACAGTAATGCTGGTGCAATGTCTAGATTGCCTTCCCCATCACAAGTTACACCTGATAGGGAAGAAGTGTTTTATTTTTCATACATTGATGAACTGCCAGTCACAGCTGAAGAGATTGGTAGAGCAACCAAACGTGACTCAGTAATGTCAAACGTGTATGAGTACATTGCAAATGGATGGCCAAACCAGGTAACAGACAAAGATACACATCCATTCTTCATTTGTAGGAATGAATTATCAGTCGATAAAGATTGTATCATGTGGGGTGCAAGAGTGGTTATACCAAATAAATTCAGGTCCAAATTATTAGGAGACGTCCATGACCAGCACCTGGGAATGTGCTTGACCAAGAGTTTTGCACGCAGTTATTTATGGTGGCCAGGTCTTGAAAAGATATAGAGTATTTCGTGAGTCAGTGTAGGACATGTCAATCGGTAAGCAAGCAACCACCATCAGTACCATTACAGCCATGAAAATGGCCTCCCAGGGTGTGGCAAAGGCGACATATTGATTTTGCTGAGTTAGAAGGACAACAATTGTCCATTGTGATTGATAGCCATTCGAAGTGGGATGAGGTATTTCCAATGTGGAAAATAACAACAAGTAAAACATTGGACATTTTACAAAAATTATTTTCTGCATTTGGCCTCCCTGAAGAAATTGTTTCGGATAATGGACTTCAATTTCGTTCAGAAGAATTTGCACAATTCATGAGCAAAAATGGTGTGAAACATACCAATGTTCCACCATACGATCCTGCTTCGAATGGTGTAGCAGAGCGCACTGTAAAAATTGTAAAACGTGCCCTCATAAAACAAATATTAGATCTAAATCCAAGGAAACGACAGTTGTCATTGGATCACAAGTTAGCTAATTTTTTGATTACATATCGAAATACTCCTCATACGACTACTGGTAGAACACCAGCAGAGTTGTTTCTCAAACGACAGCCACGAACCAGATTCTCGTTGTTAAAACCAAATTTGGCACAGGCTGTAGTAGAGACACAATTAAGACAGAAAGAGAATCATGATAGAGGTAGAGTAAATGAGAGAAGTGTGAAATTAAACCAGAAGGTGAGAGTGAAGAACCATCACCATAAATGGTTAAAGTGGTTACCAGGAAGAGTGGTGAAGATATGTGGTCCTCGCACATATTTGGTAAAGTTGTTTGATAATGGGCAGGTTTGGTTTGTTCATATTGATCATATTTTACCTACAGACATGGAAGGAGTTGAAGGTGGGAATGATTCAATTATTTCTGACTCATCAGATAGTTTTGATACACCAGTAGCAAATCCTAAATCCAATGTACTGGAAACAAATCCAGGAGAGAATCAGAATGAAAGTCTGAGTCCGAGTCAGGAAAACAAAGAGCCTGAAGTTAGAGTGAGTTCAAATGAAAATCAAGGAAATTCCGTGGAGGAAAACATTCCTCAGGATGAGCCTCGAATGAGTTTAGATTTGACACCATGTTTGGAAGGTTCTGTTCGAGAGCAAAGGTATCCTCTTCGAAACAGAAAACAAGTGGTAAAGTTAAATTTCTAAATATGAAAAAAAAATGTATATCCTGTGTTATGTATAACATAAAAGTTATGTGTGATGTTTGGTATAATAACTTCTTCATTAAGGAGGGAGAAGTGCAATGTCTGTAAGCTTGTAATGTTTGTAGCTCCACACTGTGGATGTGAACGTATTATGTACTGCAACTGCATAGTTAATAATAAAGAGAACCAGGCAGATTCCGGAGGCTTCCGGGAGAGAGCTGCCTGCCATGTTGGAAGCTCTGTGTAGCTTGTGCCCTGTGAATATATCACAGGCTTTGGCGAGGGCGGGGGGAGTGTTGTTATATATGTAAACTTGTATTTACTCTGTACAGCCACCAGAGGGCTCATGCCCTGGATTCCCAAGGGATCTCATAATCCCTTGGGACCACAGGTATTTAAGGAGGCTTCATAGGTTCGAGAGGCACTCTGGAGACCTGCAATAAAAGACTAAAGTCACACTTCACAGTGTACAGTCTGACTCTTTCTCCATAGACAATAATCATCTTTATGTTTCATTCACCACCTGGTTGCACCAGTCCCTGGCCTACATCCCTAGGCTATTCATGAAAAGTGCCGTGGGAGCTCTATTAGTTTCTGTTAAGCATGCAGCCAAATACTTAAAATCCTAAATCGTCATCTCTCTTATTCATTCTTGCCATTCAAACATTGATTTATCTTACACTGCCCATTAGGTGGCACTTTTAAGGGTGTGTGTGGTGTGTGTGTATGTGTGTGTGTGTGGTCACTATGAGGTGGTCAGATTCCCATCTGACCAACTTGAGCGCTTTTGAATCGCTCCCCTCCCCTTGGGTTCTGTTCTCTGGATTTATTTGGGGGGTGTGACAAAAGTGCATAGGATGCTGGTTTGATGCAAGGAACTTTGGTTTTATTACAGTCAGGGTAATACAGGGTAATACTCTAGTCAGAAAATACACGGCCAAACTTACAATCACTCTAATAAAGAACAATACAAGGAAAGTTACAAGGTCAAACTTATAATCACTCTAATAAAATACCATACACTACACATTCAAAGGAGGTTGCAGTAAAATTATACCTCCCACCTCCCAATACCTAATTCTAGCTAGGTTAGACTCCAGGGCAGGCAGGGACATATGCTTACCAATCCTTTTGATAGTTAATGGTAGATGGTGATGTTCTTCCTTCCTTCACGACTTCAAGACTTCGAGATTGGAGAGTCTCTCCCCTCTCTCATCACTCTCTTCTCTCTCTTTCCTCTCTCTCCTCTCTTTCTTCTCTCTCTCCTCTCTCTCTCTCCTCTCTCTCCTCTCTCTCCTCGCTCTCCTTTCTCTCCTCACTCCTCTCTCTCTCCGCTCTCTACTCTCTCTTTTCTCTCTTCTCTCTCCTTTCTCTCCTCTCTCTCTCCTCTCTCTAACCTCTGTTCAAAACAGTGGCCAGTTATACGATTTCAGTGTTCTAATCTTGCTGCCCAATCTGTTCACAATCCTTTGTTTAATTTTGGCGGGCTTTGTTCTTCTTTGTAATAATTTGTCGGGCTCGTTAAAGTTGATATGTCTTGGCTGGGTTGATGTTCGAAAACTGTTTCCTGATGGAAATATTAGTTTGGCAATTGCAATGTTGTTTTGTGCTTAGTCTTTCGCGTAGAGACTGGATTGGGCCTCTTTGTAATGCATATGCTGAAATGATTCATCCAGACCCATGTTGATGGGGAGCTATCTCTGGGTGATACTGTGATGATAATGTCTCTTATGGAGGAAGATTGCCAAATACTCATTCTTCCAGACAGGTTAACTCAGTCCTCACACCCAGACAGTTCCAATAATCAAGTGGGCTTCTTTTGTTCCCTAGGTCCGCCCACAGGCTTGAATTTGTCTTGTAAAAGTTCATAATTCTATTAAAATTTGTAGTTTCTTCCATAAGCACTTTAGAGTTCCAAACTTTTCAGTAGATAGTCCCAAATTAAATTTCCTTTCGAATGAGCCCAAACACAGAGGGGCGGTGGGCGGGGGTTCTGGTGAATTCTGCTCTCTGCACACTGGACACGGTCTTGGATAGTAGCACAAAATAGGTTAATAGTGAATAAGTGGCCCATTTACACTCCTGCTTGATTTGTTTTTCCATGGAAAGGAATATCGGCTGGAATGAAAAATATGCTGCCGATTTGCGATCACCCATTTTACACCACTGTCCAAGACCAATTTCATCTGCTTGATGTTTGTATCCCCCTTGATTTGAGGTCAGCCACACCACTTTCCAGGCTGTTGGAACAAAGAGGTAACCCTGTGCTGTGCTGGAGGTGGCCAATAAGTGATAACAACAACAACACCAACAACTCATATTTATATAGCACATTTAACGTAGTGAAAGACGCTTCACAGGAGTATGATGCGATAAATATTTAACACCGAGCCGCATAAATAGAAGTTAGAGCAGGAGAGGTATGTTTTAAAGAGTGTTTTGAAGGAGCAAGGAGAGGTAGAGAGGCTTCGGCAGGGAGTTCCAGAGCTTGGGGTTTAGGCAATAGAAGGCATGGCCACCAATGGTTGAGCAATTATAATCAGGGATGCTCAGGAGGGCAGAATTAGAGGAGTGCAATGATGAATGTAATGGTGTCGTAGACCTCAGTGCTTATAGCGGGCGCGTTCATGTAATGGTCAGTATAAAAGGTAAGGTTTTATGTAATTAAACAAACTAGTGATTAAGCAGAGCTGTTTCTGCCCGGAATAAATGGGGCACTTAAGGTGTTATAAGCGGAAATTTAGAAATTTATATTAATTCAAATGGATAATGCTTATCGCTTTTGGGCCAATATAAGCGACTGTCCATTTTTAAAGTGGATGTTTTAAGTGGTGTGGACTCTAATTAATTCACTGTTTTTAACCCCCTAATCTCCATATGAGAACATTTCTACTAGCCATCCTATCAGAAACTGAGAGGGTTACTTTCAACACCGTCATTGGAAAGGCAAATCAGTTGGGCTGGAGTTAAATAGGGCTCAATTTTCCGCAGTGATTTGTACCGTTTTTTTGGCGCAGGTCACGTTTTTTGGCCTAAGTTAAAAAATAAAAGTTTCCCCAATCAATTTGCGCCAGCGTAACTCAGTTAGTTACGATTTTTTTAGATTAGTTTTTTTTTTATTCAAAAGGGCGTAACCTGCCACCCATGCCAATTCTGGCCAGTTAGGCAAGTTTGGCCAGCTCAGAGTTACTCCAGTTCTTCTTAGGCCGGCGTATGTGGCCTCGGTAGAAAAACCTTCTGGTGAGTTAAGGAAATCACGCAGGGAAGTAAATCAACGCAGCAGATGCCTGGACAGCAGCAGCAAGAGAGGCAAGAGAGAGTGAGAGAGGTGGGGTGGGAGACTTTCGGATATAGTTAGGTGCGGGCACCGGGAGGGAGGAGGTCATTCGGCCTGGGATAGGTGCGGGGACTGGGACCGCGAGGCCATTCGGCCTGGGATAGGTGTGGGGTTCGGGACCAGGAGGAGGCCATTCAGCCAGGGATAGGTGTGGGGATCAGGACCAGCACCGGGAGGGGGGTGAGGGGAACTCTTTAATAATTTAATGGAGGTAAGTTGCTGTAATGTGCTTGTGCTTGGTAAGTTTCGGCAATGTATTTTAATGTGCTTGTGCAGGTTGCGAGCTGGCTGTATGTTTCACTTTCTAGCCTCAGCCCGCATTGTGTCCCTGGTTACCATGGCAACCTTATCTTTTTGGCGCAGATCAAGGTTCCACCCCCAAAACTGAACGACAGGCTAGGTGGCGCCAAAATGAAGAATTCAAATGGGGAAACTTGGATGATTTTTTTGGCGTACTTGGGCCCCCCAAAAATGGGCGTAACTCTTCAAGTTTGTCAAAAAACAGCTTTGGGGAAAAGTGGATAGTTACCCCCAAAATCAGGTGGTGCTCCACTGATTCTCTCCATTCGGTTACTGTCCAGGCAGTGAAGTTGAAAATGACGTGTCTCAGGGTGGGAAGTTGTAATGTGGAGAATTAATGGCGTGAGCCCACGTTCTATGACTCCCTGGAAACATGCGTTGCATCGTCAACACACTGTGCCCTGACTCAAGGCTGCAAGTTCCCGATATACAATTTTTTATTTGTTTTGCCCAGATTAAATGTCACCATGTTTATGTTCCAAATTACATGGAGGCTAATGGACACCTCTTGGTGAATTACAAGTAATCCAATCAAGGGATTTAGATGTCAGAAATCAGGAGATCAAAGCTTTGAGCGGTTTAGTTTGTCATCTGAACCTCTCGATTGGATTATTGCCTTAAATTCAATGAGAGATGTCTGCTACTATGTATGTCTGCATATACATATTTATTTATCATTGTGGATTTTCGTTTTTTTTAAATAGGCAATCTCATAGAATTGTCGGCCAGAAGCTGTTTTTAAAATGCATATTTTTTGATGACATTCCACAAAGTCAAGCTTTAGAAAACAAACGCTTCTGCACATTTCCTACCCAGTGACAACATCAAATGCTTTCTGGTTAGGTAAAGCATGGATCAAGTACAGACATCTGTTTTGCTCTAACTGTGTGCCTTCATGTAATCCCTCACATCAGGAACAGATCCCTTTAACACCAGTGTGAATGTTTCCATTTCCCCTGCAAATCGTCCTTAATCCTCCCTCTGTAATATTGCCAGTTTAGGGGCAAGATTTCTTCTCCGCAGTATAGCCCCGATTTTAACTCAGTGTGGGAGTCGGGCGGGCGGTAAACGAGTCTGACCTTAGCAGCGGGACTCTTGGGGGAATTAGAACTCCCAGGGTTCATTTGCATAACCTCAGTGAGTCTCCAACCGGAGGGAAGCCACAGCTAGCCTGGACTGGGAGCACAATGTCAGGGCATCAGAGGGACCAGTCCCCAGCACTCAGGCAACCGGGAGGGAGTGTGAGAGGTTCTTCTGACGAGGGGAGGGGGCCAGGGAAACCCGGGCCAGGGGATGCCTAATCTTTCCTGTGGGGCCCGAAGGAGCAGGGCTGCTGCTCCAGGCCCCACAAGGAAAGTCAAGAAAAGTAAAATGACTTACCTTTTGGGACCTCTTGTGGTTTTGACGCCTCTTCCCATCGATTGGCTGGGTGTGGAAGCCACTGCAACTTAAGCCCCAAGGACTTTGGTTTAAATAGTAGGCCGGCCCCGAGGATATCATCAGAGCCCGATCTGCATGTTTAAATAAGGACCCCACTGTCCCACCTGCTCAGAAGAGCAAGTTAAAATCAGAATGTGGGGCATCGATGGGCTACATCAGCGAGTGAGGGTCATGGAAAATTTTAACTACACGCCCACCTCTAGTTCCGCTGAGTGAGCAGGGTTACAATTGCTCCATGTAAAGAAAATGTACGCAGCTTTATGAAAATTTTACCCATTAGGTGTCAATTTATATCAAATTCAGTTTAATTTTGTATTTTGGACCCATATTCACTTGAACCTGGGCTGAGCACATGGCTCATTTCGTACTATGGGAGGCAACGAACTACAGGTAAAACCTAATAAAAGTTACGTGAACTTTCTCGCTGTCAAATGTTCCCTGTGTGAATCTTCTCAAAGGCATTGTTGCAACGTGCTAATGCTGCGGTTGGTAGAGAGGGGAGTTACGTTCACAGTTTCCTGCATAATGAGTCCCTGGTATCACTCCTTTTTAAAATTCGTTCCAGGGATATGGGTGACCCTGGCATTTATTGCCCATCCCTAATTGCCCTTGAGAAGGTGGTGGTGAGCTGCCTTCTTGAACCGCTGCAGTCTGTGTGGTGTAGGCACCACAGTGCTGATAGGGAGGGAGTTCCAGAATTTTGACCCAGCGACGATGAAGGAACAGCGATATATTTCCAAATCAGGATGATATGTGACTGGGAGGGGAACTTACAGGTGATGTTGTTCCTATGCACCTGCTGCCCTCCTTCTAGGTAGTAGAGGTCGCAGTTTGGGAAGTGCTGTAGAAGAAGCCATGGCGAGTTGCTGCAGTGTATCTTGTAGATGCTACACATTGCAGCCATGGTGCGCTGGTGGTGGAGGGAGTGAATGTTTAAGGTGGTGGATGGGTGCCAATCAAGTGGCTGCTTTGTCCTGGATGGTGTCACGCTTCTTGAGTGTTGTTGGAGCTGCATTCATCCAGGCAAGTGGAGATTATTACATTACACTCCTGACCTGTGCCTTGTAGATGGCCTCTGATCTGCTCTTGAGGCCACAGTATTTATGTGGCTGGTCCAATTACGTTTCTGGCCAATAGTGACCCCCAGGATGTTGATTTGGTGATGGCAATGCCGTTGAATGTCAAGGGGCGGTGGCTAGACCCTCGCTTGTTGGAGATAGTCATTGCCTGGCACTTGTGTGGCATGAATATTATTTGCCACTTATCAGCCTAAGCCTGAATGTCATGCAGTTCTTATTACATGTGGGTATGGACTGCTTCATTATCTGAGGAGTTGCGAATGGAACTGAACACTGTGCAGTCATCAGCGAACATCCCCACTTCTGACCTTATGATGGAGTGAAGGTCATTGATGAACAGCTGAAAATGGTTGGGTTTTGGACACTGCCCTGAGGAGCTCATGAGACGATGATAAGCAGAGGGCAGGCACTTTCTCAATTCTAAACAATTGATGATAGCGTATTCATAGAGGAGGGTGTACGAGCTCCTTCTTGTCTATCAATGGTGTGTGATAAGTAGCATGAGGAGAAAAATAAATGAAAGAAACAAGCCTTCAATCAGCAAAAGATGGTTTTGCCATTGTGGAACTGTGTTTATGCTACTGCTGCGAGATGAATGCAGTGTTGCAAGTTGTAGTACGAAGAATATTACTGATGTTATAAGGTATTGGATTTGCAGCATTGTACAGTGTTCTTTAAAATAATGCTATCAATGAGATGGTATAAAATGCTAATATACTAAAGGAACAGTGACTCACAATTGCATATAATTGAACAGAATTTAAATACTCAAATTACATCTTCTGTGAATCAGTTATTGTTAGTTGGTTGAACAATTGCTAGAAGCGGGGAGTGATGGTGTTACACACAGAATTGGACTTAGGTAGTGTAGAAGGATCTGAGCCTTGGAGCCGAGCTAGCCATTTGTTTGCTCTGTTGAGGGAGATTACAATACCTGCTCATCTTGTCAGGCACCACATTCAAGGAAGCTTTCCTGCTTCAGCTTAAGTGAAAGTAACATTTGCTTAGACTGGATTTCTTGGCAGCTAAATTCAGGCAGTATGCTTTGACATTACCTGGTGGCATACTCGAGAAGATTGATCTCTCCATGCACAGATTAGGGGGATCGGTGCCAGTAATTCCAGAATGCACTGTTGAGGGCCAGTCTCCAGCATAATGCTGGTTACAGAATTGATCTGTCTGAGACTCATGTTCCAATATCTTAACACTAGACTAGTCCAGAAGATGTGTTGGAGATCATCAACTCTCCCCAAATCGCCCAGAAAATCTGAGGTACAAATGGGTTCCATCAGCGTAAACAGTGTACTTGCTTACTGCCATCTATTATTTATATAGCTTAGCAAACGCGCTCAAGCTGATCGCATTAACTGTGTGAAGGCATTTATGCTTACAATATATTGACTTTACCATAAAAGGCAACCGTTTAACAAAAAAAAAACAACTCTTATTAATATTTGTGCAAAGATATGAGTACGATTTTTTAGTAAAACAGGTTATTACTGTAATGGAAACTGATGGTACATAGTGAAGAGATTCAAAGCTTTCTCATTGCTTTATCTTGTATGTGCTATATGAGGCAATCTCTATGTTCTGCAATCATCTTTAAGCAGTGTCCTTCAGTAAATAATAAATCATTTAAATAGCTAACTGTCAGCACTACCTAGAATTCATGACTAATTTTCAAAAAACGGTAGGCTACTTCTGGATGACTGAAGTGCAGACTAATTACATTTGAACTAATGAAACAAATACAGCAGTACCCTGGAGTCTGAAACATCCCATTGGTATACACTGCTGGCGTAAAATGCAGTGTGTACAGTTATTAGTCATGTTGCTGTACATAACTGTTTTGACAGTGCTGCACACTCTTAAGTGCTATTGATAATGAGACTGCCGGTATGTGTTATTTTTGTTCAGGTGGTGTGCATGCAGTTTATTAATACCCTCTTAACTCAAGCAGATGATCTGGAGCTGAGGCTCCGTTCGAGGGCTCAGCCACATACTTCCATTGAATTTGAACAGAACAAAATGATAGTGCACACTTTAAACACTTAGGGGTGGAAATTTCATCTTTTGCCGCCTCTGTTCCTGTCCCCGAGGAGCGCTAATGGCGGCGGAAATCATTTCCAGGCGGGCGGCCGTTGCGACTCCATTTTGAAATTTGTTTTCTGGGGAACCTGTAGCACATCCTAGTGCGCCCTTGTGGGACTGCTTGTGAAAGCTGGCGGTCTGAGCTGTACAGAAATGGCGGACCAATTGAACAAGTACTTTGGTTCGGTATTCACTGAGGAGGACACAAACAACCTTCCGGGTATAAAAGGGGTCGGAGGGTCTAGTAAGGAGGAGGAACTGAGGGAAATCCTTATGAGTTGGGAAATTGTGTTGGGGAAATTGATGGGATTGAAGGCCGATAAATCCCCAGGGCCTGATGGACTGCATCCCAGAGTACTTAAGGAGGTGGCCTTGGAAATAGTGGATGCATTGACAGTCATTTTCCAACATTCCATTGACTCTGGATCAGTTCCTATGGAGTGGAGGGTAGCCAATGTAACCCCACTTTTTAAAAAAGGAGGGAGAGAGATAACAGGGAATTATAGACCGGTCAGCCTGACATCGGTAGTGGGTAAAATGATGGAATCAATTATTAAGGTTGTCATAGCAGTGCATTTGGAAAGAGGTGATATGATAGGTCCAAGTCAGCATGGATTTGTGAAAGGGAAATCATGCTTGACAAATCTTCTGGAATTTTTTGAGGATGTTTCCGGTAGAGTGGACAAGGGAGAACCAGTTGATGTGGTATATTTGGACTTTCAGAAGGCTTTCGACAAGGTCCCACACAAGAGATTAATGTGCAAAGTTAAAGCACATGGGATTGGGGGTAGTGTGCTGACATGGATTGAGAACTGGTTGTCAGACAGGAAGCAAAGAGTAGGAGTAAATGGGGACTTTTCAGAATGGCAGGCAGTGACTAGTGGGGTACCGCAAGGTTCTGTGCTGGGGCCCCAGCTGTTTACACTGTACATTAATGATTTAGACGAGGGGATTAAATGTAGTATCTCCAAATTTGCGGATGACACTAAGTTGGGTGGCAGTGTGAGCTGCGAGGAGGATGCTGTGAGGCTGCAGAGCGACTTGGATAGGTTAGGTGAGTGGGCAAATGCATGGCAGATGAAGTATAATGTGGATAAATGTGAGGTTATCCACTTTGGTGGCAAAAACAGAGAGACAGACTATTATCTGAATGGTGACAGATTAGGAAAAGGGGAGGTGCAAAGAGACCTGGGTGTCATGGTACATCAGTCATTGAAGGTTGGCATGCAGGTACAGCAGGCGGTTAAGAAAGCAAATGGCATGTTGGCCTTCATAGCGAGGGGATTTGAGTACAGGGGCAGGGAGGTGTTGCTACAGTTGTACAGGAGTGCAGCGAAGGTTCACCAGACTGATTCCCGGGATGGCGGGACTGACCTATCAAGAACGACTGGATCAACTGGGCTTGTATTCACTGGAGTTCAGAAGAATGAGAGGGGACCTCATAGAAACGTTTAAAATTCTGACGGGTTTAGACAGGTTAGATGCAGGAAGAATGTTCCCAATGTTGGGGAAGTCCAGAACCAGGGGACACAGTCTAAGGATAAGGGGTAAGCCATTTAGGACCGAGATGAGGAGGAATTTCTTCACCCAGAGAGTGGTGAACCTGTGGAATTCTCTACCACAGAAAGTTGTTGAGGCCAATTCACTAAATATATTCAAAAAGAGTTAGATGAGGTCCTTACTACTAGGGGGATCAAGGGGTATGGTGAGAAAGCAGGAAGGGGGTACTGAAGTTGCATGTTCAGCCATGAACTCATTGAATGGCGGTGCAGGCTAGAAGGGCCGAATGGCCTACTCCTGCACCTATTTTCTATGTCTATGTTTCTATGTACCGGCCGCAGTGAGGGAAGGAAGCTCTACCTGAGGTAAGTGTGGTTGTTTTCTTTGTTTTATTTTTACCATTTATGTTTATGTGGCGTCAGTAAGGTATTGGGAATGTTTTTGGTGTTTTTTTTTCGCCAATTTCTTTTTCTCTTAGGGCGCTCTGAGGCCAGCTCCTTAGCTTAGGAATTTCAGTTGCTAAGGTGGCCTAGCGCCCTAAAAGAGGTGTGGAATGCCTCTCTTAGCGCTCAGGGCCCAGCTGCTGAATATTGCGGCTACAGACGCAAAACATTTCCTGGCGCAAAATTTACCGTCCCGCCGCCATTAGCTCCTCAAAATGGGAGGTACCGAGTTTCCACCCCTTAGAAATTAGGTAAGATCCCAGTACAAACAAAGAAAAATGTATTCAAAAGTGTACCTTTTACCGAGTTGAAATATATTCCTGTTGTTTGCCATACAGATGCAGTCATTCTTGGTATATGCCTCTCTCTCTGTGTCACAGGCTGGAAAATGATACAAATTATTTAGCAACATTGGAATTGCTAGAGGAAAAAAGATCATGGTCAATCAAGGTCGCCTTCCACCAACCTGGTTGGTGCATCCTCCAACAATAGCGGAGTTGTTGACTAATCATGGCAATCAATCTCTATCAATTAGTCTACAACAGGCCCAGACATGAGGTGAGGAAAACCCACAAGTGGAGAAAATCTTTGGGTGCCAAAAGTCCAAATTCTGCTGTTCCTCTCAAACCTACTGCACTTAGCATATTTCATATGTCAGATTGCTCATATATTCAATTCCATATCCAATGTAAGATATTTCCACTGATTCCCACTTTCGGCCTTACTGATATCCAAATATACAAAATTTACTGCCATACCCTTATCAGGCTCCATGCCACACCCTCAAAGAAAACCAATAGATTTGATTGGCAAGACCTATATTGGCCATCTTTTATGATTTTATTTCTGTCCAGATGCACCATGATCGTATCTTTAATAAGGGTCTCTTTCGCTTTACCCACAATGGACGTAAAAGACCCTGGCCTGTAGTTTCCTGGGTCACTTTTGTTATCCTTTTTAAAAATAGGAGTACCAATGGCCTTTTTCTAGTCTCCAGGCACCTCTCCAGTATTCAATGATTTCTGGAAGATTTGTGCCAGAGTTTCTGCAATTTTGTCCCTCAGTTCCTCCATCTTTAAGAATCTTCGGAAGCATCTTATCCAGCCCCTGAGTTTTATTCACCTCAGGTTTGCACAGCTGTTCGGCAACCAAGCCGATAGTAATGTGAACAATGTTATGGCTTACCTGTGTAACACTCTCTCATTCACTTTGCAGATCAAATAAGTTACTTGTCTCCTCCTTGGTATAAATTGAGCCAAATTTATCACTTCTGCAGCCTGTATAGCATCAGTTGTCATATCCTCAACCAATCCAACCTTTCAGTGGCCCCACACCATTCCTCACTTTTATTTTTCTCTTAATGTAACTTACATTCAAATAAAAAAATTCCTTCACCATCCTAATGCTTGTTTTTTACAGTCCTGGCATTTCTTTTTGTATTGAACCTGTCTTAATTCTTGTGCTACTTTCCTTCATGGCCTACAATGCCTTTTTTGCCCTCTTTATGAGCTGCTTAGTTGTCCTTTACAATATTCACAATTTCTGAAGGATCTCCCTGGGACATTGACTGATGCGGTAAATTGGAACAAAGTCCTTTCGCCTCTGGCATCTGGGTTCAAATTTAACCCAGATTGATGGGATTGAAAGTCTTGTCTCTCTGCTATCTGTACAGGTTCTATGTGAATTGAATCTGGGTATTCTTCACAAAGTTCCAGTAAATGTCAGTTGTGGCTCAGTGGGTAGCACACTCGCCTCTGGGTTACAAAGTTGTGGGTTCAAATCCCACTCCAGGGACATGAGCACATAAAGTTAAACTGACCTTCCAGTGCAGTGCTGAGGGAGTGCTGCACTGTCGGAGGTGCCGTCTTTCAGATGAGACATTAAACTGAGGTCCTGTCTGCTCTCTCAAGTGGACATAAAAGATTACATGGCAATATTGCGAAGAAGAGCAGGGGAGTTATCCCTGGTGTCCTGGCCAATATTTATCCCTCTATCAACATAACAAAAAAAAAATAGATTATTTTGTCATTATCACATTGCTGTTTGTGGGAGCTTGCTTGTGTGAAAATTAACTGACATGTTTCTTGCATTGCAACAGTGACTACACTCCAAAAGTACTTCATTGGCTGTAAAGCCCTTTGAGACATCCGGTCTTTGAAAGGTGCTGTATCAATCCAACTCTTTATTTCTTAAGGCACAAGCCCATAGCACAAAACTGTCTACAATTTAACACAAAGTGCTGTTAGGAATGCCATAAAAGTGGCTGCTGTGGGAAATCCAAAAATTCACACTGCAGTGGACTATCTGAGGTTAGCATTGAGGCACATTGTTGAGACGAGTGAAGGGAATTTTGTACCAGATCTAACCCATGCTATACTGAACCGATGAATGATTGATACTAAAGTGCATGACAGATGTGGAAAACTGTTGCATCCCACAGTTCTAATATCTCTCACCTTGATGGCAAGAGAAAGTTCGCAATATATATTTAAAAAATCCATAAACCTGTTATGGCTATAATGAAGGTTTATCTTCATTACTGGAGAGAGAATAGATGAGTGCATTATTCTTTTCCATGAAAAATTCACATGCAAGTGAGGAGATGATGTCTTATCTGATGCAGCAACATGTTGTAATATAATTTATATACCCTCCTTAAATAATTGAGAAAGAAAGAAAGTTAACAAAACATTTGGTGTAAGATGACCATCATCATAGGCAGTCCCTCGAATCGAGGATGACTTGCTTCCACGTCAAAAAGTTCACAGGTGTTTCAATGATGGACCTAAAATTCCAGGTCCGAACTAAATCTTGAAGGGTGGAAGATGCCTGTGCTTGGATTTTTTAGCAAGGATTAAGCAAGACAACTGGAGACATGCTCTGTTGCACGGACCTAGTGTGCACACATATCACAGTGTGGGCTGGCCTGTGCTGCCCCGGAGGCCCTCCTCTTCTGGGCCCCGAACTCGCGCCTCCCCTGGGCCCCGGTCATGATATTACATGCACTATATGAACACAAGTTGTTGTACAAGCCCCCCCACTGTATTTCTCATCCTGTAGGGTCCACAGGGACCTTGAGTGTAAACATTGTCAGGCATTTCTGATGTTGATGAGACCCACCTCGGGAAAAATAAAAAGAATGACACACCACAGGAAATGGAATAAAAGTGGAGCCAAACTTAAGTAATTGAAAAATACAGAAAATGCTGGAAACACTCAGCTGATCAGGCACCATCTGTGGAGAGAACAGAAGCGTTGACATTTTGGTTGTGAATCCTTCGTCAAAACACTTTTTGAGTAACTGATATGAGGAGATGATCACTGCAACGGTAGCAACAGCAACTTTTATTCACGTAGCACCTGTAAAATAGAAAACCATTCCAAAATGCTTCACTTAAGCTTAATCAAAAATAAAACAAATGGATGCCGAGCCAAAGAAGGAAATATTAGGTGAGGTGACCAAAAACCTGATCAAAGAGATGGATTTTACAGAGGTTCATAAAGGTCAATAATGGAGCAAAGGAAGCCGGGGATAAATAAGTCGCGAGAGTCAGAAGAATGGAGAGCTTGGGGGGCTGGACTCGGTGCAAGGATCAGTGCTTGGGGCCCCAGCTATTCACAATCTGTGGCAGCAATAGTGTGAGCTGAGGCAAGGCGGTGCACTTAAAAGCAAGACTCAACAGGCAACCTTCGAAAGGAACGTCAGAGTTTAAAAGTGAAGTCGGCACAAGGGAAGTAGCTGATTGGTGAGTAGTGGGCGAGTGTTTTTTTTTCTGTTAAGTTAGTACTTAGTCTTTAAATAAAGGTTAGTTCAAAGGCCCCTATTTTCACCATGAGCTGTTTTTTGGCGTCCAAACGTTTTTTGGAGTGAAATATTCATTTTCCAACTTTCGCCAACGTTTGGACGCTGGCGCCGACCACGTGCGGCGATTAAAAAAATGTTGGTGCCGACCCGAGTCAAAACGGGATCCTGCGCCATTTTTGTGGACTTAATCGATTTTGGCTGTCCACGATTTATTTCAGTGCGGCGCACACTGTCCAAAAGCCCCACTAAAAAAATCTCATACGTTAAATTAAGGAATCAGCACGCGCACAAGTGGACAGGAGTGAGGCATTAAGAATGCACAATAAAATATATTATTTTTCACAGGGAACTCTTTTTGGAGCAAGGGAAGAAGATTCCTGGGCTGAAAGGACTGCTCCCCACCGGCTGGACCCACTGCAATCCCTGCAGGAGGGAGGGCTTTAAAATCCTGAGGCATTGGGACTGCTTCTGGGGGAGGTGGGACTTGTACAAGCCAGATGGGTTGCACCATAACAGAGCCGGGACCAATATCCGCACCATCTGCTCTATCCTACTATTTCTGTACTCACTAGCTCATGGCACCAGGAGTAATCCGGAGATTACTACCATTGTGCTCCTGCTTTTTAATCTCTCTCCTAGCTCCCTAAACTCTGCCTGCAGGACCTCATCCCTCTTTCTCCTATGTCATTGGTTCCAATGTGAATATGGAAATCGGTGGTTAGTGATGTGCCACAGGGATCGGTGCTGGGACCACAACTGTTTACAATATACATAGATGACCTGGAAGAGGGGACAGAGTGTAGTGTAACAACATTTGCAGATGACACAAAAATTAGTGGGAAAGCGGGTTGTGTAGAGGACACAGAGAGGCTGCAAAGAGGTTTAGATAGGTTAAGCGAATGGGCTAAGGTTTGTCAGATGGAATACAATGTCGGAAAATGTGAAGTCATCCACCTTGGAAAAACAGTAAAAGGGAATATTATTTGAATGGGGAGAAATTACAACATGCTGTGGTGCAGAGGGACCTGGGGGTGCTTGTGCATGAAACTCTTTTGGAGTTTACCTGTAAAACATAACCATTAATCGGTGCCACCCGATCTGGATGACACACCAGACATTTACAAGGCCCCTTTTTTTTTCTTCTTTTTTTTTTGTGTTTTTCTTTTTTTTTTTTTTTTTTTTTGGCACTAAAATCACATTTTTTCCCCAGTGCCCCCTATAAAAGGGAAGGGGGATACTAAAAGCACCGGCAATTAAAACAAATTAAACTTTAAAACATAAAATCAAATTAAAATTTGGTTGCCGGGCGTGATGATGCACTCCAGTCCCTCCGATGCCCACCTCTCGCGGAAGGCCGCGAGCGTACCGGTGGACATCGCGTGCTCCATCTCCAAGGACACCCTGGACCGGATGTAAGAGCGGAAGAGAGGCAGGCAGTCAGGTTGAACGACCCCCTCGACCGCCCGCTGCCTGGACTGGCTGATGGCACCCTTGGCCATGCCCAGGAGCAGTCCTACGAGGAGGCCTTCGGACCTACCCGCTCCCCTCCGCACAGGGTGCCCAAAGATCAGGAGAGTGAGACTGAAGTGCAGCCAGAATAATGGAACAGGGGCTGCAACCTCGTGCACTCAATAAAAATATGGAACACGGACTCCTCCAGACCGCAGAAATTGCAGGCGGCCTGGGAGTCCGTGAACCGGCTTAAAAATTTGTTGCACGGCACTGCCCCGTGCACCACCCTCCAGGCCAAGTCCCCGATGAATAGTGGGAGGACCCCTGCGTAGAGTGCCCTCCATCGGGGACCCCGCCTCCTCCGGACGGCAAGATGGTACGCCATGGCGTGTCCGGACGGCCGGCGAGAATGGCAAAGTTGAGATTGTGCAGGAGCAGCCCGTATAGGAAACCCCTCCGCGCGGAACTGAAGGGCACGGAGGGGATTTCCCCGAGGCGGCTCAAGTTGTGAGGTGCCGGCCCCCGAGGGAGGTTCCGGGGTTTGGCGCCAATGAGGAATTCCGTCCGGACGGGGGTCAGTTCGGATGGGATCTCCCCACGTGCTTGAGCCTCCTCGATGCACCTAACAGAGTCAGGGCCCAGAGCTGTTTTTAGCGACTCGATGGCTTCGGCCGCGCGGCGGACGTCTGCTGAATTTAGGCGCCACGCCAGCGTGTCTGGCGCCATCCAGCCCGCTCCTCCGCCATCGAGCAGGTCCCTGACCCTGGTCACCTCACCAGCCACAGCCCTCTCTTCCAACCGCCACATGCAACCTCAGTCGTGGAGGTACGGATTCCCGAGCAGCGGCTCCTGCAGGATGGCCGCCACTCCAGCCGGCGGAGAGCTGCGCTTGGTGGAGACTTTGTTCCAGACCCTGATGAGTTCCTTGTAAAAGACAGGCAGCTACCGGAGGGCGGTCCTGACACCCCCCAATGCTTGTGCATGAAACTCTTTTGAGTTTACCTGAAAATAAACATAAACATTAAACCGTGCCACCCGCCTGGGTGACACAGCAGACATTTTCAAGGCCCCTTTTTTTTTTTTCTTTTTTTTTTTGGGGCGCTAAAATCAAATTTTTTCCAGTGCCCCCTATAAAAGGGGAGGGGGACACTAAAAGCACCAGCAATTAAAACAAATTAAACTTTAAAACGTAAAATCAAATTAAAATTTGGTTGCTGGGCGTGATGATGCACTCCAGTCCCTCCGGTGCCCACCTCTCGCGGAAAGCCGCGAGTGTACCGGTGGACACCGCGGGCTCCATCTCCAAGGACACCCTGGACCGGATGTAAGAGCGGAAGAGAGGCAGGCAGTCAGGTTGAACGACCCCCTCGACCGCCCGCTGCCTGGACCGGCTGATGGCACCCTTGGCCGTGCCCAGGAGCAGTCCTACGAGGAGGCCTTCGGACCTACCCGCTCCCCTCCGCACAGGGTGCCCAAAGATCAGGAGAGTGGGACTGAAGTGCAGCCAGAATTTCAGGAGCAGCCTCTTCAAATAATGGAACAGGGGCTGCAACCTCGTGCACTCAATAAAAACATGGAACACGGACTCCTCCAGACCGCAGAAATTGCAGGCGGCCTGGGAGTCCGTGAACCGGCTTAAAAATTTATTGCACGGCACTGCTCCGTGCACCACCCTCCAGGCCAAGTCCCCGATGAATAGTGGGAGGACCCCTGCGTAGAGTGCCCTCCATCGGGGACCACCGCCTCCTCCGGACGGCAAGATGGTAGGCCATGGCGTGTCCGGACGGCCGGCGAGGATGGCAAAGTTGAGAGTGTGCAGGAGCAGCCCGTACAGGAAACCCCTCCGCGCGGAACTGAAAGGCACGGAGGGGATTTCCCCGAGGCGGCTCAAGTTGTGAGGCGCCGGCCCCCGAGGGAGGTTCCGGGGTTTGGCGCCGATGAGGAATTCCGTCCGGACGGGGGTCTGTTCGGACGGGATCTCCCCACGTGCTTGAGCCTCCTTGATGCACCTAACGGAGTCAGGGCCCAGAGCTGTTTTTAGCGACTCGATGGCATCGGCCGCGTGGCGGACGTTGGCAGAGTTTAGGCACCGCGCCAGCGTGTCTGGCGCCATCCAGCCCGCTCCTCCGCCATCGAGCAGGTCCCTGACCCTGGTCACCTCACCAGCCACAGCCCTCTCTTCCAACCGCCACATAAAACCTCGGTCGTGGAGGTACGGATTCCCGAGCAGCGGCTCCTGCAGGATGGCCGCCACTCCAGCCGGTGGAGATCTGCGCTTGGTGGAGACTTTGTTCCAGACCCTGATGAGTTCCTTGTAAAAGACAGGCAGCTCCCAGAGGGTGGTCCTGACACCCCCCAATGCTTGTGCATGAAACTCTTTTAGAGTTTATCTGTAAAACATAAAACATTAAACCGTGCCACCCGCCCTGGATGACACAGCAGACATTTACAAGGCCCCTTTTTTTTCTTTTTTTTTGGTTTTTTTTTTGGGGTGCTAAAATCAAATTTTTTCCGGTGCCCCCTATAAAAGGGAAGGGGACACTAAAAGCACCGGCAATTAAAACAAATTAAACTTTAAAACGTAAAATCAAATTAAAATTTGGTTGCCGGGCGTGATGATGCACTCCAGTCCCTCCGGTGCCCACCTCTCGCGGAAGGCCGCGAGCGTACCGGTGGACACCGCGTGCTCCATCTCCAAGGACACCCTGGACCGGATGTAAGAGCGGAAGAGAGGCAGGCAGTCAGGTTGAACGACCCCCTCGACCGCCCGCTGCCTGGACCGGCTGATGGCACCCTTGGCCGTGCCCAGGAGCAGTCCTACGAGGAGGCCTTCGGACCTACCCGCTCCCCTCCGCATAGGGTGCCCAAAGATCAGGAGAGTGGGACTGAAGTGCAGCCAGAATTTCAGGAGCAGCCCCTTCAAATAATGGAACAGGGGCTGCAACCTCGTGCACTCAATAAAAACATGGAACACGGACTCCTCCAGACCGCAGAAATTGCAGGCGGCCTGGGAGTCCGTGAACCGGCTTAAAAATTTATTGCACGGCACTGCTCCGTGCACCACCCTCCAGGCCAAGTCCCCGATGAATAGTGGGAGGAGCCCTGCGTAGAGTGCCCTCCATCGGGGACCCCCGCCTCCTCCGGACGGCAAGATGGTACGCCATGGCGTGTCCGGATGGCCGGCGAGGATGGCAAAGTTGAGAGTGTGCAGGAGCAGCCCGTACAGGAAACCCCTCCGCGCGGAACTGAAAGGCACGGAGGGGATTTCCCCGAGGCGGCTCAAGTTGTGAGGCGCCGGCCCCCGAGGGAGGTTCCGGGGTTTGGCGCCGATGAGAAATTCCGTCCGGACGGGGGTCAGTTCGGACGGGATCTCCCCACGTGCTTGAGCCTCCTCGATGCACCTAACGGAGTCAGGGCCCTGAGCTGTTTTTAGCGACTCGATGGCATCGGCCGCATGGCGGACGTTGGCAGAGTTTAGGCGCCGCGTCAGCGTGTCTGGCGCCATCCAGCCCGCTCCTCCGCCATCGAGCAGGTCCCTGACCCTGGTCACCTCACCAGCCACAGCCCTCTCTTCCAACCGCCACATAAAACCTCGGTCGTGGAGGTACGGATTCCCGAGCAGCGGCTCCTGCAGGATGGCCGCCACTCCAGCCGGCGGAGAGCTGCGCTTGGTGGAGACTTTGTTCCAGACCCTGATGAGTTCCTTGTAAAAGACAGGCAGCTCCCGGAGGGCGGTCCTGACACCCCCCAATGCTTGTGCATGAATCCCAAAAAGTTAGTTTGCAGATGTAGCAGGTAATCAGGAAGGCGAATGGAATGTTGGCCTTCATTGCGAGAGGGATGGAGTACAAAAGCAGGGAGGTCCTGCTGCAACTGTACAGGGTATTGGTGAGGCCGCATCTGGAGTACTGCGTGCAGTTTTGGTCACCTTACTTCAGGAAGGATATACTAGCTTTGGAGGGGGTACAGAGACGATTCACTAGGCTGATACCGGAGATGAGGGGGTGACCTTTTGATGATAGGTTGAGTAGACTGGGTCTTTACTCGTTGGCATTCAGAAAGATGAGGGGTGATCTACAGAAACATTTAAAATAATGAAAGGGATAGACAAGCTAGAGGCAGAGGTTGTTTCCACTGGTCGGGGAGACTAGAACTAGAGGGCACAGCCTCAAAATACGGGGGAGCCAATTTAAAACCGAGTTGAGAAGGAATTTCTTCTCCCAGAGGGTTGTGAATCTGTGGAATTCTCTGCCCAAGGAAGTAGTTGAGGCTAGCTCATTGAATGTATTCAAATCACAGGTAGATAGATTTTTAACCAATAAGGAAATTAAAGGTTATGGGGAGCGGGCGGGTAAGTGGAACTGAGTCCACGGCCAGATCAGCCATGATCTTGTTGAATGGCGGAGCAGGCTCGAGGGGCTAGATGGCCTACTCCTGTTCCTAATTCTTATGTTCTTATGTTCTTATCCTCATGGGGGTGGGAACCTGAGAATAGATTCAGTAGGGAGGGAAGTCAAGCTGGAATTGGAAGGCAAAAATGAAGAATGTGAATTTGAAGGACAGAGGAAACAAAGGCTAGAAAGTAGTCAACAAGGAGGTCTGGCTGTACTAACTGGTATACACATCAATGCAAGGAGTATAGCGAATAAGGCAGATGAGCTGAGAGCACAGGTAGATGCTTGGGAGTATGATATTATAGCTATTACAGAGACATGGTTAAAAGAGGGGCAGGTAAGGCAGTTCAACATTCCTGGTTACAGGATCTTCAGACGGGATAGAGAGGGGGTAAAAATGGAGGGTGGGTTATGGTATTGATTAAAGAAACTATTGCAGCTGTGAGGACGGATGATATGTTAGCGGGATTATCAAATGAAGCCATATGGGTCAAACTGAAAAACAAAAAAGGGGCGATCACACTGCTGGGAGTGTACTATAGACCCCCAAACAGTAAGAGGGAGAGCAAATATGTAGGCAAATTTCTGAGGTGCAAAAACTATAGGGCAATAATAGGGGATTTCAACTATCCTAATATTGATTGGGACAAAATTAGTGTATAGAGGGTGTGGAATTCCTAAAATGCATTTGAGAACTTTTTTAGCCAGTATGTAGCAAGCCCAACATGGAAGGGGGTGGTTCTGGATTTAGTTTAAGGGAATGAAACTGGGCAGGTGGAAGGGGTATCAATGGGAGAGCATTTAGGTGCTCGTGACCATAATCCAGTTAGATTTAAGGTAGTTATGGAAAAGGACAAGGAAAGACCAGGAATAAAAGTTCTAAATTGGGGAAAAGCCAACTTTGCTAAGCTGAATGGTGATTTGGCCATAGTGGACTGGAAACAGCTACTTGAAGGTAAATCAGTGTCAGAGCAGTGGGAGGCATTCAAGGAGGAGATCCGAAGGGTTCAGGCCAAATATGTGCCTTTAAAGAAAAAGGGAGGGACTAACAAATCTAGAGCCCCCTGGATGTTGAGGGACATGCAGGGTAGGATAAAGAAAAAAAGGGAGGCCTATGACAGATACCGAAGGCTAAATGCTGCAGAATCTCTAGAGGTGTATAGAAAGTCCAGGGGTGAAATTAAAAAGGATATTAGGAAAGCAAAGAGAGAGCATGGAAAGTTCTTGGCAAGTAAAATCAAGGAAAACCCAAAGATGTTTTATAAATATATTAAGAGCAAGAGGATAACTAAAGGAAGGGTAGAGTCTATTAAAGACCATGAGGGTAATCTATGTTTGGAAGCGGAAGATGTGGGTATGGTTTTTATGAATACTTTGTGTCTGTTTTCACAAAAGAGAGGGGCGATGCAAATACTGCTATTGAGGAGGAGGAGTGTAAAATATTAGATGAAATAAAAATAGTGAGAGAGGTGGTATTAATGGGTTAGCAACTTTGAAAGTGGATAAGTCCCTAGGCCCAGATGAAATGTATCCCAGGCTGTTAAGCGAAGCAAAGAGGAAATAGCAGAGGCTTTGACCATCATTTTCGAGTCCTCTCTGGCTTCAGGTGTGGTGCCAGAGGACTGGAGGACTGCTAATGTTGTACCTTTATTTAAGAAGGGAGAAAGGGAGAGACCGAGTAATTACAGGCCTGTCAGCCTAACCTCAGTGGTGGGAAAATTATTGGAAAAAATCCTAAAGACAAGAAAAATCTTCTCTTAGAAAGATACAGATTAATCAAGGACAGTCAGCACGGATTAGTTAAGGAAAGGTCATGGCTGACTAACGTGATTGAATTTTTCGAGGAGGTAACCAGGAGGGTCGCTGAGGGCAAAGAGTATGATGTATTGTTTCTGGATTTTAGCTTCGATCTTCCCAATATTTAATTGGAGAAAATTTCTGCTCATCCAGTACTGGTTGTCAGACAAGCAATCTGCGCTTGATTTCTGCATGCTCTCATGGACAAGGTGAGCCTAGAGAGATCAAAAGGGGAAATCAGTGAGAAACTAGAGAAAGATGCGAGTTTAGAACTAGGGCAAGGTGAGAGATTGAGAAAATGTTGGTGTTCAGAGGGACCTTGGTGTCCTTGTACACGAATCAGTGAAAGTTAACATGCAGGTACAGCAGGTAATTAAGAAAGCAAAAGGTATGTTGGCCTTTATTACAAGAGGATTTGAGTATAAGAGTGAAAACATCGTACTGCAATTATATAGGGCCCTGGTGAGACTGCACCTGGAGTATTGTGTACAGTTTTAGTCTCCTTACCTAAGGAAGGATATACTTGCCATAGACGGAGTGCAAAAAAGGTTCACCTGACTGATTCCTGGGATGGGGGGATTGAGTAGACTAAATTTATATAAATACAGGTCATTGGTGTTGTTATATTCACTAGAGATTAGAAGAATAATAGGTGATCTCATTGAAACATGCAAAATTCTTACAGGGTTTGACAGGGTGGATGCAGGGAGGATGTTCCCCTGGGCTGGGGAGTCTTGAATCAGGGGTCACAGTTTCAGAATAAGGGGTCGGTCATTTAGGACAGAGATGAGGAGAAATTCCTTCACTCAGAGGGTGGTGAATCTACCCCAAAGGGCTGTGGATGCTCAGTCGTTGAGTATATTCAAGACAGAGATAGATAGATTTTTGAATATTAAGGGAATTAATGGATATGGGCATAGTGCAGGAAAGTGGAGTTGAGGTAGAAGATCAGGCATGGTGGAGCAGGCTTGAGATGCCGAATGGCCGACTCCTGCTCCTATTTCTTATGTTCTTATGTACAGATGGAGAATGTTACAGAGAAAGAGTGTGGTGAGAACATGAATAGATTTAAAGACAAAGGAGCCAAAATTGATCAAAGCTAAGTTCCGCCTCTTTTCCGGCGGTACCCGGGCGGTGCGTACTTTTTTACTGGCCGCTACCTCTGGGGCCAATTGGGCACAAGATTCATCCCGGTTTTCTCAGCAGGAGTGGGAGTGGGAGGGAGCGGGTGACAGTGGGAGTCGGCGGTAGGTGCAGACCTCACAACTCGGGAAAGATCGGAGGCCATGCACTATGCATGCGTGAGATTTGACATTTTTTTTTGTAGCTTTTTTTTGAATGATGCCCTAATTTTTCCCGCGACTGTGCTGAGGGGTCAGCTGCACATGTGCATAAAAGTTCGGGAGTGACTTGTACCTGATAGTTAGAGAGGGAAGTCACTGAGAGAGAGAGGGAAGATAATCATCAGCAAACCCGCTTGAAAACCCATCATGAGTGGTAGAAAAGTTGTCAGGAAGTACAATGCAGGGATGCTCAGAGCTCCCTGGTTTACAGATAATGAACTGGAGGCACTTGCCTCTGAGGTGGAGCGCCGTTACAGAGAGTTCACTTGGGATGGTCGTGGCAAGCCAGCCCGCCCCAATATAAACACGTTTGGCGGGAGATTGGGGAGGCCGTGTCCGCAGTGTGCACCATGGTTCGTGATGGAGACCAGTGCAGGAAGAGATGGAACGATGTGGTAGCGGCAGCAAGAGTAAGCAAAGATCTTATTATTGCACTCCCGTACGACTGAAAAAATATATGTAGCCGTAGTGTGTGTGTGTTTGTGTGTGTGTGTTGCATCTGCAACCAGTTAAAGATTGCAACTTTTATTTCTGCAGAGGAAAAGAACAGCCAACGCCTCAGTGCAATGTGGCACGGGAGGAGGCCCACCAGAGGTTATCGAAGTGACTGACATCGAGGAGCATGCCTTGGCGTTGGCGGGTGACCACCTCGGTGCCACATGGTGGTGTCGATCCCGTGCTACAGCATGGTAAATTGATCATAATCTCCGATCTGTGTTACGCTCATGTCATGCAAGGTCATGTAGTGTGATGTAAAATGCATTTTAATGCACTGTCTGTCAGCCATTTAGAGTGTGTGATGTAGCACTGGTAGTCCTTGAAATAAGACTGTGATACGTGACGGTAGTCATGTCAGCATTACCAACCCCGCCACTGCTGCTAAACACTGAAATGTTGTATTGTACTTGCAGGTGCTGAATTGGAGAGCACCGACTTAGGCACCCCTTCCACCTCTGGCACACAAAGGCTATGTGCAACAGCAACACCATCCACCTTGACCTCATCAGGAGCCCACTCCAGCAGCTACTTCTGCCCCCCCGGCATCAACATTCCTCATAACCCCTGCATC
Source organism: Pristiophorus japonicus (assembly GCF_044704955.1). Classification (NCBI taxonomy): domain Eukaryota; kingdom Metazoa; phylum Chordata; class Chondrichthyes; family Pristiophoridae; genus Pristiophorus; species Pristiophorus japonicus. Next base: position 343,078,553 of record NC_091978.1, on the reverse strand, counting down.
CAACTCCGCAACCCACAGAGACGAAGACCAGGAGGAAGAGGAGGGAGAAGGGCCAGTCTTTGTCCCACTTGAGCTCGAGGAGGTGGAAGAGGAGGACTCCATCCTCTTGACATGTGTGTCACCTGTGTGCATAATATCGGTATCAGGGTCCGAGTTTTTGGGGTTCGACTCGGAGGAAGTGGGACCAAGCATTGTGCAGCACTGCACCCGTGGCGTTCAAGCCACCATGCCGCATCCACCCAGGTTTATGCAGCAAGGAGATGATGCTGCAAGACGGGCGGAAGCAATGCAGGAAATGGTTCAGCTGTCGAGGACGAGTATCGACCTAGGTTGAGACCTCCTCCAGGCCATGGCTGGGATAGCTGCCAACATCGCCTCGTTTGCAGAGCAGCAAACCAACATCATGTCGTTGCTGATCACCGCGGTGCAGCGAACCGTCGAGTCTGTTGATGCCACGCGGCAATCGATGGTCTCGGGATACCCCCCCCCCCCCCCCCCCCACGCCATAGCAGCCAGGCCGACAGAACCAGAGGGTCAGGAGATGCCACTGTCTTCCAGCTCAGCACCGCCATTCTCTCCCCGCCGAACACGACAACAGTGCTCCGGGTGCACTGCTGCCCCATATGCCGGCACCCACGCGGTGAGAGGCAGGGGTGCGGGTCGGCATGGGGATGGGCAACCCATTAAGAGGAGGATAGGGCTCACTTGGAGGGGGGGGGCGAAGAGAGGTAGTGGGAGTGGGTAGAGGGTTGGGTATTGGTGACGTTTGCCTATATTGTTCATGTTGTTGTTGGTGTTTAAGATGTTGCCTTTTGATGCGAAATGTACTGTTTTTGGAAATAGTGTAAAATATTTTGCTTGTCATGTTTGAATCTTCTGCCACTTTTGAATGTTGTACAATTCAATACAGAATGTTTTTTTTTAAACCACTGTTGGTCAATGTCTAACTTTTAGATAACGAGGTGTATGCGCTGAGAAACACACAAATGTCCTTTAAATTTAGTGCAGTGTGCTAAAATTTTCAAATTCCCTTCCCGCTCTCTATAAATCGTTCTGCGATGCCACTGTTGAGGTCTCAGCAGCTTTTGAGGAAATACACCCATTTTTAAGATGGAAATCTATACTGAAGCAGAAGGTGCACAATTTCGATGTGCACAATAAAAATGAAATGGAAGAGGAGGAGTACAGTCCCCTTTAAAGACCTGGAAAAGTTATTTTCAAATGGATCCTGCTACAGATGAACTTCAAACTGGGCGGCAGCTGATGATGATCGGAATGGTGTACCACGACCCCATCAGGGGAAAGCAGTCGGTCGTTGGATGCGTTGCCAGCCTGAATAAGGCAATGACCAAGTGGTTCTCAAAGCTGGCTTTTCAGATGCCCAATCAGAAGTTAACTCACGAGGAGTCGGTTGTGAAGAAGGGATCATCGGAGACGTCCATACCACTGGCAGCAAACGACATCGAAATACACTGCAAGGAATGAGGCCGTGTATCAGTACCAAGTCACCTTCAGGCCTAATATAGCATATCGGAATATACGCTATGGAATATTGAAGGAACATCGGCCAGTTACTGGACAAGTCACCGCTTTTGACAGAACCATACTCTACCTGCCTGTGAAACTATCCGAGGTGGTCATTCTCAAATCGCTAAGCAAAACTGATGGCTCGGAGGTGGATATCAATATTGAAATGACCAAGATCCTGCAGCCAAACTCTGATCACTGCATCCCCTACTACAACATGGCATTCCGGAGAGCTATGAGGAGTCTGGAATTAAAAGTGGTCAGGCGAAATTTCTGTCATCCAACAAATGAATTTGTTCTCCCTCAATACAGGTTTCTTACTTCGTGTAATGGTGTGAGCAGAGACCATTGCAGTGATCCTTACTACCACTCAAATAGAGAATCAGACCTGGGATGTACTATTCTGAACCGCTCAGCTCCATTGTCCGTAATGTCCACTCAAGAGCGAGGTAAGACCACCTTCTTTAGAACGGTCTTTCTGGCAAGCGGTAATAGGATCTTACAGGATCCTAATGATGAAACTTTCGTTTTGGGGAATTTTCCCATGGGCAGGCAAAGGGCAGGCAATATGGACGACCGCCGGTGGTACTTCTCCGATTAATTTACTGCCGGGTGGTAGTTGGATGGTAGTTCGGTGGTCCATGAGTTTTTTCCACCAAACTGGAAGTTTTGGGCGGTAGCTCGGCGGTTGTGGGCAGTAGTGGGCGGTAGTGCGATGAAATTTGGGCCCAAGGAGAATTTTACATTTGTGGCTTTATGAAACTGGGAGCCAATGTAGATCAGTGAGACAGTGATGATGAGAGCAGGACTTGCTGCTGGATAGGATACAGGCAATGGAGTTTTGGATGAGCTGAAGTTTATGTGTGGTAGAAGATAGGAATTGGCCAGGAGAGTATTGGAATAGTCAACTCTGGAGATGACAAAGGCATGGACAAGGATTTCTGAAGCAGATGGGGTAGCAGCAGAGGAGGGCAATGTTACGGCAGTGGAATTAGGCGGTGTTGGGATGGAGAAGATATGGGGTCTAAAGCTTAACTTGGGATCGTATAGGATGCCAAGGTTCCAAACAGAGCAGTTAAGCCTGCGAAAGCGGCCGGGGCAGGGGATGGACTTGGTGGCAAGGATTTATGGCGGGGGCTGAACAAGATGGCTTGGGTCTTTCCAATGTTTAGCCAGAGGAAATTGTGGCTCATCCAAGATTGGGTGTCAGAAAACCAGTCTGACAACATAGAAGCAGTGTCAAGGTTGAGGGAAGTGGTGGGAAAGTGAAGCTGGATCTCATCAGCATACAAGTGGAAGCTGACCTTATGTCTGTGGGTGATGTTGTCAAGGGGCAGCATATATAAATGCGGAAAAGGAGGATGTCAAGGATAGATCCTTGGGGAACTCAAGGCGCGGAGGGAAGTAGAGAAGCCATTGCTGGAGATTCTCTGGCTACGATTGGATAGGTAAGAGTGGAAGCAAGCGAGGACAGTTTCAAAGTGTGGTTGTAAGTAAATTGGGGAGAATTCTTTTCGAAAGATGGTTGCAGAAGGAAGTGGGGTAAAGGGTACAAAGAAATGATTGGATATGGCCTTGTCAGTGATCCATGGAGATGGTAAGGCATAGGAGGTGGCTGTAAATATGGGTAATAGAGTATGGGAGAGAAATTGGCCTGGTTTGCCCCTCCCATTAGTGCCTGCAGGGGGCAAAAGCCGGACGATAAGTGGTTACCGACCGGGTGTGGCAAAATCACCGAAGTCTGCAAACTTCCCTGGTGGTTTTGTGCTGGTGCTAACACTTACTGCCTCGTTTTCTTGTGCACCATAGATCTTGACGTCATCCGGTGCGCATTGCCCCATTACTGCCCCGGTTGTGGTATTTGCACTCGCCCCCTGCTGTATCGACAGGCGTCAACCACGTAAGCTGCAAGAGGCATTGTCACCTCAGCTGGTCGCTTGGGGGGCAATAATTAAAGGCTGTGGTCATCAGGCAGGGCAAACTTTATTACTTGGACCAATCTGGTGACTTCTGATTGATTTTGACCGATGATTTCTGCACGATTCCTCAGCCCTCCTTTTTCTTAGCGTGCTTGGGGCTCTATGCACGAGGCACAGGTCCCGTGGCCCCGTAGAGATAGCATGAAGATTGCTTCAAGCCAACATTGGCCCTTCCCTTTACTCGAGGGAAGGAGCCTCCAAAGATGGCAGCACTGCACGGAACATTGTTCAGCACTCTGCTGCTACCGCTCCTCTCACACACGTTAGCATTCCTCTTCCCTCTTGGAGCAGTAAAGCTGCGGTTCCCGAAAGCAGCCAATCTTTTTCGCCTGTCGATCCTTTTGCACTCCCTGAAAAGTTATCACCCCTAAAGGGGCGCTACGCAATTTCGAGCCCTATATATGTAGGGAGAGGTTTAAGGAGGACAGTGAATTCAGAGGAGTGAGGGCGAGGAGAGCTGAGATGGAATTTGTAGTCAGTGAGAATGAGGAACCACCCAGTGCAAAGGCTGAGGGTAGCAGGGAGGGAGGATATCTTGGGGTGTAGCTTTGGAGATTAGCAAAAAATTAAAATATTAAACAAGAGGTGAGAGGATACAACAAAATGAAATGTTCAAAGGAGGGGTAGGTGCCAGAGGAGTAGAGGGAAGAGATCCAGGTGTGACTTGGTAACAAGGCCACTGAGATGGTATGGGTGGGGTAGCTGGTGAAAAGTTTAGCGAGAGGGCGAGGTTACAGAGATTTACAGCTGATATAGCAGCAGGAAAGTAGCAAGACAGAGGAGTAGTGATGGATTGGGGTAGGAATTGAGGAAGTAAAGTATCAGAGAGGGGAGAAATCACTTGAAAGAGAAAGTGTCAGAGGAGAAGGGCCTTAGAGGGGCAAGAGAAGTAAAAAAAGGGAAGAAAGAGGTCATGGAACTAGAGAGTCAGCCAAAATGTACGTGCGAATGGATAGAGAGAATTGGAGTCACCTAAAGGTTAGAAGAGATCTTGCCTGTACTATATTGATCAGCAATTGTTTTACTCGGTATCTTAATGTTGCAATAAATGTTAAAATAAGACGTTACAATATCTAAATAACTAACTGTCAGCCCAGTGCTAAATATCACTGGGTCAGGAAACTTGTCAAATACCAAGGGACCGAAATTGCCCCTCGCCCCGATTGGGGGTCTGCAACCTTCCGGGGTCGGGACTTTTATCGCCTGGCCCAGAAGTCCCGCACCCAACGCGGAATTGGGCCGTACCCCCCTCAAAAGAAGCAGACGTTGTCTCCGGTGCACCGCTTCCTTTGAGGGGCGTTCTCATGGCAGTAGCACGCGCTGAGTCCATGCTATGTGGAGCAGGCCAGCGCTACATGGATGCTCCGCATAGTGCTGACATGCTACAACGCCCCTCTCTTTCCATTAAAGGGGAGGGCTGCTGTGCGCTCTGCATGGCCTTTTGGTGGCCGCCACTGGACCACCAGGGACACCATAAATGAGTGCCGGGCTGCACGATGGCGGCCTGGGTGATGCTTGGCCGACAAATAAAGATGGCGGCCCTGGGCGTTAAAGGCTGCCACTTTAAATAAGGCATTGGCAGCGGATGTCCGCCAGCTTTGCGACCCGCGAATCTGGCATTGATATCCGCCCGCGCAAGCTTCGCGGTGCGGCACAATTTCCCCAGTTGGGCGGAAACGGGTCAGTGCGGGGCGGTGAGGGGTCGGCACACACGCCGATGACGTCATCGTTGGTTGCGCACCGTCCCAGGGTGCCCACCACGGGACGCAGCGCTGCCGGGACAGAGCCCTCAATCCTCCGGGACAATTTCCCGGGAAGCGGTAACACCCCCTCCACTGGGCTAAAATGCCATTGCGCCCCATTAGTGCCTACTGGAGGAACTAACAGTGCTGTAAAAAGGGGCAATTTTGCCCCCTAGACCTCTCCACAAATCAAGGCTCACAAATTCAATAGAAGTTGGCAATATATTTATCTGAGGGTCCAGACATTCTTTATATGGGCCTTACGCTTAACATCCGTAAGATACAGGTCCTCCACCAGCCTGTCACCGCCGTACAGCACTGCCCTCCAATCATCAAGATTCACGGTGCGGCCCTCAGCAACGTGGACCATTTTCCATAACTCGGGAGCCTCTCATCAACAAAGGCAGACATTGATACAGAGATTCAACATCGTCTCCAGTGTGCCAGTGCAGCCTTTGGCCATCTGAGGAAAAGAGTGTTTGAAGACCAGGCCTTCAAATCTACCACCAAGCTCATGGTCGACAGGGCTGTAGTAATACCTGCCCTCCTGTATGGATCTGAGACATGAACAATGTATAGAAGGCACCTCAAATCGCTGGAGCTATATCACCAACGATGTCTCCGCAAGATCCTGCAAATCCCCTGGGAGGACAGGCGGACCAACATCAGTGTCCTTGACCAGGCTAACATCCCCAGTATTGAAGCACTGACCACACTCGATCAGCTTCGCTGGGCAGGCCACATAGTACGCATGCCAGATACGAGACTCCCAAAGCAAATGCTTTATTCGGAGCCCCTTCGTGGTAAACGAGCCAAAGGAGGACGGTGGAAACGTTATAAAGACACCCTCAAAGCCTCCCTGGTAAAGCGCGACATCACCACTGACACCTGGGAGTCCCTGGCCGCAGACCGCCTGAGGTGCAGAAAGTGCATCCGGGAGGGTGTTGAGCTCTTCGAGTCTCGGCGCAAAGAGCGTGAAGAGGTCAAGCGCAGGCAGCCCCACCGATCCCTTCCCTCGACGAATGTCTGTCCCACCTGTAACAGGGTCTGTGACTCTCGTATCGGATTGTTCAGCCATCAAAGAACTCATTTAGGGAGTGGAAGCAAGTCTTCCTCGATTCCGAGGGATTGCCGATGATATATTGTTTAATCCTTGGTCTCATGGTTTATGATGTTACTATTATTGGCAGTGTCTTGTTATCATTCATAGTTATCCATTATTCTTTAGCAATTATTATCACTATTATATACTGTAGTATAAAAGTGACAAAATGGCTTACTGTAGATTATTTATAATTTGTGTATTATTTTTCATAATCATATCTGCTAATCATCTACTTCACTCGTACAGTTAACGTTTTGAGGTCAATGTCAGCTAGTCCATGTTTGAAAAATGAAATAAAGACTTGCATTTATATAGCGCCTTTCACGATCACCGGACGTCACAAAGCGATTTACAGCCAATGAAATACTTTTGAAATGTAGCCACTGTTGTAATGTTGCAGACAGAAATCAGTGCCACTCCCAGCTCCGGCCCTCAGTGCCACTCCCAGCTCCGGCCCTCAGTGCCACTCCCAGCTCCGGCCCTCAGTGCCACTCCCAGCTCCGGCCCTCAGTGCCACTCCCAGCTCCACACCTCAGCATTGCTCCCTGCTCCTGCCTATTATTGCTGCAGCTCTGGGGGGAAGGAATAGTGCAGTCCTTGAAATAATTTTGCAAAATGAGCATTTCTCGCCCGCAGCATAATTCCATTCCCCAGAGAAGCAGCATCAGCATCATTTACGAGCTAGGGCAGCAATAATGCCACAGAAGATGAGTTCCTAGTGACAGCCTACAGAAATCACTAAACAGAGGCAAGATATTTCTGAAACGATGAGCATAGTGTATGAATAGAGAGGGAAATATATGAGCAATTAAATCAATCTACATTGTTCTTATGGCTATGACTGAGAATGGGGGCAGTGAGAACAAACATGGACAAAAGAGCTGAATTACAGAGGTGTGTTGAGAGTGACTGCCCTTGATACCAAGGCAGCATTTGACCAAGTGTGGCATCAAGGAGCCCGAGTAAAATTGAAGTCAATGGGAATCGGAGGAAAACGCTCCACTGGCTAGAGTCATACCTAACATAAAGGAAGATGTTTGTGGTTGTTGAAGGTCAATCATCCCTCCATCATAAGGACAGAAGTGGGAATGTTCGCTGATGATTGTACAGTGTTTAGTTCCATTCACAATTCCTCAGATAATGAAGCAGTCCATGCCCGCATGCAGCAAGATCTGGACGACATTCAGACTTCGGCTGATAAGTGGCAAGTAACATTTGCACCACACAAGTGGCAGGCAATGACCACCTCCAACAAATGAGTCTAACCGTTTCCTCTTGACATTCAACAGCATTACTATTGCCGAATCCCCCACCATCAACATCCTTGGGGTCACAATTAACCAGAAACTTGGTCAAGCCACATAAATACCGTGGCAACAACAGTGGGTCAGAGGCTTGGTATTCTGCGGCGAGTGTCACACCTCTTGTCTCCCCAAATCATTTTCCACCATATATAAGGCGCAAGTCAGGAGTGTGATGGAATACTCTCCACTTGCCTGGATGAATGTAGCTCCAACAACACTCAAGAAGCTCAACACCATCCAGGACAAATCAACCCGTTTGATTGGCACCCCATCCAGCACCAGAAATATTCACTCCCTCCACCACCGGTGCACCATGGATGCAATGTGTACCATCTATAAGATGCACTGCAGCAACTCGCCATGGCTTCTTTGGCAGCTTCTCCCAAACCCGCAACATCTACCACCTAGAAGGACAAGGGCAGCAGGCGCATGGGAACATCATTACTTGCAAGTTCCTCTCCAAGTTACACTCCATCCTGACTTTGAAATATATCCCTGGTCCTTCATCGTCACTGGGTCAAAATCCTGGAACTCCCTCCCTAACAGCACTGTGGGAGTACCTTCACCACACAGACTGCAGCGGTTCAAGAAGGCAGCTCACCACCACTTTCTTGGCAAAGGTTGGCAAACAGTGACGAGTGGGGGTCGCAGGGATCGGTGCTGGGTCCTCAACTATTTACACTCTATATTAATGACTTGGATGAAAGGACCGAGTGTAACGTAGACAAGTTTGCTGATGATACAAAGATGCGTGGGAAAGCAAATTGTGAGGAGGACACAAAAAATCTGTAAAGGGATATAGACAGGCTAAGTGAGTGGGCAAAGCTTTGGCAGGTGGAGTATAATGTGAGAAAATGTGAGGTTATCCACTTTTCAGAAATAATAGAAAAGAAAATTACAATTTAAATGGAGAAAACTTGCAAAGTGTTACAGTACAGAGAGACCTGGGGATCCTTGTGCATGAAACACAAAAAGGTAGTTTACAGGTACAGCAAGTGATCATGAAAGCAAATGGAATGTTGGCCTTTATTGCAAGGGGGATAGAGTATAAAAAGAGAGAAGACCTGCTACAATTGTACAGAGTATTGGTAAGGCCACACCTAGAGTACTGCATGCAATTTTGGGGCTAGAACCTCAACTTTATTTGCATGCTTAAAGCCCACTTAATGCCCATTTTACTGCTGAAATGACATATAACGCCCATATATCGCCAATTTTGGCACAAAATGGAAACTGGCGGGCATTTTTAGGAAACTTCTCACCGAGCGTTACTTTCCCCATGTGTTTAATGCTGGGAAAAAATATTACTGCTCGCCCACTTTTTTTGGCCAGAATCATCAGAATGAGCGAAACGCCCATAATATCGCCCAGTGTTACTTTCCGCACGGAATTAATGCCAAGATTCAATAATAGCGCCCGCCCATTTTTTTTTGTAGTAAAGAGCACATTTGGCGAAACTAATGCCCAGGAGATTGCCCACCATCACTTTCACCACCTTGCACACATATCGCCCACAATATCGCTCACCCAAAAAAACGCCCATTAAAAAGTGGAACTCTTCTGAACGAACGCCAGCCATGTTCAATAACTGTGCTTAAGCAGCGCTTCAGATGTCTTGACCACTCAGGAGGGGAGCTACAATATAACCCTGAGCAAGTAGGTAAATTCGTGGTCGTGTGCTCGATGCTGCACAATCTGGCTATCAGGAGGGGCCAAGAATTCCCAGAAGGCACTGGTGCTCCACCTCAGGAGAGAGAGGAAGAGGAGGACGAGGGGCTGGACGCTGACCTGGGGCCAGACAATCAGGCTGGCTATGCAATCATGCCCACGACCTCCTCAAGACCACAGGAAAGGGTCCGTGGTGGCTACATAGCTGCAAGACTCTTACGTGAGGAGCTGATATCTGAACGATTTGCCGAAAAGAGTGCTGATGTGAGTGACAATGCTGACACACTGCTGTGTGTCTGCAGCTCAGGCATCAATGGTGCCCATCACCTTGGTGCCAGTTAGAGTTTACGTTGATTGAAGTTAAGTTGTATTGAACCCTTTCATGTTAAGGAATCACCAGTGTATAATGGTCCAGCTATCTGAGACAATGCGCTACAAGGTTATGTTCAATAAAAAAAATGTTATACCAATATTTGTCTGAAATCATAAGTATCACAGTCAACAACACCCAACCCCTGCCCACATCCCACTTTTTCCACCATTGACATAATCACATGTTCAACATGTCCAGCAACACAGAATACAAAGGCAAAGCAGGAGGGTGGTCCCCAGCCCCCATACATTACAACAAATTGCATACACCCAGATGAAGTTAAAACACAGCCATCACCTGCGCACATGAACCTCACTTTCCTTCCTCCCTCCCCTTTTTCTCACCATCTCTACCCTTTCTCCTCTTCGCTCCTGGCCGAGGAGTTCCTCAGACAGCGCCTCAAACCGGGGGGATGAAGGCAGATGCGGTGGTTGCACGGAACGGGAGAGGGGGGTGCCGAGGGGGCAACATTCTCTGATGCAGAAGCAGCATCTTGTCCTTGCTCTCATCTGTCATTCAGGGTGATGGTGCGGAACCTAGGGGTGGAGTGCCATGCTCGGGGACCACTGGGAGACCTGTGCCAGCAATGTTCCTGGCTATCGCATCCAGGCCTTCCGCCATGCACGCAATGTACTCGGTCATGGTGGTCAGCCCCCCAATGCTTTGATGAGCTGGTCACCAATGTCTACAGTCCTCCTGGACAACTATACCATCTCTCCGCTCTCATGTGGCGCTCGTGGAACAGACCGCTCGTGTCCACGAGACCTCTGTGAGGTTGGTGCCATCCTGGGGACAAATGGGGTGCCCTGGAGCCGGTACCTCCAGAGTGGAGGCGGGAATGACTGGAGGACCACTAGATGGCCTTGGGGTGGAATGGCTTCTGGAGCATGGTGATGCAGGTTCCTTGAATTCCGCACTCTCATCCGTGGAGAACAGACCCAGCGGATTGACGGACGAGAATCGGAGCTCCTCAGCACCAGATGTAGGATCGTCCGGAGAATCGGGCCCCACGTCTTGCCTTGGGCCGCGCTGCTGGCTGAGCTGCAAAACACGAATGAGATTATTAGAGAAGAAGGGGGTGTTAGGGTGACAAGGTGAGTCCAGCGCTACACACAGCATATGCACGACAAAAGCACCACCGCTATCAAAATCATCACAGACATCACATTTCATGACCATCAACACATTTGCATTGCAATGATTTTCATGAGACCAGCATTATTTCTATGACAATTTTAGAAATCATCTATCATATATGATTGTTCGGATATGAGTGGGTGTTGCATCTATTGACTTTACATTACGCAAATGTGTAAGCTTTACTCACGTGGCATCACTTCAGGAGATGGAGAGATTTTTCAGTGATAAGGGAGTAAAGGGGTATGGGGAGTGGGCAGGGAAGTGAAGCTGAGTCCATGATCAGATCAGCCATGATCTTATTGAATGGTGGAACAGCCTCGATGGGCCACATGGTCTACTCCTGCTCCTCTTGCTTATGTTCTTATTTTCTTCTCAAGGGCAATTAGGAATGGGCAATAAATGCTGGTCTTGCCAGCGACGCCCACATCCCTGAACAAATAATAATTTAAAAATCACCAACTGGCAAGAATACCAGCGTGAATGGGCGGGGGAAGGAAGCAAATTACCGGCTTGAATTGAAGGGGAGATGAAAAGATTGTCGGCATGAATTGGTAGGCAGAAGGAGAAAGCTGGTGTGAACTTAGGGGAGAGAGCAAGAGATTGTCTATGTGATCTAGGGAGGAAAAGAATGGCAGCACAAAGAGAAGAGGGAGAAGGAGAAAATGACCTTCATGACACTGAACTATTTTTAAAAACAATTTGATTTTTCAACAGAGAGCAGGAATACAGTTTTGCCAGTCTTCCATTATATATGTAATGGAATGTTGGGTATACCTGCAACTTAATTTATGATGCCTCATTGCATTTTCAATATAATAGGTCTACATCATCGTATCATGTTTTTGAGTTGTTAGCTTTTTGAGGCTGTTTACCAGATCGGCAAATATGCATAATGCATATTTCAGATGCGTCAAAGTCTGACAAAGGTCATTAATTGCTGACTTCAAGATTTAATTACCAATCTAATTTATTATTACGCACAAAATATTACAAATCTGACCCTATTTGATTACATGCACCAATGTTCATTAAACTTAATATAACCTTCTCACTTTTTGTTTCCCATAAACCATTACAGAAGATTCAGTCAATTACTTTGGTCCATTGTATCATGTTCTCAGTGCTATGTAGAATACATTTTTCAAATAAATTTCCAACGCTGATCACACAACACACTGTGATTTATTGTGCTGTTAAAACAATGCTTAAACGAAGACAAAATCTACCATCAAATGATATAACTAATGTACAGTGAGATGTAACAAGTTAAAAATGTTCAAGGATGGGTAACTCCAAACATTAATTTCAAGCCAGTTAATATTTCTGAACACATCTCATTAGGTATTGTGAGATTGGGTAAAAGCACTGTGTGCCTTGCACTCTATGGATAGGAAGCTGCAGGTGCACATTGTTAATGCACCCATTCAACAACTATCGAAGTAAGGGCCTGAGAACCTGTTTGCCTCAGCAGAAGCTGGCTGATCATTCAGTGCTTGTGGTGCATGGATGCAGCGTGAGATATACAGTGCCAGGACAGACTGTTAGAATCCAGAGCTGCATTTTGAACAAATGGTTTTGCTCTGGCATGGCTTGGCACAGCTGCAGAAAACACCTGAGCTACAACAGAGAAACAACAATGATCACCAAAGAGAGGGAAGGTTCTCGTACATACATGAGGGCTCATAGGTCAACCATGTCTGTCACCTTTCTCCGGTTAAGTTGTTCTGGATCACTTAGAGTGTGGATTGGTCAACGTGGGATAGCAAGGTCCTGTTTCAACACTTGAGAAATGACGGTGCTATCTTGCCCACCTGCCAAACCACTAATTTCCAAACAAAAATGAAATAGGGTGTGGTACTGAACCACACAGTCCTTGATGGTGCCAGGTTTGATGCCTGGTCTGTGATGAGTTGCCTATGTTGGGGCAACAGTGATCTGGAGCTCATTGGAATTTCATGTCTGCACTTGATATTCTCTTGGGTTCAGCATTTCTGGATATTTGATTAAATATAGCTTACATGCCTGAGTGAGACAAAGCACAATTGAACAGCAACAAACTGGTTTATTTTATATGATCAATGGAAAGAATATCATTTTCATAGCAATATTTATCTATCTCCTATTATTACCATCAAAATAATAGATTACACAACTGTACCCTTTGTATGGTTTAAACTCACTTTACAAGTCAGCAATCCCTGAACTGATTGGCATTAACGTTAGAAAACAGAACCTTGCTATCACACTTTGACCATTCCACACTCTAAGTGACCCAGACCAACTTAACTGGAGAAAGGTGACAGACATGGTTGCCCTATTAGCCCTCATCCATGTACGAGAACCTTCCCTCTCTTTGGTGTAGAAGCTATGCCAATTACATTATGGGAACATTGCTCCTCTTTGGAACAAAGTTCCAGTAGGATGGGGCTTCCACCCATCCTCCATATCCGCCCCAGCTCTGACCTATTTTCCTGGGTTGGGGCTCATTAGACATGCATGGCGGGGCTTCGGGTAGGATTCCCGCCACTTGTGTAAAGGTGGAGACTCCCGGTGGTGCTGTAATGGGGACACCACAGCAGCTTCGGAGGAGGTGGTGCAGAACCTTAAAGGGGAAGAAGCACCTCGATCAAAAGAAAGACGCCCAATGAAGGCTTCAGCTGAAACCAAGGCCTTCAGCAGTAAGGCTCTGGAGCCAAATGGAGGGAGAGGAAGCTGTAATAAGATCCCTTTCCTTCATCAGGAGAACTTTGGGCCTTTTCCACTGCTTCCCGGGGCCTACAGCCATCTTCTACACATCTGCCCAGGAAAGTGGTAACGGGCAGAGAGAAGTAAAATCTGCCAGGGAAGAGGGCTCTACCCTCTCTTCTACCATTTGCAAGTGATGGGTGGTAAAGGAGTGACTAGCAGCACTGGTGAGGGTGGAGGGAAGGAAATAAATGCTGGGGCAGTGAGCCAGAGGTGGGCCACTTTAACATTAAAGGTGAAAACAACTGTGGAATGTACTCAACAGCCTCCATTGTCTCAAATCTGATGTGATATGAGAGGATAAACACTTCTCATTCAGCCGATTCATCTGGTATTCCAACTAACTTGTTCACAACATCATCTGTGATGGTATCATTTGTGACACTGAGAGTTAACTCTTTGTGAACCGAATCTAACTTCATAGCAACATCAAAATATAAATTAGTCAGTCTTCATGCTCCACATCACTTTCTACTTGTCCCCCTTTGAAAAGTGGATGAAATGTATCTTGACTCTGTGCGATAGTGCAAAACGGGTGATAGTGAGTCGGCAGCCCATTATATACTGACTCCCTTCCCACTTATCCCCTTGCCTGTTCACCAACCTTCCCAGTCTCTTTTCAGGACCTACGTGAGCGCCACAGCTGACAATCTTTGGGTCCTTTTCACTGGCAAGCTGCCTGTGGATGCCCATTAGATGTCCACAGCTTACCGGCTCATGGATAACGAAGCCTGGGGACCTTTGTGGGCCTCAGGCCCATCCATTCAGGTGTGCCCCCTGCTTGCTCATTTTTTTCAGGCATGCTCGAAATTCTAGACTGTTACTTTCTCACAGTATGGCCACGATTTTGCCTACCGAGGCGAGTCTGGGGCAGCCGGGGTCTGGAGCAAGGTTCCAGCCCGTTCTCTGCAAGTGATGTTATGAAGACCTGCCCAGCGAGGTTCCCAGCCAATTAAAAGGAAGCGGGTCTGAAGATGTCATTTGATGACGGTCATTAGCGGTTTCCTTAAAGGGACCATGCCCATATCAGTGTTCTACAGCATTGAGGTACTGCAAACACTGACAAGCACTGCACAGAGGTGCACGGCTGCACCCAGGCTCTCCCATGATTCCCTCCATATGCTTATGGAGTGAGTTACAGCCGCAGGGAGGACCTCTTCCACTCCAATGGGCGTAAGAGACCTCCCCAGGAGACCAACATAGCCTGGTTTCACATTGTACAGGAGGGATAAGCAGGATTGTCATCAGGAGGACCTGGCTGCAGTGGTGCAAACCTTTCAATTATCTCAGTAGATTACGAAATGTTACTACAAAGCCACGCTCAACTTTCTTCTGCTGTGCCACTCATCACATCCCCATCACTCTGCCTTCACTACACTACTCCTACACATCCTTACTCACACCAACTTACCTTGCACCTACCCCATCCCTCTCTATCTACATTATCGCTTCTCGATCTCATTTGCCACCCCTATACTCACCCTCACCCTAGTTCAATGATACCAATTAACACACAAGGGTAGGTACTTGGGTGTTTTAGTCAATGTTCATGTAAAATTTCTGTTAATGTGTTGTCAAACATTGAAATCTTTATTTTCAACATTTTGAGTTCTTGGACAAATTTGTGTGCACCTTCGGAAGTGGCTCAGTGAGTTCCAATGAATGGTGAGACATAACGGTACCCCCTCCAATGGTGATGAGTGTGAAAGAAATGGCGTGGGCATTGCAGGGTTGCTTTATGGTGCTGGTGTGGGGTAGTGCCAACCTGGTGCATCCTGTGACAGCCAGGGTGTACAGCATCAACTGAAGAAAATCTGGCCATAGTGAGGCCATCACTGGCCTCCCGGGCAGCCATGTGGTCGGGTGCTGTGTCCTGTGCAGTATCAGTTGGTGGCAGAGAAGGTTTGTGATGTTGTTGGTGATGCTGGTGTGCCTGGTTGGTGTTGGGGCTGATCGTGGTAGGATTCTGAGGACCAACGTGAGACTTGTTCAAGGGCATCGATGCTAATGGAATCGATGGCACGTGAGGTTTAGATGAGAGAATCGATCTGTCAGTGGTGAGAGAGGTTGTTCCAAGGAAGTGACAATGAAAACAGAGTTTATGCCAAACATTTCCAACCTGCATAAAGCTCGGGGCCGAAATTGCCCTCCGCCCCAAGTAGGGCGCACTTACAGATTTGTAAGTGTTCTCTCCGCCCGGATGCATGGGGTGGAAAATCCAGCGAAATTCAGGACTTTCTTTTTTCTCCGGAAGCTTGGCGATGTTCCGGGTGGGAGCGGGGTGGAAGAGTGGGCGGGTCAGAACGGCCGCCACTCCAGGTCATCAGCGCCAAACTGATGATGCGCTGACATGTCACAACATCCCTCTCCTTCAGTTAAAGGGAGTGCCGCTACAAAATCTGCAGCCACTTTAGTGGCAAACAATGGGGCCAGGGAGGATATTGGCAGAGCCAGCAGTCCGGTACCCAAGAGGGAGTGTGGGGCTGCTTGTTGGCGGCCCGGTTGAACCCGTGGCCACCATTGTCGGACAATTAAAATAAACTGGTGACCGTAGCAGTGCGCCCTCCCCTTTAAGGACAGATGTGCCGCCCAGCCACAAGAAGCTTCCCGCCGGGGAAATCTTTCGGGGGCACCAAGCGGTGGCTGATCCGGTCCCGCAGGGCAATTTCCCGATAGGCAATTTCCTACGTGGGACGGAAAGGGGGTCGCCGCTGGTCGGTAAGGGGTTGGCGCATGCCCGATGGGGCAGGAAGACGGCCGGGGCGGTCCCGTACAACGCTACAAAAATAATGGGGGGAATTTTCAAAATGTCAGTTCCTCCACGCTGACTGAGCGATGAGTCCTTACCGACCCGTGTCTGCCTTTTTGAGGCAGCAATGGCCCCCTCAAAAGTGTCTTCCAAATCCTGAAGGCTCCAGCTTCTATGGCCCCAAGTGTCGACACGTGGCAAAACAGGCGCCTCTCCGAGCTGGGTGCCCGTTTTTCGCGCCGATGTCAGCTTGGCGCGGTGCCCAGGGGGTGGAGCCTACCACTCGCGCCGATTTTGTAAGTAGGAGGGGGCGGGTACCATTTAAATGAGTTTTTTTCGTGCCGGCAACCCTGCGCGTGCGCGTTGGAGCGTTCGCGCACGCGCAGTGTGAAGGAAACATTGGCACTTGGCCATTTTTGTAGTTCTTTGCAGCTGTTCATTTTTTTATCATTTTTTAATAAAAGCACATTGCCCTTCCATGATCAGCACTGAGGCTTCTTGCAGCAGTGAGAAGGCTGCAGGAAGCCTCAGAAGTTGAGGCAGCCGTTTCCCGACGGGCTCGACCGATGGCAAGGGGGCCTCCCCCTCCTGCCATCGGGAATGGCTGCCTCAACTTCTGAGGCTTCCTGCAGACTTCCCCCCCCCCCCCCGCGGGAACGGCTGCTGCCGTCGGTCGCTCGGGCCCTCACTGCCTCCCCGCCCCCCCCCCCCCCCCCGCGGGAACGGCTGCTGCCGTCGGTCGGTCGGGCCCTCACTGCCTCCCCGCCCCCCCCCCCCCCCTGCCGGCGGGAACGGCTACTGCTGGCGGTCGGTCGGGCCCTCACTGCCTCCCCGCCCCCCCCCCCCCGCGGGAACGGCTACTGTCGTCGGTCGGTCGGGCCCTCACTGCCTCCCCCCCCCACCCCCCCCGCGGGACCGGCTGCTGCCGTCGGTCGGTCGGTCCCTCACTGCGTCCCCCCCCCCCCCCACGGGAACGGCTGCTGCCGGCGGTCGGTCGGTCAGGCCCTCACTGCCTTCCCCCCCCCCCCGCCCCCCCCCCCCCCCCCGCGGGAACGAACGGCTGCCTCGTTTTGTGAGGCTTCCTGCAGCATTCTCTCTGGCTGAAGCACTTTCACACAGGTAGGAAGATGGTTTATTTAATCTTTTCTTTGCTTATAAATTTTTATTCAGGTTGGATTTATTTGTATAATATTTGTATAAGTATAACTAAGGATTTATTGTAGAATTTAATGACTTCCCTTCCCCCCCCGCCCCCCCCCCGCACCTTGTTCTGGACGCCTAATTTGTAACCTGCGCCTGATTTTTTAATGTGTAGACAAGGTTTTTTCAGGCCTACAAAAATCTTCACTTGCTCCATTCTAAGTTAGTTTGGAGTACGTTTTCACTGTGGAAACTTTCAAATCAGGCGTCAGTGGCCGGACACGCCCCTTTTGAAAAAAAAATTCTGTTCAAAAGTGAAACTGTTCTAAATGACTAGAACTGCAGAAAACTTAAATGTGGAGAATTGCGATTTCTAAGATACTCCGTTCTCCACCAGTTGCTCCTAAAAATCAGGAGCAAATCATGTGGAAACTTGGGCCCTAAGAGTTAAAAGTGAACAGCTGTGATATGGTAGCTTTTGTACCACTTTTGCAGCTGTCAATTATTTAGATGAGTGGATATTGCTGGAACGCCCGATCTACTTACCTGATGTGATCCCCGAGCACTGCGAATCTCATGAAAAAGCTGGGAAAATAGTAAGTGCAGGGCAAAATGGTGTTTTATTGGCTTTTTACTACCTCTTAAAGATCTCAATTGCCTCCCCGCCACTTGGTGTCGAGTCAGTTGAGCGCTGACAGACCCGACACATGGGAGACTATCATGGAGACGGGTGGACAGCGGGGGCTCGATCCACTGTCAATCATTTCTATTTTGACACCTGACCCGCCTCTGAGCCTACCCTCTCAGCATTGGTAAAATTTTGGCCTACATCCCTGATTAGATGTGAGATAGGGCGTGACATACAATGGACTAATGGTTGTATAATTTCAAAAGAAATGTTATTCAAACTGACCACAGCACTGTGGTACAGGGGGCCATTCAAGTTGGGGGAGTAAAAAGAAATATGGTAGTGGTAGGGGACAGTATAGTTAGGGGCATAGATACTGTTCACTGCAGCCGAGAGAATGAGTCCCAAAGGCTGTGTTGTCTGCCAGGGTTAAGGACATCGCCCCTGGGCAGGAAAGGAACTTGGAGTGGGAAGGGAAAAATCCAGTTGTTGTGGTCCACGTATGTAACAACGACATAGGTACGACAAAGTAAGAGGTTCTGCTGAGGGAATATGAGGGACTAGGGGCTAAATTAAAAAGCAGAACCGCAAAGGTAATAATCTCTGGATTACTACCTGAGCCACGGGCAAATTTGCATCGGGTAAATAAGATCAGAGAGATGTACGCGTGACTCAATGATTGGTGTGGGAGAAATGGGTTTTGATTCATGAGGTACTGACACCAGTACTGGGATAAGAGGGAGCTGTTCCATTGGGATGGACTTCACTTGAACCATGATGGGACCAGTGTCTTGGCGAATCGAATAACTAGCGCTGTCGATGGGGCATTAAACTAAATAGTGGGGGGGAAGGAATCAGCTGAACGGAAACTTAAAAAGTCAAGGAGAAAGGAAAAAGACAATAGTGCAGGGTTACGATAGGGGTAATGATAACTAGAGTTTGTCAGGAAGAGAAAGAGCATATAAACAAAAGAGTGCATCAGAAAGTGGGGTCAGAGTGGGGAAAAATGGTAAAAAGACAAAATTAATAGCTCTTTATCTGAATACACACAGCATTCATAACAAGATAGATGAGTTGACGGCACAAATAGAAATAAATGGGTATGATCTGAAATCCAATACAGAGACATGGTTGCAAGTTAACCAAGGCTGGGAACTGAATATTCAAGGGGGTATTTGCCATTTGGAAGGATAGGCAGAAAGGCAAAGGAGGTGGGGTAGCTCTGTTAATAAAAGATGAGATCAGTGTAGTAATGAGAAATGATATTGGTTCAGAAGATCAAGATGTAGAATCGGTTTGGGTGGAGATAAGAAATAATAAGGGAAATGTCATTGCTGGGAGTAGTCTAATAGGCCCCCTAACAGTTGCTGCACTGTAGGAAATAATAACAATCAAGAAACAATGGAGGCTTGTAAGAAAGGTACGGCAATAATCATGGGCGATTTTAATCTTCATATTGATTGGACAAATCAACTTCACAAAATGTTCATAGAGTGTATTTGGGATGGTTTCTTAGAACAATAGTTGTGGAACCATGCAGGGAGCAGGCTATTTTAGATCATTGTTGAACCAACCAGGGAGCAGACTATTTTGGAAGGATAGGCAGAAAGGAAAAAGAGATGGGGTAGCTCTGTTAATAAAGGATGAGATCAGTGCAGTAGTGAGAAATGATATTGGTTCAGAAGATCAAGATGTAGAATCAGTTTGGGTGGATATAAGAAATAAGAAATAGTAATGTGTAATGAAATTGGATTAATTAATTATCTCATTGTAAAGGATCCTCCTGGGAAAAGTGATCATAGCATGGTAGAATTTTAAGTTCAGTTTGAGGGTGAGACAGTTAGGTCACAAACTCGTGTCCTGAACTTAAATAAAGGCAATTACAAAGATATGAAGGTAGAGTTCGCAAAAGTGGACTGGGAAAATAGATTATGGATAAGACTGTAGATAAGCAGTGGCAAACATTTAAGGAGATATTTTATAACTCTCAGCAAAGATATATTCCAGTGAGTAAGAAAGACTCTAAGAGAAGGATGAACCATCCGTGGCTAACTAAGGAATTAAATAATGGTATCAAATTGAAAACAAAGGCATACAATGTTGCGAAGTTTAGTGGAAGGCCAGAGGATTAGGAAATTTTTAGAAACCAGCAAAAGATAACTACAAAAATAATATAGAGAGAGAAGACAGATTATAAGAGTAAACTAGCAAGAAATATAAAAACAGACAGTAAGAGATTCTATAGATGTATAATAAGGAAGCGAGTAGCTAAAGTAAACATTGGTCCCTTGGAGGATGAGACTCGGGAATCAATAATGGGAAACCAGTAAATGGCAAAGACTTTGAACAAATATTTTGTATTGGTCTTTATGGTAGAAGACACCAAAAGCATTCCAATAATTGATAATCAAGGGGCTATTGGGAGGGGCGAATTAAAACAATCCCCTGGACCTGATGGCCTATATCCTAGAGTCTTAAAAGAAGTGGTTGCAGAGACACTGGATGCTGTGGTTGTAATCTGCCAAAATTCCCTGGATTCTGGCGAGGTCCCAGCAAATTGGAAAACTGCAAATATAACAACCCTATTTAAAAAAGGAGGGAGATAGAATGCAGGAAACTACTGACCAGTTAGCCTAACATCTGTCATTTGTCAAGGAAGTACTGGGCTCAGTACTGGGTCCCTTGTTTTTGTGGTGGAAATCAACAATTTAGATTTGAATATAGGGAGTATGATTAAGAAGTTTGCAGATGACACTAAAATTGGCTGTGTGGTTGATAATGAAGAGGAAAGTCATGGGCTGCAGAAGGATATCAATCTACTGGTCAGGTGGGCAGAGCAGTGGCAAATGGAATTTAATTCAGAGAAGTGTGAGGTGATGCACTTTGGGAGGGCTAATAAGGAAAGGGTATACGCATTAAATGGTAGGCCACTTAATAGTGTAGATGAACAAAAGGACCTTGGAGTGCTTGTCCACAGATCCTTGAAAGTAGCATGCCAAGTGGATAAGGTGGTTAAGAAGGCATATGGAATGCTTGCCTTTATTGGCCGAGGCATGGAATATAAGAGCAGGGAGGTTATGCTTAAATTGTATAATACTTTGGTTAGGCCACAGCTGGAGTACTGCATGCAGTTCTGATCACCGTATTATAGGAAGGACTAGAGAGGGTGCAGAGGAGATTTACTAGGATGCTGCCTGGAATGGAGAATTTTAGTTATGAGGACAGAATGGATAGGCTGTGTTTGTTCTCATTGGAACAGAGGAGGTTGAGAGGAGACCACATTGAGGTGTACAAAATATTGAGGGGCCTGGACATAGTGGATAGTAAAGATCTATTTCCATTGGTGGAGGGGTCTATTACGAGGGGGCATAGTTTTAAGGTGGTTGGTTGAAGGTTTAGAGGGGATTTGAGGGGGGCTTCTTTACGCAGCGGGTTGTGGGGATCTGGAACTCGCTGCCTGGAGGAGTGGTGGATGCAGAAACCCTCACCACATTTAAGAGATGGTTGGATGGGCACTTAAAGTGCAGTAACCTGCAGGGTTATGGACCTAGAGCTGGTAATTGGGATTAGACTGGATGACCTTATGGTGGATGGTGCAGATATAATGATAAGTATTGCAGGAAATAGAATACGGCCAGTGTGATCTCCTGGACTAGCTTCGATCGCCTGGATGGGTCGGAGAGGAACTTTCCCAGATTTTTTCTCCCTAAATTAGCCTGGGTTTTTAGCTGGTTTTTGCCTCTCCCAGGAGATCACATGGCTCCGGTTGGGTGTAGAATATTTCAATATAAGGGGTGTCGCAGTTGTGTGAGGTGGACTGGTTGGGCTGGGTGCTCTTTGCCTTTCCGTCATTGTTCATAGTTTATATGTAACCTTTAGGGCTGCTGACCAAGGGCCATGCGGCTCTTTGTCGGCCGGCGCAGACACGATGGGCCGAAATGGCCTCCTTCTGCGCTGTAAATTTCTATGTTTCTATGTTTCTAAGCAGGAGCAGGACATTTAGAAAATCATAATACAGCCAAGCAAGTCAGCATGGTTTTATGAAAGGGAAATCATGTCTGACAAATTTTCTTTGAGGATGCAATGAGCAGGGTGGATAAATGGGAACCAGTGCATGTGGTGTATTTGGCTTTCAGAAGGCATTCGATAAGGTGCCACATAAAAGGTTACTGGACAAGATAATAGCTTACAGAATTGGGGGTAATATATTAGCATGGATAGAGGATTGGCTAACTAACAGAAAACTGAGAGTCGGGATAAATGGTTGGCAAACTGTAAATAGTTGGGTAGCATGGGGGTCAGTGCTGGGGCTTCAACTATTTACAATCTATATTAATGACTTGGATGAAGGGAGCAAGTGTAATGTAACTAAATTTGTTGTTGATACAAAGATAGGTTGGAAAGCAAGTTGTGAGGAGGATGCAAAGAATCTGCAAAGGGATATGGATAGGCTAAGTGAGTGGGCAAACATTTTGCAGGGGAGTATAATGTGGGAAAATTGTTAGGAAAAATAAAAAAGCAAATTATTATTTAAATGGGGAGAGATTGCAAAGAGGGATCTGGGGGTCCTTGCATATGAAACACGAGTTAGTAATTAGGAAGGCAAATGAAATATTGGTCTTTATTGCAAGGGGGATGGAGTATAAAAGTAAGGAAGTCTTGCTGCAACTATACAGGTCATTGGTGAGACAACACTGGAATACTGCAACAGTTTTGGGGCTAGAACCTCCACTTTTGAGCTTATCACCCAAAAATGGGCGTTATTTCCGGTGTGAGCGGTAAAAAAGTGTTTTCAGATCGCCGGCTTCTCGCCCATTCTCAAAACACATAGTTTACATTTTTTGAAAATAGGCGTTACCGTGAGCGATATCAAATGGGCAGTAGCTTTAAATTTTTTTGACCTTCTGCTGTAATGTATGGCCATCCTTAGTAACGGTATGGCAGCGCTCGATTCCCTCAATTCTGGAGGTCAAGAGGAACCATGACATGCGCAGAAGAGGAGACAAAGAGAGAGGGAGCTCAGATGGACTGAAGACGTGGCTAGGTGTGGTGTGGCTGCTTTGGGAGGAAGGAGGGAGACTTTAGAGCTTCACAGCAAGTAGGCAAACAAAAAGTAGGTGTTAACAGCCACATATTTGACCGAATTTGCCCTATAATGAGAGAGGAGGAGGCATCACAGCACGCTGTGGAGACTGACGCTGGAGAGAGCAGTGAGGTGGGAGAGGAGCACATTGGAGGCCGCAAAAGAGCCAGGAGGTTCTCGGACGAGGCAAATCCCTTCCTCCTGCAGTAGGTCGAGTCACGCTGGGGTTATTTTACACAGGGAAGGTGATGGAAGCCCACCCCAAAGGCCTACCAGAGGATATGGCCCGAGATAGCAGGGGTGGTCTTGTCGGCGACCAGCGAGGTGCGTGAGGGCAACCGATGTCGCAAACGATGGAATGACCTTGTGAGATCCGCAAGAGTAAGTATTACATTGATTTACATGTACTTATTTATTTATATAATTTTATTTGTAACAGTCATGAGTGACTATCAGCAGATGTGAATTCTTGCACTTTATCCGGGAATGTTTTGCTCAAAGCCTGCGGTCACGGTGTGCGTCTTTAGGTAAAGATAGATAATAATCATAATAATCATGATTACATCTGTCGGTTATGTGTTGTATCAGTGTCTGTGACAGTACCTAGCAATGATATAATGCAATGATCTCATCCCATGTCGTCCTGTCACCTTTTACAGAAGAAGCTATCGACGATGAGGTCCATGCAGAGGCAAACCGGTGGGGGGCCACCAGTCCCCAGCAACATCACAGAGATGGAGGAGCGAGTGCTAGCACTTGTGGGGAAGCACCCCCGGACAGCCACGGATGCATCTGCAGACCCTGAAGTGATGCCACGTGAGTAAAGCTTACACCATTGCGTGATGTAAATTCAATAGATGCCACACCAACTCATATCTGACCAATCACATAGGATAGATGATTTCTAAAAGTGTAATAGAAATAATGCTGGCCTAATGAAAATCATTACAATGCACAATGTGTTGATTGTCATGAAATGTGATGTCCGCGATGTGGTGCTTTTGTCGTGCATATCCTCTGTTTAGCGCTGGACTCACCTTGTCACCCTAACACTCCCTTCTCCTTAACAATCTCATTTGTGTTTTGCAGCTCAGCCAGCAGTGCGGCCCCAGGCAAGGCCACAGAGGCCAGAAGGTGGGGCACGGGGCAGGAGTCAGCAGACGATCCTACATCTGGTGTTGAAGAGCTCCAATTGTCGGCCATCAATCCGCTGGGTCTGTTCTCTACGGATGAGAGTGCTGCACCTGCATCGAACCTGCATTGCCACGCTCCAGAACCCATTCCATCCCAAAGCCTTCTATTGGTCCTCCGGTCATTCCCGCCTCTACTCTGGAGGTGCCCGCCCCAAGCACCTCGCCACAGAGCACCCCATTTGGCCCCAGGACAGTGCCGACCCCGCGGAGGTTTCGTGGACGCGGCAGGTCTGTTCCACGAGCACAAAATGACAGCGGAAAGATGGTACAGTTGTCCAGGACTTTGGTGACCAGCTCATCGAAGCTTTCGGGGGCTTATCACGACACATGGCCACCATGACCAATTATATTCCGCACAAGGCGGAGTCCCTGGATGTGATAGCCAGGAACACTGCTGGCACAGCCCTCCCAGTGATCCCAGAGCACAGCACTTCACCAGTAGGTTCTGCACCACCACTGCAAACGACAGATGAGAGCAAGGACCAAGATCCTGCTTCTGCATCAGAGAATGTTGCCCCCTCGGCACTCCCCGCTCCCGTACCAACTAATGCATCTGCCTTCATCCCTCCCCAATGAGGCACCGCCTGAGGAGCTCCATGGCCAGGCGCTGTGGAGTGAGGAGGGGAAGGGGTAGAGATGGGGAGAAGGAGAGGGGGGAAGGAAAGTGAGGTGCATGTGCGCTGGTGATGCCCATATCTCCATCTGGGTGTATGCAATTTGTTGCAATGTATGGTGGCTGGGGATCGCGCTCCTGCTTTGCCTTTGTATTCTGTGTTGCTGGACATGTTGAACATGTGATTGATGTCAATGGTGGAAAATGCAGGGTGTGGGCGGGGGTTGGGTGTTATTGGCTGTGATACTTATGATTTCAGACCAATGTTGGTATTAAACTTTTGTTATTGAATATAACCTTGTTGCGCACTATCTCAGATAGCTGAACCGTTACACACTGGTGATTCCTTCCCATGAAAGGGTTAAATACAACTTAACATCAATCAACATAAAATTTAACTGGCACCAAGGTTATGGGAACCATTGATGTCTGAGCTGCGCACACACAGCAGTGCGTCAGCGTTGTCACTCACATCAACATTCTTTCAGTCAAATCTTTTCGATATCAGCTCCTCATGTAAGAGTGGGATTCAACAAATGCCAGCCACACCGCTGGCATTCGTTCCAGTCAGTTCCACTTTTTGTGGGCAATATTGTGAGCGATATGTGTGCGAGGTGGTGAAATTGAAGATGGGCAATCTCCATGGCCACTAATTTGGGTAAATATGCTCTTTGCGACAAAAAACAATCGCCGGGTGTTAATATTGAATCACGGCGTTAATTCCGTTCGGAAAGTAACGCTGGGTGATATTATGGACATTGAATTCGCCCATTCTGCTGATTCCGCCCCAAAAAAGTGGGTGGGCGGTGATATTTTTCTCGGCGTTAAGCCCATTCGGAAAATAACGCTTGTCGATAAGTCTCCTAAAAAGCTCGTCAGTTTCCATTTTGTGTCAGAATGGCCGCTATCTAGGCGTTATACGTCATTTCAGCGGTGAAATGGGCGTTATGTGGGCGTTAAGCAGGCAAAAAAAATTGAGGTTCTAGCCCTTGGTCTCCTTCGTTAAGGAGGGACATACTTGCATTGGAGGCAGTTCAGAGAAGGGGCACTAGGTTGATTCCTGAGATGAAGGGTTTGTCTTATGAAGAAAGATTGGCCATGTTGGGCCTATACTCATTGGAGTTTAGACGAATGAGAGGTGATCTTATTGAAATGTATAAGATTCTGAGGGGGCTTGACAGGGTAGATGCGGAAAAGATGTTTCCCCTTATGGGGAATCTAGAAATAGGGGACATAGTTTCAGAATAAGGGGTCACCCATTTAAAAAGGGGATGAGGAGGAATTTCTTCTCTCAGAGGCTTGTGAATCTTTGGATGTTTCTACCCCAGAGAGTTCTGGAGACTGGATCATTGAATATATTTAATGTGGAGATTTTTGAGCGATAAGAGAGTCAAGGGTTATGGGGAGCGGGCAGGGAAGTCTAGTTGAGGCCAAGATCAGATCAGCCATGATCTTATTGAATGGTGGAGCAGGCTCAAAGGGCCAAATGGCCTACTCCTACTTGTATTTCTTATGTTCTTATTTCTAAGATTATGGAAAATGTGCTGTGTCTGCATTTCCTTCTAGTTTTCTGGTGCAGATTAATTTTTTGCCAATCAGAACATTATACATTCATTACCTCACAAGCTGTTTTTTTTTCAAATTTCTCCTGAGGGAAAATTACTAGCAGATGCATTCCCATAAAACACAGCAATGTTCACAATTTGTTTTATTGCATCTTATGAATTCCTTTCCAATTTTACAGGGCATAACACATTTTTTGCCTCTGTTAACTAATTCTTTGTCATAGAAGACCATTTAAAAAAATGGCCAATTGCCTGAAATTATATTAACCTATTAAAGTTTCCATTCAATCATTCTATTAAGGTGCTTAGTCAGCATAGCATTGGTTTTAAGTATAATATAATTTAATATGTATTGCAGCAACCTGCTGACAAATAAAATGATAAACTAACAAGGTTTTATTCATTGCCTTTTTGCAGAAATTGAAGCTAATTCAAAATGAAGAACTGCAGGTCCTGATGCAAGTATTCAATGATCACGGAGGAGGATTACGATGCATTAAGTAACTGGCTTGAAGGCATTCGGTTTGAAGTATCCTTTTTAGAAGTGATGGACAGTAAATTTCAGAGTGCATACTAATTAATATGAATGCATCATTTTCTTGGTGAAGGACATATGGCTGTGTCTTTAGTTTTGGAAATAATACCTGTGGTGCACAGTGGGAGAAACTCGAGCAGTTATTTCTCAGAACAAAGTAGAAGTTTCCATAATAAATGGAGAGAAATGTGGCACCATCTGGGCACCGTCAGAACCTAATACGGATTGTGCATCCAATTTTCTGCCACTAACTGCGTTGTACAGCTGTGCTCTTTGTTGACATTGCCAGTTTGTTTCATTCACTCAACATTTTTAATTTGTTCTTTTTCTTTTCTTTCTCCTTTCCCACGCTCAAATATTTAGCCACATGTTGCCTTCTTTTCCAGATTTTTACACAAAGAAACAATGTGCTCTTGATTCTGTTATACCGTGTGAAGTGTGGTCAATTTTAACCACCCCCCCCCCCCCGCCCCCCCCATACCCAGTGAAAATGGTGCGGGGAGGGTTTAAAATCAGGTCGAGTCCACTTATTGGCCTGAGGCCGCAATGTTCCCTCCCGCCGCTATCTTATCTTCACTGACTTTAAAGTTGGCCGAGGCTCCCACAAGACGCAAACGAGCGTCTACTTTAAATGTAAAAGTTATGGGCCAATGACATTGGTGCTCTGACGTGATTTTTCCGATGACTCAAGGGGAGGCCTGCCCAAAGTCAAACCCACCATTGAGTTTGCCGAGGAGGCCAGGCTAAGGAAGATATTTTTATTCTTCAGTTGGAATCCTTGTGAACCAGAAAGAGCAGGAAGGAATCCTCAAATCTTTACTGCCCCAACCTTCCCTTTCCCCCCTCCATTCCCGCACCAGCATTTGTTTGGGAACCCCTCCCCCCCCCATCTTCCTGCCAGCAATTCCCTTATGCCGGGACCCATTCTCTTAGGACCCCGGTGGTGGCCGTCTCCCACCTCAATTCCCGTTGCCTTCCACTGTCATTGACATCATTCCCGCCAGCTTTGAGTGGGGCCCTCATCTCAATTCGTCAAATGTGGCCGTTCAGTTAAGATCGGCCAGGCCACCACATCCCCGAACTCCCCGAGTTCTTTGCCCGCTTCGAAACTTGTGCGGACCTTTTTCACCTTCAGCAACGCCACCCCGCCCCCACCCCCACCCCCATTAAAATCGGGGCCAGTGTTGTATAAAATACCCTGTCATGGAACAACTATTCTGGTTTTATTCACTTCACATTATGAGATAGGCATGAGCTTGAAGCACCAAGTTCTTCCACAGGTTCAATATTATTGTCACATTGGCGAAAATCGGAACTCTGCACATGAATCCATACATCCACATCAACACTCAGCTTTCTAGCATTTGGACCTCCCGGCTAGACCTCCTGCAGCGGCTGGATGACTGGACGCAACCTGGACCTTCCAGCTGGACCTCCTGCTGACTCGACGTGACCTGGACCTCCCAGCTGGACCTCCTGCAGCGACTGGGCGGCTGGACGTGGCTATCGGGCGTCCACCTCCTCCCCCTGGACCTCTCCTTCCCCACTGATATTCTGGCCTCCTCTCCTCCTCCAGCACGGGGTGAGTACAATGGTTGTAACGCCCCCCCCGTCCCCCCATTCTGAACCCTAGTGCACCACTGGCCCCCCAATGCCTGCCCCCAACCAAGCCTTGGATCACCTACCACCAAGGGCGCTACTCAGTGCCGAGCCTGAAGCCAACATCTCGCCGTAGGCAATTAGGCCCATATAGCAGTGCTTGGTCTCCAGTCATCCTGGACCCCCTTGCCACTGGACCAAGATCTCGCTCAGCTAAGCCCGTGTGGTAGCTGGCGTGCAACGGTCACCCCACGTTAAATGAACTCACGCACAGGCAACTTCCACTCCTCTAACATGAAGTTCGGGACCTGGAACATCAGGACCCTTATGGACAACTCTAACAGCGACAGACGCCACACCGCCATAATTGCCCGGGAACTTAGATGCTTTGATATCGACATCGCAGCCCTAAGCGAGACCCAGCAGGCAGGGGAAGGCCAGCTCAAGGAACAAGGTGGAGGTTACACCTTCTTCTGGAAAGGGAAACCAGAGGAAGAGCGCCGCCTCCACGGAGTCGGCTTCGCCATCAAAAACGAGCTGGTCGACTGCCTCAAAGACTCCCCCTGCGGGACTAACGAACGCCTCATGACTCTTCGACTCACCCTATCCCAGAACCAGTGCACCACAGTCATCTGTGCTTCCACCCCAACACTCAATGCAACAGATGAGGCCAAAGAGAGTTTATACTCCAACCTCGAAAAATCCTTGACCTGCGTTCCCGTGGGCTACAAACTGATCCTCCTCGACGACTTCAATGCCAGGGTCGCAGGGACACAGACCTCTGGGGAGGCGTGATTGGCAGAG
Organism: Pristiophorus japonicus; assembly: GCF_044704955.1. Taxonomy (NCBI): domain Eukaryota; kingdom Metazoa; phylum Chordata; class Chondrichthyes; family Pristiophoridae; genus Pristiophorus; species Pristiophorus japonicus. The sequence continues at coordinate 343,049,061 of NC_091978.1, read as the reverse complement.
AGAGGGTAGGGAAAGCCAACTCCAACGGTACCCTACTCCTGACAAAATGTCTAGAACAGGAACTCCTCATCACCAACACCTTGTTCCGCCAGAGAGACAAATACAAGACATCGTGGCAACACCCTCGCTCCAAACAATGGCACCTGCTCGACTATGTCATCGTCCGAACCAGGGATGTGCACATCACCCGTGCCATGACAGGAGCTGACAACTGCTGGACAGACCACTGCCTAATCAGATCCATTATTGACATCAACATAGCCACAAAGCAGAAGCAGTCGCAAAAAAGTCAATGCCGGGGCACTTAAGGACCAGCTAAGAGAGCCCTTTACAGTCAGTGCCTCACAGCTAACTGGCAGGCCTTGATGACCTAGAGATGCAGAATGCCCACAGTGCTTGGTCTGCCCTCCAGGCGTCCATAACCAGTGTCTGCAAGGAGACGCTCGGTCACTCAACCAGGAAACACCAGGACGGGTTCGATGAGAATGATCAGGAGATTCCAAGAACTAATAGACTGCAAGCGCAGGGCATTTCTGAGCCTTAAACAGCAACCCAACTCGGGAGCAGCAAAGCAGCATTACAGACGGCTAAAGGCTAAGGTCCAACAAAAAACCCGGGACCTAAAGAACAGTTGGTGGATGGAGAAAGCACAGGAGTTACAGCAGCTGGCCAACAGCCATGATGTGTGAGGATTCTTCACCGCAGTCAAGGCCACATAAGGACCAAACTCCCAAGGCCCTACCCCACTCCTGGCCAAGAACAGGGAAACACTCATCAAGGACACCGAGGCAATCAGAGCCCGCTGGAAGGAACACTTCAAAGATCTCCTCAACCGAGACTCTGCCTTTGACTCGAATGTTCTCACCTCCATTCCGCAACATGCTACCCGCCACCACCTCAGTGAGACCCCAAAGCTGCATGAGGTAGAAAAGGCCATAAGACAGCGAGAAAACAACAAGGCTACGGGAGCGGATGGAATCCCTGCTGAGGCACTGAAGTATGGCGGAGAGGCACTACTGGTGCAGATACATGACCTTATCTCTCTCATCTGGATGGAGGAAAGCATGCCGGGAGATCTTAGAGATGCAGTGATCGTGACCATCTTTAAAAAAGGGAACAAGTCCGACTGCGGCAACTACAGAGGAATCTCCCTGCTATCAACCACTGGAAAAGTCGTCGCTAGAGTCCTCCTCAACCGTCTTCTCCCCGTGGCTGAGGAGCTCCTCCTGGAGATGCAGTGCAGATTTCGTCCCCGACGGGACACAACGGACATGATTTTTGCAGCGCGACAGCTGCAGCAAAAATGCAGGGAACAGCGCCAGCCCTTATGCATGGCCTTATTCGACCTTACAAAGGCCTTTGACACTGTCAACCGCGAGGGTCTATGGAGCGTCCTCCTCCATTTCGGATTACACTGACTCATGATGTACTCTATATCTTTATCAAGACCTGGCCACCATAAATAACTGTGTGCAAAACTCTTGGTCAAGCACATTCCCAGGTGCTGGTCATGGATGTCTCCTAATAATTTGGACCTGAATTTATTTGGTATAACCACTCTTGCACCCCACATGATACAATCTTTATCGACTGATAATTCATTCCTACGAATGAAGAATGAATATGTATCTTTGTCTGTTACCTAGTTTGGCCATCCATTTGCAATATACTCATACACCTTTGACATCACTGGGTCACGTTTGGTTGCTCTACCAATCTCTTCAGCTGTGACTGGCAGTTCATCAATGTATGAAAAATGAAACACTTTTTCCCTATTGGGTGTAACATGTGATGGGGAAGGCAATCTAGACATTGTATCAGCATTACTGTGACCAGCTGATCGTCTGTATTCAATATTATATGTATATGCTGACAAAATCAAAGCCCATCTCTACATTCGGGCTGCAGCTAATGTTGGAACTGGGGACTTTGGATGGAGGATTGCTGTTAGGGGATTATGGTCCATAACGATGGTAAACTTACGACCATACAAGTATTTGTGAAACTTCTTGACCCCAAAAATTATTGCCAAAGCTTCCCTTTCAATTTGCGCATAATTACTCTCACTGGCACTGAGAGTGCGTGAAGCAAAAGCAATTGGTCTCTCCTCCCCACTACTTAATACATGAGAGATTACTGCCCCAACTCCATACGGAGAGGCATCACATGCTAGCTTAATCTCCTTATATATGTCATAGTGAACTAACACGGTGCTCTCTACCAATTTGCTTTTACACTTTTTGAATGCTGTATCGCATTCTTTTGACCATTTCCAATGGACCTGTTTTTTCTGTAGTTCATTCAGTGGATGTAAAACTGTAGCTAAATTTGGTAGGAACTTCCCATAACAGTTCAAAAGACCCAAGAATGAACGAAGTTCACTGACATTCCTGGGAGTGGGTGCATTTCTAATTGCATCCAATTTTTCCATGCTGGGATGTAAATCATCTTTGTCTACTCTGTACCCTAAGTACTCCACTGAGATATTAAACAACTCACACTTACGAGCAGACACTCGTACTCTGTGCTTCTCTAGCCGTTTGCGGACTTCATTCAATATGTTATGAATTTGCCTATTTGGAGCTGAAATTAGTAGGTCATCCAAATAACATACTACCCCTTCAATACCTTGCAAAATCTGGTTCATCACCCCTTGGAATATGGCAGAGATGGAAGACACTCCAAACGGAAGCCTATTCAACTGATAAACACCTAGATGAGTATTTATAGTCAAACATGACTTGGACTCATTTCGTTCAAGCTGTAAGTAGGCATTCGTAAGATCCAGTTTTGAGAAGATCTAACCACCTGTCAGTGTTGTGAACAAATCTTCTATATTCGGCAATGTATTGGGGACATTACCTTCTAGAACCTGGTTTACGGTTACTTTATAATCACCACACAATCTTACCTTACCATCAGACTTAGTTACAACAACAATGGGTGTAGACCAATTACATCGATCTATCTTACAATAATGTTTTCAGTCTTTTGTCTTTTGAGTTCTTGCTCAACTTTCTCCTTGAGTGCATATGGTACGGAACATGGCTTGTAGTAAACCGATCTAGTATCCTTCTGTACCCTGACACTCGCCTTGAAGCCTTGGATTGGACTGCCCGTTTCACAGAATACCTTCGGATACTTCTTGATAACCTCATCCGTTGATGAAAATATCGCTTCCACATAGAAAATCTTACTCCAATCCAACTTCAGTGAGCTTAACCAATTTCTTCCCAGTAAGGCAGGCTTGTCTCCTTTCACTACTATTAGAGGCAAGTTCTGAAATTGATCTTTATATTTCACAGGTACAGTGATACGACCTACCACAGGAATTTTCTCTCCCGAGTAGCCTCGCAGCTCTATCTTGGATTTCTCCAGTTCGAAATCACGCAATTTGTCGTGATATAGTGACTCCGGTACTACACTCATGGATGCACCCGTGTCAATTTCCATTGGTATCTTGAATCCCACAACATCTATGTGGATTTTGATGCTTTCCGAATCATTGTCCTTTGACCTCGTGCTCCTGATGACGTGTAACTCTAACATCTCTTCGTCCTGTTGTTGCTCTTCCATGCTATGTAGTCTCTTGGGATTTCTACTCATAGCTTTGAACGCTGGACTCAAAGCTTTGAAAGCTGGTTTACCCTTCAGTCGGCATGCCTTTGCAAGATGCCCAGTCTTTCTGCAGAAGAAACACTCTGCCTTCACGTATGGACAACTTTGAGCAATGTGTTGTCCCAGGCACCTATAGCACGACTTCGATGCTCTGTTAGAATTTCCAGTTTCTGAGACTTTGGGTCCCCACCATCTTTTACTTTGAACCTGCAGGTGATTTACCTCGGTTGACTGACGACCGTAATTATTATTTAATTCTCAGGAATATTATTCAGCCATGCCCATCGACCTCGCTGTCTGACAAGCAATCTCAAAAGTCAAGTCATCCGTCGTCAATAACTTCCTTCTGATCGCATCATTTTTCACCCCACAAACAAAACGATCCCGTAATACGCGGTTTTGAAAGTTTCCAAAATTACAGTGCATCGATAGCTTTTTTAATTCTACGATGTAATCACTGATATTTACATAAGCCTTTTGATTCCGAATCCTGAAACGATAGCTTTCAGCAATTTCTAACTGTTTGGGGTTATAGTGCTGCTCCAGCTTCGTTAAAATCTCTTTAAGCGTTGTGTCCTTTGGTTCATCAGGCACAAGCAGATTTACAAGGGTTTCGTATAATGCTGGACCCACCTCCGATAAGAAGATCGCTTTCTTACGTTCCAACACAGTCCGGTTCTGGACTGCATTGTCTGGAATTTCAATTATGTTATTTGCAGTGAAATACATTTCTAGCCAATCCACATATGCTTTAAAACATTCCCGGTCATGTCTATATTCCCCCAAATGTCCGATCACACCTGCCATTTTAATCTCTAGCTATTCACACCATGTGCTGTATTTTGCCTCGAATTTTGTAGCTTTTTCCAAAGACAGAAACTTCCAAAGTCTCTCTGTCGGCTGGCTGAATCCTTCACCAACAAAATTTAAGCTTTAAATCATCCGAAAAATCCCATATCGCTGCCATATGTGATATATTCACAGAGCACAGCACACACAGCTCCTAACATGGCAGGCAGCTCTCTCGGAAGCCTCCGGAAATCTGCCAGGTTCTGTTTAATTATTAACTGTGCAATTGCAGTACACAATATGTCCACATCCATAGTGTGGAGCGACAAACATTACAAGTTTAAGACATTGCAATGGGCCTTACGCTAAACATTAGTAAAACAAAGGTCCTGCACCAGCCTGTCCTCACCGCACAGTGCTGCCCCCAAAACATCAAGATCCACGGCATGGCTCTGGACAACGTGGACCACTTCCCCTATCTCGGGAGCCTCCTATCAACAAGAACAGGCATTGATGATGAGATCCAACACTGCCTCCAGTGCGCCAGTGCAGCCTTCAACCGTCTGAGGAAAAGAGTGTTTGAAGATCAATGCCTCAAAACTGTCACCAAGCTCATGGTCTACATGGCCGTAGTAATACCCGCCCTCTTGTATGGCTCAGAGATGTGGACCACGTACAGTAGACACCTCAAGTCACTGGAGAAATACCACCAGCGATGTCTCCGCAAGATCCTGCAAATCCCCTGGGAGGACCGGCACACAAACATTAGCGTCCTCATCCAGGCCAACATCCACAGCATTGAAGCACTGACCACACTTGATCAACTCCGCTGGGCAGGCCACATAGTTCGCATGCCTGACACGAGACTCCCAAAGCAAGCGCTCTACTCGGAACTCGTCCACGGCAAATGAGCCGAAGGCGGGCAGAGGAAACGTTACAAGGACACCCTTGAGGCCTCCCAGAAAAAGTGTAACATCCCCACTGACACCTGGAGTCCTTGGTCATAGACCGCCCTAAGTGGAGGAAGTGCATTCGGGAGGCGCTGAGCTCCTCGAGTATCTTTGCCGAGAGCATGCAGAAATCAAGCGCAGACAGCGGAAGGAATATGTGGCAAACCAGGCTCCCTGCCAACCCTTTCCCTCAACGACTATCTGTTCCACCTGTGACAGAAACTGTGGTTCTCGTATTGGACTGTACAGCCACCTAAGAACTCGTGCTAAGAGTGGAAGCAAGTCTTCCTCGATCCCGAGGGACTGCCTATGATGATGATGATGATGACTGTTGGCATTTTTACTTTTGCAAGAAACTGGATCCCGAGTGCTCTATACTAACATTCGGAACTTTAAAGGCAGCCAGCCTATTGCTTTTTCTGGATCTCGAAATGACTGTTGAAGGAACATTTATTCTTGACACCGTTAGCAGTGCCTGAATTATTCCATATTTCTCACATAACAGGCTCTGTAAAGAATCAGTATTTTATGTTTTAAAATGAAGTAACAATGTGAAGTGACACACCCTTAAATCAAGAAAATGTCATGAGGCTGCCCTTCAGGGAGCTTGCTCTCATCTTGATGTAAAGTGGAATTGATGCAATGACTGAAATGCCACCCTTACTGAATGTTATGCTCGTACCGAATGGGCGTGATAATGTCACGCAAGCTGCTTCCATCATTCTGAAATAACTAAAATGGCAGAACGAGCAAGTTAAGGTGAACAATGCATTGATTTTTTCTGCAATAGGTTACTGAGGCAGTGGTTACCACTGTAAGCATGCCATTGCAATTATCGCAACATTACTTTGTCTGGCAATTATATTCTGCTTACAACTTGTCTACTTGTTACTCCTTTTCTGGCAGTCCTGTTGAATTTGTGGAATGTTCAATATTTCATGTGACAACATTGTCAATCTTGGTTTTCACTCCTCTTTTGTCAGTTTAGTGCCAAGGAAATTGCCTCATTTGAAATGTGAATGACAATCTATGGTCACAATGTAAGACTTAATATACTAGAGCTATTTCCACTAAAACAGAGAAGGCTAAAAAGAGATTTAAAAAAAGTTTATTTTAAAAACTTATAAAATGTTTTCGTAGGGTGAGTAGGTGAAGAGCATTTCCTGTCATTCAGAAGTCAGTGATGAATTTAAATTTGATCAATTTAAATTTGATACTAAGAGAATGAAGAGCGAGGTTAAGAAAAAATGTCTTTATGCAGATAGATGTTAGAGCATTGGATGCTTTGAAACTGAATATTTGAGGCAATGGGCAGTACATCTTTTAAGGGAAAAATGGATAAATATTTGATACAGAGCAAGATGCCGGGCTGTAGAAAGACAGCAGGGCAATGGGATTAATTTTGGATTGTTCTAGCAAAGAGCTAGCACAGCCATGATGGGGTCAAATTTTACTTCCTGAAATTTGTAATAATGAGCGAGCAATGCCCTCAAAATGGGATGTCAATGGCGACCAATGGCCCATCGGCACTTTCACAGGGGCCTACAGCTAGGTGGCCAAAGTGCTTGCCTGTTTCAGTGGATGACTTTTAATATGCAAATCAGGCTCTTATGATGCATACAAGACACCGATTGTCATTTTAGGAGAGAACTGGTTGGAGTACCATTTAGTTTCACGGGTGATGGAAAATAAGAAACACTTGTATTTTTATATAGCACCTCTCAGAACCTCAGGTTGCTTTCTAGCCAATGTAATACTTTTGAAGTAGCCTCTGTTGTAATTTAGGAAACACAGCCAATCTACAAACAGCAAGCTCCCACAAACAACAATGAGGTAATGACCAGTTAATGGGCCCGAACTTGGTCGAGGTACCACCCACAGGCGCCGAACTTCCGTCGGAAATCGTTTTTTTTTTGGCGATTCCTCCGTTCCCGTCCATCTGCCGCCCAGGTGCCACCCATCGGGAGATTCCTCACGGAGGTTTCTCCGGCACTACTTGCTGCCACCTGCCCATGCCGGAGGCTGGAAATCCGGGATTTTCCTCAGCCTCCATGGACTAAGGTCGCCTTGCCGCCCGCCAGAAAGCTCGCAGGCTTGCTGTTTTGGATGTATTTTTCTTCTGCAGTAAGAAACGTCGCATCCGTGACCCCTTTTGCTCATGCCCCACCCACACACTCACACACACAGACACTTCTGGCACAGAACCTTTTGGATTGTATGGCAGGGCTCCAATAAATGGTTACTCACACTTGCTGACGCCAACACATCGTTCCAATGTTTCCTACACTGGTCTTCATCCCACACAATGTTGCCCATTGAGGACACGGCCTCACCAATCTCACTCCATATGCATCGGTATTGGGGTGGTGGCGGCTTTCCACGACCATCCCGGGTGAGGTCTTTATACCTGTGCTCGACCTCTGATACAGTTCATCATTAAACCAGGGAGCTCTGGGCCTGGTTTTATCAGTCTTCCTTGAAACTTTTTGTTATGTTCAGAATAAATCCACAGGACAGTATTGCAAGCTCAAACTGTTGTGACCTTGGTCTCTTTATTCAGACTCCAGAGTGGAGAAGCAGTATAGTGAATCACCTTTTATAGTTGCTTGCCCCAGGATGCACAGGTGACCCTTAGGTCTCCCACAGGTGTGCCCCCTAGTGGCAAGTCTTACACTTTGATGAGGTTTACATACATACATAACATCACTCCCCCGCGAAGTCTTATGTGCAAGTTATTTGCAAGTTGAGGCGATCTGGCGCACCGCGCCCCCGAGTCAATTGCCTGGGTTGAAGTCCTGACGTGGTGGGTTCATCCTCGTGGTTGATGACGAGGTCAATTGTGTTAGTGGGTCGCTGGGGACCAAGCCATTTCACAGTGGTTCCTGGTTATCTGTAGTTTGCAGTTTGGTCTGGTCCAAATGCTTTACACGTTAGCCCAGTACATGGTTTCACAATCAAGCGCTCCAATTTCATCACATACACACCATTCCCCCCCTTGGCTAATGCGGGGCTAGCAGCCCAACTGGGGCCCTGAACATGGGCTACATCACTTATACTGATGTCGCGTGGAGGGGCCGTGCAATCATGGTGCATTCTCTGCTGATGGCATATGGAAGGCTCGGTTCTGAGTGATTCTGTCTGGTGACTGCGCAGCACTTGGGATAGCCGGTTCTGTAGGGAGTCTACCGTAACATGCGTGGTGCTTGGTTTAGTGATTTGGGCTGCCTGCTCCAGACTATTGTCGCTGACCCTGAGGTCTAGCAAGCCCAGGATGGCCGCAATGGCCTTCAGACTTATGGTAGTGGCGGGCGGCCTAGTGGTCCCCATGGATCCTGGGCTATAGTATGGGGACCCCGGACCACTGACTGTGTGTAGCCGCCCTGCCTTACTTTGCAACGTTGGGATGGGCCTTTCGTCTTTGCGACGGATAGGTTGCAACATCCCGTCTAGCAGTTCACCTTTGGCAGGTGGCAACGTGGGATCATATAAACATAGAAACATAGAAAATAGGTGCAGGAGTAGGCCATTTGGCCCTTCGAGCCTGTACCGCCATTTATGAGTTCATGGCTGAACATACAACTTCAGTACCCCATTCCTGCTTTCTCGCCATACCCCTTGATCCCCCTAGTAGTAAGGACTACATCTAAACTCCTTTTTGAATATATTTAGTGAATTGACCTCAACAACTTTCTGTGGTAGAGAATTCCACAGGTTCACCACTCTCTGGGTGAAAAAGTTTCTCCTCATCTCGATCCTAAATGACTTACCCGTTATCCTTAGACTCTGACCCCTGGTTCTGGACTTCCCCAACATTGGGAACATTCTTCCTGCATCTAACCTGTCTAAACCCGTCAGAATTTTAAACATTTCTATGAGATCCCCTCTCATTCTTCTGAACTCCAGTGAATACAGGCCCAGTTGATCCAGTCTTTCTTGATATGTCAGTCCCGCCATCCCGGGAATCAGTCTGGTGAACCTTCGCTGCACTCCCTCAATAGCAAGAATGTCCTTCCTCAAGTTAGGAGACCAAAACTGTACACAATACTCCAGATGTGGCCTCACCAAGGCTCTGTACAACTGTAGTAACACCTCCCTGCCCCTGTACTCAAATCCCCTCACTATGAAGGCCAACATGCCATTTGCTTTCTTAACCGCCTGCTATACCTGCATGCGAACCTTCAATGACTGATGCACCATGACACCCAGGTCTCGTTGCACCTCCCCTTTTCCTAATCTGTCACCATTCAGATAATAGTCTGTCTCTCTGTTATTACCACCAAAGTGGATAACCTCACATTTATCCACATTATACTTCATCTGCCATGCATTTGCGCACTCACCTAACCTATCCAAGTCACTCTTCAGCCTCATAGCATCCTCCTCGCAGCTCACACTGCCACCTAACTTAGTGTCATCCGCAAATTTGGAGATACTGCATTGAATCCCCTCATCTAAATCATTAATGTACAATGTCAACAGCTGGGGCCCCACCACAGAACCTTGCGATACCCCACTAGTCACTGTCTGCCATTCTGAAAAGTACCCATTTACTCCTACTCTTTGCTTCCTGTCTGCCAACCAGTTCTCAATCCACGTCAGCACACTACCCCCAATCCTGTGTGCTTTAACTTTGCACATTAATCTCTTGTGTGGGACCTTGTCGAAAGTCTTCTGAAAGTCCAAATACACCACATCAACTGGTTCTCCCTTGTCCACTCTACTGGAAATATCCTCAAAAAATTCCAGAAGATTTGTCAAGCATGATTTCCCTTTCACAAATCCATGCTGACTTGGAGCTATCATGTCACCTCTTTCCAAATGCGCTGCTATGACATCCTTAATAATTGATTCCATCATTTTACCCACTACCGATGTCAGGCTGACCGGTCTATAATTCTCTGTTTTCTCTCCCCCTCCTTTTTTAAAAAGTGGGGTTACATTGGCTACCCTCCACTCCATAGGAACTGATCCAGAGTCTATGGAATGTTGGAAAATGACTGTCAATGCATCCGCTATTTCCAAGGCCACCTCCTTCAGTACTCTGGGATGCAGTCCATCAGGCCCTGGGGATTTATCGGCCTTCAATCCCATCAATTTCCCCAACACAATTTCCCGACTAATAAGGATATCCCTCAGTTCCTCCTTCTTACTAGACCCTCTGACCCCTTTTATATCCGGAAGGTTGTTTGTGCCCTCCTTAGTGAATACCGAACCAAAGTACTTGTTCAATTGGTCTGCCATTTCTTTGTTCCCAGTTATGACTTCCCCTGATTCTGACTGCAGGGGACCTACGTTTGTCTTTACTAACATTTTTCTCTTTACATATCTACAGAAGCTTTTGCAGTCCGTCTTAATGTTCCCCGCAAGCTTCCTCTCGTACTTTATTTTCCCTGCCCTAATCAAACCCTTTGTCCTCCTCTGCTGAGTTCTAAATTTCTCCCAGTCCCCGGATTCGCTGCTATTTCTGGCCAATTTGTATGCCACTTCCTTGGCTTTAATACTATCCCTGATTTCCCTTGATAGCCACGGTTGAGCCACCTTCCCTTTTTTATTTTTATGCCAGTCAGGGATGTACAATTGTTGTAGTTCATCCATGCGGTCTATAAATGTCTGCCATTGCCCAGCCACTGTCAACCCCTTCAGTATCATTTGCCAATCTATCTTAGCCAATTCACGCCTCATACCTTCAAAGTTACCCTTCTTTAAGTTCTGGACCATGGCCTCTGAATTAACTGTTTCATTCTCCATCCTAATGTAGAATTCCACCATATCATGGTCACTCTTCCCCAAGGGGCCTCGCACAACGAGATTGCTAATTAATCCTCTCTCATTACACAACACCCAGTCTAAGATGGCCTCCCCCCTAGTTGGTTCCTCGACATATTGGTCTAGAAAACCATCCCTTATGCACTCCAGGAAATCCTCTTCCACCATATTGTTTCCAGTTTGGTTAGCCCAATCCTAGCTGGTCCAGCTCCTAAACTGGGGGCCCATTACAGTTCACCCCTCACTTTCTAGCACTTCCACGACCGTGAGTGGGTCTGCAGGTTCTACTGTTTCCACCCCGGTGGTGGGCAACGGTAGCTAACTTAGGGCATTAGTACCATTCTCAGTGCCTGGTCCGTGGCGGACCATGTTACAGCGCACAGACAGTGTTAGACCTTCTCGAAACAATGCATTAATAATGGTACCTCTGCTCTCCCAAACTTGTGGGATGAGCAGCTTGTCTGACTCGAGCATATATTAGGTCACTTTTTGGTACGTCTCTTTAGTCCCATGAATGCAGGCTGCTGCCTTGGTTGACTTATTGGATACATGTTCAATCATTCGGGGCTTGCTCGCTACTTTTTTTTTGCTGTGACCCCGTGTGCGGTAACACATCACTTGCTACGAATACTTTGTTAGATACATATACAACTGATTGGGGTTCGCCCGCTACTTTGGCTTGCTGTACAACACACCCGACCCCGTGTGATAACACATTACTTGTTACAAGTACTTTGTCAGATATATATACGACCGATTGGTGTTCACCCACCACTTTGACTTGTTGTAAGGTCCCTCCGACCCCATATAATGGTACATCATTGGCCGCGAAAGACCACTCACATGGGTTACATCGTGCAAACAATTTATTGGAACGTAGTGGGTTCCTGGCCTTCTCAGCGGCCGCCCCTTTACCTTTGCCCCAAACCCAGTTGTTTTCCTTGCTGGGTGGCACATTCCTCCATTCCGTTGCGGCGACCTCCCATGGCCTGGATGCTCTCTCGTCCCGTGGTCTGGACGCACCTTCGTCCTGTGGTCTGGACGTACTCTCGTCCCGTGGTCTGTACGCACCTTCGTCCCATGGTCTGGACGCACCTTCGTCCCGTGGTCTGGATGCCCTCTTGTCCGTGTCTGTGATGCCGAATGCAGCGATCTCCCTCCCCAGGGATTTGGCCTCTGCTGCTGAGAGACACATTCGGATTGTTTCAGCTTGAGTCCCACTCTGCATGGTCGCCCTGGAGCCTCTTTCATCATCGCAAAGAGGTCGTCGGCTTTGGGTGGTGGGTACCGCGCCTGTACCCCTGCTCAGTTGATTTTCACCTCCTCGTGGTCATGATGAGCGGCCTGTGGCTCGGGGATCTGCAAATGGATCTGCACTTCGATGCCTGGTTCAGCTGAAGGTGGGGGTTTGCTCAGCCTTTGAGATGGGGAGACATCGTTCGCCGCAGAAAGTACGCAGAGGTCTTCCCAGTTCCATCGAATCTTCCCAATCCACCTCCTACCAAGCAGCATTGGCCCATCACCTGAAGCAATCCACAGTGGTAAATCATGCACTGCTCCCTCATGGGATACTCTGATGTCCGCACTACCAATAACTGGTATCAGTTCCTTGGTGTAGGTGCGCAGCTTTGCCTGAATCGGGATCAGCTTGGGTCACTGTGCTTCGTTGTCCCACAGCCTCTCGAATGCCTTCTGGCTCATAACTGATTGACTCGCCCCATGTCTAGTTTCATGGAGACTAAAGTGCCGTTAAGTTCAACTTTTAATATTATTGGAGGGCTTTTGGTGGTGAAGGTGTGTATCCCATATACTTCCTCTTCATCCTCAGGTTGAGTTGCCTCTCCTGCTCGTTCATCGTGATCCTCGCTGGATCGGTCGTCCTCTTCTGACTCTGCCACGTAGTGAGTCATAGATCATTTGCACATTCGCTGGAGGTGCCCCATTGTTCCACAGCCCTTGCACACGTAGGGGTTGAATCGCCATTGATGAGCTCTATGGCTGTCCCCGCAGTGCCAACGTGGTGCTAATGGATACGCATTCACGCCCCACGGCAGACTCTGAGTCACTCTAGGTTTAGGTCTGGCCTCTGCAGTCATGTTGGCCCTACCCTGTACCGTTCTGGCTGCTGAAAACATTATTTTATGCACAGTACTTGTCGATGAGCTTCGATTCTGTGAAGATATCTGTTTCGTGTTATCGCTCGTGGATATGAAGGCTTGGGCTATCGTGATGGCCTTGCTCAGATCTAGGGATTTGGCAGACAGCAGTTTTCGAAGAATGACCTTGTGGCCAATTCCAAGCATGCAAAAGTCCCGCAACATTTCCCCCAAGGATCCTGCAAAGTCGCACTGTCCCGCAAGGCGTCCTAGGTCGGTGACAAAACTCACCACGTTCTGGCCCTCGGAGCGATGGTGCGTGTAAAAGCGATACCTGGCCATCAAGATGCTCTCCTTTGGCTTGAGGTGTTCCCTAACCAGCGTACGCAGCTGTAAGACTTGTCTGTTGGTTTGGCCGGTGCCAGCAAATTTTTGAGGAGGCCATATATCGAAGACTCACATACGGTGAGGAGAATCGCCCTGCGCTTGATCGCCATCTCAGCGTTGTCCAATTCGTTGGCCACGAATTACATAGAAACATAGAAAATAGGTGCAGGAGTAGGCCATTCGGCCCTTCTAGCCTGCACCACCATTCAATGAGTTCATGGCTGAACATGCAACTTCAGTACCCCATTCCTGCTTTCTCGCCATGCCCCTTGATCCCCCTAGTAGTAAGGACTTCATCTAACTGGTCGAGGTGCTCAACAAAGGCTTCCCAATTATCACCTTCAACAAATCTCTCAAGAATACCAATGGCAGCCATTACCGTGTGAAAATTCGTGATTTGTTACTCATCGCCAATTTGTTATGTTCAGAATAAATCCACAGGACTGTATCGCAAGCTCAAACTGTTGTGACCTTGGTCTCTTTATTCAGACTCCAGAGTGGAGAAGCAGCATGGTGAGTCACCTTTTATACCTGCTTGCCCCAAGGTGCACAGGTGACCCTTGGGTCTCCCACAGGTGTGCCACCTAGTGGCAAGTCTTACATTTTGGTGAGGTTTACATACATACATAACACTTTTTGTCCACTCATTTTAATTCCCGAGATGGATGGCTGCTGAATACTTTGTTGCTCTCTATTTCCAACCCTCGCCCCCTCCAACTGGCAGGTGCAAAGGAGTGATCAGCATTTAAGTGCATGCGCAGGTGTATCATCAGCCGATTCACCTCAACAATGACGTCAGCTGGCAAATAAAACTACAAAAAATAACCAAGTCTCGCGCATGTGCGGTGCACGGCCTCCGAAGTCTTCTGAGTTGAGAGGCCTGCACATACCACCCACAGCAGCCGCTGCCGTCTGTTCCCGGCCGCCGACTCCTGCTGCCTGCCACTGCCGCCGACACAACCGCAGCGAAACTCGCTCCTGACTGGCCCCAGCGGCAGCGGCTGGATAAAAGGCTTGTGCCGCCCGGGGACCGCCGAGAAATGGGTGGGCCATAGAGTCGACCAAGTTCGAGCCCAATCTGGTTTAGGTTTCGTTTGCAAAATAAATGATGGCCAGGACACCAGGAGAACTCCCCTCCTCCTCTTCGAATTAGTGCTGCGAGATCTTTTACATGCACCCGAGTGAGAGGGCAGACGGTGCCTCGGTTTAACGTCTCATCCGAGAGACAGTACCTCCAACAGTGCAGCAGTTCCTTAGTACCGCACTGGACTGGCAGCCTAGATTTTGTGCTCAAGTCTCTGGAGTGGGACTTGAACGGAAAACGTTCTGGGCTGGATGTTAGGCTTTTTTGTTTGCGGGGCGAAAATGGAGGTGGGGCGGGGAAGTTACCGGACGGGTATAGTTTGCGTTTTGGTAAGGAAGTTTCGGCACCTGGGCTCTACGTCAGGAGGCGCAGCGCGAAGGGAAGAAATATGCACTTTTTGTGGCGCAAGGATGGGAAACTCGCGAACGAAACTGCCGGGTCGTGTGGCTCCGAGAGAGGCCTGGGGGGGAGGGGGGAAACTTTAAAAATCCCCACAAAAACATTCCCAAAGCATTTCCCACGCCACCACAACACAAATCGCTAAAAAAAATTAAAAGAACAAACACACGCACTTACCCTCAGAGTACTTTACCTTCCTCTGAGCCGCCGGCTATGCTGAACTGCACTGATTTTCCAAGCAGCCACTGCGGATGCACTTCCGGGTGGACGGACCGGGCAAAAGTCCAAAGTACTGTCAGTGTCGCAACGAGAGGCATTTCTCACCCGGCGCAGCTCTTCCCGACGGTGCCACTCAGCGCCGGCACATAAACCCGACCGGAGGATCGCGACGGGATGCAGGAGACCTGAACACCGCCTTTCACACCGGAGCACAAAGGACCGGAAAATCCAGGCCATTGAGTCAGAGGCGAGTGTGCTACCGGCTGAGCCAAAGATGCCTAGCAAGTTTCCGATTGTTTTTGTGGGGCTAGGACGAGCAGGAGTGCGCCTGCAGACCTCACAAAAGCATTTTGGGCTGCTTTCGGCCGAGCACAGCCCTTCTTCACAGTCGCAACCATCGTGTTAAAAATAAAAATCCTTTGGATCTGATCTCTCCAAGATTGTCAGGCGCAGCCTTGAGTCTGGAACCCAATCAGTTACTGTTTCCCATCATGCATTTGTTAGACCATGAGAATATGCTACACTCTTTATTTTTATTCTTAAAACTTCTTCCTTCTCAGGTAGTCCCCCGGAGTCGAGGATTACTTGTTTCCACAGTAAAAATGAGTTCTCAGGTGACCGAAGAGTCCAATGCAGGAGCTACAGTTTCTGTCACAGGTGGGCCAGATGGTGGTTGAAGGAATGTGTGGGTAGGGTGCTTAGGTTGCCTTGCGCTCCTTCCGCTGTCGTCGCTTGGCTTCAGCTTGCTCCCGGCGAAGAGACTAGAAGTGCTCAGCGCCTTCCCGAATGCTTTTCCTCCACTTTGAACAGTCTTGGGCCAGGGATTCCCAGGTGTCGGTGGGGATGTTGCACTTTTTCAAGGAGGCTTTGAGGGTGTCCTTGAAGCGTTTCCTCGGCCCACCTGGGGCTCGCCTGCCGTACCGGAGCTCCGAGTAGAGCACGTGTTTTGGGAGTCTAGTATCAGGCATGCGGACGATGTGGCGCGCCCAACGGAGCTTATCGAGCGTGATCGATGATTCGATGTTGGGGATGTTGGCCTGAGCGAGAACACTGACATTGGTGCGTCTATCCTGCCAGTGGATTTGCAGGATCTTGCGGAGGCAGCATTGGTGGTACTTCTCCAGTGCTTCGAGGTGCCTGCTGTCCATAGTCCATGTCTTTGAAGCATGTAGGAGGGTGGGTATCACTACTGTTCTGTAGACCATGAGCTTGGTGCCAGGTTTGAGGTACTGCTCTTCAAACACTCGATTCCTCAGGCGACCTTTTTATAAACACTGTTTAAAAAGCTGCTTAAAAAATTAATCCTGCTGCTAGAAGATGCTACAGAAGAGCATCAAGAAACAATTCCCGCGGCTAATAATTCTTCAATAAATTATATATATGAAATGTCAGTATTTATTTTTTTAAGTGTAGTTGGTCAGTGAAGGGTCAATGTTTTCTGGTGTTAAAGTTAAGTTGCTAAATCTCCAAATTATGGCTTTTGAATTCATATATTCGAATTAAAAGTCTACCTCTCGTGCTGAGGGTAGCGCTGTTACCATTTGTGTGAATGCCATTTTGTGCACAGCCGCTGTGGTACTGATGCAGATGAGGACATGTAGTTGTGCGTGTATGATGTTCTGGCTTCACCAAGGACAAGCCCAACTAGCTATGCTTAATCTTCATTTCTAAGTACCTTGATATAATCACATCTTGCTTTCAAGGGTAATACTAACTTTGCCGCTGACCCTTCACGTGACATTTTATGCCATGTTTTGGAAAAGAATCATGAAAATGCTATTTTGCTCCTTTTATAAGGCCTGTCTTCTGCGCCTATTTGTCATAGATTGCCTTATCTTGCACTATACCATCGATAAAGTGTACAAACCCTGTAACACAATCAATACTTCATTCCCGAGGCTATGGAGGAGAATTCCACAGGGTTCTTCCACTGTTACCTTGGGGAGTAAAAACTGTGGCCTTGCCCCTCTCTATCTCTGTAACATCCCCCAGCCCTTCAACCAGTGTTCCTGTTAAGTCACGTGGCCCCGCTGTGGTCTGGAGGTCCCATGTAGGCCGCTCACCGGCTTGTAGCTGGGAGAAACTGCGCATGCGCGAAGATTTGAATGAGCCACGCAGTCAGCTAAAGTACCCACACACCAAAAGAATAAGAGGGAACAATATCGACAACACTCCAAGAACTCTGTGTTCCTTTAATTCTGGCCTCGTGGCATCACCAATTTCCTTTGCACCTCCATTGGCAACCGTGCCTTCAGCTGCCTAGGCCCTAAACTCTGCCATTCTCTCCCTAAACCTCTCTGCCTTTCTACTTCTCCACTTCTCCTTCCTCCTTTATGACTGTCCTTAAAATGTATCCCTATGACCAAGCTTTTGAACGCCTGTCCTAATATCGTCTTATGTGGCTCAGTGTCTGATTTTTTCTGATTGTGCTCCTACGAAGCGCCTTGCGACGTTTTACAATGTTAAAGGCGCTATGTAAATGCAATTTGTTGTTGTAAATGGCTATTTTTCGACAATTATGTTGTTACTTTGGGCGTTTCGCCAAATTAATTGTGGAAGATCGGGAGAATGCCTTCAAAAATTCCAGGCGTGTGTTTATAATTTGTGAGGGTGGAAATTATCGACACCTCTTGCTATGGGATACTGCATATATTGTAGCTAAGACTTATTGGGTCCGAAATTCAGCTCCCCAACAAGGCCTCTTACTGCCAGAAAGCAGCTGTCATGCGGTGGAGTCGAACGGCTGCCGACTTTGTCATGTATTCAACTATCATTGTAACCCATGTATAAGCTGACCTAAGTTGTACACCTTGAGAACATTGACCACAAGGGGGTGAACTTGTGGGAGACACTCCTAATCTGGACTTTCAGGTATAAAAGGGGAAGAAGCTCTACCCATCTTGATCAGTTGAGGTCTTGGTAATAAAGGTAACTGATCACAGAGTGACCTTCTCGCAATTATGGGCCTCGTGTGCATTTATACTGTATAGTAAGGACATATCATTGACAACGAAAAACTGGGATTTAAACCGTGCGAGCATGGCCACAAGCAGCACAGAAGAGAGGTACAGTGTTGGTGATGATTGGGACGACTTTATTGAGAGACTACAGCAAAGTTTTGTCACTAAGGAATGGTTGGGAAAGGATACGGCCGACAAATGCAGGGCTCATCTCCTGACGGTTTGTGGATCCAGAACGTACTCCCTGATGAAGGACCTTCTAGCGCCAGAGAAGCCGGCGGACAAGACGTTCGAAGAGCTCAGTAAGTTGATCGGGGAACACCTTAAACCGGCGAGCAGCATGCACATGGTGAGACACCGGTTGTACACGCACCGACGGTGAGAAGGGCAAAGCGTTCCTTACTTCGTGGCAGATATCCGGCGACTGGCAAGCCTATGTAAGTTCCCAGATGAATGCAGAGCGGAGATGCTGCAAGACTTTTTTGTTGAGGGCATCGGGCACGCTGGGGTTTTCAGGAAACTGATTGAGACCAAAGACTTGACCTTGGAAGTGGCGGCTCTGATAGCCCAGACATTTATCTCAGGGAAGGAAGAGTCCAGAATGATGTATGTCAAAAATCTTGGCTCAAATGCGGCAAACGACCAGGGAGTCAACATTGTTAATGCGGCACACAGTTCTCTAGGCAGACAAGGGCAATCAGACATGCCCCAGCATGTAGTCGAACCCAAGGGGGGAATTCAACAGAGACAATGGCTAGCTGAACGGCGATTCATGCCATTGCAATGGACAATGCGGTCAGTAATGGGGCCATCAACACCTGTTAATGGTGCGCTTAAGGCCAGTTACAGAGACAGTCAGAGACAATCGACTGGAAATGGACCTTTTGTTTCCAACAATGGGGCCTCCAGCTCATGCTGGCGGTGTGGAGGCAAACACCCAGCCAGAGCCTGCAGGTATCAGCAATATACCTGCAGAAACTGCAACGTCAGCGGTCACTTGGCACGTATGTGCAGGAAGCCTGCAGCCAGGTTGATGTACGAGGAGGACGGGCCCAATGTAAGCCCTACGAGGTCAAATGAATACTGGGGGAAATCGCTGGAAGCTGAAGCTCAGCGAATTCATGTGGAGCACATATACAGTTCCTCTACCAGGACGCCACCGATAATGATGGAAGTGCTACTCAATGGCATCCCAGTATTAATGGAGCAAGACACGGGGACCAGCCAGTCCCTGATGAGTATCAAACAGTTTGAAAGGCTGTGGGTGTCCAAGGCCAAGAGGCCAAAATTATTGCCGATTGACGCACAGCTACGGACATATACAAAAGAGTTCATTCCGGTGCTAGGCAGCGCCACGGTTGTCGTGACCCACAAAGATTCGAAGAACAGGTTGCCACTTTGGATTGTCCCAGGGGACTGTCCCACACTACTGGGGAGGAGTTGGCTTGCTGGCATGAACTGGAACTAGGGCGATGTCAATGCAATTTCCTCTGTGGAGCGAGTATCATGCTCACAAGTTCTGGACAAATTTGACTCATTATTTCAACCCGGCATCGGCACTTTCATGGGGGCCAAGGTCATGATTCACATAAACCCGGACGCCAGGCCAGTACACCACAAGGCCAGAGCGGTGCCGTACGTGATGCGGGAAAAGATAGAATGCGAATTGAACTGCCTGCTGAGGGAAGGCATCATCTCGCCAGTCGAATTCAGTGACTGGGCGAGCCCGATCATGCCGGTGCTCAAGGCGGATGGGTCGATCAGGATATGTGGCGATTATAAGGCCACCATCAATTGGGTCTCACTCCAAGACCAGTATCCACTACCAAGAGCGGAGGACCTCTTTGCGACGCTATCCGGTGACAAACTTTTTTCAAAACTGCACCTGACCTCAGCTTACCTGAACCAGGAGCTGGCGAGTAAGTTGAAGAAACTGACCACCATCATGACACACAAGGGGTTGTTTGAGTATAACAGATGTCCGTTTGGGATTCGTTCAGCTGCTGCGATCTTTCAGCGAAAAATGGAAAGCCTCCTCAAATCGATTCCAAGGACGCTGGTTTTTCAGGACGACATCCTCATCATGGATCGTGATACTGAAGAACGCCTCCACAACCTGGAGGAAGTGCTACGCAGACTGGACCGGGTAGGGCTGCAACTGAAAAAGGCGAAGTGCGTCTTCTTAGCTCCAGAGGTAGAATTCCTGGGGAGGAGGGTAGCAGCAGACGGGATCAGACCCACTGCGTCCAAAACGGAAGCGATCCACAGAGCACCCAGACCCTGTAACACGTCGGTGCTGCATTTGTTCCTTGGGCTCCTGAACTATTTTGGTAACTTTCTTCCCAAATTGAGCACGCTGTTAGAGCCGCTAAACGTGCTCCTACGCAAAGGTCGCGATTGGATCTGGGGGGATAGCCATGAAAGAGCTTTTGATAGAGCACGCAACTTGTTATGCTCCAACAAACTGTTAACGTTATATGACCCATGTAAGAAACTTCTGTTAACGTGCGATGCATTGTTCTATGGGGTCGGGTGTGTGTTGCTGCATGTGAATGGCAATGATCAGTTACAGCCAGTAGCTTATGCCTCCAGAAGTCTGTCCCAGTCAGAAAGGGGCTACGGGATGGTAGAAAAGGAAGCGCTAGCATGTGTATATGCAGTAAAAAAAAACGCACCAGTACCTGTTTGGCAGGAAATTTGAGCTGAAGACAGATCACAAAGCCCTGACGTCCCTGTTGGCTGACAACAAGGCCATAAATGTGAATGCATCAGCCCACATACAGAGGTGGGCACTCACGTTAGCCGCCTATAATTACACAATTTGGCACAGACCGGGCACTGAAAACTGCGCCGATGCACTCAGCAGGCTCCCACTAGCCACCACTGAGGGGGCAACTGAGCATGATGCTGAGATGGTCATGGCTGTTGAAGCTTTCGAAAGCGAAGGCTCACCTGTGACAGCCCGTCAGATTAAAGTCTGGACAAATAAAGACCCGCTACTGTCTTTAGTTAAGAAATGTGTCTGAACGTACGGGGCATGCCCTGAGGAATTTAAACCGTTTCATAGGTGCGAGGATGAACTCTCGATTCAGGCCGATTGCCTACTGTGGGGAAACCGAGTATTCATGCTCCAGAGGGGCAGAGAGGTGTTTATCAGAGAACTTCACAATGAGCACCTGGGCATTGTCATGATGAAGGCTTGCTTTGGGAGTCTCATGTCTGGCATGCGAACTATGTGGCCTGCCCAGCGGAGCTGATCAAGTGTGGTCAGTGCTTCAATGCTGGGGATGTTGGCCTGGACGAGGACGTTAACGTTTGTGCGTCTGTCCTCCCAGGGGATTTGCAGGATCTTGCGGCGACATCGCTGGTGGTTTTTCTCCAGTGATTTGAGATGTCTACTGCACATGGACCAAGGTCTCTGAGTCATGCAGGAGGGCGGGTATTACCTCGGCCCTATAGACCATGAGCTTGGTGGTAGACTTGAGGGCCTGGTCTTCAAACACTCTTTTCCTCAGGCAGCACTGGCGAAGGCTGCACTGGCGCACTGGAGGCGGTGTTGGAGCTCGACGTCGATGCCTGCTCTTGTTGACAGAAGGCTCCTGAGATAGGGGAAGTTGTCCACGTTGTCCAGGGCCATGCCGTGGATCTTGATATCTGGGGGGCAGTGCTGTGCAGCGAGGACAGGCTGGTGGAGGACCTTTATCTTTCTAATGTTTAGCGTAAGGCCCATGCTTTCATATGCCTTGGTAAATACGTTAATTAACAAATAAAAAATAGAAGGAAACCTGCATTTAAAGCATCAAGACCAAAGTAATAAGCAATCAATCAATCAATAACAAATAAAAAATAGAAGTCATACCTTTATGTGAAGGGAAGGCACGGGGTGTGGGGGGGGAAGAGAGAGGAGGGGGGTAGAGGAGGAGGAGGGGAGAAAGGAGGGGCGGAGAGGAGGAGGAGGGGAGGAGGAGGGGGGGAGAGGAGGAGAGTAGAGGGGAAGGGAGAGAGGGGGGGGGAGAGGGGGGGCAGGTGTAATTACCCTCTTGATCAAATGGTACAAATCCTCTGGAAGGTCTGGAGCCAGCCTCTTGGACTTCAGTATCCTGAGGATCTTGTTCCCAGTAACAAAACACACCTGGGCAAAACCATGGGAATCCCTTTTTCTTGATTCAGTGAGCTTGGATTTTATTGTTTCAAGTTCTGAGTCCTTTCAATCTTTTCCGTTTGGAAGGCTGCGCCCATCTTCAGGATTCATCGCCAGGCCACAGCGAGAAACTCTTGCACAAGCAAAGCATTCATTTCACAGAGACCGCCCCAATCCTGCCCCCAAACAGCGGGCAACGTTAAAAAAACGAGCCTGCCCAGGTCCCATCCTACTCACGTCTTGCCCCAATCTCTTTGCTTTCCTGCTACCCACGCCCCCCCGAACATCTCCGAGACAGTCCCAAGGAACACTCGATGGCCTCAGTCAGTGAGAGCAATCAAGGCTTCGATGATATTTCTCAGATGCTCCCGGAGACCACGCTCTGCTGCACTTCGAGAAATCTCCATCTCGTTCATAATGCGTTCTACATCTTCCTTCTTGATGGTCACTTTTGCCAGCTCCTTCTCCCTTTCTTGTTTGGCTTTCTGTTCCCAGGATCTCCTGTCTCCGCTGACAGACATTGCTATCTCCAGGCCCGAGCTCAGGATTTCCTCCTCCGCAAAGTCGGTCACCCGCTCCAGGAGCCCATTCAGCCAGGGCTAAGGGTGGCGTGCTTCGGGCCCCTCCCACACAGCCCCAATCCAGTAATTCGGGGGCGAGGAGCTACTGCACGTGCGCGCACACTCTAGGTTCCAGAGCAGTCAATAAAAGCCTGGCCTGAAAATGTCAACTATCTTGAATTTCTTTTTTACATCTGAAGCTGTTATATAGGATACACTGAAAATGATTTTTTCTCAGCTCACTTCTCATAATTCTACCTTGACCTCTTCTTTCCTTCCATTCTACCACCCATTTTAATCAGCAGTTTTCTAAATTTTCTTCCAAGAGCTTGTCTGATTGAGACCCATTATTTCCTTTCATGGCTTTGATCCCTTTAACTCCACTTATTTATTTTTTCAAAACCAACCAACTGAATGTCCTTCGACGGTCAAGAATGCCAAGTAGTACAATCCTACTCTTAAAGCCTGAGCCTCAGTGAATTGCCGAGTCTCCAGTATACACAATGTAGCAATGTATATTTTATGAGGGGTAATTGTGAAGAACAATTATGATTTCCAGCCGGAAGGATTGCAAACGAGGGCATTTCTAAACTGAGTAGAGACTTTCTCTCTTCTACTGTCCCTGCAGCAGACTGGAGAACATCAATTGCCCATCATTTGGTGTTTATTGGAGGAAATGGAAAACTTGTTCAGAACCTTCAAGGGACTTTCCTGTCTTTCTTGGGCGTTTTTGGTAAGGTTTTGGTTCCAGAGCAGTCAATAAAAGCCTGGCCTGAAAATGTTCTTTTGGTCCCATCATCTTGCTCTCTAAGAAAGGTCAGACCCAATAGAAGTAAAAGTTGGTATGTGAGCCATTGACAATTGGGGTTGAAATTCCACTGAGGCAGTCGTGCAAATGAACGATAGCATATTAGCAGTTAGCTTTACACCCCGGGTGTAAAACCGGCTGCCAATTCGCTGTTGCCTTTTTTGGCTATGGCCGAGGTTACATTTTATCCACTGGATGTGTTACTGTTTTATTGGACAGTTTTCAGAGAATAGAACCTTTCAAACACAGTCAACATTGCTAATGGCTGTGCCACAAAAAAATAATCTTTATACAACAAAAACAGACTGGAGGATTGATCTGTCGATGAAGTAGATGGTGGGTGGGTGGGGGCAGGGGGTGGGCGGAGAGGAAAGATGAGGTTGAGAAATGTATATGCTTGGAAGATTAATTTATGGAGCCCCAAACCTAACAACATCTGTGTATTCATTTACATTATACACACACACCCGAAACTCCTTCAAGAAAGCAATGAACATATGATCATACAGCACAGAAAAAGGCTATTCGGCTCATAGTGCCTGCATCAGGTCTTTGAAAGAGCTATCCAATTATACCACTCCCCTGCTCTTTCCCCATAGCCCTGCAAATTTTTCCTTTTCAAGTATGTATCCAAATCCCTTTTGAAAGTTACTTGAATTTGCTTCCATTACCCTTTCATACAGTGTATTCCAGATCATAACAATTCACAATATGAAAAAATAAATTCTCCTCCTCTCCCCTCGGATCCTTTTTACTTGTTTATTTGCCTGTTGAGAAAGGATTTGGGGCATTTTAAAGGAAGTTGCTTAATGCTCAAAGGGAAAACTTGCAGGGCTATGGAGGAAGACCAGGGGAGCAGGACTAATTGGATAGCTCTTTCAAAGAGCTGACACAGGCACGATGGGCTCCTTCTGTGTTGTATCATTCTATGATTCTATGATGAGGAAAAGATCAAGCGAGGGTTTTAACAGTTACAGCTGGTTGGTATGGGAGTTAAAATCAAAGCAGTAGGCTTATTTCTGCCCCACTACCATATTCTCACTACTGGTTTAATAGGTGGTTGAGGCACCCACCTTTCAGGAAGCTCATGAATACATTTAAATCGGGGACCTATATCATAGGATTCCAAAGCCATTTTTTCGGCCTACTGGGCAACGTATCTGCTGTGTACAATCCACTCAGTAGAAGCTGTTGGCCAAGAAGTGGAGGCTCTGAAAGGTAGATGAAAAAATTATTTTTGTAGGACCAGGGGGAGCAGAATTTCACCCCCTGGAAGCTCTAGGGCTAGACTTTCGCCTGAATTTTTGGCGATTTTCTCAACTGATTTTCCGCCCGGCGAAAGTTTCCCCTTTAGTTTTTTCATGGTATCGCCCACATCTGAACAAGCCCGCCGGGACCAAACCGCCCACATGCAACGCCGAGAACAATCGCCGAGTAAACCACCCTGTAAAAGCTGCGTAAACAGGGCGGTAGATGAGTACTCTGCAAAGAAATGTAAGTTAAAGGTTCTTTATTTTTTTAAATTTTAAAACAGCAATTAGGTGTAAAAGTGTCTTGGGAATGCTTTGTACGTTTTTATTTATTGAAATTTTAAAAAAAGTTTTCCCCCTCCCTAAGCCCAACCGCAGCCTCGAACTAAATTTTAGTACTTACTGTCCATTCCAGTAACGACCGGCCATGTTATGAAGATTCCACTTAACTGCCGAGAAAACCACCAACAATGAGTGTGCAATGCCCATTTTCTCACCGGGCGATTAGTTTTAATTACTTTAAACATAAAAATGGAAATTCTCGCCAGCGTTACTCACCGAACGTTAGTGATTCTTCTCAGCGGGCAATTGGGCGTTGAGGAGCTTTAGGGAAAGTCTAGGCCCGAATGTTTTGTAATGTCTGTAAGCTTGTAATGTTTGTAACTCCACACTGTGGATGTGGACGTATTGTGTACTGAAACTACAGAGGTAATAATAAACAGAACCAGGCAGATTCCGGAGGCTTCCGAGAGAGCTGCCTGCCATGTAGAAAGCTGTGTGTGCTGTGCTCTGTGAATATATCACATTTGGCGATGAGATGGGATTTTTCATGATTTAAAGCTTAAATTTTGTTGGTGAAGGATTCAGCCAGCTGACAGAGAGACTTTGGAAGTTTCTGTCTTTGGAAAAAAGCTACAAAATCCAAGGTAAAATACAGCACATGGTGTGAACAGCTAGAGATTAAAATGGCAGGTGTAATCGGACATTTGGGGGAATATAGACATGACCGGGAATGTTTTAAAGCGTATGTGGATCGGCTAGAAATGTATTTCACTGCAAATAACATAATCGAAGTTCCAGACAATGCAGTCCAGAACCGGACTGTGTTGGAATGTAAGAAAGCGATCTTCTTATCAGAGGCAGGTCCGCATTGTATGAAACCCTTGTAAATCTGCTTGTGCCTGACGAGCCAAAGGACACAATACTTAAAAAGATTTTAACAAAGCTGGAGCAGCACTATAACCCCAAACCGTTAGAAATTACTGAAAGCTATTGTTTTGGGATTCAGAATCAAAAGGCTGATGCAAATATCAGTGATTACATCGTAGCATTAAAAAAGCTATCGATGCACTGTAATTTTGGAAACTTTCAAAACCGAGCATTACGGGATCGTTTTGTTTGTGGGGTGAAAAATGATGCGATCAGAAGGAAGTTATTGACGACGGATGACTTGACTTTTGAGATTGCTTGTCAGACAGCGAGGTCGATGGGCATGGCCGAACAATATTCCCGAGAATTAAATAATAATTACGGTCGTCAGTCAACTGAGGTAAATCACCTGCAGGTTCAAAGTAAAAGATGGTGGGGGCCCAAAGTCTCAGAAACTGGAAATTCTAACAGAGCGTCGAAGTCGTGCTATAGGTGCCTGGGACAACACATTGTTCAAAGCTGTCCATACGTGAAGGCAGAGTGTTTCTTCTGCAGAAAGACTGGGCATCTTGTGAAGGCATGCAGACTGAATGGTAAACCAGCTTTTAATGCTATGAGTCCAGCGTTCAAAGCTATGAGTAGAAATCCCAAGAGACTACATAGCATGGAAGAACAACAACAGGACGAAGAGATGTTAGAGTTACACGTCATCAGGAGCATGAGGTTAATGGACAGCAATTCGGAAAGCATGAAAATCCACATAGATGTTGCGGGATTCAAGATACCAATGGAAATTGACAAGGGTGCAACCGCGAGTGTAGTACCGGAGTCGCTGTACCTCGACAAATTACATGATTTCCAACTAGAGAAATCTAAGATAGAGCTGCAAGGCTACTCGGGAGAGTAAATTCCTGTGGTAGGTCGTATCACCGTACCGGTGAAATATAAAGATCAATTTCAGAACTTGCCTCTAATAGTAGTGAAAGGAGACAAGCATGCCTTACTAGGAAGAAATTGGTTGAGCTTATTGAAGCTGGATTGGAGTAAGATTTTCTGTGTGGAAATGAGATTTTCATCAACGGATGAGGTTATCAAGAAGTATCCGAAGGTGTTCTGTGAAACGGGCAGTCCGATCCAAGGCTTCAAGGTGAGTATCAGGGTACAGCAGCATGCTAGATCGGTTTACTACAAGCCACGTTCCATACCATATGCACTCAAGGAGAAAGTTGAGCAAGACTAGTGACTGAGAACATTATTTGTAAGATAGATCGATGTAATTGGGCTACACCCATTGTTGTTGTAACTAAGTCCGATGGTAAGGTAAGATTGTGTGGTGATTATAAAGTAACCGTAAACCAGGTTCTAGAGGGTAATGTCCCCAAGAAATTGCCAAATATAGATTAGTTCACAACACTGACAGGTGGTCAGATCTTCTCAAAACTGGATCTTACGAATGCCTACTTACAGCTTGAACTAGATGAGGAGTCCAAGTCATGTTTGACTATAAATACTCATCTAGACCTATATCAATTTAATAGGCTACTGTTTGGAGTGTCTTCCACCCCTGCCATATTCCAAGGGTTAATGAACCAGATTTTGCAAGGTATTGAAAGAGTAGTCTGTTATTTGGATGACATACTAATTTCAGCACCAAATAGGCAAATTCATAATAACATATTGAATGAAGTCCTCAAATGACTAGAGAAGCACAGAGTACGAGTGCCTGCTCGTAAGTGTGAGTTGTTTAAAAACTCAGTGGAGTACTTCGGATACAGAGTAGACAAAGATGGTTTACATCCCAGCATGGAAAAATTGGATGCAATTAGAAATGCACCCACTCCCAGGAATGTCACTGAACTTCGTTCTTTCTTGGGTCTTTTGAACTATTATGGGAAGTTCCTACCAAATTTAGCTACAGTTTTACATCCACTGAATGAACTACAGAAAAAACAGGTCCATTGGAAGTGGTCAAAAGAATACAACATTCAAGGAGTGTAAAAGAAAATTGGTAGAGAGCATCATGTTAGTTCACTATGACATATCTAAGGAGATTAAACTAGCATGTGATGCCTCTCCATATGGAGTTGGAGCAGTAATCTCTCATGTATTAAGTAGTGGGGAGTAGAGACCAATTGCTTTTGCTTCACGCACTCTCAGTGCCAGTGAGAGTAATTATGCGCAAATTGAAAGGGAAGCTTTGGCATTAATTTTTGGGGTCAAGAAGTTTCACAAATACTTGTATGGTCGTAAGTTTACCATCGTTACGGACCAAAAGCTCCTGACAGCAATCCTCCTTCCAAAGTCCCCAGTTCCAACATTAGCTGCAGCCCGAATGCAGAGATGGGCTTTGATTTTGTCAGCATATACATATGATATTGAATACAGACGATCAACTGGTCACAGTAATGCTGATGCAATGTCTAGAATGCCTTCCCCATCACAAGTTACACCCGATAGGGAAGAAGTGTTTTATTTTTCATACATTGATGAACTGCCAGTCACAGCTGAAGAGATTGGTAGTGCAATCAAAGGTGTATGATTATATTGCAAATGGATGGCCAAACCAGGTAACAGACAAAGATACACATCCATTCTTCATTCATAGGACTGAATTATCAGTCGATAAACATTGTATCATGCAAGAGTGGTTATACCAAAGAAATTCAGGTCCAAATTATTCGGAGACCTCCATGACCAGCACCTGGGAATGTGCTTGACCAAGAGTTTTGCACACAGTTATTTATGGTGGCCAGGTCTTGATAAAGATATAGAGTACATCGTGAGTCAGTGTACGACATGTCAATCGGTAAGCAAGCAACCACCATCAGTACCATTACAGCCATGGAAATGGCCTCCCAGGGTGTGGCAATGGTTACATATCAATTTTGCTGAGTTGGAAGGACAATAATTGTTCATTGTGATTGATAGCCATTCGAAGTGGGATGAGGTGTTTCCAATGTGGAAAATAACTACAAGTAAAACATTAGACATTTTACGAAGATTATTTTCTTCATTTGGCCTCCCTGAAGAAATTGTTTCGGATAATGGACCACAATTTCGTTCAGAAGAATTTGCACAATTCACTCGCAAAAATGGTGTGAAACATACCAAGGTTCCACCATTCCATTCTGCTTCGAATGGTGCAGCAGAGCGCACTGTACAGATTGTAAAACCTGCCCTTATAAAACAAATGTTAGATCCAAATCCAAGGAAATGACAGTTGTCATTGGATCACAAATTGGCAAATTTTTTGATTACATGTCGAAATACTCCTCATACAACTACTGGTAGAACATCAGCAGAGTTGTTTCTCAAACGACAGCCACGAATCAGATTCTCGTTGTTAAAACCAAATTT
Source organism: Pristiophorus japonicus (assembly GCF_044704955.1). NCBI lineage: Eukaryota > Metazoa > Chordata > Chondrichthyes > Pristiophoridae > Pristiophorus > Pristiophorus japonicus. Next base: position 343,019,528 of record NC_091978.1, on the reverse strand, counting down.
GGCACAGTCCGTAGAAGAGGCACAATTAAGATAGAAAAAGAATCATGATAGAGGTAGAGTAAAAGAGAGAAGTGTGAAATTAAACCAGAAGGTGAGAGTGAAGAACCATCACCATAAATGGGTAAAGTGGTTACTAGGAAGAGTGGTGAATATATGTGGGCCTTGCACATATTTGGTAAAGATATTTGATAATGGACAGGTTAGCTTTGATCATATTGATCATATTTTACCTACAGACATGGAAGGAGTTGAAGGTGGGAATGATTCAGTTATTTCTGACTCATCAGATAGTTTTGATACACCAGTAGCAAATCCTAAATCCAATGTACTGGAAACAAATCCAGGAGAGAATCAGAATGAAAGTCTGAGTCCGAGTCAGGAAAACAAAGAGCCTGAAATTAGAGTGAGTTCAAATGAAAATCAAGGAAATTCCGTGGAGGAAAACGTTCCTCAGGATGAGCCTCGAATGAGTTTAGATTCAACACCATGTTTGGAAGGTTCGGTTCGAGAGTGAAGGTATCCTCTTCGAAACAGAAAACAAGTGGTAAAGTTAAATTTGTAAATATGGAAAAAAATAAGTCTATATCCTGTGTTATGTATAAACATGAAAGTTATGTATGATGTTTGTCATAATAACTTCTTCATTAAGGAGGGAGAAGTGTAATGTCTGTAAGCTTGTAATGTTTGTAGCTCCACACTGTGGATGTGGACGTATTGTGTTCTGCAACTACAGAGGTAATAATAAACAGAACCAGGCAGATTTCGGAGGCTTCCGAGAGAGCTGCCTGCCATGTAGGAAGCTGAGTGTGCTGTGTTCTGTGAATATATCACAGTTTTATCCTCCGGTTGACCCCACAAACATCAGGAGGGCTGACGCTGGGCGCGATGCCACTGTAATTACCAAGAAGGTGTCCTGAACAATTCTGGGGCCAGTGTACTTAACCTGTTCTATCTACCATTTCTTTTTCCAGTTCATCTGAACTAGATCCTCTTTCATCCTCAAGGTGTCTCAGGGTTACTGAATATAAGGGTGCTGTATTAAGCAGTAGTGGTGGTTTGCATGTGGGGTAGTAGACAATTTGGAAACTAATTGATAAAATATGTACAAGAAGATGAACAAATGACTTTTATTTTCCATAATAGTGAAAAAGATGTTATTCATTCAAAAAAAAAGAAATTCTGCTCCCTGCATTCAAATGGCAACATCACATTTACTGATCTGGAAGGTTCAGTAATTTGAAATGATTGTGTAATAATTGTGCTATTTTCTGAGCAAATTTACATTGTTCAATTATCAGCTTTATCCAGACCTCGCAATTATTCTGGAGTCAGCACTGTCAGATTGTACAGTCACAACCACATATATAAAGACAAAGATGAAATCAAGTGTTCAATATTTTGGACCTAGAAATTGGTGAAAGTTCTTCCAAATAGATATGGAAAGTTAAGCTCCATAAAGTTTTATCCATGCTAAATTTAAAGCCGTTATGTCCTTGCAATATTTGTTTATGACGGCGTAATTTCTTCTTACTTCTTTGCAAAGAAAAGTATGATCAAGGAGCCTGCGAGGGCCCTGCCAAAGACTGCTCCACCCGCATCTCTGCAGGGGAGAATTTGGCCAACGGAACTTGAGGCAGAAGATGTGGTACTGACCAGGCTGGCAGTGGGGGAGGGGGTGGGGGGGGGGGGCGGATGACAGGCAGCTGACGAGAAGTGTGAGTGCTTTGATTCAAGTCCTCATTTCCATGTCTCCTCTCATCATCAGCCCTCTCATGGCCCAGCTGCACTTCCCTGCTTTTATGAGCTAGAGAGCACTTTGCTGCAGACCAGTGGGGTGATGAATGGCCACGGTTAGGGTATAAATCATCCTATTTAAGGTGGCATTCATAGTATGCAATCCATTGATGAATGCCTGCATGCACTCATGATGACCACATTTATGCTCCATGCCGGTGGCCACTATTTCCACGGAGAAGACATCATCGCAAAGGCCAGTGACATCATGCCACTCATGCTTGAGATGGACTCCTTCAGTTTTACAAGCCTTCACAGTGCGGCCGGAAAGCCTGCCAGTACATCGCACATTCTCGGGTGTTGCTCCAGAAGTATCCTATTCTTCGATGGCCCCCCCCCGCTCCATTCCCGAGATCCAGCTGAGTAGAGCTTTTAGCGTCGTGCGCCCTCCGACGTGGACTCTCCACTGCTCCCTCTCTCCACCATCTGCTCATGCTCACCTGTGATGAGTTGAGTCACCAGGTTAAAACTCTGCCTTACTGGTCCCACCAAAGTCTGAGTTGGTGCATGGTGTCCATGAGTCCTGTGATGGTGCACCTTCAGAGGGATTGGCCTCCTCTGAAGAGTCGCTGGCAACGGTAGCGAGCTGGACCACCTCCTGCGGGACGCGTGAAGGCCCTGTGGATGATAAAAGGCATGGATGTGTACTGTCAAGGTTAGAATGTTTGATGTTTTCGTTATACACATGACCATATTTTACTCGCTGTTGACATTAAAGTCTCCGATGGCCAGGCAGGCTGAGAATCCACTGATTTTCAATGCCCAGCACCTCCTCCTCTACACATGTTAGCTGTGATATCTGTGGAGATCCAGCTCAGGTTCTCTGCCTCTCCCTCATGTTCTATGCTCTCTTCTGTAAGGAGGGAAAAAAGAAATCTATGTGAGAGTTATGGCCTGTGTTGATTGGATGGATGGAGAGAATTTGTTGAGGGTGACTATGAGGGAGAGGCATGACATTTCCTACATTACAACAGTGACTACACTCCAAAAGTACTTCATTGGCTATAAAGTGCTTTGAGAAATACGGTGGTCGTGAAAGGCACTATATAAATCCAAGTCTTTCTTTTTTTCTTTTTTGTATAAGAATGAGGGTGAGTGCCAGTGACAGATGAAGATGTGAGGGTGTCATTAGACAGAGAGAGATGGGTGCACCTGCAAGGTAAGTTGGTGTGAGGAGGGATGTGCTGGAGTAGGCTTGAGAAGGCAAATGAGGGGTGGGGTGTTATCAACATGAAGATGTAGGTGAATGCACCATTGCCCTCACCTTTCCTGTCCTGTTTAGGCCATTGAACCGCTTCCAACATTGTGTCCAGGAACGTGGCACCACATTCCTGATGCAGACCTCCTCCACTATCTCCAATCACGATTTTTCCATGTCCACCAGACTGCTTCTATCGGTTCTATGGAACCATTGTAGCTGTGTCAGCTGCGGCTCAGTAGGTAACACGCTCGTCTGAGTCAGAAGGTTGTGGCTTCAACACTTGAGCACAAAAATCTAGGCTATGTTGTGCAGTGCTGAGGGAGTGCTGCACTGTCGGAGGTGTCATCTTTCAGAGGAGACATTAAACCGAAGCCCCGTCTGTTCTCTGAAGTGGACGTAAGATATCCCATGACACTATTTCGAAGAAGAGCAGGGGAGTTATCTCCGGTGTCCTTGCCAATATTTATTCCTCAATCAACAGAACAAAAACAGATTATCTGGTCATTGTCACATTACTGTTTGTGGTAGCTTGCTGTGTGCAAATTGGCTGCCGCATTTCCCACGTTACAACATTGACTACACTCCAAAAGTACTTAATTGGCTGTAAAGTGCTTTGAGATGTCTGGTGGTTGTGAAAGGCGCAATAGAAATGCAAGTCTGTCTGTCTTTCTTTCTTGTATCTAGGGTTGTTATATTTCACCATTCACCTCAACTCACTAAGAGGAGATTAATGCAATAGTTAGGAAGGACATTAGCTTGGGTGATGTGGAATCTATATGGGTAGAGCTGCAGAATACCAAAGGGCAAAAAACATTAGTGGGAATTGTGTACAGACCTCGAAACAGTAGTAGTGATGTTGGGGAGGGCATCAAACAGGAAATTAGGGGTGCATGCAATAAAGGTGCAGCAGTTATCATGGGTGACTTTAATATGCATATAGATTGGGCTAACCAAACTGGAAGCAATACGGTGGAGGAGGATTTCCTGGAATGCACAAGGGATGGTTTTCGAGACCAATATGTCGAGGAACCAATTAGGGAGGAGGCCATCTTAGACTGGGTGTTGTATAATGAGAGAGGATTAATTAGCAATCTCGTTGTGCGAGGCCACTTGGGGAAGAGTGACCATAATATGGTGGAATTCTACATTAGGATGGAAATGAAACAGTTAATTCAGAGACCATGGTCCAGAACTTAAAGAAGGGTAACTTTGAAGGTACGAGGCGTGAATTGGCTAGGATAGATTGGCGAATGATACTTAAGGGGTTGACAGTGGATGAGCAATGGCAGACATTTAGAGACCGCATGGATGAACTACAACAATTGTACATCCCTGTCTGGCATAAAAATAAAAAAGGGAAGGTGGCTCAACCGTGGGAAATCAGGGATAGTATTAAAGCCAAGGAAGTGGCATACAAATTGGCCAGAAATTGCAGCGAACCCGGGGACTGGGAGAAATTTAGAACTCAGCAGAGGAGGACAAAGAGTTTGATTAGGGCAGGGAAAATAGAGTACGAGAGAAAGCTTGCAGGGAACATTAAAACGGACTGCAAAAGCTTCTATAGATATGTAAAGAGAAAAAGGTTAGCAAAGACAAACGTAGGTCCCCTGCAGTCAAAATCAGGGGAAGTCATAACGGGGAACAAAGAAATGGCAGGCCAATTGAACAAGTACTTTGGTTCGGTATTCACTAAGGAGGACACAAACAACCTTCCGGATATAAAAGGGGTCAGAAGGTCGAGTAAGAAGGAGGAACTAAGGGAAATCCTTATTAGTCTGGAAATTGTGTTGGGGAAATTGATGGGATTGAAGGCCGATAAATCCCCAGGGCCTGATGGACTGCATCCCAGAGTACTTAAGGAGGTGGCCTTGGAAATAACGGATGCATTGACAGTCATTTTCCAACATTCCATAGACTCTGGATCAGTTCCTATGGAGTGGAGGGTAGCCAATGTAACCCCACTTTTTAAAAAAGGAGGGAGAGAGAAAACAGTGAATTATAGACCGGTCAGCCTGACATCGGTAGTGGGTAAAATGATGGAATCAATTATTAAGGATGTCATAGCAGCGCATTTGGAAAGAGGTGACATGATAGGTCCAAGTCAGCATGGATTTGTGAAAGGGAAATCATGCTTGACAAATCTTCTGGAATTTTTTGAGGATGTTTCCAGTAGAGTGGACAAGGGAGAACCAGTTGATGTGGTGTATTTGGACTTTCAGAAGGCTTTTGATAAGGTCCCACACAAGAGATTAATGTGCAAAGTTAAAGCACAGGGATTGGGGGTAGTGTGCTGACATGGATTGAGAACTGGTTGTCAGACAGGAAGCAAAGAGTAGGAGTAAATGGGTACTTTTCAGAATGGCAGGCAGTGACTAGTGGGGTATCGCAAGGTTCTGTGCTGGGGCCCCAGCTGTTTACATTGTACATTAATGATTTAGACGAGGGGATTAAATGTAGTATCTCCAAATTTGCGGATGACGCTAAGTTGGGTGGCAGTGTGAGTTGCGAGGAGGATGCTGTGAGGCTGCAGAGTGACTTGGATAGGTTAGGTGAGTGGGCAAATGCATGGCAGATGAAGTATAATGTGGATAAATGTGAGGTTATCCACTTTGGTGGTAAAAACAGAGAGACAGACTATTATCTGAATGGTGACAGATTAGGAAAAGGGGAGGTGCAATGAGACCTGGGTGTCATGCTTACATCAGTCATTGAAGGTTGGCGAGCAGGTGCAGCAGGCGGTTAAGAAAGCAAATGGCATGTTGGCCTTCATAGCGAGGGGATTTGAGTACAGGGGCAGGGAGGTGTTACTACAGTTCTACAGGGCCTTGGTGAGGCCACACCTGGAGTATTGTGTGCAGTTTTGACCTCCTAACCTGAGGAAGGACATTCTTGCTATTGAGGGAGGGCAGCGAAGGTTCACCAGACTGATTCCTGGGATGGCGGGACTGACATATCAAGAAAGACTGGATCAACTGGGCTTGTATTCAGTAGAGTGGACAAGGGAGAACCAGTTGATGTGATGTATTTGGACTTTCAGAAGGCTTTCGACAAGGTCCCACACAAGAGATTGATGTGCAAAGTTAGAGCACATGGGATTGGGGGTAGTGTACTGACATGGATTGAGAACTGGTTGTCAGACAGGAAGCAAAGTGTAGGAGTAAATGGGTACTTTTCAGAATGGCAGGCAGTGACTAGTGGGGTATCGCAAGGTTCTGTGCTGGGGCCCCAGCTGTTTACACTGTACATTAATGATTTAGATGAGGGGATTAAATGTAGTATCTCCAAATTTGCGGATGACACTAAGTTGGGTGGCAGTGTGAGCTGCGAGGAGGATGCTGTGAGGCTGCAGAGTGACTTGGATAGGTTAGGTGAGTGGGCAAATGCATGGCAGATGAAGTATAATGTGGATAAATGTGAGGTTATCCACTTTGGTGGTAAAAACAGAGAGACAGACTATTATCTGAATGGTGACAGATTAGGAAAAGGGGAGGTGCAAAGAGACCTGGGTGTCATGGTACATCAGTCATTGAAGGTTGGCATGCAGGTGCAGCAGGCAGTTAAGAAAGCAAATGGCATGTTGGCCTTCATAGCAAGGGGATTTGAGTACAGGGGCAGGGAGGTGTTGCTACAGTTGTACAGGGCCTTGGTGAGGCCACACCTGGAGTATTGTGTACAGTTTTGGTCTCCTAACCTGAGGAAGGACATTCTTGCTATTGAGGGAGTGCAGCGAAGGTTCACCAGACTGATTCCCGGGATGGCGGGACTGACCTATCAAGAAAGACTGGATCAACTGGGCTTGTATTCACTGGAGTTCAGAAGAATGAGAGGGGACCTCATAGAAACATTTAAAATTCTGACGGGGTTAGACAGGTTAGATGCAGGAAGAATGTTCCCAATGTTGGGGAAGTCCAGAACCAGAGGTCACAGTCTAAGGATAAGGGGTAAGCCATTTAGGACCGAGATGCGGAGGAACTTCTTCACCCAGAGAGTGGTGAACCTGTGGAATTCTCTACCACAGAAAGTTGTTGAGGCCAATTCACTAAATATATTCAAAAAGGAGTTAGATGAGGTCCTTACTACTAGGGGGATCAAGGGGTATGGCGAGAAAGCAGGAATGGGGTACTGAAGTTGAATGTTCAGCCATGAACTCATTGAATGGCGGTGCAGGCTAGAAGGGCCGAATGGCCTACTCCTGCACCTATTTTCTATGTCTATGTTTCTATGATAGGGAATAATATATCCCTCCGAGTCCTCACAGCCCCAAGCAGAACATTCAGGGAGGTATCACCGAACCGAGGTGCAGGCTTTGACCTTCGAAACGCCATCCTCCCACAACTTTCTCTTTGGCTCCAAACCCTTCCAAGTTGCATGTTTGGAGTGTCCCTTTAAATACTACAGTTGAAATCGCATCATACAGTTTGTTATCATGCCCACTGATGCTAATTAGTCCGGAAACCAGGAAATCATATGCTAATGCAGTGGTTGGGTTAAAAAGCCATTGACACATGTGCTGCACTGACTTTCCTGTGTACTACCGGAACCCTGCTCCCAGCATGTCCTGAACTTAAAATCCAGCCCTACGTTTCCAAGACAACAGCCTAAGGTTAGGAACCTGCACCTGCTGAATATTGCAATGTTACTGCAGGTTTAATGCAAATTTTGTTTTTTTTTACCCACTGGTAATAATGCAACAATATGATAATTACTGCTGCACCATACATTTTCCTCAGACTATTCAACTCAACTCTAGTGGTTACTCGTAGCAGACAGTTAAATTCAATAGCAAAGTGATTGAATAACAGATACGTGGGTCCAACTCTCTGGAGCTCCCTACCCAAATGCCTAACCCACTGCACTTCCCTCTCCTCCTTAAAGCCCAACACTACGACCAAGCTCTTGGCCGCCTCTCCTAATTTCTCCTCCATTGTTTCATAGAAACATAGAAACATAGAAAATAGGTGCAGGAGTAGGCCATTCGGCCCTTCTAGCCTGCACCGCCATTCAATGAGTTCATGGCTGAACATGCAACTTCAGTACCCCATTCCTGCTTTCTCACCATATCCCTTGATTCCCCTAGTAGTAAGGACTTCATCTAACTCCTTTTTGAATATATTTAGTGAATTGGCCTCAACAACTTTCTGTGGTAGAGAATTCCACAGGTTCACCACTCTCTGGGTGAAGAAATTCCTCCTCATCTCGGTCCTAAATGGCTTCCCCCTTATCCTTAGACTGTGTCCCCTGGTTCTGGACTTCCCCAACATTGGGAACATTCTTCCTGCATCTAACCTGTCTAACCCCGTCAGAATTTAAAACGTTTCTATGAGGTCCCCTCTCATTCTTCTGAACTCCAGTGAATACAAGCCCAGTTGATCCAGTCTTTCTTGATAGGTCAGTCCCGCCATCCCGGGAATCAATCTGGTGAACCTTCGCTGCACTCCCTCAATAGCAAGAATGTCCTTCCTCAGGTTAGGAGACCAAAACTGTACACAATACTCCAGGTGTGGCCTCACCACGGCCCTATACAATTGTAGCAACACCTCCCTGCCCCTGTACTCAAATCCCCTCAGCATCCATTTTTCATCCTCACGCCTCTGTGAAGTGCCTGGAGTTGGTTTTCTACGTTAAAGGCTCTGCATAAATGCTGTGTTTGAAAATTTCTGGACAAATGCTGTTATTCAATCACTTTGCTATTGAAGTTAACTGTCTGCTACTAGTAACCACTATAGTTGAGTTTAATAGTCTGAGGAAAATGTATGATACAGCAGTAATGATCATATTGTTGTATTATTACCAGTGGTTAAAAAAAATCATTTGTGAAAATCATCTTTGTGAAATTTGTGAAAGTCTGTGAATTACTTCATGAATTTCTACTGTGTATAGAACTGCAGGTCTTCACTGTGCCCAAGGACAACAGGTCATCATCATCATAGGCAGTCCCTCGTATCGAGGATGACTTGCTTCCACGCCAAAAAGGAATGAGCTCGCAGGTGTTTCAATGAAGGACCTAATATTCCAGGTCCTGAACTACATATTGAAGGGTGGAATATGCCTGTGTGTGGATTTTTTTAAACGTGTGGTGGCCGTTGCACACCAGCCACCACACGGGCTTGATAGAGCTGGGTCTTGGTCCAGTGGCAAGGATTAACCAAGTCAACTGGAGACCAGCTCTGCTGCACAGACCTAGTGCACACCCATATCGCAGAATGGGCTGGCCCATGCTTCCCCTGGGTCCTCGCCTCTTCTAGTCCCCAAACTCATGCCTCTCCTGGGCTCCAATCACGTTGCACCACGATCACTCGCCGCTCCTGCAATCCAGCCTCGCTGCTCCTGCTGTACCTGCCCACGCTCCAATCAGCAACCTGGATTTTGGTGACGCCAAAATAAGGGGTTATGGGGAGAGGGCACGGAAGTGGATCTGAGTCTATGATCGGATCAGCCGTGATTGTATTAAATGGAGGAGCAGGCTCGAGGGGCCGCATGTCTTACTCCTGCTCCTATTTCTTATGTTCTTATGTTCTTATTTTTTCAGCAGCTATTTTGCATGCAGCAAGTTCCCACAAATAGCAGTGCGACATTTGACCAGATAATCTGTTTTTTTTTAAATTATGCCAGTTAAGGGATAAATATTGGCCCATCATCAAATAATGCCGTGGGATCTTTTACATTAACATGAGAGGTAATAGTTCTTTGATAGTGTAAGTGTTTCCTCAGTAGCCAATAACCGAACATGTGCTGAACAAAACAACAATTAAGCTCTTTATGAGGGATATAATTGCTCCTGTTTTCACCATAAGTTCCAGAGAAAAAGCCCATTCTGTGGGCAAGTGCAGGTATAATGAATGGCTGGCACCCTTTGTTCGCCATAGACAACAAAATCCGGGCAAGCAAAATAAAATAAACAAAGATATACCATGAATAAAATATAAAATGGGATTTGAATATTTCTTCATTTTGCAGTGGAGTTGATGCAAAATGAAGATAATCATATCGAGACGAAGTCCCTCTTGTGTCCAAGGCTCACGTTAATTATCCATACATTATGACACAAGGAGATTTGCTCGGTTGGAGGAAAAGAGGGGGAAAAAATACATTATAATGGTGAATGACCTTAGCTCATTCACAATTCTAATTAGGGTGGAGCTGTCGATTAACAATCTCAGTGTAAGTGCTGATTGCCTTAGGATATAATTTAAGCAATAATGGATGTGCGTGAGTACTGTCTTGCCAAATTTAGGACACCCTGAATGACAAAAGGAGGAGATAAAAGGTTGAGTCTGTCAATCCTCCAGTCTATTCTCAGTTTCGCCAGATTGGACATGCATTCATTTATTTCAGCAAATTCATCTTTGCAATATAGAGCTACGGGGGTGAGACAGGAAAGTAGGTAATTGAGTCATCAAATACCAAGGGCCAGGCACTCTGTGTCTCAGGGTCATCACCACAGTGCCTGGTCTGCCCTCAAGGCCACCATAACCAGCACCTGCAAAGAGACACTTGGTCACTCAACCAGGAAACACCAAGGCTGGTTTGATGAGAATGACCAGATCCAGGAGCTAATAAGCCTCAAGCGCAGTGCATTTCTGAACTTAAAGCAGCAACCAAATTCAGGAGCAGCAAAGCAGCTCTACAGGCGGCTGAAAGCTGAGGTCCAACAAAAAACCCGCGACCTAAAGAATAGATGGTGGGTGGAGAAAGCACAGGAGATCCAGCAGCTGGCCAGTAGCCACGACATGAGAAGATTCTTCATCGCAGTTAAGGCCACCTCCGGCCCAAGCACCCAAGGTCTCACCCCACTGCTGGCCAAGAACGGAGAGGCATTCATTCAGGACACCAAGGCAGTCAGTGCCCGTTGGAAGGAGCACCTCGAAGATCTCCTTAACTGAGACTCTACCTTCGATACGAGTGTCCTCGACTCCATCCCGCAGCATGCTACCCGTCATCATCTCAGCAAAATTCCAGCCCTGCAGGAGGTAGAAAAGACCATCCAACAGCTCAAGAACAACAAGGCATCAGGAGCAGATGGAATCCCCGCTGAGGTACTAAGGCGGAGAGGCACTATTGGCGCGAATGCATTAACTCATCTCTCTTATCTGGAAGGTGGCGAGCATGCTGGGAGATCTCAGAGATGCCGTAATCATGACCATCTTCAAAAAATGGGACAAGTCTGACTACAGCAACTGCAGAGGAATCTCCTTGCTGTCAGCCACTGGGAAAGTCATTGCAAGAATCCTCCTCAACCATCTTCTCCCTGTGGCTGAAGAGCTCCTCCCGGTCATAATCCGGATTCCGTCAACAAAGGGGTAGAATGGACATGATTTTCACTGCACGACAACTACAAGAGAAATGCAGGGAACATCACCAACCCTTGCACATGGCCTTCTTTGACCTCACAAAGGCCTTTGACACTATCAACCGTAAGGGACTATGGAGCGCCCTTCGCCATTTCAGTTGTCTCCAAAGGTTTGTCACCATCCTCCGCCTGCTCCATGATGACATGCAAGCTGTGACCCTGACCAATGGATCCACCACAGACCCAATCCATGTCTGGACCGGGGTCAAGCAGGGCTGCGTCATCACATCAACGCTCTTCTTGATCTTGCTGCAGTGCTCCATCTCACTCGCAACAAGCTCCCCGCTGGAGTGGAACTAAACTATAGAACCAATGGGAACCTGTTCACCCAAGGTTGTCCCATCCTCTGTCATTGAACTACAGTATGCGGACAATGCTTGTGTCTGCACACATTCAGAGGCCGAACTCCAAGCCATCATCAACATCTTCACCGAGGCATACGAAAGCATAGGCCTTACACTAAACATCCATAAGACAAAGGTCCCCCATCAACCTGACCCCGCCACACAGCTCTACCCCCTCCCCCCCCCGGTCATCAAAATCCACACGCAACCTTGAACAACGTGGACCATTTTCATACCTCGGGAGACTATTATCAGCAAGGTAGACATCGATGACGAGGTCCACACCACCTCCAGTGCACCAGCACAGCCTTCGATCACCTGAGGAAGAGAGTGTTTGAAGACCAGGACCTCAAATCTGGCACCAAGCTTGTGGTTTACAGGGCAGTAGTGATACCCACCTTCCTATATGGCTCAGAGATGTGGACTTTATACAGTAGACATCTCAAAGCACTGGAGAAGTACCATCAGCGCTGCCTCCACAAGATCCTACAAATCCACTGGGAGGATAGACGTACCAACATCAGTGTTCTTGCTCAGGCCCAGCATCGAATCAGTGACCACCTTCGATCAGCTCCATTGGGTGGACCACATTGTCTGCATGCCCGACACGAGCCTCCCTAACCAAGCGCTCTACTCGGAACTCCTACATGGCAAGCGAGCCCCAGGTGGGCAGAAGAAATGTTTCAAGGACACCCTCCTTGATAAAGTGCAACATCCCCACCAGCACCTGGGAATCCCTGGCCCAAGACCGCCCAAAGTGGAGGAAGATCATCCGGTAGGGCGCTGAGCACCTCAAGTCTCGTCGCCGAGTTCATGCAGAAATCAAGGGCAGACAGCGGAAGAGACTCCCCTCCCACTCTTTCCTTCAACCACTGTCTGACCCACCCGTGACAGAGACTGTAATTCCCACATTGGACTGTACAGTCAACTGAGAACTCACTTTGAGAGTCTTCCTCGATTTCATGGGACTGCCTATGCTGACCTAGGATCGGATTATAAATTGGGGCCTGCTTTTGACAAATGACTCTGGGCACTGGAAGAGTTTAAAGCAGACAGTTTGAGATAAGTGTCAAGTCTTGCAGCCAGCTATATGGATAGCTAGCTTAAAGTTTTCAGTTAGAGTGTAATTAGAAGTTGATCAGGACTGATCTTAGTTTCAAGTTCAATCTTTTATAATTTCTGCTCCCCTCTTTAGTTCCTATTGCATCAAGTTATGTCTTTAATACTCTTATGAATGACTCCACGAGGTCTAGTATTGTACTTGAGCTGTTGTGACCTTGATCCCATTTATTGTAATTCCAGAGTGAGGCATAAGCATGGTGGGCAGCCTTTTATACTGGGCCCTGCACACTTATGCAGGTGACCCTCAGGTCTCCCACTGCAGTGCCCTCTGGTAGCACACCTTATGTGACTATACAGTTCGTATACATGGTCTACATACATGACACAAGTAACATTTGTGCTACATAAGAACATAGGAAATAGGAGCAGGAGTCGGCCATTTGGCCCCTTGAGCCTGATCCGCCATTCAATGAGATCATGGCTGATTTGATCTTGGTCTCCACTCCACTTCCCTGCCTGCTCCCCATAACCCTTGACTCCCTTATCCTTCAAAAATCTGTCTATCCCCACCTTAAATATATTCAATAACCCAGTTTCCACAGCTCTCTGGGGTAGAGAAATCCAAAGATTCACGACCCTCTGAGAGAAGAAATTCCTTCTCATCTTTGTTTTAAATGGGTGACCCCTTCTTCTGAAACTATGCCCCCTCGTTCTAGATTCCCCACAAGGGGAAACATCCTCTCTGCATCTACTCTGTCAAGATCCTTCATAATCTTAAAATGAAGGTGTTGGGTGGACAACCTGCTTTTAATGCCACTCTATTCATTGGCTCCTATAGGATAGCTGAATATGACCTTGGATAGCTTGCCTGCATTTCTTTCCCTCTCTTTTCTTCCCAAGACAGGCTGGTCAAGATCAATAGCTTATGCTGTGGGGAGTAACAACCAAGAGCTAATTAGTGCCATATATTGATATACCATCTCACTCTGCAATCAAACTGCCTTGGGATCCTGCAGTTTGATTTTATTTTAACTGAATATTTATGTTCGGGCTGGTTCTCTACAGTAAATCACAAAATTATTCTGGAAAAATTTCATGAAAGTTATTTCATTATATATTTATCCCTTCATTTTCTCTTAATTAGGTCCACCAATGTGGAATTGTCTGCCCCACCAAATTCTCTGTGGTCTGCAGACTGCTGCTCTTTACTCTGGGTGGGCACCTCACCAGCATCAAGTTTTTCATCTAATGGTCCCTGCTAAGAGATGTCAGTATTCACACCATCACGACAGCAACTAGTCACACTGTTAGTGGAGGCAAGAATACATAAATCAGGCCATTCCGTATGACATCTATACTGGAAATTTTCTCAGGGATTCTCCTGATCGGCCGCTGTATTTTTGGCAGAAGATTTTTAAAGTGGTGTTGAGGTCGTTGATCAGCCATGATCTTATTGGATGGTGGAGCAGGCTCGAAGGGCTATAGGGCCTACTCCTGCTCCGATTTCTTAGGTTCTTATTATTCTGTTTGCTCATTGATCCGGGGTTTCTGCTAATCTTCCGCTGATTGGGAGAATCGTTGATGAAATTCCCAGTGTTACTTTCCTGCTGTTAGAGCCACTCGGCATCAGGAATCGTCAAGAGCTTTCCAAATGGAAGCCAATTACTCAGTCTCACATAATAAAATGTGATCATATTAATGCTGCATGATCAGTCTCTCTCTGCTGTTATAAAGTTTGGACCAACGGCTCATTAAAATCGAGGCAAGGGCAATTCTGTTGCATGCAATTTTCGGGCTAGATTTTCGGTTCTATTCATTTTGGAGCGGTAATGACGGCAGGGCGACAAATGATTTGTGTACCCAGCTACAAAATTCATCAGCTGGGCCCTGAGTGTGCAGCGGAGTGCTAAGGGTGGCGTTGCACACCTCTTTTAGGGTGCTAGGCCAGCTGAGCAACTGAAAATCCCAAGCTACAGAGCCAGCATCGGAGCACCCTAAGTAAGAGAGGCTTGCTTGAAGAAAAGAAAATCGGCACAAAACACACTAAAAATAGTCCCAATACCATGATCACCCCGCATTAGGATAAATATCAAAAATAAAAATTAACAAAACAGTCTCACTTACCTCATTCATTATTTACTTCACCCACTGCCGCCGGGACAGCACTGACCACCTGGTTTTCCAGGCAGTCCCACTAGGGCACACTGTGGGGCACTCGAGGCTCAGCGTCAATTCAAAATCGAAGCGCAGTCGAAACCGATGGTGTTCCTCGCGGTACTGCTCAGTGCCCCCGCAAAAGCGGCAACTAATTTCCCGGAGAGACGCTGCAAGCTGGTCGCCCGCCCGGAAACCATTCCCGCCGCCATTGCCACCCTGCCGGAGCGCTAACGGGCAGCAGATGACTGAAAATCCAGCATAGTGTTTCATTGAAAATGATGTCTGAATTGTGTATTTTTACCACCATCAAAGGCAAATTGTTGGTTCTTTTCTGTAAATCCTCTAGAAAATAAAACTTTTCCTTATCTAAAGTCTCTTTGTATATTCTGTCTTGTCAATGTCAAGCATTTGTGACTATAGCACTCCACTGACAGGAGAGCATTGGATATCTTCTGGGGACACATAAACCTAATTCAATCGTGATTAATTACTGCATGGGGACTACAAGGACACATTGGCCTGCATACTGTGCTCAATGGCGAACGCATCGCGCCAGCCTTTCATTACACTTACACATACCCACAGACTTTCTATGGGCTTTTGCATTGGAAGTTGTGGTAACTAGAGAGCCAACACAGCACGGCGCCCTCTATAGGGGATCTGGGATCTATGTAAACAAGGAAAGCAACCTTAACCAATTGAAGAATCCATACTGCGACACGCAGCGGGGAATTTTAACCCGCCAAAATGGATGGACTTGGGTCAGGTAGGATGTTAAAATGTAAATATTCATAGAATCATAGCGCAGGAGGAGGCCATTTGGCCCATCACGCCTACATCGTGTCTTTGAAAGAGCTATTCAATTCATCCCACTCCCCTGTTCTTTCCTCATAGTCCTGCAAATCTTTCCCCTTCAAGTATTTATCCCAATCTCTTTTGAAAGTCACTATTGAACCTGCTCCCAACACCCTTTCAGGCTATGCATTCCAGATCTTAACAACTCGCGGCATTAAAAAAAAATGTCCTCACCTCCCCTCTATTTCTTTTGCCAATTACCTTAAATAGTGTCCGAGTGACCAGTTTACGGTTCCTTACAGGCCATCGCTCAGGCTGCAAGATGTAATTGTCTTTCGAAGTACTGTGTCTCTCCTACATGAACACCACCTGGGTTTAATTGCTGTTTTGCCTGAGATTCTTGAGAAGGATACAGCGCCAATGATTGACAGTTAGGTCTCCTTGGTGGTCAGCGCAATGAACTAAGGTCTCTTATCGGAACTATGTTGGATGTTAGGTAGTGACCCGTGGTCAGCCTGCTTCAGTCTCATAGCTAGCAGCGCAAGAACTGTGTCCTTTAATCTTTTGCACCAGAAAAGCAAAGAACCTAGAGCAAATTTAGGTACAGTAAGTAAATGTCACAAACATTTAGACTGAAAGTACTGTTAACTATTCGCCTGTTTTTACTTGACAATTCGACACTTCCGCTTTTACCATCTGCTTCTGGTGGGCAAATTGCGTTAACTTCAACGCATCCGCTATAAGCAGTGAGGACTGTAAATAGTGTTTGCATCATTTTTTATGGTGATTTTGTGGCTCTTCTACCAAAGTCATGGAGAAAATCTCAGAGAATCTGAGCAGAATTCACCCCCTCTATCTTCAAGTTCAAGCCAGTAATAGAAAACTATAGTCAGAGAGCATTGAGATACTGGGACTGTTTTTACTGAAGCAGAGCAGGCTAAGAGGAGATTTAGTGAAGGTTTAAAAAAAATTATGAAAGTCTTCCCCTATTCTCCCTAACATAATCTACTTCTTCTAGTTGGGAAGTCACACAGTCTCACCCACTTAAAACAATGTTTCATCATCGATAAACATTAATTAATGAAAGTAAGTTTAATAAGAAGTTAGTCACAAAAACCAATGGCATAATGGCTTTGTATTCTGATTGATTAAAACAAAGTCAGTGCAACAAATCCAGAACAACATTGCACAACCTTCATGGAAGCATGAACGAACACAATGCCTCCGAACCGCAAGTAAACATACCTACCTGATGTCTCTGGCCTTCAGACTCTTGTGCTCCTAGGCCTGAAGGCGTATGCCTGCATAAAGGCCCACGTATCCCAGGGGTGCATGTGGTTCACACGCGTCCTTGGGATCACATGGGCTGGCCAACCAATCACAAAGGGGAATTCCCATTATGCTTATGGAGATTCCATTTACGTATGGCATCCCCATAAGCATAATAGGAATACCTTAAGAAAGACACTACCACTGCACTTAAATAAAAATAAATCACCACATGTTCAAAATTAATTAAAATACAATTTAATTAAACATTTAAACAAATAAATATTTTTAAAATAAATTTAAACAGTTTTCAAAGGGCCAAAAATAACCTAAACTAATTTAAAAGTTTTTTACGGTTAAATCATTAAAAAAAATTATTTTAATATTTATATAAACCCTTACGCTGGTAAAAGAAAGCCTTACACCTGCTTTTACCAAGCATAAGGATTTTGTGGGCTTTCACTGGAGGGTAGTTGGGCAAATAGCCCAACTCTTCACCTGCTGTGCGTGTGTGGTCATAGGCCCATGTTTTGCCAAATAATCAGTCAAGTTAAAAAAATTGGAACCATTGATAAATCCCGGGCATAAAAAAACAGAATGAGATCAATGAAACTGTTCAAAATCTACCTACCACAATACTTTTCTAACATCATGAATAAGATGATGCATTCCTCTCTTTCTATCAATTAAAATGTTTTCTGCCGGTAGTAACTATTGGATCATTTGTCTGTCAATTTTCTCAGATTTTATTGGTCTGACATCTTTCTGTGAGAGGGCTGTCAGACAATATGATGTGAGATATGATATACTAGCAGAGACCCACAAAACATTGGTGCTAGATTGTTAAAGGTGCAGCGTCCAAAATTGGGAGTTCCGGAATACGGAATGTTCCAGAATCTGGACTCCGGAACGATTGGTGACAGGGGTGTGCGGATTCCGTAAAATATTCCGGAATCGGACCCACCCACTCTGCCGACCTTGAGATCCTGCTGCTGCCCGACCTTGGGCCTCACCTCACCGCCCCTCGCCGCCGCCGATGCCCATGCCTCGCCGCCGCCGCTCTTACCTCGGGGCCTCCTTGCCGCTTGCCCAAACAGCTCCTCTTCGGCTGGGCCCCGCCCGAACACTTCCTCGGTGGCGGGGCCCGTCCAAACAGCTCCTTGGCGGCAGGGCCCGCCCGATCAACTCCTCTTCAGCGGGGCCCCGCCCGAACAGCTCCTTGGCAGCAGGGCCCACCCAACTAGCGCCTCTTCGGTGGGGCCTGCCCGAACAGCTCCTCCTCGGGGGTATCTTCCCCAAACAGCTCCTCGGTGGCGGGGCCCCGCCGAACACCTCCTTGGAGGTTGGGCCCTGCCCGACGACCTCATCGACGCGGCCGGTGGCCCGAACAGCTGCTCGGCGAGCAATCCCCCCCACACACACACACTTTCTGATGTTCCGAAATCCGGAAATACCCGAACCTAGGCTCGGGTGTGCCGGATTTGTGATGTCAGAAAGACGTTCCAAAGTCCGGAAAAACGCGGAATCCAGAATGGCCTCGGTCCCGAGGGTTCTGGATTCTGGACGCTGCACCTGTATCATCTTCTTCCTCTCTATAATCAACGCTCTTGTCCTCCCTCCCTCTCTCCCTTCCCCCTCTCTCTCCCTCTACCTCCCTCTCTTTCTTTCTCTCTCCCTCCCTCTCCCACCCTCCCTCTCTCTCCCATCCTCTCTCCCTCACACCCTCCCTCTCCCTGTCTCTTCCACCCTCTCTCTCCCTCCCACCCTCTCTCTGCCTCCCACCCTCTCCCTCCATCCTTCCCTCTCTCCCTCCCACTCTCTCTCTCCCTCCCTCCCTCTGCCTCGCTCCCTCTGCCTCGCTTCCCTCCCGTCTCCCTCCCGCCCTTTCTCTCCCTCCCTCTCTCACCCTCCCTTCCTGCCTCTCCCTCCCTCTCTATCCCTCCCTCCCTCACTCTCCCTCCCTCTCTCTCTCCTCTTCTCTCTCCCACCCTCTCTCCCTCACACCCTCCCTCTCTCTCTCACCCTCTTCCTCACTCCCTCCCTCCCTCGGCCTGTGCTCCACACCTGGATCCGATAATTAGCCCCATCTCTGCTCGGCTCCTCAGCCTGTAGCGCTATGGGAACACATATTGGTTGTTTGTTTAGCCTGTCTATTTATTTCTGGACTCAATGCTGTCAAAATGAATAAAGTCAAGCTAAACAAATTCTCCATCTTTATTTTATCAGCACAGTACAAACTGCGTGTGGGAGGAAAAGGGAGACATGGACATATGCTCTTGACGGGGGAAAGGAGTTAGACTGTTTTGAGAGGGCAAAAGGTGGGTAGAGAGACCCTTTTGATTGGGAATTGAAGGAAAAGGAATGAGGGACAATCTGTCTCTGCTGGAGTCCATGAAGGTTAGTTGCTGTTGAGGGCACAATTGGAATTTAGTATTCTAGTTTAATTGTATGCTGTGGTATTATATACTAATCCAGTTTAATACAGAAATCATTAAAAATCAGAAATGTTTCCTCAGAAACTCAATTTCTTTAAAAACATCTTTCATGATAAAGGTTAACATACTCATCAAAAGTTCATACTCATCAACTTTTCATACCGACTCACTATGAAGTGCATGGGAGATATTTATTGACATGTACACAACCTGTTTCCTGAGGTTCTCCCTTAATTATAGATAGACAAGACTAAAAATGTCCTTCAAACATTCAAACACAGCAGTCCCATGGTGTTTTGTTATATAACAGGCATTAATGTTATTTGCTCTATTTGTTATTAATGTAATCCACATATGCAAATGAGACAATTAATTAGGAAAACTTTCTTCATTTTAATCGAATACTTGGACTGAGATTATTGATTTATTCCATTTTAATTGCTTGAATTCGTGTCTGCCAATTAAGCATAATTAGCATAAATTAGGACATTTGTGATGTTCTTTATAGGTTAACTTGTATTTCCTCCAAGTTTCCTGAAATGGAATTGTACAGGAGATGTCTATTGATGTTTTGAAACTAACCTGATTTGAAAATTGCTGTAAATACCATATTTAATTGATATGTTTCAGGTTAAAAAACACTCCCTTCACATTTTCTAAAGATGAGAGCCTGATATCTGATTCTCTGTTTGGACAAGATTGAGGTGGAGGCCCTGGAATTTTGAGCATACACCGAGGTCACCCAGTTTCTGTGGCATGTAGACAGAAAAACAAATTCTGATTGGGGTGAGGTGGAGCAGCTCTTCAGCTGCCTGCTTCCCTAAGTTCTGGCAGAAATTTGTACACATGCCCGGGGGTGTTTTCGGACAACATCGGGAATCCTACCAGATACAACTCCGTTTGGCCCAACCGTACCAATATCTTCAGAAATGTAGGCCCCACAAGGAAAGAATTGATTAAATTCTGTGCCTGTCGGTGCGGTATCAGAAATGAAGCTCTAAAATGTACCTTTTACCTTTGGTCTGATGAGGCCCATTGCACCTCTACAGTAGCAGGTAACCTGCCCTCAATATGATAATAAGCCTGTCCGTAGGTTTTGGATTGGAGTCTCGGTAGAGTTAAAGAGCAGGTGAAGTTCTGCCACACTACATTTGCCATAGTGAAATGGCACTCCCAGAACTTCTACCTTGTTTTTTTTTTTATGTTTTAAAATTTCCCCCACATCCCCCAAACAGTCTTTGGCCAATAAAGTCAATTAAGCTGAAAAACGGGCGCGGGTTCGCGATGCGGACGTCGGCTGCCTGCTGAGCGCACAGCTTGTCAGCAGTGATTTTGCGCTAGGTTCTCTGCTCCTCTTATGTTAATTAGCAGGCAGCACCAAATTGACTTGCTGCCTGCTCTTTCTGAACGGGCGCAGGCATATCTCTCATCGCGGTGCCCGCGCCTGTTTTTTTTGCGCTATCGAATTTCACCCACAAAGATTATTAGGAGGGGGTCGGTGTTGGGGAGGTAATAAGAACATAAGAACACAAGAATTAGGAGCAGGAGTAGGCCCTTCGAGCCTGCTCCGCCATTAAATAAGATCATGGCTGATCTTCTACCTCAACTCCACTTTCCTGCACTATCCCCATATCCCTTGATTCTCTTAATATTTAAAAATCTACCGATCTCTCTCTTGAATATACTGAACGATCGAGCATCCACAACTCTCTGGGGTAGAGAATTCCAAAGATTCACCACCCTCTCAGTGAGGAAATTCCTCCTCATCTCAGTCCTAAATGGCCGACCCCTTATTCTGAGACTTACCCTTGGTTCTAGACTCCCCAGCCAAAGAAACATCATGAGGATGCAACACTTTTAAAATTACCTTTCTATCTTCGTTGATCTGGGGCTTCTCCCTGGGATCCTGTTGTCCACAAAGGGTCCTGGAGCAAGCCCAGGTTTTCTTCAGGCGCACAATGGATACTGAGGCAGAATGCCAGGAACGTCTTGTCCCACCACATTAACATTCTTACAATGAGCCTGCATCTACTATAGACTGAGGCCCAGTTACATCATACAGGGGAAGCCCAGGAAATTCCAGGGTTGCTTTGTGGGTATGAAAATCTGACACCCCACATCTTCGCCCACATTCCTTCTTCACTGCACTTGGGCACTAAATGTTCCCCAGGAAAAAAAAGGGAGGGAAATGTGCCCTGATGTGTGTTAGGTCTTTTCCAAGGTTACTATTTTTTACCATTTGGTGCCTAATCTACATTCACTTTCTTTGGTCAAGTAGCTCATTGCTGATTGGAAAAGCATGGATTTTGAATTATGTTCATTTAGTTCCCATCAGATGGCTTAATTAACAAAGAAGCAGTGGATCTGAGTGTCAGTGACTGGGCTGCAACTGAATGCAATTATCTCCCAGTTACTGCCCAAAATGACTTTATACCTGCAAGTTGGCCCCAAAGTATTTGAAATTGTTGAACTGAGCTTATTTGGTCAGTATGGCATGGTATCAAAAATATTCTGAAATTAAAAGTCTGATCACAATCTTAGTTTTGAGTTAATGCCTCCTGGGGTGTAAGATAAAACTTACCTGCATGTTGTGATAGTGTTTTAATTATTATATGATAACATTAACTAAAACGTATGAAAGCTTTGCTAACCAATGGTAAAAGCTGAGAAGCAAAGCATGATGGTATATTGAGCCAATATTATGTTAATCATTGTAACTGCTATAATAGCTTTGTTATGTCAGAGCTCGGTTGGTCAAGGTCAGAACATTAATTAGCCACAAAATAAAACAAAGGTCTACAATGCATTTCTTATCGCTAAAGCTACAGATCAATAATACGAGTTTGTTTATATCGAAGTTCTAAGAGGAAAATATTCCATTTGCAAAAATACCAGATAAGGTGTTGGTCAAAGCTATAAATTAATAGCAAGAGTTGAAACCCAGGCTGCTGGAAGCTGTCACGTGTGTGTGTGTGTGTGGCAAACAAAGTATAAGAGAAGCAGCTATTGAATCCTGAAGGCAGCGCGAACACAGAGGAAGACTGGGAGAGAGCGGCAGTCAACAGAACACAGCAAGAGACCACCCCACAGTCACTCGGTGGGCACTGTTGGGGTTTTGAGAAACAGACTGTCGACTATCGCCTTGTTAAGTATTAGGTCTTTGTTCTGGATGTAAACCAATTATTAAAATCTGTTGTGCTTATGTACCCAGCGTGGTTTGTTGTCATCACGGACATAAGTCTCAGATCTTACAGGGGGAAGTTCTCTACATTTTGAATGTTCATGTTGCATTAAATAATTTTTCCACTCTTTAAAAGGGCTAGAATTTCCCCAAATAACAATATCAACGTTATTTGACATTATTCGCGGTTAAAGACTTTTTCCCGCCAAAATAATGCCTAAAATTTGCCAAATGTTTCGTAACGTTTGGCGAAGCATTACAAAAAGCGGCGCTTTTAACGACAAAAAAGAATTTTTCTGCGATAACAAAACCTGCCTGTTCTGCGCATGCGCGGAAATGTGTTTTTTTTTCCGGCCATTTTACACGTGACGGGTGCGGTCGCGCATGCGCAGTATACTTCCATTTTTAAAGGGGATTTAAAGTTCCAGGAGAGTTCTCCATACTTCAACACAGGTGCTGCAAGAACAAAAATGCAGGATGATTTGGAAGGAAGAGGGCTCGGAAGTTTACCCTGGATGCAAATGAGGCCCTGGTAGGTGCTGTAGAGTGAAGATGGGTAAAGAAGGGTAAAGGGAAATTGCACCCATCTGCAATGAAAGAAGTCTGGAAACATGCGGCCGAGAAGGTTTCCTCTGTGGACTCCGTCATGAGGACCCATCACCAGTGCAGGACGAGGTGGCATGATCTCTGCGGGACACTTAGAGTAAGTAATATTTTTATTTATGCACTCCAATTACTTAAATTGTAAATGTGACACATCTTGATATCGCTAGGCTTCTAATCATCACATATTATAAAGATTGCTTTTTTCATGCACTGTACTTCTCACGTAAAGGGACATTAAACAGATCACTTAATTAAATGCACACAGTATGGTATAAGTGCTTTGATGACTATCTGTGTGTGTCACAACAGCAGAAGGCCCCTCTCTTAAAATGTTTTATTGCCATCTTTGCAGAAAAATTTGTCCCATAACCAACAAAAGCAGCGGACAACTGGTGGTGGTCCGGCAACACTGGTTCCACTCACTGGTGGTTGGTGCGTCGCAGAGATCGACTACCTGTGCATACGCTGGAGAGTGGGTAAGTCCTGCAAAATCCGCAGTCATGTTTGGCTCAATGTTAAGTACTGTGTGGGCTTGGCTTCGGTTTATGCGATGTAATCTCCGTCAGGCTATGCTTCAGTTTATGTGATGTACTGTCAGTTATCGTGGTCCTATGTGAGCCTACTCAGGTCACCATGCCCCTCTCCTGCTGCTAACCAGTCAGCTGTTCTTTTATATTTTGCAGATGATTCAGAAACATCCAAAAGCGGCATTGAAGGACACCAACCTCAGCCATCCTGACGAACCTCCATAGGAGGAGGAGGAACAAATGGATACGATGGAGGGGGGTGGATGGGCAGGGGCTGTTGTTGTTGAGTGTTGAGATGAAGCCTTCATCTTCAGCCAGCAGTATGGAGAGAGGGACCGGCATTCCCCGGTTACACAATATCCGAGCTCGCGGGTCCCAGTGGCTTCCAGCAAAGCACATCCAGGGCAGCAGCAGGCCACCTGCTGTCTGTGCGGAGGCTGTGTCGGCAAGGCCGCTCTGCCAAAATGCAGGCTGAACGGGAAGTAGTAAATTTGATGGGAATGACTGGGGAGAGCGTCCAGCTCACCAAATCGCTCCTTGAGGCCATGGGTGGGATATCAGGAAGCATGCTGACATTAGGAAGGGCATCTCGGGAAGCCTTGAGGTACTATTTACAGAGATTAGGGAGGGCATGTTGCAGATAGTAGCTGTCAATGCCCAGCGGCAATTGACGATCTCGACTGATGCCACTCCAATCCCCAGACCAATCTTACCAGTCAGTGTTCAGGCTGAGCAAAAGGATGAACACTCCAAATCCGGGACTTCCACAACCCAAGCTCCTCGAAGGCTTCCATGGCCATCTCCTTTGTCTGTCCCCCAACAAGCGCAGTGCCCTTCCCGCAATACTAACAAAAACCAGCTTGGAGTCACCAGGACTAGGGGTGAGCCTACGGTTATAGGCAAGACTAATGCCAAGAGCAAGCGGGGGCGGGGAGGGATGGGGCGGTTAAATTAGTCAGGTGTGGGGGGGGCGGGAGAGATGGCTGCAGCTGAAGTTCATTTGCTGCTGTGGTTGTTGTTGTTGTTTTGCTGTTCTTTTGTTCTCTTTTGTTGTTGTTGTGGCAGTTGTTTGCTTTATTGTTATTTCAGTGACGTTAATTTAAAAGTTTAATATAATACTTACATTTTTTATTAAAGTTACGAATGTTGCTTTTAAGTACAAGTGTACAAAAGTTTAATAAATTTCAAATTATTTTTTCAAGTAAATCAAACTTATGCAGTGTCTCATTCACAATATCCTTAAATGTCCCTAAAAACAAAGCAAAAACTCACAAAATGCTCAATCTGTCGAACTCAGCCTTCCCTCCAAATGCTTTCAGTCATTGATCTGTAGCTCCGTTTTCGATGATTTCTTTCCGACTCGACCAGGTAAGATAACCTCTTTTTCTGGTATTTATCACGGTCCTTAAAAGTGTCGTGATTGGCCAAATTCACAAAAACGGCGATATCGTTGTTTTTGACGCCTAGTGATGTCACAAAAACGGTTTTGAAAAAAGACGGTCGTTATTATTATACCACTGGCCAAATTAGCAAAATGGCGTTACATATTTTTAACGACAAAAAATATTTTTATCATGAAAAAATGGTGTTCAAAGATGTGTTATCCTGGCCAAGTTCTGGCCCCATGTATCGTTAGTCAGCATCAAGCATTTGTAATTCAGGCATAGCTTGATTTAAACCTAGGGTTAACATTCTGCTCTGTCTGAAATGCACACCTCCCTTGATTCTAATCTCAGAAGAACATTTCCTACCACACCAGCGTAACATTTCCATTCCCTTCATCAGCCAAAGTAGACTTATATCCCATCAGTCCGAATTGGATTTAACTTCAGGTCCAACCGCTGGAATGACATTGGTTCTTACCGGTTTAATTAACCTGATCTTTATCGTGAGACTATTCTATTTTCTATTTGTTAAGTTCTTAGCTGTGGCTGTTTGGGTAGTGAGAGAGTATTGCTTTTGTGCTGATGCATGTGCTGCAGCAGGACAGGGGTAGAAACAGATCAAGTCAGGCAGCAGCCACACATGTCACCCTGGGATAAAAGCCAGAGATGACAAGTAAATGAAACAAGGCCATTTCTAAATGTTTATTTCTAAAATAGAGTCATTCAGAGTAGCTTGATTTAATAGATGTTAATGTCATGATATATTATAGCATAGAACTAATTCAATGAAAGAGGTTTGAAGTTTAAAAGTCACTATCCATAACCTTCTTTAAAATAAATGGGAAATTAACATTAATATTTAACATATAGGGGGCAAAATTGCCCCTTTTTACAGCCCAGTTAGCGCTTCCGATGGGTGCTGGTGGGGCACAAGACAGTTTTCGCCGGGGGATGTGGAGCACTACCACCTCCTGGGAAATTGCCCGGGAGGTTGCGGAGGCATAGGCATGGCCAAGCAGCGCCCCGTGGTTAACGGCCTGGGCCGCCGCGCGGCCAGTGATGATGTCATCGCCATGCGCAACGACTCCTGAATACCCCGCAGGGGGAAATTGCTTCACGGGCGCTCTCGGGACAGTGATTAAAGGGAAGGGCGCCAGCACCACGGGCTGCCAAATTTTTTGTCGGCTGACTCGTGGATCGACACCACCATGATGGCCCTAGTGTGATCCGGGCTGCCATTGTGCAACCTGGCACTCCGTCTTGGGTGCCTGGCTGCTGGCCTGGTCACAAGCTGCCCTGGTGGCCTAGTGGAGGCTATGCAGAGTGCACAGTGGCCCTCCCCTTTAATCGAAGGGGAGGGGCACTGAAACACGTCAGTGCTGTTTGGCGCATCCATGCAGCGCTTCCCTCAGCATCCTAGTAGCGCCCCGGGACCTGCCCCTACCGGAAGCGGAGCGCCGAAGATAGCGGTCCGCTTCCTTTCCGGGGCGGTAAGGGCATTTCCGCGCAGGGATGGGACATCCACACCGGCCATTAAACATCCTGGTCCCGGAAGGTTACCGCTCCCAATCAGGACGCAGAGCAATTTCGCCCCCATAACTTTCCGTCTTGTATCGTTGATTTAAAATAAATATCTATTTTAGTTTGATCATTGAGGACTAATGCCATCATTGGGTGAATAGGTTTAGAGCAGTTTAATTCTGACAGTGAGAAGGGGCTGAATTGACTATTGCAACACAACTTTACTGATTCAATTTTAACTGTAGGTTAAATCTTACAAGGCACCACTCGCTTGATGGGAGCGTGAATTGGCGAATCAAAGTCAACATGCTTGAAGCACGGTATCTGAATCTTCCAGTAATTAGTCTATACTATCAACAATCGGGCATATGATGTATTGGGTGTGCTGATTTCTGTGAGTGATTCTCCAATCTCCACTCTTATTGAGCTCGGCTCCAAGCTGCCAGCAGATTATCACACAATCTACCCTTGCACATAAACTCTGTAAATCCATCACTTTCAATCATGATTTGTTTATCTGCAATTTTTTAGGAGCAGTTGAACCACTCCAATTGTACAAAACACTTGTTGATAATCTTTCCGTCCATCATTTCCACCCCCTCCCCCCCGCCCCTCAGCTCGCTAACTACTGGCTCAAAATAAGCTTTCCAGCATAATAAAAGGATTCAAAAATTGCAACAACAGGATTCATTTTACCAAAAATAGTCTTGGTGTATTTGAGAATCTTTATTACCATTCTTACTTGAAGATGTCAGTCCCTCTTAAAAGCCTAGGTTTGCAGTTGGTATTTTCCTCAAAGCTAGCACAACTGGAAGCAGTTACCAACTATACCTGAGTCTTCAATGCTCTACATGTCATCCATTGTAAGGGCATGTGCAGAATCTCCCCAGTATGCATCAATATGATTCTGTGTGTACAATGTGAAGCGTATCTTTCCTTAAGCTGTACAGGATATTTGAGGTTGTTTTCGATTTTGCACAAATAATTTGAAAACATGATGGTGAATGAACTTGAAAAGCCTTTTTCAGGTAAAGTTTCAGATTTAAACTATTAACAAATGGCTATTGTTTTATTTCAGACTCACTCAGATAAATACATGGAATGATTACACCGAAGACTGTTTTCAGGAATTGTAGTTATTTTTCTCAACACAAATGTTGAAGCATAACTTTCTCAGTCTGTAATAGTATTGGAGTTTGTTTTTGCAAATGATTTGAAAATAAGCTGGAGGATGAATCTAAAGCTTTTTTGAGGACAAACTTTACGTTAAAACGATTTTCAATTCACTTTTTAACCACTGAATCTTGCTCAGTGACAGACACAGGCGAATGATTTACAGCATCTCTGCTTTTATTTGTTTATATTTAAAATCCAAAGTAATTATTATGAACACAAAAGATTAAATTTTGTAACCGTGCTAGTTATTTCACAATACCAAATCCCAAGATCTTACTCCCACTATGCTATCAGACAAGACAGTTGCTTTCCTTTATTACTGCCCTATCTCCGATTTGCCAACTCACCATAATTAAAGAAAAGAAAAGCTTGCATTTATCTAGTGCCTTTCATGATCTCAGGACATCCCAAAGTGCTTTACAGCCAATTAAGTACTTTTTGAAGTGTAGTCACAATGTAGGAAATGTGACAGCCCATTTGCACACAGCAAGCTCTCACAAACAGCAATATGATGACCAGATAATCTGTTTTAGTGATGTTGGTTGAGGGATAAATATTGGTCAGGACACTTCAAAATAGTACCATGGGATCTTTTAGGCCCACCTGACAGAGCAGACAGAGCCTTGACAGAGCAATGTCTCATCCAAAAGACAGCGGGGCAGAATTCACCGCCGCCTGAAATGGGTCGTACCTACCGCTTTTGATGTGTTTTCACCGCCGCTGTGGATGAAGTGGCCTCTTGCGCAAAATTCACCTCTTTGTCACTTTTTTTGAATGGAGCAGAAGTTGGTCATAATGGGGGCAGTATTTCAGCAGTGAGCACACAAGAGGGGCAGAAGAGGGGCGTAACGCTGATGCTATCATGACGCTTGCGCATCATCGTGTCTCTTCCTTTCACTTAAAAGGGAGAGCCGCTGAGAACTCTTTTAGTTAGGTCCACTGGGCCACCAGGGAGGGTTTTGGCCTGGCCAAACCCGAGGGCATAAATGTCAGGCCAAACTGGCAGTCGGCCGACAAAAAAATTAAAATGGGGACCGTGGCAGTGCACCCTCCCCTTGAATGGTGGCCGCACTGCCATGTTACACACACAGCGAACACAGTGCACTGGCAGAAAAAACTGTCGGGGGCACTGCTCAGCGGCCCGAAGATTTTTCCCCCTGAATTTAAGTTGAGGTGCGGGAGATCAATGGTGCATGCTTTGATGATGCATTTAGGAGGGGTCAGCAGCGGCGGGGCAGAAGTGGGCACCACCGGAAAAAGCGCTGAGGAGAATTTCACGAGTGGCGGCCATTCGACTCCGAATTGGCAGCCATTCGACTCCGAATTGGCAGCCATTCGACTCCGTCACGTGGTCACCACTTTCCGGCGGTCGGAGGCATTTTCAGGAGGCTGAATTTCACCCCCAGCACCTCCAACACTGCAGCATTCCCTCAGTATTGCATTGCAGTGTCAGCTTAGATTTTGTGCTCAAGTCTCTGGAGTGGGATTCGACCCCACAACCTTGTGTCCCAGAGACATAAGTGCTACCCAATGAGGCTATTCTCACCATTTTGCTCTCTTCTACTGAAGGTGTTATTTGATGCTTGCATAATGGTCCTGGGGCACAGGTAGCCTCCTGGTCCCTCACCTACTCTTCACGTGACAGTTGGGATTATGAGTAGCAGTCGACATTTTAAGTGGAGGGCACATCACTGCTGAGTTTGATCCTCATCTGACAGCAGCATGGGAAATTGATATTGAGCATGACCAATAGTGGTTTTTCCCCTACCTTGCCCAATGATTCTGAGGTCAGTTTTAATAACCCCACTGCTGATCTGAGTGAGAGCAACGTACTCAGCACAGACTGGAGTTCACCGTGTGATTGTGGTTTTATTTGCCCTCTGAATCGATGGTACACGTCATTTTTGTTGAAAGGTGTCAGCAGTCATGCTGCTGTCTTTTACTAATGGAATTGCAGGATTTATTTTATATAAAATTCTAATTTAAAACCTTATTCCTCTTTGATCAAGAACATTTGAACTCGCTGTGGTTTGGGTTCAATACGTATTGCAAAATGACTGTGAAAAATTGCCACAGCTAAATCTTGATAGCTGTATTAAAACAAAAAGCCATTGTGCATTCTCTTTAGAGCAGTACATGCTTATAGGAAGTGAGCTGCTATGATTCCAATGCAGCTATTAAGTCAACAAGCTGGCGGCTGGAGTCAAAAGTGACACGTTCCTTGAAAGCCTCAGTTCTCAATAGGCGTTAGTCCAAAGCACAATATTTTTGCAGTGTTGTAGATCTGACTTGTGAAATAAGGACATTTTGATAATAAAAATGTCACCTGGCATACAAGTAAGTGCTACCCTGAGATCCACTGATCAGGTAGCTCCAACAGGTCTTCAGTGAACAGACTCAGCTTAAGGTGGTCAGTGTTGTCATAGCATAGCATAGGAAATATTGCAGGCTTTGCTTTAGTCAGGCATCACAATAATGGCTACAAAAATGTAAAAATACCTATATATCTTTTATTATTATTGATGTTTATATTATCAGCCTCAATGCATGATAGACAAATTCCACTTTGCTAATGCGTTGGTATTATGCATTTGCGCTCTCTTATTACAGAAATCCGTCCTGATCTTTTTCATTTCACATAAGTATCTTCTGCTTTGTGCTTTAATCTGCAATTCACTCAGAATGTTATACAGCCATAATATAATTGCACTGAGCATTTTCATAAATGAAAGTATAAGCTTGTGGTTTTGTAAGGATGAGCCTGAATATTGAAGGAGCTGGGGTTAGTAACATTATGAAAATTGCTCCAGGGAATTTCTCAAGGATTAGATAAGATTACTCGATTGGCTGCATTGCATGCTATTGAGGGTTGAATTTTAACATTAGGTTCTCTAGAGATGCACTGGGGTTAGGTGGTAATAGGTTGCAAAACCATTAATAGTTTGCACAGGGGGCCAGCAGTTCAGTTAATTAGCATTGGAGGATAGTTATGATGTAGTTGCAAGTGTCAGGCCCTGTATACATTATCTGAAAGGAAAACAATTATGAGTATGTTTTGTTCTTTAGAACTCCACATGAAAATCAGCAATTGCAATGGGCAAGTAAAACTAGTAAACTCGTAATGCAATATGCAATATCAGTTTAATGACTTTGAACTACCTTAAATGATACCAATCAAATTTCTCTAAAACCTAGGGCTAGACTTCCCACCTCCCATCGCTGGGTTAGTGCCCATATATCGCCCAAAATGACCGGCTAGCACCCATTTTGAGGAACAAGTGGAAAGTTGGGCCAGAACATCACTGGAAAATCATGTTTTCCAGCATTTCATGCTGTGGAATAAATAGGGGTGACCTAACAGAGGTCTTTAAAATTATGAAAGGTTTTAATAGATTAAACACAGTGGCCACGATCTCACCAATCGTGGTGTTAAGCCCACCCTGCGAGGTTCCCGGCCAATTGACGGAAGCGGGTCTGATGACATCATTTGATGACATGTCATCAGCCTGTTTTCTTAAAAGGATTACGGCCACATTGATTTTGACAGTTGTGCTTTCAGCGTTCTGCAGCATTAAAGTGCTGCAAACACTGACAAGTACAGCACAAAGGTGCACGGCTGCACCTAGGCTCTCCCATAACTCCCTCCGGATGCTTATGGAGGGAGACACAGAAGGCAGGGAGGTTCTCTTCACTTCCAATGGGCAGAAGAGAACGCAGACTGATTGGATATTGCACAGGAGGGCACAAGTAGGGATGTCATCAGGAAGAGCTGATCTCAGTGGATCACAAAATGTTACTGCAAAGCCACACTTAACCTCATCCTGCTATGCCATTCATCACATCTCCATCACTCTTCCCTACCCTTCCCCAGCACATCCTTACTCACACCAACTTACCTTGCACCTCCACCCATCCCTCTCTCTCTATTTACATTATCACATCCCTATCTCACTAGCCACCCCTCACATTCATCCTCATCCTTGTAAAATCATACCAACTAACAACACATAAGGGTAGGCACTTTGGCCTTTTAGCCAGTCAATATAGAGTTTCTGCTAATATGTTGTCAAATATTGAAATCTTTATTTTGACCACTTTGCGTTCTTGGACAGATTTATGTACACCTTTGGAAATGCCTAAGTGAGTTTTAGTGAATGGTGAGATATAAGTATACGCCCTGCAATGGTGACTTGTGAAAGGAAATGCTTGGTCATTGCAGGGATGCTTTATGGTGCTGTTGTGGGGTAGTACCAACCTGGCGCGTCATATGGCAGCCAGAGTCAAGTGAAGTAAATGTGGCCATGGTGAGGCCATCTCTGGCATCCCGGGCAGCAATGTGGTCTGATGACCCATGTCCTGTGCCGCATCAGGTGATTGCGGAGAAGTTTGGTGTTGTTTGTGGTGATGCTGGTGTGTTTATTAATGTTGGTGTTGAGGCTGATCGTGGTGGTATTCTGAGGAACAAGCTGAAATTTTCTCAAGGGCACCGATGCTGCTGGAATAGGTGGCAGCTGAAGTTGAGATGACAGAAGTGATCTGTAAATGGTGAGGCAGGTTGCGCCAAGTTGTTCCAGTACAATTACAACACTAACATCTATCTGACAATGTGGAAAACTGCCCAGTTATGTCCTGTTCAAAAAAAGCAAGACAAATCTAACCTGGCCAATTACCGTCCCATCAGTCTACCCTCAGTCATCAGCAAAGTGATGGAAGGTGTCATTGACAGTGCTATCAAGCGGCACTTACTCACCAATAACCTGTTACTGATGCCCAGTTTGGGTTCCGCCAGGACCACTCTGCTCTAGATCTCACAACAGCCTTGGTCTAAACATGGACACAAAAGCTGAATTTGAAGTAAAGTGAGAGTGACTGCCCTAGACATCAAAGCAGCATTTGACCGAGTGTGGCATCAAGGAGCCCGAGTAAAATTGAAGTCAATGGGAAACAGAGAGAAAACTCTCCACTGGCTGGAGTCATACCTAGCACAAAGGAAGATGGTTGTGGTGTTTGGAGGTCAATCATCACAGCCCCAGGACATCGCTGCAGGAGTTCTTCAGGGCAGTGTCCTTGGCCCAACCATCTTCAGCTGCTTCATCACTGATCTGCCCTCCATCATAAGGTCAGAAGTGGGGAAGTTCGCTGATGACTGCACAGTATTCAGTGCCATTCACAACTCCTCAGAAAAAGAAGCAGTCCATGCCCACATGCAGCAATCTGGATGACATTCAGGCTTGGGCTGATAAGTGGCAAGTAACATTTGCGCCACACAAGTGCCAGGCAATGAGTATCTCCAACAAGCGAGAGTCTAACCACCGCCTTCAATAGCATTACCATTGCTGAATCCCCTACCATCAACATCATGGGGGTCACCATTGACTGGAAACTTAACTGGACCAGCCATATAAATACTGTGGCAACAAGAGCAGGTCAGAGGCTGAGAATCTCACCTCCTGACTCCCCAAAGCCTTTCCACCATCTACAATGCAAAAGTCTGGAGTGCAACAAAATACTCTCCACTTGCCTGGATGAGTGCAGCTCCAACAACACACAAGCAGCTCAATGCCATCCAGAACAAAGCAACCCGCTTGATTGGCACCTCATCCACCATCTTAAATATTCACTCCCTCCACCTCTGGTGTACTGTAGTTGCAGTGTGTACCATCTACAAGATGCACTACAGAAACTTGCCAAGGCTTCTTCGACAGCACCTCACAAACCCACGACCTTTACCACCTAGAAGGACAAAAGCAGCAGGTGCATGGGAACACCATTACCTCCATATTCGCCTCCAAGTCCTGACACTATCCTGACTTGGAACTATATTGCAGTTCCTTCATTGTGACTGAGTCAAAATCCTGGAACTCCCTCTCTAACAACACTGTGGGAGTACCTTCACCACACAGACTGCAGCAGTTCAAGAAGGTGGCTCATCACCATCTTCTCAAGGACAATTAGGATGGGCAATAAATAATGGCCTTGCCAGCACTGCTCACACCCCATTAATGAATTAAAAAAAAGGTGACAGTGGATAGAGAGTTCACTGCAGACACTTCTAAACTGTCTACAGCTGAAAAGTGTCTTCCAAGTCCTGATTGCTTCCGCCTCTGAGTTTGGAAAGTGAACAGCTGGGAAATGCTATTTTTTATATCACTTCTGCAGCTGTTAATCTAGTCAAAGCAAAGGAGAGTCATTGAGAACCCGATACACTTACCTGACGTGAAGACCAAGCGACAGTAAGCTGCTGAAAAACTTGGCAAAATGATAAATACTTAGTAAAATTCTTTTAATATACCTCTAACCTATCTCTTAATTGGCTGGCCCACTGCTTGGTGTTGGGTCTGTGAACCCCAGCCAGACCCGATACTTTGGAAACTTACAAGGAGACGGGTTCATAGCAGGATCCCACCCCGCTGTCAATCTAGGCCATTTTGACACTGGGCCTGTCTCCAAACCCACACTCGCAGGGCTGGTAAGATTCTGGCCAGTGTTTCCATTTGTGGGGTAGTGCAAAACTAGAGGCAATCAAATAAGAGATTAGAATAAACATCTTTACTCAGAGAGTGGTGAGAATACCATAGGCAGTAGTTGAGGCGAATAGTATAGAGGCATTTAAGGGGAAGATAGTTAAGCATATGAAGGAGAAGAGATAGAGGGTTAATGCTGATAGAGTTAGATGAAGAAGGATGGGAGGAGGCTTGAATGGAATATAAATGCTGGCCTGGACTGGCTGGGGTGAATAGCCTGTTTCTGTGTTGTACATTCTATGTAATCTATATTTTAAAATAGTTTAATTCTGTTCATATTCCTCTTGTTCAGCCCTCTGTTGCTCATACCCCTGCCACACTTTTTTGGTTGCCATCTTGAAAATATCAGTAGGGTGGGATTTAGGTCACCTTATTTGAGGTGGTCGTAATCCTTTGCATTAGAATGCTTATTAATATTAGACTACTTGTCTAAGTGTCTGAAGTGCCTACTTGGCCATGGATTATTGTAAATTTTATGAATGCCTTTCAGTCGTTTGAAAAATTTAGAAATATTCTGCAACTAACCAGATATAACATGAACCAATTACATTCAAAATATATTTTGTAAATTCTTTCTTGCCTTCTCCTAGCTTACTAAAGTGATCTTTTTTTAAAACAATTAAACTTACCCACCCATAAGTTGTCATTTTCACCATTAAAATGCCTTTAACAATGTTTTCTTTCAGCAGTCTGTGCCTATGTGAGAAGTCTGAGCCTGAAACTCATGAGTGTGGAAAATGTGTCACACCCAGCTGAAGAGACTTACTGGGTTGTAGATGGTAGCTCTCGACCGCCATTTGTTCCTGCAACTTGCAGAAATTATTTTTTGTGATTGACAAGATGAACCATTTGCACAGCATGCCAGGACTTGCTCTTTGTAACCTTAATCTGCTCTTTCACTCCTCCGTATTGATGGGAAATCACTGCAGGTGAAATCCCGAGGGAAGCCATTATTAGAACCAGCTGAAGTCATTTGAATGTCTTTTTATATATACTTGCTGTCCGCCCCCAGCTAAAGCCGGTAAGTACACGAAGAAAGCCAAATACATAAATACAGCTGAGGAGAAGTGTAGTGAACGAGGACTAACTCAGGCAGGAATAACTCAAAGCAGGCGTTTATATGTTGTAAAGTATTTCAAACAAAGTGGGAAAGAGATGGAGGAGCAAATCTGCAAGCAAATTTCAGAAATTTCTATAAACAATGGAGTAGTGATAACGGGATACTTCAATTATCCTAATATAGACTTGGGGTGGAGGGAAAATGTAAATGGCAACAATTATTGGGGAGGAATGCGCACAGTATGAACAAGAGAAGTTTCTTGATCAGTTTGTTTCCAGACAAGGAAGGAAGGAAACAGTGTTGGATCTCGTTCTGGGAAATGAAGTGGGGCAGGTAGAGTATGTTTCAGTGCGAGAGCATTTGGGAAACAGTGATCACAATATCATTAGGCTTAGAATAGTTACGGAAATAGACAAGGAACAATCAAAGGTAAAGATACTCAACTGGAAGTGGGCTAATTTCAGTGAGCTGTAAAGGGATCTGGCCCAGGTGCATTGCAACTTAAGATAGGCAAGTAAAACCGTGAATGAGCAATGGGCGGCCTTCAAAAAGGAGATAGCTTAGGTACAGACTAGACACATTCCTATAAGGGGGAAAGGAAGGGGATCCAAAGCTAGAGCTTCCTGGACGACTAAAGATATATTAGAAATTCGGCAGGTTTGCGCCCATTTATTGCCAAGGTAAAGCTGAAAAAGTAATTATTTTTGGCGAGAAACGAGTTGCACAAAATTTAGCGCCCTGGCATAAAATTCGACATCGGTTTTGTGTTGGCGTTAAAAATTATCGCCCGCCGGTTTTTTAGCCGTTTTTATGACGTCAATTTGCGTACAATACTGCGCTATCGCCGGGGGCGAAATATTCGCCGATATCACCATTTTTAGCGCACGCCCAAAAACACGCCCGAAAAAAATCAAGTCTTACCAGGTCGGATCCATGGAGCACCCGGTGCTAATGGCGCCATCTTGAAAAACAGAGCAGACGTTCATTGCATAAAAGGATTTAGAGGGAAGGCTGCGTTTTACATAATGAGCTTTATGTGAGTTCATAGTTCATTTTTAAGGATATTTAAGGACATTTAAAAGAATGGAGTCTATAATATCGCTGCCATTATTCCTGGCTGCTTTTTCTATGCAGCATCGAGCTGGAAGGCGGCTTATTCAAGAGCATTTTGAGCGTAATCGAAGAGCTTGCAGACATATGGGGAGGAGACCTTACCCCTCCACGAGTTTACAGGGAACAGCGCTCATACCTGCAGCTGTCTGAGGCACAGTGCTTTTGAAGGCTGTGCTTTCGAAAAGAGGTGGTCACAGAGATATGCCAACTGATAAAGGCAGACCTATAGCCTACCAGCAGGAACAGGACTGCACTGCCTGTCGAGGTGAAGGTGACTGCGGCACTTGCCTTCTATGCCTCCGGCTCCTTTCAAGCATCAGCAGGGGACATATGCTCCATCTTGCAGAATGCTACACACTGCTGCATTCGCCAGGTGATTACTGCACTGTACGCATGCAGGATGGACTTTATAAAGTTCCCAATGACCAAGGAGGCACAGATGAAAGAGCTGTAGGTTTTGCACAAATTGCTGGCTTCCCCAAGGTTCAGGCTGCCATTGACAGTATACACATTGCCCTGCGAGCACCTTTAGAGGATCCAGAGGTTTACCGAAACGGAAAGGGATTCCACTCCCTGAACGTACAGATCGTCTGCGACCATACTCAGCGCATCATGGCAGTAAATGCTCAATTTCCAGGGAGCAAGGTCAGAGCTGGATATGGGGGGAGATAGGTAACGGTCTTGCCACCTGGCTCCGGAACCCTCAGACAGAAGCCAAACATTGCTATAATGACAGCCATATAGCCACATGCAACATCGTTGAAAAGACAATTGGAGTGCTCAAGCAGTCCTTCCCTATCAATTGTACATCCCTGTCTGGAGTAAAAATTAAACGAGGAAGGTGGCTCAACCGTGGCAACAAGGGAAATTAGGGATAGTGTTAAATCCAAGGAAGAGGCATATAAATTGGCCAGAAAAAGCAGCAAACCTGAGGACTGGGAGAAATTTAGAATTCAGCAGAGGAGGACAAAGTATTTAATTAGGAGGAGGAAAATAGAGTATGAGAGGAAGCTTGCTGGGAACATTAAAAACTGACTGCAAAAGCTTCTATAGATATGTGAAGAGAAAGAGATTAGTGAAGACAAACATAGGGCCCTTGCAATCAGCATCAGGTGAATTTATAATTGGAACAGAGAAATGGCAGACCAATTGAACAAATACTTTTCTTCTGTCTTCACGAAGGAAGACACGAATAACCTTCCAGAAATACTAGGGGACAGAGGATCTAGTGAGAAGGAGGAACTGAAGGAAATCCTTATTAGTCAGGAAATTCTGTTAGAGAAGTTGATGGGATTGAAGGCCAATAAATCCCCAGAGTCTGATAGTCTGCATCCCAGAGTAATTAAGGAGGTGGCCCTAGAAATAGTGGATGCATTGGAGATCATTTTCCAACAGTCTATCGACTCTGGATCAGTTCCTATGGACTGGAGGTTAGCTAATGTAATACCACTTTTTTAAAAAGGAAGGAAAGAGAAAACATGGAATTATAGGCCGGTTAGCCTCAGATTGGTAGTGGGGAAAATGTTGGAATCAATTATTAAAGATGAAATAACAGCGCATTTGGAAAGCAGTGACAGGATCGGTCCAAGTCAGCATGGATTTATGAAAGGGAAATCATGCTTGACAAATCTTCTAGACTTTTTTGAGGATGTAACTGGTAGAGTGGACAAGGGAGAACCAGTGGATGTGATGTATTTGGACTTTCAAAAAGCTTTTGACAAGGTCCTACACAAGAGATTGTTGTGCAAAATTAAAGCACATGGTATTGGGGGTAATGTACTGACGTGGATAGAGAACTGGTTGGCAGACAGGAAGCAGAGAGTTGGGATAAATGGGTCTTTTTCAGAATGCAGGCAGTAACTAGTGGGGTGCTGCAAGGTTCAGTGCTGGGACCCCAACTATTTACAATATACATCAATGATTTAGATGAAGGAATTGAGTGTAATATCTCCAAGTTTGTAGCTGACACTAAGTTGAGTGGCGGTGTGAGCTGTGAGGAGGATGTTGAGGCTGCAGGTTGACTTGGACAGGTTAGGTGAGTGGGCAAATGCATGGCAAATGCAGTATAATGTGGATAAATGTGAGGTTATCCACTTTGGTGGCAAAAACATGAAGGCAGAATATTATCTGAATGGTGGCAGATTAGGAAAAGGGGAGGTGCAACGAGACCTGGGTGTCATGATACATCAGTCATTGAAAGTTGGCATGCAGGTACAGCAGGCAGTGAAGAAGGCAAGTGGAATGTTGGCCTTCATAGCTAGGGGATTTGAGTATAGTAGCAGGGAGGTCTTACTGCAGTTGTACAGGGCCTTAGTGAGATCTCACCTGGAATATTGTGCTCAGTTTTGGTCTCCTAATCTGAAGAAGGACGATCTTGCTATTGATTGAGTGCAGCGAAGGTTTACCAGACTGATTCCGGGATGGCAGGACTGACATATGAGGAGAGACTGGATCGACTGGGCCTGTATTCACTGGAGTTTAGAAGAATGAGAGGGGATCTCATAGAAACATATAATATTCTGACGGGACTGGACAGGTTAGATGCAGAAAGAATGTTCCTGATGTTGGAGAAGTCCAGAACCAGGGTTCACAGTCTAAGTATAAGGGGTAAGCCATTTAGGACCGCGATGAGGAGAAACTTCTTCACTCAGAGAATTGTGAACCTGTGGAATTCTCTACCGCAGAGAGTTGTTGATGCCAGTTCGTTAGATATATTCAAGAGGGTGTTAGATATGGCCCTTACGGCTAAAGGGATCAAGGGATATGGAGAGAAAGCAGGAAAGGAGTACTGAGGTGAATGATCAGCTATGATCTTATTGAATTGGTGGTGCAGGCTCGAAGGGCCGAATGGCCTACTCCTGCACCTATTTTCTATGTTTCTATGTTTCTATGTTTCCGATGCCTGGACCACTCTGGAAGCTCCCTGCAAACTCCCCTCAGCAGATCTCTGAATTCATTGTGCTGTGCTGCATGCTTAGTCATCATGAGGGAACAGGATTTGCCACTGGGAACTGCAGGACCACCTCAGGAGAGAGGGGAGGAGGGGGGGATGGGGGGGTGGAGGAAGAGGAGGACCACGAGGAGGAGGTCAAGGAGCCTGGCGATGAACCCATCCCACCACCCGACCACCACCACAGGGGAGGCCTCGTGGAGCTTTCGCCACTGCAAAGGCCTTACATCAGCAGCTCATAATTCATCGCTTTGCTTGTACAGTGAACGGCACGTTTCACCATTGCCTGCCCACTCTATCCCATCATGTTGACTATTCCCCCTCTTATTCTGCAAATGAGACACTACGCAGGAATGGTTAAGGTGAACAAAAGAATGTATCAAACATATAGTAACTTGAATAAGATTTATTAAACATTGTGAACGTAATTTGGAAACTGGAATAAAATGTATTCAACATTAATCTGAACTTTTATAACTGAACAGAATTGGGAAACTTTAAAAACTTTTATAAAATAGCAACAACAACAAAACTGCAACAAAACAGCAACAAAACAACGAAAGAACAGCGAAAGAACAATCCCTGCACCGAACGTCTTTTACGTGCGGCCCACCCTCCCCGCCTCATCCTCACCCCCCTCCCTCATGCCATGACAGTACCCAAGGTGGCACCAAGACGTTGTGCAGCAATGCGGCCAGAGTCCTGCTCTAAAAGCGGGGTAGAAAATGGAATGTGAAGATCCCCTGGAGAAGCTCGGGGTATGGAGGGTCCGGCTTCTGAGTGACGAGCCTCTTGCTCGGCCTCACCACTCACAGGTGATGTGGGTCTGGGTGCTGTGGTACTGGGGACTGCAGTGCCAAAGGTCGAGGCAATCAATTGGGCATGGTTATTGACAGCCGCGACAATCTGTGACATGCCCTCCCTCGTGTCCGCCGATAGTGTTGCAATCCTTGCGGGGAAAGCACCCAAAACCTTCAGGAGCTGCCAGCTGAGCTGGATGCTCTCCCTGGACAGTCCCACCTGTCCAGGCGAGCATTTGCCTGTCTGTCAGCAGACTAGCTTTGCCGACTCACCCTACGGCGGGACGACATACAGGATTCAACCCTTGGAGTGAGTGGCTGCATGCCACTTGGACCCCGGGCCTTGGATTGGCCAAAGCCCAAGAAGGTGTCTTCCTGGTCAGAGCTACTGGCTGCAGCTAAAAGAGGTGTCGATTGCATCACCACCCCCTCTCCGCCCCGCTCCCTCAATAGCTTCATCAGTTTTCTCCTCCCGTGGTGGTTCCTCATCCTCGGTGTCTTCGTGGTCCCCCTCCTGCACCCCTACACGATAGGCTGAGGTGGAGGCTTTCATTGGCGGATGTGGCACGTCCTCATCTGGAAATAGGAAACAACAGATGAGTGGTTAACAGCAGGGGAGGGGACAGGGTGACCCAAGGAAGGTCACATAACACAGGCTCATTTGAAGGACTGCATTATTTGTAGCCCACAGACACTGCATCACATTGCCCGAACCCTAGCCCACAGACACTTCATCACATTGCCCCAACCCAGTTCGGGGATTTTGCGGCACTTACCCTCAGATTCGAACAGGGGATCAGCACCCCCATGGGTAGTTGACCTCCCTGATGATAGCTGCTACTCTCTCCTCCAGGTCCGTTAATGGCAGTGTCTGGGGTGGACCGTCGCCTGTGCGCCGCTGCAACCGCCGGTTGTGCGACAACTTTCTCTGCAAAGATAACAATTGG
This sequence comes from Pristiophorus japonicus, assembly GCF_044704955.1. NCBI lineage: Eukaryota > Metazoa > Chordata > Chondrichthyes > Pristiophoridae > Pristiophorus > Pristiophorus japonicus. Next base: position 342,978,331 of record NC_091978.1, on the reverse strand, counting down.
AATGCTTACCAGAGGGCCCTTCTGCTCTTATGGCACACACAGATAGCCACCAAAGCACTTATACCATACTGTGTGCATTTAATACAGTCCTCTGTTTAATGGCTCTGGTAGTTGCACAATGAGGAAGATATCGAAATGCAGAAACATCTTTTAAGTTGTCAAAAAACAGCGTTGTGCAATATTTCAAAACACTCAACACAAGTCTGACATCGAGGGTACACACAGTCTTTATTCACACATATAGGGAGACAACCTACTTTCTATCTTTAACCAAGCTTCTCCAAATTGATACAGACTGAACATGATTTTTATACATTCAAATAACGCGTTGTACAATATCCCCGCCTACCTTCTAGAACATTCCATATTACATCATTCATCTTAATACCTGTTACTACCAGATGTCCACCTTAGTTTAGATAACAGTTAGAGAGTAGGCAGTTGCGATCAGCATTAGCTAACATCATCATCATATTATCATCATAGGAATTCCACTCTAAAAGTGAGTTCTTAGGTGACTGAACAGTCCAATACGGGAATTACAGTCTCTGTCACAGATGGGACAGACAGTTGTTGAAGGAAAGGGTGGGTGGGACTGGTTTGCCGCACGCTCCTTCCACTGCCTGCGCTTGTTTTCTGCATGCTCCCGGCGACGAGACTCGAGGTGCTCAGTGCCCTCCCGGATGCACTTCCTCCACTTAGGGCGGTCTTTGGCCAGGGACTCCCAGGTGTCAGTGGGAATGTTGCATTTTATCACGGAGGCTTTGAGGGTGTCGTTGAAACATTTCCTCTGCCCACCTGGGGCTCGCTTGCCATGTAGGAGTTCCAAGTAAAGCGCTTGCTTTGGGAGTTTTTTGTCAGGCATGCGAACAATGTGGCCTGCCCAACGGAGATGGTCGAGTATGGTCAGTGCTTCGATGCTGGGGATCTTGGCCTGATCGAGGACATTAACATTGGTGCACCGCCTGTCTTCCCAGGGGATTTGCAGGATCTTGCGGAGACATTGTTGGTGGTATTACTCTAGCGATTTGAGGTGTCTACTGCATATGGTTCACGTCTCTGTGCTATACAGGAGGGCAGGTATCACTACAGCCCTGTAGATCATGAGCTTAGTGGCAAATTTGAGGGCCTGATCTTCGAACACTCTCTTCCTCAGGCAGCCGAAGGTTGTGCTGGTGCACTGGTGGCAGTGTTGAACCTCGTCGTCGATGTCTGCCCTTGCTGATAATAGGCTCCCGAGGTATGGGAAGTGGTCCATGTTGTCCAAGGCCGCGCAATGGATTTTAATGTCCGAGGGGGGGGGGGCAGTGTTGTGTGGTGGGGTCAGGTTGGTGGAAGGCCTTTGTCTTACTGATGTTTATAATGTAAGGCCCATGCTTTCGTATGCCTCAGTGAAGATGCAGTTTAACAGTCACTCTATAGACATTTGCGGCCAGCAGTTAGCCTGGCCTATGGCACATATGCTGTTGCAACCGTTTGCTACTGGCAATTGAGATCAGCTCACTTTGCTTAATCATATTTCACTTTATCTTGTTTAGCCTTGTTCATTGTTTCGCAACACAGGCTGTTGTCCAAGATATCACTGGTTTCTTGCCACACAAGCTATTTCCCGAGCTATTGTCTCCCTTGTGCTCCCCTTTCATCAGTCTTACTAATATGTAACGATCATTCATGGCAAATAATATGCAATATTAAGCCTACCTATACCAACATGTGTCAGATTTACAATTTAAGGAATGAATGAGTGCATAAATAAAAATAGTACTTACTCTGATGACCTTGCAATGGTCATTGAACTTTTTCTGACATTGTTGATGATCCTTCTTGATATTATCGACTGAGGAAACCTCCTCAGCCACACCTCCACAGACGCCTTCGCACAACTGGGAGGGGTTTACCAGCATCCCTCCTATTAAATTCCCCACCGCTGCTTTGCACAGCTACAATCAGGGCCTCGGTTGCCTTATAACGAAACGTTTGGGCTCTCTGCCTGCTGGGGTCCCCTTCCATCATGTCTGTTTGGTCTGTGAAAAATTGCTGATTCAGCCCTGGATTTACTGCACACGCGCGGGCGCACCCTGACAGCTGACCAGAATCACGGGAAGACGAAAAAAATCGGAAGAAAAAAAATCGTCAAATGGAAAAAATTTGCACATGCGCAGAAGGTCCGGTTTTTTTCGATCATAAATTTCGGCTCCGTCGCACAAATTCACTGATGCAAGGCCAGATTTAGCGCTATTGCTATCGCTGGTCACCATTTGCCGAACTTTGTGACATCCAGCAATAGCGTTACCCTGGTGCTAAAAACAAATACCGCCACCATTACTGCCCAAAAATGGGCAAAATCGCTAAAACCCGAATTTTTAGCCCTTTGAGATTAAAATTAAAATGTAACAGAAAAAGGAGGCTTACGATAAATATCAGATTAATAATACAGTAGAATCAAGCAGAATACAAGAAGTACAGAGAAGAAATAGAAAAGGAAATAAGAGGGACAAAGAGAGTGTAGAAGAAAATCTTAGCAGTAACATAGGGCCCAAATTTCCCCAGACGCCTAGAGCAGCGTAGTTAGGGGTGGAACGCCGACATTGTAAGCCAAAAAAAGTGCCGAAAATGTATCTATTGACTTGGCCGCTCCCTCGTCATCCAGATCCATCGGCGTAGCGCTGCAGAGCCTGGGGAGGCAGGGAGCTTCGGCCGCACTTACTCAGCACGGCCGGCAGCAGTTGGGGCTTGGGCCCAGCGTCTTGTGGAGTGCTGGCAGGGGGATGCATGTCCGTTTGAACGTGCGCGCATGGGCATTTCAGCGTGCGCGCATGCGCAGTGCAACTGGAAGCTTAGCAATCGGCCAATTAAAGGGAGAGTGTCCTCAGTATCATTTGTAATGGAGCATATATAAAGGTAAGGGTTGAATATTGATTTTTGTGAGGCTAAGGGAGTGGAAAGGAGTGCTGGAAGGTGGAAGAAAGGTGAGAAGTGTGATTTTTGAACGCTACCTGAGTGAGTCCAATAGACGAATGGTGCAAGAGCGTGCAAGACGAACTAAGATTTTCCTCCATGAGGAAGTGGAGAAATTAGTGACAGTCATTGAGGAGAAATGGCTGGAGCTGGATATCAGCAAGAGTGGTCCGTCAAAAGTTTCACCCAAGGAAATGAGAAAAAGATGGAACCTAGTTGCAAAAGAATACTCTGCAGGAGTCAATACCACAAGATCTGGAAGCCAGTGCAAGAAGAAATGGCAGGGCATTGGTCAAGTAGTGAGTGAAAGTACTATCTTCATCTTTAAATTGAATTGCAATTGAAAATGTGACCATCCGTATGTGTCCCACCTATCAGAAGCGCACCATGTCTGAAAATTAATATTTTCATCTTTGCAGAAGAAATTGGCCCACAACAAAAGGGAAAGACTTAGAACTGGAGAAGGTCCGCTAAATCTGCACCAATTGTCATTTGTGGAACAGAGGGTTGCTGCCTTGCTGAGTCGCACAGGCAGAAAAAGAATCAGCTCTGCACAAGCTGGACCCACACACGAGGGTGAGGGTGAGTCATTAAAATGCATAGTCACCCTTTAAATCAACCTGCTGACTGGCCTGCTATGCGTCAGACTACTCATGCCACCCATCCTAGGCCCTCCTGTGCTGCTAACCATTTGACTGTTCTGTTGTATTTTGCAAAAGAAGAAGACACTCCTCAACATCCTGAAGATCCACCAGAGGATCCAGATGCGTGCGCTCCAGACCAAGGCAGGTGGGTGGAGGAGGGGTCCATGGAAATGTGTGCACGGGAGAATGCTGACCGCAATAGGGATCAGGCCATAGTACAGGGCATCACACTGTCAGAAACCTCCATGAGCTCCTCGGCAACATTCAGAGTTCGCGGGTCTCAGTGGTGGTCGTGAAATACATCTTGGAACAGCCAGTTTCCCACTGTCCCAACCTGCACCTCACACTGGATGGCTGCCACTAGGCGAGGGGAAGGAGAAGCCGACCAGTCACTCCTGACAGCCCTCAGCAGAGGTTAATCAGGTTGTGTCATTTGGTGAGGAGAACAATGCCCTCACAAGATCACTCGTGGTGGCCATCAGTGGGGTACGTGATGAGGTAGTGACACTGTCGGATGAAACCTCTGCACTGAGACGGGAAGTGAGGGCGGGCATTTCAGAGGGTGTGCAAACGATGGCAGATGCCATGAGGGAGCTAGCATTCTGCAATAAGGGCACAAGGGCTGGATACTCAAATGCCACTCCCACTTCAATCCACGCACCAGCCACCGGTCAGACCCAAGCCGGGCCCCCAACCTCCCCCCCTCCCCCCACACCACCATCACCGACCCTATGAGGAAGTACACTTTCCCCAAGATGTGGGTGAGGGATAGGTGCAGCCTTTCTTTGCTGTTGTTGCTATTGTTGTTGTTTCATTGAAGTGCACTGTAAAATAGCCAATAAAAGATATTTTGCATTAAAATTGAATCATCCTCCATTAGGACCACGCAACATTTAGGGACAACTGTAAAAAGTAAAAATCCCTCACCCCTACAGCCATGCGTGCCTGCCGCCCCTAGCCCTGGCGGGAGGGCTAGCCGGTGTGTTCTGCAGTCGGCAAGGTAGGACTGCTCTATTTTCAGTAGCTGATTTATCTTTCATTTATTTTTGATGATGTTGTGCAGCTGTTGTGCTGAAGATGTTGTAATGTTGTGCTGATGTTGTGAAGGTCTTTAGTGCTCTAACTCATCTTCACCTCCCCACACCACCCCCGCATCCCCCCTCCTCTCCCCTCACCCCCAACTCTGGCTACCTGCGCTGATTTCTTAAATGTAGGCAAGGTTTTTCTGTGCCTAAAAAGTGGCCACATAAACTGGCCTAAGTTAGTTTGGAGTAACTTTCAACTGGCTAAATTTGCTTCTATGGCCAGAGGAGGCATAAGTGGCTGGTCATGCCCCCTTTTGGAGAGAACAAACTCAACTAGAAAAAAAACCTAAGTAACTGACTTACACTGGAGCAAGTTAAATGGGGAAATTTGCGAATTTTAAGTTACTCCAAAAAAGCTACTTACTCCAAAAAAAACGGAGCAACTCTTGGGGAAATTTTAGCCCATAAAAGGGAACACTCATATTTTTTATCATCATATAAATAGTAAAAGGATAGTTATAGGAAGAGAGGAGCCAATTAGGGATCAAAAATGAAATGTTGTGGAGGCAAAAAGCATGGTTGAGGTACTAAATGAGCACTTTGCACCTGTCTTCTCAAAAGAAGAGGATGCTACCAATGTCACAGTAAAGCAGGAGGTAGTAGAAAAATTGGTTAGCATAAAAATTGATAAAGAGGAGGTATTTAAAAGGTTGGCAGCACTCATAGTACAAGTTACCAGGTGCAGATTGGATGCATCCTAGGTTGCTGTGGGAAGTAAGGGTGGAAATAATGGAGGCTCTGGTTACAATCTTCCAATCCTCAGACTTGGGAGTGGTGCCAAAGTACTGGAATTTTCACCCCTGTTTAAATGGAATAAACCGCAGACCAGTCAACCTAATGTCAGTGGTGGGGAAACTATTAGAGACTATAATTCGAGACATGATTAAATGTAACTTGGAAAAACATGGGGTAATAAATGAGAGCCAGCACAGATTTGTAGTAGGCAAATTGTGTCTGATAAGCTTCTTTGAGTTCTTTGATGAAGTAATGGAGAGTGTTATGAATATGAACTTTCAAAAGTTGTTTGATAAACATAAGAAGGAGCAGGAGTAGGACATTTGGTCCTCGAGCCAGCTCCGCCATTCAATGAGATCATGGCTGATCTTCTACTTCAACTCCACCTTCCCGCCCTATCCCCATATCCCTTTGATTCCCTTAATCTCCAAAATTCTTGCGATCTTTGTCTTGAATATACTCAATGACTGAGCCTCCACGGCCCTCTGGGGTAGAGAATTTTAGAGATTCACCACCCTCTGAGTGAAGAAGTTTCTCCTCATCTCAGTGCTAAATGGCTGACCCCTTATTCTGAGACTGTGAGCACTGGTTCTAGACTCCTCAGCCAGAGGAAACATTCTCCCTGCATCTACACTGTCAAGCCCTATAAGAATTTTGTGTGTTTCAATGAGATTTCCTCTCATTCTGCTAAACTCTAGAAAATATAAGCCTAGTCTACTCAATCTCTCCTCATAGGACAATCCTCCCATCCCAGGAATCAGTCTGGTGAACCTTTGTTGCACTCCCTCTATGGCAAGTATATCCTTCTTTAGGTAAGGAGACCAAAACTATACACAATACGTCAGGTGTGGTCTCATCAGGACCATATATAATAACAGTAAGACATCTTTACTCTTATACTCAAATCCTCTTGTAATAAAGGCCAACATACCATTTGCTTTCTTAATTGCTTGCTGTACCTGCATGTTAACTTTCAGTGATTTGTGCACAAGGATACCCAGGTACCTTTGAACACCAACACTTCCCTGTTTCTCATCATTTAAAAAATGCTCTGCTTTTCTATTTTTCCGACCAAAGTGGATAACTTCACATTTCTCCACATTATATTCCATTTGCTATGTTCTTGCCCACTCACTTAGCCTGTCAATAGCCCCTTGAAGTCTCTTTGCATCTTCTTCACAATTTACATTCTCACCTAGCTTTTATCATCAGCCAACTTGGATATATTACATTTGGTCCCCTTATCCAAATCATTGATATACATGGTGAATATCTGGGGCGCAAGCACTGATCCTTGTGGCACCCCACTAGTTATAGCCTGCCAACCCGAAAATTACCCATTTATTCCAACTCTCTGTTTTCTGTCCCTTAACCAATCCTCAATCCATGACTAATATATTACCCCCAGTCCCATGAGCCCTAATTTTGTTTAATAACCTCTTTTGTGGCACCTTATCGAATGCTTTCTGAAGATACAAATACACCACATCCACTGGTCCCCCCTTATCTATTCTGCTAGTTACAACCTCAAAAAACTCTGATAGATTTATCAAACATGATTTCCCTTTCATAAATCCTATTATTCTTTTCTAAGTGTCCTGTTACCACATGCTTAATAATAGATTCTAACATTTTCCTTAATAGTGATGTCAGGCTAACTGGTCCATCGTCCCGGTTTTCTCTTTCCTATCTTTCTTAAATAGTAGGGTTAAATTAGCTACCTTCCAATCTGTGGGAACCGTTCTAGAATCTATGGAATTTAGAAAGGTGACAACCAATGCATCCACTATCTCAATAGCCACCTCTTTCAAAATTCTAGAATGTAACCCATCAGGTCCAGGGGATTTATCGGCTTTCAGTCCCATTAAATTCTCGAGTACTATTTTTTTACTCATACTAATTTCTTGCAGTTCCTCATTCTTGCTAGACCCCTGATATTCCACTATTTCCAGAAGGTTTTCTGTGTCTTCTTCCGTGAAGACAGACACAAAGTATTTGTTTAATTTCTCTGTCATTTCCTTATTCCCCATTATAATTTCTCCTGTCTCTGACTGTAGGGGACCCACATTTACTTTTGCTTATCTTTTCCTCTTTACATACCTAAAGAAGCTTTTACAGTCTGTTTTATGTCTCTCGTTAGTTTACTCTCATATTCTATTTTCCCTTTCTTTATCAATTTCTTGGTCCTTCTTTGCTGAATTCTAAAATCTTCCCAATCTTCAGGCTTACTGCTCTTTTTGGCAACATTATAAGCCTCTTCCCTTGATCTAATACCATCTTTAACTTCTCTTGTTAGCCATGGTTGGATCACTTTTCTTGTATGGTTTTTGTGCCTGAAAGGAATGTATGTCTGTTATAACTTATGTATTCATTCTTTAAATGCTAGCCATTGCTAGTCTACCATAATAGCTTTTAATGTAGTTTCCCAATCTACCTTAGACAACTCTCCCCTTATACCTATGTAGTTTCCTTTGTTTAGATTTAAGACCCTAGTTTCGGATTTAACTAAATCACTTTCAAACTTAATGTAAAATTCTATCATATTATAGTCACTCTTCCCTAAATGCCCCTTTACTACAAGGTGACTAATTAATCTTTTCTTATTGCACAATATAGATCTAAAATAGCCTGCTCCCTAGTTGGTTCCTCAACATACTGATCTAGAAAACCATCTTGTATATATTCCATGAATTCATCTTTCTATTACTGCAAATTTTGTTTGCCCACTCTGTATGTAATTTAAAGTCTCCCATGATTATAGTATTACCTTTGTTACATGCACCTCTAATTTCCTGATTTATATTGTGCCCTACATTACCACTACTGTTTGGGGACCTATAAACAACTCCCACCAATTTTTCTGCCCCTTTCTGTCTCTTAGCTCTACCCAAACTGAATCCACTTCTTGATTTTCTGAGCTAAGATCCTTTCTCTCTACTTTCTTTATCCCATCCTTTATTATCAGGGCGACCCCTCCTCTTTTTCCATTTTGCCTATCTCTTCTAAAAGTCCTGGAATATTTAGTTCCAACCTTGGTCAATTTGCAACCATGTCTCCGTGATGGTTATTAGATCAAACCAATTAATTTCTATCTGCGCTATTAATTAATCTATTTTGATGCGAATGCTTCGCGCATTAGATATAGTGCCTTTAGCTTTGGCTTTTTTCTATTTTTTCTGATGTCACTTTAGTCAGTAATGCCCTATTACCTTTGATATTCTCTCTGTAACTTTCTGATCTAATAATAGACGAATTAGCAAAATTGAGGCCCATGGGATTAAAGGGGCAGTGGCAGCATGAATATAAAATTGGCTAAAGGACTCAAAACAATGTAGTGGCGAACAGTTGTTATTCAGACTGAACAATAACAACAACTTGTATTTATGTAGCGCCTTTAACGTCGTAAAATGTCCCAAGGTGCTTCACAGGAGTATTATAAGACAAAATAAATAAATTGGATACCGATTCAGATAAGAATGAAATACGACAGATGAACAAAAAACGTTGTCAAAGAGGTAAGCTTTAAGGAGCGTCTTGAAGGAGAAAAGAGAGGTAGAGAGGCAGAGAGGTATAGGGAGCGAGTTCCAGAGCTTAGGGCCTAAGCAGCTGAAGGCACGGCCATCAATGGTTGAGCAGTTATAATCAGGGATGCTCAAGAGGACAGAATTTGCAGAGCGCAGATATCTTGGCGAGTTGTAAGTTGGAGGAGATTATAGAGATCGGGAGGCCATGGCGGGATTTATAAACAAGGATGAGAATTTTGAAATCAAGGCATTGCTTAACCGTTGCTTAGTAGGGAAGTATATTGTCGTGTCCCCCAGGGCATAAGGTTCGAAAATCCACGGCCGCATTTTTATTGGAACACCCTAAGGACAAGAAAGCTAAGATGGGATCGTCCTATACATTTTAAATGAACATTTTTGGCCAAGTAAAATCCTCAGACCAGGCAGGCTGGGAAACGTGTGGGCGGATACAGACATTGTGGAGTTTGGCTCACAAGCGAGACAGAGGCACTGGCCAATGGGGGAAAAGTGCATTCTGGCAGGCCAATCAAGGGTTGAGTTGGGCCTGAAGCAGGGAAATCCTCAACCAATGGGGACTACCCAGCTCATTTCGAAAATATGACTCACCCCTAATCAAATTCTGAATGTGGACCATCATCTACCTAATTAATATGGACAGTGGACAATAGTCCTGAGATCACTGCAGGGATGATCCATCAAAGGGGAGGCCCAAACCGATTGACTCCCAGGACTGTTACAATGGACCAGCAGACTTTGAGGCGCCAATGTGCACTGAAACAATACCCCTGTCCTCACACCTACCTGTACCTGTGACATCTTCTGATTAAATATTCAAAGCTATCTCCCCGCCCAAACTTATACAATGGACCACCAACTGCGTTTGGGCGCGAAAAGGCCAGAACTAAATTGGATACAAATATAGGACCTACGGAACCACCAGGAGGGCAGAAGCAGCTGGAGCAGTAGGAGAAGGAGTCAAGGAGCAGTAACAGTCACAGACAGACAGAAACCGAGAGAGAACAGAGATGGACTCTTACCGGCTGGGAAAGCTACCATTGAACAGGCCCTGGACTCGACTTGTGTGCAGAATATACAACCCAACTACTGAGAGACCCAACATTGTCTCAAGAAGCCGAGCCGCACACCGAACAATGCTCCGAGGCCAACCAGCTGAAGAACCGGAGACCGAAGTAACTGGGAGAGGCAACATTCACTCCAGCTATCCCGTAAAACAACCATCCTAAGACTAAAAAAATAACTGTCAAAAGGGATCGTAAGTATTATCCCGGGGTTTTTTTTCCCAACTGTCAGCCTAGGTCAGTCAGGTAAAAAGGAGGGTGGGGGTGGTGTTGGAAATGTCTTGTAAAGATAAAATTGTGGAGATTTTCGTTGTGTCCGTTTCTTCCCATAGATTTTCATAGTTTATAAGTGTGTGTCAGATATGTGTGTTGATGAAGTTTGACCTTGTTGGAAACTTACCATGGTTAATAAATTGGACTTACCTGTTTTTTTTGTTCCAAAGACCACTTGTTTCTGAGTGTTTTGTTTTCCCTTGTGGAAGCTCATAATCCACCAAAATTCTGAGGTTAGAACCAGATAGGGGTGCTAGGGCGCTTCGAAACCGCCAGTTTAGTGGTCAGCGAGCCATAAGCTGCTGGACCGTCCCCTAGAAGGGACAGAGAGGCCCAATACACCAACAGCCACCAAAGACCCCCGTAATTGGGCAGAGCAAAAACCCCCTACAAGGGGTCGGTAATATATATCTTTTTGATATTTATTAATGACCTGGACTAGAGTAGGAAGAGCAGAATTTCAAAGTTTGCAGATGACAAGACACTCGAAAATGTCGTAAACAGTGAGGAGAGTGGCAGATTTCAGGAGGACATAGACAGACTGGTGAAATGGGCAGGCACATGGCCGATACATTTCAAAGAGGAGAAGTGTGAAATGCTGCATTTGGTCGGAAGAATGAAGAGTGGCAATATAAACTAAATGGTACAATTTTAAAGAGGATGCAGGAACAGAGAGACCTGGGGGTTTACGTACATAAATCTTTGAAGGTGGCAAGACAAGTTGATATGGCTGTTAAAAAATGCAATCCTGGGCTTTCTAAACAGAGGCACAGGGGCTGAAATTCAGCTCCCCAAAAAGGCCTCTTAGCGCCAGAAGCGGTAGCTAGGCGGCGAAGTCGAGTGGCCGCTGACATCTGGTGCAATGGCTGCCACCAGCGAGTGTAAGCTCAGGGATTTTACCGCCGGCGCTGACTTCAGCCCCACTTCACCCACTTCCACCACGGTACAGTGGTTGTGGCCGTAATGACGCAATCAGAGTGCGCACTGCTGCCGCTTCGCCCTGGAACCAATTTTCAGCATAAAAAAAACCTACCTGCTTCCTGATCGTGCCCCCGAAAGCTTTTTGTGTCAGAGCACAAGGCTGAGGACAGCTCTCAGCGTTGAAACAAAAGTCACCATTGCGCTGAACTTCTACGCAACTGGCTCTTTCCAGTCTGCAACCGCAGACATTTCTAACATCTCTCAGTTCTCCGCCCATCGCCGGACTGAGGGCGCCACAAACCCACACTGAGATGTTTATGAACAGAAAGGGATTCCAATCCCTGAATGTCCAGCTGGAGTGCGACCACCAGCGCAGGATCATGGCAGTTGATGCCCGGTATCCAGGCAGCAGCCACAATGCCTTTATCCTGCGCCAGAGCAGTGTGCCCGCCGTCTTCTCGGGCCCAAACCAAGATTGTGGATGGCTGCTTGGGGACAAGGGATATCCTCTGTCCACTTGGCTGCTGATTCCCCTTCGCAACCCCAGGACTACGGCCGAACATGCTTATAACGACGCTCATTCTGTCACCATAGTTGAGCACTGCATCAGGATCCTCAAACAGAGGTTCTATTGCCTGGACGGCTCTGGTGGAGTACTGCTGTACTCTCCTGAATGGGTCTCCATCTTCGTAGTCGTTTGCCAGCCATTGGCGGTCGGTCCAGCAGTAGCACCTCAGGAGGAGGAGGCACAGGAGGAGGACCAGGATGTGCGTCACCAGCCACCCAGAAGGCATCGTCGCTATCCCAACCCTGCAAGGGAAGTGCAGACTTGTCTCATTGCTACTCAGTTCCGATAATTTAATGTCACATGACCCTTCATCTTCGCTTCTCCATAGCCATAACCAATGAGTCCCTTCATACATCATTGCCCACCGTCAAATTATACATCTGCCCTGATATAGGAACACAAAAGAAAGATTTATTACATCATAAAAAACGGTGCAAAAAACTAACATCATTTCTCACCCTTATGCATTTCCTTATAACGCCTCTTATGTGTGCCTTTCCTACTACTCATCATCAAAGGCAAAAAAAGGATGAGTTTGCAGGTGTTTCAATGAAGGACCTAATATTTCAGGACCTGAACTACATCTTGAAGGGTGGAAGATGCCTGTGCGTAGATTTTTTTAACGTGCGGTGGCCGTTGCACATCAGCCACCACACGGGCTTGACAGAGCTGGGTCTTGGACCAGTGGCAAGGATATTCCAAGACGACTGGAGACCTGCTCTGCTGCACGGATCTAGTGCGCACACATATCGCAGAGTGGGCTGGCCCGTGCTGCCCCTGGGCCTTAATCACGTCCCTCTACAATCTCTCGCCGCTCCTTTGCCCCGATCTCGCCGCTCCTGCTGTATCTGCCCACACTCCAATCACCGACCTTGACCTTGATGACGTCACTCTTCGCTGCCGTCACCCTCCTGCACCAGCTCATGCTGCTCCCTGAAGTAGTAGGCCTTCACGCTGCTTCCAAGGCCTTCACGCTGCTCCCAGGGCCTCCACGCTGCTCCTGAGGGCTCCACGCTGCCGATCCTACTACTACGTCGCAGTGTCTCCCCTGTAGCTACCTCAGAGGTCTGGGAAGGCTGCTGTGTTTTCTATGTGGAAGCTATAGCTGACCCTCTAGGACACCCTTGACCAGCTCTGGCCATGGAAGGGCCGGCTGAAGACTGGTCGGCCCCCTCTTGGAGAGTTCAGTCGGCCTTGGCTCGGGCAGAGTCCATGGTTGGATGTAATGGTGGAGTGACAGGTCAGGGTCCGAGAAGCCTGCATCATTTCCCGGGGGCAGCAGACCACCACTGGCACCAATCTGACGGAGCTCAGGTCGGTGCCGTGGCGCCACACCGGAAGGTCACCCGTGGTGGACCCAGTCGCGAAGGCAACACTGAGGTGTCAGGTTGCATCAAGCCAAGACTGCATGAGAGCAGCTACAGTCTCAACGCCACCAGAGATGACAGCACTTAGACGCTCCGTGGCCTGTTGCCCAAAGTGCATAACAGCATTCTGAGCTTCCAGGGTCGCGGACATCCTCTCCAATCCAGCACCGATACGCTCGTTCCCTTGTGGCTATACTGTAATGGCAGCTGCCACATCGCCTGCAGGTTGCAGCATCACTGCTTGGAGTCCACCATCGCCTGCACACTGGCAATGACGGACTCCATGGAGTGCGCAGAGCTGTCGACAATGTGGGAGGCGGACTCCTCCATGCCCCTGACCACTTCCGACAGCCTGTCCGGCACCCTTTCCACTGCCCCCAAAATCTGGGAATGCATGGCCTCCAGCGTTCTTTCATAAGCCCCAACATCGATGGGCTCGGCTGAGTCCTCCTCAGCAGAACTTCGGTGCGAACTCGCCCCTCGGAGAAATGACACCCGCGGTTCCCTCCGCCTGTTACCATGCTGCATCCCGCTAGGCCCCGGTGCAACACCCAGTGCAGGCCCCTCTGCTAGCTCCACTAAACCCGACTGCGTACTCCCAGTATCTGAGCTGGCGCGTGAGTGGCAGCAGTGACGCGATGCTGCCAGCCGTGTTCCCCTCGTCCTCTGCCCCATCTGAGTGGTTGCCAACTGATGGAGAGGGCTCCAGCATGTTATTTAGGCCCAAGCCCCCCAATGTCCTCGAGGGTGTCAGGATCCCCATGGCTTTCAGTGCCCTCAGGGCTGTCATCCAGGCCTTGCCTCCCACCCTCCATCTCATCATCTCCCTGGTCTCGGCTTTTACTGCTTTCACGGCTGTCCTCCTGCATTGCCCTCCCACTCGCACCAGCACTAGGACCCATTTGTTGGCTGTCACTTGACCTCTCATCTGTACGCATAATTGGCATAAGGAATGCCGTGAGGGGGAGGTAGGGGATTGATGCATGGAGACTGCAACGAGCACACTTTCAGAAAGAAAGGCACAGTAGGCGCTGGCGCATTCAGGTAGAGAGTACATTAAAGGAGGGCCTCACTTACCCACTTTCGGGGAGAGATACCTTTAAAGGAGGTCCTTACTTACCCATGCTGCCTGCAGAGGGATCTGCATCGCCAGTACCAGTGGGCACAGCCTGCCCACTAGAGCCTGGATCCTCTCCTCAAAAGGTGTCAGGATATTAAGCTGGGGCTCGCCACCACCAGTCTTCCTTTCCTCCGTGCGGTTGTGCACAACCTTAACCTGCAAAACAAAGAATGCTTGCTGAGTAGCAGTGTCATGGGGCCTCAGAAATGTGTGCACAAGTGTGTGTCCTTGACATGGAACTGTAACTGTGACATGAAAGGAATCCTCCATTGCAAGAACACACATATATATACATATATATACACATTATATATACAGGCCTCCTCAATGAAATGCTGCTTCAGTGACTATATAGTGAAGGTGGCAAATAAGAGAACGATGAAGGAGAGGCTCTCAGATGGAAGGTCAGCAGTTGGCGGAACAGGTACTCACTTTCATCAGACGAATTATGTCGTTCATCATTTTTCTGCACTGGGTGGCGGTTCCGTAATGAATGGAGTTCCCCGAGACCTCCACAGCTATCTCTCTTCAGGCATTGGCAAAAGCCTGCCGAGTAGGTTTGCCTGCATCAGGTTACAGGACTCGCCTCCTTCCCTCCACAGCCTGCGTCAGTGTCTCTAGTCCTCCATCTGTAAAACGGATTGCCCTCCTCGCTACAGGTCCAGCCGGTCCAGCAGCCATGTGCTTCAGTCAAGCGCCTTCCCTCCTCAGGGCCTCGTGGCAAATCCTGGCCTTTAAGAAGGCCAGGGAGCAGCTGGCTCGTTAAGACCGCATCAACAGAAGGTGAATTTCCCCTTGCAAACTCCGCCCCACGCTCCCCACCCACACCACTGCAAAGTGCTGATGCCCACTGGCCAATACCGCTGGCCGCCATTTTTTCCCAGAAATCCCTGTTTCGGTTGGATTCCCGATTCAAACATTGCAGCGTAAAAGCGATAGGTGCGCCCCGTTTCGGGCGGACCTTAATTTCGGCTCCCTAGAGCTCAAAAGCAAGGAAGTGGGACCTGTACAAAAGGGACGGTCCGCACTTGGGCAGGACTGGAACTGATGTCTGAGGGGTAACATTTGCTAATGCAGTTCGGGATGTTGAAACTAATATGGCAGGGGGATGGGAACCTATGCAGCGAGATAGGGCAAAGTAAAATGGAGTCAGAAACAGATGGTAGAAAGGTAAAAAGCAATAGTGGAAGCCCGAGTAAACAAAGGCAAGAAACAAAAAGGGCCACACTACATCATAATTCTAAAAGGACAAAGGGTGTTAAAAAAACAAGCCTGAAGGCTTTGTGTCTTAATGCAAGGAGTATCCGTAATAAGTTGGATGAATTAACTGTGCAAATAGATGTTAACGGATATGATGTGATTGGGATTACGGAGACGTGGCTCCAGGATGATCAGGGCTGGGAACTCAACATCCATGGGTATTCAACATTCAGGAAGGATAGAATAAAAGGAAAAGGAGGTGGGGTAGCATTGCTGGTTAAAGAGGAGATTAATGCAATAGTTAGGAAGGACATTAGCTTGGATGATGTGGAATCTATATGGGTAGAGCTGCAGAACACCAAAGGGCAAAAAATGTTAGTGGGAGGTGTGTACAGACCTCCAAACAGTAGTAGTGATGTTGGGGAGGGCATCAAACAGGAAATTAGGGGTGCATGCAATAAAGGTGCAGCAGTTATCATGGGTGACTTTAATATGCATATAGATTGGGCTAACCGAACTGGAAGCAATACGGTGGAGGAGGATTTCCTGGAGTGCATAAGGGATGGTTTTCTAGACCAATATGTCGAGGAACCAACTAGGGGGGAGGCCATCTTAGACTGGGTGCTGTGTAATGAGAGAGGATTAATTAGTCATCTCGTTGTGCGAGGCCCCTTGGGGCAGAGTGACCATAATATGGTGGAATTCTACATTAGGATGGAGAATGAAACAGTTAATTCAGAGATCATGGTCCAGAATTAAAGAAAGGTAACTTTGAAGCTATGAGGCGTGAATTGGCTAGGATAGATTGGCGAATGATACTTAAGGGGTTGACAGTGAATGGGCAATGGCAGACATTTAGAGACCGCATGGATGAACTACAACAATTGTACATTCCTGTCTGGCGTAAAAATAAAAAAGGGAAGATGGCTCAACTGTGGCTATCAAGGGAAATCAGGGATAGTATTAAAGCCAAGGAAGTGGCATACAAATTGGCCAGAAATAGCAGTGAACCTGGGGACTGGGAGAAATTTAGAACTCAGCAGAGGAGGACAAAGGGTTTGATTAGGGCAGGGAAAATGGAGTACGAGAGGAAGCTTGCAGGGAACATTAAGACGGACTGCAAAAGTTTCTATAGAGAGAAAAAGGTTAGTAAAGACAAACGTAGGTCCCCTGCAGTCAGAATCAGGGGAAGTCATAATGGGGAACAAAGAAATGGCAGACCAATTGAACAAGTACTTTGGTTCGGTATTCACTAAGGAGGACACAAACAACCTTCCGGATATAAAAGGGGTCAGAGGGTCTAGTAAGAAGGAGGAACTGAGGGAAATCCTTATTAGTCAGGAAATTGTGTTGGGGAAATTGATGGGATTGAAGGCCGATAAATCCCCAGGGCCTGATGGACTGCATCCCAGAGTACTTAAGGAGGTGGCCTTGGAAATAGCGGATGCATTGACAGTCATTTTCCAACACTCCATAGACTCTGGATCAGTTCCTATCGAGTGGAGGATAGCCAATGTAACCCCACTTTTTAAAAAAGGAGGGAGAGAGAAAGCAGGGAATTATAGACCGGTCAGCCTGACATCAGTAGTGGGTAAAATGATGGAATCAATTATTAAGGATGTCATAGCAGCGCATTTGGAAAGAGGAGACATGATAGGTCCAAGTCAGCATGGATTTGTGAAAGGGAAATCATGCTTGACAAATCTTCTGGAATTTTTTGAGGATGTTTCCAGTAGAGTGGACAAGGGAGAACCAATTGATGTGGTATATTTGGACTTTCAGAAGGCTTTCGACAAGGTCCCACACAAGAGATTAATGTGCAAAGTTAAAGCACGTGGGATTGGGGGTAGTGTGCTGACATGGATTGAGAACTAGTTGACAGACAGGAAGCAAAGAGTAGGAGTAAATGGGTACTTTTCAGAATGGCAGGCAGTGACTAGTGGGGTACCGCAAGGTTCTGTGCTGGGGCCCCAGCTGTTTACATTGTACCTTAATGATTTGGACGAGGGGATTAAATGTAGTATCTCCAAATTTGCAGATGACACTAAGTTGGGTGGCAGTGTGAGCTGCGAGGAGGATGCTATGAGGCTGCAGAGTGACTTGGATAGGTTAGGTGAGTGGGCAAATGCATGGCAGATGAAGTATAATGTGGATAAATGTGAGGTTATCCACTTTGGTGGTAAAAACAGAGAGACAGACTATTATCTGAATGGTGACAGATTAGGAAAAGGGGAGGTGCAACGAGACCTGGTGTCATGGTACATCAGTCATTGAAGGTTGGCATGCAGGTACAGCAGGCGGTTAAGAAAGCAAATGGCATGTTGGCTTTAATAGCGAGGGGATTTGAGTACAGGGGCAGGGAGGTATTGCTACAGTTGTACAGGACCTTGGTGAGGCCACATCTGGAGTATTGTGTACAGTTTTGGTCTCCTAACTTGAGGAAGGACATTCTTGCTATTGAGGGAGTGCAGCGAAGGTTCACCAGACTGATTCCCGGGATGGCGGGACTAACATATCAAGAAAGACTGGATCAACTGGGCTTGTATTCACTGGAGTTCAGAAGAATGAGAGGGGATCTCATAGAAACGTTTAAAATTCTGACCGGTTTAGACAGGTTAGATGCAGGAAGAATGTTCCCAATGTTGGGGAAGTCCAGAACCAGTGGTCACAGTCTAAGGAAAAGGGATAAGCCATTTAGGACTGAGATGAGGAGAAACTTCTTCACCCAGAGAGTGGTGAACCTGTGGAATTCTCTGCCACAGAAATTTGTTGAGGACAATTCACTAAATATATTCAAAAAGGCGTTCGATATAGTCCTTACTACTATGGGGATCGGTAACCAAAGGGGACAGATTGAAGATAATTGGGAAAAGAATCAGAGGGGACATGAGGAGAATTTATTTCACACACCAAGTTGTTAAGATCTGGAATGCACTGTCTGAAATAATGGTGGAAGCCGATTCAATAGTAACTTTCAAAAGGAAATTAGGTATATGCTTGAAGAGGAAAAAGTTACAAGGCTATGTGTAAAGAGCAGGGGAGTGGAGCTAATTGGATCACTCTTTCAAAGAGCTGGGACAGGCACGATGAGACGAATGACCTCCTTCTGTGCTCTATAATTCTTTGGTTATGATTCTAATTCTGCCAGCTACATTTCCTCTGATGTTTGTTTGTTTGCTTCAAATCTCAAAAGTTGGCACAACTCATATAAATATTCGCAATTCCTGGAAAGATTACCGTTATTTAAATTTGGTGAAGGGTTCTCAATAACAGTCCTAATTTAAACCTATTGTTCAGCGGAACTTTTTTTGCAATAGTAAATACTGTTTCAGAAATATTTGGTGAAGATGAAACAAGTCGAATTAGTTTAATCTTTTCAAAGAATCATAGAAACATATAACAACAACAACTTGTATTTATGTAGCACCTTTAATGTAGTGAAACATCCCAAGGCGGTTCAAGGAGTATTTATGAGATAAAAAAATTGACACCGAGCTGTGTAAGTAGAAATTAGTGCAGGGAGCTTGGGCAAAGAGGAGGGTTTTAAGGAGTGTCTTGAAGGAGGAAAGAGAGGTAGAGAGGCGAAGAGGCTTAGCCAGGGAGTTCCAGAGCATGGGGCCGAGGCAACAGAAGGCACGGCAGCCAATGGTTGAATGATTATAATCAGGGATGCTCAAGAGGGCAGAATTAGAGGAGCGCAATATCTCGGGGGTGGCAGGTGGGAGGAGTTGTGGGGCTGGAGGAGATTACAGAGATAAGGAGGAGCGATGCCATGGAGGATTTAAAAATAAGGATATCAATTTTGAAATTGACACGTTGCTTATGTAGGTCAGCGAGCACAGGGGTAATGGGTGAGCGGGGACTTGGTGCGAGTTAGGACATGGCAGACGAGTTTTGGATCACCTCTAGTTTATGTAGGGTAGAATGTAGGAGGCCAGCCAGGAGTGCTTTGGAATAGTCAAGTCTAGAGGTAACAAAGGCATGGATGAGGGCTTCAGCAGCAGATGAGCTGAGGCACAGAAAGAAAGAGAGTGCCGGGCTGCATGATGGCGGCCCAGACCATGCTAGAGCTGCCATCATGGAGCTGACCTGAGAGTCGGCAATCCAAACAAATGACGCCCTTTGCTTTAACTAGCACTCCGAGAGCGGATGTCGGCCAGCTTTGCGAACCGTGAAGCAGGTGTTGACATCCGTTCTCGCCATCCTCATGGCCCCTGGGGCAATCTCCTGCGCGGGGCAGGAAAGGGTTGGCCTGGGGCGGTGAGGGGTTGCTGCCCACGGAGATGATGTCATCATCGATTGTGCGGTGCTGCCATGGCAGTGCCTCCACAAACTCCTGGGCAAGTTTACGGGAGGCGGTAGTGCCGCCCTCCCTCCGTGCAAAACATCTCCTCCACCCCGTTAGCGTGCCCTGAGACGCTAATAATCCTCTAAAAAAGGGGAAGTTTGGCCCCCAGAGATCAATAGATCTTTGGATATTAAGGGAATCAAGAGATATGGGGATAGTGCAGGAAATTGGAGTTGAGGAAGAAGATTAGCCATGATCTTATTGAATGGCAGAGCAGTCACGAGCGGCCGAATGGCCTACTCTTACTCCTGATTCTTATGTTCATATGAAGCCTCACTCATCCATTACTTCCAGCCTTGCTAACCTGTAGCATTCCTGTCCACAACCGAGGAAACATTTAAATCCTCAGCCTCATCTATAAATCCCTCCACAGGCTAATCCTACACTACCTCTGCAGCTTTGGCCTCTGGTGCTATGGGGCCAATTTTCCACATGGTCGATTTTTGGCCAGGTTGTCGAGGTACATCCGATTTTTAGTGGCCGGCTGTGCCAAAAAAATGTTCCAAGTTGCGTCGGAATAATCTTAAATCTGGAGCGGCGCGGATTGTTCTTAAGCTCTGTGGGTGAAGCTTAAGGTCTGCACCAAAAACTGAGGTTGCCAGAGTAACGAGGGATGCACTGAAGGGCTGAGGCTGGAAAGTGAAACATACACTGCTCCTATCCCGGCCGGAAAGGCCCCCGCCCCCACCCCCGGTGCTGCTGCTATCCTGGGCCAAATACCCCTACCCTCCAGTGCCGCTGTTATCCCGGGCCAAATCCCCCTACCCTCCAGTGCCGCTGTTATCCCGGGCCAAACCCCCCCACCCTCCAGTGCCGCTGCTATCCCATGCCAAATGGCCCACCCCCCCCCCCCCCCCGCTCGCCCCTGGTGCCGGCCGCTTCTATCCCGGGCCGAAAGACCCCCCCCGCCCCCGGTGCCACGTCTTCAGCTCCGCTAAAGCAATGACGTCTTCTCTGCTTTCTTAACTTCAGGTAAGGTTTTTCAGAACAGTGCACCGCGCCATTTTTGAAAAAGTCCTACTTTATCAAACTCGCTTAAATGAGCAGAAATGCGCACCGAGCAAGTTCGGCCCACAGTGACGTCAAAAAAATCGGGATCTAAAAAACTTGGATGACGCAGAAACTTTGGCGAAACTTGCAGATTTTAGACTTTACAAAAAAAAACACTGTAGGCCAAAAAGACGGCACAGAATAGTGGCGAAAATTCAGCCCTATGACTCTGGCCTTTGAGAATCCCCTCTCGCATTTCCCTCTTGCATAACTTTCAGCCATGTCTTCCCTACTCTCTGGAATTTCCTTCCCAAGCTCCCTCTGCTTCTCTACCTTGTTTGCTATATTTTTTTAAGCCTTCTTGAAATACATCTCTTTAACCAAGCTTTTAGTCACCTCTCCTAGCATGCTCATTTTCTCCGTTTTAAAGCTCTCGGGATTAGTTTTCTCTGTGCTAGTTATATATACTTGAAAAGTGAATTGGGTACATACGTGAAAAGGAGAAATTTGCTGGGCTATTGGGAAAGTGCAGGGGAGTGAGAGTAATCAGAAAGCTCTTTCATAGAGGCTGACATAGACACGATGGGTCATTTAGGGGTAGAAAATGCCCTCCGCTGGAAACGGGTCACATCTACCGTTTTTGAAGTGTTCTGGCCGGTGCAATGGAAGCGACGGCCTATCCGGCAAAATTCAGCTCCTCGGGGTATTTTTCCAGCGGGGCGGACGTGGATCATTATAGGGGCGGAAGTGGGAGTGGAGCACAGTGGCTGTCACTAACGGGGCGGAAGTAGGGGCGGGATACTGTGTCCACTGCTGTCAGTCATCAGTGCCGCGCTGATCACAACATCTCTCGCCTTCAGTTAAAGAGGAGAGCCACTGCAAACTATTCATTCATTTTAGTTCGGTCCACTGGGCCACCAGGGAGGGTTTCAGCCAGGCCAGCGGACTGGCACCCAAGAGGGGGTGCCAGGTTGCCTATTAATGGCCCAACCGAACCCGGGGGCACAATTGCCGGGTCGACCTGGTAGTCGGCCGACAAAAAAAACAACATGGTGGCCGCAGAAGTGCACCCTCCCCTTTAAGGGTGGCCGTGCCGCCATTTCCTGCAGAGTGTGCTGACAGAAAACTCTGTCAAGGCCGCTCCCGTGGGGCAATTTTGCGAGGGGGTCTCCGCCAGATGGTAAGGGGTCGGCGCATGCATGCCACAGTGAGAAAACGGGTTGAGTGGTCCCAGACACTGCTCCGCTTCTGAGGAAGGGCAATTTCTAAAATGGTGGCTCCTCCCTCCATGGAGAGTCAGCGGCCATTCTGCCCCGCTCCATGGCCGCTGCTTTCCAGCTGCCAGAGACCTTATCGAAAGGGATCATTTCGGCTCCATAGCCTCCATTGGTGATGTATGATTCTACGATTCTGTTTTTTTTAAAACTCACCCCTTTGTTTAGCTGATTTCTGAGTACCATAATAACAAGTATGTTTTTCTTTCTATAAAATGATTTAATGAATTGATACAATAGCATGAACCATTGTATCCTCTTGTGTATCCCTTCTCTAGCCTTCCACATCTCCCAACCTTGTATAGACCACTAATAGACTGTGTTAGTGCCTTTGGCTCCCTGATACAGGGATCTTTTTGCTTACTTATTCATTCACAGGATCTGGGCATTGTTGGCAAGGCCGGCATTTATTGCCCAAGCCTAATTGCCCTTGAGAAGGTGGTGGTGAATCACCTTCTTGAACCACTGCAGTCCATGTGTTGAAGGTATTCCCACAGTGCTGACTTTGTCGTAGTGGTTTGGTACAACAAAGTGGCTTGCTAGGCCATTTCAGAGGGCCGTTAAAAGTCAACCACGTTGCTGTGGGTCTGGAGTCACATATCGACCAGACCGGGTAAGGATGGCAGGTTTACTTCCCTGAAGGACATTCGTGAACCAGATGGGTTTTACAACAATTTGGTAGTTTTATGGTCACCATTACTGCTACTAGCTTTTTAAAATAAATTCCACATTTATTTAATTAACTGAATTTAAATTCCCCTGCCTGTCATGCCAGGATTTGAACTCAAGTCTCATGGATCATTGGGACAGATCTCTGGAATTATTAGTCCAATAACATAACCACTATGCTACCGCACCCTCGAGCAAATGGCAGCAGTGTTAAAGAGAGGCTTGCTGGATTCGCTAACGCCAGCACAACTGGAAGACCTGGTTAGCTTCCAGGCTGCCAGCCTGAGCGAATCTTGTAAGGGTTACCTCTGGTCCTGCTGCCAGTTGTGAGTGACCTGGGCACACGGAGCCAGTGCAGTAGCAAGAGTGCTACATCTTCATTTTGTTCTCTCACTGATACAATATTCTTGGCAAGGCCTGAGTCAGCCAGAGCACTTGGACACCACAAAACCGTTGGAAGCCCTGTGTCATCTACAATTTCTCATTCAAGATAAGGCACTTTCATCTCTTTCTCTTGTTCCATTTGCATTTTCTTTCACAATTTTCACCTGCGGGCTGCGTGGCAGCACTGCACAAAAGTACATGCCTAGACATCTAATTCTTGGAAAAATTGCATATACTGTATATATTGCAATAAAAATATTTAAGATAGCAAATTTTCCTGTAATTCCTTGTCAAAAATAGTCTTGTTGGACTTCTAGGTTATAAATTCAATATACTTCAGCTTCTATGTCATAAAATCGATAGAGCTTATGTTCTTATATCACATGGAGACTTGAAATGGTAATGGGAATACAGCACTGCCAAAGTGTGACAAGTAACACAAGCCAAATTGCAAAATAGGAGATAAACTATTACAGATACTTGTTCAGAAACTAATGGCAGTAATCCAATAAAGGGCTTCAAATTACAAACATAAATATTTCATTTTTTAAGCAGAGTCCATAAATTCTGTTAAAGGGAAATTAAATAATTGTTTATAAAAGAGGAATATTGAAGGACATAGGAAGTGACTAGGAGATTGGAATTAGACTAAAAGATTTGTCAAAGAGGATCTCTGTGCTCCTCTAATTCTGACCTCTTGCATATCCCTGACTTTCTTAGTTCCACCATTGGTGGCCGCACCTTCAGCTGCCGCGTAGCAACAACTTGTATTTATATAGCGCCTTTAGCGTACTGAAACCTCCCAAGGTGCTTCACAGGAGTATGATGAGATAAAACATTTGACACCGAGCTGCATAAGTAGAAATGAGCACAGGTGACCAGAAGCTTGGTCAAAGAGGTAGGTTTTAAGGAGTGTTTTGAAGAAGTAAAGAGGTAGAGAGGCAGAGAGGTTTAGATAGGGAATTCCAGAGCTTGGGGCCGAGGCAACAGAAGGCACGGCCACCAATGGATGAGTGATCAGGGACGCACCTTGGAACGTTTTACTACGTTAAAGGCGGTATATAAATATAAGTTGTGGTGGTAATCCTAAGCTCTGGACTACCTCTTTAGCCAAGCTTCTGATCACCTGTCCAAATATCTCCTTTTGTGGCTCGATGTCAAATTTTGTTTGATAACGCTCCTGTGAAGTGCCTTAGGATGTTTTACTACATTAAAGGTGCTATATAAATGCAAGTTGTTTATTTTACATCACTTCTTGGCCCATTCCCTTTAGTTCTTCTTCATGTGCATTGTTCATTAACATTTTATATACATTTTTATAAAAAAGAATTCCAGTCTTCAGTCTTCGTACAGCCTAGTAAGCCCTGATTTTAAGCCCTGCCCACAGGCGGAAAAGGTGTGAGCGGGGAGTTAAAATGGCATCTACATGTTCCCACAGCCATAATAACTGCTAGGTTTTTGAAAGAGTCCAGGCCACCCACCAAAGGTGGTGGGGAATGGGGGCCGGTCCCATAACTAATTAAATGTCGGAGTCTGATGTCCCGATTCAAACAGTGTAATGTGTGAATCGAGCACAGTCTCCAAGCCGCCAGCGAAAGATGGCAAGAAGCAGGATCGGGGCCAGAACAGGCCCCGGTAAGTCCAATTGTTAAGGTCTCCATGCAGGCCAAATGGCGCAGGAGTGCTCCTCCAGGCCCGACAGAAAACTTTCGGCCTCCCCCTCGGCCTTATATTTCCCTCCCCAGCCGTCAGCATTTGTCGTGGCCCCCTTCCCCGTCACTAACTGTGCCAGGGACTGTTTCTTTAAGTCCCTAGCGGCGGCCTACAGCTGCGTGATGTCCCGTTCCCACCAGCCTCTAGGTCATCACCACTGGCTTCGGCTGGGAGTCAGTGAAGGGACATTTAAATGAGGCCCATGAGTGCCGCAACCATGGGTTCTTCCCACCCGCTCCCACTAGTCGTACTCCTGCCCCGGGTTAAAACGGAGACAATAGTTTCTGGAAAATTCCACCTCTTGCTCCTTTTTGCTGTGGCTCCTGTTTTTATTAATGTCGATGCAGGCTTGCCTTCTGCTAGTTGAAGCATATGAATTAATTTCAGACAAAAACGTTGCAATTGGAAACTTTTCCCAAGTGTCTATTCAGAAAAATGAAGGCATTAAATGCAGTTCTAATAGGTTTGTTACACATATTGAGCCATGCATCAATGTCGCAAAATATCATTAGTATTGCTTCATGATGAATCACAATACATCAGTAAGGTTTAAACATTTATTTTATATCGCATATTTTGTCATAACTTAAAAAGGACATTAAATGTATTTACTTACGCCTGTTCTCAGTTAGAAAACCAGGTCAGGTTACAGGATGTTTTGCTGATGATATGAAGAGTGCAAAGTAATGGAATAGAGAACACGAAGTAAACTGTGTTCTGAAACTATAATGGGCTTAAATTGGTGTTTGGAGAGGGTGGAGGCTGAAACGGTGCGTGCGAGCCCTGACGTGGGCACTGCACCCGGACGTAACTGAGAGATCGAGGCCTGGACGATTTTAACCGACGGGTCTCATTTCCATGCATTTTCTCTGACTCCCACCTGAACCCAGCCCGATCCCACTACAGTGGGTAATCAGCGGCAGGGGGCCGTTGCCAGGGACCATACCCGTGGGTACAGTCTCCGGCAGTCAGGTAAGTGGTGAGACGGGGCGGGGGGGGGGTGTGGGGGGGTTAGTGAGGGACTTTAGATGCCATTGGGAGGAGTAGGGGAGCCCAGTGTAAGGGAGGCCCAAGGCGTCCTTGTGAGTCTTGGAGGAGCACTCCTGCTTCTCCTGTCCCACAAGGAAACCAAAACTATTTTAATACTTGCCACCTAGGCCTCTTCTCTCAATAGCAAGAACATCCTTCCTCAGATTAGGAGACCAAAACTGAACACAATATTCCAGGTGAGGCCTTGTACAACTACAGCAAGACCTCCCTGCTCAAATCCCCTAGCTATGAAGGCCAAAATGCCGTTTGCCTTCTTCACTGCCTGCTGCACCTGCACCCTTCAATGACTGATGTACCATGACACCCAGGTCTCGTTGCACCTTCCCTTTTCCTAACCTGCCGCCATTCAAATAATATTCTGCCTTCATGTTTTTACCACCAAATTTGATCTTATTGAATGGTGGTGCAGGCTCGAAGGGCCGAATGGCCGACTCCTGCACCTATTTTCTGTGTTTTTATGTTTCTGACCCATGATTCCTACCTCCCTCCCCCCCCCCAATATGTCTGGCCTAACTGCTCCCCCACTCAGGCCTCCAACTAAAAATTGCAGATTGCACCCCAATGACCTCACCAAGCCCCAATCTGCATATTTAAAATAGACCCCACCATCTTCCTGTGGGTCTCCCGCTTGCCTACTCAAAAGAGCAGGTCAATATCGGGACACGGTGGGAGAGCAGGGGGATCAGAGGAGCTGAGTCATTTAACTACATCCCGGCCTGTTTCCGCCAGGTTGGGGAGTTAAAATCTGGGCCAAAAGAAAAGTTAGGAGTGGACCCCCTCTGATCTTCTGCTCCATTTATGGCTGCAATTGGCAACTTGAGATGCTAGACCACAGAACCTTTTGTGTTCTGTTTTACTTCAAACTATATTTCCTACTGGTACACTTGACTTTTGGGGATGGTAATCGTGTAATTATTGTCAAATGTTTGAGGGATTCCGAGCCGTCCCACCTCGAGCCTCCAAGCTATGTCTTGAAAATGCAAGTTGCATCTGTACTGATGGCAATTCATAGCAGCATTGCCAGAGTGTAAATGAAAATACCAGCTGTGGTGGTGGGAGGTGAGGCTAGCAGATGACAATAACAGACTGCTAATCCTGGTGACAACCTCCTTCCTTGGGATCAAGCTCCCCGTTTCTTTATTTCATTGTTAATAGGTGAATCAAAATTTGAAAATCGGAGGCAAAGTTAAGGGTGTTAAAAAAACAAGCCTGAAGGCTTTGTGTCTTAATGCAAGGAGTATCCGCAATAAGGTGGATGAATTAACTGTGCAAGTAGATGTTAACAAATATGATGTGATTGGGATTACGGAGACGTGGCTCCAGGATGATCAGGGCTGGGAACTCAACATCCAGGGTTATTCAACATTCAGGAAGGATAGAATAAAAGGAAAAGGAGGTGGGGTAGCATTTCTGGTTAAAGAGGAGATTAATGCAATAGTTAGGAAAGACATTAGCTTGGATGATGTGGAATCTATATGGGTAGAGCTGCAGAACACCAAAGGGCAAAAAACGTTAGTGGGAGTTGTGTACAGACCTCCAAACAGTAGTAGTGATGTTGGGGAGGGCATCAAACAGGAAATTAGGGGTGCATGCAATAAAGGTACAGCAGTTATAATGGGTGACTTTAATATGCACATAGATTGGGCTAGCCAAACGGGAAGCAATACGGTGGAGGAGGATTTCCTGAAGTGCATAAGGGATAGACCAATATGTCGAGGAACCAACTAGGGGGGAGGCCATCTTAGACTGGGTGTTGTGTAATGAGAGAGGATTAATTAGCAATCTCATTGTGCGAGGCCCCTTGGGGAAGAGTGACCATAATATGGTGGAATTCTACATTAGGATGGAGAATGAAACAGTTAATTCAGAGACCATGGTCCAGAACTTAAAGAAGGGTAACTTTGAAGGTATGAGGCGTGAATTGGCTAGGATAGATTGGCGAATGATACTTAAGGGGTTGACTGTGGATGGGCAATGGCAGACATTTAGAGACCGCATGGATGAATTACAACAATTTTACATTCCTGTCTGGCGTAAAAATAAAAAAGGGAAGGTGGCTCAACCGTGGCTATCTCGGGAAATCAGGGATAGTATTAAAGCCAAGGAAGTGGCATACAAATTGGCCAGAAATAGTAGCGAACCTGGGGACTGGGAGAAATTTAGAACTCAGCAGAGGAGGACAAAAGGTTTGATTAGGGCAGGGAAAATGGAGTACGAGAAGAAGCTTGCAGGGAACATTAAGGAGGATTGCAAAAGTTTCTGTAGGTATGTAAAGAGAAAAAGGTTAGTAAAGACAAACGTAGGTCCCCTGCAGTCAGAATCAGGGGAAGTCATAACTGGGAACAAAGAAATGGCAGACCAATTGAACAAGTACTTTGGTTCAGTATTCACTAAGGAGGATACAAACAACCTTCCGAATATAAAAGGGGTCAGAGGGTCTAGTAAGGAGGAGGAACTGAGGGAAATCTTTATTAGTTGGGAAATTGTGTTGGGGAAATTGATGGGATTGAAGGCCGATAAATCCCCAGGGCCTGATGGACTGCATCCCAGAGTACTTAAGGAGGTGGCCTTGGAAATAGCGGATGCATTGATAGTCATTTTCCAACATTCCATTGACTCTGGATCAGTTCCTATCGAGTGGAGGGTAGCCAATGTAACCCCACTTTTTAAAAAAGGAGGGAGAGAGAAAGCAGGGAATTATAGACCGGTCAGCCTGACCTCAGTAGTGGGTAAAATGATGGAATCAATTATTAAGGATATCATAGCAGCGCATTTGGAAAATGGTGACATGATAGGTCCAAGTCAGCATGAATTTGTGAAAGGGAAATCATGCTTGACAAATCTTCTGGAATTTTTTGAGGATGTTTCCAGTAAAGTGGACAAAGGAGAACCAGTTGATGTGGTGTATTTGGACTTTCAGAAGGCTTTCGACAAGGTCCCACACAAGAGATTAATGTGCAAAGTTAAAGCACAGGGATTGGGGGTAGTGTGCTGATGTGGATTGAGAACTGGTTGTCAGACAGGATGCAAAGAATAGGAGTAAGTGGGTACTTTTCAGAATGGTAGGCAGTGACTAGTGGGGTACCGCAAGGTTCTGTGCTGGGGCTCCAGCAGTTTACATTGTACATTAATGATTTAGACGAAGGGATTAAATGTAGTATCACCAAATTTGCGGATGACACTAAGTTGGTTGGCAGTGTGAGCTGCGAGGAGGATGCTATGAGGCTGCAGAGTGACTTGGATAGGTTAGGTGAGTGGGCAAATGCATGGCAGATGAAGTATAATGTGGATAAATGTGAGGTTATCCACTTTGGTGGTAAAAACAGAGAGACAGACTATTATCTGAATGGTGACAGATTAGGAAAAGGGGAGGTGCAACGAGACCTGGGTGTCATGGTACATCAGTCATTGAAGGTTGGCATGCAGGTACAGCAGGCGGTTAAGAAAGCAAATGGCATGTTGGCCTTCATAGCGAGGGGATTTGAGTACAGGGGCAGGGAGGTGTTGCTACAGTTGTACAGGGCCTTGGTGAGGCCACACCTGGAGTATTGTGTACAGTTTTGGTCTCCTAACTTGAGGAAGGACATTCTTGCTATTGAGGGAGTGCAGCGAAGATTCACCAGACTGATTCCCGGGATGGTGGGACTGACCTATCACAAAAGACTGGATCAACTGGGCTTGTATTCACTGGAGTTCAGAAGAGTGAGAGGGGACCTCATAGAAACGTTTAAAATTCTGACGGGTTTGGACACAGGAAGAATGTTCCCAATGTTGGGGTAGTCCAGAACCAGGGGTCACAGTCTAAGGATAAGGGGTAAGCCATTTAGGACCGAGATGAGGAGAAACTTCTTCACCCAGAGAGTGGTGAACCTGTGGAATTCTCTACCACAGAAAGTAGTTGAGGCCAATTCACTAAATATATTCAAAAGGGAGTTAGATGAAGTCCTTACTACTCGGGGGATCAAGGGGTATGGCGAGAACGCAGGAAGTGGGTACTAAAGTTTCATGTTCAGCCATGAACTCATTGAATGGCGGTGCAGGCTAGAAGGGCTGAATGGCCTGCTCCTGCACCTATTTTCTATGTTTCTATGTTTCTATGTCCTCAAATGATGCAAAAGATTTTGGTTTGGTATAGCTTTTGTTTTTGTTTGTGTTCAATTGCCATGATACCGTCCTTCTTCTCTGTCTTCACTAGACTTGTACACAGGGGCCTTCCGGTCTTTGGCACTCCATTTTTCACCCTGGAGCAGCGGCAATGGCAGCGGTGAGGTCTTCTGGGTGGGCAATCCGCCTCCAGTGCCCAGTGAGGGTTTTTGGGGCTGGTTTGGCAGTGGCACAGAACAGTGCTGCCCGGAAGAGCTGCGCCGGTGTGCAATGCCCCTGGGACATAGTCTTAGAATAAGGGGCCGCCCATTTAAAACTGAGATGAGGAAAAATGTCTTCTCTCAGAGGGTTGTAAATCTGTGGAATTCGCTGCCTACGGGAGCTGTGGAGGCTGGGTCATTGAATATATTTAAGGCGGGGATAGACAGATCTTTGAGCGATAAGAGAGTAAAGGATTATGGGAAGCGAACAGGGAAGTGGAGCTGAGGCCAGGATCAGATCAGCCATGATCTTATTATAAGAACATAAGAACATAAGAATTAAGAACAGGAGTAGGCCATCTAGCCCCTCGAGCCTGCTCCGCCATTTAACAAGATCATGGCTGATCTGGCCGTGGACTCAGCTCCACTTACCCGCCCACTCCCCGTAACCCTTAATTCCCTTATTGGTGAAAAATCTATCGATCTGTGACTTGAATACATTCAATGAGCTTGCCTCAACTGCTTCCTTGGGCAGAGAATTTCACAGATTCACAACCCTCTGGGAGAAGAAATTCCTTGAATGGCGGTGCAGGCTCGAGGGGCCAAATGGCCTATTCCTGCTCCCAATTCTTATGTTCTTATGGTTGCTACACCAGCGTGCTTTTTGACTTCCGCCCGACCCGTATGCCCCGCAGCGCACCCTACAGTGACCGCCTGGGAAATCGGGCGGTCCAACTATACTGACTGCAGAGAGATAAGTAATGCAGTTCTAAGGTCAGTATGATTGTTTTTTTCTTTTAACCTTTTCTGCGATTGGTGGTGTGGGCTATATATTGGGAATGTTTATGTGCGTTTTATTTCAGGGTTTTTTTTCCGCAGCACTCCGGAGCTCGGGATTTTCCAGTGCTAACACCCAAGAGAGGTGTACAAGGCCTCCCTTAGCACTCCGCCCCACACTCAGGGTCCAGCTGCCCAATTTTGATGACTGAGGCGCAAACTGTTCCCAGTTACAAACTTTACTGTACCGCCGCCATTACTGCCCCCAAATCTTCAAAGCCGAAAATCCATTAAGTTCCTTGTTAATTACCCAAGTGCTTATTATTTGAAGTTTTGCTCATATTTTTATTTTTGTATTGTAAACACATCATTAACATTTGGATTATTAACTGAAAAAATGGCTTTTGCAGAATTTTCAATGTACCATAAGTCAGGGCTTAGATCTGGAAAGCCAGGGCCAAAAATTGACTTGAACATGGGGCGCGAGTGCAACGTGGGGTGGGGAGGGGGTTGGAGGGGGGACATGTGTCAAGCTTGCATGGCTAAGCCACTGTAAGGCCTGGACCATTTTAACTCCTGGTCCTCCTGGGCCTCAATTCCATATAGGCGGACCGACTCCTGCCCGAACCCACTGACAATGATGAGGTAGCCAGCTGGCAGAAGCATGATTTCCGTGATTTGGAAAGCCACCACTGGGGGCTCAAGGGAACAGTCCACCAGCATAAGGCTAATGGTAAAGAGATGAGCATGGTGGTGGGTGGGGGAGGCTCAAGATTTCCTTGTGGGGCCCAGAGGAGCATAAAAAATAAAAAATTCCAAATTTACCTGAGCCTCCATTGGCTCCGATCCTGTGTGTCGTATTGTTACACTGACGAATCCAACACACAGCATGGCACACGTGACACAGGGTTAAAGTAGCAGCGTAGTGATAAGTGCGCCATAAGATCCTGGTTTTTGCAGTTATGAGGCCCTTGCCTGCCTGTGGCGATTGCCTCTGATGCCTCCCGAAAACCAGGAATGAAAATGCAGCAGGCACCACTGGGGAAGTGAGTACTCCACCCCTATTTTAATCCCCTGCCTGTTTCATGTTAATGAGGCCCGAGGACCAATTTCAGGAGATTCTTGAGCTGATCTTGTCGGGCACTCATTGTGGCCACACATTGCAGTCGCGCCACCCGTTTCAGACCCCTAGTCAGGCATTAACCAATTTCTCACCCAATATATTTAGAGAACTTGGGTTCGAGTTTCCGCATGTTTAAGCTTGCGATGTCAGTGTAAACCGGATGGGATTGACTAAACCAGCACAAACGATCGAGGAATTTTAAACAGAAGTGAGTTACACCCAAACCTACTGTAAGGTTCTGCAAAACCAACCACGGAGACATGTGGCAGGGAGAATGAGAAGATGCCATGTTTAAAATGACCAACTGCAGCCAACAGCCTGTAAACTGCGGAGGATGATGGGACTCTGGCCACCCTGTACAGTAACAGACAGTGTTGCAGGGGCATGGAAACGGACAGGGGATGAGCCAGCTACCGCAAGGGGGAAGAGTGTACATTCGGTTTCTTCCAGGAAAATGAATACAAGGCAACTTTATATTTTAAAAGGACATTTCTCCAGCTTTTCGTGTAAAACCCTCACAGAAGAGGCAACATGTCCAGGCAAAATCTCCCCAGTGATACACAAGGCAACAGAAAGGGTATCAGTTTGAATAATTAAACAAAGGCCCACAGATCTGATGCAATCATTTTGGCCAGCCCAGACAGAGTGGCACCTCTGTTGAGATAGTGAACAATCACCTTCATTCACCCCATCAGCGAGTGACAGGATACAGGAGGTGTGGCTAATCTCCCATTCCAGACAGATCGATACACATCGAACTGCCATTCACACCCCATTTCATTCAAGGAAGACCCAAGACAATGGCATGCAGTTTTGGCGCGAAGATGAGCGGACTATAAGAAAAGCTGCAAAAACACACAAAGGGGTTGGAGGTTGGAGGTTGAAGTTGGAGGTTGGAGGTTGGAGTTTGGAGGTTGGCAGTTGTAGTCAGCTTTTTGCACTGAGTTGCAGAGTTGAGTTAAGAAGGTGGGAGTCAGTTTTTGTTGTGGTTGAGTTGAGTTAAAGGGGAGTTGAGTCAGCTCTTCACAGGGCCCTTGCTCTGGGGAAGGTGTGCTTCATAACTCCAGCAGCTTTATGCTTAGGGGCCAACCGAGAGGCAAATAGAAGAAACCGACGCAACATCGAGGAGGAAAACCGAACCGACCAACAACGTAAAACCCACCCCAGAGGGACCCCGAGCTGAAATAAGTGCCCCCAGAACCCCGGGGTTGATAGGATTGTGAGTAGAGCCCAAACCCCCTCACAGACTCAATTTAGGATAGGAATTGGTAAGAAGGGTGGAAGTGGGAGGTGTGGTTGTGTGTGGGTGGAATGTTTCAACCTCTTATCTTCCACTTCCCTGTTGCGAGACTCTTTCGTGTTGTTGAGTGAGATTGCGCCAGTACTGCTATTTACGACCTCTTCCTATGCCCTCTATCTTTGTGTTTACTATTCTAAATAAACAACATTAGCCATTTTGCACTCTTACCCACTGTGTCTGGTGCCTCGTTACTCACCCATCTTCATAAATCGCATGTACAGAACCTCAGGGGAGTGTGGATTCGAACCCACACCCCAAGCTCCCCTTACACTACTTAGGTTTGTGTTTTCCGTGAACTTTTACCATGGTTCAAGATTCAACTTGCTTGGATCAAGCCCCACCCACAAGACTACCCATGACCCCAGGTTGAAATTGCAAGATCCCTACGATTGCATTGTTTTGGGAAGGCGCTTCAAATTGCGCTTATTTTTTTCGGCACACAGGCACTAGTTGCTACGTTTTAAAAGTAATTCATATCAAAAGATATTTAACTTACTAAGAAACTGATTAGTGTACACCAATGAAACTAGTTGTGAGGAGGACACAAAGAATCAACAAAGGGATATAAATAGGTTAAGTGAGTGGACAAAAATTTGGTAGATGGAGTATAATGTGGAAAATGTGAGGTTATCCACTTTGGTGGGAAGAATTAAAAAGCAAATTATTATTTAAATGGAGAAAGACAACCAAATGCTACAGTACAGAGGGATTTGGGGTCCTCGTACTTGAAACACAAAAAGTTAGTATGCAGATACAGCAAGTAATTAGGAAGGCAAATGGAATGTTGACCTTTATTGCAAAGGGGAAGGAGTATAAAAGTAGGGAAGTCTTGCTGGAGTACTGCGTACAGATTTGGTCCCATTACTTGAGGGTTATACTTGCATTAGAGACTATTCTGAGAAGGTTCACTTGGTTGATTCCTGAGATGAAGGGGTTGTCTTATAAAGAAAGGTTGAGCAGCTTGGATCTATACTCATTGGAGTTTAGAAGAATGAGAGGTGATCTTATCGAAACATAAGGGGGCTTGACAGGGTAGATGCAGAGAGGATGTTTCCCTTCGTGGGGGATCTAGAACTAGGGGAGCATAGTTTCAGAATAAGGGGTCACCCATTTAAAACAGAGATGAGGAAGAATTTCTTCTCAGGGCCGTGAATCTTTGGAATTCTCTACCCCAGAGAGCTGTTGATGCTGGGTCAATGAATACATTTAAGGTGGAGAAAGACAGATTTTTGAACTACAGGGGAGCCAAAGGTTAAGGGGAGCAGGCAGGAAAGTGGAGTTGAGACCAAGATCAGATCAGCCATGACCTTATTAAATGGCGGAACAGGCTCGAGGGGCCAAATGCCCTACCCCTGCTCCTATTTCTTATGTTCTTATGGTCTTATTAAATGGTTCAGAATTATTTTATTAATTATTTTCAGTGATTTTAAATCAGGCTACTCACTGGTGGAGGACTGGAAACCCTTATTAAAAATGCTTCATTTTGCTGATGAACTTATTTTCAGCTGTGCAGGGTATTAAGAAAACTGCACCAGGTTACCATTCTTTAAAAATATCCTAGAATATCTTTAATGGAAAGCAAAGAAAGAAACTATTATATTCTATTACACTGCCTGATTGTGCTGGCTTATGAAGATTTTACGTTTGTTATTATGCAAAACAATTTTATTGGAAACGTGAACTGTACCTTAACCAGTACAACTTCAAAAGCATTTTGGATGCAATTTCACAATTGGCTACTGTCAGTGTAACTGGCTTCACACCTCTCCAACTGTAAGAGCATAGATTGTACAGCGTTGCAGTGTTCTGCTGCAGTGGCAGCTTTTTTAGCTAACATATGGAATCCTACATTGAACTTCGGTGGCATGGTTAATTTTAATAAAACATTTTTCAAGAATATTCTTGGCTTCATGCTTTTCTCCATACGCAAGCTCTATGGGGACACCGAGGCACATATCAGTGAAAAATTGATCCAGAATAATGACTCGCAATTTGCAATGTCAGGTTGTGAGCATCGCAACTTTATTTATTTTTATCCTTTTGCATGTTTGATAGTGATTGCACATGACTGCATAAGATATTGGAAAGAAAGAGAAAGTCAAAACTAATTATTTATTTTATCCAGGATGTTCCATTCTATTACTGTAATACTTCCAACCTTTGTCATTTATTGCTTACAGTACAAAATAGTAACTGTACAAATATCATGAATATGCATCTTGGCTTTTAAGACATGCCCAATCTCAGGGGAATGTCTTAATTCCTTTTATTCTGTATGATTGGTATGAATTTTAAAACTGCGCACAAACAATTTCTGTCTGGGCATCTGATCTGGTATTACTCATCGAATCATAGAGTAGAGGAGGAGGCCAATCAGTCCATCGGGCCAATGCAAGCTCTTTGAAAGAGCTAACCAGTTTGTACTATTTACCCAGCTGTTTCCCCATAGCCCTGCAATTTTCGCCCTCCAGGTAGTGCATTTCAGATGAGAGGGTACAGTAGCATAGTGGTTATGTTACTGGACTAGTAATTCAGAAGCCTGGACTAACAAGTCAGAGATGTGAGTTAAAATCCCACCATGACAGCTGGGGAATTTAAATTCAGTGAATTCAATAAATCTGTATCACCAAAAGAGTTCATGATTGTTGTAAAAACTAATGTCCTTTGGGAAGGAAATCTGCCATCCTTAACCGGTCTGGACTAAATGTGACTCCAGATCCACAACAATGTGGTTGACTCTTAACTGCCCTCTGAAATGGCCTAGCAAGCCACTCAGTTGTACCAAACTGCTACGACAAGGTCAGCACTATGGGAGTACCTTCACCACAAGGTCTACAACGTTTCAAGAAAGTGGCTCACCACAGAGCGACAATAAGGGATGGGCAATAAATGCAGGCCTTGCCAGTGATGCCCACATCCCATGAACGAATAAATAAAATAACAACACGCTACATAAAAGTGATGTCTCCTCATCTTCCTCATGGGCAGTCCTAACCCCAAATTTCCAATATTTGCTTCTGGCTAGTGAGTCTTGCCACAGGCAACACTCAGAAAATTACTTTAATATTGACCTGGAATTTGTGGTCAGTGACATACCAATGGAGTACGCCAGCAGCATCTGAATAGAATACACACTTCCCTGATGGGGACCCGCCTTCGCGAACTTGCTCTATGACGTTGCGCACTAGAGGGCGATGATTTCGGTTGAAACAGGATCAGGCTCGGAATTTGCCGGTTGGGTTTAAATATTTAATGTTTAATGGGCATCAATCTTTGCCCCTGTGAGCGGGCACAGGGTTTGCTGCTATGATTGGCAAGTGGACAATAGGTCAGTATATGAGGAATATGAAGTGCGGTGAATATTTGTGGCGGAGGAGCAGCGAAAGATCATGGCGGAGGTGCGGCAAATGTGGGTATGGGCCGCAGACGAGTCGAGGGCCCAGGGGCAGCATGGGCCAGCCCACACTGCGATATGTGTGCACACTCGGTCCGTACAGCAGAGCAGGTCTCCAGTTGTCCTGGTTAACCCTTGCCACTGGAAAAAGGCCTAGTTCTGTCAAGCCCATGTGGTAGCTGATGTGCAACGGTCACCACACATTAAAAAAATCCATGCACAGGCATCTTCCACCCCTTCAATTGGAGCTCAAGACTGGAATATCAGGTCCTTCACTGAAACATCTGTGAACCCATGTTGAAGCAAGTCATCCTCGTTCGAGGGACCACCTATGATGATGACACTAGAGGGCAGCATAATGGCCCACGGATCCGAGGATCACAGGGTGTGCGGGAGCATATCGAGGATCACATGCACCCAATCAGGATACAGAAGGTCTCTCATTCATTTAAACCCTCAATACTGGAGCATAAACATATATACAATAATTACTTAAAATACAGCTGGTATTACAAATCTTCCCACCTCACTACAGCACAAGTTCAGAACTAAGTATATTTCTCACTCAGTGGAAGTGTCGACCTTCCTCTATCCCCCTCTGGCTATGATTGAGAGCCAGCGCATTGCAAGTGTCCTTAACAAAATTGAAACAATTGATAAACTGCTTTACTAATCCCCATTCGACGGGACTGATACTGATTCTGACAACTTTATTGATCAGAAACACACAGATCCTAAAACAAACGAACAAAAAAAGCTCTTCGCAATTCTACAAAGCTCACGGCTTCCATCTAATGTAAAGTTCCAATTTGACTTTTACTTGAGCTAAATAATGTTAAAACATGCCGAAAGATGCTTTGGATTTTTTGAGCTATCCCTTTACGCTGATGCAAACAGACCCTGTGTCTGCTTCCACCAGTCGTTAAATGTTCATACGTAATTGCTGGGTAGTTGCTGGGCAATTGGCCCAACTCTGCACTGGCCATGAGGCTCTCCCTGTCGATGCAGATGATCTGTCAAGTCGGAACCTGTCGCATCGCAAGTTCAGGATTTGCAAGCGCATGCAGTAATCCTGAACTTGCTGTCCATACTCTCGGAGTACCCCGTCATACTGACCGCAAACTCTGACCCAATGCACTTAGTAAACAGAGTTAATTCACTGGGGTAATTTTCAATGGAAAGCAAAATCCGGCAGGATGTGTAACACACAGCCGATCTGCAACTGCCAGTTTACCGCCCGCAGCCGCACTGAAAACTTTCCCTCCCATTTCCAATACAGTCCTTGACTGTAACATTAAACTGGCTACAAGCAGAAGGACTTATTTCAGCCCTCAAGGTGGTAAAAGAGGGAAAAGTGTTTAAACACGGAGACAAATGGACTTTTCCTGTTTTTCTCCCAGAAAACTCTAAACGAAGACACAGGATATCAACCAATCTCATCCGACAATAAAGCTTTTCCAACACTGATAATGCACACAATGTAACTGTTAACGCAACTAGTTGTTACAAATGCTCATCTTCAGAGCCTAAAAATTAAAAGAAAATAAAGACTTCCATTTATATACAGGTAGCACCTTTTACGACCTCGGAACGTCCCAAAGCGCTTTACAGCCAATGAAGTACTTTTGAAGTGTAGTCACTGTTTTAATGAACGAAACGCAGCTTCCAATTTGTGCACAGCAAACTCCCAGAAACAGCAGTATGATAATGACCAGATAATCTGTTTTAATAAAGTTGGTTGAAGGATAAATATTGGCCAGGGCACCAGGGATAACTCCCCTTCGGAATAGTGCCGTGGATTCTTTTACATCCACCTGAGAGGGCAGAAGGGGCCTCGGTTTAACATTTCATCCATAAGATGGGACCTTCGACAGTGCAGCTCTCCCTCAGTGCTGCACTGGAGTGCCTACCGAGAATTTAGGCTCAAGTCTCTGGAGTAGGATTCCGAACCCACAATTTTCTGACTCCGAGGCGAGAATGCTACCACTGAGCCACAGCTGACACCTATTACTGTTGCCAATATTAGTGGGTGAACAATTATATTTGTGTGATGTTTCTCTGTTACTTTAAGAGAGGTATTTTAAATTGGATCACTCAATACAGCCTTGGTCCAAACATGGACAAAAGAGCTGAATTCCAGAGGCGAGGTGAGAGTTACTGCCCCTGACATCAAGGCAGCATTTGATCGAGTGTGGCATCAAGGAGCCCTAGTAAAACTGATATCAATCGGAATCAGGGGGAAAATTCTCCACTGACTGGAATCACACCTAGCACAAATCAAGATGGTTGTGATGGTTGTGATGGTCAATCGTCACAGCCCCAGGTCATTGCTTCAATAGTTCCTCAGGGCAGTGTCCTAGGCTTAACCATCTTTAGCTGCTTCATCAATGTGGGGATATTCACTGGTG
This sequence comes from Pristiophorus japonicus, assembly GCF_044704955.1. Classification (NCBI taxonomy): domain Eukaryota; kingdom Metazoa; phylum Chordata; class Chondrichthyes; family Pristiophoridae; genus Pristiophorus; species Pristiophorus japonicus. The sequence continues at coordinate 342,939,123 of NC_091978.1, read as the reverse complement.
ACTGCACAGTGTTCAGTGCCATTCGCAACTCCTCAGCTTGCAGCAAGACCTGGATGACATTCAGGCTTGAACTGATAAGTGGCAAGTAACATTCACACCACATAAGTGTCAGGCAATGACTATCTCCAACAAGCAAGAGTCTAACCATCGCCCTTTAACATTCAATGGCATTACCATTGCTGAATCTCTCACCATCAACATCCTGGGGGTCACCATTGACCAGAAAATTAACTGGACCAGCCACATAAATACTGTGACTACAAGAGTAGGTCAGAGGCTGGGTAACCAGGCACAGGTCAGGAGTGTGATGGAATACTCTCCACCTGCTTGGATGAGTGCAACTCCAACAACACTCAAGAACCTCGACACCATCCAGGACAAAGCAACCGGCTTGACTTGGAACCCATCCACCACCTTAATCATTCACTCCCTCCTCCATCGGCACACCTTGGCTGCAGTTTCTACTATCTACACGATGCACTGCAGCAACTAGCCAAGACTTGTTCGCCAGCACCTCCCAAACTCGTGACCTCTACCACCTAGAAGGACAAGGGCAGCAGGCGAATGGGAACAACACACCTCCATATTCTCCTCCAAGTCACACACCATCCTGACTTGGAAGTATATCGCCGTTCCTTCATCATCGCTGTGTCAAAATCCTGGAAATCCCTCCCCAAATACCTTTACCACAAGGACTGCAGTGGTTCAAGGAGGCAGCTCACCACCACCTCTCAAGGGCAATTAGGGATGGGCAATAAATGCTGGCCTTGCCAGTGATGCCCACATCCCGTGGACAAATAAAAACATGTTAACAATGGGGGCCCTCCTAGGGCAAGTCAATTAAGCGATCTGACAAGCAGTGGCAAATCCTGCACAATTTTACGATTATCATACTTTCAACACACTTTGCTGCACAAGTAATATAGTTCTACAGTAAAGGTTCTAGAGGCAAAGCAAATGTTGATTTTGGAGAGGATCTGAATAATAACAAATCATTTCTTGTTATTTCCATATGGAGTAGTTTGATTCAACACAGCATGGGACCTATAGATATTTGAATTCACATGAATTCTTACCAGCCACTGTTAGCTTGTTTTTGTCTTCAGTTTGCTGCTCTTAAGTACTGTTATGGGTAGGCTGCCTACAAGAATAATTATTGAATTGAGAGCACGAAAGCTCACTCTAGGGCCCCATTTTAACTCCCTCTGTCTGGACAAATCAGGCAAGGGTCAATTAAAATGAGGGCACGACTCTTTGGAGCAGGTGAGCGGGTTCTTCTTTAAATATGATGCCATCATGACCCGATCTGCAATTTTAATCGGAGGCCTGAATGGGGCCCGGTGATGGCTTCTCTGACAGGCAAGACCTACCAGGAAAGGGTAATGGGTCGAGTCAGGTAGGGGCCAAAATTGCCCACTGCTGGAAACGGGGCGCACCTACCCTGTTTCAGTTAGTTTTACCGGCGCGATGGATGCGGTGGCCTCTTGAGTGAAATTCCGTGGGTCCCGGCTGTGGCCTCCTGCCACTGAGCTCCTACTCCCACCTACTGGCCTGGTAGTGGATCTGCCCAGATTCAGATGGGTCGCCAGAAAATCAATGGTAAAACATTCTCATCTCTCCTTTGGTTCTTTTGCCAATTATGTTAAATCTGTGTCCTCTCCTTACCGAACCCCCTGCCAGTGGAAACAGTTTCAGCCTATCTATCCTATCAAACGCTTCATAATTCGCACTAACCTATTCCACAACACAGCAGATGTGTATCTTGGAGCTGGTGCTTGACTCTATCAAATGGAAAAGGAGTAGCATTTCCATAAATAACAATTGTAACGCAGGCATCAATTTTCCATTTGTTAAAAAAGGGATTGCCTTTAAGGGGCTAAGCAAATGCAAGTTTTTGGATATTATGAAATTTCTTCTATTTTCAGCCAAGTCGACCAATGCAAAAACCAACAGGGCCACACACCCTGAAAAACAGCTTCAGCAATGTTTTATAGATTCCAGCTCACTGAGTATCTATTTAGCAGCTGAAGAAGTGACTCAGCGACTTTGTTGCAGGCGTGTTTTTATTGGATTCTCGACGCTGCATACATTTCTTTAATACTTTTGACACAGAAAAACATCTCAAGGCCTTTAACAATTCCCATCTCACAGAGATCACTCAGTTCGAAATTGTGCGAACCAGCCAGTAGGTTACATCAGAGCAGGGGGTGGGGAAAACAGAATAATGCACCTTTAATGCATTCTCTGAGTGGTAAGGAAAATTTCAGCCCTGAGTCATTTGGGCAGAAGCAGTGACTCACGAAAGTGGTACGTTTTGGAGTGATTTTGGAATTGGAGACTATTTCCTCGAGCGAAAGCATTATGTGAAATTTGAGAGATTACTGGCGTGCTAATCCCAACATCACAAAGTGGCAGCTGAAGCAAGCTGAATATTTTAGCATCCATCAGTTACACAGTCTGAGAAAAACCATCAGAGAAACTTAGAGCACCTGCCACAGGCAGAGATACCGACACATAGCAGATACTGACATTCCAAAGGTAATGTGTCATTTGTGAATGCTATCACCAGTCAGGGATATAACTGTGTCATGGATATAGTTAAGGTCGTTGGCATGTACATACATGTTCTTGATATCGTCATAGAATGGAGTCCTTTCATATGAATACAAATGTGTGCATCCTGATCAAGTGCACAGATAGCAATTTGAGTACATAAGAACATCTGAAATAGGAACTGGAGTAGGCCATTTGACCCTTCAAGCCTTATCCGCCATTCAACAAGATCATGGCTGATCTTTGACCTCAACTCCGTCTCCCCGCATGATCCCCATATCCCCCAATTCCCTTCGTTCCCAAAGATTTATCAAACTGTCTTGAATATACTCAATGACTGAGATTCACAACCCTTTCAGTGAAGAAATTTTACCTCATCTGAGTCCTAAATGGCCAATCTTTTATTTTTAGACTGTGACCCCATATTCTAGATTCCCCAGCCAAGGGAAGCATCTTCTCAGCATTAACCCTGTCAAGCCCCTTAAGAATTGTATATGTTTCAATTAGATCACCTCTCATTCTTCTACACTCTAAAGGAATATAGGCCTAGTCTACTCAATCTCCTCATAAGGCAATTCCTTCATTCCAGGAACCAGTCCATTGAACCTTCGTTACACTCTCTCTAAGGCAAGTGTTTTTCCTTAGGTAAGGAGATTATGGGGGGGCGAAATTGCCCTTTTTTATAGCCACATTAGCGTCCCGGGCCTTCCGGGGGTGCTAATGGGGCACAACAGGGTTATCCACCGGGGAAGGAGTAGAAAGCGCACCCGGGGAAATTGCCCCATGGGTTTGGGGGCCGTTGTGCCATTAGCGCCGTGCCCCACGATTTGCACCCCAGGCTGGTGCACGCACGGCGATGACATCGTTGCTGTGCGTGTCGACTCCTCACCATCCTGCGCTGATCCCTTTGCGCCCTGCGTGGAAAATTGCCTCGCGGGCAGCGAGGATGGCGGACATCCGCCGTCTGAACGCTCCTTAAAGGGGAGGCCGTTTGTGCCGTGGGCCGCCATATTTTATGTCGGTGAATCTTCCGTCTGCCCGACAATGACAGCCCTCGCCTCAACTGGGCTGAAGCCCGGCACTCCATTATGGGTGCCAAGCTGGTGGCCCAGTGGCAGCTGCCAAAGGGATGCAGAGCTTGCAGTGGCCCTCCCCTTTACTTGTCCCACCAGCGTTACGTAGAGCACTGACATTGCTGGTGGGGCGCTGGGCTCTGGAGTGAGCACTGGACTCAGTGCTGTGTTACCGCCCCGGAAGCGCACCTCCATGGACAGGGAGCACCTTCGATAGCACTCCGCCTCCATTGAGGGACAGAACGGCTGATAAATGACCCGGCCCCGGAAGGTTACCCCCTTCAAACGGGGCGCAGGGCAAATTTGCCCCCAGAATTGTACACAGTACTCCAGGAGGCCAAAATTGCCCCTTTCCTTAAGGCCTGCTACCGCTGCAAATCGGCAGCCATGCTGATGAGTGGAGTAGCCGCCGACTTTTTGTGGAATGGCTGCTGATAGCCCAATTGCCCTTCCGAGGTTTCCCGGTGGTGCCCCGATCCCCCCACTACCACTCCGCTGCTGCCGATCCGTGTTAAGTGCGTAACCACCGTGCACACCACCAATCTACCTCCCCGACGGCGAAATTCCGCTCTGAAAATCTTCGTCCGCCTGGTCTGCAAAAACAAGTTTTTTGCTGGTGGCCCAGTGAAGCCGTGGTCTTCTGCAACGGCGGTGCGGCTCCCCTTAAAGGGGAGGGTACACTGCCGCTGCCGTCATGGTTTTTTTTGTCGGCCGACTGCCATGTCCGCCCGGCAATCATGCCCCCAACAGGCAGTCTGGCACCCCCTCTTGGGTGCCAGGCTGCTGACCCAGCCGAAGCCCTCCCTGCTGGTCCAGTGGGCTGAGTGCGGTCACTCTGCACTCCCCTGCTCCCCCAACTTCCTTAGGTGTTGTAACCGTCTCGTATCTGCCTCTCTAATGTACTCACCATCCACATTAAGAGCGACTTCCGGATCCAAGTAAAAAATTAAAACAATGGCGGTGAAAACACACAAAACGGGGTGGGAAAGCCCCATTTTGGGCGGGTGGCAATTTTGGCTCCCCTTCACTGTTGTACCCCTATTCCTTTGTAACAAAAGCTAACATACCATTTGCTTTCCTAATTCCTTGCTGTACCTGCCTGTTAACTTTCTGTGATTCATGTACAAGGACAACCAAGTCCCCCTGAATGCAAACATTTCCCAGTCTCTCGTCATTCAAGGTACAGTCAGTGGCGTAGATTTGAACTCTCTGCTATAGTGTAAAATGGCTGATAGTGAATCGGCAGCTGGTTATACACCTCTCCGGATTTTTATTCCCATTGACTATAAATCTACCCCAATAATCCTAATGCATTGGGGAAGTCAGCATTAATAAAGAATGAATTCTGTGAGGTTTGCTGCTGTAGGGTTATTGAGAAGCTGATGTAAGGAGCTATTGGGGTAAATTTTCATTGATTGGGCAGAGTGTATTGGAAGCCCATTGTCGAACCTAAAATCAATGTCATGAAAACAGGGTGGATGCTATAGCAGGCGGCTGAGCTGCTCCATCAGATCAGATTGCCCAGGGTGTAAAGATGAAAATTTACCCCATCCACTTCGGCAAAGAAATGACTGGAGAAACTATGGTCAGTGTGGGCAAACTGAGGCATACGGCTACTCTCGACAGGGGCTGAAAGTACAGGGTAGCAATTAGACAGAGTGCAGCAGTCACCTCTTCAGCTACAATAACAACAAAAACTTGTTAACCAGCAGGCCGTGACTGGTGCAACCAGAGCATTCCAAATCATCATGTTGGCCACATAAAATTCCTCATTACATCTAAATCTGAGGGCACATCTAATCCTATATGAATCAGCAAAACTGGTCAAATACCTAGAAATCCTCAACAGTGCATCTCTTCCAGAAATCTATTGCATTGGGGCCACCGATAGCCGGCATCCATTTTATGATCACCAAAAATGGACAACGAAAATTAAGAATAATTTACTCTTCTGCCTCATCATTTGCTCCATGCAGAGGAAAGGCTTACACTTTAAAACCACTGTATTTGTGGATGAAGTTTTGGGCCCTAGTTTTAAGTGGCTATGGTGTGACAGAGAGCCAAAGCGGCTGACACACCCAAGGAGACCTGGGACGGAGAGACCCAGCCAATCACAATGGCCGGGCCTCATTTGAGTCAAATTTCCCAGGGTCCTGGCTCAACCTGGCCAAATCCACTGGCTGGCCAGCCGGGCTAGAGCAGGAATTGAGGCGGGAGCAGCCTGCAGCCAGGGATCTAAAGGGAACGGGCCCTGGCATGAGGTAAATGCTGGTTTGGGTGGAGGGAGGATCCCAAACACATGACGGCACGGGGAGGTACAGGGAGCCCGAAGATTTCGTCCTGCTCCTCCAAACAATCAAAACTATAACTTACCTCGGCCCCTTCTGGAAAGCCCTGCTGCATTCCGCACGGCTGGTTCGGCCGCTTTGACACCGAGCGGGCCTTCCCCTGAGTCTTTGTAAAAATCATGTCGCGGCTCCGAATATGTGGCCGGGCCACGGCTTTTACATTTAAATGAGGCCCTCAGTTGCCTGCAGTGAGATCCTCGGCCAAGTTTAAAGTCAGTGTCGATAAAATGTCACCCGACCGGGAACAGTGCGGCATTAGGATAGTACATGGACTCGGCCTGATATTAACCCCTCCCAAGCACCAATTTCACTAGGCGAATGGGGATGGGTGGTTAAAATCGTTCCCCGCGTGATGTATGGCAAAGCAGTTCACAATTGCAAGGAGCACAGGGAAAATAAGCACTTTCCGTGGAACAATTAAATGCCTCAAAGTATAGTAAACAGTGAAAAATCATCGGGCCCATCTGAAGCAGAATTGAAATGCAAGTTGCTAAATGTCAGTTGATTTACCGATCTCTAATAGTGCCTGAGCCTTCAGCTTATTTACAATTATAATTCGGGTTAGGTTATGCTTTCATTTCACATATTAAAATGAAATAGAGTCTGAAAGAAAAAACATAATAAAATTCTGTCATATACAGTGGAGAATGATATATTAATATCTAGAACAATTTAGACATTAACTCAGTGCTTGGAGTCCTGGGAAGGAAATCAGATAAGCAGAAATGAGGGGTGGGTCTGTATAATTTAAGAAACTGAAACTTGGACTCAAGTACATTCAATACACTTCTGCCATAAATGCATTTGATTTTTTTTTTAAGTTGAGCATTTATCTGGCTTTTTTCTAAACGGTGCTAGAAATTGTATTAATGAATGGCGCCTGACATCATCCTGCACTGTATAAAATATGGGGGGCACACGGCAGGAAGAGGATGATTATATAGAAAATAACTGAGCGATGTAGAGCTGTCTAAGTCATGACCATCACAAAGTGATTTATTTTCCGCAATCCGTCATTATCCCACGTATCTTGAATAATCCACATATCATGTTGGCATGTATGCCAAAATGACTCAGTTCATCCGACTCCTATCTCCGGCTTAGAAGGTTGTTGGTTTCAGCTCCACCAGGCTTGAGGGCATAATATGGGCTGATAGCTCCAGTGCCATGCTTAGGAACAACAGTTGAAATGGAATTTTAAATCAAGAGTCCAATCTGCCTGGTGCAGAAGGTTCGGGTGGACTTTCAAGATCCCGCAGCGCTATTCAAAGAAGAGCAGGGAGCTCTGCCGATGTTCAACAACAACAACTTGTATTTGCATAGCGCCTTTAACATCGTGAAATGTCCCAAGGCGCTTCACAGGAGTACTATGAGCCGCAGAAGGAGAAATCAGGACAGGTGACCAAAAGCTTGGTCAAAGAGGTAGGTTTTAAGGAACGTCTTGAAGGAGGAATGAGAGGTAGAGAGGCGGAGAGGTTTAGGAAGAAAATTCCAGAGCTTCGGGCCTAGGCAACCAAAGGCACAGCCACAAACTTCAACAATTGTACATCCCTGTCTGGAGTAAAAATAAAACGGGGAAGGTGGCTCAACTGTGGTTCACAAGGGAAATTAAGAATAGTGTTAAATCCAAGGAAGAGGCATGTACATTGGCCAGAAAAAGCAGCAAACCTGAGGACTGGTAGAATTTTATAATTCAGCAGAGGAGGGGGAAAATAGAGTATGAGAAGAAGCTTGCTGGGAACATAAAAACTGACTGCAAAAACTATTAGAGATATGTGGGAAGAATAAGAGGTAAACCATTTAGGACTGAGATGAGGAGAAACTTCTTCACTCAGAGAGTTATTAACCTGTGGAATTCCGACCACAGAAAGTTGTTGATGTTAGTTCATTGGATATATTCAAGAGGGAGTTAGATATGGCCCTTATGGCTAAAGGGATCAGGGGTATGGAGAGAAAGCAGGAAAGGGGTACTGAGATGAAGGATCAGCCATGATCTTATCGAATGGTGGTGCAGGCTCGAAGGGTCGAATGGCCTACTCCTGCACCTATTTTCTATGTTTCTATGTTTCTGTAAGGTTGAGCAATTATAATCAGGGATGCTCAAGAGGGCAGAATTTGAGGAGCGCAGACATCTTGGGAGTTTGTGGGGCTGGAGGAGATGACAGAAATAGGGAAGGGTGAGGCCATGGAGGAATTTATAAACAATGATGAGAATTTTGATGTCAAGGCATTGCTTAACCGGAAGCCAATGCAGGTCAGTGAGCACAGGGGTGATGGGTGAGCGGGACTTGGTGCGAGTTAGGACACGGGCTGCCAAGTTTTGGATCACCTCTAGTTTACATAGGGTAGAATGTGGAAGGCCAGCCAGACGTGCATTGAAATAGTCAAGTTTAGAGGTAACAAACGCATGGATGAGGGCTTAATCAGCGGATGAGCTGAGGCAAATGTGGAGACGGGCGATGTTACAGAGGTGGAAATAGGCGGTCTTAGTTATGCTGTGGATATGTAGTCGAAAGCTCATTTCAGGGTCAAATATGACACCAAGGTTGCGAAACGAGCCAAATGTGGGCAGCGGAAATGCTACAAGGACACTCTCAAAGCCTTCCTGATAAAGTACGACATCTCCACTGACACCTGGGAGTCCCTGGCCCGAGACCGCCCGAAGTGGAGGAAGTGCATCCGAGAGGACGCTGAGCACCTTGAGTCTCAACGCCGAAAGCATGCAGAAATCAAGCCCAGGCAGCAGAAAGAGTGTGCAACAACCCAGTCCACGCACCCTTTCCCTCAACGACTACCTGTCCCACCAGTGACAGACTCTGTGGCTCTCGTATTGGACTGTTCAGCCACCAAAGAACTCACTTCAGGAGTGGAAGCAAGTCTTCCTCAATCCCGAGGGACTGCCTATGATGATGATGATCAGCCTCAGACAGAAGTTGGGATGGAGTCAGTGGCGAGGAAACGGAATTTGTGGCAGGGGCTGAAAACAATGGAATGTTCTGCCAACATTCCTCATCTAAAAGAGATTATCTGGTCACCCATCTCATTTCAATTTGTGGGACGATGATGGTGCAGTATGTCTTGACATATGTAACAACAGTCACAGAATCATAGAAACTCACAGCACAGAAGGGGGCCATTCAGCCCATCAACTGGCTGTTTAAAAGAGCTATCTAATAAGACCCACTATCCTGCTGTTTCCCCAGAGCCCTGCAATTTTTCTCCCCTTCAAGTGTATATCCAATTCCCTTTTGATAGTTACAATTGAATCTGCTTCCACCACCCTTTCAGGCAGTGCATTCCATGGCAACTCACTACAGTTCAAAAAGTAACTTGATGTGTGAAGCAATTAAAATACTTTCAGATTAAAAAAACACTACATAAATGTAAATATTATTATTATTCTCTTATGGTTTCATTGATTGGGTTGCCATATTTTGCCAAGTTCTAAAACTAAACAGAGGTAAAGGTAAGGAGAGTGGGGAGGTGCTATTATGGGTTGATTTGTAACGTGACTTTTTTTAACGATTGATGAAAATCAATTGAAAACATTAATATCTCATGGGCTAGAAATTCGGCTCCATAGAGCCTGATATTTTGGGGTTATGAGTGCTGTTTTGTGTTCAAAATTGCATTTGCACTGGTGCAGGACACGCTGGCGCCATTCTGGTGAGGTCATTTACATCAGCACAGGGAGCGGCACCAGAAGTATGCAGAGTGTACAGATCGTGATGTCAATCAGCGTACAACGCTGATTTAATGCCAGCGCTGCTATTTTCAAACTCAACACTGGAGTTAATGCTTTCTCCTAATCTGCCACAACTGAACATGTGTTCAGCAGCAGGAAAAACACCTGAACAATTCTAATTAAAGGGACTATCATCTGCTTTCCGGATAGTTGCTGATTTATTTCAACTGGCCCTAGGTGAGTTTGTAGAGGTGTTTCTTGGTTTGGTGCCTTATTTGAAGCAGCTGAAATGTCCAGGGAGTGGTGTTATATATGCTAATGTAACGGGCCTGCTGCATGATCTCGCTGTCGGGGGGCGGGGGGCGGGGGGTGATGAGGGGGAAATGGATGGATGTAGCCATGGACATCCACATGAATCACACCCAGAACCCACTGGAACCTCCACTGCATCATCAAACCATCCAACATCCAAACTGGCAACCACTACCCAACGTTGTGGTTAACAGGGAGAGAGCCAAGCCAAAGCACAGCCAAGGCGCAAGGGCTATTGGCACTTCAGTCTGGGGAGAGCTAAGCCAGAGCACATAGTGCAAAGGTAATCGGCACAAAAGACTTGGGGGAGAGTGATGTTATATATGTAGACTGTAGATATACTCTCTGTGTGGTCACTGTATAGTTGCATAAGATGGAGACTTGTTACCTGATGTACTTTCAATAAGATTTACACTGTGTATGTACTATGCTGGCACCACTAGAAGTTGCAACTGGTGGATACCGGGGTTTCCTGCCCCTGTGGCAGAGGCTGTCCACCAGAGGGCACTACGGTGGGAAACCTGAGGGTCACCTGCATAGGTGTGCAGGGCCCAGTATAAAAGACTGCCCACCATGCTTGTGCCTCACTCTGGAGTTACGAATAAAGGACCAAGGTCACTACAGTTTGAGTACAACACATTGTCTCGTGGAGTCATTCATAAGTGCATTACAGACATGAGTGGCAGAGACGGGCGCCTCACAGTCCACGGCCAGATCAGCCATGATCTTGTTGAATGGCGGAGCAGGCTTGAGAGGCTAGATGGCCTACTCCTGTTCCTAATTCTTATGTTCTTATGTTCTTATAACAAGTGACGTAGCAGGTTATTTCAAGGCTTCGGCTCAGACCAGTTGCTCCCAGGCATGAGTGCTGTAATTTGTATCCCCCTTGGCCTGCAGCATGACAGGGAGAATGAGCAGAGGTGACACAGAGCAGGACAAGCTGCACTAAGAGGAAGGAGGATGAGAAAGTCTCTCAATAGGAAGCCATATCCAGGGACTTCAGGGAGCACTTCTCCTACCTCAACCTCAGCAAGGAACAGTACATGCAATGTATCTTCTTCACAAAGGGGGTGCTCACTGAAATGTGCCACCGATTGCAGGCAGACTTGCAGCCTCAGAGCAGAGTAAGGACAGCATTGCCAGATGCTGTGAAGGTGAGTGTAGCCAATAATATTTATGCGTCAGCCTCCTTCCAGGCTGGAGCAGGCGACATTTGTAACATCTCCCAGTTTGACATTCACTGTTGCATAAGGGAGATCACTGATGCTCTGTATGCAAAGAGAGGTACAGATTGAAGCTTTCTGGTCCAGGACTCTCTGGTCCGGAAACATCCGTGGTTAGGCATTAGTTTGCAGAACTGCTGCTTTCGGCCATTTTCTCCCATGTCTCTAGATGGGCAAACTCTATCTCGAGGTATTTCAGCGTTCATGCCATTTTACATCTGGAGGCAGTGGGTCTCATTAACAGACAGTTTCTCTGCTATTATTAGCAGTCACTTTTATAAAGAAAAATGCCCAAAGAGCAAAGCATAAGTGGTCCTGAGGGTGCCGGACCAGAGAGGTTCAACCTGTAATACATTTCATTTTCTCTTTCCAGAGAGAAGCAGGCAGAGTGAGTATATAGTTTTGCCAGGATAGCAGGCTTCCCATGGTGCAGGGTGCCATTGACTGCAGACACGTTGCTTTGTGGGCGCCGCATGTGAACGCAGAGATGTACCGCAACCGGAAACGACTCCACTCCCTCAATGTCCAGCTGGTGTGCAATCATACTCAGCACATCATGCAGGCCAATGCTCAGTATCCTGGCAGCAGCCATGATGCCATTATTTTGCAGCAGTACACTGTACCATCTGCATTTGAGCCACCATGAAAAACCACAGAATGGCTACTGGGCAACAAGGGCTAGTCGCTGACCACCTGGCTCATGACTCCGATGCGCAGCCCCAGCACATGTGGTCAGCTCGCATATAAAGAAAGCTATGCGGCCACCTGGAATGTGATCGAGCAGACCACTGGCACGCTGAAACAACGCTTCCGCTGCCTGAACCACTCTGGAGGAGCCCTGAGTACTCGCCAGAGCGCCTCTCAAGATTCATCATGGTCTGCTGCATGCTCCACAACCTCGCCATCACGAGAGCAGAGGGGGGAAAGAAGAGGATGAGGAGGAGGAGGAGGAGGAAGGGAGGAGGCAACCAAAACAACCCTTTCCATCCAGGGTGTCTGTGATTGACTCATCCAACTGTGGTGCAAGTGAATGCAACCCCAATTCCCCGTTCACCAACAGTCCCACACCTTGGCCCCGAACTTGGTGGAAGCTAAGTTCTGCCCAAGTGCCACCCAAAGGAACGCTGAGATACCGGACGGGACTTTGGGTGGGAGATTCGTGGAAAAGTCCTGGAAAGACCGCCTGGTGGCAAAAAAGTGACTTATGTCCTGAATCTGGGCGGCAGCGGGCGGGAGCTCCCAATTTCGGCAGCAAATGCAATCCTCGACAAAATACCGCCAAGGATTGAGCCAGGCCCGGGGAGGGGGGCGGGGGGGAACATATAAAATTAAAAATTTTCAAAAAATAAAAAAAAAACACTGGAAAACCTTCAGGGGACCCCATCCACTGGAATTGCTGGAAAAAAAATAAAGAAAATAAATTTACTAATGTTTTTTTTGCAGGTCTTTTTACTTACCGTTGAGGTTAGGTCTACCTCCAAGCAGCGGTCCTTCCCCCTGCTGCAGCGGACTCGCGCCTGGACCAAACTGGCAGCTCGGCGGGTGGGAGGACACTTACACGCATTGTGCGCCAGCGGACGTCATTGGGCGGTTCCCTCCTGCCGGCGGGAGGCTTCCACTAAGCTCACTCAGAGGGGAGACCGGCCAGAAAACTCGGCAACAGTGGACGGTAAGTCCACCAAGTTCGTGGTCTTTACCTTCCCTCTGTTACTGACTATCGCAGCATCCTCTTGCCTACAATCCTACAATAAAAGCCACCACAAAGCAAGCATTCCAAACCAAATTTATCAAAACATTCCAATATTTCATATAAAAATCAACAAATCACTCTTGTGCATTCCCTTACTGCCTGCCTTCCACGTGACTTTGCCTATCCTTGTGCTCCCACGCTGTGCTATCCCAGTCACTGCAGCATGGCTGTTAGAAAACAGCTTACTTTCAGTGGTAGAGACTGCAGATGGCCTTGCAGGACAACCTCGATTGGCTCTGGGCCTAGAAGACCCTGCTTTGGACTGCACCACCTCGGGCATAGGCGGCAGCAGTCTGGGATGGCTGGCTAACAGGCAACAGCAAGGGTACTGGCGGAGTGACAGGGGTGGGAGGATGAATGCCGCCAGCCTGAGAGAGGACAGCATGTTCATGCTCACGGAGCCACTGCCACTCCCTGGGGCAGTGCCTCAGCAATCCTAGTAATCTGTTGGAGGACAGCTAACTGGACTGCTGTAACAGCCTGCAAGCCCCTTTGATCACTGGTAACCGCAGCCATGATGGCAGCAGTCTGTGTTTGTGTGGCAACAAGCTGAGCTTGCATTGCATCAGTCTGAGCTTCCACTGCAGCACTCAGACGTTGGGTGGCTTCTGCTTGTGCTGCAATGGAAGCTGAGACATCAGCCGTCAGATGCTGCATCGTGGTTGGATACACAATAATGCTAATGCATTTACCCATCACGCCCATGCTGGAAAGGATGGGCTTCAAGCTCTGCGCAAAGCCCTGTGCCAAGTTGGTGCCCGACTCCTCTAAACTCCTTGCCATTGAACACAGGCTTTCTGGCAGGCCTGCCAATGCACCAATATTTCATTGTGCATATCCATTAGCCTTCTTCTGAATGCCACCCCATCGAAGTTATCATCTGAGTCCTGTGCAGCCGAACTTGTGTGCAACCTTGCCCTCTGGGGAGCTACCATTTCCCCCTGCCCTGGCTGCGGCCCACTCATGCTCAGTGACTCACCATGTGCAGATCCCACATCTAACCTACCCTTTAAAGTCTACACTGTGCCAGTGTCTGAACTGGTGGCTGCAATGTGAGATCAACCGATGGTGTTCCTTCCTCATCAGTGTCTTCATCCTTTTCCATCAATGGTTGGAGTACTTGGGTGTGTGAAAGGAGAAAGGCACAAGGGTAGAGTTGTGGTGAGGGGAGGGAGCGACAGCAAGAGGTACATGCTTATGCCTTGTGCAACTTGTAAGTCGGAGGAGATTGTGGGATGAGGGGGGAAGTGGGATGTGAGAAGGAGGATTAGGTATGAGCATACCGTCATCTTCAATGGTTTCAGCCCCGCCGTCGCTACCACGGCCTCAGTCACAGCCACTCCAATAATAGCAAATTCGGTCTCCTCCATCGGGGTAAGGATATGCAGCCATACCTGTCCCCCTCCAGTTAGCTGCTGCTGCCTGCAGTTATACGCCACTTTCTCCTGTAAGAAAGAGGGAAGTGTGTCATTGAGTGTGGTGCAATGTGTTTGGTGCAATGTACATGGCTGTAATAGTTGAATAGCTGGCAGTGTGTGCAAACTGTGAGATGTGGGTGTGAGGCTTGCAGCAGTGGTAAGTGTGTGAGGGGTGAGGTGGAGCATATTAATGTGAGGTATGAGTTGTGATTGATAGAGATTGTTGGTAGGTGAGTGATGGGGGTGTGGTACATTGAGCAGTGTGTGAGACTAATGGTGCACTTGGTGGGATATGGCATTTGAAGACACATTCACTGAACTTGAGCACTCATGTGCGGTCATTGAACTTTTGGCACTGCATCCAGGTCCTCGGGGCAACACTGCTGGCATTGACCTCCGTGGTTATCTGCTCCCACTGCCTTTGCAATGTCTGGCTGGAGGGCCTCCTGGCTCCCAGCAAATATAGGACCTCTCACTGCATGACCAGCTCTTGCACTAAGGCCTCCAGTGCTGCATCAGAGAATCTTGGAGCCCTCTCTCTGGCATGTTGTGCCATTCCTGCTTCTTTCCCAAGTCAAATTCACTCCTGGAATGACTTCCAGCATCTGCTCTTGTCAAACTGCAGCTCCCCTTTAAGAGGTGCCGGCTGACTGCAAAAGCTTCTATAGATATGTGAAGAGAAAAAAATTAGTGAAGACAAATGTAGGTCCCTTGCAGTCAGATTCAGGTGAACTTATAATGGGGAACAAAGAAATGGCAGACTAATTGAACAAATACTTTGGTTCTGTCTTCACGAAGGAAGACACAAATAACCTTCCGGAAATACTAGGGGACCGAGGGTCTAGCGAGAAGGAGGAAGGAAATTCTTATTTGTCAGGAAATTGTGTTAGGGAAATTGATGGGATTGAAGGTCGATAAATCCGCCGGGCCTGATAGTCTGCAACCCAGAGTACTCAAGGAAGTGGCCCTAGAAATAGTGGATGCATTGGTGATCATTTTCCAACAGTCTATCGACTCTGGATCAGTTCCTATGGACTGGAGGGTAGCTAATGTAACACCACTTTTTAAAAAAGGAGGGAGAGAAAAAAATGAATTATTGACCGGTTAGCCTGACATCAGTAGTGGGGAAAACGTTGGAGTCAATTATTAAAGATGAAATAGCAGCGCATTTGGAAAGCAGTGATGGGATCGGTCCAAGTCAGCATGGATTTATGAAAGGGAAATCATGCTTGACAAATCTTCCAGAATCTTTTTAGGGTGTAACGAATAGCGTGGACAAGGGAGAACCAGTGGATGTGGTGTATTTGGACTTTCAAAAGGCTTTTGACAAGGTCTCACACAAGAGCTTGGTGTGCAAAATTAAAGCACATGGTATTGGAGGTAATGTATTGACGTGGATAGAGAACTGGTTGGCAGACAGGAAGCAGAGAGTCGGGATAAACGGGTCCTTTTCAGAATGGCAGGCAGTGACTAGTGGGGTACTGCAGTATTCAGTGCTGGGACCCCAGCTCTTTACAATATACATTAATGATTTAGATGAAGGAATTGAGTGTAATATTTCCAAGTTTGCAGATGACACTAAGCTGGGTGGCGGTGTGAGCTGTGAGGAGGACGCTAAGAGGCTGCAGGGTGACTTGGACAGGTTAGGTGAGTGGACAAAAGATGGCAGATGCAGTATAATGTGGATAGATGTGAGGTTATCCACTTTGGTGGCAAAAACAGCGAGGAAAATATTATCTGAATGGCGCCAGTTTAGGAAAAGGGGAGGTGCAACGAGATCTGGGTGTCATGGTTCATCAGTCATTGAAGATTGGCATGCAGGTGCAGCAGGCGGTGAAGAAGGCAAATGGCATGTTGGCCTTCATAGCTAGGGGATTTGAGATTTGAGTATAGGAGCAGGGAGGTCTTACTGCAGTTGTGCAGGGCCTTGGTGAGGCCTCACCTGGAATATTGTGTTCAGTTTTGGTCTCTTAATCTGAGGAAGGACGTTCTTGCTATTGAGGGAGTGCAGCGAAGGTTCACCAGACTGATTCCCAAGATGGGAGGACTGACATATGATGAGAGACTGGATCGACTGGGCCTGTATTCACTGGAGTTTAGAAGAATGAGAGGGGATCTCATAAAAACATATAAAATTCTGATGGGACTGGACAGGTTAGATGCAGGAAGAATGTTCCTGATGTTGGGAGAGTCCAGAACCAGGGGTCACAGTCTAAGGATAAGGGGTAAGCCATTTAGGACTGAGATGCGGAGAAACTTCTTCACTCAGAAAATTGTTAATCTGTGGAATTCTCTACCGCAGAGAGTTATTGATGCCAGTTCATTGGATATTTTCAAGAGGGAGTTAGATATGGCCCTTACGGCTAAAGGGATCAAGGGGTATGGAGAGAAAGCCGGAAAGGGGTACTGAGGTGAATGATCAGCCATGATCTTATTGAATGATGGTGCAGGCTCGAATGATCGAATGGCCTACTCCTGCACCTATTTCCTATGTTTCTATGTTTATTAAGTTCAGGCTAGCTTTAATTGGTGTTAGCCTCGCACGAACTTGGGCCCCCTGCTGAGTGTGCAGCCGCTCAGCAGCAAATTCAGCGCTGGACTGCATGCTGCAATCATGTAAGTTACCAGCCAACACGAAGATTGCGTGCTGCCTGCATCGGAAGAAATGGGTTCAGGTTGATTGCGGAATGCGATCCCCATACCCATTTTCGGTCCTCATCCAATTTTAAGGCCCTTATCTCTGCATCACAAGATGCAGGATTGAATTGGAAATGTGAGCGTCTGTTTTAAAAGCTGTACTTTTACTGTTTGATTCACTTTTAAATAGTTTCCGGTCAGTCCATCTAAAAACCAGGCTGTCCAATCTGTTAACCCTCGTGTTAGTGGTGGGATGGTTGGGATGTTGATACTTTTGGTGCAGTGGTCTCGTGAAGGTTTCTGCCATTTGGAGCTGGGGGTGATCATGAGGTCTGCTCTTCACATTGTCAAATGAAACCAGAATCGGCACACTGTGACAAAAGAGTAAAAGAGAAGATAAACTGACATGGGAATGAGTGAGGAACGATCCAAATGACAAACAGATACATGCAGGGGAGGAGGAAGCCACGACAAGATCGGCAATGGTTGGGAAGAAAGTGAGCAACTGTCATCCAACCTGGCTCAGTGGCAGGGCATCAGGATAATTGCAGTAATGTCAAAACTTAAAACACTAGTTCGGCCCCAGCTGGGGTATTGTATTCAATTCTGGGCACCACACTTTAAAAAGGATGTGAAGGCTTTGGAGAGGGTACAGAAAAGATTTACTAAAATAGTTTCAAGGATGCAGGATTAGAGTTAAAACTTTTTTGTGCAATAAGTGTTCAGGATTTTGAATGCTGTCTGTTAGGGTGGTGGAAACAGATTCAATAGTAGCTTTCAAACGGGAATTGGATACATACTTGAAGGAGAAAAAAATGCAGAGATATGGGGAAGAGGGGAAGTGTGGGACTAACTGGATAGCACTTTAAAAGAGCCAGATGCACTATTCTATGATTCTATGATATAATCCCAGTGGAGAGATGCAAGGTTAGTAAATGGCTATGTGTAAAGCATTGCTGTAATAACCTCTCTGCTACAGGATCCTATGATCTCCTTCCCTACAGGAAGCAAGATCTATTTTACGAAGAATGAATATATGGTTAAAAGCTGAGTACTTACAAAAACATAAATTATTCTATATACAGGTTGAGCATCCGAAATTCGGAACATTCTGGAATCCGGACACCATCTGGAGGGCGGGGTCATCCAGAAACTGGAAAATGTTCCGAAATCCGGACAACCCTCGCCTCAGCGGCCTGACCTCGCCTCGGCCCTCGGCGGCCCGTCCTCGCCCTGCCCCTCAGCGGCCTGACCTCGCCTCGGCCCTCGGCGGCCCGTCCTCGCCCTGCCCCTCGGCAACCCAACCTCGCTTCGGCCCTCAGCGGCCCGTCCTCGCCCTGCCCCTCGGCGGCCCGACCTCGCCTCGGCTCTCAGCGGCCCGTCCTCGCCCTGCCTCTCGGCGGCCCGTCCTCGCCCTGCTCCTCGGAGCCCGACCTCGCCTCGGCCCTCAGCGGCCCGTCCTCGCCCTGCCCCTCAGCGGCCCGTCCTCGCCCTGCCTCTCGGCGGCCCGTCCTCGCCCTGCCCCTCAGCGGCCCGTCCTCGCCCTGCTCCTCGGAGCCCGACCTCGCCTCGGCCCTCAGCGGCCCGTCCTCGCCCTGCCCCTCAGCGGCCCGTCCTCGCCCTGCCTCTCGGCGGCCCGTCCTCGCCCTGCCTCTCGGCGGCCCGTCCTCGCCCTGCCCCTCAGCGGCCTGTCCTCGCCCTGCTCCTCGGAGCCCGACCTCGCCTCGGCCCTCGGCGGCCCGTCCTCGCCCTGCCCCTCGGCGGCCCGTCCTCGCCCTGCCCCTCGGCGGCCCGTCCTCGCCCTGCCCCTCGGCGGCCCGACCTCGCCTCGGCCCTCAGCGGCTCGTCCTCACCCTGCTCCTCGGCGGCCCGTCCTCGCCCTGCCCCTCAGCGGCCCGACCTCGCCTCGGCCCTCAGCGGCCCGTCCTCGCCCTGCTCCTCGGCGGCCTGACCTCGCCTCGGCCCTCGGCGGCCCGTCCTCGCCCTGCTCCTCAGCGGCCCGTCCTCGCCTCGGCCCTCGGTGGCCCGACCTCGCCTCGGCCCTCGGCGGCCCGACCTCGCCTCGGCCCTCGGCGGCCCGTCCTCGCCCTGCTCCTCGGCGGCCCGTCCTCGCCCTGCCCCTCGGCGGCCCGACCTCGCCCTGCCCCTCGGCGGCCCGTCCTCGCCTCGGCCCTCGGCGGCCCGTCCTCGCCCTGCCTCTCGGCGGCCCAAACTCGCCCTGCCCCTCAGCGGCCCGTCCTCGCCTCGGCCCTCGGCGGCCCGTCCTCGCCCTGCTCCTCGGCGGCCCAACCTCGCCCTGCTCCTCAGCGGCCCGTCCTCGCCTCGGCCCTCGGCGGCCCGTCCTCGCCCTGCCCCTCGGCAGCCCAACCTCGCCTCAGTCCTCGGCGGCCCGTCCTCGCCCTGCTCCTCGGCGGCCCGTCCTCGCCCTGCTCCTCGGCGGCCCGTCCTCGCCCTGCTCCTCGGCGGCCCGACCTCGCCTCGGCCCTCAGCGGCCCGTCCTCGCCCTGCTCCTCGGCGGCCCAACCTCGCCTCGGTCCTCGGCGGCGCGTCCTCTCCCCGGCCCTACCTCACTCCAACCTTTGACGGCCCGACCTCATCCCGGCCCTCGGAGGCCCGACCTCGACCCAGCCCTCGGTGGCCTGACCTCTGACCCGACTTCGCCCGGCACGAATTCACCAGCCCGGCCCTCGGCAGCCCGACCTCGCCCCAGCTCCCCCCCGCTTCTCCCCCCCCGCTTATCTCGGCTGCCAGACCCCACCTACCTCGGCCCAGGCAAAGACATCCCAAAATCCGGAAATACCCGAACCGGCCTCGGTCCCGAGTTTTCTGGATTTCCGACGCTCAACCTGTAATACTATTTTAGAAACATAGAAACATAGAAAATAGGTGCAGGAGTAGGCCATTCGGCCCTTCTAGCCTGCACCACCATTCAATGAGTTCATGGCTGAACATACACTTCAGTACCCCATTCCTGCTTTCTCACCATACCCCTTGATCCCCCTAATAGTAAAGACTTCATCGAACTCCTTTTTGAATATATTTAGTGAATTGGCCTCAACAACTTTCTGTGGTAGAGAATTCCACAGGTTCACCACTCTCTGGGTGAAGAAATTCCTCCTCATCTCGGTCCTAAATGGCTTACCCCTTATCCTTAGACAGTGACCCCTCGTTCTGGACTTCCCCAACATTGGGAACATTCTTCCTGCATCTAACCTGTCTAACCCCGTCAGAATTCTAAACGTTTCTATGAGGTCCCCCTCTCATTCTTCTGAACTCCAGTGAATACAAGCCCAGTTGATCCAGTTTTTCTTGATAGGTCAGTCCCGCCATCCCGGGAATCAGTCTGGTGAACCTTCGCTGCCCTCCCTCAATAGCAAAAATGTCCTTCCTCAGGTTAGGAGACCAAAACTGTACACAATACTCCAGGTGTGGCCTCACCAAGGCCCTGTACAACTGTAGCAACACTTCCCTGCCCCTGTACTCAAATCCCCTCGCTATGAAGGCCAACATGCCATTTGCTTTCTTAACCGCCTGCTGTATCTGCATGCCAACCTTCAATGACTGATGTACCATGACACCCAGGTCTCTTTGCACCTCCCCTTTTCTGAATCTGTCACCATTCAGATAATAGTCTGTTTCTCTGTTTTTACCACCAAAGTGGATAACCTCACATTTATCCACATTATACTTCATCTGCCATGCATTTGCCCACTCACCTAACCTATCCAAGTCGCTCTGCAGCCTCATAGCATCCTCCTCGCAGCTCACACTGTCACCCAATTTAGTGTCATCCGCAAATTTGGAGATACTACATTTAATCCCCTCGTCTAAATCATTAATGTACAGTGTAAACAGCTGGGGCCCCAGCACAGAACCTTGCGGTACCCCACTAGTCACTGCCTGCCATTCTGAAAAGTCCCCATTTACTCCTACTCTTTGCTTCCTGTCTGACAACCAGTTCTCAATCCACGTCAGCACACTACCCCCAATCCCATGTGCTTTAACTTTGCACATTAATCTCTTGTGTGGGACCTTGTCGAAAGCCTTCTGAAAGTCCAAATATACCACATCAACTGGTTCTCCCTTGTCCACTCTACTGGAAACATCCTCAAAAAATTCCAGAAGATTTGTCAAGCATGATTTCCCTTTCACAAATCCATGCTGACTTGGACCTATCATATCACCTCTTTCCAAATGCACTGCTATGACATCCTTAATAATTGTTTCCATCATTTTACCCACTACCGATGTCAGGCTGACCGGTCTATAATTCGCTGTTATCTCTCTCCCTCCTTTTTTAAAAAGTGGGGTTACATTGGCTACCCTCCACTCCATAGGAACTGATCCAGGGTCAATAGAATGTTGGAAAATGACTGTCAATGCATCCACTATTTCCAAGGCCACCTCCTTAAGTACTCTGGGATGCAGTCCATCAGGCCCTGGGGATTTATCGGCCTTCAATCCCATCAATGTCCCCAACACAATTTCCCGACTAATAAGGATTTCCCTCAGTTCCTCCTCCTTACTAGACCCTCCGACCCCTTTTATATCCGGCAGGTTGTTTGTGTCCTCCTTAGTGAATACCGAACCATAGTACTTGTTCAATTGGTCCGCCATTTCTTTGTTCCCAGTTATGACTTCCCCGGATTCTGACTGCAGGGGACCTACGTTTGTCTTTACTAACCTTTTTCTCTTTACATATCTATAGAAACTTTTGCAATCCGTCTTAATGTTCCCTGAAAGCTTCTTCTCGTACTCCATTTTCCCAGCCCTAATCAAACCCTTTGTCCTTCTCTGCTGAGTTCTAAATTTCTCCCAGTCCCCGGGTTCGCTGCTATATCTGGCCAATTTGTATGCCACTTCCTTGGCTTTAATACTATCCCTGATTTCCCTTGATAGCCACGGTTGAGCCACCTTCCCTTTTTTATTTTTATGCCAGACAGGAATGTACAATTGTTGTAGTTCATCCATGCGGTCTCTAAATGTCTGCCATTGCCCATCCACAGTCAACCCCTTCAGTATCATTTGCCAATCTATCCTAGCCAATTTACGCCTCGTACCTTTCTTTAAGTTACCCTTCTTTAAGTTCTGGACCATGGTCTCTGAATTAACTGTTTCATTCTCCATCCTAATGCAGAATTCCACCATATTATGGTTACTCTTCCCCAAGGGGCCTCGCACAACTAGATTGCTAATTAATCCTCTCTCATTACACAACACCCAGTCTAAGATGGCCTCCCCCCTAGTTGGTTCCTCGACATATTGGTCTAAAAAACCATCCCTTATGCACTCCAGGAAATCCTCCTCCACCATATTGCTTCCAGTTTAGTTAGCCCAATCTATGTGCATATTAAAGTCACCCATTATAACTGCTGCACCTTTATTGCATGCACCCCTAATTTCATGTTTGATGCCCTCCCCAACATCACTACTACTGTTTGGAGGTCTGTACACAACTCCCACTAACGTTTTTTGCCCTTTGGTGTTCTGCAGCTCTACCCATATAGATTCCACATCATCCAAGCTAATGTCCTTCCGAACTATTGTCTTAATTTCCTCCTTAACCAGCAATGCTACCCCACCTCCTTTTCCTTTTATTCTACCTTTCCTGAATGTTGAATACCCCTGGATGTTGAGGTCCCAGCCCTGATTATCCTGGAGCCACGTCTCTGTAATCCCAATCACATCATATTTGTTAACATCTATTTGCACAGTTAATTCATCCAACTTATTGCGGATACTCCTTGCATTAAGACACAAAGCCTTCAGGCTTGTTTTTTTAACACCCTTTGTCCTTTTAGAATTTTGCTGTACAATGGCTCTTTTTGTTCTTTGCCTTGGATTTCTCTGCCCTCCACTTTTCCTCATCTCCTTTCTGTCTTTTGCTTTTGCCTCCTTTTTGTTTCCCTCTGTCTCCCTGCATTGGTTCCCATCCCCCTGCCATATTAGTTTAACTCCTCCCCAACAGCACTAGCAAACACTCCCCCTAGGACATTGGTTCCGGTCCTGCCCAGGTGCAGACCGTCCGGTTTGTACTGGTCCCACCTCCCCCAGAACTGGTTCCAATGCCCCAGGAATTTGAATCCCTCCCTGCTGCACCACTGCTCAAGCCACGTATTCATTATGTTGAATGCATAAAGGCTGTAACCCACATGGGAATTCATTATTAAATTATAGCCGTATAACGCAATGTTGTTTATTTGTTATTGACAGGTTCCAATGCCAATCTGTTATTGACACAATCAGGCTGTATTTCAGTGAAAGGAAACTCCCAATATTCAACAGATACGAGTGAAACTCTGCCTTTGTGTTTGATTGCTGAGTCCAATAGTGGTTGCTGTACATTAATAACAGGTCAACAACCAGGGAACGCATTTTGTTGGAAGTAAATGTCAAAGCAATCTACATAAATGGATGCTAATAAATTACGAATGTATTCGTGTATTCTCCTGTCCAGCAGGAACCTTTTTACAGCACATAGATCAAATGAAGAGAGCACCAAATTATACATTATCTGTAACCCTTGCAGTGCTGTAGGCAACCTTATTTGCTGATTAAAATGGGAAATCTGCATGACTGCCATAGAAAAATGTTGCCTCAGTAATGTAATGCAGCTCAAAGCCCCAATCTGTTGATTTCTTGATATTACAAGAATCATAGAAATTTACATCACAGCCGGAGGCCATTTAGCCCATTGTGTCCGTGTCGGCCAATGAAGAGCTATGCAGCCGAACCCCAATTTCCAGCTCTTGGTCCGTAGCCTTATAGGTTACAGCACCTCAAGTGCATATCCAAGTGCTTTTTAAATGCTATGAGGGTTTCTGCCTCTACCTCCGTTTCAGGCAGTGAGTTTCAGACCCCCCCATCATCCTCTGCATGAAACCATTTCTCCTCAAATCCCCTCTAAACCGCTTACCATTTACTTTGAATCTATGCCCCCTGGTTATTGGCACCTCTGCCAAGGGAAATAGGTCCTTCCTATCCACTCTCTCTCGACCCCTCATAATTTTATACACCTCAATAAGGTCTCCCCTCAGCCTCCTCTGTTCCAAAGAAAACAACCCCAGCCTATCGAATCTTTCCTCATAGCTAAAATTCTCCAGTCCAGGCAACATCCTCGTAAATCTCCTCTATACCCTCTCGAGTGCAATCACATCTTTCCTGAAATCTGCTCACAATGGGTTCAATTTTCCCAGGTCATTTGCGCTGTTTTTTTTGTCACGCACAGTTTTTTCTGGTGTATTTATTGTTTTCAAGGTTTCCCCCTGCGATCTGCACTGGCGTAACTGAGTTAGTTACGATTTTTCTAGGTGAGTTTTTTTTTGACCTGTCTGCGCCGGTTTTCATAATTTTTCGCAGCTTGGCCAAAAAATGTTCCTCCTAGGTCGGCATATCTGGCCACTCCAGAAAAACCTTCTGGTGAGGTAGCAGAAAGCATCGCACATTGACAAATTGGCGCTGAAAGACGCCATTGTTTTTAATCGAAGATTTTGGAGGGAGTCAAGAACACTTTAAAAATCAATAATAAAGT
Source organism: Pristiophorus japonicus (assembly GCF_044704955.1). NCBI lineage: Eukaryota > Metazoa > Chordata > Chondrichthyes > Pristiophoridae > Pristiophorus > Pristiophorus japonicus. The sequence continues at coordinate 342,914,593 of NC_091978.1, read as the reverse complement.
TCAACTTTTTTTTAACCTGTCAACGTAGTAAATGGAAGTTTTTTGGATTTCAAAAGTTTTCAGTTATTTTCTTACTCACATGCCACCACCGAACATCTTCAAGCATGCTGGAGGGTCATAGCTTTGGCCCCGCACCCAGACACAGGGGCCTATGGCTCGCTGGAAAAAAAGCCCGGTGGTGGGGGGGGAAGAGAGGGAGGTGCCGATCGGAAGGTTTATGCACACTGAGCCCGGGGAGCGAGGTGCCGATCGGAAGGCTTCTGAAGATTGCAATGAGTTTGGGGGAGGAGGGGTGTGGGGCGGGGGGAAAGTGAGAGAGAGAAGATGAGAAGTCACAAGACTGCAATTAGTTGGGGTTGGGGGAGGAAGAGAGGACAAGTTTTAATAATCGAACAAATAATGGAAATGATTCAGTTTTAATGTAAAATATATTTTATTCAAAAGTTTAACAAACAGTCTGTACTTAAGTTAACTTTAATAAAATGATTCTTGTATCAAACTTTAAAGTTTTCAGTTCAGATCACTTACAAAATTTAAGATCACTTACAAACTGTAAGATCACTTAAAAACTTTAAGATCACTTACTAATAAACAGGTAAATTTACATAATTTTCAAAAAACTTTTAATTTGAGAACATCAGTTACAACAGTAACAATAATAATAACAACAATAACAACAGCAAAAAAATGCTGCACCCATCTCGCCATCTTATTCTAAGACCTCCTGCCGCGCGTGTTCTTGGTGATTCCACCAACCCCGGATCACAATCATTGTTTCTGGGTTGGTACCAAGCTTATTCTTTCTAACACCTTGGGTAGTGTGCACCTGTTGCGGGTGGGGGGTGGCAGGCGGTAATGTGGACGACCGAGGCGGCAAGTTGGAAGGCCCGGCATGGGGCACTTCAGAAGTTGGTGTGGGGATTGGAGTGGGAGTGGCAGTTGATACTGTCAATGTGCATGGGGTCTGGGCGTGTTCCCTTATTGCAGCAGCCAACTCCAACATTCCCTCCCTCATGAGACCTGACAGTATCTTAACGACCTGCAACATTCCCTCCCTCATGTTGAGCAAAACTATCTCAACTACCTGTGACATTCCCTCCCTCATGTTCAGTGATAGTGTTTGCATCATCTCTGACATTCCCTCCCTGATGTTCACTGACAGCGCATCACCTACCTGTGACATTCCCTCCCTCATGGTCACTGCCATCGTTCCCATTTCTCGTGAGATTGCTGTTACTTCTCCTGACAGTCCCGCTACCTCATCACCTTCCCCATTGATTGTGTCCAGGAGTGATCGCGTAAGGTCATTGCTCTCCCCATTCATTGCCATCATCTGAAGCACATCTGTTAGATCCTGCACCTCAGGAGAGTGCGGTACAGCTCTCCTTCCCCTCCTCCCCACAGGTGTGGCTCGCACTCCACCACTGGGACCCACAATTTGGGAAGGTGGGACCCTGAGTGTGCCTCGCTGCACCCCCCCACTGGGACCCGCAGCCTCGGACATTCAGAAACCATGGAATGTCCCACCAGCACTCAAACCACTAGTCATGGAAGGGACTGTCACTGCAATGAGCGGCACTTCCTCCAAAGTCAGTAAAACAATGGGGGCTTCATCCATCTCCATCCCCTCTCCCTCCCCCTCACCCCCATGTTCTTGGTCTGGAAAGTTGGATTCAAAGATGTTATCTTGTTCAGGCTGGTCCTCATCTGAATTTTCTTCTACATCGTCAAGGTCGACCTCAAGTTCTGCAAAATATAACAGAACACAGACAAATGATTAACAGCAGAGGAGGGGGCATGGTGGGTGGCATGAGTAGGCTCACACAGTGCAGGCCAGGCAGCAGGCTGATTTGAAGGACCATGATGAATTATAGCACATTGTATCAACTGAAGTGTTGCTGATGGAGACATCCCCAGGAACCGAAGCATAGCTAGCCCACGCAGTACTTAACATTTAGCAAAGCCAGACTGTGGGAATTTGCAGGACTTATCCTCTCCCTCGAGTGTGGGCCCAGCTTGTGCAGTGATGATTTCTTTTCTCCGAGCAGGACCCATCAAAGCAGCGATCCTCTCTTCCAAGGGTGTCAGTGGGTGCAGATTTGCCGGGCCTCCTCCTGTTCGGGTTGTTTCTCGTTTGTTGTGTGCCACTTTTCACCACAAAGATGAAAACATAACTTTTCAGAGAGGGTGTCTTTCTGCTGGTTGGGACATGTACAGCTGGTCACATTTACAATTGCAATTGCATTGAATAAATGAAAATATTACTTATACTAACTACTTGACCAAAGTCCTTCCACTTCTTTTTACACTGGCCTCCAGATCTCGTGGTGGTCACCATTGCACAGTAATCTTCTGGAACTTGGTTCCAGCGTTTCTTCATTTCTTTGGGTGGAACTTTTATGTGACCTCTGCTGGTGTCCAGCTCCTGCCATCTGTTCCCAATCACAGTAACTAGTGCCTCCAATTCGTCCTTCAGGAAATATTTGGTCCTTGCACCGCATTGCATCTTGTAATGCTGCAGCTCCGATTTTTCCAATGCTCTCACACAGCACTCTTTCACACACAACTGGCTGTTTAAAAATGGCCAGTTGCCAACTCGGAGCTGTACTGCGCATGCGTGTCCATTGCAACGACGTAAAAAGTATCACTTTTTTTGTCGTGCATGCGCAGCAGGTGAAGCACCGATTTTTTGGCGCAGACATCAAGTTCCACCCCGCGAGGTGACTGGACATGCTGCGCAGAGCCAAATTTGAATTATAGATCGGTAAATTTTGGCAACATTTTTACGGCACATTTCTGGCCTAGAAAAATGGGCATAACTCTGGCAATATGCCAGAAAACGGGCTTGGGCAAAATTGAGCCCAATCATCATCATAGGCAGTCCCTTGGAATCGAGGAAGACTGGCTTCCACTCCTAAAGTGAGTCCTTTGGTGGCTGAACAGTCCAATGAGAGAGCCTCAGAACCTGTCACAGGTGGGACAGACATTCGTCGGGGGAGGGGGGGGGCAGGTGGTGGGACTGATTTGCCGCACGCTCCTTCCACTGCCTGCACCTGACCTCTTCACGCTAGCAGCGTTGAGATTCGAAGAGCTCAACGTCCTCCCGGATGCACTTTCTCCACCTCGGGTGGTCTTTGGCCAGGGTCTCCCAGGTGTCAGTGGTGATGTCGCACTTTACCAGGGAGGCTTTGAGGGTGTCCTTGTAACATTTCCGCTGCCCACCTTTGGCTCGTTTGCCATGAAGGAGCTCCGCATAAAGCAATTGCTTAGGGAGTCTCGTGACTGGCATGCAAACTATGTGGCCTACCCAGCGAAGCTGATCGAGTGTGGTCAGTGCTTCAATGCTGGGGATGTTAGCCTGGTCGAGGACACTGATGTTGGTCCCCCTGTCCTCCCAGGGGATTTGCAGGATCTTGCGGCGACATCGTTGATGATATATCTCCAGCGATTTGAGGTGTCTTCTGTACATCGTCCATGCCTCTGATCCATACAGGAGGGTGGGTATTACTACAGCCCTGTAGACCATGAGCTTGATGGTGGATTAGAGGACCTGGTCTTCTGACACTCTTTTCCTCAGGCGGCCAAAGGCTGCATTGGCACACTGGAGGCGGTGTTGAATCTCCGCAGCAATGTCTGCCTTTGTTGATAAAAGATTCCCGAGGTATGGGAAGTGGTCCATGTTGTCGAGGGCCACGCCGTGAATCTTGATGACTGGGGGAGCAGTGCTGTGTGGCGAGAACAGGCTGGTGGAGGACCTTTGTCTTACGGATGTTAAGCGTAAGGCCTATGCTTTCATATGCCTCGGTGAATACATCGACTATATCCTGGAGTTCAGTCTCAGAATGTGCGCAGACGCAGGTGTCGTCCGCATACTGCTGTTCAACGACAGAGGTTGGGGTGATCTTGGACCTGGCCTGGAGGTGGCAGAGGTTAAACAGCTTCCCACTGGTTCTGTATTTAGTTCCACTCCAGCGGGGAGCTTGTTGACTGTGAGGTGGAGCATGGCAGCGAGGAAGATTGAGAAGAGGGTTTGAGCGATGACGCAGCCCTGTTTGACCCCGGTCCGGACGCTGTAATGGAACCGCTGGTAAGGATCACGGCCTACATGTCGTTGTGGAGCAGGCGAAGGATGTTGACAAACTTTTGGAGGCATCCAAAATGGAGGAGGATGCTCCATAAGCCCTCATGGTTGACAGTGTCAAAGGCCTTTGTAAGATCGAAAAAGGCCATGTATAAGGGCTGTCCTTGCATTTTTCCTGCAGATGTCGCGCTGCAAAGATCATGTCCATTGTGCCTCATAGGGGACAAAATCCGCACTGTGATTCCGGGAGAGCTCCTTGGCCACAGGGAGAAGACGGTTGAGGAGAACTCTAGTGACAACCTTCGCAGTGACTGATAGCAGGTAGAATCCTCTGTAATTGCCGGAGTTGGACTTGTCCCCCTTTTTAAAGCTGGTCACGATCACTGCATCTCTCTGATCTCCCGGCATGCTCTCCTCCCTCCAAATGAGAGAGATGAAGTCATGTATCCACGCCAACAGCGCCTCTCCGCCATACTTTAGTGCCTCAGCAAGAATTCCATCTGTACCCGTAGCCTTGTTATACTGTAGCTGTTTTATGGCTTTGCCTACCTCAGGCAGCATTGGGGTTTCACTGAGGTGGTGGCAGGTCGCATGCTGCGGGATGGAATTTGTTATGTATGCAGACTATAGATATACTCCCTGTGTAGTCACTGTATAGTTGCATAAGATGGAGACATGTTACCTGATGTACTATCAATAAGGTTTACACCGTGTATATACTATGCTGGCACCACTCGAGGATACAACTGGTGGAGACCCAGGTTTCCTGCCCCTGTGGCAGAGGCTGTCCAGCAGAGGGCACTGTGGTGGGAGACCTGAGGCTCACCTGGATAGGTGTGCAGGGCCCAGTATAAAAGGCTGCTCACCATGCTTGTGCCTCACTCTGGAATAAAGGACCAAGGTCACTACAGTTTGAGTACAACACATTGTCTCGTGGGGTCATTCATAAGTGCATTACAGACATAACAGAACTGAGTACACTTGAGTCAAAGGCTGAGTCTCGATTGAGGAGATCTTCAAAGTGCTCCTTCTAGCGGGCCCTGACAGCCTCGGTGTCTTTGATGAGTGTTTCCCCATTCTTGGCCAGGAGTGGGGTGGGGCCTTGGGAGTTTGGACCATAGGTGGCCTTGACTGCATTGAAGAATCCTCGCATATCGTGGCTGTCGGCCAGTTGTTGTATCTCCTTTGCTTTCTCCATCGACCACCACCTGTTCTTTAGGTCCCTGTTTTTTTTTTGTTGGACCTCAGCCTTGAGCCGTCTGTAATGTTGCTTTGCAGCTCCCGAGTCGGATTGTTGCTTGAGACTCAGAAATGCTTTGCGCTTACGATCTATTAGTTCTTGGATCTCCTGATCATGTTCATCAAACCAGTCCTGGTGTTTTCTGGTTGAGTAACCAAGTGTCTCTTCACAGGCACTGGTTATAGAGGCGTGGAGGGCAGACCAAGCGCTATGAGCATTCAGCATCTCAGGGTCATCAAGGCACGCCAGATTAGCTGTGAGGCATTGGCTGTATAGGACTCTCTTAGCTTGGTCTTTAAGTGCCCTGGCCTTAAATTTTTTGCAACACTGCTTCTGCTGACCCTCTGCTTTGGGGCTATGTTTAGATTGATGATGGATCGGATTAGGCGATGGTCCATCCAGCAGTCGTCAGCTCCTGTCATGGCGCAGGTGATGCGCACATCCTTGCGATCCCTGGCTCGGACGATGATGTAGTCGAGCAAGTGTCAGTATTTGCAGCGAGGGTGTTGCCACGATAGAAACATAGAAACATAGAAAATAGGTGCAGGAGTTGGCCATTCGGCCCTTCTAGCCTGCACCGCCATTCAATGAGTTCATGGCTGAACATGCAACTTCAGTACCCCATTCCTGCTGTCTCGCCATACCCCTTGATCCCTCTAGTAGTAAGGACTTCATCTAACTCCTTTGTGAATATATTTAGTGAATTGGCCTCAACAACTTTCTGTGGTAGAGAATTCCACAGGTTCACCACTCTCTGGGTGAAGAAGTTTCTTCACGATGCCTTGTATTTGTCCCTCTGGAGGAACAGGGTGTTGGTGATGAGGAGTTCATGTTCTAGACATTTTGTCAGGAGTAGGGTACCTTTGGAGTTTGCTTTCCCTACCCCCTCTCTGCCAATCACGTCTCCCCAGAGGGCTGTGTCTTTGCCGACCCTGGCATTAAAGTCACCTAGGAGGATCAATTTGTCACCCTTGGGGACGCGGGACAGGGATGTCTCGAGGTTGGAATAAAAACCCTCTTTAGCCTCATCTGTTGCATCGAGTGTTGGGGCGAACGCACTGATAACTGTGGCGCATTGGTTCCAGGATATGGTAAGGCGAGGAGTCATGAGGCATTCATTAATCATCTTTGAGGCGGTCAACCAGTTCAGTTTTGACGGCAAAGTCGACTCCACGAAGGCAGCATTCTTCCTCTGGTTTTCCATTCCAGAAAAGGATGTAACCTCGACCATGTACCTTGAGCTGGCCTTCCCCTGCCTGCTGGGTCTTGCTTATTGCAGCGATATCAATGTCAAAATGTCTTAGTTCCCGGGCAACTATGGCGTTTAAGCCTGTTGCTATTGAAATTGTCCATGAGGGTCCTGACGTTCCAGGTCCCGAACTTCATATTAGCGAAGTGGAAGTTGCCTGTGCATGAGTTCTTTTAATGTGAGGTGACCACTGCACACTGGCAACCACACAGGCTTAGCTGAGCAAGGTCTTGGTCCAGTAGCAAGGGAGTCCAAGACGACTGGAGACCAGGCACTGCTGTATAAGCCTAATTACCTACGGCGAAGTGTTGGCCGCCAGCTCGGCGCTGAGTAGTACCATTGATGATAGATGGCCCGAGGCTTGGTTGGGGGGCAGGCATTGAGAAGGTAAGCTGCCCGCTGGGGTTCCCAGGGATCTTTTGGGAAGTTTCTTCCAAGGTAAAAAAATTTCCCCAAAGGTTTCCAAGTTGTTTTAAAAGTTTAAGCGTTTAAAAGTATTTCCAGATTTTTTTTTTAAAGTTATACAGGTTGATTGAAGGTTTAATAAACAGATTAAGAGTTGATTAAAAGTTATAGAAAAATAGTTCTCCAAGTTGATAACAAATTTAAAAATTGAGTCCCTTCGGTCAGTTCGACGCCAGCCCCGGAGTCCCTTCGACTGGTTCAGTGCCGGGCCCTGGAATTCCTTTGGCCGGTTGAGTGCCGGCCCTGGGCAGAATGTTTCACAGTACTGCCGGAACACTCCACCCCAGCATCTTCCTTGTGGCCGGCGGGCCAGCAGGCCCAGAAGAGCCGGCGGACCTCAAAGAGTCGGCAGGCCCAGAAGAGCAGGTGGGCCTCGGAAGAGTCATCGGGCTCCGGCGGACCTCTGAAGAGTCGGCAGGCCCCAGCGGGCCCCGAAGGGGGTCCCTTCGGCCGGGATAGAAGCGGACCCGGTGCGGGGTCCCTTCGGCCGGGATAGAAGCAGGCCGGTGCAAGGTCCTTTCGGCGGGGTCCTCTAGCTGTGGCCTAACAAGAAGCAGAGGTGTCACACAAAAGCTAAATAGTCCCTCCTTATCCTTCAGAATCTTAACTTCTTGTTAACATACTTCTTTCTTCTGTTAGAAGGTTGCTAGTGTTGTTGTTCGGTCACTAGCCATTTAAACTGTTTCCTTCGCATTTTGCATTGACTCTATCCCTATATAAGCACAGTATGATTCATTAGCATGCATTGTAATCTCATTTCCACCCCATTTGCAGCTTGTGTTCAATCATTGGATGCACAATGCCATTTGTGCTGGCTCACATAATTGCTACCACAGAATAAAATAAGAGAAGTTTGATTCATGCCCAGTGATTAAGGTGAGAGTGAATTTGGATTCTTGTTTATCTTTTTATGGAATGATCATCTATGAAGGCATGAGAGATGAACTGAAGTCAGGATTTGAAGCTGTCAATATGTGGCCATTCTGATCTGTTTGTAGGGGATCTTGAAGCTGGATGAATTTACATCATATAGTGAGATTTGTGCACAGGACGGAGGATCAGATATTTATGGCTACCTGAGCAATTTCTAGACTTTACGGACTTTAAAGCAGCAGTGGACGATCCACCAAAGAGAAAATGCAGAATCCTCTTGTATGGTGGTTCAATCCTTTCTGACTTTGTACAAATTTCCTCTATAAAACTGAACTGCTCTATAAATACGGGGAGAAATCTAGGACGTGAAATTGGTCTTGGCCGGCAGCACAATACAGGTGATAGCCATGGCTTAGTGGGTAGCACTCCTGCCTCTGAGTCGAAAGGTTATGGGTTCAAGCCCATGAGACTTGAGCACAAAAATCCAGGCTGACACTCCAATGCAGTACAGAGGGAGCACTGCACTGTCGGAGGTGCCGTCTTTCGGACGAGATGTTAAACCGAGGCCCCGTCTGTTCTTTCAGGTGGACGGAAAAGATCTCATGGCACTATTTCAAAGAAGAGCAGGGGAGTTATCCCTGGAGTCCTGGTCAATATTTATCCCCCAATCAACATCACTGAATAGATTATGTGGTCGTTATCACGTTGCTGATTGTGGGAGCCGGCTGTGCGCAAATTGGCTGCCGCCTTTCCTGCATTCCTACGTTACAAGAGTGCCTACACTTCAAAAAGTACTTCATTGGCTGTAAAACACTTTGAGATGTCTGGTGGTCATGAAAGGCGCTATATAAATGCAAGTCTTTCTTTCTTTATAGTGAATCGGCGTCCAATTTTACAATTGCCCAATTTTCAATACAGGGCGGAGTATAAAGTGGGTTTCCAATTTGCTAGCGCCTGTTTTGCAAGATCCGATTCACCCCCTTACACTTTAGAATCTTTACTATTGCACTCCCCACCATTTATAGCGGGCTTGTTCATGCGAATGCAATTTGCCCTCTTTACGCGATGGTAGAACGTGGTAGCGCTATTATGGCACTCTACGATATAACAAGTCGAAGTGATCTTTTGCCCGGTTGTTTCCAGCACCATTCTAATCTGCAGCTTTATTTACTGCTTAGTACAAACCTCAAACTCACACCACTGAGAGGGAATAGAAGGGTTTAAGTGCACAAAAAGTAGTCGAACATTAATGAAGTATTCTTTACTTACTTATGTTTGTTTTTGGTATACATAGAAACATAGAAAATAGGTGCAGGAGTAGGCCATTCGGCCCTCCGAGCCTGTTCCGCCATTCAATAAGATCATGGCTGATCATTCCCTCAGTACCCATTTCCTGCTTTCTCTCCATACCCCTTATTACTACTAGGGGGATCAAGGGGTATGGCTAGAAAGCAGGAATCGAGTACTGAAGTTGCATATTCAGCCATGAACTCATTGAATGGCGGTGCAGGCTCGAAGGGCCGAATGGCCTACTCCTGCACCTATTTTCTATGTTTCTATGTTTCTATGATCCCCTTAGCCATAAGGGCCATATCTAACTCCCTCTTGAATATATCCAATGAATTGGCATCAACAACTCTTTGCGGCAGGGAATTCCAAAGGTTAACAACTCTCTGAGTGAAGAAGTTTCTCCTCATACCAGTTCTAAATGGCCTACCCCTTATCCTAAGACTATGTGCCCTGGTTCTGGACTTCCCCAACATCGGGAACATTCTTCCCGCATCTAACCTGTTCAGTCCTGTCAGAATCTTATACATTTCTATGAGATCCCCTCTCATCTTTCAAATCTCCAGTGAGTAAAAGCCCAGTTCATCCAGCCTCTCCTCATATGACAGTCCAGCCATCCCTGGAATCAGTCTGGTGAACCTTCGCTGCACTCCCTCAATAGCAAGAATGTCCTTCCTCAGATTAGGAGACCAAAACTGAACACAATATTCCAGGTGAGACCGCACTAAGGCCCTGTACAACTGCAGTAAGACCTTCCTGATCCTGTACTCAAATCCCCTAGCTAAAAAGGCCAACATACCATTTGCCTTCTTCGCCACCTGCTGGACCTGCATGCCCAATTTCAGTGACTGATGAACCATGACACCCAGGTCTCGTTGCACCTTCCCTTTTCCTAATCTGCCGCCATTCAGATAATATTCTGCCTTTGTGTTTTTCCCCCCAAAATGGATAACCTCACATTTATCCACATTATACTGCATCTGCCATGCATTTTTCCACTCACCTAACCTGTCCAAGTCACCCTGCAGCCTCTTAGTGTCCTCCTCACAGCTCACACCACCACCCAGTTTAGTGTTATCCGCAAACTTGGAGATATTACACTTAATTCCTTCATCTAAATCGTTAATGTATATTGTAAAGAGCTGGGGTCCCAGCACTGAGCCCTGCGGCATTCCACTAGTCACTGTCTGCCATGCTGAAAAGGACCCGTTTATCCTGACTCTCTGCTTCCTGTCTGCCAACCAGTTCTCTATCCACGTCAGTACATTACCCCCAATACCATGGGCTTTGATTTTGCACACCAATCTCTTGTTCGGGACCTTGTCAAAAGCCCTTTGAAAGTCCAAATACACCACATCCACTGGTTCTCCCTTGTCCACTCTGCTAGTTACACCCTCAAAAAATTCCAGAAGATTTGCCAAGCATGATTTCCCTTTCCTAAATTCATGCTGACTTGGTCCGATCCTGTCACTGCTTTCCAAATGCGCTGCTATTTCATCCTTAATGATTGATTCCAACATTTTCCCCACTACTGATGTCAGGCTAACCAATCTATAATTACCTGTTTTCTCTCTTCCTCCCTTTTTAAAAAGTGGTGTTACATTAGCTTCCCTCCAGTCCATAGGAACTGATCCAGAGTCGATAGACTGTTGGAAAATGATCACCAATGCATCCACTATTTCTAGGGCTACTTCCTTAAGTACTCTGGGATGCAGACTATCAGGCTCCGGTGATTTATTGGCCTTTAATTCCATCAATTTCCCTCACAGAATTTCCCGCCGAATAAGGATATCCTTCAGTTCCTCCTTCTCACTAGACCCACTGTCCCCTAGTACATTCGGAAGGTTATTTTTGTCTTTCTTCGTGAAGACAGAACCGGAGTATTTGTTCAATTGGTCTGCCATTTCTTTGTTCCCCATTATAAATTCACCTGAATCCGACTGCAAGGGACCTACGTTTGTCTTCACTAATCTTTTTCTCTTCACATAGTTATAGAAGCTTTTGCAGTCAGTTTTTATGTTCCCTGCAAGCTTCCTCTCGTACTCTATTTTCCCCCTCTTAATTAAGTCATTAGTTCTCCTCTGTTGAATTCTAAATTTCTCCCAGTCCTCAGATTTGTTGCTTTTTCTAGCCAATTTATATGCCTCTTCCTTGGTTTTAACACTGTCCTTAATTTCCCTTGTTAGCCATGGTTGAGCCATGTACAGTGTACCTTAATAAGGTTCAAGCTAGTGAGTAAGTAGAGCTGTTTCTGCCTAAATTAAATGGAGCACAATGAAGCAAATAAGATTGGATGATGAACGAAATAGAGTGTAAGATGAAGCAGAAAAAGCTGAAGTATGACCAATGTCAGGTTGAGAATACAAGTGAGAACCAGGCTGAATATAAAATGTTCAGAGGGGAAGTGAAAAAGGAAATAAGAGGGACAAGTATGAGAACAAATTTTCAGCAAACAGAAAAGGGAATTCAAAAGTCTTCTATAGGCATATAAATAGTAAACAGGTAGGAAGAGGAGCAGTAGGGCCGATTATGGAGCAAAATGGAGACCTACGCATGGAGTCAGAGGGCATAATTGGGAAGCATTTAAAAGCCAACAAAGAATGACTAAAAAATGATTAAGAAAGGGAAGATAGACTATGAAAGTAAACGAACACAAAATATAAAAATAGATAGCAAGAGTTTCTACAGGTATATAAAAAGGAAAAGAGTGGCTATAAATGTTGGTCCCTTAGAGGATGAGACCGGGGAATTGATAATGGGGAACATGGAGATGGCAGAAACTCTGAACAAATATTTTGTAACAGTCTTTACGGTAGAGGACATTAATAATATTCCAATAGTGGATAGTCAAGGGGCTAAAGGTGGGGAGGAACTTAACACAATCACAATCACTAAGGAGGTGGTACTCAGTAAGATAATGGGACTAAAGGCAGATAAATCCCTTGGACCTGATGGCTTGCTTCCTAAGGTCTTAAGAGAAGTAACGGCAAGGATAATGGATGCATTGGTTGTAATTTGCCAAAATTCCCTGGATTCTGGGGAGGTCCCAGCAGATTTGAAAACTGCAAATTGTAAGATTTCTAAATCTCTGGCATTAAATTTGACAGTGAGACAATTATTCTAAAATAATTGGAACAGTTTATTAAAAAAACACACATGCACATCCACCTTAGTTACAATGAGGTTATAATAAAGAGTGATATACGTTACTTCCCTTTGGCTGTCTGGTTCAGGAGAGAGAGACAAGTCTTTGGCTGAGTTCTTTTAAACCTCTCAAAAGCCATTGTCCCTCTGAAAGCCTCATGATGAGACCTTGGTTCCAGGGCAGTTCCTTTTTGGCTCTCCTCACACATATGGCTGTCTGGCCTGGCTCAGCCATCTCTTGATTAATTTAAATGGCTTTCCAATACACAAAATCCATGCGGCAGCTCTGTGGGCTTCCATTTTGTTTCTTTCAAAACTCAGCCCATGATGACAAATTGTGGGCTTTCATTTTGTTTCAACACAAACAGACCTTTCCGTATAACCTACACTTTTAACATTTATACATACACAGAATCAATTTTAATCATTAATAAACACTTTTATTCTTACAAAATGTAACGCCCCTATTTAAAAAAGGAGGCAGACAAAAAGCAGGAAACTATAGACCAGTTAGCCGAACATCTGTGGTTGGGAAGATGTTGGAGTCCATTATTAAAGAAGCAGTAGCAGGAGATTTGGAAAAGCAAAATTCGTTCAGGCAGAGTCAGCATGGATTTATGAAAGGGAATTCAAGTTTGACAAATTTGCTAGAATTCTTTGAGGATGTAACGAACAGGGTGGAGAAAGGGGAACCAGTAGATGTGGTGTGTTTGGACTTCCAGAAGGCATTTGACAAGGCACCACATAAAAGGTTACTGCAAAAAATAAAAGTTCACGGGGTTGGGGGTAATATATTAGCATGGATAGAGGATTGGCTAATGAACAGAAAATAGAGAGTGAGGATAAATGGTTCATTCTCGGGTTGGCAATCAATAACCAGTGGGGTGCCACAGGGACCCCAACTATTTACAATCTATATTAATGACTTGGAGGAAGGGATTGAGTATAACGTAGCCAAGTTTGCCGATGATACAAAGATTGAAGGAAAAGCAATGTTTGAGGAAAATACAAAAAATCTGCAAAAGGACATAGACAGGCTAAGTGAGCGGGCAAAATTTTGGCAGATGGAATATAATGTTGGAGTATAGGAGCAGGAAAGTCTTGTTGCAGTTGTACACAGCCAGGCCCCACCTGGAATATTGTGTTCAGTTTTGGTCTCCTAATCTGAGGAAGGATGTTCTGGCTATTGAGGGAGTGCAGCGAAGGTTCACCAGACTGATTCCAGGGATGGCTGGACATATGAGGAGAGACTGGATCAACTGGGCCTTTATTCACTGGAGTTTAGAAGGATGAGAGGGGATCTCATAGAAACATATAAGATTCTGACTGGACTAGACAGGCTAGATGCGGGAAGAATGTTCCCGATGTTGCGGAAGTCCAGAACCAGGGGACACAGTCTTAGGATAAGGGGCAGGCCATTTAGGACTGAGATGAGGAGAAACTTCTTCACTCAGAGAGTTGTTAACCTTTGGAATTCCCTACCGCAGATAGTTGTTGATGCCAGTTCATTGGATATATTCAAGAGGGAGTTAGATATGGCCCTTACGGTTAAGGGGATCAAGTGGTATGGAGAGAAAGTGGGAAAGGGGTACTGAAGGAATGATCAGCCATGATCTTATTGAATGGCGGTGCAGGCTCGAAGGGCTGAATGGCCTACTCCTGCACCTATTTTCTATGTTTCTATGTTTCTATGGAAAGTGTGAGGTCATGCACTTTGGCAGGAAAAATCAAAGAGTAAGTTATTATTTAAATGGAGAAAGATTGCAAAGTGCTGCAGTACAGTGGGTCCTGGGGGTACTTGTGCATGAAACACAAAAGGATAGTATGCAGGTACAGCAAGTGATCAGGAAGACCAATGGAATCTTGGCCTTTATTGCAAAGGGAATGGAGTATAAAAGCAGGGAAGTCTTGCTACAGTTGCACAGGGTATTGGTGAGGCCACACCTGGAATACCGCATGCAGTTTTGTTTCCATATTTACGAAAGGATGTACTTGCTTTGGAGGCAGTTCAGAGAAGGTTCACTAGGTTGATTTCAGAGATGAGGGGGTTGACTTATGAGGAAAGGTTGAGTAGGTTGGCCCTCTACTCATTGGAGTTCAGAAGAATGAGAGGTGATCTTATCGAAACATGTAAGAGATTATGAGGGGGCTTGACAAGGTGAATAGAGAGAGGATGGTTCCACTGATGGGGAGAGTAGAATTGGAGGGCATAATCTTAGAATAAGGGGCTGCCCATTTAAAACTGAGATGAGGAGAAATTTCTTCTCTGATGGTTGTGGATCTGTGGAATTCGCTGCCTCAGAGAGCTGTGGAAGCTGGGACATTGAATAAATTTAAGACAGAAATAGACAGTTTCTTAAACGATAAGGGAATAAGAGGTTATGGAGAGCGGGCAGGGAAGTGGACTGAGTCTTTGATCCGATCAGCCATGATCGTATTAAATGGCAGAGCAGGCTCGAGGGGCCGTATGGTCTACTGCTGCTCCTATTTCTTATTTTCTTATGTTCTTATGAATGATTGAGGAACTAAATGAGTTCTTTGCGTCTGTCTTTACCAAGGAAGAAGATACTGCCAATGTCATAGCGAAAGAGGAGATAGTTGAGATACTGCATGGGCTAAAAATTGATAAAGAGGGAGGTACTAGAAAGGCTGGCTGTACTTAAAGTAGATACGTCACCAGGACTGGAGGGATGCATCTTAGGATGCTGAGGGAAGTAAAGGTAGAAAGTGCGAAGCTCTGGGCATAATCTTACAATCGTTCTTATTTACGGGGTGGGGGAGAATTGCAAATGTTAGACTCTTGTTCATAAAAGGGTGTATGGATAAACTCAGCAACTACAGGCCAGTCAGTTCAACCTCAATAGTGGGGAAGCTTTTAGAAATGGTAGTCCAGGACATACTTAAAAGTCACTTGGACAAGTGTGGATTACTTAAGGAAAGCCAGCATGAATTTGTTAAAGGCAAATTGTGTTTAAGTAAATTGAGTGAGTTTTTGGATGAGATCATAGAGAAGGTTATCAGTGGATGTGGTGTATTTGGGTTTCCAGAAGGCCCTCGATAAGGTGCCACATAAAAGGTTACTGCACAAGATAAAAGTTCACGGGGTTGGGGGTAATATATTAGCAAGGATAGCAGATTGGTTAACTAACAGAAAAAAGAGAGTCGGGTTAAATGGGTCATTTACCGGTTGGAAAACAGTGACTCGTGGGGTGCCGCAGGGATTGGTGCTGGGTCCTCAGCTATTTACAATCTATATTCATGACTTGGATGAATGAACTGAGTGTAATGTAGCCAAGTTTGCTGATGACACAAAGGTGGGTGGGAAAGCAAATTGTGAAGAGGACACAACAAATCTGCAAAGGGATATAGACAGGCTAAGTGAGTGGGCAAAAATTTGGCAAATGGAATATAATGTGGGGAAATGTGAGGTTATCCATTTTGGCAGAAAAAATAGAAAAGCAAATTATAAATTAAATGGAGAAAAATTACAAAATGCCGCAGTACAGAGGGACCTGGGGGGTCCTTGTGCATGAAGCACAAAAAGTGAGTATGCAGGTACAGCAATAATCAGGAAGGCAATATGGAATGTTGGCCTTTATTGCAAGGGGGGATAGAGTATAAAAGCAAAGAAGTCCTGCTACAACTGTACAGGGTATTGGTAAAGCCACACCTAGAGTACTTCGTACAGTTTTGGTCTCTGTATTTAAGAAGGATATTATTAGGCAGTCCCTCGTATCGAGGATGATCCACTTCCATACCAAAAAGGGATGAGTTTACAGGTGTTTCACTGACATTCTAGGTCCTGAACTACATATTGAAGGGTGGAAGATGCCTGTGCATGGATTCTTTTAACGTCGGCTGGCCGTTGCTCACCAGCCACCACATGGGCTTGACAGAGTTAGGTCGTGATCCAGTGGCAAGGATTATCCAAGATGACTGGATAATCATCTGCTGCATGGACCTATTGTGCACACATGCTCCTACAATCCATAGATTATAGTATGGGCTTATCAGTGCTGCCCCTCGGCTGTCTCCTCTTCTGGGCCCTAAATCCTCGCCTTTCCTGGGCCCTGATCATGACCATTGTACTCTCAGCAGCTCAACACAATCTGAAACAGCAAATTCCTCATCCACTTTATCAAGTATCCAGAAGTACAGCACTGCTAAGCTGCAACAATACCTCTGAAAGGATATGATAGGATCTTGTGATGGAATTAGAAAACCCTGCATTTTTAAGTATTTATCGTAGAGCTAATTTGAGATGCAAATTTCATGCTTGATTACTTCATGCTGCATTGTGATCTGTAAGCTCAAGATAATAAACTTGGCCAATAATGTTGTAGTGAAGCCGTGAATTCCATGGATGAAGTTGTAATCCACTTGCCATTGTCTATTTTGATTCGTGAAGCCCAAGATCCCATAAGCTTTTTTTACCTGTTTTCTCAACTTGCCCTGCCACCATCAACAATTTGTGAACATATACCTCTTGGTCTCTCTGTTCATGCACCTCCTTTAAGGAAGGATATACTTGCATTGGAGGCTGTTCAGAGAAGGTTCACTAGGTTGATTCTGCAGATGAGGGGAATGACTTATGAAGATAGGTTGAGTAGGTTGGACCTATACACATTAGAGTTCAGAAGAATGAGAGGTGATCTTATCGAAACATATAAGATAATGAGGGGGCTCGACAAGGTGAATGCAGAGAGGATATTTCCACTTATAGGGGAAACTAAAACTGGGGGACATAGTCTCAGAATAAGGGGCTGCCCATTTAAATCTGAGATGAGCAGAAATCTCTTCTCTCAGAGGGTTATAACTCTATGGAATTCTCTGCCTCAGAGAGCTGTGGAGGCTGGGTCATTAAATATATTTAAGATGGAGATAGACAGATATTTGAGCAATAAGGGAATAAAAGGTTATGGGGAGCGCGCAGGGAAGTGGAGCTGAGTCCATGATCAGATCAGCCATGATCTTATTAAATGGGGGAGCAGGCTCGAGGGGCCAGGTGGCCTACTCCTGCTCCTATTTCTTATGTTCTTATGAAAGGTTGATGAGGGCCATTCAGTACATGGACTTCCAAAAGGCGTTCGATAAAATGCCATATAATAGGCTTGCCAGCAAAGTTGAAGCCCATGGAATAAAAGGGACAGTGGCAGCATGGATATGAAATTAGCTAAGTGACAGGAAACAGAGAGTAGTGGTGAACGGTTGTTTTTCAGACAGGAGGAAGGTATACAGTGATGTTCCCCAGAGGGCGGTACTCGGACTATTGCTTTTCTTGATCTATATTAATGACTTGCACTTGGGTATATAGGGCACAATTTCAAAATTTGTAGATGACACAAAACTTTGAAGTAAAGTGAACAGTAAGGATGATAGTGATAGACTTCAAGAGGACATTGACAGGCTGGTGGAATGGACGGACACGTGCAGATGAAATTTAACGCAGAAATGTGTGAAGTGATACATTTTGGTAGGAAGAAAAAGGAAAGGCAATATAAACCAAAGGGTACAATTGTTAAGAGGATGCAGGAACAGAGAGACCTGGAGGTATATCTGCAAAAATAGTTGAAGGTGGCAGGGCAGCTTGAAAAAGCAATTAAAAAAGCATATGGGATCCTGGGCTTTATAAATAGAAGCATCGAGTACAAAAGCAAGCAAGTTATGATGAACCTTTATAAAACACTGGTTCAGCCTCAACTGGAGTATTGTTTCCAATTCTGGGCACCACACTTTAGGAAGGATGTGAAGGCTTTAGAGAGGGTGCAGAAAAGATTTACAAGAATGGTTCCAGGGATGAGGGACTTCAGTTACATGGCTAGAATTGAGAAGCTGGGGTTGTTCTCTTTAGAGCAGAGAAGGATGAGAGGAGATTTATTAGAGATATTCGAAATCATGAGGGGTTTAGACAGAGTAGATAGAGGGATACTGTTTGTTATATATGTAATAACTCAATAGATTGAATACTGTAAACTAACACAGATACAAACCTGGCTCTGCTTTATTAGGACCCAAAGTGATTACATTACATGATGGCTTGCCTTTTATACCTGGGCCGCACACACGTGCGCACAGCCTAATGACCTCTGACAGTGGCGCCACCTGGTGGCCAGTAACCAAGCATACATACATGACAATATCCCTTTTTAAGATATTAGTAACAGTCTTTTCACAAATTGAGACGGTCCGGGGCTTTCCATTCCCGAGTTGAACATCTCAGTTCAACTCCAGCCTTGGGCGAGTGTTCTGAATCTGTTATGACTGGGTAGCTGATCTGATGGGAGTGGCAATGACCATGTCAGGGATTGAAAGTCCAGATTCATTGATGACAGCCGAGTTCTCTGATGACTGAAGGTAGGTTGGTTGGTCACTGATTGTGTCTTCCTCAGACTGTTCCGGTTCATCCGTGTGCCGCAGCTTTATCTGATCAACATGTTTCCTGCATGTTTGTCCATTCTTGAGCATGACGATAAATACTCTGTTACCCTCCTTAGCTGTAACAGTACTGGCGATCCACTTGGGACCTTGACCATAATTTAGTACATACAGAGAATCGTTAACAGAATTGTCGCATGGCACAGCAGCGCGATCATGATACCACTGCTGACTTTGACGTCTGTATTCAACATGATCGTTCAAGTAATGGTGGACAAGAGAGAGCTTGGTCTTGAGACCTCTCTTCATCAATAGTTCAGCAGGGGGGACCCTGGTAAGTGTGTGGGGTCTTGTCCTGTAACTAAGCAATATGCATGACAAATGAGTCTGCAGTGAACCTTGAGTTACACGTTTCATACTCTTGGTTTGGACAGCATGCTCTGCTTGACCATTAGATGTGGGGTTTGAATGGTGCTGACCTCATATGTTTGATACCATTGAGTTTCATGAACTCTTGAAACTCCAGACTAGTGAAGTAAGGTCCGTTGTCGCTTACAACGATGTCGGGCAGACCATGAGTGGCAAACATGACACGAAGGCTCTCAATGGTAGCTGTGGATGTACTGGATGACATGATTATACACTCTATCCATTTGGAATATGCATCCACCACAACTAAAAACATCTTTCCCAGGAAGGGACCTGCAAAGTCAATGTGGATCCTGGACCATGGTTTAGATGGCCACGGCCACAGACACAGCGGCGATTCCACTGGTGCTTTACTTAGCTACATGCAAGTGTTGCACTGATGCACACATGATTCCGAGACGCGGGAGTGCGTGGTGTTGGAGCGGCCTATAAAGACCCAGCAGCAGCGAGAGGCGGCGTCAGTCGGAGAGGCAGGAGTGCGTGGTGTCGGAGCGGCCTATAAAGGCCCAGCGGCAGCGAGAGGCGGCGGCAGTCGGAGAGGCAGGAGTGCGTGGTGTCGGAGCGGCCTATAAAGGCGTGCTTGTGCGGCTGCAGTGGGGAGAGAAGGCAAAAAAGCAGTAAAAAGAAATTGAAAGATGACGTCACAGCCAAGGGGGTAAGTGAATGTCTGGTGATTGGTAAATAGCTTTTCTTTTTTCTTTTCTATATCAGTAAGTAACCTTTAGCCTTGTTGTTGCCACATTAAGTGTATCTAAGGGTTAAGTCAATGGCAGGACAGCTCGGACACGTGTTATGCTCCGCCTGTACTTTGTGGGAAGTCAGGGATGCTTCCGGTGTCCCTGGTGACTACATGTGCGGGAAATGCATCTGCCTGCAGCTCCTGATGGAAACTGTAGCTGCGGGTGGATTTACTCTGGAGCATCCACGATGCTGAAAACGACGTGTATAGCACGTTTACTGAGTTGGTCTTACCGCAGGAGAAGGGTACACAGTCAGATAGGGAATGGAAGACCAACAGGAAGAGCAGTGCAAGGAAGGTAGTGCAGGTGTCCCCTGTGGTCATCCCCCTGCAAAACAGACACACCGCTTTGGATACTGTTGAGGGGATGACTCATCAGGGGAGAGCAGCAGCAGCAAAGTCCATGGCACCGTGGGTGGCTCTGCTGCACAGGAGGGCAGGAAAAAGAGTGGGAGAGCGATAGTGATAGGGGATTCAATTGTAAGGGGAATAAATAGGCGTTTCTGTGGCTGCAACCGAGAGTCCAGGATGGTATGTTGCCTCCCTGGTGCAAGGATCAAGGATGTCTCGGAGCGGGTTCAGGACATTCTGAAAAGGGAGCGTAAACAGCCAGTTGTCGTGGTACATATAGGTACCAATGCTATAGGTAAAAAAACGGATGATGTCCTACGAGACAAATTTAGGGAGCTAGGAGTTAAATTAAAAAGCAGGACCTCAAAGGTAGTAATCTCAGGATTGCTACCAGTGCCACATGCTAGTCAGAGTAGGAATCGCAGGATAGCTCAGATGAATTTGTGGCTTGAGCAGTGGTGCAGAAGGGAGGGATTCAAATTCCTAGGACATTGGAACGGTTCTGGGGGAGGTGGGACCAGTACAAACCAGACGGTCTGCACCGAGGCAGGACCGGAACCAATGCCCTCGGGGGAATGTTTGCTAGTGCTGTTCGGGAGGAGTTAAACTAATATGACAGTATGATAGGAACCTATGCAGGGAGACAGAGGGAAATAAAATGGAGACAGAAGCAAAAGCTAGAAAGGAGAATAGTAAAAATGGAGGGCAGAGAAATCCAAGGCAAAAAACAAAAAGGGCCACTTTACAGCAAAATTTGAAAGCGTCAAAGCGTGTTAAAAAGACAAACCTAAAGGCTCTGTGCCTCACTGCGAGGAGTATTTGGAATAAGGTGGATGAATTAACTGCGCAGATAGCAGTTAACGGATACGATGTGATTGGCATCACGGAGACATGGCTCCAGGGTGACCAGGGCTGTGAACTCAACATTCAAGGGTATTCAGCATTTAGGAAGGACAGACAGAAAGGAAAAGGAGGTGGGGTGGTGTGGCTGGTTAAAGAGGAAATTAATGCAATTGTAAGGAAGGACATTAACTTGGATGAGGTGGAATCGGTATGGGTGGAGCTACGGAATAACAAAAGGGCAGAAAACGCTAGTGGGAGTTGTGTACAGGCCACCAAATAGTAGTTGTGAGGTTGGGGACAGCATCAAACAAGAAATAAGGGATGTGTGCAATAAAGGTACAGCAGTAATCATGGGCGACTTTAATCCACATATTGATTGGGCTAACCAAACTGGTAGCAATGTGGTAGAGGAGGATTTCCTGGAGTGTATTAGGGATGGTTTTCTTGACCAATATGTCGAGGAACCAACCAGAGAGCTGCCCATCCTAGACTGGGTGATGTGTAATGAGAAGGGACTAATTAGAAATCTTATTGTGTGAGGCCCCTTGGGGAAGAGTGACAATAATATGGTAGAATTCCTTATTAAGATGGAGAGTGACAAAGTTAATTCAGAAACTAGAGTCCTGAACGTCAGGAAAGGTAACTTTGATGGTCTGAGGCGCAAATTGGCTAGACTAGACTGGCAAATGATACTTGAAGGGTTGATGGTGGATAGGCATTTGGAAACCTTTTAAAGATCACATGGACGAACTTCAGCAATTGTACATCCCTGTCTGGAGTAAAAATAAAACGGGGAAGGTGGCTCAACCGTAGCTAACAAAGGAAATTAAGGATAGTATTAATTCCAAAGACGAGGCATACAAATTAGCTCGAAAAAGCAGCAAACCGGAGGACTGGGAGCATTTTAGAATTCAGCAGAGGGACAAAGGGTTTAATTAGGAGGGGGAAAATAGAGTATGAGAGGAAGCCTGCCGGTAACATAAAAACTGACTGCAAAAGCTTCTATAGATATGTGAAGAGAAAAAGATTAGTGAAGACAAACGTAGATCCCTTGCAGTCTGATTCGGGTGAATTTATAATGGGGAATAAAGAAATGGCAGACCAATTGAACACTTACTTTGGTTCTGTCTTCACAAAGGAAGACACAAATAATCTTCCGGATGTACTAGGAGACAGAGGGTCTAGTGAGAAGGAGGAACTGAAGGATATCCTTATTAGGCCGGAAATTGTGTTAGGGAAATTGACGGGATTGAAGGCTGATAAATCCCCAGGGCCTGATAGTCTACATCCCAGAGTACTTAAGGAAGTGGCCCTAGAAATAGTGGATGCATTGGTGATAATTTTCCAACAGTCTATCGACTGTGGATCAGTTCCTATGGACTGGAGGGTTGCTAATGTAACACCACTTTTTAAAAAAGGAGGGAAAGAGAAAACGGTAATTATAAACCGGTTAACCTGACATAGGTGGTGGGGAAAATGTTGGAATCAATCATTAAGGATGAAATAGCAGCGCATTTGGAGAGCAGTGATGGGATTGGTCCAAGTCAGCATGGATTTATGAAAGGGAAATCATGCTTGACAAATCTTCTGGAATTATTTGAGGATGTAACTAGTAGAGTGGACAAGGGAGAACCAGTGGATGTGGTGTATTTGGACTTTCAAAAGGCTTTTGACAAGGTCCCACACAAGAGATTGGTGTGCAAAATCAAAGCACATGGTATTGGGGGTAATATACTGATGTGGATAGCAAACTGGTTGGCAGACAGGAAGCAGAGAGTCGGGATTAACGGGTCCTTTTCAGAATGGCAGGTAGTTACAAGTGGAGTGCGGCAGGGCTCAGTGCTGGGACTCCAGCTCTTTACAATATATATTAATGATTTAGATGATGGAATTGAGTGTAATATCTCCAAGTTTGCAGATGACACTAAACTGGGTGGCGGTGTGAGCTGTGAGGAGGACGCTAAGAGGCTGCAAGGTGACTTGGACAGGTTAGGCAAGTGGGCAAATGCATGGCAGATGCAGTATAATGTGGATAAATGTGAGGTTATTCACTTTGGGGGCAAAAACACGAAGGCAGAATATTATCTGAATGGCGGCAGATTAGGAAAAGGGGAGGTGCAGCGAGACCTGGGTGTCATGGTTCATTAGTCATTGAAAGTTGCCATGCAGGCACAGCAGGCGGTGAAGAAGGCAAATGGTATGTTGGCCTTCATAGCAAGGGGATTTGAGTATAGGAGCAGGGAAGTCTTGCTGCAGTTGTACAGGGCCTTGGTGAGGCCCCACCTGGAATATTGTATTAGTTTTGGCCTCCTAATCTGAGGAAGGACGTTCTTGCTATTGAGGGAGTGCAGCGAAGGTTCACCAGACTGATTCCAGGGATGGCTGGACTGACATATGAGGAGAGACTGGATCAACTGGGCCTTTAAATACTGGAGTTTAGAAGGATGAAAGCGGATCTCATAGAAACATAAGATTCTGACTGGACTGAACAGGCTAGATGCGGGAAGAATGTTCCTGATGTTGGGGAAGTCCAGAACCAGGGGACACAGTCTTAGGATAAGGGGCAGGCCGTTTAGGACCTAGATGAGGAGAAACTTCTTCACTCAGAGAGTTGTTAATCTGTGGAATTCCCTGCCGCAGAGAGTTGTTGATGCCAGTTCATTGGATGTATTCAGGAGGGAGTTAGATATGGCCCTTACGACTAAAGGGATCAAGGGGTATGGAGAGAAAGCAGGAAAGGGGTACTGAAGGAATGATCAGCCGTGTTCTTATTGAATGGTGGTGCAGGCTCGAAGGGCCGAATGGCCTATTCCTGCACCTAATTTCTATGTTTCTATGTTTGTCCAGATGATGTAGAACCTCTTCCAGGTTGTTCAGATGTTCGGCGGTGTCACAACCTGTGGCCAGGATGTCATCTTGGAACACGACGGTTCTAGGGACGGACTTCAGTAGGCTCTCCGTGTTCCTCTGAAATATGGCTGCAGCCTAGCGAATTCCGAAAGGACACATGTTGTAGATAAACAGTGCTTTATGAGTGTTGATGCACGTAAGTTTCTTCGACGTCTGTGTCATGAAGGCCGACGTCAGATCCAGTTTAGTGAACGACTTCCACCCGGCTAGCATTGCAAACAGGTCATCAGCCTTCTGAAACGGGTATTGATCCTATTTCGAAACTCAGTTGAGCGTAACCTTGTAGTCTCCACAAATCCTGACAGCGCCATCACTCTTCAACGCAGGTACAATGGGGCTGGCCCATTTGTTAAATTCGACCGGCGATATGACCCTTTCATGGTGGAGTCTGTCCAATTCGATTTCAACCTTCTCCCTCAGCGTGTACAGAACTGCCCGAGCTTTATGATGGACGGGTCTTGTATCCAAGTCCACGTGGATCTGCACCTTGGCTCCCGTGAAATTGCCGATGCCTGGTTCAAACAGCGAGGGGAACTTGCTCAGCACTTGAGCAAATGGAGTATCATCCACCGACGACAATGCTTTGATATCATTCCAATTCCATTTGATTTTTGCTAGCCAATTCCTGCTGAACAACATTGGACCATTGTCTGGAACAATCCATAATGTTAAATCATGAACTGCACCATCATACGCCACCTTGACGACTGCACTGCCAATCACCGTTATGCATTCTTTAGTGTACGTACGCAACTTGGCATTGACTGGACTCAGCTTAGACCTCACAGCCTTAGTATCCCACAGCTTGTCGAATGTCCTCTGGCTCATTATTGATTGACTCGCACCCGTGTCCAATTCCATCGGTACTAGCACACCTTTAAATTTCACATTAATCAGTATCGGTTGGCTCTTTGTTAGTAACGAATACAGTCCATACACTTCCTCCTTTGGTATCTCAGATTGCATATCTGGATCCGCGCTATACTGGTCATCATCCTCCATGTGGTGTGTCGCAGCACACTTGCTCACTTGCGCTGGAGATGTTCCAGTCTCGAACAGCCTTTACAAATGTACTGTTTAAACCTACACTGATGAGGCCGATGATTGCCCCCACAACACCAACATGGTGAAATTGGATTCATTCCCATAAACGGATTTTGGGCAGCCACAGGTTTCGCATACGCAGCCGAGTAGGCCCTGCCATATGCAGCTCTGCCGAACGACGATACAATCTTGTTTACAGTACTTGCCGAGTTCCGATTTTTCAATGATATCTGCTTTAAGTTTCTGTCCGTCATCATGCATGATTGGGCAATCGTGATGGCCTTGCTCAAATCCAGCGTCTCCGCCACCAGTAGTTTACACAGGATCACCTCGTGGTTGATGACGATTACAAAGAAGTCCTGCTGCATGTTTCCCAACGCGTTTTAGAATTTACACGGCCCAGCTAGACGTCTTCGGTCGGCAACGAATTCCGACACATCCTGGCCCTCGGAACGAATGTGCTTGTAGAATCGATATCGTGAGATGATGATGCCTTCTTCTGGTTTGAGATGGTCACGTACCAGAGCACACAATTCCTCATAGTCCTTTTTGTTGGACTTGCAGGCGAGAGAAGATTCTTTGAGTCCATAAATTTTCGGACCTCAAACCGTGACGAAGACCGCCCTGCGCCTAACTGCGTCAGTGGGTCCCTCCATTTTGTTGGCCACGAAGTACTGGTCCAGTCGAGCTACAAAATCTGCCCAGTCCTCTCCCTCCATGAATGTCTCCAGAGTTCCAATTGTGCTCATTTTTGCATGCAAAGGTTCTTAAGTTACCTCATCACCAAATGTTGTGTGTAATAACTCGATAGACTGAATACTGCAAACTAACACAGGTGCAAACCTGGCTTTGCTTTATTAGGACCCAAAGTGATTACATTACATGATGGCTTGCATTTTATACTTGGGCCGCACACATGTGCGAAGAGCCCAATGACCTCCGGCAGTGGCGCCACCTGGTGGCTAGTAACCCTAAGCATATATACATGACACTGTTCCTTTTGGAAGGGTCAAAAACCAGAGGACACTGATTTGAGGTGATTGGCAGAAAAACCAAAGGTTACATGAGAGAAAACTGCTTTACGCAGTGCGTGGTTAGGATCTGGAATGCATTGCCTAAAAGAGTAGATTCAATTATGGCTTTCAAAAGGGAATTGAATAAGTACCTGAAGGAAAAAAAAATGCAGGGCTACGGGGAAAGGGCAGTGGGACTAGCTGAAGTGCTCTTGCAGAGAGCCATTCTTCTTCTTAGGCAGTCCCTCAGAGTCAGGAGAGCCGTTATGGGCTCGATGGGCTGAATGGCTTCCTTCTATGCTGTAACCATTCTATGATTCTATATTTCTATACCCGGCAACTTTAAAATTGATGATAATGCAAATGGATAACAGTTATCGCCTTTTGGTGGATATAAGGAACATAGGAACAGGAGTCGTGCCTGTTTTGCCATTCAATGAGATCATGGCTGATCTGTGACCTAACTCCATATATCTGTCTTTGCCCCAATGACTTAATGCCCGTTTAACAAATTGCCTGTTTTAAACGTGAAAGTTTCTAAATGGTGGGGTCTGTGTTAAAAACAAATTGTAAATGCAAAAGAATAGAAAAAACATTAAAGATAACATGTCAGGTAAAATTAATATGTTTATTAATGGTTAAAATCAAATTTATATATATATATATGTATATAAAATGCATATATAGTCACAGAGCTATTGGGAGTAAAATAGATTGCTTACACGTTCCATAATTAATCCACAGTCAAACATTCTTTTGCAAAAGTAGGTTTTTCTTCTTGTGAACCTGCTAGGAATCAAAATGACTCTTAGGAGATTTTCTTTTTTCTATTATGCTACATAACCCTAGAAATAACACATTTGGGAGTATGTCAATGCCAAGAGGCGAGAAGGAATGGGAAGAAAATCACAGTTTCCTGCTATGATACGTGGTGTTTTTTGTCCCTCCTGGTTGTCTTGTGATACATTCTTGTAAAGTTCTGAGTAATACGAGTGGCCCTTCCCATCCATGTTAGAATGCAATTGGTTCAAAATCCTAGGTGATGCCCTTACAGCTTTTGTCTCTGGGTATTGTGTTACATTTTTTCCATTTATTTATTACTTGTTGAGACTCCAGTTTTGAATAGATTTGAAGACATTTTTTTTCTCTTTCTTTTGGTTTGCTTTTGATATGTATCCAAGTAGGTGATTGCTGTTGCCTCTCTCAATCTGGAAACTATTGGATGCACAAAGAGACTTGGGATGACTTTCCTTTCCACCGAAAAAAGTGCACAGCCTCCAGTCACCCATGACAGCATGGCTAAGGTTCGGAACTTAGGGATAAGGGATTGGATGTGGAAAGTGTGGGAACCCTATCGATGAATATGTATTATGAATTCACAGTTTCATTATATCTTGTAGGATTTAATAGGTTTCTTGTGGAAAATTGTATTGGACATTTTGGTAACACATATCTGAAGGAATTTCTACAAGATTATCTCACAAAATATCTATACGTTGAAAGGCAAAGCAACTTTGTGCAATGCTGATTAAATTGTACCTCAGTAAGGTGTCAATGCCAAGAGGTGAGAACAGAAAGGAAGAACATTATATTTGTGGATCTGCAGAAGGTTTGGAAGAAAATCAAGCCTGTCGTGAGTGACATTTTGGAGGATCAGGTCACTGCAATTTTTATGTTTTCTTGTTAAAACTTCCTCTGCTGGGAGTAAGTAAATTAACATCCAAAATAGTCAAGTTTTTTAATTGTGTTTTATGTTGATGGCATCAGTCAATCCGTATCCTGGACTAGGGAGTTACAAAATTGATCAAGCTTCATGCTCTTGAGTACTCTTCAGGTTACATGGTGGGAGTGTGTTTATGTAGATACTTTATAAGCCCTATGTACGAACAGTCTACCTAACTCACTGTCCAAGCTCCCATATAGAATCATACAATCATAGAAATTTACAACACGGAAGGAGGCCATTTCGGCCCATCGTGTCTACGCCAGCCGACAAAGATCTATCCAGCCTAATCCCACTTGCCAGCTCTTGCACTTCAAGTGCACATCCAAGTACCTTTTAAATGTGGTGAGGGTGTCTGCTGCTACCACCCTTTCAGGCAGTGAGTTCCAAACCCCCACCACCCTCTGGGAGAAGAAATGTCCCCTCATATCTTATCTTGGATCTTTTGGATCCATTCCCACATTAAAACAGTGATTACACTCCAAAAGTACTTAATTATAAAGCGTTTTGAGACATCCGGTGGCCATAAAAAGTGCTACATAAATGTAAGTTTGTCTGTCTAAACCTTCTACAAATTACTTGAAATCTATGCCCCTGGTTGTTGACCCTGCTGCAAAGGGAAATAGATCCTTCCTATCCACTCTATATAGGCCCCTCATCATTTTATAAACCTCAATAAGGTCTCCCATCAGCCTCCTCTGTTCCAAAAAAAACAAAACCAGCTTATCCAATCTTTCCTCATAGCTAAAATTCTCCAGTCCAGGCAACATCCTCGTAAATCTCCTCTGTACCCGCTCTAGTGCAATCATATCTTTTCTGTAATGTGGTGACCAAAATTGCATGTAACACTCTAGCTGTGGCTTAACTAATGTTTTATACAGTTCAAGCATAACCTCTCCGCTCTTGTATTCTATGCTTCTGCTAAGAAAGACAAATATCCCATATGACTTCTTAACCACCTTATCTACCTGGCCTGCTACGTTCAGGGATCTGAGGACCTGCACTCCAAGGTCCCTTTGTTCCTCTACATTTCTCAGTGTCCTACCATTTAATGTGTATTTCCTTGTCTTGTTAGCCCTCCCAAAATGCATTACCTCACACTTCTCAGTGTTGAATTCCATTTGCCACTGTTCTGCCCACCTGACCAGTTGATTGATATCTTCCTGCAGTCTACAGCTTTCTTCTTCATTATCAACCACACTTCCAATTTTAGTATCATCTGCAAACTTCTTAATCAGACCCCCTACATTCAAGTCTAAATCATTGATATAGATCACAAAAAGCAAGGGACCTAGTACTAAGCCCTGCAGAACCCCACTAGAAACAGCCTTCCAGTCACAAAAACACCTATTAACCATTACCCTTTGCTTCCTGCCTCTGAGCCAATTTTGGACCCAACTTGCCCACTTTGCCCTGGATCCCTGGGCTTTTAATTTTGTGATCAGTCTGCCATGCTATCAAAAGCCTTGCTAAAATACATATACACTACATCAAACACACCACCCTCATAGACCCTCCTTGATACCTCCTCAAACAATTCAATTAAGTTAGTCGGACACGACCTTCCCTTAACAAATCCATGCTGATGGTCCTTGATTAATCCATGTCTTTCAAAATAAAGATTTATCCTGTCCCTCAGAATTTTTTCCAATAATTTTCCAATAATATGACAAATGGTCACTTGGATAAGCTACCAGAAAACTGCTGGTACTCATAGAACTATGATGGGTAAAGAGGATAAAATCCGAGGGAAATGTGGAGGAAAAGAAAAACATTTTGAAAAGATAGGTATGGGAAATCACTGTCACATGTGTGATCTCTGGAACAGGAAGTGATTTCCAGCATGAACCTCCAGCCTACAATTCCCAAAAATGTTGTTAGAATTCATGCATTTTCCAACACCAACAAGATATTTAAAAAAATACAACTGAGTACAGTGGGTTAGTGAACACACACATTACTTTCATTAAGATCTGGTTGGCCTTTTAGAAAAGTGAAGCTGACTGATAAATAAGTTTTCACTGGATATTGCATGCAATGTGTGTGTCCTTCTAGTTTTGGTTTATGGCTGCTGCTTTGTGATTAATGCACAGTACTGCTGGAACAATGAGGCCTTGCTATCACTGTCAAACATTGCAAGCAGATTGCCTAACCTCATGTGGGGATTCAGCTACAAGCTGGGTTTGAGTCATCATTTAATTGTTGAATTTTTCCTCTTCAAAATGTTTCCCAAATGATTCATTGCAAACTCTAATACGTGTATAGTATATGAAGTTCCTTTGATTAAAACATAACTACTTACAATATTTCATGACAATTAATGTTGGTCTGACATACCTTACTATTTTAGTTTATGTGCTAGCACTCCCCACTGTCTATCTTTTGATTTCTTCCCAATTTTTAGAATGCTAGTGCTTATTGATTACAATGGCCCGATTCTGCATTAAAAATAAGGGCGAGGTTGTCAGCGCTCACCATTATTATGGAGTAAATCGGACAGCAACTTCTGAAGTACACAGATCCAGAAGTTTCAGTCCGAGTTACCCTGCTCCTCCGTAGGCTGGGCTATCACAGTACCTCGCCGATAGACTTGGTATTAAAAGATATGCAACGGTGTGAAGTTGAGGTATTTACTCATTGGTTACCCACTAACTAGAAAAATTTAGGACTGTGCATTCAGGGGTAAGTCAATTTTTAATGGTGTGATAAGTGATAATTGCTAAACAACAGCTCTGCCCTGAAAATTTAATTTAACAAATGTGGAGTCTCATTCGTTCAAAAGTTAATTAGTGTTGGAGATTTACATTTTTTTCTGACTTTTTTGGTATCTCTCTTTTCTCTTTGTCTTAATCCCATCTGTCTTTCCCAATCTTAATTTTGCTTTCTGTACATGATTTAAATCTAATTTATACTTCCTGTTTTATACTTGCTGGTTTAGACTGTGTAGGCAAGATTTTAACTTGGAGACGGGTCTGGAGCGGGGAAGGTCGAGGGAAGATCGGAAGGGTCAGAGGGGTGTCTGATTGTGGAGGAGTTGGTGAGGCAGGATCCCTGGATTCAACAGATAAGTGGAAAGGCACTTATCTCCTGGATCCAGCAGTCCTCGCCTTCCTTTAGCAGGTTTCCAGACACCTGGGAAAACCAGCCATTTTGAGTTACATTTAAAATGGAGCTTCAAAATATGACATGCAGCCTCTTTATAATATTTAAAGTGCCAACCCGCATCCTGGGAGCGGGCTGGCCACATGACCTCCATCACACCTTGGATAAAACCCGAAGTGGTCGGCTTGGAGGTAGTTTGGGTTGGAATTCAGATTTTTAATACTTTAACCTCCCATCCAATACCTACCCATCTGTTTATTGGGGTTAAAAATTCACCCCTGTGTGTCTCAGTGAGGATTCATGAATCTAATTGGCTGAAGAACCACTTTGTTGTTTAACCTGCTCACAGAGGCCACAAGTGCCCTGTAGAGGGCGCTACACAGGAACAAACGCCCAATTCCATTCCTTCACCCGTGACCACAAAATCTGAATCAATTATTGCAATTTTTCTCAAAGGACGGTGGGTTGGGGACAGGGGGCCTCCGAGGCAGGTGTCAAATGAGAGAGACCGGATTTCCCGCAGGCCCTGCTGACTTTAACAGCAGGGACTGATTTGAATGTGAGGCCTTGCATTCAAATCAGGCCCTGATTGACAGAGTGGTTGGCTTTGGCGGGGGGTAGGCCTCAGAAGCGAGGGGTTGGGTCGAGGACGGGTTGCGGGGTTGGGGATCGGTGGGGGGTGGGGCAGGGGGATTGGGGATCGTGGATGGGGGGGCATTAGGGATCATGGAGAGATGGTCGGGGGTTGGCATGGTTTGGGATCGGTGGGGGGGGGGGGAGATCAGTGGGGCGGGGCCGGGGATTGGCAAGGTTGGCGATCGTGAGGGGGTTGGGTTGTCGCCGGGGTGGTCGGCCGGTGCATCAGCAGGGGTCAGGGATCAGGAGGAAGTTGGAGGATCGGCAAGGGGTCGGGGATCATGGGGGGGGTCAACCGGAGCATCGGCGGGAAGGGATGATGGGTGGGTGGTCAGTGATCGGGAATCAGTGGGGGAGAGGCGATCAGGGCCAGCGGCTGGCCTCAGCATCATCAGTGTGGTAGTGGGAAGGCCTCATGATGGAGGATCAAAGGCTTGGGGTGGCGATGGTGGTGAGGTCTCTGATCGCAAAGGGTGGGTTAGGTAGGGACCCTGGATCCAGGAGGTAGGTGTAAAGCCAGGTATCTCCAGGATGCAGCAGTTCCTGCCTCGGTTTAACTGCCAGGTTTCGCGAATTGTGTGAAACCTGTCCACATGCACTTGAATTCAAAATGGAGGTGAGAAAAGAGGCTTCTATAACAATATCTAAATTAAGGTACCACTCCCTGGGAGTTCCATCAAAACTGGAATTGGAGGCCAGATCAGATCGAGGATTTTATTGTTAACAATTTAACTGCCCACACGCTCCAAACCCACCCTTTATTTAGGGGAACATTTCGGCCAATTCATTTATTACCATTCATTGAAATGAAAACTGCAATCATGGGTTTGCACAACACCAACAACAACAACTTATATTTATATAGCGCCTTTAACGTAACAAAATGCCCCAAGGCGCTTCACAGGAGTGCTGTCAAAAGAAAACTGACACCGAGCCATATAAGGAGATGTTATGGCAGATGTCCAAAAGCCTGGTCAAAGAGGTAGGTTTTAACGAGCGTCTTAAAGGAGGAAATGAAGTGGAGAGGCAGGGAGATATAGGGAGTGAATTCCGGAGCTTAGGACCAAGGCAGCTGAAAGCACAACCGCCAGTGGTGGTGCATTTAAAATCGGGGATGTTCAAATGCCCAGAATAGGTGGAGCGCAGAGCTTTAGGTGATTATAGCGCTGGAGGAGATTACAGAGATACGGAGGAGTGAGGCCATGGAGGGATTTGAAAACAAGGATGAAAATTTTAAAATCGAGGTATTGCTTAACTGAGAGCCAATGTAGGTTAGCAAGCACAGGGTTGATGGGTAAGCGGGACTTAGAAACAGAGAAACATAGAAAATAGGTGCAGGAGTAGTCCATTAGGCCCTTCGAGCCTGCACCACCATTCAATATGATCATGGCTGATCATGCAACTTCAGTACCCCTTTCCTGCTTTCTCTTCATACCCTTTGCTCCCTTTAGCCATATGGGCCACATCTAACTCCCTTTTGAATATATCTAGAACTGGCCTCAACAACTGTCTGTGGTAGAGAATCCACAGGTTCACAATTCTCTGAGTGAATAAGTTTTTCCTCATCTCAGTCCTAAATGGCTTAGCCCTTATCCTTAGACTGTAACCCCTGGTTCTGGACTTGACCAACAACGGGAACATTCTTCCTGCATCAAACCTGTCCAATTCCGTCAGAATTTTACATATTTCGATGAGATCCCCTCACATTTTTCTAAATTCCAGTGAATATAAGCCTAGTCGATCCAGTCTTTCTTCATATGTCAGTCCTGCCATCCCGGGAATCAGTCTGGTGAACCTTCGCTACACTCCCTCAATAGCAAAAATGTCCTTCCTCAGATTAGGAGACCAAAACTGTACACAATATTCAAGGTGTGGCCTCACCAAGGCCCTGTACAACTGCAGTAAGACCTCCTTGCTCCTATACTCAAATCCTCTCGCTATGAAGGCCGTGAGTTCAGCAGTCGGGATTTCGTTGAGGAGGAGGCGGGAGGCCGAGGTCGGAGGCCTATAAAAAGGCATCGAGTTCAGCAGTCGGGAGTTCGTTGAGGAGGAGGCCTACTGGTGCAGCTGCAGAGAGAAGGAAAAAAAGAAGTAGAAAGAAATTGAAAGGTGACATCACAGCCAAGGGGGTAAGTGATTGGCTGGTGATTGGTAAGTAGTTTTTTGTTTTCTTTTCTATATCAGTAAGTAACCTTTAGCATTGTTGCAATTTAAGTGTATCTAAGGATTAAGTCATGGCAGGACAGCTCGGACATGTGTTATGCTCCTCCTGTACTATGTGGGAAGTCAGGGACACTGGAAGTGTCCCTGATGACTACGTGTGTGGGAAGTGTATCCACCTCCAGCTCCTGACGGACCGCATTGCGGCACTGGAGCTGCGGGTGGATTCACTCTGGAGCATGCACGATGCTGAGAATGACGTGAATAGCACGTTTAGCGAGTTGGCCTCACCACAGGTAAAGGGTACACAGCCAGATAGTAAATGGATGACCAACAGGAAGAGCAGTGTAAGGAAGGTAGTGTAGGGATTCCCTGCAGTCATCCCCCTGCAAAACAGATATACCGCTTTGGGTACTGTTGAGGGGGATGACTCATCAGGGGAAGGCAGCAGCAGCCAAGTTCATGGCACCATGGGTGGCTCTGCTGCACAGGAGGGCAGGAAAAAGAGTGGGAGAGCGAAAGTGATAGGGGATTCAATTGTAAGGGAAATAGATAGGCATTTCTGCGGCCGCAACCGAGACTCCAGGATGGTATGTTGTCTCCCTGGTGCAAGGGTCAAGGATGTCTCCGAGCGGGTGCAGGACGTTCTGAAAAGGGAGGGTGAACAGCCAGTTGTCGTGGTGCACATAGGTACCAATGATATCGGTAAAAACACAGGATGAGGTCCTACGAGACGAATTTAAGGAGCCAGGAGCTAAATTTAAAAGTAGGACCTCAAAATTAGTAATCTCAGGATTGCTACCAGTGCCACGTGCTAGTCAGAGTATGAAGCGCAGGATAGCCCAGATGAATACGTGGCTTAAGGAGTGGTGCAGAAGGGAGGGATTCAAATTCCTGGGACATTGGAACCGGTTCTGAGGGAGGTGGGACCAGTACAAACTGGACGGTCTGCACCTGGGCAGAACCGGAACCAATGTCCTAGGGAGAGTGTTTGCTAGTACTGTTGGGAAGAATGTTAAACTAACATGGCAGGGTGATGGGAACCTATGCAGGGAGACAAAGGGAAATAAAATGGAGGCAGAATCAAAAGATAGAAAGGAGAATAGTAAAAGTGCAGGGCAGAGAAACCCAAGGCAAAAAACAAAAAGGGCCACATTATAGCAAAATTCTAAAGGGGCAAAGTGTGTTAAAAATACAAGCCTGAAGGCTCTGTGCCTCAATGCGAGGAGTATTCGGAATAAGGTGGACGAATTAACTGTGCAGACAGCAGTTAATGGATATGATGTAATTGGCATCATGGAGACATGGCTCCAGGGTGACCAGGCTGGGAACTCAACATCCAGGGGTATTCAACATTTAGGAAGGATAGGCAGAGAGGAAAAGGAGGCGGTGTGTTGTGGCTGGTTAACTAGGAAATTAATGTTATAGTAAGGAGGGACATTAGCCTGGATGGTGTGGAATCAGTATGGGTGGAGCTGCGGAATACCAAAGGGCAGAAAATGCGAGTGGGAGTTGTGTACAGACCACCAAACAGTAGTAGTGAGAGATTGGGGGCATTATCAAACAAGAAATAAGGGATGTGTGCAATAAAGGTGCAGCAGTTATCATGGGCGACTTTAATCTACATATTGATTGGGCTAAGCAAACTGGTAGCAATGCGGTGGAGGAGGATTTCCTGGAGTGTATTAGGGATGGTTTTCTTGACCAATATGTGGAGGAACCAACTAGAGAGCTGGCTATCCCAGACTGGGTGATGTGTAATGAGAAAGGACTAATTAGCAATCTTGTTGTGCAAGGCCCCTTGGGGAAGAGTGACCATAATATGGTAGAATTCTTCACTAAGATGGAGAGTGACACAGTTAATTCGGAAACTAGGGTCCTGAACTTAAGGAAAGGTAACTTCGATGGTATGAGGTGTGAATTGGCTAGAATAGACTGGCAAAGGATACTTAAAGGGTTGACGGTGGATAAGCAATGGCAAACATTTAAAGATCACATGGATGAACTTCAGCAATTGTACATCCCTGTCTGGAGTAAAAATAAAACAGGGAAGGTGGCTCAACCATGGCTAACAAGGGAAATTAAGGATAGTGTTAAAACCAAGGAAGAGGCATATAAATTGGCTAAAAAAAGTAACAAACCTGAGGACTGGGAGAAATTTAGAATTCAACAGAGGAGGACTAAGGGTTTAATTAAGAGGGGGAAAATAGAGAATGAGAGGAAGCTTGCAGGAAACATAAAAACTGACTGCAAAAGCTTCTATAAATATGTGAAGAGAAAAAGATTAGTGAAGACAAATGTAGGTCTCTTGCAGTCGGATTCAGGTGAATTTATAATGGGGAACAAAGAAATGGCAGACCAACTGAACAAATACTTAGGTTCTGTCTTCATGAAGGAAGACACAAATAACCTTCCAAATGTACTAGGGAACATTGGGTCTAGTGAGAAGGAGGAACTGAAGGATATCCTTAATAGGCAGAAAATTGTGTTTGGGAAATTAATGGGATTGAAGGCCAATAAATCACCGGGGCCTGATAGTCTGCATCCCAGAGTACTTAAGGAAGTGGCCTTAGAAATAGTGGATGCATAGGTGATCATTTTCCAACAGTCTATCGACTCTGGATCAATTCCTATGGACTGGAGGGTAGCTAATGTAACACCACTTTTTTTAAAAAGGAGGGAGAGAGAAAATTATAGACCGGTTAACCTGACATCAGTGGTGGGGAAAATGTTGGAATCAATCATTAAGGATGAAATAGCAGTGCATTTGGAAAGCAGTGACAAGATCGGTCCAAGTCAGCATGGATTTATGAAAGGGAAATCATGCTTGACTAATCTTCTGGAATTTTTTGAGGATGTAATTAGCAGAGTGGACAAAGGAGAACCAGTGGATGTGGTGTATTTGGATTTTCAAAACGCTTTTGACAAGGTCCCCAACAAGAGATTGGTGTGCAAAATCAAAGCGCATGGTATTGGGGGTAATGTACTGACGTGGATGGCAAACAGGAAGAAGAGAGTCGGGATAAACGGGTCCTTTTCAGAATGGCAGGCAGTGACTAGTGGGGTACCGCAAGGTTCATTGCTGGGCCCCCATCTATTTACAATATACATTAAAGATTTGGATGAAGGAATTGAGTGTAATATCTCCAAGTTTGCAGATGACACTAAACTGGGTGTCGGTGTGAGCTGTGAGGGGGACTCTAAGAGGTTGCAGGATGACTTGGACAGGTTAGGTGAGTAGGCAAATGATGGCAGATGCAGTATAATGTGGTTAAATGTGAGGTTATCCATTTTGGTGGTAAAAACAGTGAGGCAGAATATTATCTGAATGGCAGCAGATTAGGAAAAGGGGAGGTGCAATGTGACCTGGGTGTCATGGTTCATCAGTCATTAAAGGTTGGCATGCAGGTACTTCAGGCGTTGAAGAAGGCAAATGGTATGTTGGCCTTCATAGCTAGGGGATTTGAGTATAGGAGCAGGGAGGTCTTATTGCAGTTGTACAGGGCCTTAGTGAGGCCTCACCTGGAATATTGTGTTCAGTTTTGGTCTCCTAATCTGAGGAAGGACATTCTTGCTATTGAGGGAGTGCAGCGAAGGTTCACCAGACTCATTCCAGGTATGGCTGGACTGTCATATGAAGAGAGACTGGATCAACTGGGCCTTTATTCACTGGAATTTAGAAGGATAAGAGGGGATCTCATAGAAACGTATAAGATTCTGACGGAACTGGACAGGTTAGATGTGCGGGAAGAATGTTCCCGATGTTGGGGAAGTCCAGAACCAGGGGACACAGTCTTAAGATAAGCGATAGGCCATTTAGGAGTGAGATGAGGAGAAACTTCTTCACTCAGAGAGTTATTAACCTGTGGAATTCCCTGCCGCAGAGAGTCGTTGATGCCAGTTCATGGATATATTCAAGAGGGAGTTAGATATGGCCCTTACGGCTAAGGGGATCAAGGGGTATGGATAGAAAGCAGGAAAGGGGTACTAAGGGAATGATCAGCCACGATCTTATTGAATGGCGGTGCAGGCTCGAAGGGCAAATGGCCTACTCCTGCACCTATTTTCTCTGATTCTATGTTTCTATGTAACATGCCATTTGCCTTCTTCACCTGCTATACCTGCATGCCAACTTTCAATGACTGATGTACCATGGCACCCAGGTCTCGTTGCACCTCCCCTTTTCCTAATCCATCACCATTCAGATAATATTCTGTCTCCCTGTTTTTGCCACCAAAGTGGATAACCTCACATTTATCCACATTATACTGCATCTGTCATGCATTTGCCCACTCACCTAACCTGTCCAAGGCACCCTGCAGCCTCTTAGCATCCTCCTCACAGCTCATACTGCCACCCAGCTTAGTGTCATCTGCAAACTTGGAGAAATTACATTCAATTCCTTCGTCCAAATCATTAATGTATATTGTAAATAGATGGGGGCCCAGCAATGAACCTTGCGGTACCCCACTAGTCACTGCCTGCCATTCTGAAAAGGACCCGTTTATTCCTACTCTTTGCTTCCTGTCTGCCAACCAGTTCTCTAACCACGTCAGTACATTGCCCCCAATACCATGTGCTTTAATTTTGCGCACTAATTTCTTGTGTGGGACCTTGTCAAAAACCTTTTGAAAGTCCAAATACACCACATCCACTAGTTCTCCCTGAACCACTCTACTCGCTACATCCTCAAAAAATTCTAGAAGATTTGTCAAGCATGATTTCCCTTTCATAAATCCATGCTGACTTGGACTGATCCTGTCACTGCTTTCCAAATGCACTGCTATTATGTCTTTAATCATTGATTCCAACATTTTCCTCACTACCGATGTCAGGCTAACCAGTCTATAAATCCCTGTTTACTCTCTCCCTCCTTTTTTAAAAAGTGGTGTTACATTAGCTACCCTCCAATCCAGAGGAACTGTTCCAGAGTCTATAGAATGTTAGAAAATGACCAGCAATGCATCCACTATTTCTAGGGCCACTTCCTTAAGTACTATGGGATGCAGACTATCAGGCCCTAGGGATTTATCGGCCTTCAATCTCATCAATTTCCCTATCACAATTTCCTGACGAATAAGGATTTCCTTCAGTTCCTCCTTCTTGCTAGAACCTTGTTAACCTAGTATTTCCAGAAGGTTATTTGTGTCTTCCTCAGTGAAGACAAAACCAAAGGATTTGTTCAATTGGTCTGCCATTTCTTTGTTCCCCATTATTAATTCACCTGATTCTGACTGCAAGGGACCTACATTTGTCTTCACTAATCGTTTTTTCTTCACTTACCTATAGAAGCTCTTGCAGTCAGTTTTTATGTTCCCTGCAAGCTTACTCTCGTACCCTATTTTCCCCCTCCGAATTAAACCCTTTGTCCTCCTCTGCTGAATTCTAAATTTCTCCCAGTCCTCAGGTTTGTTGCTTTTTCTGGCCAATTTATATGCCTCTTCCTTGGATTGAACTAATTTCCCTAGTTGGCCACAGTTGAGCCACCTTCCCCGTTTTATTTTTACGCCAAGCAGGGATGTACAATTGTTGAAGTTCATCAATGTGATCTTTAAATATTTGCCATTGCCTATCCACCATCAACCCATTTCGTAACACTTGCCAGTCTACCCTAGCCAATTCACGTCTCATACCATCGAAGTTACCTTTCTTTAAGTTCAGAACCCTAGTCTCTGAATTAACTGTGTCACTCTCCATCTTAATGAAGAATTCTACTATATTATGGTCACTCTTCCCCAAGGGGCCTCGCACAATAAGATTGCCAATTAATCCTCTCTCATTTCACAAGATCCAATCTAGGATGGCCTGCTCTCTAGTTGGTTCCTCGACATATTAGTCTAGAAAACCATCCCTTATACACTCCAGTAAATCCTCCTCCACCGTATTGCTACCAGTTTGATTAGCCCAATCTATATGTAGATTAAAGTCGTCCATGATAACTGCTGTACATTTATTGCACGCATCCCTAATTTCTGGTTCGATGCCATCCCCAACCTCACTATCACTGTATAGTGGCCTGTGTACAACTCCCACTAGCGTTTTCTGCCCTTTGGTGTTCCGCAGCTCTACCCATACAGATTCCACATCATCCAAGCTAATGTTTGCCTTACTATTGCGTTAACCTCCTCTTTAATCAGCAACGCTACACCACCTCCTTTTCCTTTCTGCCCATCATTCCTGAATATTGAATATCCCTGGATGTTGAGTTCCCAGCCTTGCTTACCCTGGAGCCATGACTCCGTAATCTCAATTACATCTTATCCGTTAACAGCTATCAACGCAGTTAATTCATCCATCTTATTACGAATGCTCCTTGCATTGAGACACAGAGCCTTTAGGCTTTTTTTTTAACACTCTTTGTCCTTTTAGAATTATGATGTAATGTGGCCCTTTTTGATTTTTGCCTTTGATTTCTCTGCTCTCCACCTTTCCTTATCTCCTTTCTACCTTTTGCTTTGCCTCCATTTTACTTCCATCTGTCTCCCTGCATTGATCCCCATCCCTCTGCCATATTAGATTAAACCCTCCCCAACAGCACTAGCAAACACTCCCCCCAGTTCATTAATTCCGGTCCTGCCCAGGTGCAGATCATCTGGTTTGAACAGGTCCCACCTCCCCCAGAATCGGTTCCAATGTCTCAGGAATTTGAAACCCTCCCTCTTGCACCATTCCTCAAGCCACGTATTCATCTTAACTATCCTGCTATTTCTACTCTAACTAGCATGTGGCACTGGTAGCAATCCTGAGATTACGACCTTTGAGGTTGCACTTTTTAACTTAACTCCTAGCTCCCTAAATTCAGCTTGTAGGGCCTCATCCCGTTTTTTACCTATATCGTTGGTACCTATATGCACCACGACAACTGACTGTTCACCCTGTCCCTTTTGGTGCGGGTTAGCACACGGGCAGTTTTGGATGACCTCAAGTTTATGTTTAGGGAGGCCGGCCAGGAGTACATTGGAATAGTGAAGTCTTGAGGTGATAAAGGCATGGACGAGGGATTTGGCAGCAGATAAGTTGAAGTTAGGGCAGAGACAGGCGATATT
Organism: Pristiophorus japonicus; assembly: GCF_044704955.1. Lineage (NCBI taxonomy): Eukaryota > Metazoa > Chordata > Chondrichthyes > Pristiophoridae > Pristiophorus > Pristiophorus japonicus. Next base: position 342,873,883 of record NC_091978.1, on the reverse strand, counting down.
ACAAAGGTGGAAGTGGGCAGTCTTAGTGACAGAATGGTTATGAGGTAGGAAGCTCACTTCAGAATCAAATATGATGTCAAGGTTGTGAACAGACTTGGTCAGCCTTAGGCAGTAGCCGGGGAGAGAGATCGAATCCATGGGAAAGGAATGGATTTTGTGGCATGAACCGAAGTGGCTTTGGTCCTCCCAATATTTAATTGGAGGAAATATCTACTCATCCAGTGCTGGATGTCAGACAAGCAGTGTGATAGTATAGATATGGTGGATGGTTCGACAGAGGTGGAGAAAAGGTAGAGTTGGGTATCATCAGCGTACATGGGAAAACTCATGTTGTGTTGCCATACGATGTCACCAAGGGGGGGCATGTCGATGAGAAATAGGAGGCGGGCAAGGATAGATCTGTGGGGGAATCCCAGAGGTGACAGTGCAGGATTGGGTAGAGAAGCCATTGCAGATGATTTGATGGCTACAGCTGGAAAGATAGGAATGAAACCAAGCTAATGCAGTCCCATCCAGCTGGATAATGGTGGAGAGGCATTGAAGCAGAATTTTGTGGTCAACTGTGTCAAAGACTGCAGACAGGTCCAGAAGGATGAGAAGGGATAGATTACTTCTGTTGCAGTCAATTGTACTGCAAATATGCATTAGTTTCCTCACAGTTATTATTGATATTTTCTGTAAAGTTGTGAATGAAGTTTACCAGGTGCTCCTAAATCTAACAAATAAAACTCCAGTGGAGAAATATTTCTCGTCCATTCTACACCACCTCCGACTAATTTGTGGTGATTATTATGTATGGTCAGAGCAACTTTTCACTAGTCACATTTGCCAGTTTTACAGGCTTTGCTATGTATCTTTAAGAAAACATTGCCTTTCAGTATAAAATCCAATGGCAATATATCAACACTCTGATAGCATGATTCCTAAATAGTAGGTTTCCTGTAGTGATGTCCTATAGACGATGGAATTGACATTAATCATGTGAATTAAAGAACTGTGCTACAAGTGCTTGTAAACAAGGCTGTAATTAATTTGTTCACATGGTAAAAACTTAATTAATACAAGGCTATGTCTTACTAAAAATTCCTAGCCCATAGAAGACAATTGCAGTCCCTGATCCCTATCATGAATGGAGTTTACTCTTATCTCTTATCACAGGGTAGACATTCATCGAGAGAAGTGTTGATCTCTCTCAATGAAAGATGCACACGTTACAACACTAAAAATTTTAGGAAACACAGATCTGTGATTGATGTATTATATTGGGCTAAAGGAAGACATTTGGACATGGACCAACTTGACAGGATTTGTACAATTATTTACCCATGGGGACAACCTTAATGGCCAATAAAAAACACCCATTAAAGGCTTTTGGTAATTAGTAGGATTCTCACCAATTCCAGTGAGATTGACTGAACCATTTGGAACCAAAGATGAACAGCTTAAAGTGGAGCAGTTTTCATTATCTTTAGGAAAGCTTTAGTATAACATTGTGAATTAAGGGAAAGGGAAAAACAGACAAATAAATTGACCTGTGGGCCTTGCCATCTGCAGCACATGCCAAGATTATGAACTGCCTGACCAGTCTAGCATTTCCCTTTTCATTGTTATCTTTAATCAGTGAAACCTATGAGCATGGTATGGTATTTTCAGCAGATTGATGTGTGTTAGCTCAAAGCTGCAAACCCTTCATGTAAGCAAACACCAACTGGTGTTGAATTCAAAAACAAAAATTCTTTAGATGAAACCTGGAAGAGAGATTTATTTCACCACCTTACAGTAATAGATCTGTATGTGTGTGTGATGTTTGATGAAGGTCGCCTTTATGTGGGAAAACAAAAAGGCTGATATTAAGTACTACAGAGGCAGTAAAATAAATAATATTGCTTCAAATTTAATTGATTAGCAAGGGAAGCCAAAATGCTTTCAATAAGCACATGATTTAGACAGCTTCTTTGAACACCTGTTGGAACATTAGAATTTAAAGCTTATTAAAAGGAACATTAATTTTGGTAGTTGATCAAATTATCAGAATGCTATCCACTGCTTCAAAATATGTACATGCATATTAATGTATCAAGACCAGTGACATATGAATACTGCCAGCCTGTACTGCTGATTCAATTATGCTTGTTCTCAATTAGCTCAATAAAAATATTAATCCAGTTTATATTTTTTCCCATTTTATAAGATTCTTCTGAAAAATCCACATACCAGTTAGCTTTTGCTTGCCCAAGTTAATCAATGATTTGGGACTTTGCTGCAAATCCTCTCATTTTCTTTTTATAACATTTATATTTAGAAATGTAAATATAATCAGCTTTGAAAATAATACACAATTAAAATCTTTGCTTTGAATGAGAAAGGAAGTCTTTTGGTACTCAAAAGTTTATTTTAAAAATAAAATTCAGCATCGCCTTCTCTTGAGGACAATAGTTCGAACCCGACTTCTGAAAAATAATTGAGAATGCATTGAGCAGCAGGGAGAAATTCCCTTTCCAAATCACAGGCTTTTCGAGCTCACTGTAGCTAACATATGCAACATTTGATATATGTTAACTACTACTCCACTTGAAAGTGGAAGCTACTCAGTTTGCAGCTGGAAGTTGCAGGTCTATCTAAAACCATCTTTAGTGACTGAGTGATTTTACTCACTTCACCATTACATACCAGAAAGGTGACATGAGTGGCGTGTTGTGATTGACAATCAGCTCAGGAGTGAAAGCTGACATTTTACAAGATATTGCCTTTGCTTTTGTGATTTGATAAACAATGTTGACAATATTCAAAAAGAGATTGGAATTGAACTTACGAGATGGATATTTGATTTGGTGATGGTTTGCTCCCCAATCTAATTTTCTCCCCATCGTTGCTGAAGGGGGAAATGACTCATGCTAGATTTAATTCCAAAGCTCTTGGAAACCTTACAGCGCCTCAACCAAGTGTCTGTTCTTCATGTGTGAGCCGACTACCTATATGTCAGCAGGCTATTCAACCATGACACTCACCAATCGAGCTGAATCCTGATATTCGCAAACCCTGGATTGGCTTCTAGTTCTTAAGTACGGTTGGCTTCTGTGGATTCTGATAGGAACCAGTTTTGGTTTTCATATTTACAAAAGGATATACTTGCTTTGGAGACAGATCAGAGAAGGTTCACTCAGTTGATTCCGGGGATGAGGAGGTTGACTTATGAGGAAAGGTTGAGTAGGTTGGGCCTCTACTCATTGGAATTCAGAAGAATGAGAGGTGATCTTATCGAAACGTATAAGATTATGAGGGGGCTTGACAAGGTGGATGGAGAGAGGATGTTTCCACTGATGGGGAGACTAGAACTAGAGGGCATGACCTTAGAATAAGGGGTCGCCCACTTAAAACAGAGATGAGGAGAAATTTATTCTTTCAGAAGGTTGTGGATCTGTGGAATTCACTGCTTCAGAGAGCTGTGGAAGATGGGCCATTGAAAACATTTAAGTCAAAAATATACAGTTTCTTAAACAATAAGGGGATAAGGGGTTATGGAGAGAGGGCGGGGAAGTAGAACTGAGTCCATGATCAGATCAGACATGATCTTATTGAATGGTGGAGCAGGCTCAAGGGGCCATATGGCCTACTCCTGTTCTTATTTCTTATGTTCTTATGAAAAGGAAACCACACTGAGGCCGCGAATTCCCTTACCTCGGCAGATCCAGTGTGGCTGGGGTCGGTGGCGGGACCTAATCTCACTGCTGGATCTAGCCTGGTGTGTAGAAATGATTTTACGCTGATGGGCTTGTTAAGCCCACACAGCACGTTTGCCAGCCAATTGAAAGAAGCGGGTCTGATGACATCACTTGATGACGCATTATCAGCCGGTTTGCTTAAAGGGCCCGTGCGCAAATTAATTTTGACAATTGTGCTGTCAGTGTTCTACAGCATTGAGGTGCAGGGCTGCACACAGGCTCTCCCATGATTTCCTCCATATGCTTATGGAGGGAGCCACAGCACACAGGAAGGTTCTCTTCCCTTTTAATGGGTGAAGAGACCTCCCCAGGAGATCAATGCAGTCTGGTTGCCCATTGCACAGGAGGATACAAGCAAGGATGTTATCATGAGGGTGAGGCTGCAGTGGCGCAAACCTTTCAATGATCTCAGTGGATCACAAAATGTTACTGCAAAACCACACTCAACCTCATTCTGCTGTGCCACTCATCACATCCCCATCACTCTGCCTTCCCTACTTTACTCCTTACCTTGCACTTTCACCCATCCCTCTCTATCTACATTATCACTTCCCCATCTCACTCGCTACCCCTCACACTCACCCTCATCCTAGTCCAATCATACCAACCAACAACACACAATGGTAGGCACTCGGGTGTTTTAGCCATTGTTCATGTAAGGTTTCTGTTAATGTGCTGTCGAACATTGAAACCTTTATTGTCAACACTTTGCATTCTTGAACAGAGTTGTATACACCTTTGGAAATGTGATTTGCAGTGAACAGTGAGACATAACGGTACCCCCCCCCGCAATGGCAATGAGTGTGAAAGGAATGGCTTGGGCATTGTAGGGATGCTGTATGGTGTTGCTGTGAGGTAGTACTAATCTGGCAGCCAGGGTGTACAGCATCAAGTGAGGCCATCACTGGCCTCCTGGACAGCAATGTGTTCGGTGCTGATGCCCTGTGTCCTGTGCATCATCAGTTGATTACAGGTAAGGTTGGTGTTGTTGGTGCTGCTGGTGTGCCTGGTGCTGCTGGTATTGGGGCTGATCATGGTGGGATTTTTTTCAAGGGTACCAATACTAATGTAATAGATGGCAGGTGAATGTGAGATGACAGAAGCGATCTGTCAGTGCTGAGAGAGGTTGTTCCAATGAGGTGACACTGGATAGAGAGTTTACTCCAAACACTTGCAACCTGCATAAAGCTCAATCTGCCTTCCAAATTCAGTAAGCAACAGCTTTTTATCTTGGAAAGTGAACAGCTGTGAGATGGCAGCTTTTATACCACATTTACAGCTGTCACATAAAGAAATAAATTCATGGTCACACACCTCCCAATGTCCATACCTGACATGATCTCTGAGCAGCATGGACCCGTGGATATCCTGGTAAAATGGCAAGGTGAGTTCAAAATACTATTTAATGGGCTGTTAATAAGGGCATAATTAGCTAAATGTGCTCCCCCGCCGCTGCATATCGGGTCTGTTCAGCCCTGACAGAACTGACATCTGGGAAAGTAGCATGGCGGTGGGTTGACAGCGGGGTCCCAACCCGCTGTCAAAAAACAACATTTTCTCACACGACCCTCCACCAAACGAGCCTGCTGACCCCAAAAAATTTCCCTTCTGTTTCTCCCCTGCTCTCTCTACCCACCTTAGACCAGGTGCACCAAGGTCAATTGTTCCCCTCCGTGAGACTGCCTTACTTTGTATGACCAGGGATTAAACTTGGGACTTTCCTGTTCTGTGTGGTGAGGTCACACAGAACAGGAAATGCACTTGAGCATTTATCTATTGAAGTATCTCGAAACCAGAATCTATTTCAATGAAACACTATTTTTAGATTCCATTCAAAAATTCTGACTGGCTAATATGTGTGTGATTTTTACTCAGCTATTTTACTGAAGCCAACTGTGATATTTGTAGTAATACAAAGGTTCATTAGAGTGTTTACTGTTGCGATCATGATCTTCGATATCATTCATAAGCAGTGCTTTGAATTCTTCAAAAAAATAGCTCTCAAGGGGTTTTGACATCCATCCTGCACAGAGCAGTTAGAATAAACCAGACAACTCTATGAAGACCTATTGGAAGTGACTATACAGACCTTCAGTACTTCAATTATGAAGTAATTTGAGCAGTTGAATGAAAGTTAAAATCAGAAATGATTTACATTCAGACGTAATTGCTTCATTGACTTCAAGCAGTTGATGTCAACTTTTTCATCTTTTAAACTACAGTTACCCCAAATCTTTGATGTATTTTTATACTAATCATTAATGAACAAAGTGAATGGCAACAATGGATTTATTTGTAACTAGAGATTGTAAAGCACCATTGTAATTTCAGAAACACAATGCTCTATCTCGAGGAGAGGCAACCCTCTTTCTGTATAAAATGTGACACTGCTTATTTATTATAAGTTACTCATAGCTCCTTAGAACTATGAGATCAAGGCATGGACAAAAGGTTGTCAACGTCATCATGGCCATTCATTTTTATGGCACCGAATCACGCCAGGCAGCTGACACCAGCGGCATCTCCCAGTTTGTTGCATCAGGGAGGTCACCGAGGCTCTTTATGCCAGGAGGAGCAGCTGCGTTTGCGACCGCACATTATGCACATCTGGCAGCACCAATTTTACGTGGGACCATGTGAATAGGTGGTGCAGCATACCCATTTTTGTGCAATCAAAGTTCTCGGCTTAAAATGTTTCCAGGGCTATCCTCATCGCCAAACCTGTGCAAGAATCTTTTGGTTCTCTGTTATATTCTCCTACTTGTTCCCACTTGACATAAAGCCTAGTGTTTTACCTATGTAATGCCTATGAAGAGAACAAGTAGAGGCATTTGTCGAGCTGTGATTCCGTGGTAGCACTCTCGCCTCTGAGTCAGAAGGTTGTGGGTTCAAGTCAAGACATAAATACAAAAACCTAGACTGACACTCCAGTGCAGTACTGATGGAATGCTGCACTGTCGGATGTAGTGTCATTTCGGATGAGACGTTAAACCAAGGCCTGTCTTCTCTCTCTGGTAGATGAAAAGGATTCCACGGCACTATTTCGAAGAAAGCAGGAGAGTTCTCCCGGTGTCCTGGCCATCATTTATCCTTGTGTACTAATTGGCTACCGCGGTTCCTACATTACAACACTTCAAAAGAACTTCATTTGCTGTATAGCACTTTGGGACACCCTGAGGTCGTGATTGGCACTATACAATGCAATGAGAAAAATGGAGCGGCTGAAACAGCGCGAGACCAGATCGGAGTGGGTGATAAAGGGAGCAAGCTGCAAGCAGCACCAACAGACCCGGGAGGGTAAGAAGTAAAAGAAATCAAAGTGTGATGTCACAGGAAAGCAGGGAAGTGGTCAGTATTTCTCTCAGGAGGGTGTAACTATGAGTGAGGCAGGTATGGGGACCCAAGATGTAGTGATGGAGGAGCCTCAGCCCTTGCAATTGTCTAACCGGTACGACTTTTGCTCCCTGTGTGGATGAGAGCAGGGACTGCAGGGAGGATGAGCAAACTGACCACAGCACTGTGGTATAGGGGGCCATTCAAGTTGGGAAAGTAAAAAGAAATGTGGTAGTGTTAGGAGAAGTATAGTTAGGGGATAGATACTGTTCTCTGCAGCTGGGACCATGATTCCCGAAGGCTGTGTTGCCAGCCCAGTGCCAGGGTTAAGAACAACTCCTCTGGGCTGCAGAGAAACTTGGAGTGAGAGGGGGAAGATCCAGTTGCCATGGTCCATGTAGGTACCAACGCCATAGGTAGGACAAAGAAAGTGGCTCTGCTGAGGGAGTATGGGCAGCTAGGGACTAAATGAAAAAGCAAAATCACAAAGGTAATAATCTCTGGATTACAGGTTGAGCGTCCAAAATCCGGAGTTCTGGAATCCATAATGTTCCGGAATCTGGCCGATTCGTGACGGGGTTTTCCGGAATCAGGAAAATATTCCGGAATCTGGTCACCCTGCCAACCACTTACCGCCGGGAGCCAGGTTCAAGGAAAATCCAAAAATCGCAAACTCACAGAACGCACGCAGGAATGAAAAAACAAAAACTCCAACCCAACTCTTCTTCCAGGTCTTCACACCCACAGGCACCGCTGCTCCTGGGTCCACAACGCAGGTTCCCTCCTGGCGTCTTACCTCGGCCAGAACATAAACACACCAAAAAAAAGCACGGCGACTGAGACACCCCCAGCCTTGTACACTGACAGTCCGTCTAAAATTGCCGGCGCAAGATCCCGGCGCAACTCTGCAAACGGCACTTCCCAAATGGCACTTCCCAAACTGCCATCCGAAAATCGAACATGCACACTGCAGCTCCCCAAACCAGCCAGTCCCTTGGACTAAAGGTGAACAAGTCCCCTGGACCTGATGGCCTGCATCCTCCGGTCTTAAAAGAGGAAGCTACAGAGTAGCGGATGCTCCAAAATTCTACCAAAATTCCCTGGATTCTGGAGAGGTCCCAGCGGACTGGAAAACTGCAAATGTAACACGCCTACTTAAGAAAGGAGGGAGATCGAAACCAGGAATGTATAGACCACTTAGCCTAACATCTGTCATTGGGAAAATGCTGGAGTCCATCATTAGGGAAGTACTAGCAGGACATTTAGAAAATTATAATGCAGTCAAGCAGAGTCAGCATGGTTTTATGAAAGGGAATTCATGTTTGACAAATTTGCTGGAGTTCTTTGAGGATGTAACGAGCAGGGTGGATAAAGGGGAACCAGTGGATGTCGTGTATTTGGATTTCCAGAAGGCATTCGATAAAGTGCAACATTAAAGGTTACTGCACAAGATAAGAGCTCACAGGGTTGGTGGTAATATATTAGCATGGATAGAGGATTGGCTAACTAACAAAAAACAGAGAGTCAGGATAAATGGGCCATTTTCAGGTTGGCAAACTGTAACTAGTGGGATGCCATGGGGATCAGTGCTGGGGCCTCACCTATTTACAATTTATAATAATGTCTTGGATGAAGGGACCGAGTGTAATGCAGCCAAGTTTGCTGATGATACAAAGATAGGTGGGAAAGCGAGTTGTGAGGATGTAAAGAATCTACAAAGGGATGTAAATAGGCTAAGTAAGTGGGCAAAAATTTGTCAGATGGTGTATAATGTGGGAAAATGTGAGGTTATTAACTTTGGTCGGAAAAATAAAAAAGCAAATTATTATTTAAATGGGGACAGATTACAAAACGCTGCGATACAGAGGGATCTGGGGGTCCATGTACATGAAACACAAAATGTTAGCATGCATTTACAGCAAGTAATTAGGAAGACAAATGGAATGTTGGCCTTTATTGCAAGGGGGATGGAGTATAAAAGTAGGGAAGTCCTGCTACAACTGTACAGGGTGTGGTCAGACCACACCTGGAGTACTGCGTACAGTTTTGTTCGCCGTATTTAAAAAAGGATAAACTTGCATTGGAGGCAGTTCAGAAAAGTTTCACGAGTTTGATTCCTGAGATGAAGGGGTTGTCATATGAAGAAAGGTTGAGCAGGTTGGGCCTATACTCATTGGAGTTTAGAAGAATAAGAGGGGATCTCATTGAAACATATAAGATTCTGAGGGGGCTTGACATGGTAGATGTAAACAGGATATTTCCCCTCGCGGGAAGATCTAGAACTAGGGGGCATAGTTTCAGAATAAGGGGTCGCCCATTTAAAACGGAAATGAGGAGGAATTTCTTCTCTCAGAGGGTCGTGAATCTTTGGAATTTTCTACCCCAGACAGCAGTGGAGGATGAGTCATTGAATATATTTAAGGTGGAGATAGGCAGATTTTTGAACGATAAGGGAGTCAAGCATTATGGGGAGCGGGTGGGGAAGCACAGTTGAGGCCAGGATCTTATCAGCCAAGTTCTTATTAAATGGCAGAGCAGGCTCGAGGGGTCAAATGGCCGACTCCTGCTCCTATTTCTTATGTTCTTATGTTCTAAGTCTTTCTGATTTACAAACACTGCCTGCAAACCAATGCTGCAAGAAGTTGGTATGGTTGGCAACCAGGAAGACCCATTTTTAGCCACAACCCGAGAACTTGGCATTACCGGCACAATTTAAAAGTGCCTTTTGACTCACTACCTCAAGTACCTAGTTTCTTATGGGTTTAAATTTATGAAGTGATTATCTGCACAAACATTTTTGTGTCCTTCTGCGCATGCAGCTCTGGTCTCCACTCCATTTTGCGCATGTGTGCTCGATCCGGTCGCACATGTGCAGTACGATAAGGAAGCCAAAATTGGGCCCGAACCGTGTGGAGCAGCCGCTCGAGCCTGAGCCTGCTATTGGGGCTTTTGGGTTGTCTCCAGGACTTTTGCCTAGGATCATCATCAGAGGCGGTCCCGCGAACGAGAATGACTTGCTTCCACACCAAAAGGGATGAGTGCGCAGATGTTTGAATGAAAGACACGATATTCCAGTACTGAACTCCAGGGGTGGAAGATGCCTGTATGTGGATTTTTTTAACGTGTGGTGACCGTTGCACTTCAGCCACCACACAGGCTTGACAGAGCCAGGCCTTTATCCAGTGACAAGGGTTAACCAGGACGACTGGAGACCTGATCTGCTGCACAGACCTAGTATGCACACATATCACAGTGTGGGCTGGCCCATACTGCCCCTGGGTCCTCGGCTCTTCTGGGCCCCACAACCCCATAGAATATGCCGAGGATATTGCTGTGATTATCGGCACGGGACATTTTTGCGGGCTTCTGAGAGAGAAAGGAAATCAGAAGTGGGTGAGAGAGTCTGGGGAAGGGAGAAAGCGAGAGACTGGGGGTGAGCCGCAGGGCCTGGTGGGGCGGGGGAGGGGGGGGGGGTGGAGTGAGACTGGGGAAGATAGAGAGACTGGGAGAGATAGAGAGGGAGAGAGACTTGGGGGGTGAGAGAGAGAGAGAGAGAGATTGGGGAGGGGGAGAGAGAAACTAGGGTAGAGAGAGAGACTGGGGGAGAGGGAGAGAGACTGGGTGAGAAAGAGAGGCGGGGAGGGAGAGAGAGACGGGGAGAGAGAGAGAGACTGGGGGGAAAGAGAGAGAGACTGGGGGGTAAAGAGAGAGAGACTGGAAGAGTGAAAGAGAGAAACTGGGTGGAGAGAGAGAGAGAGACTGGGGGGGGGGGAAGAGAGAGAGAGACTGGGGGGGGAAGAGAGAGAGAGAGAGAGACTGGGGGAAGAAATAGAGACTGGGGTTAGAGAGATGGGGGGAGAGAGAGAGAGAGACCGAGCGAGAGAGAGAGAGAGAGAGAGACAGGGGAGAGAGAGAGAGAGTGGGGGAGAAAGAGACTGGGGGAGAGAGAGAGAGAGAGAGAAAGAGTAGGGGAGAGAGAGAGAGACTGGGAGGGAGAGAGAGACTGAGGTGGAGAGAGAGAGACTGCGGGAGGGGGTGGGGGAGATAGAGAGAGGGAGACTGGGGGGTGAGAGAGAGAGATGGGGCGAAAGAGAGACTGGGGCAGAGAGAGAGACTGGGGCAAAGAGAGTGAGAGAGACTGGGAGGGACTGGGGATAGAAAGAGAGACTGGGGGGAGAGAGAGACTGCAGCAGAGACCAAGAGGGGGTTCAGAGAGAGTGGGAGAGAGAGAGTGGGGCAGAGAGAGCAAGACTGCAGGAGAGAGATGCAGAGAGAGAGAGAGGGGATTGGGGAGAAGGAATCGGAGGGGAGAGGGAGAGAGGAAACTCAGGGTGTCATGTATGTAGACCATGTATACTAACTGTATAGTCACATAAGGTGTGCCACCAGAGGGCACTGCGGTGGGAGACCTGAGGGTCACCTGCATAGATGTGCAGGGCCCAGTATAAAAGGCTGCCCACCATACTTGTGCCTCACTCTGGAGTTACAATAAATAGGACTAAGGTCACAACAGCTCAAGTACAATACTAGACCTCATGGAGTCATTCATAAGAGTATTAAAGACATAGGGAGGAAGATTGGATCCGAGGGCGCCTTCCCAGCTTCAGTGGCAGAATCCCTGGGAAGAAGATCGCGGCAGTCGACATCATGGACAGGGAAAAGATGCCGTCCAAACCACGAGGTGCAGCGCAAATGGAGCAACGACATGTGGTTTCACGCAAGGAAGATGATTGGGGTAAAAGTAGTAAGGCCTTTGTAAAGGAGACCCGCCATTTTTGAATGAACTGCTTGAAATTGGTAACCAATGTAAAAGTCCAGCTGTAACAAGCAAAATGTTGTTGAGCGATGTTGGGTGCAAATTGCAATCAGCCAATGTAGCAGGCGGACACCTGAAGTTCGTATACAGGTCCAGCGGGCTACCCAATGTTTCAGTCTGCATCCCCGGGACCAGAACGATGTATAATAAAGTGTACCCACAGCTGACAGAAGTAGACAAGCTGCAGAGTAAACGATCCCCAGAGAGCAGAGGCACCGGTAGCAATACCCTGCCTCAGATCGGTTTAACATTGCAGGCACCCGATGGCATGAACCACCACGGGCCAGAAACAGTAAACTGTGCCTATGCTCGCAGTCGGCTACCGTCGCCCACCACCCGGGTGGAAAAGGCACAGCCCACAAACCCACGCGCCACCACGGCAATGCCAAAGAGTGAAGGGTCACCTGCAATGTCTCCTCCGAACGGGACCTGGACCAGCCAGGTTCCCAAACTAGAGAATGCTCACAACGGTGCCCTCAAGGTAAGCGAGTCAGCAGTCCCCTGCGAACTGCTAGACAAGACGAGGCAGCCCCACCGTCGCTTAGACGAAACGCTCACTCGCTCAGACCGCTTCCCAGGGAGCAGCAGCGACACTGTGCAAACCAAAAGGACAGGGAGGTCACAGACACATCAGCTGTCTTTGGGCCTGCCCAACACTAGGAGTAACGGCAAGAGCCCTGAGCTCCGGCAGCTCGAGCAAAATGAGCTCACCCCGCCCACAGACCCACTAGCATGGGGCGTCGCGCCACCAGACGACCTGATCTCATCCGGCCGTGCTGGAACTAAACTGTCCTTGTGTACCTGTACTGATATACCTGTACTGATCATGTAAATGTACCACACAAAAAGAAACGCAACTGTAATCCACCCAACAAATGTACCAAGATGTAAATGTAAAACCCATGTGATGAACTTGAATGCAACTTGCATGTAATGGGCCATTAGCCTGATCTGTGTGTAGGGGGGAGAATGGAGTAGTCATGGACTCACAACCAGAAACCACGGGGACCTCCACTGGCAACAAATCTCACTACCAACCCACCCAAGCTAGAAGTGATCCTCCAATGGTTAACCAGGAAGAGAAAAGCCCAGGTCACCGTCAATGTACGAGTCAATTTGCATTTAAGACATAGGGAGAAGTGATAGAAACATAGAAACATAGAAAATAGGTGCAGGAGCAGGCCATTCAGCCCTTCTAGCCTGCACCGCCATTCAATGAGTTCATGGCTGAACATGAAACTTCAGTACCCCCTTCCTGCTTTCTCGCCATAACCCTTGATCCCCCGAGTAGTAAGGACTTCATCTAACTCCCTTTTGAATATATTTAGTGAATTGGCCTCAACTACTTTCTGTGGTTGAGAATTCCACAGGTTCACCACTCTCTGGGTGAAGAAGTTTCTCCTCATCTCGGTCCTAAATGGCTTACCCCTTATCCTTAGACTGTGACCTCTGGTTCTGGACTTCCCCAACATTGGGAACATTCTTCCTGCATCTAACCTGTCTAAACCCGTCAGAATTTTAAACGTTTCTATGAGGTCCCCTCTCATTCTTCTGAACTCCAGTGAATACAAGCCCAGTTGATCCAGTCTTTCTTGATAGGTCAGTCCCGCCATCCCGGGAATCAGTCTGGTGAATCTTCGCTGCACTCCCTCAATAGCAAGAATGTCCTTCCTCAGGTTAGGAGACCAAAACTGTACACAATACTCCAGGTGTGGCCTCACCAAGGCCCTGTACAACTGTAGCAACACCTCCCTGCCCCTGTATTCAAATCCCCTCGCTATGAAGGCCAACATGCCATTTGCTTTCTTAACCGCCTGCTGTACCTGCATGCTAACCTTCAATGACTGATGTACCATGACACCCAGGTCTCGTTGCACCTTCCCTTTTCCTAATCTGTCACCATTCAGATAATAGTCTGTCTCTCTGTTTTTACCACCAAAGTGGATAACCTCACATTTATCCACATTATACTTCATCTGCCATGCATTTGCCCACTCACCTAACCTATCCAAGTCACTCTGCAGCATAATAGCATCCTCCTCGCAGCTCACACTGCCACCCAACTTAGTGTCATCCGCAAATTTGGAGATACTGCATTTAACCCCTCGTCTAAATCATTAATGTACAATGTAAACAGCTGGGGCCCCAGCACAGAACCCTGCGGCACCCCACTAGTCACTGCCTGCCATTCTGAAAAGTACCCGTTTATTCTTACTCTTTGCTTCCTGTCTGACAACCAGTTCTCAATCCACGTCAGCACACTACCCCCAATCCCATGTGCTTTAACTTTGCACATTAATCTCTTGTGTGGGACCTTGTCGAAAGCCTTCTGAAAGTCCAAATATACCACATCAACTGGTTCTCCTTTGTCCACTTTACTGGAAACATCCTCAAAAAATTCCAGAAGATTTGTCAAGCATGATTTCCCTTTCACAAATCCATGCTGACTTGGACCTATCATGTCACCATTTTCCAGATGCACTGCTATGACATCCTTAATAATTGATTCCATCATTTTACCCACTACTGAGGTCAGACTGACCGGTCTATAATTCCCTGTTTTCTCTCTCCCTCCTTTTTTAAAAAGTGGGGTTACATTGGCTACCCTCCACTCGATAGGAACTGATCCAGAGTCAATGGAATGTTGGAAAATGACTGTCAATGCATCCGCTATTTCCAAGGCCACCTCCTTAAGTACTCTGGGATGCAGTCCATCAGGCCCTGGGGATTTATCAGCCTTCAATCCCATCAATTTCCCCAACACAATTTCCCGACTAATAAAGATTTCCCTCAGTTCCCCCTCCTTACTAGACCCTCTGACCCCTTTTATATCCGGAAGATTGTTTGTATCCACCTTAGTGAATACCGAACCAAAGTACTTGTTCAATTGGTCTGCCATTTCTTTGTTCCCCGTTATGACTTCCCCTGATTCTGACTGCAGGGGACCTACGTTTGTCTTTACTAACCTTTTTCTCTTTACATACCTATAGAAACTTTTGCAATCCACCTTAATGTTCCCTGCAAGCTTCTTCTCGTACTCCATTTTCCCTGCCCTAATCAAACCCTTTGTCCTCCTCTGCTGAGTTCTAAATTTCTCCCAGTCCCCAGGTTCGCTGCTATTTCTGGCCAATTTGTATGCCACTTCCTTGGCTTTAATACTATCCCTGATTTCCCTAGATAGCCACGGTTGAGCCACCTTCCCTTTTTTATTTTTACGCCAGACAGGAAAGTACAATTGTTGTAATTCATCCATGCGGTCTCTAAATGTCTGCCATTGCCCATCCACAGTCAACCCCCTAAGTATCATTCGCCAATCTATCTTAGCCAATTCACGCCTCATACCTTCAAAGTTACCCTTCTTTAAGTTCTGGACCATGGTCTCTGAATTTACTGTTTCATTCTCCATCCTAATGCAGAAATCCACCATATTATGGTCACTCTTCCCCAAGGGGCCTCGCACAATGAGATTGCTAATTAATCCTCTCTCATTACACAACACCCAGTCTAAGATGGCCTCCCCCCTAGTTGGTTCCTCAACATATTGGTCTAGAAAACCATCCCTTATGCACTCCAGGAAATCCTCCTCCACCGTATTGCTTCCAATTTGGCTAGCCCAATCTATGTGCACATTAAAGTCACCCATTATAACTGCTACACCTTTATTGCATGCACCCCTAATTTCCTGTTTGATGCCCTCCCCAACATCCCTATTACTGTTTGGAGGTCTGTACACAACTCCTACTAACGTTTTTTGCCCTTTGGTGTTCTGCAGCTCTACCCATAAAGATTCCACATCATCCAAGCTAATGTCTTTCCTAACTATTGCATTAATCTCCTCTTTAACCAGCAATGCTACCCCACCTCCTTTTCCTTTTATTCTATCCTTCCTGAATGTTGAATACCCCTGAATGTTGAGTTCCCAGCCCTGATCATCCTGGAGCCACGTCTCCGTAATTCCAATCACATCATATTTATTAACATCTATTTGCACAATTAATTCATCCACCTTATTGCGGATACTTCTTGCTTTAAGACACAAAGCCTTCAGGCTTGTTTTTTTAACACACTTTGTCCTTTTAGAATTTTGCTGTACAGTGGCCCTTTTTGTTCTTTGCCTTGGGTTTCTCCGCCCTCCACTTTTCCTCATCTCCTTTCTGTCTTTTGCTTTTGCCTCCATTTTGTTTCCCTCTGTCTCCCTGCATTGGTTCCCATCCCCCTGCCATATTAGTTTAAATCCTCCCCAACAGCACTAGCAAACACTCCCCCTAGGACATTGGTTCCGGTCCTGCCCAGGTGCAGACCGTCCGGTTTGTACTGGTCCCACCTCCCCCAGAACCGGTCCCAATGCCGCAGGAATTTGAATCCCTCCCTGCTGCACCACTGCTCAAGCCACGTATTCATCTGCGCTATCCTGCGATTCCTACTCTGACGTGGCACTGGTAGCAATCCCGAGATTACTACTTTTGAGGTCCTACTTTTTAATTTAGCTCCTAGCTCCTTAAATTCGTTTCGTAGGACCTCATCCCTTTTTTTACCTATGTCGTTGGTACCAATGTGCACCACGACAACTGGCTGTTCTCCCTCCCATTTCAGAATGTCCTGCACCCGCTCCGAGACATCCTTGACCCTTGCACCAGGGAGGCAACATACCATCCTGGAGTCTCGGTCGCGGCCGCAGAAACGCCTATCTATTCCCCTCACCATTGAATCCCCTATCACTATTGCTGTCCCACTCTTTTTCTTCCCCTCCTGTGCAGCAGAGCCAGCCACGATGCCATGAACTTGGCTGCTGCTGCCCTCCCCTGATGAGTCATCCCCCTCAACAGTACTCAAAACAGTGTATCTGTTTTGCAGGGGGATGACCACAGGAGACCCCTGCACTACCTTCCTTGCACTACTCTTCCTGCTGGTCTTCCATTCCCTAGCTGTATGTATGTAGATCATGTATACTAACTGTATAGTCAAATAAGGTGTGTCACCAGAAGGCACCACAGTGGGAGACCTGAGGGTCACCTGCATATGTGTGCAGGGCCCAGTGTAAAAGGCTGCCCACCGGAGTTACAATAAATGGGACTAAGGTCACAACAGCTCAAGTACAATATTAGACCTCGTGGAGTCATTCATAAGAGTATTAAATAGATAACACAGAAAGAGGAGGCGTAAAGAGCATGGAAAGCACAAACATTTATACATCAGATGGATGAACTTCAACAGTTGTACATCCCTGTCTGGAGTGAAAATAAAACAGGGAAGGTGGCTCAACCGTGGCTAACAAAGGAAATTAAGGATAGTGTTAGATCCAAGGAAGAAGCATATAAATTGGCCAGAAAAAGCCGCAAACCTGATGACTGGGAGAAATTTAGAATTCAGCAGAGGAGGACGAAGGGTTTAATTAGGCAGGGGAAAATAGAGTACGAGAGGAAGCTTGCCGGGAACATAAAAGCTGACTGCAAAAGCTTCTATAGATATATGAAGAGAAAAAGATTAGTGAAGGCAAATGTAGGTCCCTTGTAGTCGGACTCAGGTGAATTAATAATGGGGAACAAAGAAATGGCAGACCAATTGAACAAATACTTTGGTTCTGTCTTTACGAAAGAAGACACAAATGACCTTCCGGAAGTACTAGGGGACCGAGGGTCTAGTGAGAAGGAGGAACTGATGAAGGATATCCTTATTAGGTGGGAAATTGTGTTGGGGAAATTGATGGGATTGAAGGCTGATAAATCCACGAGGCCTGATTATCTGCATCCCAGAGTACTTAAGGAGGTGGCCCTAGAAATAGTGGATGCATTGGTGATCATTTTCCAGCAGTCTATTGGCTCTGGATCAGTTCCTATGGACTGGAGGCTAGCTAATGTAACATCACTTTTTAAAAAGGGAGGGAGAGAGAAAACGGGTAATTATAGACTGGTTAGCCTGACATCAGTAATGGGGAAAATATTGGAATCAATTATTAAGGATGAAATAGCAGCGCATTTGGAAAGCAGTGACAGGATCGGTCCAAGTCAACATGGATTTGTGAAAGGGAAATCGTGCTTGACAAATCTTTTGGAATTTTTTGAGGATGTACCTAGTACAATGGACAAGGGAGAAGCACAGGATGTGGTGTATTTGGACTTTCAAAAGGTCTTTGACAAGGTCCCACATAAGAGATTGGTGTGCAAAATTAAAGCACATGGTATTGGGGGTAATGAACTGGCATGGATAGAGAATTATTTGGCAGACAGGAAGCAGAGAGTCGGGATAAACGGGTCCTTTTTGGAATGGGAGGCAGTGACTAGTGGAGTGCCGTAGGGCTCAGTGCTGGGACCCCAGCTCTTTATAATATACATTAATGACTTGGATGAAGGAATTGAGTATAATATCTCCAAGTTTGCAGGTGACACTAAACTGGGTAGCGGTGTGAGCTTTGTGGAGGATGCTAAGAGGCTGCAGGGTGATTTGGACAGGTTAGGTGAGTGGGCAAATGCATGGCAGATGCAGTATAATGTGGATAAATGTGAGATTATCCACTTTGGTGGCAAAAACACGAAGGCAGAATTTTATCTGAATGGTGGCAGATTAGGAAAAGGGGAGGTGCATCGAGACCTGAGTGTCATGGTTCATCAGTCATTGAAAGTTGGCATACAGGTATAGCAGGCGGTGAAGAAGGCAAGTGGCATGTTGGCCTTCATAGCTAGGGGATTTGAGTATAGGAGCAGGGAGGTCTTACTGCAATTATACAGGGCCTTGGTGAGGCCTCATCTGGAATACTGTGTTCAGTTTTGGTCTCCTAATCTGAGGAAGGACGTTCTTGCTATTGAGGGAGTGCAGCGAAGGTTCACCAGACTGATTCCAGGGATGGCTGGACATATGAGGAGAGACTGGATCAACTGGGCCTTTATACACTGGAGTTTAGAAGGATGAGAGGGGATCTCATCGAAACATATAAGTTTCTGACGGGCCGGGACAGGTTAGATGCGGGGAGAATGTTCCCGATGTTGGGGAAGTCCAGAACCAGGGGACACAGTCTTAGGATAAGGGGTAGGCCATTTAGGACTGAGATGAGGAGAAACTTCTTCACTCAGAGAGTTGTTAACCTGTGGAATTCCCTGCCGCAGAGAGTCGTTGATGCCAGTTCATTGGATATATTCAAGAGGGAGTTAGATATGGCCCTTACGGCTAAGGGGATCAAGGGGTATGGAGAGAAAGCGGGAAAGGGGTACTGAGGTGGATTAGTCAGCCATGATCATATTGAATGGTGGTGCAGGCTCAAAGGGCCAAATGGCCTACTCCTACACCTATTTTCTATGTTTCTAATGGGGATGGGGGAAGATTGTGATCCAGGTCTAAAGGGGGAAGGGGTTTAGGAGCGAGAACATGATCCAATGGGAAGTCGCATCATGTTTTTCCAACCCCATCCCCTTTACACCCGCACCATGTACTCCCTCTCCTCCCCTTACATCTTTCTTGGACAGCTCGCTGCATGCGTGCCAAGTGACATCATTGTAGTGGACAAAATCCACAAGTCACGACACTGTCACTATTCAATTCACACCCAATAAACCTGTTAACAATCAGTGGCCCACACACATTGTCCCATCTATAGTGGGCACGGTGGGGGTGGTGGGGGGCGGGGGGAGAGTAAGTTCAGCAACTTGTTGGGGACAAAAGGTCACAAATCCATGGGTGGTGGGGAAACTTAGAAAAATGAGAAGGTGAGGAATCCAATGGGAGGGCAGTGGGGAAAGATGGTCAGGAACTTGGGCAGGGGAGAAAAACAGGAACTTGGGTGGGGGGAGGAGATCAGGCACTTGGGCAGGGAGAGAATGTCAAATACTTGGGGGGAGGAGAAGGTGTTGGTGGATGGGGCAGGAACCTGTTTCGGGGCGGGGTGGTGGGAGAAGTTCTTAACCCATGAGAGTGAACCCTGTCCCAAGTGAGCTCTGACTGTCTGGATTCAGCAGTCAAAATGGCCCAAATTACACTTTGTAAAGTTACTGATTATGTAGGCAGGGTTGTTCTAATTATACATTCCAGAGAAACTGTTGGGTGTGACTTATCCTCCAAGGTGAACAATCAGGACTTCTATTCAATGGGACCCAATCAGAATTTAAACGCGTGCTTAAATTTACTGTCTGGTTCATATTTATTTTAATAGCTTTTCACTGAGCATTAGTATTCTTGTTTGATGAATGGATCTGGTTTTATTGTGGATATGCTGCAGGTAACTATTTCTTTATGTTGGGTTGACCACCTGGAATTAATACAAATGGTTACTTGTTTTAAATGGGGTATAGACAATTATTTTGTATAGTGCAATCTGGGATTAATGCCAACCGTTGTCTCCTTGTTAGTCACTGGTGGGTCCATTTGATCAATGATTGTTTTTATTATATCTGTTTTCATGAGGGATTTTGTTTCTTTTGTTCTGAGTTCTCTTGCAATGCTTTTCATTTTTTTCTCAGGTGATCTGGACTGAGGGTATCACATATGTAAACTTGTATATACCCTGTACAGCCACCAGCGGGCTCATCCCCTGGATCCCAAGTGATCCCACAATCCCTTGGGAGCACAGATACTTAAGGAGGCCTCACAGGTTGTAGACGCACTCTGGAGACCTGCAATAAAAGACTAAGGTCACACTTTACTTTGAGCTCACAGTATCCAGTCAGACTCTTCCTTCATACATAACAACTGGCAATGTGATACAGATAATAGACCCAACGATGCAGAGAACAGTGGGCATCCTGGAGAAATTCTCGGAGGGAGATGATTGGGAAACCTTTGTGGAGCGACTCGACCAATACTTCGTGGTCAACGAGCTGGAAGGAGAAGCGAACGCTGCCAAATGAAGGCCAATTCTCCTCACCGTATGCGGGGCACCAACGTATGGACTCATGAAAAATCTACTTGCTCCACCGAAACTCACAGAGAGATCATACGATGATTTGTACACACTGATCCTGGAGCATTTGAACCCAAAGGAAAGTTCTGATGGCGCGGTATCGGTTCTACACCTACAAAAGGTCTGAAGGCCAGGAAATGGTGAGTTATTTCGCCGAGCTAAGACGCCTTGCAGGACATTGCGAATTTGAAGGACATTTGGAGCACATGCTCAGAGACTTTTTCGTACTTGGCATTGACCATGAAATGATACTTCACAAACTTTTGACTGTAGAGAACCCAACCTTGAGTAAGGCCATAGCGATCGCCCAGGTGTTCATTGGCACCAGTGACAATACTAAGCAAATCTCTCGGCACACGAGTGCTGCTACAATTGATGTGAACAAAGTGATGTTGTTTTCAAATCGCAACGTACAGGGCAGGCCCCACATGCCTGCAGCTGCACGTCTGCAGATGTCTGAGTCCACCATCAAGGGTGATGAACGCAAGGCCATTAACACCTTGTTGGCTGCGGGGGTAATCATCGTTTCCATTCATGCCACTTCAAAGGCTATGTTTGCAAGGGCTGTGGAACAATGGGACACCTCCAACGAATGTGCAGGCGAGCTGCAAATCCTGTAAACCACCATGTTGCAGAGGAGGACAAATCCACGGCAGATCACGACGAATCAGAGCCTCAGACCGAGGAGGCAGAGGTATATGGGGTGCACCCATTTACCACGAAGTGTCCCCCAATAATGCTGAATGTTGAACTAAATGGACTCCCGATGTCCATGGTGCTGGACACAGGCGCGAGCCGGTCCATCATGAGCAAAAAGACTTTCAAAAAATTGTGGTGCAGCAAGGCCTCAAGGCCAGTCTTGACTCCAATTCGCACAAAACTAAGAACTTACACAAAATAACTGATTCCTATAATCGGCAGTGCTACTGTAAAGGTCTCCTATGATGGAGCGGTGCATAAGCTACCACTCTGGGTGGTACCGGGCGATGGTCCCACGCTGCACGGCAGGAGCTGGCTGGGAAAGATATGCTGGAACTGGGACGATGTCTGAGCCCTCTCGCCCGCTGATGACACTTTGTGTGCCCAGGTATTAAACAAGTTCCCTTCGCTGTTCGAACCAGGCATCGAAAAGTTCCAAGAAGCAAAAGTGCAGATCCACCTAATTCCGGGGGCACAACCCATTCAGAGGGGAGCGACCTATAAAAGCCCAGCGGGAGATCGAGAGCCAGCGGCAGTAGGTGAGAGGGGAGCGACCTATAAAAGCCCAGCGGGAGATCGAGAGCCAGCGGCAGTTGGTGAGAGGGGAGCGACCTATAAAAGGCCCAGCGGGAGATCGAGAGCCAGCGGCAGTTGGTGAGAGGGGAGCGACCTATAAAAGCCCAGCGGGAGATCGAGAGCCAGCAGCAGTTAGTGAGAGGGGAGCAGCCTATAAAAGCCCAGCGGGAGATCGAGAGCCAGCGGCAGTTGGTGAGAGGGGAGCGACCTATAAAAGCCCAGCGGGAGATCGAGAGCCAGCGGCAGTTGGTGAGAGGGGAGCGACCTATTAAAGCCCAGCGGGAGATCGAGAGCCAGCGGCAGTTGGTGAGACGCGGGAGCAGCCTATCAAAAGGCCCAGCGGGAGATCGAGAGCCAGCGGCAGTTGGTGAGACGCGGGAGCAGCCTATCAAAAGGCCCAGCAGGAGATCGAGAGCCAGCGGCAGTTGGTGAGAGGGGAGCGACCTATCAAAAGGCGACCGGTGCAGCTACAGCGGGAGAGAAAGCAAAATAGAAGTAGAAAGTAATCAAAAAGTGACGTCACAGCCAATGGGGTAAGTGATTGGCTGGTGATTGGTGAGTAGCTTTTCTTTTCTTTTTTATATCAGTAAGTGAACTGTAACATTGTTATTACCAATTTAAGGGTATCTAAGGTTAAGACATGGCAGGAGAGCTCGGCCATGTGATATGCTCCTCCTGTACCATGTGGGAACTCGGGGACACTTCCGGTGTCCCTGGGCGCTACGTGTGTGGGAAGTGTATCCGCCTCGAGCTCTTGACGGTCCGCGTTGCGGAATTGAAGCTGAGGGTGGATTCACTCTGGAGCATCCACGATGCTGAGAATGACGTGAGTATCACGTGTAGTGAGTTGGTCTCACCGCAGGAGAAGGGTCCACAGCCAGATAGGGAATGGAAGACCAGCAGGAAGAGCAGTGCAAGAAAGATAGTGCAGGGGTCCCCTGTGGTCATCCCCCTGCAAAACAGATACACTGCTTTGAGTACTGTTGGGGAGGATGACTCATCAGGGGAGGGCAGCAGCAGCCAAGTTCATGGCACCGTAGGTGGCTCTGCTGCAAAGAAGGGCAGGAAAAAGATTGGGAGCACGATAGTGATAGGGGATTCGATGGTGAGGGGAATAGATAGGCGTTTCTGCGGACGCAACCGAGACTCCAGGATGGTATGTTGCCTCCCTGGTGCAAGGGTCAAGGATGTCTCGGAGCGGGTGCAGGACATTCTGAAATGGGAGGGAGAACAGCCAGTTGTCGTGGTGCACATTGGTACCAACGACATAGGTAAAAAAAGGGATGAGGTCCTACGAAAAGAATTTAAGGAGCTAGGAGCTAAATTAAAAAGTAGGACCTCAAAAGTAGTAATCTCGGGATTGCTACCAGTGCCACATGCTAGTCAGAGTAGGAATCGCAGGATAGCGCAGATGAATACATGGCTTGAGCAGTGGTGCAGCAGGGAGGGATTCAAATTCTTGGGGCATTGGAACCGGTTCTGGGGGAGGTGGGACCAGTACAAACCGGACGGTCTGCACCTGAGCAGGACCGGAACCAATGTCCGAGGGGGAGTGTTTGCTAGTGCTGTTGGGGAGGAGTTAAACTAATATTGCAGGGGGATGGGAACCTATGCAGGGAGACAGAGGGAGACAAAAATGAGGCAAAAGCAAAAGACAGAAAGGAGATGAGGAAAAGTGGAGGGCAGAGAAACCCAAGGCAAAGAACAAAAAGGGCCACTGTACAGCAAAATTCTAAAAGGACAAAGGGTGTTAAAAAAGCAAGCCTGAAGGCTTTGTGTCTTAATGCAAGGAGTATCCGCAATAAGGTGGATGAATTAACTGTGCAAATAGATGTTAACAAATATGATGTGATTGGGATTACAGAGACGTGGCTCCAGGATGATCAGGGCTGGGAACTCAACATCCAGGGGTATTCAACATTCAGGAAGGATAGAATAAAAGGAAAAGGAGGTGGGGTAGCATTGCTGGTTAAAGAGGAGATTAATGCAATAGTTAGGAAAGACATTAGCTTGGATGATGTGGAATCTATATGGGTAGAGCTGCAGAACACGAAAGGACAAAAATCGTTAGTGGGAGTTGTGTACAGACCTCCAAACAGTAGTAGTGATGTTGGGGAGGGCATCAAACAGGAAATTAGGAGTGCATGCAATAAAGGTGCAGCAGTTATAATGGGTGACTTTAATATGCACATAGATTGGGCCAGCCAAACTGGAAGCAATACGGTGGAGGAGGATTTCCTGGAGTGCATAAGGGATGGTTTTCTAGACCAATATGTCGAGGAACCAACTAGGGGGGAGGACATCTTAGACTGGGTGTTGTGTAATGAGAGAGGATTAATTAGCAATCTCATTGTGCGAGGCCCCTTGGGGCAGAGTGACCATAATATGGTGGAATTCTGCATTAGGATGGAGAATGAAACAGTTAATTCAGAGACCATGGTCCAGAACTTAAAGAAGGGTAACTTTGAAGGTATGTGGCATGAATTGGCTAAGATAGATTGGCTAATGATACTTAAGGGGTTGACTGTGGATGGGCAATGGCAGACATTTAGAGACCGCATGGATGAATTACAACAATTGTACATTCCTGTCTGGCGTAAAAATAAAAAAGGGAAGGTGGCTCAACCGTGGCTATCTAGGGAAATCAGGGATAGTATTAAAGCCAAGGAAATGGCATACAAATTGGCCAGAAATAGCAGCGAACCTGGGGACTGGGAGAAATTTAGAACTCAGCAGAGGAGGACAAAGGATTTGATTAGGGCAGGGAAAATGGAGTACGAGAAGAAGCTTGCAGGGAACATTAAGGCGGATTGCAAAAGTTTCTATAGGTAGGTAAAGAGAAAA
Organism: Pristiophorus japonicus; assembly: GCF_044704955.1. Lineage (NCBI taxonomy): Eukaryota > Metazoa > Chordata > Chondrichthyes > Pristiophoridae > Pristiophorus > Pristiophorus japonicus. The sequence continues at coordinate 342,849,006 of NC_091978.1, read as the reverse complement.
AGGTTAGTAAAGACAAACATAGGTCCCCTGCAGTCAGAATCAGGGGAAGTCATAACGGGGAACAAAGAAATGGCAGACCAATTGAACAAGTACTTTGGTTCAGTATTCACTAATGAGGACACAAACAACCTTCCGGATATAAAAGTGGTCAGAGGGTCTAGTAAGGAGGAGGAACTGAGGGAAATCTTTATTAGTCGGGAAATTGTGTTGGGGAAATTGATGGGATTGAAGGCTGATAAATCCCCAGGGCCTGATGGACTGCATCCCAGAGTACTTAAGGAGGTGGCCTTGGAAATAACGGATGCATTGACAGTCATTTTCCAACATTCCATTGACTCTGGATCAGTTCCTATCGAGTGGAGGGTAGCCAATGTAACCCCACTTTTTAAAAAAGGAGGGAGAGAGAAAGTAGGGAATTATAGACCGGTCAGCCTGACCTCAGTAGTGGGTAAAATGATGGAATCAATTATTAAGGATGTCATAGCAGCGCATTTGGAAAATGGTGACATGATAGGTCCAAGTCAGCATGGATTTGTGAAAGGGAGATCATGCTTGACAAATCTTCTGGAATTTTTTGAGGATGTTTCCAATAAAGTGGACAAAGGAGTACCAGTTGATGTGGTATATTTGGACTTTCAGAAGGCTTTCGACAAGGTCCCACACAGGAGATTAATGTGCAAAGTTAAAGCACATGGGATTGGGGGTAGTGTGCTGACGTGGATTGAGAACTGGTTGACAGACAGGAAGCAAAGAGTAGGAGTAAATGGGTACTTTTCGGAATGGCAGGCAGTGACTAGTGGGGTACCGCAGGGTTCTGTGCTGTAGCCCCAGTTGTAAACATTGTACATTAATGATTTAGACGAGGGGATTAAATGTAGTATCTCCAAATTTGCGGATGACACTAAGTTGGGTGGCAGTGTGAGCTGCGAGAGGATGCTATGAGGCTGCAGAGTGACTTGGATAGGTTAGGTGAGTGGGCAAATGCATGGCAGATAAAGTATAATGTGGATAAATGTGAGGTTATCCACTTTGGTGGTAAAAACAGAGAGACAGACTATTATCTGAATGGTGACAGATTAGGAAAAGGGAAGGTGCAACGAGACCTGGGTGTCATGGTACATCAGTCATTGAAGGTTGGCATGCAGGTACAGCAGGCGGTTAAGAAAGCAAATGGCATGTTGGCCTTCATAGCGAGGGGATTTGAGTACAGGGGCAGGGAGGTGTTGCTACAGTTGTACAGGGCCTTGGTGAGGCCACACCTGGAGTATTGTGTACAGTTTTGGTCTCCTAACTTGAGGAAGGACATTCTTGCTATTGAGGGAGTGCAGCGAAGATTCACCAGACTGATTCCCGGGATGGTGGGACTGACCTATCAAGAAAGACTGGATCAACTGGGCTTGTATTCACTGGAGTTCAGAAGAGTGAGAGGGGACCTCATAGAAACGTTTAAAATTCTGACGGGTTTGGACAGGTTGGATGCAGGAAGAATGTTCCCAATGTTGGGGAAGTCCAGAACCAGGGGTCACAGTCTAAGGATAAGGGGTAAGCCATTTAGGATCGAGATAAGGAGAAACCTCTTCACCCAGAGAGTGGTGAACCTGTGGAATTCTCTACCACAGAAAGTAGTTGAGGCCAATTCACTAAATATATTCAAAAGGGAGTTAGATGAAGTCCTTACTACTCGGGGGATCAAGGGGTATGGCGTGAAAGCAGGAAGTGGGTACTGAAGTTTCATGTTCAGCCATGAACTCATTGAATGGCGGTGCAGGCTAGAAGGGCTGAATGGCCTGCTCCTGCACCTATTTTCTATGTTTCTATGTTTCTATGACAAGGCGAGAGCAGTACCGTACATGATGAGAGAAAGGGTAGAGGTCAAGCTACACTGGCTGCAAAGCGAGGGCATCATTTCACCTATCGAGTTCAACGAGCGGGCCAGCCCGATCGTTCCTGTCCTCAAGGGAGACAGCACCGTCAGAATCTTTTGCAACGCTGGTGGGAGGAAAGATGTTCATGAAGCTGGACTTGAACTCAGCCTACATGACGCAGGAGCTGGAGGAATCATCGAAGGGCCTCATGCATCAACATGCACAAAGATCTCTTCATTTATAATAGATGCCCGTTTGGAATTCAATCAGCCACGGGTGCAGGGCCTTCTGAAAAGGGAGGGTGAACAGCCAGTTGTCATGATACATATAGGTACCAATGATATAGGTATGAAAAGGGATGAGGTCCTACAAGATGAATTTAGGAGCTCGGAGCTAAATTAAAAAGTAGGACCTCAAAAGTAGTAATCTCAGGATTGCTACCAGTGCTACGTGCTAGTCAGAGTAGGAATCGCAGGATAGCTCAGATGAATACGTGGCTTGAGGAGTGGTGTAACAGGGAGGGATTCAAATTATTGGGACATTGGAACCGGTTCAGGGGGTGGTGGGACTGGTACAAACCGGATGGTCAGTACCTGGGCAGGACCGGAAACAATGACCGAGGGGGAGTGTTTGCTAGTGCTGTTGGGGAGGAGTTAAACTAACATGGCAGGGGGATGGGAACCTGTGCAGGGAGACAGAGGGAAGTAGAATGGGGGCAGAAGCAAAAGATATAAAGCAGAAAAGTAAAAGTGGAGGGCAGAGAAACCTAATGCAAAAAGCAAAAAGGGCCACATTACAGCAAAATTCTAAAGGGGCAAAGTGTGTTAGAAAGGCAAGCCTGAAGGCTCTGTGCCTCAATGCGAGGAGTATTCGGAATAAGGTGGACGAATTAACTGCACAGATAGCAGTTAACGGGTATGATGTAATTGGCTTCATGGAGACATGGCTCCAGGGTGACCAAGGCTGGGAACTCAACATCCAGGAGTATTCAACATTTCGGAATGTTAGACAGAAATGAAAAGGAGGCGGGGTGGCATTGCTGGTTAAAGAGGAAATTAATGCAATGGTAAGAAAGGACAATAGCTTGGATGATGTGGAATCGGTATGGGTGGAGCTGCGGAATACCAAGGGGCAGAAAACGCTAGTGGGAGTTGTGTACAGACCACCAAACAGTAGTAGTGAGGTTGGGGACAGCATCAAACAAGAAATAAGGGATGAATGCAATAAAGGTACGACAGTGATCATGGGTAACTTTAATCTACATATAGATTGGGCTAACCAAACTGGTAGCAATGCGGTGGAAGAGGATTTCCAGGAGTGTATTAGGGATGGTTTTCAAGACCAATATGTCGAGGAACCAACCAGGGAGCTGGCCATCCAAGACTGCGTGATGTGTAATGAGAAAGGACTAATTAGCAATCTTGTTGTGCGAGACCCCTTGGGGAAGAATGACCATAACATGGTAGAATTCTTGATTAGGATGGAGAGTGACACAGTTAATTCAGAAACTAGGGTCTTGAACTTAAGGAAAGGTAACTTCGATGGTTTGAGAGGTGAATTGACTACAGTAGACTGGCAAATGATACTTAAAGGATTGACGGTGGATAGACAATGGCAAACATTAAAAGATCACATGTATGAACTTCAGCAATTGTACATCCCTGTCTGGAGTAAAAATAAAATGGGGAAGGTGGCTCAACCGTGGCTAACAAGGGAAATTAAGGATAGTGTTAAATCCAAGGAAGAGGCATAAAATTGGCCAGAAAAAGCAGCAAGCCTGAGGACTGGGAGAAATTTAAAATTCAGCAGAGGAGGACAAAGGGTTTAATTAAGAGGGGGAAGATAGAGTATGAGATGAAGCATGCCAGGAACATTAAAAACTGACTGCAAAAGCTTCTATAGATATATGAAGAGAAAAAGGTTAGTGAAGACAAACGTAGGTCCCTTGCAGTCGGATTCAGGTGAATTTATAATGGGGAACAAAGAAATGGCAGACCAATTGAATAAATACTTTGGTTCTGTCTTTACAAAAGAAGAAACAAATAACCTTCCAAAAGTACGAGTGGACCGAGGGGCTAGTGAGAAGGAGGAACTGAAGGATATCCTTATTAGGCGGAAAATTGTGTTTGCGAAATTGATGGGATTGAAGGCCGATAAATCCCGGGGCCTGATAGTCTGCATTCCAGAGTACTTAAGGAAGTGGCCCTAGAAATAGTGGATGCATTGGTGATCATTTTCCAAAAGTCTATCGACTCGGGATCAGTTCCGATGGACTGGAGGGTAGCTAATGTAACACCACGTTTTAAAAAAGGAGGGAGAGAGAATGCGGGTAATTATAGACCGGTTAGCCTGACATCAGTGGTGGGGAAAATGTTGGAATCAATTATTAAGGATGAAATAGCAGCGCATTTGGAAAGCAGTGACAGGATCGGTCCAAGTCAGCATGGATTTATGAAGGGGAAATCATGCTTGAAAAATCTTCTGGAATTATTTGAGGATGTAACTAGTAGAGTGGACAAGGGAGAACCAGCGGATGTGGTGTATTTGGACTTTCAAAAGGCTTTTGACAACTTCCCACACAAGAGATTGATGTGCAAAATCAAAGCACATGGTATTGGAGATAATATACTGACGTGGATAGAGAACTGGTTGGCAGGCAGGAAGCAGAGAGTCGGGATAAACGGGTCCTTTTCAGCATGGGAGGCAGTGACTAGTGGAGCGCCGCAGGGCTCAGTGCTGGGACTCCAGCTCTTTACAATATACATCAATGATTTGGATGAAGGAATTGAGTGTAATATCTCCAAGTTTGCCGAAGACACTAAACTGGGTGGCGGTGTGAGCTGTGAGGGGAATACTAAGAGGCTGCAGGGTGATTTGGACAGGTTAGGTGAGTGGGCAAATGCATGGCAGATGCAGTATAATGTGGATAAATGTGAGGTTATCCACTTTTGGGGGAAAAACACAAAAACAGAATATTATCTGAATGGTGGCAGATTAGGGAAAGGGGAGGTGCAACGAGAACTGAGTGTCATGGTTCATCAGTCATTGAAAGTTGGCATACAGGTGCAGCAGGCGGTAAAGAAGGCAAATGGCATGTTGGCTTTCATAGCTAGGGGATTTGAGTGTAGGAGCAGGGAGGTCTTACTTCAGCTGTACAGGGCTTTGGTGAGGCCTCACCTGGAATATTGTGTTCAATTTGGTCTCCTAATCTGAGGAAGGATGTTCTTGCTATTGAGGGAGTGCAGCGAAGGTTCACCAGACTGATTCCCGGAATGGCCGGACTGACTTATGAGGAGAAACTGGATCACCTAGGCCTTTATACATTGGAGTTTAGAAGGATGAGAGGGGATCTCATAGAAACATACAAGATTCTGACGGGATGGGACAGGTTAGATTCGGGTAGATTGTTCCCGATGTTGGGGAAGTCCAGAACCAGGGGACACAGTCTTAGGATAAGGGGTAGCCCATTTAGGACTGAGACGAGGAGAAACTTCTTCACTCAGAGAGTTGTTAACCTGTGGCATTCCCTGCCGCAGAGAGTTGTTGATGCCAGTTCATTGAATATATTCAAGAGGGAGTTAGATATGGCCCTTACAGCTAAAGAGATCACGGGGTATGGAAAGAAAGCAGAAAGGGGTACTGAGGAAATGATCAGCCATGATCTTATCGAATGGTGGTGCAGGCTTGAAGGGCCGAATGGCCTACTCCTACACCTATTTTCTATGTTTCCATGATATCCCAGAGAAACATGGAAAGCTTACTGAAGTCGGTCCCGTGCACGGTGGTCTTCCAGGACGACATCTTGGTTCGAGGTCAGGACACAGTCGAGTATCTGCAGAACCTGGAGGTGGTTCTTACTCGACTCAACTGTGTGGGGCTCAGGTTAAAATGCTTGAAGTGCGTTTTTCTGGCACCTGAAGTGGAGTTCCTGGGGAGGAGGATCATGGCGGATGGCATCAGGCCCACCGATTCGAAGACGGAGGCAATCAAGAATGCACCGAGACCACAGAGCGTGATGGGGCTGCGGTCGTTTCCAGACTCCTGAACTAATTTGGTAACTTCTTATCGGGTCTCAGCACACTGTTAGAACCACTGCACGCTTTAACAGTGTAAAAGGGATGAATGGGTATGGGGCAACAGCCAAGAAAATGCCTTTGTAAAAGCTAGAAAATTGTTATGCTCAAATAAATTGCTTGTGTTGTATGATCCATGTAAGTGTTTGGTACTAGCATGTGATGCGTCGTCGTACGGCGTCGGGTGTGTATTGCAACAAGCTTTAATGATTTGGGGAAATTGCAACCGGTTGCTTATGCATCCAGAAGTCTTTCCTTGGCTGAGAGAGCCTCCAGCATGATTGAAAAAGAAACATTAGCATGTGTCTATGGGGTAAAGAAAATGCATCAGTACCTGTTTGGGCTAAAATTTGAATTGGAAACTGACCATAAGCCACTTATATCCCTGTTTTCTGAGAGTAAGGGGATAAATACCAATGCATCGGCCCGCATCCAGAGATGGGCGCTCATGTTGTTTGCATACAACTACGCTATCCGCCACAGGTCAGGCACAGAAAACTGTGCCGATGCTCTCAGTCGGCTGCAATTGCCCAACACGGGGGTGGAAATGATGCAGCCCACAGATTTAGTCATGGTTATGGAAGCATTTGAGTGTGAACAATCATCCGTCACAGCCTAACAGATTAGAACCTAGATAAGCCAGGACCCCTTACTGTCTGTAGTTAAAAACTGTGTGCTTCACGGGAGCTGGTCCGGTGTCCCAATGGAAATGCAGGAAGAGATAAAGCCGTTCCAGCGGCGCAAAGGTGAAATATCTGTACAGACAATCGGATAGTGGTCCCCAAGAAGGGCAGAGAAACATTCATCAGTGACCTCCACAGTACTCACCCAGGCATCGTAACGATGCAAGCAATAGCCAGATCCCACGTGTGGTGGCCCGGTATCGATGCGGACTTTGAGTCCTGCGTGCAGAAATGTAACACATGCTCGCAGTTAAGCAATGCACCCAGGGAGGTGTCACTGACTTTATAGTCTTGGCCTTCCAAACCATGGTCTACGGTCTATGTCGACAATGCAGGCCCGTTCTTGGGTAAAATGTTCCTTGTGGTTGTTGATGCGTACTCCAAATGGATTGAATGTGAGATAATGTCGGCAACCATGTCCGCTGCCACCATTGAAAGCCTGCGGGCCATGTTTGCCACACACGGCCTGTCCGATGTCCTTGTGAGCGACAACAGGCCATGTTTTACCAGTGCCGCGTTCAATAGTTACACTTTTGACTTTGGCGGGTGGGGGGGTGCGGGCAGTGTTGTTATATATGTAAACTTGTATATACTCTGTACAGCCAACAGAGGGCTCATGTCCTGGAGTCCCAAGGGATCCCACAATCCCTTGGGAGCACAGGTACTTAAGGATGCCTCACAGGTTAGAGAGGCACTTTGGAAACCTGCAATAAAAGACTAAGATCCCACTTTACTTTGAGCTCACAGTATCCAGTTCAGACTCTTTCTTCATACTTAACAGGGTGGGGGGAGGGAACTCTTTCCAGTTCTGAAAATGATTTGTAGCTGTACTTTTGTTGGTGGTGTGCAGGTATCCCCGCCTCTTCCATGAATCTATTTCTGTTTCCAACCGAAACTCGATTGTACTTTTCTTTCTCGATTGTGACCAGTTCCAAATCATCCCGAGGACTCCAGAGCACTTTGCTCGGTAGATGTGATTAGTTTGAAGTGGGTTTTAAGTGCTGAATGGCTGAAATACTTCTTTCATCTGTCTCCCATATCTTGATTGTTATCAATCTGTTGCTTTTGCTGCTCTTGTTGTGCTATATTGTACTGTGCAACAATAATCTCTACAATGTTCACAATGCAGCACTACAAGACTGCTACTGAAGAACTTTAGGGAGAACTTTCCTTGTGTGAGTTTGAAGAAACTCAAAACTCTGGTTTAAATGCATATTGTCCTTGATAATATTTTTTTTCTTCCAGAAAGTTATTCCTAGTCCCTCGGTACATATACAAAGAAAGTTAAGAGTAGAAAATTTAACATAATTATTCCTACAAGGCTCAATTTGATGCCTCTTTCCTCACAAAGCACACATTATCGTTAGAGATAAAAGTTGAATAATATATCTCAAGATGTGAAGTACTTTTTTATCTCAGTGATATTGAATTCCCTGCAAACTAAATTAAAAGAATATTAGCCACAGCCTGGAATAGTAATAAAGTCTTGGCTAGCTTTCACACATCAGTCAGATGTGTGATGAGTTTGATTAATTCCGAGACTGGCTGCCCAGCACCTCACCTTGAGCGCATAAGGGAGAGGAAGAAACGAAAATCCGGACATAGTTTGCAGCAATCGCATTTGTTGGATAAGCACTGAGCAGCAAATGGTGGATGAATCGCTGACCGATGCAACCCATCTGAAAACAAAACTTGGGGTGAAAAATCTATGGGGGCGGGGGGAGCTTGTGATTTCCCCACTAATGCAATCATAACATAATCCAGCAAATGCCACTTTTTCCATGACATTAACACAGCAGTCAAGATCATTTTTTATATTGCTAGTTTTCTCGGTGATGAAGCAACATGCCCAGTCGCTTTTTGTTCATTTCATTGCTGCACTGAATATTGAATAGCTCCTCGATTAGAGAATATGTGACTTAAATGCAAACTGCATTTCTTGAGGGAAAAAAAAAGAGTTGCACTTCCATCTCGGTGAGTGAAATGCCAGCAATGGTCACATGTCACACAGTTGCTCGATATTCTCTGTGGTGTGTGCTGGCAGTCTTTTCATCCCAGTGATTCAGAATGTAGAAGCACAGCAGCAGCTCAGGGATTTTGTTTAAATGTCAGCTTTGAGACACTGATCTTGGGTATTAGGACCATTTTATTAGTTGAAATAGAGAAATATCATCTTTTTAAAACTTTTTAAAATATCTACATGCGTGAGCAAAACAGCTAATGAGACAGAAGCAATTATTACAATGAAAACAGAAGGTCGTTGATTAAACTCAAGAACACAACAGACATCAGCCTTACATATACAGTCATTCTTGGAAATTGTCAATTACCTTTTCATGGAACATTAGGATGGGGAGACTTGTTTAAAACTGAAAGCTAAAAACTAAAAGAAAGCCAGGCCAGGGAAGAGCTAGGAGTGAAGACAATTGCAAAGGATGGGAGTGGAAGGCATCCCACCTCATGCCTCATTGTCAGTGCAGCTCTTCATATTTCACGACAAATTAATCGGAAGTACAGGATATTGTCACAATGGAAAAACAAATGAATTTACAAGATTGAGAAAAAACGCATCAAATATAATGGCCCCGGATTTCACGAGCTGCAAGGCCCACCCATTTGCCGCCCAAAGGGCCGCCGATGGCCGCCGAGAGACTGGTCGGTACTTTGCCTGAAAGATTCCTCTAAAAGAGGTGGCAGTATCGCCTGGCAGCCAAACAATGGCCTACCCCATCAATCTGGGTGGCAGTGGGCGGGAGCTCTCAATCTCGGCAGTAAATGAGTTTGCCGCCCAAGTGCCAGCGAGGATGGAGTCGGGCCCAGGGAGGCGGGGGGGAGGGGTGAACACTGAAAAGTAAAATACATTGCCAAAAATAAAACACCGGAATACCTTCAGGGGACCCCATCCAGGTAAGTCGCTGTAAAAAATTTTTTTGAGATGCTCACTAACCTTTGCTTTCAGATCTTTATACCTACCTATGAATGAGTCCACGAAGCAATGTGTTGTACTCAAACTGTAGTGACCTTGGTCTTTTATTCGTAACTCCAGAGTGAGGCAGCCGCATGGTGGCTACCCTTTTATACAGCCCCTGCCACCAGGGCAGAAAACCCCGGTCTCCACCAGTTGCACCCTCTAGTGGTGCCAGCATAGTCTATATACAGTGTAAACCTTATTGATAGTGCATCAGGTAAACAAGTCTCCATCTTATGCAACTATACAGTGACTACACAGAGAGTATATCTATAGTCTGCACATATAACATCACTCTCCCCCAAGTCCTTTGTGCCAATTACCTTTGCACTATGTGCTCTGACTTAGCTCTCCCCAGACCCCAATAGCCCTTGCACCTTGGCTGTGCTTTGGCTTGGCTCTCTCCCTCTTAAACCCCAAGTCATTTTGCCACAACGTTGGGTAGTGGTTACCAGTTTGGATGGTTCGATGATGCAGTGGAGGTTCCAGTGTGTTCTGGGTGTGATCCATGTGTGTGTCCATGGCTACATACATTCATTTACCCCTCACCCCATGCCCTCCACACAGCGAGAACATGCAGCTGGCCCATAACATTAACATACAGGATTAGACACAGTGCAAGTACAAAAAAAGGAAGAAAACATTTTTTTTTAAACAGTTCAGTGACTTACATTTGTTACGTTTTATGGTCATGCGTCAGGATTGGGTAGATTGCATTCATGGTTCAGTCATGGTCAGTACTGAGGTACCAGTACAGGTATGCGAGGAAACTGGTTCCAGAGCAACCAGACGGGTCCTAGTTGTCTGATGGCGATGCTGCACCCCCTGCTAGCGGGGTGGGCTTGGTTCACTCATCTTGCCAGGACTCAGGGTCTTTGCCATTGCCTAGTGGTGGGCAGAGCCACAGATGTGTGTGGCCTCCCTGACCTCCTTTGAGGGCTGCAGAATCTTCTGCCTGCTCTCTAAAGGTGTTACAGGTCCCGTTTGGGGAACTCGGTGGTTCTGACCTTTCACTCACGGACATGGCCGAGGTAATGACTGGGTCTGGGGGCTGCGCCGTCTCCACCCGGATGGTGGGCAGCAGTGGCCGACTGCGCCTATTGGCGCCATTTTCTTTTCCATGTCTGTGGCGAATAGTGCAATCGCATGCCTGCAGCGTGGGATAGACCTGGGGCAGGATATCAAGATCAGTGCCTTCACCCTCCTGAGGTCGCTAGTCTATAACTTGAGCGGACACCTGGGGCAGGGCATCAGGATCAGTGCCTTTACCCTTCCGAATTCGCTCGCTTGCTACTTTTGGGGACACTATTCCTGACAGCTCGCAACATTTTGTTCTTTACATTAGGAATAGTACCGACGTCTCGCAACAACATTTTATTCACAATCTTAATCGGTTCGTTACATAGATTGCTATGCATACAATGTCTCTTTAATTTCAGTTGATTGCAGGTTCTCTTAAGAGAACCATGCTGGCTTTACCCCAATCAAATCCTTTGTTAGACACCACATGTTGGTCCCTCAGTGTTGCACCTCATGGTATTGCCGCGACCATCTTTTTTTAGCCACACTACACCTCGTTGCAGCAGGGACGCCATCTTGCCTCTGTCCTTGAGGTCGACTGCCTTGATCCTTCTCTCCCATGATTCTGCCACAAAAGCTGGAAGAGTGCCTGTGAGTTCGATCTTCCTCCCCAGGAGTCCTGCCACTGGAGCCGGGAAGGTACTTTTACGTCGTTCCGGTCGGATCATTGTCATGCAGTTATGATGGACGGTCTGTGCCTCAGGTGCTGCGCTGGTCTGTTCTCTGGTGCCTGGCCCAAGCGAAGGTGAGGTTTTGCTCTGCCTCTGAGCATGGGGGACATTGATTGCTGGATTGAAGAGGTCTTCCCATTTCCACTGGATCTTCCGCATCCACCTTCTTCCGAGTAGCATTGGACCATCACCTGCAACAATCCACAGAGCTAACTTGTGCACCACGCCATTATGGATTACACTTACATCCGCACTACCAAGGTTTGGGATCAGCTCCTTGGTGTAGGTGTGCAACTTTTCCTGTACTGGAACCAACTCAGGTCGTTTTTCATTCCATAGTCTTTCAAAGGCATCCTGGCTCATCACTGACTGGCTTGCTCCCGTGTCCACTTCCATGAAGATTGCAAAGCCATTTATCTCGACTTCCATCTTCATTGGAGGACAATCGGTAGTGCAGGTATACATTCCATACACTTCTTCTTGGGGCTGAGCTGCCTCTCTGGCCAAATCATCATACTCCCCACCGGATTTAAAGTAATCTACTGACTCCTCTGCTAGACGGTGAGTCGTACTTCTTTTACACATAGGCTGGAGGTGGCCCTTTGTGTTACAGGCTTTGCATATGTACTCAGCAAACCAATACTGGTGAGCCCTATGATTTCCTCCGCAACGCCAGCATGGTGTTACTCGATTAGCACCCCTTGGCGGACTCTGAGTTCTAGAACCGTGAGGTCTGTGCTCTCTGCCCTGGGCAGAGTCACGTTCTACAGTCTTGCCTGTGAAAGGCACCATTCGGTGTACAGTACTTGCCGGGTTTGAGTCCACAGGATGAATAATTTGCTTGGTGCTGCAGGTCGAGGTCATGAACGCTTGACTGATGCAGGTTGACTGTGGTTTCGGCAGATAATAGCTTGTGAAGTAGGCCCTCGTGGCCAATTCCTATAATGAAGATGTCTTGCAATGCTTCATTGAGGTGCATGCCAAAATCACATGGTTCCGCAAGTCTCCTGAGGTCGGCAGCATATTTTGCAATCTCCTGGCCCTCAGGTCTGCGGTGAGTGTAGAATCTGTGCCTGGCCGTGAGGATACTCTCTTTTGGTTTTAGTTGGTCGCTAATTAATTCAGTCAGCTCATCGTATGTCTTATCCTTGGCCTTCGTGGCTGCCAGCAAGTCCCTGATGAGGCGGTAGACCTAGGGCCCACAACTGGTCAGCAGTATAGCCTTGCGCCTCTCCACCGATGCTTCCATCTCCCCTGCCAGGTTGTTTGCCACGAAATATAGCTCGAGCCTTTCCGTGAAGGCATCCCAATCATCACCCTCTGTGAAGTCTTTTAGTGTGCCAAAGGTAGCCGTAATCGTGTAAAAGTCCGTATTCTCATTGGCAGTTGCAATGTCTGTAATGTACCTATGAATGACTCAACGAGGCAATGTGTTGCACTCAAACTGTAGTGACCTTGGTCCTTTATTCATAACTCCAGAGTGAGGCAGCCACATGCTGGCTACCCTTTTATACAGCCCCTGCCTTCAGGGCAGCAAACCCCGGTCTCCAGCAGTTGCACCCTCTAGTGGTGCCAGCATAGTATATACACAGTGTAAACCTTATTGATAGTGCATCAGGTAAACAAGTCTCCATCTTATGCAACTATACAGTGACTACACAGAGAGTATATCTATAGTCTGCATATATAACAATACCTACCATCAGGGTTAGACCTGCCTCCACGCAGCGGTCCTTCCCCCTGCTGGCACCGACTTCCGCCATCACCAATCTGGCATCTCGGCGGGCGGCAGGCCACTTACACGACTTGGCCGCCAGAGGACGTCGTTGAGCGGTTCCCGACGGTGCTCCCCTCCCACCCGCTCCTGCCCCAAGTGGAAACTGGGAGAGAGAGGAAAACGGCAGAAAAACTCGGCAGCAGCAGGCGGTAAGGCCACCAATATCAGGGCCAACGTGTTTAGGTAAATCAGTAATGGCAGCATATGTTACTGGACAAGTAATCCAGAGGCCTGGACTAATGATCTGGAGACATGAGTTTATAATCCCACTACGGCAGCTGGGCAATTTAAGTTCATTTAATTAAATAAAGCTGGAATAAAAAGCTAGTATCAATAATGGTGACCATGAAACTACCGGATTGTCTTTAAAACCCATCTGGTTCACTAATGTCCTTTAGGGAAAGAAATCGACTGTCCGTACCCGGTCTGGCTTATATGTGACTCCAGACCCACACCAAGGTGGTTGACTCTTAACTGCCCTCTGAAATAGCCTAGCAAGCTGCTCACCACCACCTTCTCAAGGACAATTACAGATGGGCAATAAATGCTGGCCTTGCTAGCAGCAACCACATCCTGTGAATGAATTTAAAAAAAATGTAGATTCCATTCTCTTGCATTCCACGCACAGGCATCTTCCACCCTTCAATATATAATTCGGTACCTGGAATATTAGGTCCTTCATTGAAACACCTGTGAACTCATCCCGTTTTGGCATGGAAGCAAATCATCCTCGATACAAGGGACCACCTATGATGATAATCCAGGGTAAAAGTAGTCAATTTCATAGGAAGGAGGGACTTTCATTTATATAGCTCCTTTCACGACCTCAGGACAGCCAAGGAAGTACTTTTGAAGTGCAGTCACTGTTGTAATTTATCACACATGCACAAATACATGCAAAAATTCATTTAATTATCAGTGCAAATATCCAAGACACATTTTCTATCTCTTCTCTTAGATAATCCTATGTATCTTCATTTGTGACCTTATTGGTGGAATAATTAGTTTTTATTTTGGTTCTATAGCATAGACAAGTTGATATGTACATCAGCCCAATTAAAATTGAAATTCATTTGGAGGAAACAGTGAATGACCTTTTGCAACAGGAGGGGAGGTGCCATACATTCCCTCATCCAGTGGGTGGTGCTCCCTATCTTTGAGAGAGTGAGGCCAGGAGAAATTAGCACCACAAGATCATGAAAGAAAAGTAACAGTGGATGGAAATTACATAGAATGCACAACACAGAAACAGGCCATTTGGCCCAACTGCTCCATGCCGGTCTTTATGCTCCATACAAGCCTCCTCCCACCCCTCTTCATCTAACCCTATCAGCATAATCTTCTATTCCTTTCTCCCTCATGTATTTAAATACATCGATGCTATTTGCCTCAACTACTCCTTGTGGTAGAGAGTTCCACATTCTAACCACTCTCTGAGTAAAGAAGTTTCTCTTGAATTCCCTATTGGATTTATTAGTAACTATCTTATTTTTATGGCTACTGGCTTCAGTCGCCCCCACAAGTGGTAACATCAAATGGATGATTGAGATGCACATAAGGGAGGTGGTGATGAGGAGGACGAGTGCGGCATTGAGACTGGGCAGTAAATGGGGAAGTCAGTTAACAAATCTCAAGAATCATCAGCTGCTTTGAAGAGTCAGGTTACAGAGCGGGTTTGGCAGCAAGGAAGCCACTCAGTCAGAAATGGTACATCATATAGAGAAACCCACGAAACATGAGCAATTGTTCCTTTATGCTAATCTTCCTAGCTTTCACATGTACAAATGTTAGAAAATTTTGATTAAAAAATAATTATACAGGTAAAGTTATTTTCCCCCTTTTCCTGGAGGGTTTGCCACATGATACACCTTCCCTCTCCTTACGACAGAGGATGACACATGTGATTTTGGGTAGGACCATTTGAGTGCTGTGGCAGGGGTGGGAACTTGATTGGAAAGATTCAAACAGTTGCAGGAAAGATGGACATAGATTTTATAGGTGACAACACATTTAAGGACTTGAGAGAAAAGGAAAGGTGGAGACGGGGCAGTAGTTTGCAAGAACACAGGGCTCGGCAGTAGGGATTATGAGGAAGGCAGTGGTGATAGCAGTTTTCAAAGGGTGGGGACAGTGCCTGAGGTGAGCAAATGGTCCCACTCTTCTTATGACAGAGGGAAGGTCATTAATGAACAGCTCAAGATGGTTAAGCAAAGGACAATTCCCTGAGGAACATCTGCAGTGATACCGTAGACGGTGATGAATGGCCTCTGGCAATGAAAACCATCTTTCTTATGATGCCAGCCATTGAAGAATTTTCTGTTTGACCTCCCATTGACCTCAATTTTGCTCGGGCTCCAGAGTGTAAGACAGTGAATTGCAAATTGCTTTTGCTTTGTGCTTTATGAATTTCAGCAAGTATAGTAAGCTGAGAAAGAGGGGCTGAATTCCTACCCGCAGGGCGGTAACTAAGAGGGTGGGCAGTTAAAATGCCCTGGGAGACTTACCCGTCGATTTCCTGCCCACTTCAGCTCGATCATGATTTTAACCTGCTCTTCAGAACAGGCAGCAAAGGCACCCAGCTGAATCCATCGGGGGTCTTCCCTTTATTTTTATTCATTGGATGTGGGTATCACTGGCAAGGCCAGCATTTATTGCCCATCCCTAATTGCCCTCGAGAAGCCACGTTCCTGAATGCAAATGATTGGCTTACTAGACCATCACAGAGGGCAGTTAAGAGTCAACCACATGCGGGTCTGGAGTCACATATAGGCCAGACTGGGTAAGGTTGGCAGATATCCTTCCTGTAAGGATAATATGTCAACCAGATGGGTTTTTAACAAGAATTTGGTAGTTTCATGATCGCCAAATACTGATACTAGCTTTTTATTCCAGATTTTTATTTAAAATTAAATTCCTCAGCTGCCGTGGTGGGATTTTGAACTCATGTGTCTGGATTGTTAGTGCAGGCTTTAGGATTATTAGGCAAGTAACATAACCACTATGCTACCATACCCCTTAACTATACAAATCAAGTTCCGATGTTGTTATCGGGTCCTGACTGCAATTTTAACTCTGGCCTGAATAGTGAAACCACTTGAGCTTTCCTGGCATGTGAAGATAGCAAGAGAAAGATCCAGGACCGTAAGAGGCTATCTAAGGCAAGTTATTTTTATTTTCCTTGTAGGAGCAGGAGTGCTCAGAACCCCACCTTTCCTTCCCGTGTCACCCTACCGAAACTCCCTTACTGCGACTTATCTCCACCCGCTTCAAACGGGCGAGCTGACTGGCAGCTTGCAGATGATGCTTGGGTGTTAAAATCGGCCAGGCCTTCCGGTGTTGACATTGGCTCTCTTGCCGGCACAACTATTTTGTTGTATGTGTAAAACAATTAAATCATTAAATCAAGTGCCCCCTGATTAAAGCGGGTGGGGGGGCACTAAAACTGACAAACTTAAAAATTAGACTTTAAACATTAAACGGTCAAATTAAAATTTGGTTGCCGGGGGTGATGATGCCAGTCCCTCCGGCGCCTACCTCTCGCGGAAGGCCGCGAGCGTACCGGTGGACACCGCGTGCTCCATCTCCAGGGACACCCTGGCTCTGATGTAACCACGGAAGACAGGCAGGCAGTCGGTCTGAACGACCCCCTCGACCTCCCACCGCCTGGACCGGTTGATGGCCACCTTGGCCATGACCAGGACGAGGAGGCCTTTCGACCTGCCCACTCCCCTCCGCACAGGGTGCCCAAAGATCAGGAGTGTGGGACTGAAGTGCAACCAGAATTTGAGGAGCAGCCCCTGCAGATATTGGAAGAGGGGCTGCATCCTCATACAGTCAACATATACGTGGAACACGGACTCCTCTCGACCATAGAAATTACAGGCGGCCTGGGAGCCCGTCAACCAACTTAAAAACTTATTGCATGAGACTGCTCCTTGCAACACCCTCCAGGCCAAGTCCCCAATAAATAAGGGGAGGACTCCTGCGTAGAGAGCACTCCATTGGGGACCCCTGCCTCCTCCTGATGACAAAATGGTGCGCTGTGGCGTGACCAGATGGCAGCTGAGGATGGCAACATGGAGAGTGTGCAAGAGCACTCCGTACAGGAATCCCCTCTGCGCAGAACTGAAAAGGCACAGAGGGGATTTCCCAGAAGAGGCTCAAGTTGTGAGGCGCCGGCTCCCAAGGGAGGTTTCAGAGCTTGGCGCTGATGAGGAATTCTGTCGGACGGAGGTCTGTTCAGACGGGATCGCCCCACGTGCTTGAGCCTCCTTGACACACCTAACGGTGTCAGGGCCCAGTGCTATTTTTAGCGACTCGATGGCATTGGCAGCACACCGGACATCGGCCCAGGATAGGTGCCATGCCAGCTCGTCTGGCGCCATCCAGCCCACTCCTCTGCCATCGAGCAGGTCCCTGACCTTGGTCACCTTGCCAGACACAGCCCTCTTGTCCGCCTGCCACCTAAGACTGCGGTCGTGGAGGTACGGATTCCTGAGCAGCGGCTCCCGAAAGACAGCCGCCACTCCAGACGTGGAGAACTGCGCTTGGTGGCGACTCTGTTGCAGACCCTGATGAGCTCCTGGTAAAAGACAGGCAGCCCCTGCATGGCGGTCCTGACAGCCCCCCAGGCTCACAAACAGGAGCTGCGTGTCGTAATTGAGGCAGTACTGCTGGCGGAAGATATGCGTGGCCAGCGTACACCATCCAGGAGGGGACACGACGTACAGGTATTCCTGCAGGGTCTGAAGACGGAAAGTCGAAAGCTGGGTGCTGACCCTGGCTGGTACAGCTCTCATTCCCAGTTAAGATTCCTTTATTGTAATTTAGATTCAGTTTTATTAGGTGGAATTTTCAAGGAAACAGCTCCAATGATCTCCTGATCATCACTTGTGTGTTGCTGACAATTCGAACAGGCTGCAATTATCACCTGTTATGTTGATAATTGGAAAATATGAACGTTATAATTATTAGCAGCTGTTCAAGATAGAAACTGTGAGAGAAAGAGACTCACGGAGTTATTTTAACCCTCAAAAACAAATGGGTTGGAATTGGGCGACATATACATCTTTTTACACACTCCAACCTGACCACAACCCGCCCACTTCCAGATTTAATGGAGGTGGTACAAGAGGCGGGCAGTCAACCCACTCCCCGGAGACAGATTGGCCATTTAAATATTATAATAGGGCAGTCTTGCAGGTTTAACCATGGCCAGCTGTGTTTCCCAGGCCTCGAGAAACCCCCCCCCCACCCCGCAGGAAAGCGAGGACAGCCTCGAGGAAATAGTAAGTGCCCTTACAGCACTGCTTGTGGCCAGGAGGAGCAAGAGTGCTGATCCCCAGTTCCCCAAGCTTACCTTCTTCATTGCCATCGGACGCCCCCTGCCATCAGACATGCACCCCTGCCATTGGATCCTCTCCCACCATCAGAACCTCCATCCAAAGACCACCCCCCGGATCAGGGATCGGACCCCCGCTCCCCAGCCCAGGATCAGGGATCGGACCTCCTTGGGGTGGGACAACCCCAGGATCAGAACCCCTACCCGCCCCCCCTCCCCGGATCGGAACCCCGCTGGGGTTAGTTTCCCCCCCCCCCCACCCCGCAACACTCCCATTAACACAGCAACAGGTTCATTGCCTGCTCCTGCTCCTATGGCCTCTTCTGTAATGGTCTCTACCCTGCGCAGCCAAGTCTGACAATCAGGCTGACATCTGGGTGGGGATCCTATAAAAAAGAAAGATGCACGCTATGGAATTAAAGCTACAAAGCGTGCAAAGCTCCTCTCCTCACCCACACCATCTCCCTGCGTGCTTGGAAATTATTGCAAGCAATATTAGCAAACACTCATAGAAAAGTATTATGTTAGCAGAGACATTTAAAATAAATGACTCAATGCCAACATTAAAATAGTAGACAGAGGAATAATATTTGAACATGCTGGGGTAGATTTTGATTTTGTATGAATGTGTAAAACAGATGATAGCAATTCGGCAGCCCCTTTTACATCTCATCCAACTATCAGGGGAGATGTAAAACAGATTGTCAATCCTCTATCACCCGTTTTACAATATCGCACAAAGTCACTATCTGCCCCATTAAATATTCATCCACAAACATTGCCAAAAGTACTTTCAAGCCTACTTTTTTTCAGCGAAGAAGGGAAAATGTTCTTTTCTTCAAAAATAAATAAATTATACATCATTATTTATTTCTTTTGGACTGATATGATTTCATGCTAGGGCGATTTTAACCCTACTCGCTCAGCAGAAACCTGGCGGGTGGGTAGTTAAAATTGCCCTGGCTCTTACCTGTCTGAAAGCCACCATGATCACAACATCTGCAACTTTAACCTGCTGTCCTGAGCAGGCAGCAAGGATACGTGCCAGGGGCCAAAAGGGTCCTTTTTTACATATGCATGTTGCGGCCCAAAGACATCATTGAGAGGGACTGTAATTTTAACTCAGGCCTGAGTGGGGAATCCATCTGGAATTTTTTCTTGCAATTTCAGTAAACACATCTTTAAATATATACAGAGCAAATGCAGTGAAATAAGTCAAAACCTGCCATATTTAACAATGCAGAATAGCTTTTAAACTATAATACAAAAAGCATTTCTCAATAAATAAATTGGAAATCAGGGTTTTACTTTACAAATTGCTATTCCTTGGTGCTATAGGCTGAAAATATGGCCCTTTCAGAGTAATGCAAAGGAGCATTATTAATCTATAAATTTGTTTTATGAAATGATTATTTACACATATCTACGAAGACCCTGACAGATGTGGTGTTAATAGTGCAGCATACTGGCTCTCTTACTTGTCTATACTGCGTGTTGACTTTGTGGAGACCTTTTTATCCAAGAGGTGAGCTTTATTGCTGTGGGTATTGATTCACTATCAGCCTGTAGAAATTAGATGATGACTTCTTGCTCAGAAACCGCCCATCGTTCATTACATATATTATAACTGAAGACCAAATTTCCCAGTAATCGATTGTGGATTATTTCTCAATAAACCTCCAGTAACTATGTCAGAGTCATTAATCGTTTTGTTTTGTAGAAACTGATAGAGAAAAAAAAAGAATTTCAGGAAGATAATCAGATGGAGATTTAAGCTGTTAGTGCTACATATAAAAACTTCAATTTATAGTAGATTTGGAGAGGGAGATAGGATAAGACTTAGATGAGTATGGCTCCCTTGATGGATTATTGGGTAAATGCAATGTTTCAATGTCGAACCAAGCCATACAAACCAAGAAGCTTGCAGGTTCGGTCCATTGTTTATGCTGAATTAATCGCTCACACTGACCATTGGGGTGCTAAAGAATGGTAAAAACCAATCAGGGTTCTCATTCCGATTGCTATCCAGAGATGACTGGAGGATAATGCACATGTGTGGATGTCAGATGAATTCAGAATTTCACTCAGCTGTGGTGCTTCCTGTGGGTGAAGGGCTGGCTGGCATTCACTTTGTTGGTTTATATGTAAGGAATGGCCAACTCGGCAAGATACCAAAGAGTTACTTGTGACATCGAACCACAACCCAGAAAGAGCCAGTGACTTCAGAAGAGTGGAGAAAACTGAAGAAAGTACAGAGATGAGCAACTGCCTATTGCTAACCAGGAGATAGAAAGATAGAGGGTCAGAAAAGTCATAGGGGGCATATCCCAGAGTCAGTGCCAGCGTGTGCCTCTGTGGGACCTCTGCTGCTGACACAACCATAGTCTGCAGGATCAGGGAGAGATTCCTTGGTTTAAATATCACTGCGGGGTACCCATGCTACTAGTGCTGTATGTCGGGCACCTGGCAGACTGGAGAGGCCCAGAATTTCGGCAAATTCTGGCTGCTTTGAGATGCGTGTCAAGACACCTTCATCGCACTCTGAGTGGCTCTATTTATAAGGGGGTTAAAAAGTCATCAGCTGCATTAGAGTTATAGGGTTTGGACAGGTAATGTCGATCCCACAAATACCTTTCCTATGGTAGATATTCCTCTTTCATATGGAGGCTTTGACCACCAATCTTTTTAGTAGCATTTCCCAGGTTAGGGATGTGGGAACTCCAAGCCTGTGAGTCTCCAGCTCCACTCTTTTACGCTGCAGGATCTGTAAGGGTTCAGGATGAGGCTTTTGTTTGGTTTGTAGCTCTCCAACCTTTAAGTCAAAAGGTTGTGAGTTCAAACTTCATTTCAAGCCTTGAACACATAGGTGGCAATTTCCCCTACCTTGGTGGGTCCGATGCGGCCGGGGTCTGGTAGGTCCCAATCTTGCTGCAAGATCCAATCTGCTGTGTAGATTGTGCGTTCCTGGGCTAATAGAAGGAAGCGGGTCTAATGATGTCACTTGATGATGCATCATCAGCCAGTTTACTTAAAGGGACCATGCACAAATTCATTTTGACAGTTCTGCATTGAGCTGCTGCAAGCACTGACAAGCACTGCACAGAGGTGCACGGCTGCACCCAAGCTCTCTCATGCCTCTCTCCGCATGCTTATGCATGCAGGGAGGCCCTCTTCCCTTCTAATGCACAGAGGAGACCAACACAGCCTGGTTGTTCATTGCACAGGAGGGCACAAGCAGGGATATTGTCAGGAAGACCTGGCTGCAGTGGCGCAAATCTTTCAATAATCTCAGTAGATCATGAAGCGTTATTGTAAAGCCACACTCAACCTCATCCTGCTGTGCCACTCATCATATCCTCATCACAAGCCTTCCCTACCCTATTCCTGCACATCCTACTCACACCAACTTACCTTGTACCTCAACCCATCCCTCTCGATCTGCATTATCACTTCCCCATCTTACTAGCCACCCCACACATTTACTCTCATCCTAGTCCAATCATACCAACTAACAACACACAAGGGTAGGCACTTGACTCTTTTATGCAATGTTCAAGTGAAATTTCTGTTAATGTGGTGACAAACATTGAAACCTTTATTTTTAATACTTTGTGTTCTTGGACAGATTTGTGTGTACCTTTGGAAGTCACTTTCTGAATAGCAGTGAATGGAAAGACATAACTGTGCCCCCTGCAATTGTGATGAGTGTGAAAGGAATGGCTTGAGCATTGTAGGGATGCTTTATGGTGGTGGTGTGGGGTGGTGCCAACCTAGCGCATCATGAGGCAGCCAGGGTGGACAGCATCAAGTGAAGTAAATCTGGCCATGGTGAGGCCATCCCTGGTCTCCCAGGCAGCAATGTGGTCGGATGCTGATGCGTTGTGTCCTGTGCAGCATCAGTTGATTGTGGAGAAATTTGATGTTGTCATTGGTGCTGCTGGCGTGCCTGTGATACTGGTGTTGGGGCTATTAACAAGGCCATAATGACCTGAATTGCTTCCCCCACCGCTACATGTCGGGTCTGTTCAGCCCTGACAGACACGACATCTGGGAAATAACGTGGTAGTGGGATGACATCGGGTTCCCGACCCTATGTGAGAAAAACATTTTTTCCCACCTGACTCACCACCGAACATGCCCGCTGAACCCCGAGAAATTCCCCCCAGAGTCTAGACTGACACTCCACTGAGATACTCAGTGAGTGATCAGAGCTGTCGTCCTTCTGGTGGGATGTTAATTGAGGCCTGTTTGCCTGTTCCAAATGGTTTAGGTGGACATTAAAGATCCCATTGCACTATTCAAACAAGAACAGAGATTTTTCCTGGTATTCAGGCCAATAACTCTCCTTCAGCTTTCATCGGTCAAAACTAGATTAACCAGTCCTTTATTTAATCATGTTTGTGGGATTGTGCTGTGAGGGAATGACTTCAGCTTTTGCCTATATACCAACGGTCACTGCACTTCAAAGTAATTCAATGTACCGGAAATATTTTGAGGTCTTTGTTAAGCATATTATAGAGCCAGATGCATTACTGTGTGGTTAATGCCTCATTTGATCAAGGAAGTTCTGGTCGGTTACTCATGGATAATTTAACCACCGAGCATAAACCACTAATTTAATGCCCACAGTTATGAGGGAGCTTTTTCAAGAATGTAATCTAATCCTAGGAGTTAAGATTCACTGTTTTACTTTATGGCAAAATATGACATGTTGATTTGATTACACAATGTCAATTGCTATAGAAAGTAGAAAAGTAAAAGTGGAGGGCAGAGAAACCTAAGGCAAAAAGCAAAAAGGGCCACATTAGAGCAAAATTCTAAAGGGGCAAAGTGTGTTAGAAA
The DNA here is from genome assembly GCF_044704955.1 of Pristiophorus japonicus. NCBI lineage: Eukaryota > Metazoa > Chordata > Chondrichthyes > Pristiophoridae > Pristiophorus > Pristiophorus japonicus. The sequence goes on along the minus strand of NC_091978.1, from coordinate 342,825,706 downwards.
AACAAGTCTGAAGGCTCTGTGCCTCAATGCAAGGAGTATCCGTAATAAGGTGGACGCATTAACTGCGCATATAGCAGTTAACGGTTATGATGTAATTGGCATCACGGAGACATGGCTCCAGGGTGACCAGGCTGGGAACTCAACATCCAGGGGTATTCAACATTTAGGAAGGATAGACAGAAAGGAAAAGGAGGTGAGGTGGCATTGCTGGTTGAAGACAAAATTAATGCAATAGTAAGGAAGGACAATAGCTTGGATGATGTGGAATCGGTATGGGTGGAGCTACGGAATACCAAAGGGCAGAAAACGTGAGAGGGAGTTGTGTACAGACCAGCAAACAGTAGTAGTGAGGTTGGGGACAACATCAAACAAGAAATAAGGGATGCGTGCAATTAGGGTACAGCAGTTATCATGGGTGACTTTAATCAACATATTGATTGGGCTAACGAAACTGATAGCAATGCGGTGGAGGAGGATTTCCTGGAGTGTATTAGGGATGGTTTTCGAGACCAATATGTGGAGGAACCAACTAGAGAGCTGGCCATCCTAGACTGGGTGATGAGTAATGAGAAAGGACGAATTAGTAATCTTGTTGTGCGAGGCCCCTTGGGGAAGAGTGACCATAATATGGTAGAATTCTTTATTAAGATGGAGAGTGACAAAGTTAATTCAGAAACTAGAGTCCTGAACTTAAGGAAAGGTAATTTCGATGGTATGAGGTGTGAATTGGCTAGAATTGACTGGCAAATTATACTTAAAGAGTTGACGGTGGATAGGCAATGGCAAACATTTAAAGATCACATGGATGAACTTCAACAATTGTACATCCCTGTCTGGTGCAAAAATAAAACGGGGAAGGTGGCTCAACCGTGGTTAACAAGGTAAATTAAGGATAGTGTTAAATCCAAGGAAGAGGCATATAAATTGGCCAGAAAAAGCAGCAAACCTGCGGACTGGGAGAAATTTTAAATTCAGCAGAGGAGGACAAAGGGTTTAATTAAGAGGGGGAAAATAGAGTACGAGAGGAAGCTTGTCGGGAACATAAAAACTGACTGCAAAAGCTTTTATAGATATGCGAAGAGAAAAAGATTAGTGAAGACAAACATAGGTCCCTTGCAGTTGGATTCAGGTGAATTTATAATGGGGAACAAATAAATGGTAACCCACTTGACCAAATACTTTGGTTCTGTCTTCACGAAGGAAGACACAAATAACCTTCTGGAAGTACTCGGGGCCCAAGGGTCCAGTGAGAAGGAGGAACTGAAGGATATCCTTATTAGGTGGGAAATTGTGTTCGGGAAATTGATGGGATTGAAGGCTGTTAAATCCCCAAGACCTGAAAGTCTGCATCCCAGAGTATTAAAAAAGTGGCCCTAGAAGTAATGGATACATTGGTGATCATTTTCCAACAGTCTATCAATTCTGGATCAGTTCCTATGGACTGGAGGGTAGCTAATGTAACACCACTTTTTAAAAGGGGAGGGAGAGAGATAACGGGTAATTATAGACCAATTAGCCTGACATTAGTATTTGGGAAAATGTTGGAATCAATTATTAAGGATGAAATAGCAGCACATTTGGAAAGCAGTGACAGGATCAGTCCAAGTCAGCATGGATTTATGAAAGGAAAATCATGCTTGACGAATCTTCTGGAATTTTTTGAGGATGTAACTAGTAGAGTGGACAAGGGAGAACCAGCGGATGTGGTGTATTTGGACTTTCAAAAGGCTTTTGACATGGTCCCACATAAGAGATTAGTGTGCAACATGAAAGCACATGGTATTGGGGGTAATGTACTGACGTGGATAGAGAACTGGTTGGCAGACAGGAAGCAGAGAGTCGGGATAAATGGGTCCTTTTCAGAATGGCAGACAGTGACTAGTGGAGTGCCGCAGGGCTGGGACTCCAGCTTTTTATAATATACATTAATGATTTAGATGAAGGACTTGAGTGTAATATCTCCAAGTTTGCAGATGACACTAAACTGGGTGGTGGTGTGAGCTGTGAGGAGGACGCTAAGAGGCTGCAAGGTGACTTGAACAGGCTGGTGAGTGGGCAAATGCATGGCAGATGCAGTATAATGTGGATAACTGTGAAGTTATCCACTTTGAGGGCAAAAACACAAAGGCAGAATATTATCTGGATGGCAGCAGATTAGGAAAATGGGAGGTGCAACGAGACCTGGGTGTCATGGTTCATCAGTCATTGAAAGCTGGCATGCAGGTATAGCAGGCGGTGAAGAAGGCAAATGGTATGTTGGCCTTCATAGCTAGAGGATTTGAGTATAGGAGCAGGGGGTCTTACTGCAGTTGTACAGGGCCTTGGTGAGGCCTCACCTGGAACATTGTGTTCAGCTTTGGTCTCCTAATCTGAGGAAGGACGTTCTTGCTATTGAGTGCAGCGAAGGTTCACCAGAATGATTCCCGGGATGGCTGGACTGACATATGAGGAGAGTCTGGGCCTTTATACACTGGAGTTTAGAAGGATGAGAGGGGATCTCATAGAAACATATAAGATTCTGACGGACTGGACAAGTTGAATTCGGGAAGAATGTTCCCTATGTTGGGGAAGTCCAGAACCAGGGGACACTGTCTTAGGATAAGGGGTAGGCCATTTAGGTCTGAGATGAGGAGAAACTTCTTCACTCAGAGAGTTGTTAACCTGTGGCATTCCCTGCCGCAGAGAGTTGTTGATGCCAGTCCATTGGATATATTCAAGAGGGAGTTAGATATGGCCCTTACGGCTAAGGGGATCAAGGGGTATGGAGAGAAAGCAGGAAAGGGGTACTGAGGGAATGATCAGTCCATGATCTTATTGAATGGTGGTGCAGGCTCGAAGGGCCGAATGGCTTACTCCTGCACCTATTTTCTTTGGTTCTATGTTTCTATGCTGTATGTCACTCTGACGTATCCTTTCTTCTTCCTCTGCAAGGAAGTTACGATGAATCTTTATAAAACACTGGTTCAGCCTCAACTGGAGTATTGTGTCCAATTCTAGGCACTACACTTTATGAAGGATGTGAAGACCTTAGAGAGGGTGCAGAAAAGATTTACAAGAGTGGTTCCAGGGATGAGGGAATTCAGTTACGTGGAAAGACTGGAGAAGCTGGGTTAGTTCTCCTTAAAGGAGAGGTTTGATCGAGGTGTTCAAAATCATGAGGGTTCTAGACAGAGGACACCGATTTAAGGTGATTGGCAGAAGAACCCAAGGCGACATGAGGAAAAACTTTTTTACACAGCATGGTTAGGATCTGGAATGCACTGGCGGAAAGGATTGGGGAGGCAGAGTCAATTGTGGCTTTCAAAAGGGAATTGGATAAGTACCTGAAGGGAAAATATTTGCAGGGCTACGGAGACTAGCTGAAGTGCTCTTGCAGAGAGCCGGCATGAGCTCGATGGGCTGAATGGCCTCCTTCTGTTCTGTAACTAATCTATGATTCATTCGATAAAATTTTGCCAGTCAGCTAATACAGAAGCTCTGAATTTAATGTGAGGGGGGGTGGGGGCGGGTACGGTGCACATGAGCCCCGAAGCGGGCGACAATTCCATGGGGGTCCAGCAATCTTAATGGCCGGGATTCATTACCTTAAAGTTTCTCGCTGACAATTTTAACTGCAAATCGTAAATAGCATGAATCTGCACAATTGCTTAAAATGGAAGCAAACAGCAGTACTTTCAACTGTCTTTTTAAATAATGGAGGATCTCCCTCACAAAGGACATTAATGAAGGAGGACTACAAGTTACACTGACATATAAAATATCAGGTCAGCTTGTTTTGACAACAGTTGCTACTGGTATTGAAAAGAGTATTATATTAAAATTATGAGATCAACAGCATTGTTTGGATCTCTTCCATATGTCACTATATTATAGACTGGTCGAAGATGTGTTGCCCAGATAGTTTTACGGAAACATAGTGCAGATCCAGATTTTATTTGCAGAAAGTCTCACATGACGTGCATCAATTATTAGTTACAATGCTTGTCACTGGACTCATTCCAGTTGTTAAATGTGATGTCTCAAAAAATACACATACTACTATTTTATTAGTGTTCGATTGCAAAGTTCAAAAGAGTTTAAACAACATTGGATTATATTATTACGGAGTTTGTCTGATCCAGTTTGCATTTTTAAGTCCGTTGGTTTCAAGTTGTGTGCCGGCGACTTTCTGATACATGCTGGCTGCATAAGGCCTGGCACTGATAGTGTGTCAACCAACCAACATCATTAAAACAGAATATATTGTCGTTATCACATTGCTGTTTGTGGGACCTTGGTGTGTGCAAATTGGCAGTTATAGTTTCCCTACACTATAACAGTGGCTACACTTCAAAAGTACTTCATTGGCTGTAAAGCACTTCGGGATGTCCTGCAGTCGTGCAAGGCACTATATAAATGCAAGTTCTTTCATTTCTTTCTTTAATACACACATGTAAAAAGAAACCTGTCTATGTAAACATGACGACTCATTGTTGCATGGCAATTATATGTTTATAATTGGGAAATCGTTATTTCTCTCAATGGAAGGGCACAGAGGACAGTCAGATAAGTTGCGGGAGAAATGTTAAAAACCATTTTCTATCCTAATTGGTCATGATTATCCCTGAGTAAATACTTCACTTTCAATATTCAAACACTGACCAATTTTTAAAAAGCAAACAGAATATTTGCATATATAGCCAGAACAGTAGAATCCAAGACGACAGAATTTATTCTATTAGTTCGACCATACTTAGGATGCCGAAAAGACTTTCTAGTGACAATACTGACCCCAAGTGTAATGGGAAATGAGCTATTAGAAAAGTTTAAGAAAGCTGAAAGGGAAGAAAAGTCTGTGCAGTGTACTTTTATGCAAAGTGCTGCCACTTATTAAAGGAGAAAATTAAAAACTCAACTAACATTTATTTCAGTTTGCTTTTTCTTAAAAAAAATTCCTGCAGACAGCCAGTTTTCCACATTATTGATGTTGATGGTAATCCATTCTGAGCAGCTCCATTGCAAACTGTAGTGGGTCTGCCTGACAGCTTTTACAGTGATTCTCAATCCCCAGAAACAATACTACAGGCTCCGAAGTTTGCATGTCCAACATATAGTTTCCTGCGCTTGGGGAGCTCTGGAGCAGCCCTTAAGCCAGTTTCAAGTCATGCCCCTATAACTGCTAACAATTGTATCACGTTGGAGCATTCCCTGTAATTGATATCAGCAGTGTGGCCAAGTATTTACTCATGCCTTTCCACATTAGCAGGAATATTTGATGTAAGTTTTTTTTTGAAAGTATTTCTTCTAGTTTCCTTTCTCCTTAATCTTTACACTCTATGAAGAAGGTAGTTAAGACATGGACTCATCAATAAGCCCAAGTAATGACTTCCAAACACCCCTAAAAATTAGGACAAAAGGTCATAGGAACATAGAAACAGAAGCAGGCCATTCAACCCCTCGAGTCTGTTCCACCATTCATTGAGATCATGGCTGATCTGCGACCAAACTCCATATACCCACCTTTGGCCCATATCCCTTAATATCTTTGGTTAACAGAAAGCTACCAATCTCCAATTTAAAATTAACAATTGATCCAGCATCAATTACAATTTGTGGAAGAGAGTTCCAAACTTCTACCACCCTTAGGGCCCAAGTTTCCACATGATTTGCGCCTGATTTTTAGGAGCAACTGGTGGAGAACGGACTATCTTAGAAATCGCAATTCTCCACATTTTTTTTCTACAGTTCTAGTCAGGTAGAACAGTTCCACTTTGGAACAGAATTTTTTCTTCAAAAGGGGGCGTGTCCAGCCACTGACGCCTGATTTGAAAGTTTCCAGTGAAAACGTACTCCAAACTAACTTAGAATGGAGCAAGTGAAGATTTTTGTAGAACTGAAAAAACCTGTTCTACACATTAAAAAATCAGGCGCAGGTTACAAATTAGGCGCCCAGAACGAGGTGGGGGGGGGGGAGGGAGGGGGAAGGGAAGTCATTAAATTCTACAATAAATCCTTATTTATACTTATATAAATATTATACAAATAAATCCAACCTGAATAAAAATTTATAAGCAAAGAAAAGATGAAATAAACCATCTTCCTACCTGTGTGAAAGTGCTTCAGCCAGGGAGAATGCTGCAGCAAGCCTCACAAAACGAGGGAGCCGACCGAACACGGCGGGGGGGGGGGAGGGGGGAAAGGAAGCCGTTCCAGACGGCCGGCCAGTGGCCGGGCGGGCGGGAGGGAGGGAGGGAGGGGACCGACCGACTGACCGAACGTGGGGTGGGGGGGAAGGGAGTAAGCCGTTCCAGACGGCGGGAGGATGGGAACCGACCGCCGACCGAACCGGGGGGGGGGGAGGAAGCCATTCCAGACGGCGGGCGGGAGGGAGGGTACCGACCAACCGAACCGGGCGGGGGGCGGGGCGGGAAGAAGCCGTTCCAGACGGCGGGCGGGAGGGAACCAACCGACCGAACGCAGGGGAGGAAGCCATTCCAGACGGTGGGCGAGCGACCGAACTCAGGGGGCGGGGGGGGGGGGGAGCCGTTCCGGGCGGGCGAGCGAGGGGAGGGGGGAGGGGGGGAGTGCGGGCCCAACCGACCGAATGCAGCGGAGGGGGGGGGGGGGGAGGAAGCCGTTCCAGACGGCGGGAGGGAGGGAAGGAGACAGAAGGCTGCAGGAAGCCTCAGAAATTGAGGAGCCATTTCCCGACGGCAAAAGAGGGAGGTCGTCGGGAAACGGCTGCCTCAACTTTCTGAGGCTTCCTGCAGCCTTCTCAGTGCTGATGTGCTGATGGCAATGTGCTTTTATTAAAAAATGTTCAAAAACTAAACAGCTACAAAGAACTACAAAAATGGCCGAGTGCCAATGTTTCCTTCACACTGCGCATGCGTGAACGCTCCAACGCGCACGCGCAGCGTTGCCGGCAGGAAAAAAATTATTTTAAATAGTACCCGCCCCCTCCCACTTACAAAATCGCCGCGAGTGTAGGCTCCACCCCCTGGGCGCCGCGCCAAACAGACAAGGAACTGCAGGGCGCTCCAGAATCGCGCGTTTTTTTTCCGGCGCCGTTTTAGGCGCGAAAAACGGGCGCCCAGCTTGGAGGGGCGCCCGTTCTTTATCGTGTGGAAACTTGGGCCCTTAGTGTGTAGAAGTGTTTCCTAATTTCACTCCTGAAAGGTCCAGCTCTAATATTTAGACTCTGTCCCCTCGTCCTAGAATCCCCAACCAGCGGAAATAGTTTTTCTCTATCTACCCTATCTGTTCTCCTAAATATCTGAAAAGATATTCCAAAACACAAGCAATTTCAGGAAGACCTCTTCACTCAAAGAATGGGGAATATTTAGAATCATCTACTAAACAAATTAATGGAAGCAAAAACATTGGGGATAATGAAAATACAATTACATGGCACAGAGGGTGAATTAATGTAGTTCACAAGTCTTTGATAGGCCAGTGGCCTTATCTCACACATGACTTTTCTTATGTTCTCCTCTCTCTCCCCCACCCCCCGTCACGTTTAATCAATGCCATAGTAATGCTTAAACTGGGTTGGAAAAGGTTCAATGTCCTCAAGGGGACAAAAACATCAGATTGCATTGGAGCAATACATCATTGTTTGCATTATATTCTTCTTACAGGTAGTTAAAAGTAAATATTTACTATTGTTGTAAGGTATCTCGTGTAATTTTCCTGGTTTACTGCATTCTTACATTTAAATGGCTGTATTCTACCCTTTTATTTGAAAAACTTTTCAAAAAGGAATTTTGCTTTAGGAATACAATCAATATTTTAGTTCAGAATTTTACTTTGTGACCCTGCAGAGAGAAGAAATATTGTAATTGCCTACTTTGTAATTGGCAAAATTGCTAAAACTCTTGAGCTTGTTGAGATGACAGGAAGTTACGGCTACTTAGGTGCTGTATTTAAGGTCCACGATTATGGGTAAATCATTAATATTATAAGGTTACAGGCATGCTTCCTGAGTTTGCAATCTGTTGTGCAGTGGTAGAAACAATCATGCAGTACATTCCTAATTGAATTTATTCGGAATCAAAGGCCCGCATTGAAATTAAGTTTCATGCATGTGAAAGATGGTACTTGGAGGCAATTAGATAGATAGTTCAAGAGCTGTTATGTGAGAAAAAATATAATTAAAATGTATTTTGTCAATTCAGGTACAAAGACTTTGATATATTTATGGAAATAATGGACACTTGAAGATGATTGCAGAGCTTAATTTTATCAAGGGGCTTGAACAATGATTGAAGAACCCTAAAATAGCTTACATGATGGCAATCACTTAAGAAATTCCTCTTTGTTCAACAATAAAGGTCAATAACATTTCTTCATTGTTGTTTATGATCCATCAACAAGTAGGCAGGAGCACATGACTTTTAAATGGATGATTTTCTACACTATGATTGTATTTGCAGGAAAGGGAAAAATTCAGCCAATCACAATGCATTTCTAATAGCAATTTTGCTAACATTACTCAAAAAGCTAACAAGTCACATCGCCATTGTAAATGTCCACAAATTTGTGAATCCAGTGAAGTATTGCTCACTTTGGTGAAGTGTGTAATACTTGTGCAAAATGGTTGAGCAGCAAAGTTGTAAACTGGACCGGCATTACGAGTGGATGACATGGCCGACCACCCAGAGTGTCCTGGTCTGGGGAGGGAGGGGGGGACTTCGTGGTCATGAAGATCTGACATTAATGGTGTCGGCCCCTGCGAAGAATTTGGCTATCTCCAAATTTTGCTTCCAACGGACTCAAGAAGAAAAAGCTTCAGATTTCAAGAGCAAGTTCCCAAACACAGGGATAGCCCACAGAATCCTGTTAACCATGCCCGTATCAGTGACGAGCAGCAAACGGAGCTTCTCAAAGTACACGCCCATAAAAATATGTCTGTGAGCAACCATGTGAGACGACAATCTTTCTTCACTGGCCATCCTGTCTATTGAGAATGAAGTGACTCGAAATTATCTTGGTGAGCAAAGTTTTTTTATTTGTTATTAGTATTTATTTGTTTAGTGTTTAATTTAATGTTTTATTTTTTGTCACTTAGCAAAAATGTTACTTTTTATGACTAACATCGTTTATGATTTAAATTATAAAAAAATTGAGATTACAGCTTTATTTCTGAAACTTTTACTCATACTTCTACATACTTAAACTCAAAGAAAGTGCGCCAAAATACATGTTCGCCCAGGGCACCATTTTCCCTGAGGCCGGCCTTGGGTGCAAAGCCCGTGTCACAAAACCAGCTCGGAGTGTTTTGGTAGACTGCGCAATGCAGAAACAGGACCTTGCTGTGCTGCTCGGGATGGAACTGACTGCAAAGCAAAACAGAATGAGACTCCCTCCTCTAGAGATTCTCACTTCACCTCACTCTGGTGAACACCTTTAGAACTGCAGCATCAGTACGAAGCAAAGTCACAGAGCAAGTAGCACAGTTCCATCAGAGCTTCACTGCTGAGACTTAGCCTCATATCGACCACACTCCCCTGTCATGCAACGCCAGCTGATTTTGTTGCAGTAGACATGCTGTTGAGCTAGTTTTGCAAGAGGGACCCTTCCGCGCTCTCGTGCTGCTCCCTTCTCCTGCTGCTGCGGCAACCACTGCTGCGTTCACTACAGAACTTGTTCATCTGATCCATGCCAGGTCTATTCTGGAGTTTAATACTTTTCATTCATAACCAGCTGCATAATTCTACGTAAGCCTCTCATGATTGGCCTTCACAAGCAAAAGATGACCTATTTTTTTTAAATAGGAGGAATATTCAGAGCAGCACCAAATACAGAGGCATAATCCATTGATAGTTTCTTTCTGGCAATGTCATCCATTTTGCGTGCGTCTATATGGCCTCAGAGTTCGGGAACTTCCCTCAGAAAGTTGACCAAGTGTGTTCGCTCAGCTATATGGACCAGACAGCTATCAGGCTCTACAATCAGTGAGGACAGTGGTGGGGGCTCTTCAATTGGCCTCAGTGCCCCTTGGTAAATGATGGAAAAATAAATATGTATTCTTGTTCTTAATTACCATCTAATGACCTCTCCTGGGAATGCTTGTGGACATTGGGATTGTGGTCACATCATGTTGCCTCTCTGTGGTTGAAACATAGAAACATAGAAAATAGGTGCAGGAGTAGGCCATTCGGCCGTTCGAGCCTGCACCACCATTCAATAAGATCATGGCTGATCATCACCTCAGTACCCCTTTCCTGCTTTCTCTCCATATCCCTTGATCCCTTTAGCCGTAAGGGCCATATCTAACTCCCTCTTGAATATATCTAATGAACTGGCATCAACAACTCTCTGCGGTAGAGAATTCCACAGGTTAACAACTCTCTGAGTGAAGACATTTTTCCTCATCTCAGTCCTAAATGGCTTACCCCTTATCCTTAGACTGTGACCTCTGGTTCTGGACTTCCCCAACATTGGGAACATTCTTCCTGCATCTAACCTGTCCAGTCCCGTCAGAATTTTACATGTTTCTATGAGATCCCCTCTCATTCTTCTAAACTCCAGTGAATACAGGCCCAGTCGATCCATTCTCTCCTCATATGTCAGTCCTGCCATCCCGGGAATCAGTCTGGTGAACCTTCGCTGCACTCCCTCAATAGCAAGAACGTCTTTCCTCAGATTAAGAGACCAAAACTGAAGACAATATTCCAGGTGAGGCCTTATCAAGGCCCTGTACAACTGCAGTAAGACTTCCCTGCTCCTATACTCAAATCCCCTAGCTATGAAGGCCAACATGCCAACACTCACGAGTAAGGTTTACACATGAATAATAGCCACTTGGTTGAGCTACTGGAGGGTAATGTTGGCATGGAATCATACTCCAGCTAGGAGTCTGCCTTCAGGAAAAGAAAGGAGGAAGACAACTGTCAGAAAACATTGTCTGTGATAAATAAAGAACCAGACTCTATGTCATTAACATAGAAACTTAGAAAATAGTTGCAGGAGCAGGCCATTCGGCCCTTCGAGCCTGCACCACGATTCAGTAAGATCACGGCTGATCATGCAACTTCAGTACCCCACTCCTACCTTCTCTCCATACTTCCTGATCCCTTTAGCCGTAAGGGCCACATCTAACTCCCTTTTGAATATATCCAATGAACTGGACTCAACAACTTTCTGTGGTAGAGAATTCCACAGGTTCACAATTCTCGGGGTGAAAAAGTTTCTCTTCATCTCGGTCCTAGATGGCTTACTCCTTATCCTTAGACTGTGATCCCTGGTTCTGGACTTCCCCAACATCGGGAACATTCTTCCTGCATCTAACCTGTCCAATCCCGTCAGAATTTTATATGCTTCTGTGAGATCCCCTCTCATTCTTCTAAGTTCCAATGAATATAAGCCTAGTCGATCCAGTGTTTCTTCATAGGTCAGTCCTGCCATCCCAGGAAACAGTCTGGTGAACCTTCGCTACACTCCCTCAATAGCAAGAATGTCCTTCCCCAGATTAGGAGACCAAAACTGCACACAAGGGACTTATTTTATTCAATTGCATTTATCCTCTTTACCTACCATTTTATTTGAAAAGCTTTTCGAAAATGAATTTTGCTTTGGGAATACTTCCAATATTTTAGTTCATAATTTTGCTTTGTGACCCTACAGATAGAAGAAATAACATAATTACTTACTTTGTAATCGGCAACTGAGACTCTTAACGAGCTTATTGAGATGACAGGAAGTTACGGCTATTAAAATGCTGTTTTTAAGGACCACAATTATGAGTGAAACATTAATATTATAATTTCACAGGCACACTTCCTGAGCTTGCAATCTATTGTGCAGTGGTAGATACAAAACCATGCAGTACATTCCTAATTGAATTTATTAGGAATCAAAGGCCTTGCATTGAAATTACTTTTCATTAAGTTTCATGTGTGTCAAAGATGGTGCTTTATGTGATTTGGAGGCAATTAAATAGATAGTTCAAGAGCTGTTATTTGAGAAAATATATAGTTAAAATGTATTTTGGCAATTAAGGAACAGAGACTTTGATATATTTATGGAAATAATGGAAACTTGAAGACAATTGCAGAGCTATAATTTTATCAAGGGGCTCGGACAATGATTGAAGAACGCTAAAATCACTTAAAAATATTCATGATTTTATTATAGTACTACAGGTTTTCAAAGTGATGTTATTCTATTTTGATTACTATTTTTTGATAATGGCCTTTCCTGGAAGATCATGACTGTCAGTATATCTTGTTGGTATCTATTTCTTTAAATTAATTCACAGGACTTGGGCATAGCTGGCAAGGCTAGTATTTATTGCCCATCCCTAATTGCCCTTGAGTGGCTTGCTAGCCAATTTCAGTTAAGAGTCACCACATTGCTGTCACATATAGGCCAGACCGGGTAAGGACGGCAGATTTCCTTCCCGAAAGGACATTGGTGAACCAGTTGGGGTTTTTTTTTAATGACAATCTGGTAGGTTTGTGGCCCTGAGGTACTGATACTAGCTTTTATTCCAAATTTAATTAATTTAAATCCCCCAGCTGCCATGGTGTGTTTTCAACTCACGTTTCTGGATCATTAGTCCAGATTACTAGATCAGCAACATTACCACTATGCTACTGTTCCCTTAGGGACAAAGGCCCTGATATTGGTGGCCTTACCACCCACTGCCGTCGAGTTTTCCTGCCATTTTCCTCTCCGACATTTTCCTCTTGGGCTGGAGCGGGCGCGAGGGGAGCATCGTCGGGAACGGTCCTCTGGCAGCCAAGTCGCGCAAGCGGCCTCGCGCCCGCCAAGATGCCAGATTGGTGCAGACGGGAGTCGGCGCCAGAAAGGGGGTCGACCGCTGTGAGGAGGCTGGTCTGTCCCCGATGGTAGGTATGAAGACCTGCAAAAGAAGGTTAGTGAACATCTTTAAAAAGATTTTTTTACAGCGACTTACCTGGATGGGTTCCCCTGAAGGTGTTCCGGTGAGGTTTTTTTTGTGATGTTTTTACTTTTCAGGTCTTCCGCCCTCCCTGCACCTGACACCATCCTCAGCGGCACTTGGGCGGCAAACTCCTTCTTTGCCGCCGAGATTGAGAGCTTCCCCGCCGGCTGCCGCCCAGATTGACGGCATAAGCCATTATTTTGCTGCTGGGCGGTACTGCCACCTCTTTTAGAAGAATCTTTCAGGCAACGTACCACCCAGTCTCTCAGTGGCCATTGGCAATCCTTTGGGCGGCAAATGGGCAGGCCTTGCAGCTTATGAAAACCAGGGCCAATTTGACTGAGCACTTGAACAAATATGAACTGATCAGAAATAGCCAGCATTGATTTGTAAATCCATGAATTTGTAAAGGATAAGTTATGTCTATCTAAATTGAGTTGTTATATTTTGAGGAGCTCACTAACATAGTAGATAAGGGAATGTCTATGGATGTTATTTATTTAGGCTTCCAGAAGGCATTTGATACGTTTCCACAAAAGGAAAAATGGAAGCACATGGAATTGGAAGCAACAACTTGACATGGGTTGGGTTAAGAGGTAGGAGACAGAGAGTAGGGATAATGTACTCTAATTTGCAGAATGTGACTAGTGATGTCCTCTAAGGATCTGTGCTGGGGCTTCAGCTTTTCACTATATTTATAAATAACTTAGATGATAAAGAAAAAAAAAAATCAAGACTTGCATTTATATAGTGGTTTTCACGACCACCGGATGTCTCAAAGCGCTTTACAACCAATGAAGTACTTTTTGAAGTGTAGTCACTGTAGTAATGTGAAAAGCAGCAGCCAATTTGCACACAGCACACTCCCACAAGCAGCAATGTGATAATGACCAGATAATCTTTTTTGGTGATGTTGATTGAGGGATAAATATTGGCCAGGACACCAGGGATAACTCCCCTGTTCTTCTTTGAAATAGTACCATGGGATGCTTTACATTAACCTAAGAGAACAGACAGGGTCTCAGTTTAACGTCTCATTCGAAAGATGGCACCTCCGACAGTGCAGCATTCCCTCAGTACTGCACTGGAGTGTGGGTTTAGATTTGTGCACTCAAGTCTATGGAGCAGGTCTTGGAAACCACTACCTTCTGACTCAGAGGTGAGAGTGCTACCAACGGAACCACTGGATGAAACAGATGAAGGGCTAGAGAGTTGTATATCCAACTTTACTGATGACGCTGAGTTAGGTGGTACAATAAGTAGTGTAGATGGGAGCAGAAAGTTGCAAAGGGACATTGACAGATGAAGTGAGTGGGAAAAACAGTAGCAAATGGAATTCAATGTAGGAAAGTGTGAGGTCATCCACTTTACTGAAGAAAGATAGATCAGAGTATTTTCTAACTGGTGAGAAGCTAGGAATTGTGGAGGAGCAGAGAGATTTAGGGGTCCAAACACAGAAATCACTAAAATCTAGTGGATAGATAAAAAAAATAATTTAAAGGGCTAATGGAATGTTAGCTTTCATCTCAAGGGGACTGGTTTACAAAGGGGTGGATGTTATGCTATAGTTATATAAAGCTCTGGTTAGAGTGCACTTGGAGCACTGCATTTAATTCTGGGCACCAAACTTTGGGAAGGATATATTAGCCTTGGAGGGTGTGCAGTGCAGTTTGACCAGAATAATACTGGGGTGAAAAGGGTTAAATTATGAGAACAGGTTGCATAGATTAGGCTTGTATTCGCTTGAGTATAGAAGATTAAGGGATATCCCGCTTGATACAAACATCAATGGCAACGACAAAGAATTTCGACACCAAGTGAAGCGTTAGCTTTCAACAAACTTGATGGCGGCACCAAGATTGCCAACTATGTCTGATCCATTCACCTTGGATGAACTAAATGCAGCCCTGTTGACAACCAAATCTGGAAAAGCTGCTGGTCCAGATGGTGTTTACCCAGAATTTGTAAAAGTACTGGGACCCAAAGCGAGGAGATGATTGACCTCCTTCTGAGGTACTGGCAACTGGTAAAATTCCACCTATTTGGAGGGAGACTAAAATAATTACCCCCCTGAAGCAAGGGAAGAATGTTGCCGTCCAATCTCTTTACTTTGCATCTGTTATAAAGTGCTGGAGAGGTAACTACACCACTGACTAGCCCCGATCATCAAGCCAACCATTCCTAAGGAGCAAACGGGCTTCCGGAGTGGCCGTAACTGCTGCGACCAAGTGATAGCTTTAACAACGCACATCAAAGCAGGCTTCCAACACCAGCTCAAGACCGCCATAGCAGTTGTGGACCTGTCAGCGGCGTATGACACAGTACAGAAGCAGGGACTGCTTTTCAAGCTCTCCACCATTTTACTCTGCAGAACAACAATTGATATTTTCAACTCCATGCTTAGCAACCCACACTTCCGTGTGTACTCTGGCACCCAGAAGAGCAGATATAGGATATTGAATAACGGACTCCAACAGGGTTCTGTCCTGGCTCCCATGTTATTTAACGTTTACAGCAGTGGCCTGCCCAAAACAGAGTCTCACAAGTTTGTATACACTGATGACATTGCCTTGGTCATGCAAAACATGAATCTGTCCATCACCAAAGAGATCCTGACCAGTGATTTACAGAGGATGGAGGCCTACTTCCGTCGACTTGGTGACTTTGGCCAAATCATCACCTCGACATTCAATCTCAATACCCATCAAGCAAACCAAAACTTGGAGGTCTCCTTTTGCGGCGCAGAGGTAAACCATGCCAAAAATCCCTACTATTTAGGAGCCACGCTTTATTGCACCCTATCATATAGAGAACATCTCCAAAACCTTGGAAAGAAACTAAACAGTATTGACAACCTGAACCAGAAACTCTCTGGATCCACATGGGGAGCAGACACTCAAACCCTCCATTTGGCAGCACTCGCCGTGGTGTACTCTACAGCAGAGTACTGCTCTCTGGGATGGCCATCAAGTCTGCAATCAAATCCGTTGATGTCCAGTTGAATTCTACGATGAGAATTATCACCGGTACACTTTTATCGACACTAACACCTTGGCTGTCCATGCTTGCAAACATCGTACCACCACACCTACGCCACAAATATGCAGGCTTCAGAGAATAAAACCGATACACCAGTCGATCCTGGCCGACAGGAACAACCTACCCAACTTGTCTCAAATCTAGAAGGCCATTTTGGACCATCGCCGAAGCCCTTCAATGATCTCCCCTCAGCCTTGATGAACGATGGCAAAATGCTTGGAAAAACTGTGATATATGGAATGGATTCCTTATAGAGGACCCCATAGTACAACCTGAAGGATTAAACCTTCCTCGCAATCAGTGGACAACCATTAATCGCCTCAGAACTTGTCATGGTAGATGCTGCCACCTTCTCCTTAGATGGAAGATTAAAGCATCCCCATCATGTGACTGTGGAGATCCTAATCAGACCTGGAGCACATCATTGAGCACTGCCCTCAGAGCAAATTTGCGGGCAGCCACCTGTTTATCCAATTTAGATATTGACATTTGATTTGCTTTGCTACTACCATACAAAAGAAGGGATCGAATAGTTGAGGTGTTTATAATGATTAAAGGATTTGATAAAGTAAATAGAAATAAACTATTTCCTCTGGTGGGGGAGTCCAGAACAAGGTGCATAACCTTAAAATTAAAGCTAGGCTATTCAGGGGTGATGTCAGGAAGCACTTCTTCACACAAAGGGCAGTGGAAATATAGAACTCTCTTCCTGATAAAGCTGTTGAGGCTAGGTCAATTAAAACATTTAGAATTGTGTTTGATAGATTTTTATTAGGCGAAAGTATTAATGGATATAGAATCAAGGCGGGTAAATGGAGTTGAGGGACAGATCAACCACCATCTTATTGAATGGCAGAACAGGCTTGAGGGGCAGAATGGCCTACTCCTGCTCCGATATATGTGATAGCATTCATATTAAAAAGTTTATGACTATAACATAATTATCAACGTTTATCGAGTCACAGTCAACAATTTATTGCTAAGAGATATATTGGTCATGAAATCCGGGTTTCTTCTTCCCGCGGGCGTTCGACTAAAATAGGACAAAAGATGCGCACTTGCCTTTTGTTCGAATGCTCGCCAGAGATCCCAGTCCTGAGGCCTCCTCTTCTTGCGCAACGGAGCGCGTTCACGTTGGGATGTCTGTAGGAGTCACATGGGCCTGGACACCCAATCACGGTAAAGTATTTTCTCATTCATAGTAATAGGAGTTTCGTAAGTCCGAAACTCCTATTACTATGAATGAGAAACACCCCCAAATAACCAAACACTACATAAAATATTAAAAAAACAGCTCACATAAATACACTATAGAAATTAAAGTTGATAGAAATGTCTTTGAAAAAAATATATATTTGCCGATTTAAAAAAAAAGTTTTAATTATGGTTTAAAATAAAATTACCTGAGTGGGCAGGGTTTTTAACATAAATATGTATTTTTAAATTTTATTTTAATATGTTTTTGATATGTTTTTAAACTCTTACGCTGGTAAAAGTAGGCTATGCACCTGTTTTTTACCAGGCGCAAGAGTTTTAAGGACATTCGCAGGGCAAGAGATGGTCAAATAGCCCAATCTCTGCTGTGGGAATATCCTTCCCCCAAGATGCGTGTGATCTGTCAAGCCAGAAACTTTACAGATTGGAAAAGCAGGTTTTCAGCTCATGCACCTTGCGTGCCGAAAACCGGCTTTTGCGATGCCTTCCTGGGTCAGTACACACTCCGTACGAACCTGGAGAGGCCGGAATTTCAGGGCTAATATACCAATGAGATAGTATATTTTTATGTCAAAACACAGTAACATTGCTTACATTTTTAAAAGAATTCTAATTCACTTAATATTTTTATTCATCAAGGTAAGGGATGTCAATATTAGGAAATCAAGTTATTTTCCCACCTTTGCACCTAGTGTCAGCATCAGGCAGGTGTAGCAGGGACCAGATGTAGGGTAAAGCCCCCTTTACTTTCCCTCAACAATGTACTTAAACTGCAACTTTCATCATCATCATAGGCAGTCCCTCGGAGTCGAAGATGACTGGCTTCCACACTTAAAATGAGTTCTCAGGTGACTGAAGAGTCTGATGGGGAATCACAGTCTCTGTCACAGATGGGGCAGACGGTGGTTGAAGGAATGGGTAGGTGGGGTGCCTCGGTTACCATGCACTCCTTCTACTGTCGACGCATGGCTTCAGCTTGCTCTCGACGTAGAGACTCAAGGTGTTCAGCGCCTTCCCGGATGCTTTTCCTCCACTTTGGGCAGTCTTGGGCCAGGGAGTCCCAGGTATCGGTGGGGATGTTACATTTCTTCAACTTTAGAATGGACCCATTACCAAACCACAATTACATTTCCATTTCTCACATCGGTCAGTGTTGGGGACTGCAAATGAGTAAATATCATGGGTCTCACAATCCGAGGGGCTGGACGGGTCACTGACCATTTCGATCCCCGCATATCTGGTTACCCCGATTTCCACCCTGAGTTAAAATCAGGGTTGTAGTCTTTCCCTATTCAATTTGCTAATTGGTCTTAGTGAAGCCTTCTACTGTTCTCTTTGTTATCTGCCAAACCCCTACTTTTGGGTTGCCATCAAATTTTAATATTCCCTATGCCCAGTTCCAAATCACCTATCTATATACTGAGAACAAAATTGGTCCCTTCCTTGGTGTGCATGACTTCCAACCCCTTTTGAATCCATTTAATTTGTTTCCTGTTCATCAACCAGCTTTCTATTCATGCTGATACATTTTCTCTTCAACTATTTGCTTGAATTTTTCTAACAAGCCTCATGTTGAATTCCAAAAATCTATATACCTTACATGTACTGCATTCCCCTCATCCACCCACTCAGTCTCTTCTCCAAAAAACTCTGTTAGATTTGTCAAACAAGACTTGCCTTTAACAAATCTGTGCTGGCTGTCCTGGATTAATCCATGCAAAATGCACACTAATTTTCTTTAAGAGTCGCCCACAACTGAGGTTAGACTAGCTGATTTATACTTAACTAGCTTATCTTTTTCTCCATTCTTGAACAAGAGTGCTGCATTGGCTAGTCCATGTCCCATGGCACAATTTGCATATTTAAGGTCTATTGAAAAATTGTGGACAATCTCTGCTATTTTCTCTTATTTCAACAACCTAGGATACATGCTGTCAGGCTGGTGACTTATCCACCTTGAGTTTGGATAATTATTTTAGAACTATTTCCCTACCTACAATTATGTCAAACAATTGTTCCATATCCTCTCCTAGTGCACCTCAGGGTAGAAAATGGATACCTATTGAAAGTCCTTGCGAAAATAAAAGTCCAAATAAAAAACAAAAATCAGATAAAGCAATTGTCTGTAATAGTGGTTAAAGGCAAGGGGCTAGAACCTTCACTTTTTTTGCATGCTTAACACCCACTTAATGCCCATTTTACCGCTGAAATTACGTGCAGGCACCTTTTCAGGATACAGAGAGTTACAGGAACTGCAAGGGATTCCACTCCCTGAATGTCCAACTCGTTGTCTACCACCAGCAAATTATACTGGCAGTGAATGATCAATTTCTGGGTAGCATCCATGATGTTCACATCCTGCGTGAGAGCACTGTATCTGACTTGTTTAACAATCAGCCACACGGTCAATGCTGGATGCTTGGTGACAAAGGATATGGCCCTGCCACCTGGCTAATGACCCCACTGCATGACACCCACACAGATGCCAAGAGGCGATACAATGAGAGTCACAGAGCAACTCGCAATATCGTGGAGAATACCATTGGAGTGCTGAAGCAGCACTTTAGATGCCTGGACCACTCAGGAGGCGAGCTCCAATACCACCCTGAGCAGGTAACTCAATTCATGCTGGTGTGCTCCATGCTGCATAACTTGGCTCTCAGGAGGGGACAAGAATTGCCTGATGAGTCTGACAGTCCACCTCACCAGAGAGAGGAAGAGGAGGACGAAGAGGCGGATGCTGACATCGACACAGACAATCAGGCTGACGCTGAAGCCATGCCCCCGCACCATTAATGAGCCCATGGTGGCATGATAGCTGCAAGAGCCTTATGTCAGGAGCTCATCAATGAGCATTTTGCCTGAAAGAACGTTGCCGTTATTTACAAAGCTGACACATTGCTGGGTGTGCAGGTGATACATCAATGGTGGGCATCCCCTTGGTGACAGTTAAAGTTTAAGTTGATTGAAGTAATTATACCTTTGATGTTAAGGAATCACCAACGTGTAAAGGTGCAGCTATCTGAACCAATGCGCTACAAGGTTTTGTTAAATAAAAAACATTTAAATCGAACATTATTCTGAAATCATCAGTATTTCTGGACAATCCAACCCTCTCCCCCCCCACCCGAAACCCCGCCGCTATCCTCCCACCTCTATCCCTTCCCCTTCCCCTCCTGACACCAAGCTGCCTGGGCGAGGAGTTCCTCAGGTGATGCTTCATAGGGTGGGGGGGGCGGTGACGGCCGAAACACTGCTTGGATGGATATGGGAGAGAACAGTCCCGAGGTGGGAACATGCTCCGAGCCAGAAACAAGATGCTGCTGCTGGCTCTCGTGCGGTTGGCAATGGGGGTGCGGCACCTTGGGGTGCAGTGCTGCGCTCTGGGACCACTGGGAGCCCTCTGCCACCAATGTTCCAGGGCCTCCTCCATCCCTTCCATTTTATATCTTATTTGTTGGACAAAAACTCGGTGCCAACTATGTTCTTGGTGCTTAGTATGCTTTTTGCTGTTGGTGAATCTCCCTCGTGCCTCCCACAACAGCCAGACAAGCACACACCACAGCCGCACATGCTTTCTGTGCCTCTGAGCTCCCTCTCTCGGTCTCATTTTCTGCGCATGTCATGATGATCCTTAACCTCCTGAATCGCGGAAATCGGGCATTGCCATGCCGTTGCTAAGGACGGCGACACTTTACGGCAGGTGGTCTAAAAAAAATTTATGCTAACGCCCATTTCAGATCGCTCACGGTAACGCCCATTTTCAAAAATGGAGACTAGGTGCATTGAGAATGGGTGAGAAGCTGGCGATCTGAAAACCCCTTTTTACTGTCCATGCCAGAAATAATGCCAATTTTTGGGTGCTAAGCATAAAAGTGGAGGTTCTAGCCCAAGGTACCTCATTAATGGGTCAAGACTGGCTTCATAGCCTGGAGTTAATTTGGCCAGTATTAAAAATCTCATGCTTGGTCATACTCATGGAAGAGTACAAGTTCTTATTCAGTACAAACCTTGTTATGGCAAAGGGTATTCAAGTACACCTTAATGGGAAGGAGGCAAATGGAGAAAAAGCCAACATTTTTAAGTCCAGAGCAGTACCCTATGCTCTAAAGGAAAGAATATCAGTCAAATTAGATGACATGGAACCTAAGGGCGTAATTGACAAAATTAACCACAGTGAATGCGCAAGTGCCTGTGGTAAAACCTGAACAGAGTGGTACAGAGCACTTTACTGAAAGTAAAAGCACCAAGACCAGGATCAACGAATGCCCCGATGATAGGATGTGTGGATTGAAAAAAAGCAGTTGAAATTGCGCAATACAGAGTGCAAGAAGTGATAGGACCATGAATATCTCCTTGGTTCCAGGTCATTCCAGCCAGTATCTAGAAGAACATAAGAACATAAGAATTAGGAACAGGAGTAGGCCATCTAGCCCCTCGAGCCTGCTCCGCCATTCAACAAGATTATGGCTGATCTGGCCGTGGACTCAGCTCCACTTACCCGCCCGCTCCCCGTAACCCTTAATTCCCTTATTGGTTAAAAATCGATCTTTCTGTGATTTGAATACATTCAATGAGCTAGCTTCAACTGCTTCCTTGGGCAGAGAATTCCACAGATTCACAACCCTCTGGGAGAAGAAATTCCTTCTCAACTCGCTTTTAAATTGGCTCCCCCGTATTTTGAGGCTGTGGCCCCTAGTTCTGGTCTCCCCGACCAGTGGAAACAACCTCTCTGCTTCTATCTTGTCTATCCCTTTCATTATTTTAAATGTTTCTATAAGATCACCCCTCATCCTTCTGAACTCCAACGCGTAAAGACCCAGTCTACACAATCTATCATCATAAGGTAACCCCCTCATCTCCGGAATCAGCCGAGTGAATCGTCTCTGTACCCCCTCCAAAGCTAGTATATCCTTCCTTAAGTAAGGTGACCAAAACCGCACGCAGTACTCTAGGTGCGGCCTCACCAATACCCTATACAGTTGCAGCAGGACCTCCCTGCTTTTGTATTCCATCCCTCTCGCAATGAAGGTCAACATTCCATTTGCCTTCCTGATTACCTGCTGCAACTGCAAACTAACTTTTTGGGATTCATGCACAAGGACCCCCAGGTCCTTCTGCACCGCAGCATGTTCTAATTTCTCCCCATTCAAATAATATTCCCTTTTACTGTTTTTTTTTCCAAGGTGGATGACCTCACATTTTCCAACATTGTATTCCATCTGCCAAACCTTAGCCCATTCGCTTAACCTATCTAAATCTCTTTGCAGCCTCTCTGTGTCCTCTACACAACCCACTTTCCCACTAACCTTTGTGTCATCTGCAAATGTTGTTACACTACACTCTGTCCCCTCTTCCAGGTCATCTATGTATATTGTAAACAGTTGTGGTCCCAGCACCGATCCCTGTGGCACACCACTAACCACCGATTTCCAACGCGAAAAGGACCCATTTATCCCGACTCTCTGCTTTCTGTTAGCCAGCCAATTCTCGATCCATGCTAATACATTTCCTCTGACTCCGCATACCTTTATCTTCTGCAGTCACCTTTTGTGTGGCAGCTTATCGAATGCCTTTTGGAAATCTAAATACACCACATCCATCAGTACACCTCTATCCACCATGCTCGTTATATCCTCAAAGAATTCCAGTAAATTAGTTAAATACGATTTCCCCTTCATGAATCCATGTTGCGTCTGCTTGATTGCACTATTCCTATCTAGAGGTCCCGCTATTTCTTCCTTAATGATAGCTTCAAGCATTTTCTCCACTACAGATGTTAAACTAACCGGCCTATAGTTATCTGCCTTTTGTCTGCCCCCATTTTTAAACAGAGGCGTTACATTAGCTGCTTTCCAATCCGATGGTACCTCCCCAGAGTCCAGAGAATTTTGGTTGATTATAACGAATGCATCTGCTATAACTTCCGCCATCTCTTTTAATACCCTGGGATGCATTTCATCAGGACCCGGGGACTTGTCTACCTTGAGTCCCATTAGCCTGTCCAGCCCCCTAGTGATAATGATTATCTCAAGGTCCTCCCTTCCCACAGTCCCGTGACCAGCAATTTTTGTCATGGTTTTTGTGTCTTCCACTGTGAAGACCAAAGCAAAATAATTGTTTAAGGTCTCAGCCATTTCCACATTTCCCATTATTAAATCCCCCTTCTCATCTTCGAAGGGACCAACATTTACTTTAGTCACTCTTTTCCGTTTTATAAATCGGTAGAAGCTTTTACTATCTGTTTTTATGTTTTGCGCAAGTTTACTTTCGTAATCTATCTTTCCTTTCTTTATTGCTTTCTTAGTCATTCTTTGCTGTCGTTTAAAATTTTCCCAATCTTCTAGTTTCCCACTAACCTTGGCCACCTTATACGCATTGGTTTTTCATTTGATACTCTCCTTTATTTCCTTGGTTATCCACGGCTGGTTATCCCTTCTCTTACCGCCCTTCTTTTTCACTGGAATATATTTTTGTTGAGCACTATGAAAGAGCTCCTTTAAGTCCTCCACTGTTCCTCAACTGTGCCACCGTTTAGTCTGTGTTTCCAGTCTACTTTAGCTAACTCTGCCCTCATCCCACTGTACTCCCCTTTGTTTAAGCATAGTACGCTCGTTTGAGACACTACTTCCTCACCCTCAATCTGTATTACAAATTCAACCATACTGTGATCACTCATTCCGAGAGGATCTTTTACTAGGAGATCGTTTATTATTCTTGTCTCATTACACAGGACCAGATCTAAGATCGCTTGCTCTCTTGTAGGTTCTGTAACATACTGTTCTAAGAAACAATCCCGTATGCATTCTATGAATTCCTCCTCAAGGCTACCCCGTGTGATTTGATTTGACCAATCGATATGTAGGTTAAAATCCCCCATGGTTACTGCCGTTCCTTTTTCACATGCCTCCATTATTGCCCGCCCCAACGTGAAGTTATTATTTGGGGACCTATAAACTACGCCCAACAGTGACTTTTTCCCCTCACTATCTCTAATCTCCACCCACAATGATTCAATATTTTGTTCATTAGAGCCAATATCCTCTCTCACAACTGCCCTGATATCATCCTTTATTAACAGAGCTACCCCACCTCCTTTCCCTTCTTGTCTATCTTTCCGAATTGTCAGATACCCCTGTATTAATTCCCAGTCTTGGCCACCCTGCAACCTCGTTTCTGTAATGGCCACCAAATCATACCCATTTGTAATGATTTGTGCTGTCAACTCATTTACTTTATTTCGAATGCTGCGTGCGTTTAGGTAGAGTGTTTTAAGACTAGTTTTTAAACCATGATTTTTAGTTTTGACCCCTCCTGCAGCCCCCTTATATTCATACATATTGTCCCTTCCTATAACCTTGTGGTTTACACTTACCCAAGTGCTACTCTGCTCTGTTGCCTCCTGCCTTTTGCATTGTTTCTTGGGGTCCTGTTCATCTGAGCTCTCACCCACTTTAACTAGCTCAGAGCCCTCTCCTGGGTTCCGAATACTCCTTGCATTGAGGCACCGAGCTTTCATGCTTGCCTTTTTATTACACTTTGACCCTTTAGAATTTTGCTGTACAGTGGCCCTTTTTGTTTTTTGCCTTGGGTTTCTCCTGCCCTCCACTTTTACTCATTTCCTTTCTGTCTTTTGCTTTTGTCTCCATTTTGTTTCCCTCTGTCTCCCTGCATTGGTTCCCATCCCCCTGCCATATTAGTTTAAGTCCTCCCCAACAGCACTAGCAAACACTCACCCTAGGACATTGGTTCTGGTCCTGCCCAGGTGCAGACCGTCCGATTTGTACTGGTCCCACCTCCCCCAGAACCGGTTCCAATGCCCCAGGAATTTGAATCCCTCCCTGCTGCACCACTGCTCAAGCCACGTATTCATCTGAGCTATCCTGCGATTACTACTCTGACTAGCACGTGGCACTAGTAGCAATCCCGAGATTACTACTTTTGAGGTCCTACGTTTTAATTTAGCTCCTAGCTCCTTAAATTCGTCTCGTAGGACCTCATCCCTTTTTTTACCTATATCGTTGGTACCAATGTGCACCACGACAACTGGCTGTTCACCCTCCATTTTCAGAATGTCCTGCACCCGCTCCGAGACATCCTTGACCCTTGCACCAGGGAGGCAACATACCATTCTGGAGTCTCGGTTGCAGCCGCAGAAACGCCTATCTATTCCCCCTATCACTATCGCTCTCCCACTCTTTTTCCTGCCCTCCTGTACAACAGAGCCAGCCACGGTGCCATGAACTTGGCTGCCGCTGCCCTCCCCTGATGAGTCATCCCCGTCAACAGTACTCAAAGCGGTGTATCTGTTTTGCAGGGGGATGACCGCAAGGGACCCCTGCACTACCTTCCTTGCACTGCTTTTCCTGCTCGTCTTCCATTCCCTATTTGGCTGTGGACCCTTCACCTGCGGTCAGACCAACTCGCTACACGTCATTCTCACGTCATTCTCAGCATCGTGGATGCTCCAGAGTAAATCCACCCTCAGCTCCAATTCCGCAACACGGACTGTCAGGAGCTGGAGGCGGATACACTTCCCACACACGTAGCCGTCAGGGACACAGGAAGTGTCCCTGAGTTCCCACATGGTACAGGAGGAGCATATCACGTGACCGAGCTCTCCTGCCATGACTTAACCTTTAGATACACTTAAATTGGCAACAACAATGCTAAAGTTTACTCACTGTTATAGAAGAGAAAAAAGAAAACTACTCACCAATCACCAGCCAATCACTTACCCCCTTGGCTGTGACGTCACCTTTCTGTTTCTTTCTACTTCTTTTTTGACTTCTCCCTGTAGCTGCACAAGCTCCGCCTCTCCACGCACCTCCAACGCTGCCGCCGCGTTGGGCCTTTTATAGGCCTCTCGCCGACCCCGGACTCACACCTCAGCGACGCACCTCCGACACTGCTCCCGACTGCCTCTGCGTTGGGCCTTTTATAGGCCTCTCGCCGACCCCGGACTCACGCCTCAGCGACGCACCTCTGACACTGCTCCCGACTGCCTCCGCGTTGGGCCTTTTATAGGCCTCTCGCCGACCCCGGACTCACGCCTCTCCATGCACCTCTGACGCTCGAAACAAGATGTTTTTTCAACAATGAGAGGCGTTGTTCTTGACAAGATTAACCAGACCAAACAAATGACCAGGCTTTGAACTTCTCACAAATGCTGTCCAGGGATCCAGACTTCACTCCATCAATGAACATTTTGGAAGGCAGTCACAAAGTGAACAAGATGATGATCCTGAAATAAAAAATACACAGGAACTCTTCCAAAAAGTGAGAATCACCCTGAAAATGTTCATACTAAAGATATTTCAACAGTTAGTGAACCAGGTTCAGAAGCTGACACTTGATACAAAGGAAATAGTTGTTACAACTCCTCAGAAATTTTCAGATGTTTCACCTATTCTTATGCCTAACAAACTAATCACCTCCCAGGATGTTGTGCTTGGTCCTGATTTCAGTGGACACTCTGCAAGATGGTATCTGAAGAAAATTCTGAAACCCAACTGTGCTGAAACCAACACTGAGAGGCTGGCATCTACTGCTCCTCGTGTGAGTCCCACTTTTATCCACTGTCACATGTACTCGAAGATCTCCTCAAAGGTTAAGGAGACCTCCAGATCATTTGGAATTGCAGATAATTATTAGCGCAATGATTTTCATTATGGCTCTAGTGTTAGCATAATTCATCTCTCCTGCATATAACTGGAACAATACTTTTTTAATAACTTTATTGTACGATGTAGTTGCTAAATTTCTTGAATTAATGTTTTGCTGTTAACAAGGCTCATTTTTGCAGATAGTTGCAGTCACCCTGAAATTCTGAGGCAGGGAAAGTGATATATATTGCATTTACATAATAGGAACTGAACAATAGATTGCCCCTTGATCCTGCATCAATAATACTCCAACGTATCTTCTTTATTGTTTGTTCTACCTAAACAAGGTATATTGCAGAGAATAAAAGAAGCTCTGTTTCCACACCAGCTTAAGTGTTCACTATCACGGTGTCCTGCACTAAAAGGCACATGGGAGCTGTACATGAGGTCAAATCCAGGAGACAGCCTCGCAGCACCTTGGCCTTGCACTGTATAACCTCAAAGAAAACTTGTAAAACTTGAATTTTCAAGTTCAGAAAGTTTCCAGGTTGTCCGCTGGACTGCATTTCTATGTTTGTACAGAGTTGACAGAACTGACTGCTCATCACAAACATTAAAGCACTGCAAGATGTCGCCTACTCAATAACTTCAGTGTGCATTTTTGTTACATTTATGCTGGGAGCTGCATGAACTAGGAACTGACATTCAGTTCAGATACATTCAGATCATTACAGGCAGACTGGACTTTCATGGTTTATTCAAATCTAGATCCTCGAGATTACAGCGCAGTTTTCTAAGCATCTCTACCTTATAGTGTACCTAATTAATTTAATACAGATTAATGTGTTTGGGCCCTAATTAGATGCAGACATGTGGGCCTGAATTGTCCTCTGCTATTCCTCTCCAAACTGGCAGAATAACAATGGAAATAGGTAGTGAGGCCAAATGCCCCCTTCCCACCCCAACCTCCTCCTGCTTCTGTCAGGATGGTCTCTGGCCACCACTGTATTACCCGCTGCATGTAGATTATGGCGGGCAGATGGGTTCCGGCAAGCGGCACCATTTTTCTGCCTTCTTCCACTGCTGCTGCTGTCCACTGGGACTGTCAAGTAAGGGGTGGTGGTAATCCATGGGGCAAGCAACAGAAGGTCCTCTGATGGCCCTTTTGAAGGAGAGCTCCATGTAATGGGCCCCGTTCCCTCCCAGTATGCCACATACCTTTACCTTTTCAGGCCTCAGCCTAAGGCAAGGCTGAAAAACTGCCTATCTCTCATTCATCTTTGGGACATTGCTGCCTCCTTTAAATTGACCTACAAATATATGAAAATGACAGACAGAAATGTAAGAACATAAGAAATAGGAGCAGGAGTAGGTAATTTGGCCCCTCGAGCCTGCTCCACCATTCAATAAGATCCTGGCTTATCTGATCTTGGCCTCAACACCATTTCCTGCCCGCTCCCCATAATCCTCAGCACCCGAAAGGACCAACTGGCTCATCAAGCCTGTTCCATATAGTTATGATGCCTTATGTATCACGATACTGACATTCCCACCCATCTGGAGCATGTAATCTAGGAGGCAAAAAACAAATAAAAACCCAAGCCAATCTGGAAAATTCCTCTCCAACCAGTTTAGGCAATCTCATCACATCATCATCGTCATAGCAGTCCCTTGGAATCAAGGAAGACTTGCTTCCACTCTTAGAATGAGTCCTTAGGTGGCTGAACAGTCCACTATGAGAGCCACAGTCCCTGCCACAGGTGGGACAAATAGTCATTGAGGGTAAGGGTGGGTGGGATAGGTTTGCCGCACGCTCTTTCCACTGCCTGTGCTTGTTTACTGCATGCACTCGGCGATGAGACTCGAGGGGCTCAGCGCCCTCCCAGATGCACTTCCTCCACTTAGGGCGGTCTTTGGCCAGGGACTCCTAGGTGTCAGTGGGGATGTTGCACTTTATCAGGGAGTCTTTGAGAGTGTCCTTGTAACATTTCCTCTGTCCACCTTTGGCTCATTTGCCATGAAGGAGTTCCGAGTAGAGCGCTTGCTTTGGGAATCTCGTGTCTGGCATGCGGACAATATGGCCTGCCCAGCGGAACTGATCAAGTGTGGTCAGTGCTTCAATGCTGGGGATGTTGGCCTGGACAAGGACACTAATATTGGTCCTCCCAGGGGATTTGTAGGATCTTGCGGAGGCATCGTTAGTGACATTTCTCCAGCGACTTGAGATGTCTGCTGTACATGGTCCATGTCTCCGAACCATACAGGAGGGTGGGTATTACTACAGCCCTGTAGACCATGAGCTTGGTGGTAGATTTGAGGGCCTGGTCTTCGAACACTCTATTCCTCAGTTGGCCGAAGGCTTTGCTGGCGCACTGGAGGCGATGTTGAATCTCCTCATCAATGTCTGCTTTTGTTGATAAAAGGCTCCTGATGTATGGGAAATGGTCCACGTTGGCCAGGGCCATGCCGTGGATCTTGATGACTGGGGGGCAGTGCTGTGCGGCGAGGACTGGCTGGTGGAGAACATTTGTCTTACGGACGTTTAGCGTAAGGCCCATACTTTCATAAGCCTCAGTAAATACGTTGATGAATTTACTGAGGCATACGAAAGGCAATCTAAAATAGTCCTGGAAACCACATTGATCCTGATTTATATTACAGGGCAACTACTTCTTATATGTGACGATCTCTGCACCAGCCAGAATCAAGTCCAGCTCTCTCTTGAAGGAATACTGCGTATCCTTATATATTTGGACTTCCAAAAAGCCTTTGATAAGGTACCGCATAATAGACTCATGACTAAGGTGAAAACATGGAGTCAGGGGACAAGAATGGAAGGCAATGTGACTACAAACAAAACCAGAGAGTAGGGTTAAAGGTGGTTACTCAGATTGGCAAATAGTGAGAGGTGGTGTTCCACAAGGATCGGTGCCGGGACCACTGTAGTTCACCATTTACATAAACAATTTGGACTCAGGAATCGGAAATACTATTTCAACATTTGCAGATGACATTAAATGTGGGGTGTAGTTAATACAGAGGAGGACCACGACAAAATACAGGCAGGCATTAATAAACTTGCAGAATGGGCTTGTAATTGGCAAATGAACTTCTCTATTGATAAGTGCGAGGTAGTACATTTTGGTCGGAAGAATAAGGAGGCCACATAATTCTTGGTAAATAAATGTCTAAATGGGGGAGAGAAACAGGGAGATTTGGGGGTACAGATACACAGCTCACTAACAGTAGTGATGCAGGTTAATAAGGCCATACATAAAGCAAACAAAGTACTTTAGTTCATTTCTAGAGGGTTATAATTGAAAAGCAGAGAAGTTATGTTACACTTATATATAACCATGGTTAGACCACGCTTGGAGTACAGTGAAAGCTTCTGGTCTCCATATTATAAAATGGTTACAGAGGCACTGGAGAAGGTGCCAAAATGATTTACGAGAATGATGCCAGAACTGAGAGGTTATTCCTATTATGAAAGATTGAACAGGCTGTGACTCTTTTCTCGGGAAAAGAAAGGACCAAGGGGAAATCCGATAGAAGCCTTTAAGATTAAATGTAGGGAAGTTGTTTCCACTTGCAGGTGAGACCAACATTAGGGGCCATTAACATGAGATAGTCACTAACAGTAGTATAATTAGAATGTGGAACTCCCTACCACAAGGAGTGGTTGAGGCAACTAGCATCGATGCATTCAAGAAAAAGCTAGGTAAGCACATGAGGGATAAAGGAACAGAAGGATATGTTGATTGGGTGAGATGAAGAGAGTGGGAGGAAGCTGATGTAGAGCATAAACACCAGCATGGACCTATTGGGCCAAATGGCCGGTTCTGAACTGTAAGTACTTTGTAATACCTATATCAGAGTTCACCGCAGGATTCTACAGGTCCACTATTCTCTGAGAAAAGAAGAACCGCCGAACATCCAACTTAGTTCTGCCCTTACATAACTTGTAAGTGTGATCTCTTGTGCAACCTAACCGATCCAGCTAAAAAAATTACACTAAACACAAGTTAGTCTACACATTGCATTCTCTGTAAATTTAAGCTCATCCAAAACTCTGTTACACGTCTCCTAACTCGCACCAAGTCCCATTCACACCTATGCTCGTTGACCTACATTGGCTCCCAGTCTGGCAATGCCGGCAATTCTCATCCTCATTTTCAAATCCTTCCAAGGCCTCATCCCTCCCTATCTCTGTAACTCCCTCCAGCCCTACAACACTCCAAAGTCTCTCCACTCTAATTCTGGCCACTTGCGCATCCTGATTTTCATCGCTCCACATAGGTGCCTTCAGCAGGGGAGTTATTCCCAGTGTCTTGGCCAATATTTACCCCTCAATCAATATAATAAAAACAGATTATCTGGTTATTATCACATTGCTGTTTGTGGGAGCTTGCTTGTGTGCAAATTGGCTGCCGCGTTTCCTACATTACAACAGTGACTACACTCCAAAAGTACTTAATTGGCTGTAAAGTGTGTTGAGACGTCCGGTGGTCATGAAAGGCACTATATAAATCCAAGTCTTTCTTTCTTTATCACTTGAAGCACTATAGGGTACCTTTATTGAAGGCCTTTTGAAAATCCACACAATAGACTCATGACTAATGTCAGAGCATGTGGAGTCAGGGGACAGATAGTTGAATAGATAGCAAACTGGCTATAAAACAGAAAACAGAGAATAGGGGTTAAGGGCAGCTATTAAGACTGGCAGAAGGTGGGAAGTGATGTTCCACAGGGATTGGTACTAGGACCAATTCACCATTTACGTAAATGATTTGGATTCACTAATCAGGAGTAAAATCTCAAAACTTGAGAACGACACCAAATTGGGGGGAGCCGGGGGGTGGGGGTGGAGTTAATACAAAGGAATAATATGACAAAATACAAGAAGAAATAAATAAATTTGCAGAATGGGTGCTTAATTGGCAAATTCATTTCAATATAGATAAGTGTGAGGAGTACATTTTGGTAGGAAGAATAAGGAGGCCACAAAAAGCTTGGATAAAAAGGGGGAGACATTTGTTTTAGCCAGTAAACACCGGCAACTGGAGTTAAGGGCTGCTGAAAATGGCCGTAACGCTAACAGAGAAAAATTAATCATTGTTGAATGCAGATTTTTGTCGCAGCGCTTGCCTTCCGTGCAACGCTGTCCTGGAGGCATCCGATCCGAAGTTTGTGTGCAAGAGCAGGATTGAAGTTTCCCACGGCCTCTGGAAGCGAGGCTGTGGCGCCGCAAGGAATTGTGGGTAATGAAGAGGTCTGAGAATTAAAGGGGCCATGCACACTGAAGCAATACAAATTAAAATGAAGTGAAAGAATGCAGTATTCAGTCCTTTCTACTTTAAAAAAATAATACTTAACAGGCTGTAATTTTCAGGCCCTCTAGGCAAGTACGAGGTGCACCCATGCCCACAGGGGCTGCGCAAGTTCCGGGTTTTCACGCGTGAAGCACATGCGCGGAAACCCAATCGGTGCTGCGCTGAGTGGGTTATGAAGGGGAGAATTCAATGCATCCCTGGGAAAGGGGCATTCGCGGGTGGAGAGTTAGGCTATTTGCCTAAGTCCTGCTTTTACCAGTGTAACAGTTTAAAAAGACATAAAAATAAAATGGTATCAATCATTTACACATTAAAAATCCTGCGCAATAAAGTAAGTTTATTTTTAGCTCCTTTAAAACATGAAAATTTATTTTTCATAAATTAAATTTTTGTTATAAATATTGAATTAAATGCCATTTTAATTAATTTTAAATATGTGATTTTTTTAAATTTGAAGTGTAGAAGTATTTTTTGGGGTATTCCTGTTCAGACTTATGGGATTTCTGTATATATGCAATCCACATAAGCAGGAATGGAGATCCCCTTCTTTCATTCGTTGGGCCGCCCATGTGATCTCAGGCGCGCTTGCGAACCACCTGTGCCCCTGAGATATTTGAACCTCCACGATCACCAGGTACGCGGGCATTTTATTTGCGGATCGGCAGCATTTCCCCGTGGGAAGCCTCTGACTCCAAATTCAGGGCCATCATTAAAAAGAAGCCCAAAATATGAATATTCAGCACTTAAAACTGAATTCCCTTACTCACCTTAAAAAATTGGAAAATTACCTCAGCACGAACACAAATGGCTCAGCAAACCAGAGAAGGGGCTTGTATGTAGCATTCCATCTCTGTGCAGGGGGTCAATGCTGCAAGACAGGCCTTCTATCCACAGGGGCCAGGAGGCTTTCCAGAAAGAAAATTTGATAGTACATCACCAAGGCCATCACTGCAAACAACCACCTCGTCCCAGTGCCCAAAGAAGCATCATGACCTCAGATCACTCGTCATGTTCAGTGAATGCATCTTCAAAAGCTGCCTCCTACCAACTGCATTAGCCTCACACACTGCTCATTGCATGACTCCCACTGTCAATCACTCATCTTCCATCTGCAATCTGCACCAATCACAAGGCACATCTCCCATTCCGAGCCTCACATCACCTCCTTGGAGGAGACGGTGCAGGCCGTTCTTGGCAGAAGCACGGTGGAGCCCTTGACCAGCGCCGGGGCTGAAAGGATTCCTTGATAATTTAATTTCATAGTTCAGCTTTGTTTTTTTTGGCTTCTTTCCGAACCTCTTCACATAGCCTTTTGTCAGCCTCTCCTTTATTGTCTATGTACTCAGTGCATTCCTTTTTCTTTACTTTCAATTTTATCCTTTCTCTTTATTCATCCATAGAGTTTCATAAGTGGCTAGTTTATTCTTGTTTTTAAGAGGAATATAGTTATCCTGAACTTGTATCAACCACTGTATTAAACATTTCCTGCTACTTTTCTATCTCTTTGTCAAAGTTTTTTTCTAGTTTATCTTCCCTAGTTCCATTCTCATCCGCTCAAAATTAGTTTTTACGATCATTGTTGTCCACTATCCTCTTTTCATTAACGTAGTGGCTGATCTAATAGAACACTTAGTTTTGTTCATAGTGCTTGCCTTTGTTTTCCTGGGTATTATCTAATTTTAATCTACACAAGCCTTTTTGTTTATGTCTTATTAGACTTTGTACATGACCTGCCTCTAATGGATCTGCAAACAGCAGTCTCGTTGCGGCATTGCTAGCATTTCTTTTATCGGCAATGGTAGGCTCCCACTTGCTAGCAGGGATCCTGCATGCACTATGACCTCTGACCCAGAAAATAGGACAGTGTCTTGGCAGGGCCGGGCCAACGGAAAGACATCATGCCTCAACCCTCCTGGGAAAGGAAAAGAAATATCTAGATTGTGAATTAACAAACAAACACGTGTTTTAAAGCAAGAGCTTGCTTTTATATAGAGCTTTTTGCATTCTC
Organism: Pristiophorus japonicus; assembly: GCF_044704955.1. Taxonomy (NCBI): domain Eukaryota; kingdom Metazoa; phylum Chordata; class Chondrichthyes; family Pristiophoridae; genus Pristiophorus; species Pristiophorus japonicus. Next base: position 342,791,617 of record NC_091978.1, on the reverse strand, counting down.
AGAATGTTCCAGGGTGTTTTACAAACAATAGATTTATTCTGAACAAAAGCAAAATACTGCGGATGCTGGAACTCTGAATTTAAAACAGAAAATGCTGGTAGAGCTCAGCCGGTCAGGCAGCATCTGAGGAGAGAGGAACAGAGTTAACGTTTCAGGTCGATGACCTTTCATCGGATTAATTCTGAAGTATAATTGAAACTAGAGGTGACCCAAAACTCGGCTGCCCCTGTCCTAACTCGCACCAAGTCCCGCTCACCCATCACCCCCTGTGCTCGCTGACCTACATTGACTTCCGGTTAAGCAACGCCTCAGTTTCAAAATTCTCATCCTTATTTTCAAATCCCTCCATGGCCTCACCCCTCCCTATCTCTGTAATCTCTTCCAGCCCCACAACCCCCCGAGATGTCTGCGCTCCTCTAATTCTGCCCTTCTTTACCATCCCTGATTATAATCGCTGAACTATTGGTGGCCGTGCCTTCTTTGCCTAGGCCTCAAGCTCTGGAAATCCCTGCCTAAACCTCTTGTTTTGACCTCTCTTTCCTCCTTCAAGACGCTCCTTAAAACATACCTCTTTGACCAAGCTTTTGGTCACCTGCGCTAATTTCTACTTATGCAGCTCAGTTTAAATTTTTTATCTTCCTGTGAAGCGCCTTGGGACGTTTTACTATGTTAAAGGCGCTATATAAATACAAGTTGTTGTTGTTATGCAGGGAACTGTGCAGGCCAATTGCACTCAGATCAGAGCATTCTACTCCCCATACAGTAACCGTGTCTGGTTGCTGCTAACTCCCTTGGTGGCCCCTGAAGTAACATAATTACATGCATTAGCGTAATCCTCTAACCTGGATAACTCTTCAAATGAAAACCACGAGGGAAAACTTCTTCTGAATGCTGTGTGCAGCAACATCGTAATTACATTCATGAAGATTTGCCCGGCCGATATTCGTAGCAAAATTGTAAATGCATTCTTTTTGAGTGCTTCTACAATTTTGCTGGAGGAAACCTGCATGATCTCAATAGATGTTGCACCTGAAGGATTTCTTCGCGTTTTCACATTTAGATCAAAATGTAATCTCATCGGCTTCTCATCACTGTTATGCTTCAGCTTAATTTTGCAGGGTCAGCTGTGGCTCAGTGGTTAGCACTCTCACCTGTGAGTCAGAAGGTTGTGGGTTCAAGTTCCACTCCAGGGACTTTGGCACAAAAAAGTTTAGGCTGACCCTCCAGTGCAGTACTGAGGGAGTACTGTACTGTCAGAGGTGTTGTCTTTTGGATGAGACGTTAAACCGAGGCCCCGTCTGCTCTCTCAAGTGGATGCAAAAGATCCCATGGCACTATTTCGAAGAGCAGGGGAGTTATCCCTGGTGTCCTCGCTAATATGTATCCCTCAATCAACATAACAAAAAAAAATGATTATGTTGTCACTATCACATTGCTGTTTGTTGGAGCTTGCTTGTGTGCAAATTTGCTGCCGAATTTTCGACATTTCAACAGTGACTACATTCCCAAAGTACTTCATTGGCTGTAAAGCATTTTGAAACGTCCGGTGGTTGTGAAAAGTATTTTATAAATCCGAGGGCTTGAAATTCGTCAATTTTGCTCCATTTTTTGGAGCTTAAAGTTTTATTTTGGAGCTAAATAAATTTAGGACCATTTTGCGAGTTTCGCCAGTGGTGTAACGCCGCCCGTAAAAAAATAAGGGCCGATTTTTTTTTATACCATTTTTGTGTTGTTATCGGGGTCAAACTCAACGATAATGCCATTTTTTGCGAATTCTCCCAAAAAGAATATTTTTAAGGACAGTATTAAATACCACTTTTAAAAAGTCTGCCTTACCTGGTGAAGTCGGATGGAAACCGGTGATAACGGGGTCCTCTTGGGAAATGGAGCTAAAAGTTAAAGCTTTGGGTGAGAACAAAACCTATAGGTATGATAAATACTCTCTATTCTGTGCCTTCAGCTGATTCATTTGCCATGCCAACAGAGGCAGCGTTACGTTATAAACCCCTGGAAACCGATAGTGATGATTTCATCCTTTGTTGGACAAGAATGGGAAAGAATGATTCTCCATTACAGAACCATAGCCAGGGTTGAAGTAAAACCTTCGATTTCTCTGTCCTGTGCCCGTATTTGAGCGCGATCCTATTTCTAGCCCAAGGAACCAGCACGTCGTCCCGACCCGACTGGGAGGCAACACCACCACCGGTAGCAGGGAGATGAAGTGCAGCAGCCCATGAACCAGCGGGCCGTACCGACCGGACCTGGACGACATCTGAGATTCTGCTGCTCACACCGAGCCAGTTCTAATAGGCAGCTTCGGTTTTAAATAACTTTTAATTCAAAATTCAAAATTCGGAGATGGGTGAAATGAGCCATTCCTTCCAAAATCGTTCCTGTTGCCTCGGTAGTTTGTGTGTACCTAAACTTTATGGTTATGATATGTCCCCTCTACACGGTGGCCAAAATCTCTGTTGAGTGTTGGGCATGCGCAGAATCGTCGTTACTTCTAAGGCAAAAAAATTTAGCTCTGTCCTTAAAAACGGAGATATTTATGCGCTGCTGCAAAATTTAAAGTAATTTTGGCGAAACATAGGCCTTATTTTTTTGCCGTTATTTTGGCCTAAAAAAACGGCCAATAATCGGAAATAACGCCAAAAAACTGAGCTATTTTACAATGTGGAAAGTCTGGCCTTTGTCTTTCTTTTTCTTTTTATTGTACACCAGAACCAGTGCAAGATGTGTAACTGGGAGCGAAACTAAACAAAACTTAGGAAGCTAAAACTAAAAGAGGAAAATAAAAAGAATGGTTCCCTTATTTGTTCTGGTTGGCCTGTGCTGTCACCTGACTGGCATGGACCAATCAGCAGCGTTGCAGGCTTACCACAGAATAATACGCAGGCTGACATATATTGCTGACACACAAGCACAAGATTATTAAGAATATAGATAGAACGATGAGGGGGAAACCTTGTTCAGCTGCTTACTGAGACTGTATGAGATTCAATGCAATATCAGTCACAAGAGTGGCATGCATTCCAGGATTTATTTTTGATTGAGTTCAGCCACCAGAATGACCAGGCCATGCTTTCATTTATATTTTGAGAAAAATGCTTCCATGCAAATTTGAAGTGAATTCATGTATTTCCTTTCAAGCTATCAGTGACTTGAATTTAAATGACCCCACTAAACTTTCCTGAAAACAATTTATCAAGCCATCAGGACAGCGCCAATTAAAGTAGGCCAGTCCGGATCTTTACTGGGTTGGCTGATTAACTTCCCACATTCGGCACTGCACACATGTAGTATTGCAGTTGAGTCGGGAGAGCTGGAATTTAGAAAATATGCTTGACGTCACTGTGAATCAGGCCTAAAAGATTCATTCACCAAACATTGCTCAATCAGAAAGGCAAGGAAATCAGTGGCTTGTATATAGCACCTTCCATTACTGACCTTCCATTGCTTCTTCCCCTGTAATCCATTGTGGCCTTATTCATCCACCCTGCTGGTACACCAGTGAGTTCACACTGGGGAGAGGACATTCAACTGCTCCATGTGGGAAGGAATTCACTCAGTCATCCTAACTGCTGACACACCAATGAGTTCACACTGGGGAGAGGCCATTCACCTGCCCCATGTGTGGGAAGGGATTCACTCGGTCATCCGACCTGCTGACACACCAGCGAGTTCACACTGGGGAGAGACTGCTCTGAGTGTGGGGAGGGATTCACTCAGTCATCCAACCTGCTGAAACACCAGTGAGTTCACTCTGGGGAGAGGCCGTTCACCTGCCCCATGTGTGGGGAGGGATTCACTCAGTCATCCTAACTGCTGACACACCAACGAGTTCACACTGGGGCGAGGCCGTTCACCTGCTCTGAGTGTGGGGAGGGATTCACTCAGTCATCCAACCTGCTGACACACTAGCGAGTTCACTCTGGGGAGAGACTGCTCTGAGTTTGGGAAGGGGTTCACTCAATCATCCAACCTGCTGAAACACCAGCGAGTTCACAAGTGATTGCAGGGTTTGGATTCTGCTGTTATTGCTGCTGTTAATCACATCCTATCGAACTGTGTTCATTCTGTTTGTTGCCGTTTGTTTCTGCTGATGTTAATAACCCTTCAACTAGGCTGGAGTTTAGTACTTTGATATTTCAAATAATGTCGATATTTGATGTCTCCAAGATAAGAGGAGACTAATTGATGTCCTGTTTGTGACTGCTCCATTACTGATCAGGGCGGAGGAGCGGTGAGAGATCGGAGTCCAAGAGAGTCATGATTGGGGTCCAGGAGAGCCGAGGGCCCAGGGGCAGCACGGGGCAGCACGGGCCAGCCCACAGTCTGATCAATGGATAGTAGGAGCATGTGTGCACATTAGGTCCATGCAGCAGAGCTTGGTCTCCAGCCGTCTTGGTTAACCCTTGCCACTGGATCAAGACCTAGCTCTGTCAAGCTCATGTGGTGGCTGGTGTGCAACGGCCACCCCACGTTAAAAGAATCCATGCACAGGCATCTTCCACCCTTCAGTATGTAGTTTGGGACCTAGAAAGTCAGGTCCCTCATTGAAACACCTATGAACTCATCCCTTTTTGGTGTGGAAGCAGGTCATCCTCAATACGAGGGACTGCCTAATACTATACTATACATGTTTTGGAGCTCCTCTCTCGTTACCCTCCTTAGTTCATGCTGGCAGTCAGAACTGCACTTTATTTACTATGCGGATTAACCTCCTTCAGTTAAAGTTCAGTTTAAGATTAGGGAGTGAAAAACGAACGTAGGTTTTTTCTCACCAAATTTTCTTCACCAAGTTTTTCCACTCTCAACCTCTCCTAAAAGCACTGATGCCTTGCTGGGTTGCAGTTTAATACGCGCCAGTTTCCCTTAGGTGCCTTTCCCAAGTGGTCACGTGCATGTGAGCCTTGACAGTGAGTTGTTGGCAGGCTGTTTGACCGTGTGCCTTATATTTGAGCTTGATCCTGTCCTCACCGGCATCCGCATGTATACTTCCAGCAGGTGTCAACTGCAGGCCTCACATCTGAGTTTCATCCTGTCCTTACGCACATTCACATACATGCTTCCAGCAGGTGTTGCTAGATAGCAATCAGGAGCATAAAATCTCACTGATTCTCCTCTTCCCAACACACTTAGTGCAGCACAGATTCGGGATCAATCCTGTGATTTGCACAGATCAGTTACTCACTGGATAAACTTACTATATTATAGAGAAACATCAGAGAGTATTTTTTTTAACTAAAATAACACTTGCAGCACTGCCTTGAATAATGGGCATGAAAATGCTTAGCTCACTGGTAGTGCTCTCACTTCCGGGTCAGAAAGTTGTGGGTTCAAGTCTGACTTCAGAAACTTTAGCACATAATCCAGGCTAATACTTCAGTGCAATAATGAGCGAGTGCTGCACTGTCAGAGGTGCAGTCTTTATATGAAGCATTAAAGCGAGCTCTGACTGCCCTCTCAGGTCGACAAAAAATATCTCATGACACTATTTGAAAAAGAGCTGGGGAGTTCTTCCTGGTGTTCTAGCCAATAGTTATCCCTTCACCAATATCACTAAATGTGGTCATTTTTCGCATTGATTTTTTTTTATGGGACTTGGCTGTGTTTAAATTTTCTTCAAAAATACTTCATTTTCTGTAAAGCAATTTGGGACATCCTGAAGTTGTAAAATGCATTATATAAATGTCTTCTTTCTTTCTTTCTTTCTTTTTCTTTCTTTCTTTCTTTCTTTCTTTCTTGACACTGCTCAATAAGTATGTAACTAGCACAGATTTTCATCAATAAAATGAGCAAGTCCTGGAAATATATGACACATTCATCCGCATCTCAAAGAGAAAATACAGGTTAGCGTTCAGTTTCCGTCTCCTTGACAGGACTGGCCGTCTTGATCAAGAGCCAGCACTCAAATCCTTAAACTGCCTTTTCCTATTTCAAATTCTGATCGACCTGATGTTTATATAGAAACATAGAAAGATAGAAAAAAGGTGCAGGAGCAGGCCATTCCGCCCTTCGAGCCTGCACCACCATTCAATATGATTAGTACCCCATTCCTGCTTTCTCTCCATACCCCTTGATCCCTTTTGAATATATCTAACGAACTGGCCTCAACAACTTTCTGTGGTAGAGCGTTCCACAGGTTCACAATTCTCTGAGTGAAGCAGTTTTTCCTCATCTCGGTCCTAAATGGCTTATCCCTTATCCTTAGACTGAGACCTCTGGTTCTGGACTTCCCCAATATCGGGAACATTCTTCCTGCATCTAGCCTGTCCAATCCCGTCAGAATTTTATATGTTTCTATGAGGTCCCCTCTCATTCTTCTAAATTCCAGTGCATATAAGCCTAGTCGATCCAGTCTTTCTTCATATGTAAGTCCTGCCATCCTGGGAATCAGTCTGGTGAACCTTTGTTGTACTCCCTCAATAGCAAGAATGTCCTTCCTCAGATTAGGAGACCAAAACTGTACACAATATTCAAGGTGTGACCTCACCAAGGCCCTGTACAACTGCAGTAAGACCTCCCTGCTCCTATATTCAAATCCTCTCGCTATGAAGGCCAACATACCATTTGCCTTCTTCATCACCTGCTGTACCTGCATGCCAACTTTCAATGACTGATGTACCATGAAACCCAGGTCTTGTTGCACCTTCCCTTTTCCTAATCTGCCGCCATTCAGATAATATTCTGCCTTCATGTTTTTGCCCCCAAAGTGGATAACCTTACATTTATCCACATTATACTGCATCTGCCATGCATTTGCCCACTCACCTAACCTATCCAAGTCACCCTGCAGCCTCTGAGAGTCCCCCTCACAGCTCACACCGCCACCCAGTTTAGTGTCATCTGCAAACTTGGAGATATTACACTCAATTCCTTCATCCAAATCTTTAATGTATATTGTAAAGAGCTGGGGTCCCAGCACTGAGCGCTGCGGCACTCCACTAGTCATTGCCTGCCATTCTGAAAAGGATCCGTTTATTCCTACTCCTTGTTTCCTGTCTATCAACCAGTTCTCTATCCACATCAATACATTACCCCCAATACGATGTGCTTTCATTTTGCACACTAATCGCTTGTGCGGGACCTTGTCAAAAGCCTTTTGAAAGTCCAAATACACCACATCCACTGGTTCTCCCTTGTCCACTCTACTAGTTACATCCTCAAAAAATTCTAGAAGATTTGTCAAGCATGATTTTCCTTTCATAAATCCATGCTGACTTGGACCGATCCTGTCACTGCTTTCCAAATGCGCTGCTATTACATTTTTAATAATTGATTCCAACATCTTCCCCACTACCAACGTCAGGCTAACCGGTCTATAATTCCCTGTTTTCTCTCTCCCTCCTTTTTTAAAAAGAGGGGGTACATTAGCTACCCTCCAATCTATAGGAACTGTTCCAGAGTCTATAGAATGTTGGAAAATGACCACCAATGCATCCACTATTTCTAGGCCACTTCCTTAAGTACTCTGGGATGCAGACTATCTGGCCCTGGGGATTTATCAGCCTTCAATCTCATCAATTTCCCAAACACAATTTCCTGATTAATAAGGATTTCCTTCAGTTCCTCCTACTCACTAGACCCTCGGTCCCCTAGTATTTCCGGAACATTAATTTTGTTTTCCTTAATGAAGAGAGAACCAAAGTATTTGTTCAATTGGTTAGCCATTTCTTTGTTCCCCATTATAAAGTCACCTGATTCTGACTGCAAGGGACCTACATTTGTCTTCACTAATCCTTTTTCTCTTCACATATCTATAGAAGCTTTTGCAGTCAATTTTTATGTTCCCTGCAAGCTTACTCTCATACTCTATTTTCCCCCTCCTAATTAAACCCTTTTCCTCCTCTGCTGAATTCTAAGTTTCTCCCAGTCCTTAGGTTTGCTGCTTTTTCTGGCCAATTTATATGCCTCTTCCTTGGATTTAACACTAACCCTAATTTCTGTTGTAAGCCACAGTAGAGCCAGCTTCCCCATTTTATTTTTATGCCATACAGGGATGTACAATTGTTGAAGTTCATCCATGTGATCTTTAAATGTCTGCCATTGTCTATCCACCGTTAACCCTTTAAGTATTATTCGCCAGTCTATCCTAGCCAATTCATGTCTCATACCATTGAAGTTACCTTTCTTTAAGTTCAGGACCCTCGTCTTGGAATTAACTGTGTCACTCTCCATCTTAATGAGGAATTCTACCATTTTCAGTTTTGGTCTCCTAATCTGAGGAAGGACGTTCTTGCTATTGATGGAGTGCAGCGAAGGTTCACCAGACTGATTCCAGGGATGGCTGGACTGACATATGAGGAGAGACTGGATCAACTGGGCCTTTATACACTGGAATTTAGAAGGATGAGAGGAGATCTCATAGAAACGTAAAAGATTCTGACGGGACGGGACAGGTTAGATTCGGGAAAAATGTTCCCAATGTTGGGGAAGTCCAGAACCAGGGGACACAGTCTTAGGATAAGGGGTAGGCCGTTTAGGACTGAGATGAGGAGAAACTTCTTCACTCAGAGAGTTGGTAACCTGTGGAATTCCCTGCCACAGAGAGTCGTTGATGCCAGTTCATTGGATATATTCAAGAAGGAGTTAGATATGGCCCTTACAGCTAAAGGGATCAAGCGGTATGGAGAGAAAGCGGGAAAGGGATACTGAGGTGAATGATCAGCCATGATTATATTGAATGGTGGTGCAGGCTCGAAGGGCCGAATGGCCTACTCCTGCATCTATTTTCTATGTTTCTATATTTCTATTATGATCACACTTCCCCAAGGGGCCTCGCACAACAAGATTGCTAATTAATCCTCTCTCATTATACAACACCCAGTCTAGGATGGCCAGCTCTCTAGTTGGTTCCTCGACATATTGGTCTAGAAAACCATCCCTTATACACTACAGGAAATCCTCCTCCACCGTATTGCTACCAGTTTGGTGAGCCCAATCTATATGTTGATTAAAGAAACCCATGATAACTGCTGTACCTTTATTGCATGCATCCCTAATTTTCTGTTTGATGCCATCCCCAACCTCACTGCTACTGTTTGGTGGTCTGTACACAACTCCCACTAGTATTTTCTGCCCTTTGGTATTTTGCAGCTCTATCCATACAGATTCCACATCATCCAAGCTAATGTCCTTCCTTACTATTGCGTTAATCTCCTCTTTAACCAGCAACGCTACCCCACCTCCTTTTCCTTTCTGTCTATCCTTCCTGAATATTGAATATCCCTGGATGTTGAGTTCCCAGGCTTGGTCACCCTGGAGCCATGTCTCCATAATCCCAATTACATCATATCCGTTAACAACTATCTGTGCAGTTAATTTATCCACCTTATTACGAATGCTCCTCATTATTAATTTGAGATTTCTAGCATTTGCAGTATAATTTTTATATGTATTGCCTTTTAGTGTTGGTACTTTTTCTTGGACTGAATTTAGAGGGAATGGGCTGCACGTCCTTTCCAACACCCCCTCTGGAATTCAGACTCAAAATCCTCAGGTCACTCCCTTTCTGCAATGTAAAATAAAAAGGATAGTGAAGTAAAATAATAAGTGTGCCACAAAGTGGAATAGATCATGGCAGTCCAGCCCTTTCAATACAATGAATTGACTTATGTACCACACTAATTTCTATCCTGTGCTTCTTCTTCATGGTGTGCCACAAAAGTAAGATGCTTCAAAGCAAATACATTTGGGAGGGGTGAGAGTTGCACTATATCTTTACATTTCAGTTAAATGCATTTGAATTGCAAAATATACACCAAATGTATTTCTGTGCCAACAAGACCTAATAATGTTTAGCCTCACAATTCACATGCTAACTGGACAGGTCTTAAGTAAGGGTGACATGTAATGATAATATTTGTTGTACAATATCTATGTCATTTCATTTTGTGCTTTACCTTCCCTGACCTTATTCTTAAAGCTGGCACACAGTGACTACATTAATGTCATCAGAAGAAAAGCAATTAATCTTCTAAGGTTACCTAAGCTATGAGAAGGTGCCCCTTTAAAATCCAATTTTATATGGCTGACTACAATGGAGGGAAGACTGAGTATGTTTACTTTATATTTGAAGAGAGGCAAGTTTTTTAAACAAATCTGGGAATTTTAGCACTTTTTGACTTCAAATAGAATGCAACTGAGTTCATAAGAACATAAGAATATAAGAATTAGGAACAGGAGTAGGCCATCTAGCCCCTCGAGCCTGCTCTGCCATTCAATCAGATCATGGCTGATCTGGACGTGGACTCAGCTCCACTTACCCGCCCTCTCCCCATAACCCTTAATTCCCTTATTGTATTCATTTTGACTAAGACAATGTTAGAATGAATCAAAATAAGTACATTTGCTTCAGAACACATCAAGGTTGCTATTAACTCTCCCCCTGCCCCTGCTGGGTACAATGATGCAACTTTGGTGCATGCGAGGGGTTAAAATCGTTCGAGTTCACTTAAGTCCCGAGGCCGCAGATTCATGACCAGTGAGGCTCCTGATGCAGGCAGGTGGGGGCCTAATTTAAAACTAAACGTCGCGACCTGATGACATAATCGACGCACGCAGGGGGCTAGCTCTGACTGCCGAACTATGGAGGGAGCCGCAGAGTGGGCAGAAGTGGCCATGGTAAGTTACAAAATATTACTTTATGTGGAATCATTGGCCTGGATATTGCTGGTGCTCAGAGGGCAGGTTCGGAGGCGGGTCCATGGTCAAAATCTAAAAGACTGACAGGCTGTCCGGATCGCATTGTGATCCCTCCTCCATATCAGTTTCCCAAATGCTGGGTCTGCCTGCGCTTTACAGACCCGATACTAAATGGCAGGTGAGCCAATTGAAATAGTTAAGAGGGTGTTCAAAGGTACTTAAGCAGCATTTTGCCATCTTCTTAACATTTTTCATCTTTTTGACAAGATTCACGGTGCTCAAGGATCACGTCAGGTATTAGTTTGGTTTTTCAATGAGTCTCCATTGCTGTGAATAGGAGCCAACTGCAAAAGTGGTATAAAAGCTACAATTTCACAGCTTCACTCTCCAATATTAGAAGCTGGAGCCTTTAGGATTTGGATATATACTGTTGAGCTTTATGTAGTTTGGAAGTGATTGGAGTAAACTCGCTCTCTGCTGTCATCTCTTTGGAGAAACCTCTCTCACCATTGATAGATCGCTTCTGTCATCTCAACTTCACTTGCCATCTATTCCATCAGCATTGGTGCCATTGCAAAAAAAACTCACCTTGGTCCTCAGAATCCCACCACAATCAGCACCAACACCAACATCACCAGGCATACCAACAGAACCAATAACAACACCAACCTTCTCCGCAATCATCTGATTATGAACAGGACAAGGCCTGACCACATTGAGCCCAGGAGGCCAGGGATGACCTCACCATGGCCAAATTTACTTCACTTGATGCTGTACACACTAGCTGCCACATTGTTAGATCTCTTAATTCTCAATAAGATTCGAGCTCCGGTGATAGTTTAATGTAACTTTATTTTAGCAGCAGTAACAGATCCTTGGTAGGGTTCCAGCTCTTTGTTCCACTGCAGCACATGGCCAAAAATGGCTGTACTTATACCTGGATCAATTTACAATTGTGAGCTCGCCCCCTTTGACCTTATTGGCTCAACTGATTCACCAGTCTGTGTTGTTAGCCCATGGTTGGCTCTCTGCCCAAAGTCCTGAAATGTCAAGTGTGAGTTATAGCTCAATGCAATGTGCTAGCTCTGACGTAGGCAGGGGTCTGTCACTGGGGTCTGTGTTTTCTCAACTTTGCAGCCTGCTTGAATTCTCTATCAATCCCCCCTTTGATTCTTTCACAAACTGAATCATAAAACATCAGGTATCACTGGTTAAACATTCTACAAAATAATTTGATACATGTTAATAGAGTTTCCTTTTAAAATTTGTTGATGTGTTTCACCATATGTCCGGACTAGTAGCTTCCACACAAATTTACACCAACCCGAATTCCATTGTGGTCACAATGGAAGTCTGGTTTTGGTAGGTTAATTAACCTCATTCCAATTTAATCCCAACCAATATCTTAATTTAACCAGTAAACAACCTTCCCTTAAATATAACATACCCCTGTACCATGTACAGATGGTCTGCTGGGACCTGCAAGGTATCTCACCTGCGAGACAGCAGCTACAGCCGCCTGGTTGCAACAACATTTAATCAACATAAACAAACAATATAAAAATAAAATAATTACAATGAATAGAATTAAACCTTCCACCAATGAAGTTCATATTGAACCTAGCCATTCAGTGGCTCCGCTCCACAAAGTGAATGATGGGGGTTGCTTAAGTTTTTCTACCTCCTTTTGGATATGCTCCGCTAAGTGGGTAATTTCTTCAGAGCTATCTGGGATATATGTGCAACACTCAGTTCCAAGTAGGGTGCAAGTACCTCCCTTTTCAGCCAGGATGTAATCAAGGGCCAGTCTATTCTGTAGGGCTACTGTGTGGATTGCTACCATTTCTGCATTGATTTTAACTAGGGCCTCTGAAGTATCATTGGCTACCCGTTCCACAACAGATGCCATGTTAATGGATTCCCTTGCCAGTTTGGCGGTCCCATACCTGGGGATCAGAATGGCAAAGGACCTCGCTGTTTCTGTGATAGCTCTCAGGACGGCGTAGATGTTCCGACAGTGAATTTATATGATACATATATGGCACAATGTAGGCTGAATAGCAGGAACCCATCCAATTCGGGGGCAGCCAAGGGTCGGCCTTGTGGCCACACACCCAATAGGTGCCATTATAGGCAATGAATGTTAGCTGTTTCTTTGTCAGCAACACTCCGAGGCCTGTCCAGGCTTTTCCATCTGTTTTATTCAGAATCCCCATTACGTTAAGAACTCCCACATAGGCCCAGTTTGGACGGTTCCGTGGCTTGATTACATTATAATTCCGGGAGCAGTTACTATACCCCATATTTAGGCCTCCTTTGATGTTTCTAATCAGACAGACCGATTCCCCCGGTCTTCCTACTCCTGTTGTATTAGTGATAACAAAATATGGGGGCCATTTGGAATTATTGTCGCACGGTTGGTACCCCACTTCAAAGCTAGTCGGATTGTAACCTGCTGACTTCCATTTATGTGCCCAGTCTTCCGTATTCTGAAACGCATTGCCTGTTTTGTTTTGACTAATTATCCACTCAGCCATTTCCGAGATACTCAAGGGAACTGGCCTCAAGGGAATCCCTCCCTTTGAGTGAATAGGAATATGCGCACACACCCAACAACTAGAAATGTTACTTTGTTTGGCATAAACATATGGCATGTATAAAAAAGTATTTACATGTAATTTCCTGGGTACTCTACCATTTCCCTTTGGTGCAGAGGGTCGGCTAATTAGAAGTAGGCAAATGCCTAGAATACCAACAGTCAGTAGTACAGTAAATTTATACATTTTGGCAAAAAGTAATTGTCCTTATCAGATTTCAGCTTCAGTTACGGGTGCTCGTTTAACGTGTGAAGCGTGGATCCAGGCTTTCTTTTCTTGGACTTTAACAGCTGCTTGGGTGGTCAATAACACTTGGTAAGGTCCCTCCCACTTGGCACCCAAAGGTACTTTATGCAACTTTTTCACATAAACCCAAACACTGGGATGATGTTGTGTCCTCCTTCGGGTGGATTACCCCAAGCTGCCGATACCTGTCGGGAATCAGAACATTGGTTAGGTTCTGACAGTATGATAACAAAGTGTCACTCATTAAGTGAACATCAGCTTTTCGTAAATCAATAGTTCCTGGCAGCGACATGGGTTTTCCTGTTATAATTTCAAGTGGGCTTAGACCTGTAGTTCTGTTTGGGGTTGCCCTAATGCTACATAGCACTATTGGTAGTGCCTGGGGCCATGGTGTTCCTTCTTGGTGATATTTGGCAAGCCATTGTTTCAGAGTTTGATTCATTCGCTCTACTTGTCCTGATGATTGTGGGTGATAAGGAAAGTGTAAATCCCACCTCATGTTCAGTAACCTACAGACTTCTTGGCAGACAGCACCTGTGAAGTGTGTTCCCTGATCTGAGTCAATGCTACTCGGGACTCCCCATCGGGGATTGGCTGTGGCTCTTTTAGTTGGGACAGCTTGTACCCATCTAGAGAATCTGTCGACCATAACAAGAATGATAGTGTATCTTTGGCATGGAGGAAGAGATATATAATCAACCTGCAGATGCTGGAATGGTCCGACAGGGGCAGGGGGCCTCAGTTGGGGCATTACCATGATGGGTCCAGAATTATTTTTCTGGCAGACCACACAACAGTCTGCTACCAGCTGGGCATGTTTTTTAAATCCCCGACCCCACCAACTTTTTTGGAACTGTGCCGTCATCTGTTGTGAGGCCAAGTGTCCCCACGAGTGGATCTGTTGGGCTAAAAAAGGCATAAGCGCTTGTGGCGCGACTGGCTTGTTGGTAACTCTTTGTCTCCAGACACCATCTTCGCATAGCTTAATTCCTGCCTCGATCCATGTCCATTTTTCCTCTTGGGAACACTCGCCTTGCATTGTTTGAAGATCTCGTGTCAGAGTCCTGAGTGCTTTCAATCTGCACATCTGTGTTGGTTCTTCTGGGGGAGCACCCTGTGAGGCGGTATCTTTAACTGCCTGGTCGACTCGGGCATTTCCCTGTGCTTCTGTGGTATTTTCTTTGGTATGGGCCTTACACTTCAGATGGACACTTCCTGAGGTAATCGTATGGCCTCTAGTAAGTCTCGGACTTCTTTTCCATTTCGGATAGGTGTACCAGCAGCAGTGAGGAATCCTCTTTTCTGCCATAACAGACCAAAGTCGTGAGCGACTCCAAAAGCATAACGCGAATCTGTGTAGACATTAGCTGTCTGTCCTTCTGCTATTCGACATGCTTCTGACAGGGCCCGTAACTCGGCCTGTTGTGCTGACGTTCCTGAGGGTAAACATCCTTTTGCCATTACCTCATATAAGATTGTAACTGCCCATCCTGCTTTTCTGGTACCATTGTCAACAAAGGAGGAACCATCTGTAAACAGGATGAGGTCTGGGTTGTGCAGAGGCTCCTCTGCTACTAAGGCTGCTTCTTCTGTTTCTTTTAAAATCTCCACGCAGTCATGCTCTTCACATTCTCCCCCCTCTTGCTCCCTCGATTCTGACATCGGGAGCATAGTTGCGGGATTAACCGGGCTGGCCCGGACGATATGGAGATTAGGAGCTTCCAAAACTGCTGTCCAGCGGGTCCATCTAGCTGTCGTCACCTAAGGCATTCTATTCATAGACAGAAAAGCGTATATGGTGTGGGGACACTTGACAATCAGCTTTTGGTCGAGGACTAGACCCGCAGTGATCATTACCGCTCGACATGCAGCTTCCATGGCCCTTAGGCAACTTCCCCATCCGAGGGCTATTGTCGAATAATAGCCAATAGGTCTTTGCCGATCCCCATGTTCTTGTGTCAGTATAGCTGTCATGTAGCCTTCTTTCTCATGGACAAACAGGGTAAATGGCTTACGACTGTTGGGGATTCCCAGAGCCGGTGCCGAACACAAAGCCTTTTTCAAACTCAGGGATGCCTCTTGCTGTTCCTTAGTGAGAGTGATGGCTTCTTTAGAGGCACGTTTCCCCTTTAAGATATTATTCAATGGCTGAGCAAGCTGTGTGATGGAGTCAATCCAATTTCTGTTAAAGTTACACAATCCCAAAAAAGACCTTAGTTCCTGAATAGTGGTGGGTTTTTTAGCAGCCCGAGTGGCTGCAGTTCTATCGTGGGTAAGTTCTCTCATTCCTTGTAAAATCTTTTGTCCCAGGTATACAACCTCTTCTTGGGATATTTGTGCTTTGTCGATGCTGGCTTTATGTCCTTTCAGCCAAAGGTGGTCCAGCAGAGCTCGTAAATCTTGTTCATGCTGTTCTTCCGTGTTTGAAGCTAGCAGGATATCGTCTACATATTGGATGACTGTAGATGACAGGGGAGGTAATTCTCACAAATGGCTTTGTAAAGCCATGTGGAATACTGTAGGGCTATTGTGGAAACCCTGCGGTAACCGGGTCCAAGTATAGGTTAGGTGAGTGGGCAAATGCATGGCAGATGAAGCATAATGTGGATAAATGTGAGGTTATCCACTTTGGTGGTAAAAACAGAGAGACAGACTATTATCTGAATGGTGACAGATTAGGAAAAGGGGAGGTGCAACGAGACCTGGGTGTCATGGTACATCAGTCGTTGAAGGTTGGCAAGCAGTTTCAGCAGGCGGTTAAGAAAGCAAATGGCATGTTGGCCTTCATAGCGAGGGGATTTGAGTACAGGGGCAGGGAGGTGTTGCTACAGTTGTACAGGGCCTTGGTGAGGCCACACCTGGAGTATTGTGTACAGTTTTGGTCTCCTAACTTGAGGAAGGACATTCTTACTATTGAGGGAGTGCAGCGAAGGTTCACCAGACTGATTCCCGGGATGGCGGGACTGACCTATCAAGAAAGACTGGATCAACTGGACTTGTATTCACTGGAGTTCAGAAGAATGAGAGGGGATCTCATAGAAATGTTTAAAATTCTGACGGGTTTAGACAGGTTAGATGCAGGAAGAATGTTCCCAATGTTGGGGAAGTCCAGCACCAGGGGTCACAGTCTAAGGATAAGGGGTAAGCCATTTAGGACCGAGATGAGGAGAAACTTCTTCACCCAGAGAGTGGTGATCCTGTGGAATTCTCTACCACAGAAAGTTGTTGAGACCAATTCACTAAATATATTCAAAAAGGAGTTAGATGTAGTCCTTACTACTCGGGGATCAAGGGGTATAGCGAGAAAGCAGGAATGGGGTACTGAAGTTGCATGTTCAGCCATGAACTCATTGAATGGCGGTGCAGGTTCGAAGGGCCGAATGGCCTGCTCCTGCACCTATTTTCGATGTTTCTATGTTTTATACTGTTGTCCTTGGACAGTGAAAGCAAACCACTGTCGAACCTCCGGTGCCAGAGGCACCGACCAAAATCCGTTGGCCATATCTATAACCGCAAAATATTTATGTTCCGGTTTGAGGGCATTAAAAATGTTGGAGGGATCTGTGACCAAAGGAGCTTTTTGATCAATACACTGGTTAGCTTTCCTTTAATCGTTGGTCAAACGCCAAGTCTCATTAGATTTCTATACCGGCCACACGGGGCTATTGGAGGAGCTATGCATTTTAATAAGCACCCCTTGTTTCTCCAATTGCTGAATAACAGGTAGGATTCCCGCAATGGCAGTTGGACTGATGGGATATTGTTTAGTGCATGGAGGCTTGGTCCCGGTAAATGATGCAGGCTCCATCTGGAATAGGCCACAATCGTTCTTATCTTTAGCCCATATCGTGTGTTCCTTCAATTCTTCTTTCTTCAGAGTTCTAATTGACCATGTCACCCGACCATCCTCGAAATGCAACGATGAATCTACTTGGATTAGAACGTCCATTCCCAAAAGGGGTTGATCTACTGGGCCTATCCAGACCGGCGTGGTTAGTTCATGTGGACCCAGCCCTATAAGTACCGGTGTTGTCCTTTTAATTTCCATTTTATGGCCCCCAACTCCATAGGCTGTACGTGCCCGACCATCCAACGGCAAAGAGTCTCCATATTGTAGGGGTTGCCATGTTATTTCCGCCCCTGTGTCGAAAAGACAGTCCACATCCTTATCGCCCATCCTCACAGTTATATATAGCCCATCTTCCCTCTGTTGTATTAGTGCGAGGAGGGGGGTCAGGGCGGGCTCTAATCGTTTTTTGCTATCCCAAGTAACTACTTCTGTTGTTGTATTGTCAGTCGCTTAAATGCTTCTATGAGGTCGTTATCTTGTGACAAACCTGGTTTGTTGGCTGAATTGTATCCCTGGCTGCGTCCTCTTCCCCGGCCGCGACCTTGCTGTTTTGCCCTGCACGTCTTGGCCCAGTGACCTTCTTTCCCACAATAATGACATTTTCCGGGTAATTTTCCGAATGCCTGTTTATTGGAATCCTGGGATTTCCATCCCATAGCCTGCACAGCTCAGACTTTAGCTCCCATATCCCTGTCTAATTGGTTATATCAATCCACCTGCAAAGGGAGTTCCTCTACCTTGCCAGTCCGGTAACACTACCTTAAGCATTTTGGACAGTTCTGGTTTTAGACCTGCCACAAAAGCTGCTTTCAGGGGTCCAAACACTTCTTCATCCATTTCCTCATCCGTATTATTCATACCCGAATGTTCTAGCCACGTGCATCTAAACCGCTCGTCATACTCCAGGACCTCCTCTGTTCCTTTCTGTTGGCAGGCTGCAATTTTTCCCCAGTCTGTCTTAGCTGGATTGAAGGCCTGCAGCTAATGTTTAATCGCATCCCACCCTGCGTCTAATTCTTGCTCATCCCGCCCCAAAGCTTCTCCTACCATTACGTACAATTTTTTTCCTTGTGTTTTTGGCACCATTATGGTAAAAATTTGCACTCCGTCCCAGGGATGAAGATGATATATATTTCTTAAGCGGTCCAATTGGTCCCACGTTTTCACTCCCCCTTTCTTTGGATTGGGCAACTCCTTGGACCACTTATCAATTTTCTCTGAGTCTGCCGGATCATGAACTAAGTATTTTGCATACACCCTTTTCTTCGTTTTTTTGGTTCCGTCCTCATCCGCAGTCTCTTCTGATTTGACTGCAACTCGTTTTTTTTTTAATGGGGCAAAGCACACCCCTAATTGTTCATCCTCCGACCCTGTTTCGTCGGAAGACTCAGAATCCATTTCTATTCCTTGGTCGTGTCTTCGGGTTTGCGCTTTTAATTTATCCAAACATGGGTACCCTGGGAATTGACCGATACATTTTCCTTTTCCTATTACTGTCTCTTGACCAAATGATTTTTTCCATTCTTTAATTTCACCTTTAAGGTCTTTAACTTCCACTTCCAACTTTTCAAGTTCAAGATTTTTCTATCTCAGTTGTTCACAAACCGCTTGCAATTGGTCCTTTGTACTGGTCAGATCCCTATCATGTTGGGACTGCGTCATAATTTTATTCCGCTGTTGGATCTGTCCCATAACAGCTAGGAACCATCTGGTTCATTCTTTATTTTTCATATGGGTCATTTTTCCCCAGACCCTTTTGATCTCATCAAAGGACCATTGTCCTTTGGAGCTACCGTATTTTCGTTCGATCTTAATACAGGTTTCAGATAAGTCGAATTGTTGCTCTATGTATTCTTTCAACTGTTCGAGGATTTCGTCTATCGAAACCTCAGGTGGAGCCCTCCCACCTTTAACAGTTGTAGGCAATGCTTTGCTCTTATCTTCTGCTGCCATAGTGCTAATTTCTTAACTGGGATCTCGAGTCATAGGCTTTCCAGCCGAATCAGTGGGCCGGTGATAAATTAAGTAACACACCGCCGAAGTTTAGACGTCTATGGGACCTCGAGCCGATTACCAACTGGAGGGTTCACAAACCGGAGGCATTCAGAATCGCGTAGAAGGAGAGGCGAATTTAGACAATTGTCCAAGAACTTTTATAAAGAGGAGTCCTTACCTCAGTATGTAGGTCCGATGTCCAAAATTCAGTTTCTTCTCTCAGCGATCCTTTTCGTGATGCCAAAATTGTTACATCTCTTAATTCTCAATGAGATTCGAACTCCTGTGATAGTTTAACGTAACTTTATTTTAGCAGCAGTAACAGATCCTTGGCAGGGTTCCAGCTCTTTGTTCCACTGCAGCACATGGCAAAAATGGCTGTACTTATACCTGGATCAATTTACAATCGTGAGCTCGCCCCCTTTGACCTTATTGGCTCAACTGATTCACCAGTCTGTGTTGTTAGCCCATGGTTGGCTCTCTGTCCAAAGTCTTGAAATGTCAAGTGTGAGTTATAGCTCAATGCAATGTGCTAGCTCTGACGTAGGCGGGGGTCTGTGACTGGGGTCTGTGTTTTCTCAACTTTGCAGCCTGCTTGAATTCTCTATTACACATGATGTGCCAGATTAGCGCCACCCCACACAAGCATCATAAAGCATCCCTGCAATGCCCAAGCCATTCCTTTCACACTCATCACCATTGCGGGAGGTGCCCTTATGTCTTGCCATTCACTACAACTCACTGAGCCACTTCCAGAGATGCACATAAATCTGTCCAAGAAGGCAAAGTGTTCAAATCTAAGATTTTAATGTTTGATAACACATTAGCAGAAATTCTACATGAACATTGGCTAAAAGACCCAAGTGTGTTGTTAGTTGATATGATTAGACAAGGATGAAGATGAGTGTGAGGGGTAGCTCGTGAGATGGGGAAGTGATAATGCAGATGGAGAGAGGGATGGGTGGAGGTGCAAGGTAAATTGGTGTGAGTAAGGATGTACAGGAGTAGGGTAAGGAAGGCAGAGTGATGGGGATGTGATGAGTGGCACAGCAGGATAAGGTTGAGTGTGGCTTTGCGGTAACGTTTCCTGATCTACTGAGATCATTGAAAGGTTTGCACCACTGCAACCAGGTCCCCCTGACAAAATCCTTGCTTGTGCCCTCCTGTGCAATGTGCAACCAGGCTCTATTGGTGTCCTGGGGAGGTCTCTTCTGCCCATTGGAAGGGAAGAGAACCTCCCTGTGTGCACCTCTGTGCAGTGATTGTCAAAATGAATGTGGGCATGGTCCCTTTAAGGAAAGTGGCTGATGACATGTCATCAAATAACATATCAAACCTGTTTCCTTCAATTGGCCGGAAATCTTGCAGGGCAGGCTTAACAAGTCCAATCAGTGCAAAATCACTTCAACAGAGCGCAGTTGAAGCGAGAATGGGGTCGCAGTGTGCTACTTACTTCGGCCGCACTTAGCCCGCCATGGTAGGTGAAATCGCGGCCATTGTGTGTCAGATGTAGCAGGAGCAATTCCCTCAGCCCCACCAGGCATCCTATGGCTTCTCCAAACTCGCCTTGCCTTTCTCTCTCCTGACTGGCGTTGGCTTGACAACAGATTTTATAAATTTAACTGAGGCTTGGCGGCCCTTGTGCCCTTCATGATTTGCGGATGTACCACATACTTCGGGCCGCCCCGGGCACTGATCCCATCCTGAGTTAAAACACCAATGATTCCTGTGTGGTAGAATTTCTGTTTTTATAATTCATTCATAGGATGTGGGTCTTGCTGGCCCAACCCTATTTGCCCTTGATAAGGTAGTGGTGAGCTGCCTTCTTGAACTGCTGCAGCCTGTGTGGTGAAGGTACTCCCACAGTGCTGTTAGGTAGATAGTTCCAGGATTTTGACACAACAGTGATGAAGGAATGGTGATGTTGTGTGACTTAAAGGAAAACATGGAGGTGGTAGTGTGCCCACACATCAGCTGCTCTTGTCCTTCTAGGTGGTAGAGGTCGTGGGATCGGGAGGTGCTACCGAAGAAACCTTGGCAAATTGCTACAGTTTTTTTGATTTGTTTGTTTCTTTATCCATTCATTCGGATTGTTTCTTTTACAATTTTCTCTCCTTCCCTTTGTCTTACCCCTTGCTGCAATGCAGATCCATAGGTGTACTCTGGGACCTTGCCCAAGTGGCTATTATTTATGTATTGAATCAAGATAATGTGTGTTGGTAGGCCCTTTTGACCATGGCGGGACAAGAAAGCTGAACTTAATCCTGTCCGTGCCTAATATCCCAGCAATCTCACTTACAGCAGGGGTCAGTAGATGGCAATCATGAGCAGGCGTGTTGAGGGTGTTTATAGTTCCTCAAGCTCAGATCAACTCGCTCAACACAGGTCAAGGATTGAACCTACGACCCTTTCTGGTCTGTGGAGCTCAGCTACTCACTGCCTTAATCAGCTTTAAGGGAGCTCTGTGTTGATATATTTTTTTTATAAGATTGAAAGTACTGCCTGGGTTGACCAGTCAAAAGCAGCAATGGCCCCTTGTATGTGACTAATCCTGGATCAGATGATTGACTTTAATCAATACTTCAATTCATTTCTACAGCTTTTTGCTGTATTGTGATTGAGAGTTTGGAAAGTTAATACACTTTTATTCATTACAATTACACACACTTGGAACTACACCAAATAGAAGATGAGAGTTAATATAACACATCATTCTGTCCCTGGCATTGCTGAAAGCAGGAAGTTTAAAAATATGAAAATGGTTTATGGAAGGAGTTCAGTGTAAAATGTTATCAAGCTGATGGATGATCCGAAGAAAGCTTCGGGCATAAATTGTCAAATATCTGATTTCTTTAGTCCAGTATCCATGTCAGTTTCATGCAATATCTATGGCAACCATAATTTACAGCTCTATCACCTCATTCTCTCCTAAAATCTATAGAAAGAAAGATTCCATTATCAAATGGGAAAGAGTGAGTACACATTTTAAGGTTCTCCAATCCTCCCATATTCGACCACAGAAAACAAATCTTTATCCTACTGTTCTACATGGCCATATGAAGATTACAGGTTAATATGCAGTTTTGGGGTCAGTGCATGGATAGGTGACACAAACCATCCATGTATGTAAATGGAGCAAAGTCAATGGCGGAACCTCAGACATGTTGGTGATTGATATTGTGACCAGTTGTCACTGCCAAGTCACATTTACACTAAGAACAGTGTGTTGACATGGAGGCACTATTACTTCCATACACGTCTCTTTAATTACATACACTGCCGACAGAGAATCTCACTCACTGGATACTGGGAAATCTGTCCTTTGAAGTAAATGGAGGATGCTGACCAGCAGTATCCATTTGGATAATTGGCACTTTTGCGTTTGAATCCTGCTTTTCAGACAGGTCAGACTGTTGGCATTCAAGTTGAGCAAACAACTCCTCAGTCATGTCTGTTTACCTGCATGTGCATAACACCGAGAAAAATAATACCTCCTGCTCAATTTTTTCAGGCAAAATTCATCAGAATGGGCGATCACAACACCCATAATATCGCCCAGCGTTACTTTCGGCACGTAATTAATGCCGAGATTAAATAATACCGCCCGGCCACTGTTTTTTGTCGGAAAGATCAAATTTGCCAAAACTAATGCCCAGTATCTCGCCCATCCTGACTTTCGGCACCTCGCAACATCTCACCCACAATATCGTTTGCCAAAAAGCACTGGGAAAAAGTTGAACTAACCAGAGCTACTCACAGCGGTATGGACATCATGTTCTAAATCACATGTCGCATCATTTAAAAGGCTGCTCTGCTTCAACTTCGGGGGAGTTCAGATGTACTCTGATGGTCTTTGGAGGTGATGTGAACATCAACAAACATCTTATCATCCTGTCGACGATTGGAATTTACTAGGTGTCTTAGAGGGGACATTCATTCTTTGTAAACAGTCGGTGGAGAGCAGATAACTATTGGAATGGAGCCTGTCCTTTCTCACCCTTTCTTGATAACCATTCACATGCTGCAGACTTGAGATGGCTCCACGGCAGCATGTAAGATGTGACAGACGGATGAGGAGGACCAGACATTACACCCCCCCACAAGTACAGGGAGAAGCAGTATTACCTCAACTTGTGCGACACCACCTGCGTTCGGAGACTGCGCTTCCACAAAGAGGTTATCAGTGAGATCTGCCCGCTCCTAAGGGGAGATCTGCAGCCTGCCAGCACCATCAGGACTGCACTGTCCGTCAAGGTCAAGGTCACCGCGGCACTGTCGTTCTACGCATCGGGTTCCTTTCAGGCCTCAGCTAGCGACATTTGTGGACTTTCTCAACATGCCACACATTGCTGCATTAGACAGGTCACTGAAGCCTGTACACATGCAGAATGGACTTTATCAGCTTCCCTAACCAGGGAGGCTCAGACTGAGAGGGCTTTAGGATTCTACTAAAATGCTAACTTCCCCAAGGTGCAGGGAGCAATAGATTGTATGCACATTGCGATGCGGGCACCTTTTCAGGATGCAGAGGTTTTCAGGAACCGCAAGGGATTCCACTCCCTGAATGTGCAACTCGTTGTCAACCATCAGCAAATTATTATGGCAGTGAATGCTAAATTTCCGGGCAGCATCCCCAATGCTCACATCCTGTGTGAGAGCGCTGTGCCTGACTTGTTTAATACTCAGCCACAAGGTCAATGCTGGATGCTTGGTGACAAAGGATATGGCCTTGCCATCTGGCTGATGAACCCCCTGTGTGACACCCACACTGAAGCCGAGAAGCAATACAACGAGAGCCACAGAGCAACTCGCAATATCGTCCAGAAAACCATTGGAGTGCTTAAGCAGCGCTTTAGATGCCTGGACCACTCAGGAGACGAGCTCCAATACCACCCTGAGCAGGTAGCTCAATTCGTGATGTATGCTCAGTGCTGCACAATTTGGCTATCAGGAGGGGACAAGAATTGCCAGAAGGGGCTGACAGTCCACCTCCGGAGAGAGAGGAAGAGGAGGACGAGCAGGTGGACAATCAGGCTGACTCTGAAGCCATGCCCCAGCCCCCCTGTAGACCGCAGGAAAGGGCCCGTGGTGGTATCATAGCTGCAAGAGTCTTAAGTCAGGAGCTCATGAATGAGCGCTCTGATTGAAAGAACGTTGGTGGTAATTACAAAACTGATACACTGCTGGGTGTACAGGTCAAACATCAATGGTGGGCATCACCTTGGTGACAATTAAAGTTTAAGTTGATTCATGTTGAGTGTAATTCTACCCTTTGATGTTAAGGAATCACCAGTGTGTAACGGTGCAGCTATCTGAACCAATGCGTAACAAGGTTATGTTAAATAAAAAACATTTAAACTGACCATTTGTCTGAAATCATAAGTATATCTGTAAAAACCACCTCACCCCATCCCCGCCCCAGCCCACATCAAATGTATCATGTTTACATCATTAAAATGGTCCCCATTTCCCGCAATACAGAACACAAAAGCAAACCAACAAGGTAGCCCCCTCGCTTAGACACCCTCTCTAAAAAGTTGCATTTTCATCTTTGCAGAATAAAGTGGCACACAACAAAAGGGAAAGAACTCGAACAGGAGGAGGCCCGGCAAATCTGCAGCCACTGACACCCTTGGAAGAGAGGTTCACTGCTTTGATGGGTCCTACCTGGATAAAAACAATCAGTACTGCACAAGCTGGGCCCACACTCGAGGGGGAGGGTAAGTCCTGCAAATTCAACGTGGCCCTTGAAATCAATCCACTGCCTGGTCTGCAATGTGTGAGCCTACTCATGCCACCCATCCTGCCCCCTCCTCTGCTGTTAACCATTTGTCTGTTCTGTTATATTTTGCAGAACTGGAGGCCAATCCTGACAATGCAGAAGAAGATTCAGATGAGGATGAGCCTGAAAAGTACAACATCTTATAATCCAATCCTCCAGACCAAGAACATGGGGGGGAGGTGGAGTGGACTGAGCTGGATGAAGATCCCGCTGTTGTACTGAATATGGAGGACGTGCTGCTCATGCAGGTGCCAGCACCTTCCGTGACTTGTGGTTTGAGTGTTGGTGGGACATTCCATGGTTTCACGCCTTCCGAGTTTGCGGGTCCCAGTGGTGTGGGGCAGCGAGGCACACCCAGGGCCCTACCACCCCAGTCTGCAGGTTCCAGTGGTGTGGTGCAGCGAGGTACACCCAGGGCCCTACCATCCCAGTCTGCAGGTTCCAGTGGTGTGGTGCAGCGAGGTACACCCAGAGCCCTACCATCCCAGTCTGCAGGTTCCAGTGGTGTGGTGCAGCGAGGTACACCCAGGGCCCTACCATCCCAGTCTGCAGGTTCCAGTGGTGTGGTGCAGCGAGGTACACCCAGGGCCCTACCATTCCAGTCTGCAGGTTCCAGTGGTGTGGTGCAGCGAGGTACACCCAGAGCCCTACCATCTCAGTCTGCAGGTTACAGTGGTGTGGTGCAGCGAGGCACACCCAGGGCCCCACCATCTCAGTCTGCAGGTTCCAGTGGTGTGGTGCAGCGAGGTACACCCAGGGCCCCACCATCTCAGTCTGCAGGTTCCAGTGGTGTTGTGCAGCGAGGTACACCCAGGGCCCCACCATCTCAGTCTGCAGGTTCCAGTGGTGTGGTGCAGCGAGGCACACCCAGGGCCCCACCATCCCAGTCTGCAGGTTCCAGTGGTGTGGTGCAGCGAGGTACACCCAGGGCCCTACCATCCCAGTCTGCAGTTCCAGTGGTGTGGTGCAGCGAGGTACACCCAGGGCCCCACCATCCCAGTCTGCAGGTTCCAGTGGTGTGGTGCAGCGAGGTACACCCAGGGCCCTACCATCCCAGTCTGCAGGTTCCAGTGGTGTGGTGCAGCGAGGTACACCCAGGGCCCCACCATCCCAGTCTGCAGGTTCCAGTGGTGTGGTGCAGCGAGGTACACCCAGGGCCCTACCATCCCAGTCTGCAGGTTCCAGTCGTGTGGTGCGAGCCACACCCAGGATGAGGAGGGGAAGGCGAGCTCGACCGCACTCTCCTGAGATGCAGGATGTAACATATGTGTTTCAGATGATGTCATTGAGTGCGGGGAGCATTGACCTTATGCGATCACTCCTGGACACCATCAGTAGGGTGAGTGATGATGCATCGGGACTGTCGGGAGAAGTAACAACACTCGCTGGGAGAATCAGTGACGGAATAGTGGCCATGAGCGAGGGAATGTCAGAGGTAGTGCAGACCACGTCACTGGCCATGAGGGAGGGAATGTCAGAAGTAATGCAAACCACGGCACTGGCCATGGGGGAGGGATTGTCAGAGGTGGTGCTGACCAGTAGGGGGGGATTGTAGCAGTCCACTGAGACACTGTCAGGGTACATGAGGGACGTCATGTCGGAGTTAGGTGCTGCAATAAGGAAACACGCCCAGATCTTGTGCCCATTGACAGGATCAACTGCCAGTCCCACTGCAACCCACACACCTGCCTCTGAAGAGCCCCAAGCCAGGCCCTCCAACTTGTGGCCTGACACTGACGCCCCCCCACCCTCAAGAGGTGCGCAGTATCCGAGATGTTAGAAAGAATAAGCTTCATACCAAGCCCAAAAACACTATGCCATGCCTGCGGGCAGGGGTATGGAGAGTCCAAGTCCAAGGGCAGAGGGTGGTGTTAGACTAAGGGGCATGAGAGATGGGTGCAGCCTTTCTTTACTGCTGTTTTGTTGTTGTTGTTGTTGTTATTATTATTGTTACTGTTGTAACTGTTCTCAAATTAAAAGTTTTTGGTAATTTATGTAAATTTACAAGTTTATAAGTGATCTTAAAGAGTGATAGTAAAGTAAAGTTTGATACAAGAATAATATTATTGAAGTTAAGTTAAGTACATTGTAAACTTTTGAATAAAATATATTTTACATGAAAACTGAATCATGTTCCATTAACACAACA
The DNA here is from genome assembly GCF_044704955.1 of Pristiophorus japonicus. NCBI lineage: Eukaryota > Metazoa > Chordata > Chondrichthyes > Pristiophoridae > Pristiophorus > Pristiophorus japonicus. The sequence goes on along the minus strand of NC_091978.1, from coordinate 342,764,348 downwards.
CAACGTTACGGAACAGCTCCAAACAATAAACATGGTCCATGTGGAATAGTTGTCGCTGAGCCCTCAGGCATCAGTAAAGCGTTCACAGATGAGCTGCTGGCGCAAGACTCGAGCAATCGTTAAAGGGGCACGATGGTCCGCCCTCCTCCACCACCGTGCTCCGGCCTCAGATACTTGCATGGCTTCCTCATCCTCGTCATCCTCCTCCTCCTTCTCCTCCTCCTCCTCCTCCTGCTCGTCATCTGCATCTTCCACATTATCATCAGCCACTCTCACCGCAGGTGGGTCTTCCACTACCAGGTGCTGCTGCCTCATGATGACTAAGTTATGCAGCATGCAGCACACAACATTGAACTGACCGACAATCTCAGGGGAGGACAGCAAGTAGCCTCCAGAATGGTCCAGGCATAGGAAACGCTGTTTCAATATGCCAATGGTCCTCTCAATGATACTGCGCGTCACAATGTGCGACATGTTGTATTGACGGTCACCTTCCGTCCGGGTTACGCGTGGGGGCGGCATGAGCCAGGTGGCGAGGCCATACCCTTTGTCTCCCAGTAGCCAGTGCTGCCCTTCTGGCTGCTGCTCAAACATGGCAGATATAGCGCTGTCGTGTAGGATGAACGCATCATGGGTGCTGCCAGGGTACATTGTATTGACTGACATGATGCGATGCATGTCGTCACACACGAGCTGCACATTAATGGAGTGGAAACCTTTTCTATTCCTGTACATCTCGGAATCCTGTAAAGATGCTCGTAAGGGGATGTGGGTACAATCAATGCAGCCCTGTACCTTTGGGAAGCCAGCAATCCTTGAGAAGCCCACAGCCCTGTCATGGATTTCTTGGGCGGTCATGGGGAACTTGATGAAGTCATTCCTCCACGCATACAGTACAGCATTGACCTGGCGAATGGAAACATGTATTGCAAGTTGAGAGATGGCGCACACATCCTCAGTTGTACTTGAAACGATCCAGAGGCATAGAATAAAAGTGCAGCTGTAACCTTTACTTCAACTGACAAAGCAGCCCTCCTGACGCATCTCGGCTGCAGGTCTGGTTTCACCAACTCACAGATTTCACAGCCAACTTCTTTGCAGAAACGCAGCCTTCTGACACAGTCTGCATCACTCAGGTGCAGGTACGAATGCCTGTCTCGATATATCCGAGGTGGGTAAGGCCTCCTGCCCAGCACCCTACGGGCTCTGATGTTCCTGATGTGATGAGTTCTAATCAATTGTCTCCTATGTAGCACTATGGTGCAGAAGGTATGACATTGGCAGTATTGCCCCCATACTTAAAGTTAAACTTTCACAGAAGCTCAAAACGGTAGGAAAGCAGGCAGCACAGGTTCGCAGTTCTCTCTCTCCCCAAGGTCTGTGTGGATGGACCACACACAAAGGTCTTGTGACCTCTCTCTCCCACCCCCTCCTGGGGCTCTACAAGCCATAAGATCGACTACTCTCTTCCCTCCCCCCGCCCCCCCCCGCCCACGGCTTGTTTTGTAGTCGAACCCCGAGCCATTGTGTCCGGACGTGAGGCCGATTCTGCCGGCCAAACCTACAACCCTCCAGGCCTTCTTCAAGATGTTCGATGGTGGCATGTGAGTGAGTTCAAAAATGAGAAAACTTGTGAAATCCCAAAAATGTACACGTCTACGTTGACAGGTAAAAAAAAGTTGAACTTTATTCCTGATTTTGACCGTGTTCTTGACTTCCTCCAAAATTTTCGATTTAAAAACAATGGTGTCTTTCAGCGCAGATTTGTGAATGTGCGTTGGTTTCTTAACTCACCAGAAGGTTTTTTGGGATTGGCCAGTTACGCCAAGGTAATGGAGAAAAATGTTGGTCAAACTATGAACAATTGAAAAAACTGGCGCAGACATGAGGGAACACCCCCTCTAAAGTGAAAAAAACTGGCCTAGAAAAATCGTAACTAAGTTCATTACACTGGCGCAGATCGCAAGGGGGATGTTTGAAAAAAAAAACGCCAAAAATTTAACTCAATAAGCCAAAAAAAGCTGTGAACTCCAAAAAACCCCTGGGGAAAATTGAGCCCATAGAGCCACAGAGAGATTGGAAAGTGAGGATCAGAATAAACTTGCTGGGGAAAAGATGACTAATGGAGCTTTGAAGAGATGGGGGTAATGGAAGCTTGTAGCATTGGCCAGAATTTTGTGAATGCTCAGAGGACGGGATGGTTGGCGGCTCAGCTGTTAAATTTAAAATGATTGACAGCGGGTCGGGACCTTGCCACGCTACTTTCCCAGCAGCGGGGGAGGCAATTTAAGTCATTAGGACCTTGTTAAGAGCCTATGAAAAATAATTTTGAGCTGAACTTGCCAATTTACCAGGTTGTTCACAGGGCATGCGCTGCTTGGGCATCACGTCAGGTAAGGACGTCAGGAGGTGTGTTACCGTGAATTCATTTCTTTACTTGACAGCTGCAATTGTGCTATAAAAGCTCCCATCTCACAGCTGTTCACTTTCCAAGAACAAAATCTGTTGCTAACTGCATTTGGAAGGCACAATGAGCTTTATGCAGGTTGCAAGTGTTTGGAGCAATCTATCCATCCAGTGTCACCTCGTTGGAACAACGTCTCTCACCATTGACAGACTGGTTCTGTCATCTTAAGTTCACCTGGCATCTATTATATTAGCATTGCTGCCCTTGAAATGATCTCACCTTGGTCCTCAGAATCCCACCATGAGCAGCTCTAACATCAGCAGCAGTGGGCACACCAGCAGCACCAACAACAACTGTTATATATGCAGACTATAGATATACTCTCTGTGTAGTCACTGTATAGTTGCATAAGATGAAGACTTTTTTACCTGATGTACTATCAATAAGAGTTACACTGTGTTTATACTATGCTGGCACCACTAGAGGGTGCAACTGGTGGAGTGCGGGGTTTCCTGCTCTGGTGGCAGGGGCTGCATAAAAGGGCAGCCACCATGCAGCTGCCTCACTCTGACATTATGAATAAAGGATCAAGGTCACTACAGTTTGAGTACAACACATTGCCTCGTGGAGTCATTCATAAGTACATTACAGACATAATAACTGGCGACGAGAATACGGACTTTCACACGATTATGGCTACCTTTGGCACACTAAAAGACTTCCCAGAGGGTGATGATTGGGATGACTTCACTGAAAGGCTTAAGTAATATTTCGTGGCAAACGACCTGGCAGAGGAGATGGACACATTGGCGGAGAAGCGCATGGCTTTACTGCTGAACAGTTGTGGGCCCGAAGTCGACCACCTCATCAGGGACTTGCTGGCACCCACGAAGTACAAGGATAAGACATATGGTGGGCTGACTGAACTAATTTGCGCCCAACTAAAACCAAAATAGAGCATCCTCACGGCCAGGCACAGATTCTACACTCACCGCAGACCTGAGGGCCAGGAGATTGCAAAATATGCTGCTGACCTCAGGAGACTTGCGGCACTGTGTGATTTTGGCACGCACCTTGCGAGACATCTTCGTTATGGGAATTGGCCACGAGGGACTCCTTCACAAGCTATTATCTGCCAACACCACAGTTAACCTGCAGAAGGCCATCAGCATCAGTCAGGCGTTCATGACCTCGACCTGCAGCACCACACAAATTATTCATCCTGTGGACTCAAACCCGGTAAGTACTGTACACAGAATGGTACCTTTCACAGGCAAGACTATAGAATGCGGCTCTGCCCAGGGCAGAGAGCACAGACATCAGGCTTCCAGAACTCAGAGTCGCAGAGGGGATATAATTGAGCAGCACCATGCTGGCATTGCGGAGGAAACCATAGGGTTCACTAGTGTTGGTTTGCTGAGTACGTATGCAAACCCTGTAACACGAAGGGCCACCTCTAGCGTATGTGTTAAAGAAATACGACTCACCGTCTAGCAGAGGAGTCAGTAGATGACTTTGAATCCAGTGGGGAGTATGATGATTTGGCCAGAGAGGCAGCTCAGCCCCATGAAGAAGTCTATGGAGAGTATACCTGCATCACCGATTGTCCTCCAGTGAAGAGGGAAGTCGAGATAAACGGCGTTCAAGTCTTTGTGGAAGTGGACACGGGATCGTGCCAGTCAGTTCATGAAATCCGGCAGTTTAACCGAGGCAGAGTCCCTGCCGAATCAACATGCCCGTGATCAGAGACCCTCTCATGAAGCCTTCAATCCCCATCATGAGGCCTCCCCCTGCCCACCGATAATCCTGAGGCCAGCCACAGTCCTCCATTGGCCAACATCAATCCTCTCTCCCCCCCGCCGATACTCCGGCTGATGTCCCCTGCAGATCCCCAATTCAACCGATCCCTTGCTGACCACCTCCCCCCTCATCACCCTCCCGTAATCCCCGATCCAGAACTCCCGATCCCCGATCCCGACCCCACTCCCGTGATCTGCGATGCCTGGTGCCGACCCCCCACTGTTCCCCTCCTGCGATCTCCGATGCTGATACCGCCAACCGCCACCTCGGACCGACCCCTCGTATCTGCAGGCCTGCCCGCCCACAGCCAGCCAGCCTCTCTATCTGGCTGCAGGCTGGAGTCCCAGGCCTCATGTGCAAATCAGGCCCTGCCGTTCAAGTTGGCAGGGCCTGTGGGAAACCCGGCCCAGCTCAGAGGCCCCCTGCCCCAACCCTTCTCCCTGGAGAAAATTCCGGCTAATGTTGCAGAGGTGGGAGAAAGCAGTCTTGGTAATGGGATGAATCTGGGAGAGGAAGCTGAGCTCAGGATCCAGCAACATTCCACAACTGACTCCGCCAGAGATAGCAGCTGGGGAGATTGACGGAGTCAAGGCCAGTGGGATTTAAGAGGGCATTTTTTCATGCAAAATGTTGTTAGAATATGGAATGCCTTACTGCAAATTTCATATTGGTGAGTAAAGGGAACTGTGGAGGAGCAAAGGGATTTGAGGGGTTCTGAAGGGGGTTGAAAGGATTCCGAAGAAGGGTCATTGACCTGAAACGTTAACTCTGTTTCTCTCTCCACAGAGGCTTCCTGACCGGTTGAGTATTTCCAGCATTTTCTGTTTGTATTAAAGGGATTTGAGTATCTGTGTACACAGGTACACAATGTAATAAGAAAGGCTAATGGAATATTGGCCTCTTTCTCCTGGGGGTTGGAAAATAAAAGCAAAGCAATCATGCTTCAGTTGTACAAAATCCTGGTCACATCCTATCTGGCGTGCTGCTTTCAATTTTGGACACTGCACTTCAGGAAGGATATACTATTGGACTTAGAGATGGTACAGTGCAGATTTACCAAATTGATAACAGGGCTTTCAAAGGTTAAATTGTGAGGCCAGGTTGCATAAATTTGGTTTATATTCCCTTGAGTTTGGAATGGTGAGGTGTTAAAATGATAAAGAGTTTGATAGGGTAGATACAGAGAAATCATTTCCTCTGGTGGGGAAATCCAAACCAATGGACATAACCTTACAATTGGAGCTGGGCCATTTTGGAGTGAAATCAGGATCCACATTTTCACATAAACGGTAGTGGAAATCTGGAACTCTATTACCCAAAAGGCCGTGGATGTTGGGTCAATTCAAATTCTGAGATTGATAGATTTTTGTTAACTAAAGATATCAAGGGATATGGAGCAAAGATGGGTAATGGAGTTGAGGTACAGATCAGGCACGATCTAATGAAATGGCAAAACAGGCTTGAGGGGCTTAATGGGCTACTCCTATCTCGATGTTAGTAGGATCTAATAAAATGATGGAACAAGCTTGAGGGGCAGAATGGTCTACTGCTGTTTCTATGTTTCTAAATGGTAATGTTACTGGAGTAACTGTGAAAAACATATTATATATATATATATATATGAAGATCAGTGTGGTGTAGAAACATTAGGACATGTTTAGAAGAAAATTACGATCTTTGATCACCGTGCCCACTTCAATCCATGATGCGTGTGTAAATACATCTCTGGAAAGGACATTAATCTGGAGGTTGGATAACCAAATTCACATGGCACCATCCGATTGAAGTCTTATGAAGATAAGTAACATTTGTCAGATACAGGAGGTAGTTGGGCTGACAAAAGCTTCAATCATGCAGAAAGCTCCTTTCAAATTTTCATAAGACAAAGCTGACACCATTTAAATGACAAATCGCTGCAAGAGGAAAATCTTACTTGGCTGTACAGGCTGCCTGTTTTCACTGTCAGGATTTTTGTCCTTCAAACTACAGTGGAATGAGAATGAAGTGTGTGACTGCTAATTGTGCCAGAAAACAGCTAATGTGTGCATTGTGCCAAGAATAAACTATCAGCATCCACAAACAAGATATTTGAACTGGAGTTAGGGCAAAGCTGCCCCATCCATATAAATACATTATAAAAGAGATCCATGCATTCTCAGATACAGACATCTAATTCCCTGGAGCATTATACTAATGCAGTACAAGCCTATTTAAGTTTATTAAAAAGTGCTGCCTATAGCCTTAGTTTCCAAATTGATATATTTGCTGTCCTGTCCAAAGCATTTATAATATTTGGTTTATTAATCCTCTTAATGTTGGGAAATGCTAGTTTTAGCTAAGCACCATCAGTGGGACATCAGCAATCTTATTTTAAATCAATACTAAAAACAATTTTACATATTGGAAGTTTTGCAAGAAAACTGTAGGGAAAGAAAGACATGTCTATTTTGGTTAATTGGACTATTTGGGTTTCAATTAGACCTTAGGCTCAAAGCTATTGAAGTGGCAGCCCCATCCAATATTCAAATCACAATGACCTGCACAACATGAAGAAGTCTCACAGCTGAGTGACTGAACCAAGCAGCATAGTATCAGATACATCTTTGACTCTGGTGTGAGCAGGTAGCCGCAGTTAACCACTGCACTACTGCCTGACCACACCACTGTTGCTCAAGGAATGATACAGCTCCATGTAAGTATACCCAAACGTGTGCACTAAGTTCTACCCACTGGCCTCCGACTGTGAGATTTCTAAAGGATCAAAAAAATAAATTGAGTGGTGGTACAGCAGGACCACCTGAGTTTTTGTTGAAGTTTAAAACTCGGCAATGTACATCGTCACACTGTGGGGCAAAAAAATGCCAAATGTGCAGGGGGTGGGGTCAATTGATCAATTTAAATTTGGTTAGTAAATTCCAGCAACTTATTGGGGGTGAATTTCCTCAGGGTTTCTTCTACACTGCCACCATTACATCGGTGAGAGTTTGGCCGAAACATATTTTCCGTCAAAATTACGTGATATTTAGCACGGAATCTGATTCTGCTGGGTATCCGGCCCTTTCTGGACAAATGAGGAATTCTGATGGAGGCAGGGTAGGGGCTTCTTCCAGCCACCCATCCCAATTTCTTAGGCAGTTCCCCAGAGTCAAGGATGACTTGCTTCCACACTAAAATGAGATCTAAGGTAACTGATGAGACCAATGCAGGATCTGCAGTCTCTGTCACCGGTGGGGCAGATGGTAGTTGGAGGGGCGGGTGGATGGGGTGCTCGATTTGTCGTACGCTCCTTCTGCTTTTTGTACTTGGCTTCCGTGTGCTCCCGACGAGGAGACTCGAAGTGTTCGGTGCCTTCTCGGATGCTTCTCCTCCCAGTCTAGGACCAGGGATTCCCAAGAGTCAGTGGGGATGTTGCATTTTTTCAAGGAGGCTTTGAGGGTGTCCTTGAAGTGTTTTCTCTTCCCTCTTGGGACTTACCTGCTGTGACGTAGCTCGGAGTAGAGTGCTTGTTTTGGGAGTCTCGTATTGGGCATGTGGATGGTGTGGCCTGCTCATCAGAACTAGTCGAGCGTGGTCAATGCTGGGGATGTTGGCCTGAGAGAGAACGCTGACATTGATGCGCCTATCCTGCCAATGAATTTGCAGAATTTTGCAGAGGTAGTGTTGGTGGTACTTTTCCAGTGCTTTGAGGTGCCTACTGTATATAGTCCATGTTTCTGAAGCCTATAGTAGGGCGGGTATCACTATTGCTCTTAACCGATAAGAGGTTATGGGGAGCGGGCAGGGAAGTGGACCTGAGTCCATGATCAGAACAGCCATGATCGTATTAAATGGCAGAGCATGCTCAAGAGGCCAGATGGCCTACTCCTGCTCCTATTTCTTATGTTCTTATGTTCTTATGATCATGAGCTTGGTGCCGGGTTTGAGATCCTGGTCTTCAAACACTCTTTTCTGCAGGTGACCGAAGGCTGCACTGGCACACTGAAGGCAGTGTAGGACTTCGTCATCGATGTCTGTCCTTGCTGATAGTGGGCTCCCAAGGTATGGGAAGTGGTCCACATTGTCCAAGGTCTCATCGTGGATCTTGATAACCGGGGAGCAGTACTGTGTGGCAGGGGCAGATTGGTAGGGGACCTTTGTTTAATGTGAGGCCCAGACTCACGTACGCTTCAGACTCTCATTCACTCCCATTGTGAAATCCCTGTAAGAAGTGGGATGATCCCTAACAGATATCTCGCCAGTTGCTAGTGTATGGCTAACATATAGTACATCTGATGAAGCAGGTAGAAATCCTACATGGTCCCATCATCAGCAACATCCTGTTGACCATAAGCTTGCTGAACCAGCCATATTAACATTAACAAAATCAGAGCAGTGGCTGGGTATTCTGTGATGAGTGGCTCATCTCCTAAACCCTCAAAGCATCTCCACCACCTACAAGGCTGAAGTCAGGAATGTGATGGAACACTCAACACTCATCTGGATGAGTGAGACTGGAACAACACTCAAGAAGCTTGATGCCAAGATAGAGAAGTTTGCATGAATAATGTCATTGCCACTAGACTCAATAACCATCTCCTCATCTCTGGTACACTGTGGCTGCAGTATCTACAATCTACAGAATGCACTGCAGCAACTCGCCAAGCTGACTTTGATACCACCTCCCAACCCAGAGACCTCTATCACAAAGCAGGACAAGACCAGCAGAATTATTGGGAACACCATCTCCTCCACGTTCCCTTCCAAGTCACATACTATCTTGACTCCAACATATATGCCTGCTCCTTCATCATGGCTGGGCCAGAATTCTGGAATTCCCCACTTAAAACCAGAAGCATAGCAGCACATCACCACAATGGTTGTTCAAGGAGAAACCTTTCCCTCCTCCTCAAGATATTGCTTCAAACTTCCAGACCACCCCATGCACCCCGTGTGAGCACCGAAATGGTGCATGCACCTGGCCATTTTACTGCAATGACCTGATTCTCGGATCGAGGATGAGGTCAGCACTAGGACAAATTTCCAGGTGGCAGTCCCTCCCTACCACTCTTTCGATGGTGTAGTGGCCCACTCCTACCAATCCCCCAAAATCTTTAGGCCCTTATGAGCAAAATTTGATCAGTTTAGTTTCTATGATCTTAACACCATATAAACACAAGTAAATATTATTTGTTGCCGAATTGTACCTTTTTTCCCTTCAAGTCTTGTCCTCCTATTAACCTGAGCCATCAGGGAGATAGACTGCCTTTCAGCTTTTCAACTCATTTACAGTTTATTGACAAATGTTGCCAACATTCTCTGAACATGATGAGTAAATGGTGATTAAAGCACTTTCTGTTGCCATATTACATGATCCAGTGAATTAATGGTTTAAACAAGAAAACCCATCAATAGCAGCATCGTGGCTGCATAATGATTTAATGTGACTATGGTCAGCACCCTCGCATACACCTGTGCATCCCAACAAAATACCAAATATACAGACCTTTATGTTAAAAAAATCTTAATTGTGTAGAAATTTCTCCAGTCATGATCAGAAACTAGTCACTAGATGTTAAAAGAAAGAAAAAGACTTGCATTTATATACCACCTTTCACAACATCAGGACGTCATAAAGTGCTTTATAGTCTTTTGAAGTAGTCACTGTTGTAATGTAGGAAACGTAGCAGTCAATTTGCGCACAGCAAGCTCCTACAAACAGCAACGTGATAATCACCAGAGCAGGTCCTGTGGTGAGTATTTCACTTTCTAATTCCAGAAAGCTATCTACAAGACACAAGTCAGGAGTGTGATGGAATACTCTCCACTTGCCTGGATGAGTGCAGCTCCAACTGCACTCAAGAGGCTCGACACCATCAAGGCAAAAGCAGTCAGCTTATTTGGCACCTCATCCACCACCTTAAGCATTCATCATCATCATAGGCAGTCCCTCGGAATCGAGGAAGACTTGTTTCCACTCTTGAAGTGAGTTCTTTGGTGGCTGAACAGGCCAATACGAGAGCCACAGACTCTGTCACAGGTGGGACAGATAGTCATTGAGGGAAGGGGTGACTGGGACTGGTTTGCCGCATGCTCTTTCCGCTGTCTGCGCTTGATTTCTGCATGCTCTCGACGTTGAGACTCGAGGTGCGCAGCGCCCTCCCAGATGCACTTCCTCCACTTAGGGCGGTCTTGGGCCAGGGACTCCCAGGTGTCAGTGGAGATGTTGCACTTTATCAGGGAGGCTTTGAGGGTGTCCTTGTAGAGTTTCCGCTGCCCACCTTTAGCTTGTTTGCCATGAAGGAGCTCTGAGTAGAGCACTTGCTTTGGGAGTCTCGTGTCTGGCATGTGGACTATGTGGCCTGCCCAGCGGAGCTGATCGAGTGTGGTCAGTGCTTCAATGCTGGGGATATTGGCCTGAATGAGGATGCTGATGTTGGTGTGCCTGTCCTCCCAGGGAATTTGTAGGATCTTGCGGAGACATCGTTGGTGATATTTCTCCAGCAACTCGAGGTGTCTACTGTACATGGTCTATGTCTCTGAGCCCTACAGGAGGGCAGGTATTACTACAGCCCTGAGGACAATGAGCTAGGTGGCAGTTTTGAGGGCCTGGTCTTCAAATGCTCTTTTCCTCAGGTGACCGAAGGCTGCACTGGCGCACTGGATCTCATCATCAATGCTGCTCTTATTGATAGGAGGCTCCCGAGATATGGGAAGTGGTCCATGATATCCAGGGCCGTGCCATGGATCTTGATGACTGTGGGGCAGTGCTGTGCGGTGAGAACAGGCTGGTTGAAGATCTTTGTCTTATGGATGTTTAGTGTAAGGCCCATGCTTTCGTACGCCTCGGTAAATACATTGACTATGTCCTGGAGTGCAGCCTCTGTATGTGCGTATTGTAGCTCGACGACAGAGGTTGGGTTGGTCTTGGATCTGGCCTGGAGATGGCGCAGGTTGAACAGGTTCCCACTGGTTCTGTAGTTTAGTTCCACTCCAGCGAGGAGCTTGTTGACTGTGAGGTAGAGCATGGCGGCGAGAACGATTGAAAAGAGGGTTGGGGCAATGACGCAGCCCTGTTTGACCCCGGTCCGGACGTGGATTGGGTCTGCGATGGATCCGTTGATAAGGATCATGGCCTGCATGTCATCGTGGAGCAGGCAGAGGATGGTGACGAACTTTTGGGGGCATCCAAAACGGAGGAGGACGCTCCATAGACCCTCGCGGTTGACAGTGTCAAAGGCCTTTGTAAGGTCGAAGAAGGCCATGTATAAGGGCTGGCGCTGTTCCCTGCAGTTTTCCTGTAGCTGTCGTCTGCAAAAATCATGTCCGTTGTGCCCCGTAAGGGGCGAAATCCGCACTGTGACTCCGGGAGGAGCTCCTCGGCCATGGGAAGAAGACGATTGAGGAGGACTCTAGCGACGACTTTCCCAGTGGCTGATAGCGGGAGATTCCTCTGTAATTGCCGCAGTCAGACTTGTCCCCTTTTTTAAAGATGGTCATGATTACTGCATCTCTGAGTTTCCCCGGCATGCTCTCCTCCCTCCAGATAAGAGAGATGAGGTTGTGTATTTGCGCCAGCAGTGCCTCTCCGCCATACTTCAATGCTTCTGCACCCGTAGCCTTGTTGTTTTTGAGCTGTCTTCTGACTTTTTCTCCCTCGTGCAGTGTTGGGGTCTCACTGAGGTGGTGGCGGGTAGCATGCTGCGGGATGGAGTCGAGAACACTCGAGTCAAAGGCAGAGTCTCGATTGAGGAGATCTTCGAAGTGCTCCTTCCAGCGGGCCCTGACTGCCTCGGTGTCCTTGATGAGTGTTTCCCCATTCTTGTCCAGCAGCGGGGTGGGGCCTTGGGTGTTTGGCCCGTAGGTGTCCTTGACTGCGATGAAGAATCCTCGCACATCCTGGTTGTTGGCCAGCTGCTGTATCTCCGTGCTTTCTTCATCCACCACCTGTTCTTTAGGTCCCGGGTTTTTTATTGGACCTCAGCCTTGAGTCGTCTGTAATGCTGTTTTGCTGCTCCCGCATTGGATTGTTGTTTAAGGCTCAGAAATGCCCTGCGCTTGCCATCTATTAGCTCTTGGATCTCCTGATCATTCTCATCAAACCAGTCCTGGTGTTTCCTGGTTGAGTAACCGAGTGTCTCTTTGCAGGCACTGGTTATGGAGGCCTGGAGGACAGACCAAGCGCTGTGGGCATTCTGCATCTCAGGGTTGTCAAGGCATGCCAGGTTAGCTGTGAGGCGCTGGCTGTATAGGGCTCTCTTAGCTGGGTCCTTAAGTGCTCCGGCATTGACCTTTTTGCAGCACTGCTTCTGCTGCCCTCTCGCTTTGGGGCTATGTTGATGTCGATGATGGATCGGATTAGGTGGTGGACTGTCCAGCAGTCATTGGCTCCCATCATGGCGCGGGTGATGCGCACATCCTTGCGATCCCTGGCTCAGACGATTCACTCCTTCCACCACTGGTGTACCATGGCTGCAGTGTGTACCATCCACAAGATGCATTGCAGCAACTCGTCAAGGCTTCCTAGCCAGCACCTTCCAAACCCTTGACCTCTACCACCTAGAAAGATAAGGGCTGCAGGCATATAGGAACACCACCACCTGCACATTCCCCTCCAAGTCACACACCATCCTGACTTGGAAATATATCACCGTTCCTTCACTGTCATTGGGTCAAAATCCTGGAACTTCCTCCCTAACAACACTGTGGGAGTACCTTCACCACATGGCCTGCAGTGGTTCAAGAAGGCGGCTCATCATTACCTCCTCAAGGGCAATTAAGGATGGGCAATAAGTGCTGGCCTTGCCAGCAATGCCCACATCCTGAGAATGAAAAAAAAAGATCATTTGTTTTTAGTGATGTTGATTGAGGAATAAATATTGGCCAGAACACTGGGGTAACTCCCCTGCTCTTCTTCGAAATAATGCTATGGGATCTTGTCCATCCATCTGAGAGAGCAGACGGGACCTTAGTTTAATGTCTCATCTGAATGACAGCACCACCGACAGTGCAGCACTCCCTCAATTTAAGCCTAGATGTTGTCCTCAAGTCTCAGTAGTGGGACTTTCAACCCAAAACCTTCTGACTCAGAGACAAGAGTGCTATAAAATGCACCATGCCTGACACCGATGGCAATGAAGGAAACTCATGACACTACTCTTCACTTTATGGATTTGCACATGCATCATTCAATTGTTTTATGGGTCAGGACAACCCTAACCCAACAGCTCAATATGTGTAAAATGTTTTGGAGGAATGAATTGAGCCGAAATGGCTCATTAAGGTTATGCGGGACTCTCTAGTTTGCAATTAATGTGCATGAACTGCAATAAAGCAAGACGAAAGAAAATTCCACAGCATAGTTGGAAGTTCTAATTCGATGAATTCGGATAGGCATGAAAGTGGAAGGAGGAGAAAAATTACCGAACACAAGTGAAAAAATAATTGGCTTAAGAGTACTCCTCTCAGGTTTCTTGTTAGTACACTGCCACGCCAGTGTCTCTGGCAAGTTATATGCTTGTTGAATGAAGTCTTTTACAACGTAAGCAGGAGATTTGTATGAAATGTTTGCATTTGCCCTTGATATAAATGTCTGGTTTACATCTCAAGCTAAATATTGATGTCAAAAATTATTATGGGGCGGTGGGGAAGTGGCAGGTGGGCGTGGGGCGGGGGGGGGGTTGAGGTGCGGGAACGGCGGGGGAGTGGGGGTTTAACATTGGGCGACCATCAAAATAATTCAATATACCATTTTTATTTAATCACTTTCAAGTTTGCAGCTCAGGTTTATAAAAAAAGTCTCCTCATTTCAGCTCCAGATTTTGATATCTTAGTTTATCTTATAATTCCATGAAAAATCTGAATTCGTTTATGATTTACCACAGCTAAACTAGATTATGCCTTATATTTAGTTCAGATTTTTCTCTTCCTCACAGAAGAACCCATTACATTTGATTTTCCAATGGATACTGCTAATGTATTTTAAGGTGGAGTTGAGGTAGAAGATCAGCCATGATCCTATTGAATTGCGGAGCAGGCTCGAGGGGCAGAATGGCCTACTTCTGCTCCTGCTTCTAATTCTGATATTCTTTTGTTCTTATGTATTAAAATAGAGTTGGGATCAGTAACATATCATCACTTCCACTTTTATTTTGTAGCCAATTTTTTGTTTTTATACTGCTGACAGTTACTTAACCTGGAGCATGTTTCTTTGTGCATTTGCTGTGTAACCGCCTTTTTCTGTTAACTCCATTCAAAGGAGGACAGAAATGAGTTGCCATAGGGAATGTCCCTGTAATTATCCTCCCCTGTCCCAATCACAAGGAGGAATATTTCAGGGATTTTGCTTCCACGGGAAATCCCATTCACCTTTATTTTCTTTGGTCAAGAAAGACCTGAGATTTTGGAACGAGTCTTCAACTTGGGGCTAGTATAAATAGAATTAGTCATGGACTTCGAAAATATTTGGAGATTATAGCTGGAAAATATAAATCTAAAAGGATATATTGTTCTTTGTCCCTTGGATACACACTTTAGTGGTGTAGGGACTTGGGACTTACCCATGAGATTTATGTAAGATGAAAGAACTGAAATAATCTAGAATCAGAAGGGCTGAAAAGACCCAGAAAGGGCAACCAGAGTAATTTTAATTAACATCTACAGTGTGTGCATATACCTTGTATTTCTTACTCCTGTGCTTCCCCTTAGCATCAGTGTGTGAAATGTGACTTGTTAACCCTAACCTAGTGAATCTCTGGGCAACAGCACAGATATATCTCAGGATTTAGCTGCTGTGAGAAGAGAACTACCTCAATCTTTAGCAGCTTGTATTTAAATACAGCAGCCAGTCACTTCACATGCTCCTGCTAAGTGGCTGCTGAGATCCAACATTTTGCGAATAGCAAATCTCTCGATTTGCAGCCAGATGTCTTTCAATGATGCCAGTCCTTTAAGTTGCTGCACCACTTAAAGCCTGAATTCGGCATGCTATGTCTAACCCCCCCATTGCAGACAGGCGAACCTGCAATGAGAGGCTATTTCATTGACCCTGGAAACTACAGTAGGGTCAGCACTATTACAGTCGGGTGGGTGATAGTCTGACCCCGACACGCTTTTGGCAGTAATCGTATTACTGAGGCAAACCCAGGTTCATGTTTACAGGCGGATTTGATTCATCCCAAGTCGACAAAATTGAGGCCGGAGAATTGTTTTTGTCACATTCTACGAGCCACTCCATGTGCAGTGCAGATGGTCGAGGCTCCTTAACGTGGATAAAAGAGAGATGCTAATCCTTTGTATAAAAAGTAAGCTAGGTGGTGTGAAAGAGAACCACTGTTAGGTATGGGCAGAGTTTCAGTTCTGATCACAACTCTTTTCGGGAAGCAAAAATAAACATTAAATCATGCCCCCCGATCTGGGGGATACTCCAAACACTTTCACGTGCCCTTTTTTGTTGTTTTTTTTTGGTGATTTATATGTTTTTTTTGCGGTTTGTTTGGGCAGTAAAAGCACAGATATATATATACAAGTGCCCCCTATAAAAGGGGAGGGGGACACTAAAACCAGCAATTAAAACAAATTAAAATTTAAAACATATAAAATCAAATTAAAATTTGGTTGCCGGGGGTAACGATGCACTCCAGTCCCTCCGGCGCCCGCCTCTCACGGAAGGCCGCGAGCGTACCGGTGGACACCGCGTGCTCCATCTCCAGGGACACCCTGGACCGGATGTAAGCACAGAAGAGAGGCAGGCAGTCAGGCTGAACGACCCCCTCGACCGCCCGCTGCCTGGACCGGCTGATTGCATCCTTGGCCGTGCCCAGGAGCAGTCCTACGTGGAGGCCTTCGGACCTACCCGCTCCCCTCCGCACAGGGTGCCCAAAGATCAGGAGTGTGGGACTGAAGTGCAGCCAGAAATTGAGGAGCAGCCCCTTTAAATAATGAAACAGGGGCTGCAACCTCACACATTCAATAAAAACATGGAACACGGACTCCTCCAGACCGCAGAAATTGCAGGCGGCCTGGGAGCCTGTGAACCGACTTAAAAATTTATTGCACGGCACTGCTCCATGCACCACCCTCCAGACCAAGTCCCCGATAAATAGTGAGAGGACTCCCGCGTAGACTGCACTCCATCGGGGACCCCCGCCTCCTCCGGACGGCAAGATGGTATGCCATGGCGTGTCCGGACAGCAGATGAGGATGGCAAGGTTGAGAGTGTGCAGGAGCAGTCCGTACAGGAAACCCCTCCGCGCAGATCAGTTCTGATCACAACTCTTTTGGAGTAAACAATATTAAACATTAAATTGTGCCCCCCGATCTGGGGGACACTCCAAACATTTCCCAAGGTCCTTTTTTTTTGTATTTTTGTAGGTTTTTTGGGGGGTTTTTTGGGCTCTAAAACCATAATTTACAAGTGCCCCCTATAAAAAGGGAGGGGGACACTAAAAACCTGGCAATTAAAACAAATTAAACTTTAAAACATATAAAATCAAATTAAAATTTGGTTGCTGGGGGTGACAATGCACTCCAGTCCTTCCGGCGCCCACCTCTCGCAGAAGACCACGAGCGTACCGGTGGACACCGCGTGCTCCACCTCCAGGGACACCCTGGCTCGGACGTAACCATAGAAGAGAGGCAGGCAGTCAGGCTGAACGACTCCCTCGACTGCCCGTTGCCTGGACTGGCTGATGGCACCCTTGGCCGTGCCCAGGAGCAGTCCTACGAGGAGGCCCTCGGACCTACCCGCTCCCCTCCGCACAGGGTGCCCAAAGATCAGGAGTGTGGGACTGAAGTGCAACCAGAAATTGAGGAGCAGCCCCTTTAAGTAATGGAACAGGGGCTGCCACCTCGTACCTTCAATAAAAACGTGGAACACGGACTCTTCCAGACCGCAGAAATTGCAGGCGGCCTGGGAGCCCGTGAACCGGCTTAAAAATTTGTTGCACGGGACTGCTCCGTGCACCACCCTCCAGGCCAAGTCCCCGATAAATAGTGGGAGGACTCCCGCATAGAGTGCACTCCATCGGGGATCCCCGCCTCCTCCGGACGGCAAGATGGTGCGCCATGGCGTGTCCGGACGGCAGACGAGGATGGCAAGTTTGAGAGTGTGCAGGAGCAGCCCGTACAGGAAACCCCCCCGCGCAGACAGTTCTGATCACAGCTCAGCTAGCTTTAGGCCAGCTGATCTCATTAATTTCCAATAGGGACTGATGTATCTCACTCGTTTTCTACTTAAGACGGCTGAGTGATGATTAGATTTAAACCCACAACAAAGAATGGAGCAGTTACAATGGGAGTTTCTAATTGCTTTTCACATTGGCTGTTTGAAGAGTCGTATCAAAACAATCCTGTGCAGTTTACAAAGGGTAGCAGTGACAGTGGTGGGAGGGAGCTTAGTGTGTGCCCTACCTAATCATTTTATGCCCATTAGATTGCAATGCACTATTGTTCTGCTGAGATAAATCCCTTTGCAAAACCTTTTCCATCTGCTAATATCAATATCTATATTAAATTCCACGTATGTCGTATTTGATGGATTATACACGGTATAAAACCTGTCATCTGTTGACACTGGAATGCTTTTGTTTGAAGCTACCAATTTATACAACGTATCTGGGCAATGCCAGCAAGCCGATCATTATCATTGACTGCAACATATCTGATAGAGAAAGGCAACAGAATGGAAAGTTTAATTATCATTTTTATTAAAGCATTTTTGTCTTAAGGATATCAAGCAAGCCTATATGACATGGATTGTTAAGTCTTTTCGAACATTCAAGGCTAATAATAAAAAAAAACAGCAGCTGATAAAATGTGACAGGGAAGAAGATTCAGGTTAATTTTGACTTTCAGATTTTCTCCAAAATCCAGGATGGGTAGATCGAAATGGCAGTGGTCCTGAGTTTTTCTCCTTTAGCATAGATAAAACAAGTCGAAATTGGATGCTGTCACCAGAGCAGAGCAAGAACTTTTGTCATTTTGATGTGTGTTCCATGATGGTAGATCATCATTATTATCATCACATAGTTAGTTTTTCTTCCCCCGTACTGGATGGATGCATCAGCACCACAAAGCTGTCCTCTCCTCACTCCTCCTACTGACTGCGTTCTCACAACAAAGCCCTTTCACAAAAGCAAAATACTGCGGATGCTGAAATCTGAAATAAAACCAGAAAATGCTGGAAATCTCAGCGGGTCAGGCAGCATCTGTGGTGAGAAACAGAGTTAACGTTTCAGGTCTGTGGCCTTTCGTCAGAACTGGAAAAGATGGAGATGTAATGGATTCTGAAGTAAGTGCAGGGACAGTGAAAGGGGGAGGGGAGGAAAGAACAAAAGGGAAGGTCTGTGATAGGGTGGAAGGCAGGAGAGATTAGAGAGACAAAAGGGATGATGGGAAAAATGAGATGGTAATGGCGCAAGTTAAGAAACAAAAGATGACTTTGGAGGGGTTGTGACTGGTGGAATCATCACCAGCTGCCATGGGAAAGAGACAAAACGGGGTGGCGGGTTTGTAAAGAAAAAGAAGGAAAAGGAAAAAAAAAATATGGGCAGAGGTTATGGTCTGAAATTGTTGAACTCAATGTTGAGTCCAGAAGGCTGTAAAGTGCCTAAACGAATGATGAGATGCTGTCCCTCGAGCTTGCGTGAGTTTCATTGGAACAGTGTAGGAGGCCGAGGGCAGAGAGGTCAGAGTGGGAATGGAGCGGAGAATTAAAGTGACAGGCGACCGGAAGCTCGGGGTCACCCTTGCGGACTGAACGAAGGTGTTCCGCAAAGCGGTCACCCAATCTGCGTTTAGTCTCCCTGCTGTACAGGAGATCACATCATGAGCAGCGAATACATTACACTAAATCGAAAGAAGTACAAGTAAACCCCTTTCACGGTTGCTTCAAAGGTTTGGTGAGGCGGTGAAAGAGCTGCTCTATACCTCCACCCCCACTCCAAACTGTGATAGTCAAGCAGTGAAGGAGTGGACTGGTATTTGAAGGCAATCTGACGCCTGCATTCCTGGAGAAACTTTGTGTATTTCCCGATCCCATTCCATTTATTTTGTTCTGATGAGCACAGCATAACAGATATGACAGGGTCTCCCAATTATAATTACGCAAGGTCTATTTACCTCATTCATTGATCTTATTGAGGTCCACACATTACCTCAATCCTGTTTCTATGGGTTGATAAATATATATAAATATATATCTGTTACTCTCTCCCCTGCTTTCTGCATATGTTTTAGTCCCCTTTTTTTTCTCTTCATGTGATTATTCATTTTCTCTCTGTGTGTTTTTCTCTGTGTTATTATTTCTGTGAGAACATTATCTCGTTGCACTCATTTTGTGTGTCTGTCCTCCCGACTAAACTATTAAAGATTATAAAGACAGAACGCTTGGCCATACCCCTGCTCGACTATTAATGCCGAAATTGCCCACCGCTGGAATCGGGGTGCACGCAGCCCGTTTCTATTGTTTTCAACGCCGCTGTAGATGAGGTGGCCTCTTGAGCGAAATTCTGCTCTTTGTTTTTTTTTCAGCGGTCCGGAAATCACTCATAATGCAGTGGGTGGGGGGGGGGGGAGATATGAGGCGGTGAGCACACTAGAGCGATGGAAGTTGGGGGGGGGTAGTATCCGCCACTGTCAGTCATCAGCGTAGCGCTGATGACATCATCATGGTGCCATGTCACTATGGCTCTCCCCTTCACTTAAAGGGGAGAGCCTTTGCGATTTTTAAAGTTCGGTCCACTGGGCCACAAAGGAGGGTTTTGGCTGGGCCAGTGGCCTGGCACCTAAAAGGGGGTGCCAGGTTGCTTGTTGGCAGCCCGACCGAATCCAGGGGCATAAAAAAACATGGCGGCAGTGGCAGTGCATCCTCCCCTTTAACGGGAGACGCACCACTATTTTAGAAGGCCACAGCCTTACTGAACTGCCTTAGAAAAGCAGCTACTGGCACTGCCCAGCGGGAGGAAGATTTTCTCGGTGGAATTTCACCATCGGGGCATGGGGGAGTGGGGAACATCGGTGGTGCACACTCTGATGACACACTTAGGACAGCTCGGCAGCAGTGGAGTGGTGGGGGGGGAGTGGGTCACAGGAGCGGAATTTTGATAATGGCGGTCATTACACGAAAAATCGTCCATTGCACTTGGCGCCAATTATCAAAGAGTAAAGTCTCACAAAGTGCAATGAGATAAGTGATCAGAGAGTCTATTTTAGTTGAGCAACAAACATTAGCCTGTACACACGCAGAACTCCCTGCTCTTCTTCAAATAGAATCTTTTATGTCCACCTGTGCAGCAAATAGGGCGTTGGTGTAAGGTCTCATCCAGAAGACAACTGCCTAGAAAATCAGGTGCACCAATTTTTGGGCACATGGGTGGCACAGGGTACCTGTCATGTACCTGAATGATGAGGGCCGAGGTGCCCCCGATATTGGGCTTCGGGACTCATTACAATGGAGCTAGCGTGGTATCAACAGCCAGTTGGTGAAGAGGAAACCAAGACTGGACCGCTGTGAGCATTGCAGCAGCACTCAGGTTAAGTGAAGGTGGTGGGGGAGGGGGGAGGATGGAGGGAGGTTTAGAATAGATACCAAGACGAGGATCGAAGAGAAGGCCAGGGGTGGGGGGAGAGGATACGGGGTCTGAAGTTGGAAGAGGAGCTGAAGGATGGGAGGGGGAGAATTGGAGGCTGTGGGATGGAAGAGGAGGCCGGGGGGGTCTTCCCTTATAAATTAAGTACAGAAAAGGATGGGATGCATTTTGCTCTGGTGCCACAAGGACTCTTGACCCCTCCCCAATCGACTGTACAACAGTGCCAATTCTCTGACCTGCTCTCGTTTCAAGGTGCCACAGGATCGATAAAGTTATCCTGGTGAGAAAAGCGAAATATGGAAGGTTTTCTTCTCAGTATCTGAGCCTGGGATAGCAGCTATAGAAACATACTAGGGTAGATGTTCGTGTTTGTTGTCTGGGCATTAGCCTGGCACAGTGGATCGGCTACCCATTATAGAAGCTGGTAAATTTTCATTCCATTGATATCAAAAAGAAAGACTTGCATTTATATTGTACCTTTCATGACCACCAGACGTCTCAAAGTGCTTTACAGCCAATGAAGTACTTTTTGGAGTGTAGTCTCTGTTGTAATACAGTGTGGGTAAAGCAGCAGCCAACTTGCACACAGCAAGCTCCCACAAACAGCAATGTGACAATGACCAGATAATCTGTTTTTTGTTATGTTGATTGAGGAATAAATATTGGCCAGGACATCAGGGATCACTCCTTTGCTCTTCTTCAAAATAGTGCCACGGGATCTTTTACGTACACTTGAGAGGGCAGATGGCACCTCAATTTAATGTCTTATTCAAAAGACAGCACCACTGACAGTGCAGTGTTCCCTCAGCATTGCACTAGTGTCAGCCTAGATTTATATGCTCAAGTTCCTAGAGTGGGCCTTGAACCCACAATCTTCTAACTCAGAAGCAAAGTGTGCTAGCCACTGAGCCACAACTGACACTGTCAAAGGTTATTGCTCCATTCCACTAGATTATCACCCATGTGATGAAACAGAAAATCTCCCCTTCATCTCCTGGACAAATGAGGTGGCATCTCTTTTCAAAATGGCACTCAGCTGGACGATGCACGTATGACTCTCAGCTGTACATGCAGATTGTTTGAATAATATCTGTACATTATAAATATTAATTTACTGTAAAAAAACAAATAAGCTTGATGAGGTTGAGAGGAACAGCTCCTTTTGATTAAATTTGAGCAGAGATAAACAGATGCTGTATAAAAAAAACATTATTATGTATTAAAAGAAACATATATGGGATAAACAGAAAAATTATCAGCCAGCTTTTTATGGTAATAGGTGTTTTTCTTCAATCTTAACAACCATTAGTCAGCTTGCGTAGGATGAATCTTGTTTATAGGGATGAAGTTCAATAATCTAAAATAAAAAGATCATCCGATAGTAGAGAATGTTTCTGGAAGAATGTGCTGTGCCTTTCAGTCGTAAGGCATTATTAGGCCCGCCATTCTCCATTGGGTGTGTATGCAATCTCAGCCATGGAAATGATGTGGTAAATAAGTTAGCCAGCCAGAAGCATTCTCGCCAAACTCCTAGAATCTGGCTATGTGGTAGGTTGGGCAGATTACTTGAAGCACATTGTTTGTTTGCCACTCTCCCTAGCATTTATCTGAGGCTAAACCAAACTGAACACAACCTAGGCTTCATATTTGACCCTGAATTGAGCTTCCAGCCACATATCTTTGGCTTAACTAAAACCGCCTATTTCCACCTCCGTAATATTGCCTGCTTCCACCCCTGCCTTAGCTCTTCTGCTGCTGAAACCCTCATTCCATCCCTTTGTTACCTCTAGACTGGACTACTCCTGGCAGGCCTCCCACATTCTACACTACGTAAACACGAGGTCAACCAAAACTCGATAGCCCGTATCCTAACTCACACCAAGTCATGATCGCCCATCACCCCTGTGCTCGCCCACCTACATTGGCTCCCGGTTAAACAATGCCTCAATCTCAAAATTCTCATACTTGTTTACAAATCCCTCCATGGCCTTGCCCCTCCCTATCTCTGTAATCTATTTCAGCCTCACAACCCCCCGAGGTGTCTGTGCTCCTCTTGAGCATCCCTGATTATAACTGCTCAACCATCGGTGGCCGTGCCTTCAGCTGCTTGGACCCTAAGCTCTGGAACTGCCTCTCTGAACCTCTTCGCCTCTCTACCTCTCTTTCCTCCTTTAAGACACTCTTTAAAACCTGCCTCTTTAACTAAGCTTTTGGTCATCTGCCGTAATTTCTTCTTGTGTGGCTCAGTGTAAAATGTATCTGTTTTGTCATAACTGTGAAGCGCCTTGGGATATTTTACTACGTTCAAGGCACTATATAAATAAAAATAGTAGTTGTTGTTGTTGGATAGGGTGTGGCGCATAATGTATGGAGATCTAAAAAGGAGGAAAATAAATATTTTTTGAAATACAGGCTAAAGAAAATGTTTAATACTATATTTTTCAATGGATTTGTCCCAGATCTACCCATAAGAATCAAGCAAGATTGTTCCCAGTTATTATACCTGTTCTTATCTTACTTTAACTTGCAAAAGTAATTTTAGAATAAAGTTGGGGAAGACTTTTTGGGATTATCATTCAGCGGGTGGTCGACTTGTTGTAAAGTTACAATTTTAAATGTTACAAGTTGTCAATTATTAATTCCATCATCTTTCCATTTTCCTCATGCTAGATTGTATTTTAACATGTGATTGTCCATTAAAACTATTAGATAAGTAACCTAGCATTGGACAAAATATTGTTATCCTTACCTATTCCCTTGATACCCTGGTTCTCTGGTTCTTCCATTATAGCATCCAAATGCATTTTGGATGTCCGAATTAATTGGACGAACTACCCTGTGTTGAGATGGCAACATAAAAGTGCTGCAGGGTTGGCAGACTGAGGAGCAGGAAATGTAAATGTAAACATTTGTAGTTAAGTTTTGTTTTAATTTAACCTGTAAAGAACACTGCCTAAATTGATCCCTGCTCTCCCCCCACAACTGCCCCCAGCCCACTTCCTAAAACAGCATTACAATAGATATTCTTATCCATACTCTTTAAATGGTAGAATCCCAGAAAGGTGCACAGACTTTTGTAGGGGCTACATAGTCAGTTGGGCTGAAGCAAAAAAGAAATGGATCAGTCAGGGCAAAATGTGCAATGAGACAGGACTCACTTGTCAATGAGAGGATGATATTACAGTTTAATCTGCTTGAATTCAACTATTTTTTTATTTGCCTCTCTTATGTCAATTAATTCACCACAAACCACCTTAGACGATAGCATCAAGAAATAACAGGACCTATTATGGAATCCTTAAAGATTGTTAGAGAATTTGATAGCTTCTGACATCTGTAACAAAGGAAATGAAACGTTATTTGCTTCAAATTACAAAAACAAAAATCTAACATGGCACTCCAAGCAACACCCTGAAGCAGAATACATGTCTTTATATTACTAACATGGAAGAAAGATCTTATCCAAACAAATTTTGACATCCAAAAAGATAAAAAAATTGTAATCTACAATGATATCTTATCTTATTTATGAAATGAACAAACTAGACATCTGAATTCAAAAATGTATAAGCATCAGGGCAAGCATTCATATAGAGAAAAAATGATGGCTGGCAGTGTGTTTCAAAACTATACGAACATACAAAATTGATGGGCAGGAACAAAGCAATCAGTTCATCAAGCTTGTAGCACGCGTGTTTGGTTCAGATCACAAAGTGAAGATGGGGTGGTTTTCACGATCATTTGATTGAAAAGAGAATCTTGCCAAAATATTATTTTGACTGATTTCAAAGCAAGCTTTAGTTGGGTGCTTGGATATAAGTAGATCCCAAATAATTAAATGATATTTCCCTGACAGCATTTGTTTAGAACATGTATACTCAATTCACACTAAGTTGATCAAATGAGGAGACTACCAAGTTTGACTTCAAGGAAGGAAGGAAGGATTGCATTTATATAGCACTTTTTCCAACCTCAGGATGTACCAAAGCGCTTTACATCCAATGAAGTATTTTTGAAGAAAAAGAAAAGAAAAGAAAAGGAAAGGAAGGAAGGAAGGAACGAAAGATGGAAGGAACGAAGGAAGGAACAAAGGAACAAAGGAACGAAGGAATACGGCAGCCAATGTGCACACAGCAAGGTTCCACAAACAGCAATGTGACAATAACCAGATAATCTGTTATTTTGATTGAGGGATAAATATTGGCCAGGACCCTGGGGATAACTCCCCTGCTCTTCTTCAAAATAGTGCCACAGGATCTTTTATGTTCACCTGAGAGAACAGACTTGGTTTTAACATCTCAGCCAAAACTCTCTCAGTACTGCACTGAAGTGTCAGCCTAGGTATTTGGGCTTAAATCTCTGGCATAGGACTTGAACCTACAACTTTCTGATTCAGAGGCAAGAGTACTAGCCACTAAGCCATGGCTGCCATGCAATTTATAACAGCAACAACTTATATTTATAAAGCGCTTCACAGGAATATTATGAGATAAAAAGTTTGATGCCGAGTCACATAAGGAGAAATCAGGGCAGTGACCAAAAGCTTAGTCAAAGAAGTAGGTTTTAAGAAGCGTCTTGAAGGAGGAAAGACAGGTAGAGAGGCGGAGAGGTTTAGGCAGGGAATTCCAGAGCTTAGGGCCTAGGCAACAGAAGGCACAGAATAGGAGCATGACAAATTGGCCAGGGCTCCTGGTGATTATTGTTATCCAAAAAAATGAGTGATCAGAGCATGGTTGAATTTCAAATTCAGATGGAGTGTGAGAAAGTTGGATCTCAAACCAGTGTACTAAGCTTAAATAAAGGAGACTATGAAGGTATGAGGGCAGAGTCGGCTAAAGGGAACTGGGAAAATAAATTAAAGTGTAGGACGGTTGATGAACAGAGGCATACATTTAAGGAGATATTTCACAACTTTCAAAAAAAAAATATTCCAGTGAGGAGAAAAGGGTGTAAAAGAAAAGATAGCCATCCGTGGCTAACTAAAGACATAAAGGATGGTATCTTATGAAAAACAAGGGCATACAAAGTGGCCAAAACTAGTGGGAGGACAGAAGATTGGGAAGCTTTTAAAAGCCAGCAAAGCATGACTAAAAAAATGATTAAGAAAGAGAAGATAGATTATGAAAGTAAACTTGCACAAAATATAAAAACAGATAGCAAGAATTTCTATAGGTATATAAAAAGGAAAAGAATGGCTAAAGTAAATGTTGGTCCCTTAGAGGACGAGACTGGGGAATTAGTAATCGGGAGCATGGAGATGGCAGAAACTCTGAACAAATATTTTGTATCAGTCTTTACGGTAGAGGACACAAACAATATCCCAACAGTGGATAGTCAAGGGGCTATAAGAGGGAGAAGACGGTTGAGGAGGACTCTAGCGACGACTTTCCCAGTGGCTGATAGCAGGGAGATTCCTCTGTAGTTGCCGCAGTCGGACTTGTACCCTTTTTTAAAGATGGTCACGATCACTGCATCTCTGAGATCTCCCGGCATGCTCTCCTCCTTCCAGATGAGAGAGATGAGATTGTGTATTGTAAAACTCGAAGTTTTCTCAAAATTCAAAGATTCCCCCTCTGTGTGAAGAAACCCTAAGGAAGGATCATTTTGGACTCGCTTAAGATTAACTTTGGGATTTTAAAAGATGCATGGGTCTGCAAGGGAAAAGGGCTGCAAATCCAGCGGATTACTAACCTCTGAAAAAGCCAGTCTTTGGGTACTGGAGCTGTCTGGGATATTAGAGCTAAACAAATTGTCTGGGGAACTGTGTAAACTCAAAAACTCTGCTCCCTAGGAGACATTAACATAGCAACAATTGACCCAGAGATAACCAGCTATAGTTCTAAGCATGAAACCCATCCAGCACATGCATAATGTTAATCACTTTTCCGGCCTGCATGGAAAACCCAGGCCTAGGCAGACAACGTAAACACCAAAACTAATTTTTACAATCGCAACTCGAATCCAACAGATCGACACATCCTAAACAAGCTATCGTTAACGAGCCTGCCAAAACTAAGACAAAGAATTATCAAGCCTGCCAAAACTAAGACAAAGAATCGGGTTTGATTTGGCGCTCAGATTAGAAAGGCTCTCAAAATATAACTGAGGCCCTCTTTTACGGGTTAGACAGCTTTCTGAGGAGCCTTCTGAGACCCAGCGTCTTCAGCCTCGCTGACACTCCTGGGTTACGCTGCCCTGCCACTGAAAAAGGAGGAAGAACGTCATCAAAAGGCAGAGAAAAGCAGTTCCCAGTGACTTCAGACATCACCAACTCATCGCGGCAACAAACGGACCAGAGCCAACGTGGTAACATCGAACCACCGCAATCGACAAATCCTAATAAAGAAACTACTCAAGAAGAAACCGAAGATTCGAAAGTTTTCCACTCTACAATCTATTCCTGGCTTACAACAGGTAAAACATTACCTAAAGTAACCCAAAATCCTACTCCTACAAGAAGAAAGTGGGTACTCACCCCATAAATCCAAACCACGCCTGACCGCATCAGTGGACTCAACCCAACTGAAGGCTACGCAGCAGGAGTCTTCCACGACATTCAGGGTACGGCAAGCAGAACCTACAGAGTCCAGCGAATGCCGAAACTGTGAATCACCACTAACTGTCAATAAGAGGATTGGTGAGCATTATCCCTGTTGCCCTAGAGTTCAACCTCGTCAGATTTAGGCATTGGGAGGTGGGAGGTGTATTATTTTCTGTAACCCCTTTTGTATGTGTGATAAAGTGTTCCTTATTCTAGAGATTGTAAGTTTTGACATTGTACCTTTCTTTCCTGAATAAAATCAAAGTTTCTTGCACCAAAACCAGTTGTCTGCTGCACTTTGTCACATCCCCAAATAAATCCAAAGTCTAGAACCCAGGGAGTGGGAGTGATTTGAATCACTCAGAAGGTCAGAAGTGAACCTGACCCCCACAGCACACCCTACAGTATTCACGCCAGCAATGCCTCTCTGCCATACTTCAATGCCTCAGCAGGGATTCCGTCCGCACTCGTAGTCTTGTTGTTTTTCAGCTGTCTTATGGCTTTTTCTACCTCATGCAGTGTTGGGGTCTCATTGAGGTGGTGGCGGGTAGCATGCTGCGTGATAGATTCGAGAACACTCGAGTCAAAGGCAGAGTTTCGATTGAGGAGATCTTCGAAGTGCTCCTTCGAGCGGGCCCTGACTGCCTCAGTGTCCTTGATGAGTGTTTCCCCGTTCTTAGCCAGCAGTGAGGTGGGGCCTTGGGTGTTTAGCCAGTAAGTGGCATTGACTGTGATGAAGAATGCTCACACATCATGGTTGTCGGCCAGCTGCTGTATCTCCTATGCTTTTTCCATTCACCACCTGTTCTTTAGGTCCCGGGTTTTTTGTTGGACCTCAGCCTTGAGGCGTCTGTAATGCTGCTTTGCTGCACCAGAGTTGGGTTGTTGCTTCAGGCTCATAAATGCCCTGCATTTGCAATCTATTGCTCTTGGATCTCCTGATCATTCTCATCAAACCAATCCTGGTGTTTACTGGTCACTTTGCAGGCACTGGTTATGGAGGCCTGGAGGGCAGACCAAGCACTATGGGCATTCTGTGTTTCGGGGTTGTCAAGGCACGCCAGGTTAGCTGTGAGGCGCTGGCTGCACAGGGCTCTCTTATCTGGGTTCATAAGTGCTCCTGCATTGACGTTTTTGAGGCACTACTTCTGCTGCCCCCTCTGCTTTGTGGCTATGTTGATGTCGATGATGGATCAGATTAGGCGGTGGTCCATCCAGCAGTCGTTGGTTCCTGTCATGGCCTCGGCCGCTTGAGGAAAAGAGTGTTTGAAAACCAGGCTCTCAAAACTGCCACCAAGCTCATGGTCTACAGGGCTGTAGTAATACCTGCTTTCCTGTATGGCTCAGAGACATGGACCATGTACAGCAGACACCTCAAGTTGCTGGAGAAATATCACCAAAGCTGTCTCCGCAAGATCCTACAAATCCCCTGGGAGGACAGGCGCATCAACATCAGCGTCCTTATCCAAGCTAACATCCCCAGGATTGATGCACTGACCACACTCGATCAGCTCCGCTGGGCAGGCCACATGGTTCGCATGCCAGACACGAGACTCCCAAAGCAAGTGCTCTACTTGGGGCTCCTTCACGGCAAAACGAGCCAAAGGTGGGTAGCAGAAATGCTACAAGGGCACCCTTTAAGCTTCCCTGATAAAGTGCGACATCCCCACTGATACCTGGGAGTCTCTGGCCCAAGACCGCCCTAAGTGGAGGAAGTACATCTGAGAGGGCGCTGAGCACCTTGAGTCTCAACGCTGAGAGCATGCAGAAATCAAGCGCGGCCAGCGGAAAGAGCGTGCGGCAAACCAGTCCCACCCAGCCCTTCCCTCAATAACTATCTGTCCCACCTGTGACAGAGTCAGTGGCTCTCATATTGGACTGTTCAGCCACCAAAGAACTCACTTCAGGAGTGGATGCAAGTCTTCCTCGATTCCGAGGGATGCCTATTATGATGATGATGATGCGGGGGAGGAACTTAATACAATCACAATCACTAAGGAGGTGGTACTCAGTAAGATAATGGGACTAAAGGCGGATAAATCCCCTGGACCTGATAGCTTGCATCCTAAGGTCTTAAGACAAGGTGCCATGTAAAAGGTTACTGCACAAGATAAAAGTTCACGGGATTGGGGGTAATATATTAGCATGGATAGAGGATTGGCTAATTAACAGAAAACAGAGAGTCAGGATAAATGGTTCATTCTCGGGTTGGCAATCAGTAACTAGTGGGGTGCCGGAAGGATCAGTGATGTTGTGTATGGAGAAAGAGTCAGACTGAACACTGTGAGCTCAAAGTAAAGTGTGACCTTAGTCTTTTATTGCAGGTCTCCAGAGTGCCTCTCCAACCTGTGAAGCCTCCTTAAATACCTGTGTTCCCAAGGGATTATGGGATCCCTTGGGACTCCAGGGGATGAGCCCTCTGGTGGCTGTACAGAGTAAATACAAGTTTACACATATAACAGGACCTCAACTATTTTCAATCTATATTAACGACTTAGAAGAAAGGACCGAGTGTAATATAGCTGAGTTTGCTGATGACACAAAGATGGGAGAAAAAGCAATGTGTGAGGAGGACACAAAAAATCTGCAAAAGAACATAGACAGGCTAAGTGAGTGGGCAAAAATTTGGCAGATGGAGTATAATGTTGTAAAGTGTGAGGTCGTGCACTTTGGCAGAAAAAAATCAAAGAGTAAGTTATTATTTAAAGGAGAAAAATTGCAAAGTGCTGCAGTACAGTGGGACCTGGTAGTACTTGTGCATGAAACACAAAAGTTTAGTATGCAGGTACAGCAATTGATCAGGAAGGCCAATGGAATCTTGGCCTTTATTGCAAACGGGATAGAGTATAAAAGCAGGAAAATCCTGCGACAGTTACAGAGGGTATTGGTGAGGCCACACTTGGAATACTGTGTACAATTTTGGTTTACGAAAAGATATACTTGCTTTGGAGGCAGTTCAGAGAAGGTTCATTAGGTTGATTCTGAAGATGAGGGGGTTGAATTATGAGGAAAGGTTGAGTAGGTTGAGCTTCTACTCATTGGAATTCAGAAGAATGAGAGGTGATCTTATCGAAATGTATAAGATTATGAGGGGGCTCGACAAGGTGGATGCAGAGAGGATGTTTCCACTGAGGGGAGACTAGAACTAGTGGGTATGATCTTAGAAAAAGGGACCGCCCATTTAAAACTGAGATGGGGAGGAATTTCTTCTCTTAGAGGGTTGTAAATCTGTCGAATTCTCTGCCTCAGAGAGCTGTGGAAGCCGGGACATTGAATAAATTTAAGACAGAGATAGACAGTTTCTTAACCGCTAAGAGATTAAGCGGTTATGGGGAATGGGCAGGGACGTGGACCTGAGTCCATGATCGGATCAGCCATGATCGTATTAAATGGCGGAGCAGGCTCGAGGGGCCGTATCGCCTACTCCTGCTCCTATTTCTTATGTTCTTATGTTCTAAAAACAAATGTATATATGAGGATAGAAAGGGGTGATGATCAATTATTATGGCCTGAATAGAAAAGGGGTAGTGGTCAATCGTGATGCCCTCTGTGGTTGAGTAATATACTAGGGCTTACATTCCAGGCTCTCACATGAAGAAGGTTGCACAAGACTTGCCTCCATCTGGATAATTACCAAATTTTAACGAGTATCAGTGTGAGATTTTCCAACACAATCTTATCTTTAATATATTAAAAATCTTATGCCTGCATGCAGTTCCTTACTGCAAAGCCTTATTCGCTGTTGTCATATTTTTCTTTTAAGGAGGGCCTTAAAAGATGGAGCGGTGGAGAGGTTGAGTGAGGGAATTCCAGAGCTTAGGGCCCAAACAGCTGAAGGCACATCTGCCAATGGTGGGCGAAGGAAGTGGGAATGTCTAAAAGACCAGATTTGGAGGAACGCAGTGTTATATATGTGGACTTGTATTTAATGTGTACAGCCACCAGAGGGCTCATCCCCTGGAATCCCAAGCGAGCACATAATCCCTTGGGAGCACAGGTATTTAAGGAGGCTTCACCGGTTGGAGAGGCACTCTGAAGACCTGCAATACAAGACCAAGGTCACACTTTACTTTGAGCTCACAGTGTTCAGCCTGACTTTTTCTCCATACACAACAACTGGCGACAAGATACAGATAGCGAACCCAAAGATGCAGAGAACAGTGGGCATCCTAGAGAAATTTTTGGAGGGAGATGATTGGGAAACTTTTGAGGAGCGACTCAAGCAATACTTCATGGCCAACAAGCTAGAGGGGGAAGAGAACACTGCCAAACAAAGAGCGATCCTCCTCACAGTCTGTGGGACACCAACATATGGCCTGATGAAGAATCTGCTCACTCCAGCGAAACCCACGGAGAATTTGTATGACGATTTGTGCACACTGGTCCGAGAGCATTTGAACCCGAAGGAAAGCGTTCTGATGGTGAGGTACCGTTCTACACCTACAAAAGGTCTGAAGGCCAGGAAGTGGCGAGTTATGTCGCTGAGCTAAGACGCCTTGCAGGACATTGCGAATTTGAAAGACATTTGGAGCACATGGTCAGAGACACATTCGTACTTGGCATTGGCCACAAAACTATACTTCGCAAACTTTTGACTGTAGAGACCCCAACCTTGAGTAAACCCATAGCGATAGCCCAGGTATTCGTTGCCACCAGTGACATTATGAAGCAAATCTCTCAGCACACAAGTGCTGCTACAAGTACTTTGAACAAAGTGATGTTGTTTTCGAATCGTAATGTACAGGGCAGGTCACACATACCTGCAGCTGCAGGTCCGCAGATGACTCAGAGTCCACCATCAAGGGTGATGAATGCAAGGCCATTAACACCTTGTTGGCGGTGCGGGGATGATCATCGTTTATATTCATGCCGATTCAAAGAATATGTTTGCAAGGGCTGTGGAACAATGGGACACCTCCAACAAGTGTGCAGGCGAGCTGCAAAGCCTGTTAAACCTGCAAACCATCATGTTGCAGAGGGGGACAGATCCACGGAGGATCACGACGAACCAGAGCCTCAGATAGATGGGGTGCACACATTCACCACGAATTGTCCCCTGATAATGCTGAATGTTGAACTAAATGGACTCCCGGTGTCAATGGAGCTGGACATGGGCACGAGCCAGTCCATCATGGGCAAAAAGACTTTCGAAAGGTTGTGTTGCAACAAGGCCTCAAGGCCAGTCTTAACTCCAGTTTACACAAAACTAAGAACTTACACGAAAGAACTGATTCTTGTAATCGGCAGTGCTACCATAAAGGTCTCCTATGATGGATTGGTGCACAAGCTACCACTCTGGGTGGTACCGGGCGATGGTCCCATGCTGCTCGGCAGGAGCTGGCTGGGAAAGATATGCTGGAACTGCAATGATGAGAGAAAGTGTAGAGATCGAGCTAGACTGGCTGCAAAGAGAGAGCATCATTTCACCTGCATCATTTCACCGATCGTGTTCAGCGAGTGGGCCAGTCCTATTGTCCAAGTCCTCAAGGGAGACGGCACCATCAGAATCTGTGGCAATTACAAAGTAACTATCAATCGTTTCTCCCTGCAGGACCAATATCCACTACCAAAGGCCGACGACCTCTTTGCAACGCTGGTGGGAGGAAAGATGTTCACGAAGCTGGATCTGACTTCAGCCTACATGACGCAGGAACTGGAAGAATCATCGAAGGCACTCACCTGCATCAACACGCACAAAGGTCTTTTTGTTTATAACAGATGCCCATTTGGAATCCGATCAGTGGTGGTGATATTCCAGAGAAACATGGAAAGTTTACTGAAGTCAGTCCCGCACACCGTGGTCTTCCAGGACGACATCTTGGTCACAGGTCACAAAACGGTCGAGCATCTGCAGAATCCGGAGGAGGTTCTTAGTCGACTCAACCGTGTGGGGCTCAGGTTAAAATGCTCGAAGTGCATTTTCCTGGCGCTTGAAGTGGAGTTCTTGCAAAGGAGGATTGCGGCGGATGGCATCAGGCCCACCAACGCGAAGACGGAGGTAATTGGGAACGCACCGAGGCCACAGAACGTGACGGAGCTGCGCTCGTTTCTGCAACTCTTGAACTATTTTGATAACTTCTTACCGGGTCTCAGCACACTGCTAGAACCACTACATGTCTTACTACGAAAAGTGGGTGAATGGGTTTGGGGCAAAAGCCAAGAAAATGCCTTTGTAAAAAGCAGAAAATTGTTATGCTCAAACAAATTGCTTGTGTTGTATGATCCATGTAAGCGTTTGGTACTAGCATGTGATGCGTCATCATATGGCGTCGGGTGTGTATTGCAACAAGCTAATGATTTCAGGAAACTGCAACTTGTTGCTTATGCATCCAGGAGTCTGTCCAAGGCTGAGAGAGCCGACAGCATGATTGAAAAAAAGTGTTAGCGTGTGTCTATGGGGTAAAGAAAATGCATCAATACCTGCTTGGGCTAAAATTCGAATTGGAAACTGACCATAAGCCACTTGTATCCCTGTTTTTCGAGAGTAAAGGGATAAATACCGACGCATCGGCCCGCATCCAGAGATGGGCGCTCACGTTGTCCGCATACAACTATGCCATCCGCCACAGGCCAGGCACAGAAAACTGCGCCGATGCTCTCAGTAGGCTGCCATTGCCTACCACGGGGGTGGAAATGGCGCAGCCCGCAGATCTAGCCATGGTTATGGAAGCATTTGAGAGTGAGCAATCAGCTCTCACTGCCCTACAGATCAAAACCTGGACAAACCAGGACCCCTTATTATCTCGAGTCAAAAGCTGCGTGCTTCATGGGAGCTGGTCCAGTGCCCAGTGGAAATGCAGGTAGAGATAAAGCCGTTCCAGTGGCGCAAAGATGAAATGTCTATACAGGCAGACTGCCTTCTGTTGGACAATCGAGTAGTGGTCCCCAAGAAGGGCAGAGACACCTTCATCAATGACCTCCACAGTACCCACCCAGGCATCGTAATGATGAAAGTGATAGCCAGATCCCACGTGTGGTGGCCCAGTATCGATGCAGACTTAGAGTACTGCGTTCACAGTTAAGCAATGTACCCAGGGAGGCGCCGCTAAGTTTATGGTCTTGGCCCTCCAAACCGTGGTCGAGGGTACACATCGACTATGCAGGCCCGTTCTTGGGTAAAATGTTCCTTGTGGTTGTAGACGCATACTCCAAGTGGATTGAATGTGAGATAATTTCGGCTCGCACGTCCGCTGCCAGTACTGAAAGCCTGCGGGCCATGTTTGCCACACATGGCTCACCCGATGTCCTGGTGAGCGACAATGGGCCATGCTTTACCAGTGCTGAGTTCAAAGAATTCATGACCCATAACGGGATCAAACATGTCACATCTGCCCCGTTTAAACCAATGGTCAGGCAGAGAGAGCAGTTCAAACCATCAAGCAAGGCTTGAAGAGGGTAACTGAAGGCTCGCTGCAGACTCGCCTATCCCGAGCCCTGCTTAGCTACTGCACGAGATCCCACTTACTCACTGGGATCACACCTGCTGAACTGCTCATAAAACGAGTACTTATGACAAGGCTCTCGTTAGTTCACCCTGATCTACATGAACAGGGAGAGAGCAGGTGGCTTCAACAAAGTGCATACCATGATAGCGCAAATGTGTCACGTGAGATTGAAATCAATGATGCTGTATTTGTATTAAATTATGGACAAGGTCCCAAGTGGTTTCCCGGCACTGCCGTGGCCAAAGAGGGGAGCAGGGTGTTTCGGGTCAAACTTTCAAATGGACTCATTCACCGGAAACACTTGGACCAAATTAAACTCAGATTCACAGACTATCCTGAGCAACCCACCTTGGATCCTACCTTTTTTGATCTTCCAACATGCACACCAGTGGCAACCTGCACAATGGTTGACCACGAAGCAGAACCCATCATCCACAGTAGCCCTGCAGTGCCCAACACACCATGTAGCCCAGCAAGGCCAGCTGCACAGCAGCCCAGCGAGGGCCCAACAAATGATTCAACAACACCAGCTTTCACACCGAGACGATCAACCAGGGCAAGAAGGGTGCCAGATCGACTCACATTGTAAATAGTTACACTATTGACTTTGTGGGGGCGAGTGTTGTTATATATGTGGACTTGTATTTACTCTGTACAACCACCAGAGGACTCATCCCCTGGAGTCCCACGTGAGCCTATAATCCCTTGGGAGCACAGGTATTTAAAGAGGCTTCACAGGTTTGTTATAATGGAAAATTCTCCCCTAGGGCAGCGGCACCTGTAGCATAAGGTTAGAACTAAATATGTAACCGTAATATCATAAAAATGGCTGCCTGTGAAACCTCAAGGGATTTCTGTTAGCTAAAAGAGACCACATAGAAACATAGAAAATAGGTGCAGGAGTAGGCCATGCGGCCCTTCTAGCCTGCACCGCCATTCAATGAGTTCATGGCTGAACATGCAACTTCAGTACCCCATTCCTGCTTTCTCGCCATACCCCTTGATCCCCCTAGTAGTAAGGACTTCATCTAACTCCTTTTTGAATATATTTAGTGAATTGGCCTCAACAACTTTCTGTGGCAGATAATTCCACAGGTTCACCACTCTCTGGGTGAAGAAGTTTCTCCTCATCTCGGTCCTAAATGGCTTACCCCTTATCCTTAGACTGTGTCCCCTGGTTCTGGACTTCCCCAACATTGGGAACATTCTTCCTGCATCTAACCTGTCTAAACCCATCAGAATTTTAAACGTTTCTATAAGGTCCCCTCTCATTCTTCTGAACTCCAGTGAATACAAGCCCAGTTGATCCAGTCTTTCTTGATAGGTCAGTCCCGCCATCCCGGGAATCAATCTGGTGAACCTTCGCTGCACTCCCTAAATAGCAAGAATGTCCTTCCTCAGGTTAGGAGACCAAAACTGTACACAATACTCCAGGTGTGGCCTCACCAAGGCCCTGTACAACTGTAGCAACACCTCCCTGCCCCTGTACTCAAATCCCCTCGCTATGAAGGCCAACATACCATTGGCTTTCTTAACCGCTTGCTGTACCTGCATGCCAATCTTCAATGACTGATGTACCATGACACCCAGGTCTCTTTGCACCTCCCCTTTTCCTAATCTGTCACCATTCAGATAATAGTCTGTCTCTCTGTTTTTACCACCAAAGTGGATAACTTCACATTTATCCACATTATACTTCATCTGCCATGCATTTGCCCACTCACCTAACCTATCCAAGTTGCTCTGCAGCATCATAGCATTCTCCTCACAGCTCACACTGCCACCCAACTTAGTGTCATCCGCAAATTTGGAGATAATACATTTAATCCCCTCGTCTAAATCATTAATGTACAGTGTAAACAGCTGGGGCCCCAGCACAGAACCTTGCGGTACCCCACTAGTCACTGCCTGCCATTCTGAAAAGTCCCCATTTACTCCTACTCTTTGCTTCCTGTCTGACAACCAGCTCTCAATCCATGTCAGCACACTACCCCCACTCCCATGTGCTTTAACTTTTCACATTAATCTCTTGTGTGGGACCTTGTCGAAAGCCTTCTGAAAGTCCAAATACACCACATCAACTGGTTCTCCCTTGTCCACTCTACTGGAAACATCCTCAAAAAATTCCAGAAGATTTGTCAAGCATGATTTCCCTTTCACAAATCCGTGCTGACTTGGACCTATCATGTCACCTCTTTCCAAATGCACTGCTATTACATCCTTAATAATTGATTCCATCATTTTACCCACTACCGATGTCAGGCTGACCAGTCTATAATTCCCTGTTTTCTCTCTCCCTCCTTTTTTAAAAAGTGGGGTTACATTGGCTACCCTCCATTCCATAGGAACTGATCCAGAGTCAATAGAATGTTGGAAAATGACTGTCAGTGCATCCGCTGTTTCCAAGGCCACCTCCTTAAGTACTCTGGGATGCAGTCCATCAGGCCCTGGGGATTTATCGGCCTTCAATCCCATCAATTTCCCCAACACAATTTCCCGACTAATAAAGATTTCCCTCAGTTCCTCCTCCTTACTAGACCCTCTGACCCCTTTTATATCCGGAAGGTTGTTTGTGTCCTCCTTAGTGAATACCGAACCAAAGTACTTGTTCAATTGGTCCGCCATTTCTTTGTTCCCTGTTATGACTTCCCCTGATTCTGACTGCAGGGGACCTACGTTTGTCTTTACTAACCTTTTTCTCTTTACATATCTATAGAAACTTTTGCAATCCGTCTTAATGTTCCCTGCAAGCTTCTTCTCGTACTCCATTTTCCCTGCCCTAATCAAACCCTTTGTCATCCTCTGCTGAGTTCTAAATTTCTCCCAGTCCCCGGGTTCGCTACTATTTCTGGCCAATTTGTATGCCACTTCCTTGGCTTTAATACTATCCCTGATTTCCCTTGATAGCCACGGTTGAGCCACCTTCCCTTTTTTATTTTTACGCCAGACAGGAATGTACAATTTTTGTAGTTCATCCATGCGGTCTCTAAATGTCTGCCATTGCCCATCCACAGTCAACCCCTTAAGTATCATTTGCCAATCTATCCTAGCCAATTCATGCCTCATACCTTCAAAGTTAGCCTTCTTTAAGTTCTGGACCATGGTCAAAGAATTAACTGTTTCATTCTCCATCCTAATGCAGAATTCCACCATATTATGGTTACTCTTCACAAGGGGCCTCGCACAATGAGATTGCTAATTAATCCTCTCTCATTACACAACACCCAGTCTAAGATGGCCTCCCCCCTAGTTGGTTCCTCAACATATTGGTCTAGAAAACCATCCCTTATGCACTCCAGATAATCCTCCTCCACCGTATTGCTTCCAGTTTGGTTCGCCCAATCTATGTGCATATTAAAGTCACCCATAATAACTGCTGCACCTTTATTGCATGCACCTCTAATTTCCTGTTTGATGCCCTCCCCAACATCACTACTACTGTTTATAGGTCTGTACACAACTCCCACTAACGGTTTTTGCCCTTTGCTGTTCTGCAGCTCTACCCATATAGATTCCACATCATCCAAGCTAATGTCCTTCCTAACTATTGCAACAATCTCCTCCTTAACCAGCAATGCTACTCCACCTCCTTTTCCTTTTATTCTATCCTTCCTGAATGTTGAATACCCCTGGATGTTGAGTTCCCAGCCCTAATCATCCTGGAGCCACATCTCTGTAATCCCAATCACATCATATTTGTTAACATCTATTTGCACAGTTAATTCATCCACTTTATTATGGATACTCCTTGCATTAAGACACAACGCCTTCAGGCTTGTTTTTTTAACACCCTTTGTCCTTTTAGAATTTTGCTGTACAGTGGCCCTTTTTGTTCTTTGCCTTGGGTTTCTCTGCCCTCCACTTTTCCTCATCTCCTTTCTGTCTTTTGCTTTTGTCTCCTTTTTGTTTCCCTCTGTCTCCCTGCATTGGTTCCCATCCCCTTGCCATATTAGTTTAACTCCTCCCCAACAGCACTAGCAAACACTCCCCCTAGGACATTGGTTCCGGTCCTGCCCAGGTGCAGACCGTCCGGTTTGTACTGGTCCCACCTCCCCCAGAACTGGTTCCAATGCCCCAAGAATTTGAATCCCTCCCTGCTGCACCACAGCTCAAGCCACGTATTCATCTGCGCTATCCTGCGATTCGTACTCTGACTAGCATGTGGCATTGGTAGCAATCCCGAGATTACTACTTTTGAGGTCCTACTTTTTAATTTAGCTCCTAACTCCTTAAATTCGTTTCTGGAAACTGATAATTGTTGCTTCCCACACACAAGACGAACAAGCAAACTTTGCAACTGTCTCTAATCAGCTAGGCCGCAGACAAAATGTTCTGGTTCATGTTGGGACAATACAACTCTGTAACAGGAATAAGATAAGAAGACTACCCAGAGACAGCACCCAAGGACAGTAAGATAAGGGAGGCCTTGACTTTGTCACAAGATACATGAGTAATTCCTATCAACACACCCTTAGCAACACATCTCCTGGCAACACAGGAGCCATTTTACGTTTGGAGACTAACTCTATCTATTGGTCTAAATTAATCTATATGTAATCTATAATCAATATGATTGGATAGTGTCTGGCCGAAATGGGCTGATGTAACTGTGGTAAACTGCAGTAAACTGTTGCAAAACATATAAATATCCATGAAACCCTTTGTTCGGTGGAGAGAGGAACCTGGACCCATCAGTTGCT
Source organism: Pristiophorus japonicus (assembly GCF_044704955.1). Lineage (NCBI taxonomy): Eukaryota > Metazoa > Chordata > Chondrichthyes > Pristiophoridae > Pristiophorus > Pristiophorus japonicus. The sequence goes on along the minus strand of NC_091978.1, from coordinate 342,724,890 downwards.
TCATCTCCTCGTCGGCGTAATAAACCGTTTTGATGTATGGACCGACTCTAAGTGACGAGTGATTCTTGGAAGGGTACATTCGTGCTAACAGGTTGGAGAGGCACTCTGAAGACCTGCAATAAAAGATCAAGGTCACAGTTTACTTTGAGCTCACAGTATTCAGCCTGACTCTTTCTCCATACACAACACGCATAATTCTTGGAGATTTGTGAGGCTGGAGGAGGTTGCAGAGATAGGGAATGGGTGAGCCCGTGAGCGATTTCTCCATGAGCATGAGAATTTTCAAGTCCAGATATTGGTGGACTGGGAACCAATGTAGGTCAGTAAGCACAGGTGTGATAGGTGAGCAGGTTTTGGTGTGAGTTAGGATATGAGTTTTGAATGAGCTCAAGTTTATGGAGGTGGAAGATGGGAGGCCGGTCAACAGAGCACTGGAATAATCAAAGCTAGAGATAACAAAAGCATGAATGAGAGTTTGAGCAGCAGATGAGCTGAGGCTGGAGTGGAGACAGATGAGGTTATGGAGGTGAAAGTAATTGGTTTTTTTGTCAATGGAAAGGATAGGGACTAAAAGCAAAATATTAGATATAAAAACTAAGGAAAGAACATACACATATAAAATAGGGACTGAATTATGTCTATATTCTCACCTTCAATTATCCAGTGCTCTCTAAGCCTGCTTTAGTTGAAGACTAAACTTGGTCTTGATTCAATGTCTGAGAAATTTCTTCAGGCCATTTTGAATTGTCAAACGTGCACAGGGAACAATCCCCGCACCCAAAAATGGAAGCCCAAGGATTGCACGAAATTGGGCCTCGAGCCTTATCTAAATGTTCAGCGCAAGCTGCCCACCCGTGTCGCACCTCCACAGGCATCTCGTCCAATGGAAGCATGCAATTTCAGGCCTCATGTTTTGCCAGCAGCAGCCCTCAAATAAGTCCCAGGAGCTGACGGGGGGCGGGGAGGGAGGGATGATATGAGGGTGGTATGGGGTGGTGGGGGACTACAACTGGAAGGCTGCAGGCTGTACAAAGATAACCAGAGCTTCTGCCGCACTGGGTTCCCCCTCCCCCAACCCCTTCTTGCACCAGCCTGGAGCTGGCGGGCTGCCCCAGGGCACCTGCTTTCCGCTCATAGCCCGCTGGGGATATGGTAATTAGGCCCAGCCCTCAAAATGAACTAAGGCCTCCGCCAGTCAGCTGGCCAAACGTCAAAATGTAGCTCCATCTGTTTATCATTCTCAAGTGACTGTTTTCTGTGAAGCGCTTAACCAGATCTTTAAGAATTCCTAGAAGGAAGATGCCATTGAGGTGGTGAACCTGAAGCAGCAGGAAACATTCATTCAGAAAATGTTACTGTCTGCTTCTATGAACTTGAAGAGATCAACTGATCAGAACCCATTTTATTTTGTTGATGGAAAGAGTGTGCATCTGGGCTGACAGCACAGTACCTGTCATCAATAAACAATGACAGTCCTGAACATTTCAAAGAAGCAGTTCAAGCATGCATGGAAAAAACTGCTGGTTGGTCTGTTGCAAAACCACAGGAAATAGGGGCAGCCATAAATTGGTACCTATCAAAGTGGAAAGAGATTACAGGACAAATAACCCAGGGTTACATTATGGCACCCTTGCTATTTTTGAATAGATTAATGATTTGGATGCGGGCTCCGTGAGCAAAATCTCCCAAGTTACAGCAGTGACTACACTCCAAAAGTTGGCTGTAAAGGGCTTTGAGACGTCTGGTGGTCATGAAAGGTGCTATATAAATGCAAGTCTTTCTTTCTTTAAGTTTGTCCAAATATGTGACAAGGCATTTAATGAGGTGCACTGATGACCAAATTCAGAAAGATTTAGATCTTGTGGGTAATTTTGCTAATAGGCAGCAGTTGCGCTTTAGTGTAAAATAATTAGTATGGGAGCAAGGAAACTGAAAGAGAGGGTATATGTTAAATACGGCAGTTTAATAGGGCCATAAAAAAGCAAACCAAGCACTGGGATTTATTTCTAGAGGGATAGAATTGAAAAGCAGTGAAGTCATGTGAAACTTGTATGGAGCCTTGGTTAGACCACACACTGCACAATTCTGGTTTCCATGTTATAAGAAGCATTGGAGAAGGTGCAACAAAGATTTTCAATGATGATACCAGAACTGAGAGGTTATAGTTATTAGGAAAGACTAAAAAGAATGTTTCTCTTATCTCTGGAAAAGAGAAGGTTGAGAGGTGACCTGATAAAGGTTCTTAAAACAATGAAAGGGTTGAATAGGATAGACATAGAGAAAATGTTTCCATTTTTCGGGGACTCAAAAACTATAAGTATAAGATAGTCACTAATAAATCCATCAGGGAATTCAGGAGAAACTTCTTTACCCAAAGAGTGGTAAGAATGTGGAGCATACTACTACAAGGAATAGTTGAGGCAACTAGCATAGAAGCTTGATAAGCACATGAGGGAGAAAGCAAGACAAGGGTCTGCTGACAGGCTTAGATGAAGAGGCTCATGTGGAGCACAGACCAGTTGGGCTGAATGGAATGTTTCTGTGCTGTAGACTCGAGATAAGACAGAAGACTTGCATTAACATAGCGCCTTTCACGTCCTCAGGACGTCCCAAAGAGATGGCCACAATTAGATACTTTTAAAGCGTGGCCACTGTTGTACTGTAGGAAACACAGCAGCCAATTTATGCACACCAAGGTCCCACAAGCAGCAATGAGATAAATAACCAGATAATCACTTTTAGTGATGTTGATTGAGGGACAAATGTTAACCAGGACACCGGGAAGAACTTCCTTGCTCTTCAATAGTGCTGTGGGATCTTTTATCATAGAATGGAAGGAGGCCATTTTGGCCCATCGTGTCTGCGCTGGCCAACAAAGAGCTATCCAGCCTAATCCCACTTTCCAGCTCTCGGTCCAAAGCCCTGTAGGTTATGGCGCTTCAAGTGCACATCCAAGTACTTTTTAAATGTGGTGAGGGTTTCTGCCTCTCCCATCCTTTCAGTCAGTGAGTTCCAGACCCCCACCACCCTCTGGGTGAAAACATTTTCCCTCAAATCCCATCTAAACCTCCTACCAATTACTTTAAATCTTTGCCCCTTGGTTGTTGACCGCTCTAAGAGAAATAAATCCTTCCTATCCATTCTATCTAGGTCCCTCATAATTTTATATACCTCAATAAGGTCTCCCCTCAGCCTTCTCTGTTCCAAAGAATACAATACCAGCCTATCCAATCTTTCCTCATAGCTAAAATTCTCCAGTCTGGGCAACATCCTCGTAAATCTCCTCTGTACCCTCTCGAGTGCAATCACATCTTTCCTGTAATGAGTTGACCAGATCTGTGCGCAGTACTCTAGCTGTGGCCTAACTAGTGTTTTATAAAGTTCAAGCATAACCTCCCTGCTCTTGTATTCCACGCCTCGGCTAATAAAGGCAAGTATTCCATATGCCTTTATAACCAGCTAAGAGGCAGATGGGGCCTTGAATTAACGTTTCATCCAAAAGACAGCAACTCCGACGGTGCAGCACTCCCTCAGTACTACACTGAGTGTCAGCCTGGATTATGTGTTCAAGTCTCTGGAGTGGGACTTGAAGGCACTAATGACTCAGAGGTGAGAGTGCTACCACTAAGGACATCCCAAAGTTGACACCTCAGGATATCCCAAAGCATTTTACAACCAATAAAATACTTTTGAAATGCAGTCATGGTTGTAATGTAGGAAATGCACCAGCTAATTTGCACACAGCAAGGTTCCACAAACAGCAATGAATTAATGACTGGATAATCTGTTTTAGGTGTTGGTTGGTGGATAAATGTTGGTCAGGACACCAAGACAACTCTCCTACTCTGCTACAAATAGTGCCATGGGATCTTTTACATCCATTTGAGAGGGCAGATGGGACGACAATTCACCTAGAGCTTTGATTAAATCAAGGTTTAGTAATCGAGCAACAACCAGTGAAAATCCCTGGAGGGCAACTAATCATATGGTAAATACTATTGACCTTGAGAAGATACATTAGTAATGAACAAAAGTGGTTCCGTAGATTAGAAATTCTAAGGAACCATTAAGGAGATTGGTCGTGTTATATTGGAAAAAAGAGACATTGAAGTGATCTATTTGAAGGGCTTATCAGGGATCTGATCAAACTGACCCAAGCAATTTGTTCACCATTGTGAAGTTCTCAAATACCAGGACACACAAGGATACAAATCAGGAGTGAAAATGGACATTAGATGGAACTTTTTCACCAAAGATAACAATCTTGGAACACTTGGTTCAGAGACAATTGGATATGTTTTTGAAGAGAGAAGGGGTTGAAAAATATGCCAGGAAGGCAGATAGCTACAGTGATCAATGAAAGGAAAGCGTTTGTTTAAGTCTAAAACTCTTTTCTTGTGCGTGGTCATCTCAATGCAATACTTATTCAGATGTTGTTAGTTTTGACACAAACTGTGCAGCCTCTTTTGTTTATGGGTTATCTAGCCAGTGACAAAGAAAATCTCACGTTAGAAGTTTAAAATGTTCTGCAAAATGACATGCTGGAATGAACACCCTTGAATTGGCACTCATCACGAATGTCATAGCATTAATTATCAGGTTGCTTTACACTAATCAGTTCCTGTGGATGTGTTCAGCAACCAAAGCTGCGCATTTGAATGTTCATTTGCATTGCACGTATTGTTAATGTGTTGTTAAATATGACTCCCCACAAAGCATTAGATTGATGCTAAATAGAACACAAATCAAGTGTAACAGCAGCAACTTTTGACATAACAGTATTAAAATAGCAAATAAATTAATCGTAAAGCACTTCACATTTCTAAAAGCAATTTGCAGACACCCTAACAATGTACCCAAATGAAAGGATTTCCATCTCATAAAATCAGGCTTTAACACTAAATATCAATGCCAGCAATTTCTGCAGTGTTTTCCCTCATCGACCGCCTGTGATGACTGGCCTCCAATAACCACAGCCATCTTCCTTTGACTCTAGCCAGTGGAGAGTTTTTCCCCTGTTTTCCATTGATTTCAATTTTACTCAGGCTCCTTGATGCCACACTTGGTCAAATGCTGCCTTGATGTCAAGGGCAGTCACTCTCACCTCACCTCTGGAATTCAGCTCTTTTGTTCATGTTTGGACCAAGGCTGTATGATGTCTGCAGCCGAGTGATCCTGACGGAACCCAAACTGAGCAACAGTGAGCTAGTTATTGGCGAGTAAGTTCCACATGATGGCACTGTCCCCGACACCTTCCATCACTTTGCTGATGATTGAATGTGGGGTGGTAATTGTCCAGATCGGATTTATCCTGATTTTTGTGGACAGGGCATACCTGGACTAGTAATCCAGAGGCCTGGACTAATGATCCGGAGACATGAGTTCAAATCCCAATATAGCAGCTGGGGAATTTAAATTCAGTTAATTAGATAAATCTGGAAAAAGAAAGGTCGTAATCATGACCATGAAACTACTAGATTGTTGTAACCTTGTGCTGATTACCAGCTATCGCCGTCCCTCAGCTGATGAATCAGTACTCATCCATGTTGAACACCACTTGGAAGAAGCACTGAGGGTAGCAAGTGCGCAGAATGTACTCTGGGTGGGGGACTGCAATGTCCAGCACTACTACTGACCGAGTTGGCTGAGTCCTGAAGGACATAGCGGCCAGACTGGGCCTGCGGCAGGTGGAGAGAGATGGCAGGAGGGAAAAACCTACCTGACCTGTCACAAATGCATCTCTTCACGACAGTTTTTGGAGCAGTGATCACCCCACAGTTCTTGTGGAGATGAACTCCCATCTTCGCACTGAGAGCACCCTCCATCGAAGTTATTTCAGTTGTGTCAGCTGTGGCTCAGTGTGGCACACTCGCCTCCAAGTCAGAAGGTTGTGGGTTCAAATCCCACTCCAGAGATTTGAGCACATCAATCTAGGCTGACATTACAGTGCAATGCTGAGGGAGTGCTGCATTGTCGGAAGTGCCGTATTTCAGATGAGACGTTAAACCGCAGCTTCGTCTGCTCTCAAGTGGATGTAAAAGATCCCATGGCACTATTTCAAAGAAGGGCAGGGGAGTTATCACCGGTGTCCTGGCCAATATTTAGCTCTCAATCAATACAACAAAAAAAACAGTTTATCTGGTCATTATCACATTGCTGTTTGTGGGAGTTGCTGTGCACAGAAAGGCTGCCGCATTTCCCACATTACAGCAGTGACTACACTCCTAAAGTACTTGATTGGCTGTAAAGTGCTTTGAGACGTCCGGTGATCGTGAAAGGTGTTATATAAATGTAAAGCTTTATTTTCTTTATGAGGCACTACCACCGTGCTAAATGGGATAGGTTCAGAACAGATCTTACAGCTCAAAACTGGGCATCTATGAGGCACTGTGGGCCATCAGCAGCAGCAGAATTCTATTCCACCACAATCTGCAACCTCATGGCCTGGCATCTCCCTCACTCTACTATTACCATCAAGCCAGGGCACCAACCCTGGTTCAATGAGGAGTGTAGAAGAGCATGCCAGGAGCAGCACCAGGCGTACCTAAAAATGAGGTGCCAACCTGGGCAGCTGTAACATAGGACTACATGCATATTAAAAGGCGGAAGCAGTATGCTATAGGCAGGACGAAACGATCCTACAACCAACGGAACATATCAAGGCCTGTCACATGAATGACGGTGGAAAATTAAGCAACTAACGGGAGGAGGAGGCTCCATGAATATCCCCATCCTCAATGATGGAGGAGCACAACACGCAAGTGCAAAAAACAAGGCTGAAGCATTTCCAACCATCTTCAACCATAAGGACGATCCATCTTGGCTTCCTCTTGAGGTCCCCAACATCACAGAAGTCAGTCTTCAACCAATTTGATTCACTCCCTGTGATATCAAGAAACAGCTGAGCGTACTCGATACAGAAAAGGCTATGGGCCCTACAACATCCCGCCTGTTGTACTGAAGACTTGTGCTCCAGAACTAGCCGCACCTCGAGCCAAGCTGTTCCAGTACAGCTACAGCACTGGCGTCTACCTGAAAAAACTGCCCAGGTATGCCCTGTCCACAAAAATCAGGATAAATCCGATCTGGACAATTACCACCCCACATTCAATCATCAGCAAAGTGATGGAAGGTGTCGGGGACAGTGCCATCATGTGGAACTTACTCGCCAATAACTAGCTCACTGTTGCTCAGTTTGGGTTCCGTCAGGATCACTCGGCTGCAGACATCATACAGCCTTGGTCCAAACATGAACAAAAGAGCTGAATTCCAGAGGTGAGGTGAGAGTGACTGCCCTTGACATCAAGGCAGCATTTGACCAAGTGTGGCATCAAGGAGCCTGAGTAAAATTGAAATCAATGGAAAACAGGGGAAAAACTCTCCACTGGCTGGAGTCAAAGGAAGATGGCTGTGGTTATTGGAGGCCAGTCATCACAGGCCCAAGACATCGCTGTAGGAGTTCCTCAAGGCAGTGACCTAGGCCTAACCATCTTCAGCTGCTTCAGCAATGACCTTCCCTCCATCAAAATGGCAGAAGTTGGGATGTTCGCTGATGATTGCACAGTGTTCAGTTCCATTCGCAACTCCTCAGATAATGAAGCAGTTCATGCCCACATGCAGCAAGACCTGGATGACAGTCAGGCTTAGGCTGATAAGTGGCAAGTAACAATCATGTCACACAAGTGCCAGGTAATGACTATCTCCAACAAGAGAGAGTCTAACCACCAACCCTTGACATTCAACAGCATTACCAACACCGAATCCCTCATCATCAACATCCTGGGGAGGTCACCATTGATCAGAATCTCAACTGGACCAGCCACTTAAATACTGTGGCTACAAGAGCAGATCAGAGGCTGGATATTCTGCAGAGAGATCCTCACCTCCTGAAGTCCCAAAATCTTTACACCATCTATAAGGTACAAATCAGGAGTGTGATGGAATACTCTCCACTTGCCTGGATGAGTGCAGCTCCAACTGGACTCAAGAAGCTCGACACCTTCCAGGAAAAAGCTTCCTGCTTGATTGGCACCCCATCCACCACCTTAAACACCAGCGCATGGTAGCTGTAGTGTGTACCATGCACAAGTTGCACTGCAGCAACTTGCCAAGGCTTCTTCGACAGCATCTCCTAAACCCACAACCATTACCACCTAGAAGGACATGGGCAGCAGGTGCATGGGAACACCACCACCTCCAAGTTCCCCTCCAAGTCACACACCATCCTGACTTGGAGGTATATCACTGTTCCTTCATCGTCTCTAGGTCAAAGCTCTGCAACTCCCTCCCTAACAACACTGTGCGTGTACCTTCATGACAGGGACTGCAGCGGTTCAAGAAGGCAACTCACCACCAGCTTCTTAAGGGCATTTAGGGATGGGCAATAAATGCTGGCCTTGCCAGTGACACCCACATCTCAAGAACACATTTTTAAAAAGCAGCAGAACTAATGCACCAATAAGTCCATAAATATAAGAAAAATACAGAATACCCAACACATGTTCACAGCACATGAGATGCACCAGATGGACAGAGATCTGGTGACCTTGTGAAGCCCCTGGATCACCTGACAGACCTTGTAAGGTCCAGTGACCGTAGTTTGAAAAGCTATGATCCATGAGTAGAGCATCATCATCATAGGCTGTCCCTCATATCGAGGATGACTTGCTTCCACGACAAAAAGGGATGAGTTCACAGGTGTTTCAATGAAGGACCTAATATTCCAGGTCCTGAACTACATGTTGAAGGTTGGAAGATGCCTGTGCATGGATTTTTTTCATGTGTGGTGGCCGTTGCACACCAGCCACCACACGGGCTTGACAGAGCTAGGTCTTGGTCCAGTGGCAAGGGGGAGACCAGCTCTGTGGGCAGTGTGGGCTGGCCTGTAAACGTAAATGAGCAGTCCAACAGTGGTTTTAGGTGAGCACCAGGAATGCCTGAAAAATGGCCTGAGCCAATAGTGGGTTGGACGACTTTCAGGTGTCCTTGGGATGCAAAATGCTTGGGCTCGAAGCTGGAATTCGTGTCTGTATTAAACAGGTGCAATATGGCTCAATTTCTTCCCCATTTTATGTGCCATAGAAACTAATCCAATAGTGAGTATGGAATCAAAGTATACACAAACATATCTTTAAAACCACGGTGCTTTGAGAACAGTTTGCCTTTGAGTAAGTTCCAGAAGCCGGATATGGATATGGTGTCTGGCCAGTATTTGGAATCACTTATAATCCTATTCATGTACATACACACAAAAAGGAACAATATTCTTTGTTTATTGACCCAAAAACATCAGGCATATAATAAACTACTTGACTTAGAAATCCTGGAGGGTAATTGCTGTCAGTTCTCTGAAAAAATGTTTGAATTGGCGGACACTCAATTTGATCATGTGAAGATTGTTATTCTGACAAAATCACTCATGCAATTAAGGTTAAAGACACATTCTGCCTGTCCCTGAAGAACAATCAAGGATGAATAATAAGGTTATGGTGTTAAAATACTTGCACTCTGGACCATAGTTCACTAACATTTTTATAAGAGAACCTCCAATAGACTGATCAAATAATCCTGGTATAACTGGACTGTCTCTCAATGGGAGATTTCCATGCAGAATTTTTATCTTGGCAATTGAAAAACAAATAAGTACATTTGCTCATTGGCAAACAATTGATTTATCTCAATATTTGTATTTTTAAATTTAATTTATAAATACCAGCTAGAATGCAAACTTCAACAACAACTTGCATTTATTTTGCAGCTTCAATGCAGAAAATCATCCCTGGGAACTTCACAGAAATGTAGGAAAATGGACACTGAACCAAAGGAGAGATGATGACGGGAAGCTTGGTCAAAGCAGTGAGTTTAAGGAGGATCTTGGCGAGACAGAGAGATTTAAGGCGGGAATTCATTAGAACACAACAATTAGGAGCAGGAGTCGGCCATACGGCCTCTCGAGCCTCACCACTTTCCCTCCCGATCCCCATATCCCCTGATTCACCCATAGCCCATAAACCTATCTATCTCAGCTTTGAGTATACTTAATGACAGAGTATCCACAGCCTTCTAGGGCAGAGAATTCCAAAAGATTCACAACCCTCTGAGTGAAGAAATTCCTCCTCATCTCAGTCTTAAAAGGCCAACCCCTTATCCAGAGACCATAGCCCCTAGTTCTAGATTCCAAGCCATCTCAGCATCTATTGTGTCATTCCCCCGCCGAACCTCATGGAGCCGAAATTAAGGTGCATCAGAAAGCTGGCACACCTATGATTTTTTAACTGGTACTCATCGCTGGAACTCTTCGTACAGTGAGTAGATTCATTTTCAGGACTTTGATTTTTTTTCAAAGTCCATGAGTAGAGCATCTAAGTAAGTAGACTATTTGGACGAATCTTGATGGAAGCACCTATTGATTACAAATATTCTGTCTTAACCAACTGGGGAATTTCTATTTGTTCTGAGAAATCCACCAATTACAAGTAACCACCATTAACTAAGTGAGAGCAATTTGGTGGATCTCTAATTTTCAGTACCAATCAATTACAAGTGACTTCCTCCAGTGCACTGACTGACAATGTGATGCAAAACAGGTCAGTCTCAAATCAGTGCACTAACAGGGAAAAAAACACTTCCGTGCAGAATAAATATACAGATCTCGAATAACTTCCAATCTTCTGTCCAACAAAATTTTGAACAACCATTTCACTTGTGAAAGAAATAAAACCAGTATTAAACAAGTAAAATATGAATGCATTTATTGAGTTCTTGTGATTAACTGATACAGTATGTCCAATGCAGATAAATCACGGGCCTTGAAAATCTGTAGGCCTTCAATCCTGGAAATTATGCCTTTGGGAATCTCTGTTATTGATGTTCTCCAGTCGGGACAGCTTCTCGTTGTGCGAGGCCCCTTGGGGAAGAGTGACCATAATATGGTGGAATTCTGCATTAGGATGGAGAATGAAACAGTTAATTCAGAGACCATGGTCCAGAACTTAAAGAAGGGTAACTTTGAAGGTATGAGGCGTGAATTGGCTAGGATAGATTGGCGAATGATACAGAAGGGGTTGACTGTGGATGGGCAATGGCAGACATTTAGAGACCGCATGGATGAACTACAACAATTGTACATTCCTGTCTGTCGTAAAAATAAAAAAGGGAAGGTGGCTCAACCGTGGCTATCAAGGGAAATCAGGGATAGCATTAAAGCCAAGGAAGTGGCATACAAATTGGCCAGAAATAGCAGAGAACCCGGGGACTGGGAGAAATTTAGAACTCAGCAGAGGAGGACAAAGGGTTTGATTAGGGCAGGGAAAATGGAGTACGAGAAGAAGCTTGCAGGGAACATTAAGACGGATTGCAAAAGTTTCTATAGATATGTAAAGAGAAAAAGGTTAGTAAAGACAAACGTAGGTCCCCTGCAGTCAGAATCAGGGGAAGTCATAACGGGGAACAAAGAAATGGCGGACCAATTGAACAAGTACTTTGGTTCGGTATTCACTGAGGAGGACACAAACAACCTTCCGGATATAAAAGGGGTCGGAGGGTCTAGTAAGGAGGAGGAACTGAGGGAAATCCTTATTAGTCGGGAAATTGTGTTGGGGAAATTGATGGGATTGAAGGCCGATAAATCCCCAGGGCCTGATGGACTGCATCCCAGAGTACTTAAGGAGGTGGCCTTGGAAATAGTGGATGCATTGACAGTCATTTTCCAACATTCCATTGACTCTGGATCAGTTCCTATCGAGTGGAGGGTAGCCAATGTAACCCCACTTTTTAAAAAAGGAGGGAGAGAGAAAACAGGGAATTACAGACCGGTCAGCCTGACATCGGTAGTGGGTAAAATGATGGAATCAATTATTAAGGATGTCATCGCAGTGCATTTGGAAAGAGGTAATATGATAGGTCCAAGTCAGCATGGATTTGTGAAAGGGAAATCATGCTTGACAAATCTTCTGGAATTTTTTGAGGATGTTTCCAGTAGAGTGGACAAGGGAGAACCAGTCGATGTGGTATATTTGGACTTTCAGAAGGCTTTCGACAAGGTCCCACACAAGAGATTAATGTGCAAAGTTAAAGCACATGGGATTGGGGGTAGTGTGCTGACATGGATTGAGAACTGGTTGTCAGACAGGAAGCAAAGAGTAGGAGTAAATGGGGACTTTTCAGAATGGCAGGCAGTGACTAGTTGGGTACCGCAAGGTTCTGTGCTGGGGCCCCAGCTGTTTACACTGTACATTAATGATTTAGACGAGGGGATTAAATGTAGTATCTCCAAATTTGCGGATGACACTAAGTTGGGTGGCAGTGTGAACTGCAAGGAGGATTCTATGAGGCTGCAGAGCGACTTGGATAGGTTAGGTGAGTGGGCAAATGCATGGCAGATGAAGTATAATGTGGATAAATGTGAGGTTATCCACTTTGGTGGTAAAAACAGAGAGACAGACTATTATCTGAATGGTGACAGATTAGGAAAAGGAGAGGTGCAACGAGACCTGGGTGTCATGGTACATCAGTCATTGAAGGTTGGCATGCAGGTACAGCAGGCGGTTAAGAAAGCAAATGGCATGTTGGCCTTCATAGCGAGGGGATTTGAGTACAAGGGCAGGGAGGTGTTGCTACAATTGTACAGGGCCTTGGTGAGGCCACACCTGGAGTATTGTGTACAGTTTTGGTCTCCTAACCTGAGGAAGGACATTCTTGCTATTGAGGGAGTGCAGCGAAGGTTCACCAGACTGATTCCCGGGATGGCGGGACTGACCTATCAAGAAAGACTGGATCAACTGGGCTTGTATTCACTGGAGTTCAGAAGAATGAGAGGGGACCTCATAGAAACGTTTAAAATTCTGACGGGGTTAGACAGGTTAGATGCAGGAAGAATGTTCCCAATGTTGGGGAAGTCCAGAACCAGGGGACACAGTCTAAGGATAAGGGGGAAGCCATTTAGGACTGAGATGAGGAGGAATTTCTTCACCCAGAGAGTGGTGAACCTGTGGAATTCTCTACCACAGAAAGTTGTTGAGGCCAATTCACTAAATATATTCAAAAAGGAGTTAGATGAAGTCCTTACTACTAGGGGAATCAAAGGGTATGGTGAGAAAGCAGGAATGGGGTACTGAAGTTGCATGTTCAGCCATGAACTCATTGAATGGCGGTGCAGGCTAGAAGGGCCGAATGGCCTACTCCTGCACCTATTTTCTATGTTTCTATGTTTCTATGTTTATCCTGCATGCTGAGGGTGGGTGCACATGCCCAATCTAGAAAATGTGACGAATGTTTCTGTAATCAGGGAGGGTGTCCACCTCCCTGCCCCTCCCCCACCACACCTCCACCACCACCACCACCATAAAGAAAGCAGACGGACCATCCCTTTTGAAGGGGTGCACATTTAAATATCTCCCAAAAAAATCACTTACTATTTCTTCAAGAATCCTGGCTATGATCACACATGTGTCCATTGACAGAATGGTAACCTTTGTCTCACCAGGCACTCCAGCCACTGATCCAATCTTTGCCAACTGAGAAATCAGGAATTGCAGGAATTCCTGCTGTTTGGTGTCACTGGATCTAGCCCCTATCCCAGCTCCATCCCCTCTTATTCCATGGCCTTGTAAAGGATAGGTGAACACTCTGCCCCTTCCAAAGCCCATGGACCCAGTGTATCCAGCTCCTGGCCTAATTTCTGTCAGAGCGGCAGCATTTTCACTGCCAGGTTCACCTCTGGAAATTGTTTTTGAATTTAATGTTTACTTTCTGCACGACAACTGAAAAGACGGTCTAGTTTTTCTTGTTCACTTGGTTTGTGGGGAAAGTCAGTGCTGACGAATAAAATATTTTTCCATGTTTTGCACCAGTGTCATCTTAAACACTCCCTAATAAACTATAACCTGTGTTAGCTAGAGTTTATCAATTTCTGCAATAACGCACCTCAATTTCAGCTTCAGAAAGACTGTTTACTTTGCACCAGTGTAAAATGTCCATCTTGTGACCTCCCTGACTGAGGCTGCTAATTGAGTGCCAAATTATGAGTAGTTTTCACACATTTATGGACATTAGCAGATATAGGAGTCAGTTTCCAAACGGACACTGATGATACCCAACTCTATCTTTTCACTACCTCTTGACTCCTTTACTGTCCTCATGCTGTCAGACTGCTTGTCTGACTTACGGACGGGCCTTAACTTCCTCCAGTTAAACATTGGGAGAACCAAAGCCATCTCTGCGGCCCCTGCTACAACCTCTGTGCCGTCTCCATTAACTTCATGCCCTCCCTAGCCACTGTCTCAGGGTGAATTGGGTAGTTTGCAACCTTGTGATGTTATTGTACCCCGCGCTGAACTTGCGATCTAATATCCTCTCCATGACAAAGATCATCTACCGCTCCATAACGGCTGCCACAGCCTATCTGCCACTGAAACCCTCATCCATGCCTTTGTCAGCTCTAATTACTCTAATACTCTCCTGGCTGGCCTCCCATCCTCCACCCTTCACAAGCTTCAGCTCAACCAAAACTCTGCTGCTCATACCCTATACTGCACCAAGTCCTGTCCATCCATCGCTCTTGTCCTTGTTAACTTAAACTGGTCTCCCAAAGCCTCAAATTTAAAATTTACATTTTTGTGTTTTAATCCATTCATCGCCTCTCTCCTCCCAAACTCTGTAATCTCCTCCAGCTCACCAACCCACAAAAATTCTCCATTTCTCTGACCCCGACCTATCATGCATCACTCCTTGCCATTGCCCTCTGGAATTCCTTCTCTAAACTCCTCCATCTGTCCATTTGCCTCTCTGCCATTAAGATCCTCCATAAAATTAATCCTTTCTTAAATCAGTTCTTAATCTCTCCTCTTTGGCTCAGCATTTGATTTCCTCATGTCTATGGGTGGTGCCTTTTGGACATTTTTCTACATTACGCACTGGGCGGGCAAAAATCTGAGGGGGTGAAGGTAAGAGGTTCTTCTGCCACTGAGCGCACCAAGGTTTGCATGGTCACGGGCAGGTCCCTTTCACATCTGCATGGTGGGAGCCTGTGCCACTAGGTCTGCTGTGGGGTGTCTCCCTCTTCCAATCTGTTGGAAAGTCTGGTGCAACTTGCCTGAGTGGTGAGGGGTTGTAATTGGATCACTTCTTCCCCCTCCATCCCGAACTGGGAAAAACCTAAGTTGAGGGTGAGCGTCCAAAATCCGGAGTTCCAAAATTCGTAATGTCCCGGAATCAGACACTGGGCCGATCCATGGCGGGATCATCCGGAAACTGGAAAATGTTCTGAATTCCGGATTTCCCCCGCTTCGGCAGCCCGACTTCACCCGCCCCGACCTCGCCCCGGCCCTCGGCGGCCCAACCTTGCCCCGGCCCTCAGTGGCCTGACCCTCGGCGGCCTGACTTCGCCACGACTTCCACCGCCTCGACTTCGCCGTGACTTCACCCGCCCCGGCCCTCGGCGGCCCGACCTCTCCCCAGCCCGACTTCACCTCGGCCCCGGCTCCCTCCCCTTCTCTCCCCTGCCCTGGCTCTCCCCCCACCCCCTTTTCCCCCCTCTCCCCCTTACCTCGGCTGCCAGACCCGACCTACCTCGGCCCAGGCAAAGACGTTCCAAAATCTGGAAATACTCGGAATCTGGAACGGCCTCGGTCCCGAGGTTCCAGATTTCGGGCGCTCAACCTGTATGCCCTTTTTAAAAAGCCATAGTAAAATACTTAGCTTCTTTTGGGGGGTGCAGGCCACAATTTTGGCCTGAAATGCCAGGCCCACTTCATGCTGACATGGTACACGTGATTGCACCATCACTGATCCTACATTGAGTCCTACTTGGAGCCAGGGACACAGAAACCGCCAGTGTTGAGAGTTACTCTCCCCCTGCCCCCCCTGCCTCCAGCCCTGCCTCCTTACTTTGATGACCTTGTAAGAGATAACAGAGGCTCCGCCCTTTATAGCATCTGCGGTAATCCCAACGTAAGGCTGGGATCTGGCATATTTTGGTCCTGGCCTTAATTCCAGCCCTTCCTGTATACTTCCGCCAGAATAACATGTGGAATGTATTTGCTTCATGGGTTCTTTGCTTAAGAATTCATAGCTACACATTTGCTGTAAAGAACTAGCTGGTTTATTAGCAAAGGTTTAACAATCAAACTGAACTCTACCAGTTTATCCACCAGGCTCACCACAACTCTTTTGCAGAAAACAATAATTAAGCATTAAATCAAGTGCCCCCTGATCTGGGGGACACTACAAACAGTAAACAAGTGCCTTTTTGTTTTTTTTTGTGGTTTCCAGGTTCACCACAGCACGCCTCATAGTGGAGAACCTGAAGTCAATTAACGGGGGTTTTCTTGAGTCTCGCGAACGTCACGTGACTGGCTAAGCCACTCACAGTGCAACAGCTCCACAACTCTTTTTGCAAAACAAAATTAAACAGTGAATCAAGTGCCCCTTGATCTGGGGGCACACTCCAAACACTTTTCAAGGCTATTTTTCTTTTTTTGTTTTTTGTTGTTTTTTTTGTTGTTTTTTTTTGGGCACTAAAACCATCAATTTTACAAGTGCCCCCTATAAAAGGGGAGGGGGGGACACTAAAACCGGCAATAAAAACAAATTAAAGGTTAAAACATAAAATCAAATTAAAATTTGATTGCCGGGACAGCTCCACAACTCTTTTGATAGGAGACAAAATTAACCAATTAAATCAAGTGCCCCCCAATTTGGGGGACACTCCAAACATTTTTCAAGGCCCTTTTTTTTTGTATTTTTTGCAGTTTTTTGGGGGGGGGTTTTTTGGGCACTAAAATCATAATTTTTTACAAGTGCCCCCTATAAAAGGGGAGGGGGACACTAAAACCGGCATTTAAAATAAATTAAACTTTAAAACATATAAAATCAAATTAAAATTTGGTTGCCGGGACAGCTCCATAAACCTGTGAGCATGCTCACAGGTGCCTACATTACACCTATATAAATGTAAGTTGTTGACTATTTTGACACTGTCCAAACTCACGTTACATAGGTTGGTGGAACCCACTGGAAAATGACGTAAACGCCTACTTTTGTCATTATTATTGGTATTCTGCCAGACTCCCAGTGGAGATACGGTGGGAGATTGGTAGAACCCCAATGGAATCTTAGGGCCTAGGACTTCTTGACCAATCAGTTTGTATAGGCTTTCGGCCCAAGCCCCTGAAGTGAAAGGTCAATATTCTCATAGCATCAGTTCCTATGTTAACACCCTGAATGGGAACTCTGAAAACAGATGACAGTAAAATGTTCTGTGACTGATGAGAAGAAAGATACAATTAATAATACACTATGGGCTAAGATTTTGGCTTTTAGCGATTTTGCCCGTTTTTGGCCAATAATTGCAGCGAAAATTTTTTTTTAGCACTGGGGTACCATTACTGCCGGACCTCGCAACATTTGCCAAATGCTGAAGAGTGATATTGATAAATCCGGCATTGCACAACAGAATTTGTGTGCCGGAGTCGAAATTTGCGATCGAAAAAAAAAATTGCCCTTTCTGCGCATGCGCAAAAATGGTTTTTTTTCAGTTTATTTTTTCCATTTATTTCTTATTCCCGTGCTTCTGGTCAGGCAGCACCTGCGCATGTGCAGTGCATCCAGGGCTGAATCAGATAATTTTAGATTGCAGTCACAATGAAAGGAGATGGGAGCAGGCAGAGAGTGAGGAAGTTTAGTAATGAGGTCAGCGAGGCCCTTGTCACTGCTGTGGAGAGGAAATGGGGCATTTGAATAGGAGGGGTGCAAGTAAACCCCTCCCAGTAGTTTTTTGGTGTATTTGGACCAGCATCGCTGAGGCGGTGTCTTATATTGACAATATCAGAAGGATCCACGCCTTGTGCTGCAAGAGGTTCAATGGCCCTAGCAGGATCATCAGAGTAAGTCATATTTTTATTGATGCACTCCTTCATTACATAAATTATAAATCTGGCACATGTTGGTATAGCTAGGCTCAGTGTTGCACCTTATTTGCCACGAATGGTCTTCACACATCTTAAAAGATGTTTCTGCACTTCGATGTCTTCCTCATGAACTACGTGCAACTTCCAGGGCCGTTAAACAGAGGATTGTATTAAATGCACACAGTATGGTAGAAGTGCTTTGATGGATATCTGTGTGAGCCACAAGAGCAGGTGGGCCCTCTGGTAACCATTCCCATTGTCACCTTTGCAGGAAAAGATGTCCCACAACTGCCGGGAGCAGTGACGGACAAGCGGCAGTCCACCCCGAAGGATGCCTCTGACAGACATCGTGGAGAGAGTGGCTGGTCTGATCGGTGCTTCAGGGATGACAACTGCTTGTGAGGGTGCTGAACCTCTATTCAAAATTGAGGGTATGTCCTGAAAAATCCCTGGGCTGGGTTGGGGAAATGTGATGGGGTGCCTGTGGACTAGGGTTCGGGCAATGTCATGTAGTGTCTGTAGACTAGGATTGGGGCGCTGTGATGCAGTGTCTCTGGACTACATATAATGGATTATCGGCCTTCTTTCAAATGAGCCTGTGCTATGTGCCCTTACTCATGTCATCCTGCCTCCTCCTCTGCTGCTAACCACTCCTCTGTTGTTTTCTATTCCCAGATGAGTTGTCGCATGTGCCACATCCTCCAATGGACGCCTCCACCTCAGCCCATAATGTGGGGATGGAGGAGGGGGACAAGGGCAAGGCCGAGGATGAGGAACTTCCATGAGAGGAGCATGCCGATCAACCTATTCCGGGGGGTGGGGGGGGGGGGGCGGTCATTCGACACCTCTTTTTGCTCCAGCCAGCAGCTCATCTGAGGAACAAACATTCTCAAGCTTTGAGCCATCCAAGGCCACGAGTACAAGTGGCGTGCAGGAATGCACTACTGAGGTTGAATCCCGTATGCCGTCTCTCCGGAGGGTGAGTCGGCAAAGCCGCTCTGCTGACAGACAGGCAGACGCACACCTGGACATGGTGGGGCTGTCCAAGGAGAGTGTCCAGCTCATCCGACGACTCCGAGAGGTCTTGGATAAGATTCCTGCAAGCATCGCGACACTATCCGCGAACATGACGGAGGTCAGGTTGCAGATTGTCGGTGTGAGCCGTGAAACAACCGAGGCTGTCAATGTGCCCACGCACAATTGATGGTTTCCATCTTTGAAAGCACAGTCCCCAGTGTCACACCCAGACCGACATCACTTGTGAGTGGCAAGGCCGAGCAAGAGGCTCGCCAGTCAGAAGCCGGGCCTTCCATACCCCGAGCTTCTCCAGGGGATCCACACACGACGTCTCCATTGTCTCTCCCCCTAATACAGCAGAACTCTGGCCACCATGCTGCACGATGTCTTGGTGCTACCTTCGGTACGGTGATGTCTGCGAAGGAGGGGGGTTAGGGTGAGGAGGAAGGGGCCGCAGGTAAAAGATATTAGCTGCAAGGTTTGTTGTTTCATTGTTGTTTTGTTGTTGCTATTTTTTTTAAGTTTTAAAAGTTTCTCAATTCAAAATAATGTTTAATAAATTTTATTCCAGTTTTGAAATGGTTAATACATCTTATTCAAGTTACAATGTTTAATAAATCTTATACAAGTTACTGTGGCCCCAAGTTTCGACATGATTTGCTCCTGATTTTTAGGAGCAACTGGTGTAGAACGGAATATCTTAGAACTCGGAATTCTCGCCATTTAGTTTGCTCCAGTTCTAGTCAGTTAGAACAGTTTCACTTAAGAACAGAATTTTTTTTTCAAAAGGCGGCGTGTCCGGCCACTTACGCCTGTTTTCAAAGTTTAGGCAGTGAAAACTTACTCCAAACTAACTTAAAATGGAGTAAGTGAAGATTTTTGTACGCTCGAAAAAACCTTGTCTACACTTTAGAAAATCAGGCGTAGGTTACAAATCAGGCGTAGGGAATGGCGGGGGGGGGGGGGTTTAAAGGGAAGTTTACAAACATTAAACACTTCAGTTTTACAAATAAAGAGCCATCATCAATAATAAATGATAAATACATCAATAAATCAACCAATAAATCAATCAAAAAAAATTAATAAGAAATAATTTTTTAAAAAATCAATAAATAAAACTTTTTCTACTTACCGACTGCAGCACCGGGAGCCCTCCAACAGTGTGCTGGGATGCCCCCCCCACCCCCCCCAGTGTGTCTCTGTCAGTGTCTCTATCTCTCTGTCTGTCTGTCTGTGTGTGTCTCTCATTCTCTGTCTGTCAGTGTCTGTGTTTCTGACAGTGAGGGGAGGGGGAGGAGGGGGGTAGAGGGAGAGAGGGGGGGAGCAGAGGGGGGGAGAAGGGGGGAGAAGGGGAGGGGGAGGGGGAGGGGGAGGGGGGATAAGGGGGAGGGGGGAGAGGGGGGAGAAGGGGGAGAGGGGGAGGGTGGGAGGGCGGGAGAGGGGGGAGGGGGGAGAAGGGGGAGGGGGGAGAGGCGGGAGAGGGGGGAGAAGGGGGAGGGGGGAGAAGGGGGGGAAAGGAGATGGGGGAAAGGAGATGGGGGAAAGGAGATGGGGGGGAAGGAGAGGGGGAGGAAAGGAGAAGGGGGGGAAAGGAGAAGTGGGGGGGAGGCTGAACGGGCCGGGCCCGAGACTTTGGGCAGGGCCCGTCCCCAGCACCAGATTTACAGGTAGGTGGCGTTGGGTCGGGTCGGGGGGTGTGGTGGGATGGAGGTCGGTTCGGTTCGGTTCAGTTCGGGTCGGGGGGAGGGTGGGAGAGGGAGGTCAGGTCGGGGGGAGGGAGGTCAGGTCGGATCCAGTCCGGGGGTGGGGGGGAGCGGGAGTTGGGTCGGTGTCGGGGTCGGGGTCCGGGTCGGGGTCGGGTCTGGTCCAGGGGCGGGGAGCGGGGAGCGGGAGTCGGGTCGGGTCCAGTCCGGGGGCGGGGGGTGGGGGGGGAAGCGGGAGTCGGGTCGGTATCGGTGTCGGGTCCGGTCCGGAGGCGGGGGGCGGGGGGAAGCGGGAGTCGGGCCGGTGTCGGGTCCGGTCCGGGGGCGGGGGGAAGCGGGAGTCGGGTCGGGGTCGGGTCCGGTCCAGGGGCGGGGGGACGGAGCGGGAGTCGGGTCAGTGTCAGGTCCGGTCCGGAGGCGGGGGGCGGGAAGCGGGAGTTGAGTCGGGTCGGGAGGAAGCAGGAGCTGGCCGTGGGAGGAGCCTTATTCACGCAGCCCCAGTGAGGCCATTGGGCCAGGGCTAGGGGCTGCGTGCTTCGGCCCCTCCCACACAGTTTTGGGCGCCTGGAGCTACTACACATGCGCGCCCACTGTAGCGTGCATGTGCAGAGGTCCCGGCACTGTTTTCAGCACAGGGACCTGGCTCCGCCCCCTACAGCTCGTGCTGCACTGCGCCGAGCTGCAAACGGCCTGCAGGGAGCTGGAGAATCTGGAATTTTTTTTTAGGCGCACTTTGTGGCGCGAAAAACGGGCGTCCAGGTCGGGACTGTGCTGTTCTAGGCGCGGCTCGAAACTTGGGCCCTGTATGTTTATTACATTTTTTTGTTCACTTGAACCATTCTTGTGTAGTGTCTCATTTGCAGAATAGGAGGCGGATTAGTCAACATGGTGGGATGGCCAGGCAATGGTCAAATGTGCCGTTCACTGTTCAAGCAAAGCGTTGAATTATGAGCTGCTGATGTTAGGTTTTTGCAATGCAAAAGCTCCATGAGCCTCCCCTGTGCTGGTGGTGGGGGTGGTGGTCGAGGTGGTGGCATGGGTTCCTCGCCAGGCTCCTTATCCTCGTCCTCCTGTAGGAATAAAAGAGTTTAGTAATGATAAAATTGATTCTGTATATATATGCATAAATGTTAAAAGTGTAGGCTATACAGAAAGGCTGCAGTATTGAAATAAGCAAAATAGATAACTTCCCCAAGTTCTGGCTGGGCAGAGCTCAACAGACAAAGAAAGCAGAGCTTTGAAACTCACCAAACTAGAAAAGATGTTAATGGGTTAATTGGAAAGCTATCAACCTAATCAAGGAATGGCACTGGCCCTCCAGATAGACACAGGTATAAGGAGAAGCCAATCAGAAACAGCCCTGGAACCAAAATCTAATCCTAAGGCTTTCTGAGAAACAATAGCCTTAAGGGGTATAATAAGTCAAGCCAAAGATTACTGGGTCTCTTCTCTTTTTTCTTAAGCACATGGAAAAAGCAAAACCTTCCTCTACAGACAAAGAAGCAGGCCATGTGCTTTTCCAGAGGGAAGTGACGTATACCTTTTTATAAATCATTATTGTAACATAATTGTATGTGTTGTAACTAAGTAGATCCATAGGATAGCTGATGACCGCTGACAGATGTGCATGTGTGTGTTTAATAAACTATTCCAAATTGTTTTAAAATAATCTTTCTTGCTGTCAATTTAATGCCAGAGATTTAGAAATCTTACACTCCTCCTCCTCGTATTCCTCCTTGTCCTTCTCCTCGTCCACCCCCTCCTCCCCTCTCTCCTGAGGTGGGCCTGCAGTCCCCAGTGGCAAACCCTGTACCTCATGATAGCTAAGTTGTGTAACATGCAGCACACCGCAATGAACTCAGAGACCTGCTCAGGGGAGTATTGTAGGCAGCCTCCAGAGTGGCCCAGGCATTGGAAGCATTGCTTAAGCACTCCAATTGTCTTTTCGACGATGTTGCATGTGGCTATATGGCTGTCATTATAGCAATGCTCGGCTTCTGTCTGAGGGTTCCGGAGTGAGGTCATGAACCAGGTGGAGAGGCCGTAACCTTTGTCCCCAAGCATCCAGCTCTAGCCTTGTGGCTGGCGCTCAAACAGGCATGAGACACAGCTCTCACACAAGATGAAAGCATCATGGATGCTCCCTGGATATTGGGCATTGACTGCCATGATGCATTGAGTATGCTCGCAGATGATCTGAACATCCCTTTCAGTTTCGGTAAACCTCTGGATCCTCTAAAGGTGCTTGCAGGGCGATGTGCGTACAGTAAATGGCACCCTGAACCTTGGGGAAACCATAATTTATCTGAAACTCATTCTGTGCCTCCTTGGTCATTGGGAACTTTATGAAGTCCATCCTGCCTGTGTACAGTGCATATTCACCTGGCGAATGCAGCAATGTGTAGCGTGCTGTGAGATGGAGCACATGATCCCTGTTGATGCCTGAAAGGAGCCGGAGACATTGAAGGCAAGTGCTGCAGTCACCCTCACCTCGACAGGCAGTGCAGTTCTGTTGCTGCTGGTAGGCTGTAGGTCTGCCTGTATGAGCTGGCATACCTCTGTGACTACCTCTTTTCGGAAGCGCAACCTTTTAATGCACTGTGTCTCAGAGAACTGCAGGTATGAATGCTATTGCCTGTAAATTCGTGGGGGTAAGGCCTCCTCCCCATACATCTGCAAGCTCTTTGATTGCTCATCAATAAGCCTTCTTCCAGCTCGATGGCCAGATGGCCTACTCCTGCACCTATTTTCGATGTTTCTATGTTTCTATGATGCTGCATACAAAAAGCAGCCAGGAATAATGGCTGACATAGTATAGCCCCCATTTTTTTAAATGTCCTTAAATATCCTTTAAAATGAACTATAAACTCACATAAAACTTCACTGTGTAAAACGCAACCTTCCTTCTCCAAATCCTTTCATGCACTGAACTTATGCTCCATTTTCAAGATGGCGCCGTTAACGCTGGGTGCACCCTTGGTCCGACTTTTTTCCGGGCGAGTCTCCAGGCGGACGATAAAACGGGCAATATCGCCGAATTTTCCACCCGGGGCGATAGCGCAGTGTTGCATGCCGATTGATGTCATCAAAAGGTTAAAAAAATTGGACGGGCAATAAGTTTTAGCGCAGTGCAAAACCAATGTCAAAATTTCCGCCTGAGCACAAAATCTTGTGCGACTCGTTTAGCGCCAAAAAAAATTCCACTTCGTCCAAGCGGAAAACGATCGTAAACCTGTCGAAATTCTAGCTCTATAAGTCTACTATGAAATGTGGTACAATTAATACAATCAGATAGCATAGAGAAAGCATAAAAGCTGGATTGTATTCTCTGTTTCTACCTATGAAAGAGGTTGAAACACAGTCAGATTCTAAATGAACCATGACATAAAAGAACAAGGAGGACAAAAGCACATTATGAAATGGAGGAGCAGTCTTCCAAATATACAAGAGGCCATTATAGTAAATTGAATAGTAAATTGAAGATGCAAACCAATTAACCCTTGTGAGTGAAGCACAAGACAAGAGGAACCAAATTAGATTTATAAGTGCTTTCATGGGATGAATGACCTCCCTCTATGCTGTAATTTCCATGATCAAAAAAATATTCCTTACTTCCAAAGAAAGTATAACAGTACAAACATTAATGAACAATCAGGAATGAAGTGACTGGCAGTGTATTGATTATCATACAGTTGGTGAACATGAAGCCAGTGATAAGTTGTGCATTACAGCATTTCAATTTGTCTAAATTCTAAATATGCCCTAAAATGAAAAGAGAATCTGCTCTTCAAAGGACGTTGCAACTATCTAAAGTAACTTGGAATACCACAACTGAAACAAAGCAGAATGAACGGCTAATTCAACTGATTTTAATGCAAAGCTCTTCAATTCGAATTACCCATAAATGAATTTTCTTTTGAGTACAGAAAAGGTAAGTGCTGTTTTAATTAAGTTGCTTAATTTGAATTACTGGATAATTTGATTTTTTTGCAACAAATGACTTTAAATTATCAGAAGCAGGAATTAGATGAACTGTTTAATTAAAATGAGGCATGGTTAGCTGCCAGCTACTTAGAAGGAATAACATATCCCTGTGTATCATACTTATATTAGTCAGAGAAATAATGAAAGAGATGTAGAGAGAATATGCTCCACCTCAGCATTAGTTAGCACACTGGGACTATTGGGGTGAAAGACCAATTATAAGTCATTGGAATCAGAGCATACCAAAAAATCAGAAAATTGCCTTTTAAATTCCTGATTGTTAATCGGCGGTAAGCACTACCGGGCAGATGGCCAGCTTCCAACACCCCACCGGGACTTTCGGTGCTGGTTTCGATGGGGCGCGGAGCGTTACTGACCATAAGAGGCGAACCTGTTTGCAACGCCCCTGGTTGCGACAGGATTTTTGCTTGCTCAGCCAGCCGAGCGCCTTAAGAGAGGTTGTGCATCTCCCTTAACGCTCCGCCCCACACTCAGGGCCCAGCTGATGAATTTTGCTGACTTAGGCGCAAACTGTTTCTGGGCGCAAACTTTACCACCCCGCAATGACCAGAACCGAAAATCCAGCACCATAAGGGTAATCTGTTTGTGGGTATGGTTCTCAATGAATATTTCGTGCCGATTTTCACAAAAGAGAGAGGCGATGCAGACATTGCAATCAGGGAGGAGGAGTGTGAAATATTCGATGAAATAAATATCGTGACAGAGGAAGTATTAAGGGGTTTAGCAGCTTTAAAAGTGGATGAAATGTATCCCAGGCTGTTAAGAGAAGCAAAAGAGGAAATAGCAGAGGCTCTGACCATCATTTTCCAATCCTCTCTGGCTACAGGTGTGGTTGTGGAGGACTGGAGGACTGCTAATGTTGTACCTTTGTTTAAAAAGTGAGGAAGGGATAGACTGATTAATTTCAGGCCAGTTAGCCCAACCTCTGTGGTGGGAAAAGTATTGGACAAAAATTCTGAGTGACAGGATGAAACTTCACAGAAAGACACGGATTAATCAAGGACAGTCAGCATGGATTTGTTAAGGGAAGGTCGTGTCTGAAGAACTTGATTGAATTTTTTGAAGAGCTAACAAGGAGGGTCGATGAGGGCAGTGTATATGATGTAGTGTACATGGATTTTAGCAAGGCTTTTGATAAGGTCCCACATGGCAAGCTGGTCACAAAAGTAAAAGCCCATGGGATCCTGGGCAAAGTGGCAAGTTGGATCCAAAATTGGTTCAAAGACAGGAAGTAAAGGGTAATGGTTGATGGGTGTTTTTGTGAATGGAGGCTGTTTCCAGTAGGGTTCATCAGGGCTCAGTATTAGGTCCCTTGCTTTTTGTGGCATATATTAATGATATAAACTTGAATGTGGCGGGAATGATTAAGAAGTTTGCAGATGATACAAAAATTGACGATGTGGTTGATAATGAAGAAGAAAGCTGTAGACTGCAGGGAGATATCAATGAACTGGACAGGTTAGGCATAACAGTGGCAAATTGAATTGAATCTGGAGAAGTGTGAGGTAATGCATTTGGGGAAGGCTAAAAAGGCAAGAGAATACACATTAAATGGCAGGACACTGAGAACTGTAGAAGAAAAAAGGGACCTTGAAGTGCATATCCACAGATCCCTGAAGGTAGCAGGCCAGGTAGATAAAGTGGTTAAGAAGGCATATGGAATACTTGCCTTTATTAGCCGAAACATAGAATACAAGAGCAGGGAAATTATACTTCAAATGTATAAAACACTAGTTAGGCCACAGCTAGAGTACTGCGTGCAGTTCTGATCAGCACATCACAGGAAAGATGTGATTGCACTGGAGAGGGTGAAGAGGAGATTTACAACGATGTTGCCTAAACTGGAGAATTTTAGCTATGAGGAAAGATTGGATAGGCTGGGATTGTTTTCTTTGGAACAGAGGAGGCTGAAGGGAGATCTTATTGAGGTGTATAAAATTATGAGGGGCCTAGATAGAGTGAATAGGAAGGACCAATTTCCCTTAGCAGCGGGGTCAACAACCAGCAGCATTAATTTCAAGTTATTGGCAGGAGGTTGTGAGTGGATTGGAGGGGACGTTTTTTCACCCAGAGGGTGGTGGGGTCTGGAACTCACTGCCTGAAAGGGTGGTAGAGGCAGAAACCCTCACCACATTTAAAAAGTACTTGGATGTGCACTTGAAGTGCCATAACCTACAAAGCTATGGACCAAAAGCTGGAATGTGGGATTAGGCTGGATAGCCTCTTGTTGGCCGGCACAGACATGATGGGCCATAATGATCTCTTTCTGTGCTGGAAATTTATGTGATTCTATGATGATTGTGGCCCTGGATTTCGAAGGAGTTACCTGTCCTCACCCAAGAAAACAACTGAGTGCTTCCATGAACCTATAAAAACTGGTAGAAGATATTAGAAATAAGACAGTTAATGGGAAATATCACTTTAGAATGTAACAGATGGAGAAATTAGTAAAAAAAATAATTAAGTCGTAAAAAATAAATTTGCATTGCTAATGAATATTTCTTTGTGGTGTTCACTGTATTCATGTTTCCTCTGCCAGCATAAATGACCTTACAATTACATGCATTAAAATCCAACAGCATCAGTGAGTCCATCTGTTTAATATGATCAGATCCCTTTGACTGGCGTAGTGCCAATCTCTTGGGTGCTCCATTCAGTACTTCCCCCAACTCTGCCTTGGCAGTAACATAGAAACATAGAAAATAGGTGCAGGAGTAGGCCATTCGGCCCTTCTAGCCTGCACCGCCATTCAATAAGTTCATGGCTGAACATGCAACTTCAGTACCCACTTCCTGCTTTCTCGCCATACCCCTTGATCTCCCAAGTAGTAAGGACTTCATCTAACTCCTTCTTGAATATATTTAGTGAATTGGCCTCAACAACTTTCTGTGGTAGAGAATTCCACATGTTCACCACTCTCTGGGTGAAGAAGTTTCTCCTCATCTCGGTCCTAAATGGCTTCCCCCTTATCCTTAGACTGTGACCCCTGGTTCTGGACTTCCCCAACATTGGGAACATTCTTCCTGCATCTAACCTGTCAGAACCCATCAGAATTTTAAACGTTTCTATGAGGTCTCCTCTCATTCTTCTGAACTCCAGTGAATACAAGCCCAGTTGATCCAGTCTTTCTTGATAGATCAGTCCCGCCATCCCGGGAATCAGTCTGGTGAACCTTCGCTGCAGTCCTTCAATAGCAAGAACGTCCTTCCTCAAGTTAGGAGACCAAAACTGTACACAATACTCCAGGTGTGGCCTCACCAAGGCCCTGTACAACTGTAGCAACACCTCCCTGCCCCTGTACTCAAATCCCCTCGCTATGAAGGCCAACATGCCATTTGCTTTCTTAACCGCCTGCTGTACCTGCATGCCAACCTTCAATGACTGATGTACCATGACACCCAGGTCTCATTGCACCTCCCCTTTTCCTAATCTGTCACCATTCAGATAATAGTCTGTCTCTCTGTTTTTACCACCAAAGTGGATAACCTCACATTTATCTACATTATACTTCATCTGCCATGTATTTGCCCACTCACCTAACCTATCCAAGTCACTCTGCAGCCTCATAGCATCCTCCTCGCAGCTCACACTGCCACCCAACTTAGTGTCATCCGCAAATTTGGAGATACTACATTTAATCCCCTCGTCTAAATCATTAATGTACAGTGTAAACAGCTGGGGCCCCAGCACAGAACCTTGCGGTACCCCA
The DNA here is from genome assembly GCF_044704955.1 of Pristiophorus japonicus. NCBI lineage: Eukaryota > Metazoa > Chordata > Chondrichthyes > Pristiophoridae > Pristiophorus > Pristiophorus japonicus. The sequence goes on along the minus strand of NC_091978.1, from coordinate 342,696,550 downwards.
CTAGCCACTGCCTGCCATTCTGAAAAGTACCCATTTACTCCTACTCTTTGCTTCCTGTCTGACAACCAGTTCTCAATCCATGTCAGCAAACTACCCCCAATCCCATGTGCTTTAACTTTGCACATTAATCTCTTGTGTGGGACCTTGTCGAAAGCCTTCTGAAAGTCCAAATATACCACATCAACTGGTTCTCCCTTGTCCACTCTACTGGAAACATCCTCAAAAATGTTTTTATGTTTCTATGTTTCTCGCCATACCCCTTGATCCCCCTAGACATAAGGAGACACTGAAGTCCTGGAAGTGATGAAGAATTTGAGACATAGGACCAATGCCTAGGATATGTGGAAAGACTGGAGAAAAGTTATATTTTTCATTCTTGGAAGCAGGAAGTTGAGAGTTGACAAGTAAATATAAGAGCAAAAATTATTTTTTTAAACAATTAAATCGAGAATCTTACTCCAAATTAGACCATGACAGTTGGACAATGAGGTAAGTAGAAAAGGCAAATTCAGAGCAAAATTATTGTATGAAATCATCGCCTGGATAGAGGACTGTGCAGGCAAAAACTGTGGAACCATTTGAGAAGTAGCTGAATGCTGTGATGGGAGCACTTTAGAGCTTTACTGGATGGAGGAGCAAAGATGGACCAATGGCCTGCAGCATCTGTATTTGTCCTGTAATCTCTCATAGTCTTCACATTGCCACTTATGTAATTTATCCATCGTGCGAATGGCACATAACCCAGAGCAGACCACTAGGGAATCCACTACATAGAGCTTTTTTTTACCATTCCCATTTGTCATTAGCTTCTACTTTCTATTGCCAGTCTAGTTTTCAATCCAATAGCTAAAAATCAAGAATACAAGCTTTTGTGGTACGCTATGCTAATTAGTTTAATAGTGCAGGTTCGACCTCCTGAATCCGGCAACCTCGGGACCGAGGCCAAGCCGGTTTTCGTGTTTTTCCGGACTTCGGAACATCTTTCTGACGTCACGAATCCAGAAACATCCGAGCCTAGGTTTGGGTATTTCCGGATTTCAGAACGTCACAAAGTGTGGGTGGGGGTGGTGCTCGCCAAGGAGCTGTTTGGGCCACCGGCCCAGTCGATGAGGTCGTCGGACGGGGCCAAGCCGCCGAGGAATTATTCGGGCGGGGCCCCGCCGCCGATGAACTGTTCGGGCGGGCCACCGCAGCCGTGGAGGAGTTCCTTGTCTGGCCTGAGGTAGGTGGGCTGGGGTCAGGCAGCCGAGGTAAAGGGGAGGGAGGGGGGCCGCGGGGGGGGGCTGGGGCGAACTCGTGGCGAAGTCGGACTGGGGCGAAGTCGGTTCGCTGAGGGGGGGGGGGGGAGTCCCGATATCAGAACGTTTTCTGGTTTCCGGACAACCCCGCCACGGATCGGCACAGTGTCCGGATTCCAGAACATTCTGAACTCCAGATTTTGGAGGTCGAACCTGCACTGTGGGTTAATGACAGCATTATATTTGTGTAATATGAAAAGCATAGGAGTAATTAATGTTTGTAAAAAGAGTCCATTGCGATAATTTTAATGAGGCAAATTGGCTACTTTGCTGGTTTTATTATCAGTACCAGTGTTTTGATTTACTGCTTCAAAAATGTTTGCAACAATACAACCAAAAGTATATGAGCTGCTACTGTACAGTGTCAAACACAGAGGAATCGGTCCGCTTCCTTCTCCCATAAATGCCAAACATATAAGAAATGAATAATAATAGAAATATTTTGTTGCTGTGTGTCCACTTGATAACATCAGTCACTCAGCCAACGGTTGCCATGACAATTGGAAAATATAGGATGAGCTTGTCAAACAAGCACAAGACGAGCAACAGACAGATTCAAAACTAATGGGTTAAATCTGAATACCTGCTGGAGTGTTAGCTGGTGCAGAATTCAGCTTAGCTCTCATCTGCCATAAACATCCTTTGAAAACTTAGCAGAGCAAGCTCTGCAGATAGTTAAAATATACTGGAACAGGACTGGGAAGACCTGATTATAAATAGCTGTTACGAATGGCAGAAGACGAGGACTCTAACTAAAAAAGAATATACATCAACCTTAATATAAAAAGAGATAACATTAAATGGGGGATAAATAACAGAAAGAATGCAGCTGACAATTTCAGTGAACAGGGGGCCATGACCATGATTCAGACTGTTTTACTTGGACTGTGGAAGGAACAGATTTGATGGGCCAAATGGCCATTTTTCTTTCCAAGCTGTTTTTATGTTTATGCAGAATTGGAAAGATTCAATGTGGCAAGGTACTTCAAGTGTAGAAGTGATAGGAGAGCTATGATTGGATGTCAGATGGCATCCCACTGGGTTTTTTACAGGCTGGTAGGCCACAAGTTCACAACTAAGACTCACATTGCGCCAAAATCTTGTTCTTGGCTGAGGCGGAAGTATCCATTCCAAAGAGTTTAAGCTTCTCCACTGGGAAGGTGGAATTGGTGTATGAGTCAGATAGGAACTGTGGATCAGCAGAGAGAGTTAGGGATCCAAGTATAGAAATCAGTAAAAGTTAATGAACAGGCACAATTTTTTTTTAAAGCTAATGGTGATACACTCATAATAAAGGATGAAATGGAGTACTGTGAACAATGAGCAAGTATGACCTTAGCTCATTTAATAAGAATCCAGAGTCAGGTACCTCGTGGGTGGCTTGCTTATATACCGTGCTCCCAAGGGATGCTGGGATCCCTTGGGACTCCAACAGGCCCTCTGGTGGTGATGTAATACAGGGTGCAAGGGGTTAAATACATAACATCACTCCCTCGTAAAGTTAATAGTACACTTATTTACAGGGTGAGACGATCTGGGGCTTTTCACTCCCTTGTCGATTGTCTCGGTACGAATGTGGGTGTGGGTGAGTTGGTTAGTTCTTCATTGGGCTGTTGGGCAGCTGGCCTTGCCGGGCTGCTGGGGATGATGAGTTTGGCTTCGTGGTCAATCATGATGTCGGTTGCCACTTGTGTGTGTGTTGGAGGGTCAAAGTTGGTGGTGTCTTCTTCGGGTTGTTCGTAGCTATTGGTGAACCGCAATTTGATTTGGTCCAAATGTTTTCTGCACGTTAGTCCATTGGCCAATTTGACCTGAAACACCCTATTCCCCTCTTTGGCTATGACCGTGCCAGTGAGCCATTTGGGACCATGTCCATAATTGAGTACAAACACAGGGTCATTGACCTCAATATCGCGTGACAAATTTGTGCGGTCATGGTACATACTTTGTTGATGCTGCCTGCCCGCCACATGATCATGGAGATCAGGGTGGACAAGAGAGAGCCTTATTTTGAGCGCCCTTTTCATGATAGCTCGGCTGGGGGAACCCCGGTGAGTGATTGGGGTCTGGTGCGGTAGCTGAGCAGCACTCAGGACAGTCAGGTCTGCAGGGAGCCTTCCGACACGCATTTCAAGCTTTGATTGATGGTCTGAACTGCCCGTTCTGCTTGGCCGTTGGATGCGGGCTTCAACGGGGTAGATGTGATGTGCTTGATCCCATTGCGGGTCATGAATTCCTTGAATTCAGCACTAGTGAAACACAGCCCATTGTCGCTGACCAGGACATCAGGCAGGCCATGCATGGCAAACATGGCTCTTAGGCTTTCAATGGTGGCTGTGAACATGCTAACAGACATTATTGCACATTCAATCCATTTTGAGTAAGCATCCACGACAACCAAGATCATTTTGCCTGGAAATGGGCCCGCATAGTCCACGTGGATCCGAGACCACGGTTTGGAGGGCCACGACCACAAACTTAGTGTGCCTCTCTGGGTGTATTCTCAACTGGGAGCAAGTGTTGCACTGGCGCACGCATGACTCTAATTCTGAGTCGATACCGGGCCACCACACATGGGATCTGGCTATGGCTTTCATCATTACAATGCCTGGGTGGGTGCTGTGCAGTTCACAGAGGTGAACATATCTCTGCCTTTCTTGGTCAAGACCATGCGATTACCCTACAATAGACTGTCCTACTGCAGGGACATTTTATCTTTGTGCCTGTGGAACAGCTTTATCGTCTCCTGCATCATCGCTGGAACATTGGACCAGCTCCCATGGAGAACACAGTTTTTTTTACCAAGGACAGTAAAGGAGCATGGCTGGTCTAGGTCCCGATCTGGTGGGCCGTAACGGGTGACTTTTCATTTTCGAATGCATCCATGGCCATGAGCAAGTCCGCAGGCTGTGCCATTTCCACCCCGGTGGTGGGCAACGGTAGCCGACTGAGAGCATTAGCACAGTTCTCTGTGCCCGGTCTGTGGCGGATTACATAGTTGTAATCCGACAGCGTGAGCATCCATCTTTGGATGCGGGCAGAGGCATTGATGTTAATCCCTTTGCTCTCAGAAAACAGCGATATGAGCGGCTTGTGGTCAGTTTCAAGCTCAAACTTGAGGCCAAACAAGTACTGGTGCATTTTTTTTACCCCGTAAACGCTCGCCAGAGCCTCTTTTTCAATCATGCTGTCGGCCCTTTCAGCCTTGGACAAACTCCTGGATGCATAAGGGACTGGTTGCAAAATCCCCAATTCATTAGCCTGTTGTAACACACACCCAACTCTGTATGACGAAGCATCGCAAGCTAGCACTAATCGTTTACAAGGGTTATACAGGACAAGCAGTTTGCTTGAACACAACAGATTTCTGGTTTTCTCAAAGGCCGCCTCTTGTGAATTTCCCAGTCATCTCCCTTGCGCAGTAGCACATGTAGGGGTTCTAGCAGGGTGCTAAACCCAGGTAGGAAATTACCAAAATTGTTAAGGAGTCCTAGGAACGACCGCAGCTCCATCACGTTCTGTGGTCTCGGTTCATTCTTGATGGTCTCTGTTTTGATGTCGGTGGGTCTGATGTCGTATGCTGTGATTCTTCTTCCCAAGAACTTGACCTCCGGCGCCAGGAAAACACACTTCGAGCATTTCAATCTGAGTCCTACGCGATCCAACTGACTAAGAACCTCTTCCAGATTCTTCAAGTGCTCAATGGTGCCCCAACCTGTAACCAGTATGTCGTCCTGGAAAACCACGGTAAGAGGAAGCGACTTTACCAGGCTCTCAATGTTCCGTTGGAAGATTGCCGCGGCCGACCGAATCCCGAACGGGCATCTGTTATAGATGAGCAGACCTTCGTGCGTGTTGATGCAGGTGAGGCCTTTCGAAGACTCCTCCAGCTCCTGCTTTATGTAGGCCGAGGTCAGGTCCAACTTGGTGAACGTCTTCCCTCCTGCCAGTGTCGCAAATAGGTCATCTGCCTTGGGTAGCGGGTACTGGTCCTGTAGCGAAAAACGGTTAATCGTTACTTTGTAGTCCACGCAAATCTGACCATGCCATCACCTTTGAGTACCGGGACAATTGGACTGGCCCACTCGTTGAATTCCACCGGCGCGATGATGCTTTCTCGCTGCAGCCTGTCCAGCGCAATTTCCACTTTCTCACGTATCATATACGGTACCGCCCGTGCCTTGTGGTGGATGGTTCGCGTACCAGGAACCAAATGGATCTGCACTTTCGCCCCCGAGAAGCTTCCAATGCCTGGCTCGAACAACAATGGCAATCTGCTCAGAACCTGACACATGAGGCATCGACGGACGAAAGCGTTCGGATGTCATCCCAGTTCCAGCGGATTTTTCCCAGCCAGCTTCTGCCAAACAGTGTGGGGCCATCCCCTGGCACAATCCATAGCGGGAGTTCGTGTACTGCTCCATCATAGGAGACTTTGACTTCTGCACTGCCAATTACAGGGATTAGTTCCTTGGTGTAAGTCCTTAGTTTGGTGTGACTGGGACTGAGCTTGAGTCTGTGTGCCTTGTTGCACCACAGCCTGTCGAAAGCCTTTTTACTCATTATGGACTGACTCGCACCCGTGTCCAGTTCCATAGATAATGGCTTTGGGCAGGCGTGCAGCGCACATTCATCAGAATGATACTGGGGCTAAAAGTGTTTAATTATGAGGACAGGCTACATAGCTGAGGCTTGTATTCACTTGAATATAGAAAATTAAGGGGTGATGTAATTAAGGACGTGCTTGCTATTGAGGGAGTGCAGCGAAGGTTCACCAGACTGATTCCAGGGATGGCTGGACTGACATATGAGGAGAGATTGGATCAACTGGGCCTTTATACACTGGAGTTTAGAAGGATAAGAAGGGATCTCATGGAAACGTGTAAGATTCTGACGGGACTGGACAGGTTAGATGCGGGAAGAATGTTCCCGATGTTGGGGAAATCCAGAACCAGGGGACACAGTCTTAGGATAAGGGGTAGGCCATTTAGGACTGAGATGAGGAGAAACTTCTTCACTCAGAGAGTTGTTAACCTGTGGAATTCCCTGCCGCAGAGAGTTGCTGATACCAGTTCATTGGATATATTAAAAAGGGAGTTAGATATGGCCCTTACGGCTAAAGGGATCAAGGGGTATGGATAGAAAGCAGGAAAGGGATACTGAGGGAATGGTCAGCCATGATCTTATTGAATGGTGGTGCAGGCTCGAAGGGCCGAATGGCCTACTCCTGCACCTATTTTCTAAGTTTCTAAGATGTTTATGGTGATGAAAAGATTTGACAGGGTCGACAGAGAGAAACTATTTCCTCTGGTGGGAGACAAAGGGAGATAACCTTAAAATTAGAGCTTGGTTGTTCAGTGTTGATGTCAGAAAGCATTCCTTCGTATAAAGGGTAATGGAGATCTGGCACGCTCTCCCCAAAAAAGCTGTTTAGGCTAGGTCAATTGAAAATGTCACGACTGACATCGATACATTTTTGTTAGAGTATTAAGGTATTTAAGGTTTTAAGGTATTAAGGGTTACGGAACCAAGGGGGGTAGATAGAATTAAGATACAGATCAGCTATGATTTAATGAATTGCGAACAAGCTGAAGAGACTGAAAAAGCTGAATGGCCTACTCCTGTTTTTATGTTCCTATGTCAGCTTGGGCTGAGCTTGGCTTTCTGAGTGGCATCACCTGAACCTTGGTAGAAGGTTTAAGGTTGCCTGTCTTAATTGACACAAGGACATTTAAAGGTCATGGAAAAAAAAGAGGAACAACGGTGGTGGGGGCAGAAGCAGATTGTTGATTAGAAAGTAGAAACTAATAAGCTCAATGGAGAATCATCACTAAAGACTCTTGTTAGTCCAAGTTACTCAATAATCACAGAGGGCTTGCAGCAGCATTCCAAAAATAGCAACAATTCGGTAAGAAGAGTCTATTAATACTTCACCATTTGAACTTCAATTAGTTTAATTTAACATTTTATACAGTGACCTTTTAAAATGTTTAAATTGCTTGATTAGTGTCACAATTAAGCTTCTAATAAAGATGAAAATTAAGCTCTAAGTTGATGGGCTTTAATCCGAAGCATTAAGGCTTGCCTTAAAACCATAAGAATGGTAAAACAAGTCTCAACTGCCAGCATCAACTCTAATTGGAGAAAAAAATTCTTTTTTTCATCTTTTAGTGTTTTTAAATCAAAACCTTGTCTTCTAATTATTAGAATTTTGGATGGATAATAGTTAATATGAACTAAGTACTGAAATTGTTTTCAGCCAATTTAATGCAATGTGCTAACAGTTTCCCCGATGCAACAACAATCGTCCTTTAAAATATCATTCATCGAGTGTAGAGTTTTGTGACCTTTTCAATATAAAAGACCTTTATATAAATGCGTGCATTATTAGTCACATTTAAAATAGTGAATTAGCACATCATATTGTACACAGTCATCTATATACAGTATCATGAAAAACCCTGCAGCTGACAATAACTAATGAAAACAGCCTTGTATTATCTTTGCCACCATCCCATGATTGATAATGACACGAGGAGAGCACCTTTCATCAAGTAAGTGCATGGAAATTTTGGAAAGTAATTTTCTATATATTATTTTATGTCAAAGAAGTCAGCACATCAAGGATGAATAATGTAGGATGTATGTTTATGTAGCTCACAGGTTTTCAAGCTGGGCTAGAGGGTCCATGAGATCGTCAGATTTCTATCCTCCTGTCATTATAATTCAATCTTTTCCGATATTTTTTGGCTCACTGAAGTGTTATTTTGGTTGCTGAGTCCGAATGAAACAATATTTTCTGCAACAAGAGCAATTTCGCCACTGACCCTGTCTAGTTGATGTTGGAAAGTAGGGTACCAAGAAATGTGTATTCAGGGGACCCTGGGAGCGAGTCAACATTTGCAATGGATCCATGACAATGTCTCAATATGCGCAGGAGGTCTTTGGGAGAGTGTTAGGCCTAGAAATTAGATTGTGTGCAACTCGGGGCACGATCCACGTGCAGTTCACCCTGCATGCACCCAAGTGGGTTGACGGGAGGAACACGGCAAATTGGTTCTTCGACCTCATTGGTACAGTACAAGTGAGCTGCAGGCACCAGTCATGGCCCCAGAGGCAGTTCGCCAGTCATGGGGATGCGGGGTAGCAAGATTGGCTGGCTGGGATACCTGCTGAGAGCCTACATTGAGTTCAGGGTGTGGGCGAGGGGCATTTGAGAGATAGGGAACTAATAGCTCGCAGTGGCTTGCAGTTTTATTGTGGAGTCGGGAGAAGCACTCCTGCTGGTTAGTTTATATGTGGAGCAGGTATTCCTGAATGCACCAAGCCTGGTGCCTGCTTCGTTCAGAGCAATCAATTTCCAGTTTAGGACCTTGACTAGGTATTAGGCCTCTTATTCAAGTGGCCTAATGCTTGATTCAGGCAGCTACCAGGGCAGCTCTACAGTACCCAAACTAATATGGTGTTGGATGTTCTGACAAAAGTTCATCGACCTGTAACGTTAACTCTGCTTCTTTCTCCACAAATGCTGTTGAGCATTTCCAGCATTTTCTGTTTTTAGTTCAGATTTACAGCATCCGCAGTATTTTGCTATTGTATTGGCATTGAGTGCATTGGCCCCCTAAATTGGACCTCATTGCACCTGTTTTCTGCTCTGAAAATGGCCACAATGAGTTCCAATTTTTGCCCCTTTGTATTTACAAGGGATTCCAGACAGTGTGTCAATATTTGCACGAGGTCCTTGGACGAGTGCAACTATTTTGGGGATCTTTGAGAACATGTTAATGTTAGCAGAAGGTCCTTCGGAGAGTGTCAGTATTTGCAAGGATTCGCTGGAAGTGTGTCAATATTTGGTCCCTTACATGGAAGAGATTGGAAGCCATTGAAACATATTATGGAGCGTTGATTTAAATCGATCTTTTAGGAAATTAAATGTGTTAGGTAGAGTGTGCGATCAAGCAAATTCTACATGGTTTGTGGAAACAACTGGCTTAGTGGATTAAGTGGTCATTTCTATTCCATATTTTGTTATGTTCATATAAATAAAAATTAGTTAGAACAAGTGAATTTCAGGGATCATGTTGTTCACAGAAAAAAGTGTTTGACAATCTTTGTTTATGTGCAAAGAAAAATCACGCTGGGCCAGAATTTGCTGTAGCAAGGCATCCAACGGCATCAGGCGTTCATCAGACCTGCCTCTGCACCCTTCAGCTCAAAACATCTTGGCCCACAAGTTGCTGATGGCGCGAGCTGATAACATCGCAGCGAGAGAAACAGGGCATCTGGGACTTGAATGAACAAGGCAAGTAACTGTGTATCTCCTTAACCAATGAAATTTAAGGATTAGGAAATAAACACAGGAATGACCGTGAAGGAGGGTGAGTTAAAAGGAGTGACTTCAATGTCAAATCAATAACAGAAAGAACGATAAAGAGAAGGGAAAAAAAAGGTTGGAGTAAGAGAGAGAGAGAAATGAGAATTGTTATATCTTCAGTACAACTCACACACAAACACAGCCTTAAGATGGCAGAACACTCTGGAACTCTAGTCAGGTGACCTGTTCCCTCTTTATTTGTACACAGCACTGGCTGAAGTGCCACAGTAGTCCACAGGTGGAGCTATATATATTACACTTCTCCCTCCTTAATGAAGAAGTAATTATAACAAAATAATCATCATACAAACTTGCATGGTTATACATAACAAAAGATATGGACTTATTTTGCCATATTTACAATCAAGCTTAACCACTTGTTTTCTGTTTCAAAGAGTATACCTTCGCTCTCGAACAGAACCTTCCAAACGTGTTGAATTTAAACTCATTCAAGGCTGATCCTGAGGAAAGTTTTCCTCCAAGGGATGCCCTTGATGTCCATTTAAACTCTCTCTCTTTTACTCTACCTCTATCAAATTAACTGTGTGCAAAACTCTTGGTTAAGCATATTCCCAAGTGCTGGTCATGGAGGTCTCCTAATAATTTGGACCTGAATTTATTTGGTATAACCATACTTGCACTCCATATGATACAATCTTTATCAACCAATAATTCATTCCTATGAATGAAGAATGGATGAATATCTTTAATCGACCTTGCTTGGTTTCTGCCAGATGGGGAGAGTTAAATGCGGCCCTAGTGTGAGCTTTCTTGCTCTCAATTCAATAATTATTCTTGTGGGCAGCCTACCACTGTATGTAACAGTACTTATGAGCAACAAACTGAAGACAAAAAGCAAGCTAACAGTGGTTGGTAAGAATCCATGTGAATTCCAATATCCCAATGGTCCCATGCTGATATGGAAATAATAAGACATGATTTGTTATTGTTCAGATCCTCTTCAAAATCAACATTTTCTTCACCTCGAGGACCTTTACTGCAAAACTGTATTACTTGTGCATGCATGATAAACGTAAAATTGTGCAGGGTTTGCCACTGCTTGTCAGAATGGCCAAATTACTTGCCCTAGGAGTTAACATGAGGCTAGAAATCACCTGTTTAAAATACCTCTGTTAAAGTAAAAAATAAATATCACACAAATGTAATTGTACATCCACTAATATTGGCAACAGTAATAGGTGTCAGTTGCTTCATCAATGACCTTCCCTCCATCATAAAGGCAGGAGTTGGGATGTTCGTAATGACTGCACAGTTTTCAGTTCCATTCACAATTCCTCAGATAATGAAGCAGTCCATACCCATATGAAGCAAGAACTGGATAACATTCAGGTTTGGCAAGATACATGGCAAGTAACAATCGCACAACAGAAGTGCCAGGCATTGACTATCTCCAACAAGCAAGAGTCTAACCACCATCCCTTGAAATTCAACAGCATTACCATCGCCAAATCCCTCAGCATCAACATCCTGGGGGTCACCATTGACCAGAAACTTAACTAGACCAGCCACATAAATCATAGGCAGTCTCTCGGAAGACTTGCTTCCACAATTAGAATGAACCCTTAGGTGGCTGAACAGTCCAATGTGAGAGCCACAGTCCCTGCCACAGGTTGGACAAACAGTTGTTTAGGGAAAGGGAGGGTTGGACAGGTTTGCCGCACATTCTTTCCACTGCCTGCGCTTGTTTTCTGCATGCACCCGACGATTACACTCGAGGCGCTCAGCGCCCTCCCGGATGCACTTCCTCCACTTCGGGTGGTCTTTGGCCAGGGACTCCCAGGTGTCGGTGGGGATGTTGCACTTTATCAGGGAGGCTTTGAAGATGTCCTTGTAACGTTTCCTCTGTCCACCTTTGGCTCGTTTGCCATGAAGGAGTTCCGAGTAGAGCGCTTGCTTTGGGAGTCCCGTGTCTGGCATGTGGACAATGTGGCCTGCCCAGCGGAGCTGATCAAGTGTGGTCAGTGCTTCAATGCCGAGGATGTTGGCCTGGAGAGGACACTGATGTTGGTGCGTCTGTCATCCCAGGGGATTCGTAGGATCTTGCTGTGGCATCGTTGGTGGTATTTCTCCAGCGACTTGAGGTGTCTACTGTACATTGTCCATGTCTCTGAACCATACAGGAGGGCGGGTATTACTACAGCCCTTTAGATCATGAGCTTGGTGGTAGATTTGAAGGCCTGGTCTTCGAACATTCTTTTCCGCAGGCGACCAAAGGCTGCGCTGGCACAATGGAGGCGGTGTTGAATCCCCTCATCAATGTCTGCATTTGTTGATAAAAGGTTCCCGAGGTATGGGAAATGGTCCACGTTGTCCAGGGTCGCGCCGTGGATCTTGATGACTGGGGGGCAGTGCTGTGCGGTGAGGACAGGCTGGTGGAGGACCTTTGTCTTACGGATGTTTAACGTAAGGCCCATGCTTTCATACGCCTCAGTAAATACGTTGACTATGTCCTGGAGTTCAGCTTCTGAATAAATACTGTGGCCACAAGAGCAGGTCAGAGACTGGATATTCTGCGGCGAGTAACTCACCTTCTAACTCCCCAAAGTCTTTCTACCATCTACAAGGTACAAGTCAGGAGTGTGATGAAATGCTCTCCACTTGCCTGGATGAGTTCAACTCCAGCAAAACTCAAGAAGCTAAACACCATCCAGGACTCTCAAGCAGCCCTCTTGATTGACACCCCAGCCACCATCTTAAACATTCATTCCCTCCACCACAGGCTCACCATGGCTGCAGTGTGTATCATTTATAAGATGCACTGCAGCAACTCACCAAGGCTTCCTCACAGCACCTTCCAAACCTGCGACCTCTACCACCTAGAAGGACGAGGACAACAGGCGCATGAGAACACCATCATCTCCAAGTTCCCCTCCAAGTCACACATAATCATGACTTGGAAATATATCACTGTTCATTCATCGTCTCTGGGTTAAAATCCTGGAACGCCCACCCTAATAACACTATGGGAGCACCTTTACCACGCGGACTGCAGCGGTTCAAGAAGGCGGCTCACCACCACCTTCTCAAGGGGAATTAGGGATGGGCAATAAATGCTAGCCTTGCCAGCGATGCCCACATTGCAGGAACAAATGAAATAAAGTCAGAAAATCATGGGTACTGCACGTCCACATTTCTGTTAATGTGCTGTCAGTGGGCAGAGTTTCCTGCCGGGTGTGGCAAGTCGGAAAATGACCCATTATATGTATCCTTGAAGCACTATGCATGTGTACTGTACCTGAATAATTGGCAGCATAAACCTGTTACACTTCAACATGGAGCTCCTTTCTCTGTATTTATCTGTGCTCAATTCGAGTTTTGTGAAGAAGTGGAAGTAAAAAAAGCTCTCTTAATAAAGGATGAGATCAGTGCAGTAGTGAGAAATGATATTGGCTCAGAAGTTCAAGATGTAGAATCAGTGTGAGTGCAGATAAGAAATAATAAGGGGAAGAAGTCACTGGTGGGAGTTGTCTATAGCCCCCTAACAGTAGCTATACTGTAGGACAGAGTTAAATCAAGAAATAATGGAGGCTTGTAAAATAGATACGACAATAATCATGGGAGATTTTAATCTTCATATTGATTGGACAGATCAAATTGGGAAAGGTTGTCTTGAGGAAGAGTTCATAGAGAGTATTCGGGATGGTTTCTTCGAAAAATACCTTGTGGAACCAATCAGGGAGCAGACTATTTTAGATCTGTTAATGAGACTGGATTAATTAATGAACTCAAAATAAAAGATCCTCTTTGGAAGAGTTATCATAGCATGATAGAATTTCAAATTCAGGTGAGAAAACTAGGTCTCAAACTAGTGTCCTTAAATTAAATAAAGGCAATTATAAAGGTATGAAGGCAGTTTTGGTTAAAGTGGACTGGGAAAATAGATTAAAGGTTAAGACGGTAGATAAGCAGTGGCAAACATTTAAGGAGATATTTCATAACTCTCAGCAAAGTTATATTCCAGTGAGAATGAAAGACTCTAAAAAAAGGATGAACTATCCGTGGCTAACTAAGGAACTAAAGGATGGTATTATATTGAAAACAAAGGCATATAATGTTGTGAAGAAGAGAGGAAGGCCAGAGGATTGGGAAATTTTGAGAGATCAGCAAAGATCATAAGAACATAAGAACTAGGAGCAGGAGTAGGCCACATGGCCCCTCGAGTCTGCTCCGCCATTTAATAAGATCATGACTAAAAAAATAATAAAGAAGCAGAAGGTAGTTTATGAGAATAAACTAGCAAGAAATATAAAAACAGACAGTAAGAGCTTCTACAGCAATATAAAAGGAAAAAGAGTAGCTAAAGTAAACATTGGTCCCTTAGAGGATGAGACTGGAGAATTAATAATGGGGAACAAGGAAAAGGCAGGCACTGTGAACAAATATTTTGCATCGGTCTTCATGGTGGAAGACATTAAAAAGCATCCCAAAAATGATAATCAAGGGACTATTGGGAAGGGGATCTTAAAACAATCACTATCACTAGAGAAAAAGTACTAGGCAAACTAATGGGACTAAAGGTGGACAAGTCCCCTGGACCTGATGGCCTGCACCCAATGATCTTAAAAGAAGTGACTGTAGAGATAGTGGATGGATTGGTTGTAATCTACCAAAATTCTCTGGATTCTGGAGAGGTCCCAGCGGATTGGAAAACCGCAAATGTAACACTCCTATTTAAAAAAGAAGGGAGACAAAAAGAAGAAAGCTATGGACCAGTTAGCCCAACATCGGTCATTGGAAAATGCTGCAGTCAATTATTAAGGAAGTAGCAGCAGGAAATTTAGAAAATCATAACATAATCAAGCAGAGTCAACATTGTTTTATGAAAGGGAAATAATGTTTTACAAATTTGCTGGAGTTCTTTGAGGATGTAACAAGCAGGGTGAATAAAGGGGAACCAATAGATGTCATGTATTTGGATTTCCAGAAGGCATTCGATATGGTGCCACATAAAAGGTTACTGCACAAGAGCTGGAGTTAATATATTAGCATGAATAGAGGCTTGGCTAACTGACAGACAACAGAGAGTTGTGATAAATGGGTCATTTTCATTTTGGCAAACTGTAACTAGTGGGGTGCTACAAGGATCAGTGCTGTGACCTCACTATTTACAATCTATATTAATGATTGGATGAAGGAACCGAATGCAATGTTGCCAAATTTCCTGAAGATACAAAGAAAGGTAGGAAAGCAAGTTGTGAGGAGGATGCAAAGAATCTGCAAAGGGATATAGATAGGCTAAGTGAGTGGGCAAAAATTTGGCAGATGGAGTATAATGTAGGAAAATGTGAGGTTATCCGCTTTGGTAGATAAAATAAAAAAGCAAATCATTACTTAAATGGTGAGATATTACAAAATGCTGAGGTACAGAGCGATCCTTGTACATGAATCAAAAATTTAGTATGCAGGTACAGCAAGTAATTAGGAAGGCAAATGGGATGTTGGCCTTTATTGCAAGGGAAGTCAGATACTTGCTGTACCTGCATACTAAATGGCTGAACTTCAACAATTGTACATCCCTGTCTGGAGTAAAAACAAAATGAGGAAGGTGGCTCAACCGTGGCTAACAAGAGAAATTAGGGATAGTGTTAAATCCAAGAAAGAGGCATATAAATTGGCCAGAAAAAACATCAAACCTGAGGACTGGGAGAAATTTAGAATTCAGCAGAGGAGGACAAAGGGTTTAAATAGGAGGAGGAAAATAGAGTATGAGAGGAAGCTTGCTGGGAACATAAAAACTGACTGCAAAAGCTTCTACAGATATGTGAAGAGAAAAAGATTAGGGAAGACAAACGTAGTTCCCTTGCAGTCAGAATCAGGTGAATTTATAATGGGGAACAAAGAAATGGCAGACCAGTTGAACAAATACTTTGGTTCTGTCTTCATGAAGGAAGACACAAATAACCTTCCGGAAATACTATGGGACCGAGGCTTTAGCGAGAAGGAGGAACTGAAGGAAATCCTTATTAATCAGGAAATTGTGTTAGAGAAATTGATGGGATTGAAGGCCGATAAATCCCCAGGGCCTGATAGTCTGCATCCCAGAGTATTTAGGGAAGTGGCCCTAGAAATAGTGGATGCATTGGTGATCATTTTCCAATAGTCTATCGACTCTGGATCACTTCCTATGGATTGGAGGGTAGCTAATGTAACACCACTTTTTAAAAAAGGAGGGAGAGCGAAAAGGGGTAATTATAGACCGGTTAGCCTGACATTGGTAGTGAGGAAAATGTTGGAATCAATTAATAAAGATGAAATAGCAGCACATTTGGAAAGCAGTGACAGGATTGGTCGAAGTCAGCATGGAAATCATGCTTGACAAAACTTCTAGAATTTTTTGAGGATGTAACCAGTAGAATGGACAAGGGAGAACCAGTGCATTTGGACTTTCAAAAGGCATTTGACAAGGTCCCACACAAGAGATTAGTGTGCAAAATTAAGGCACATGGTATTGGGGGTAATGTATTGACGTGGATAGAGACAGGAAGCAGAGAGTTGGGATAAACAGGTCCTTTTCACAATGGCAGGCAGTGATTAGTGGGGTGCCGCAGGGTTCAGTGCTGGGAGCCCAGCTATTTACAATATACATCATTGATTTAGATGAAGGAATTGAGTGTAATATCTCCAAGTTTGCAGATGATACTAAGCTGGGTGGCGGTGTGAGCTGTGAGGAGGATGCTAAGTGGCTGCAGGGTGACTGGAACAGGTTAGGTGAGTGGGTAAATGTATGGCAGATGCAGAATAATGTGGAAAAATGTGAGGTTATCCACTTTGATGGCAAAAACAGGAAGGCAGAATATTATCTGAATAGCGACAGATTAGGAAAAGGGGAGGTGCAACGAGACCTGGGTGTCATGGTACATCAGTCATTGAAAGTTGGCATGCAAGTACAGCAGGCGGTGAAGAAGGCAAATGGCGTGTTGGCCTTCATAGCTAGGGTATTTGAGTACAGGAGCAGGGAGATCTTACTGCAGTTGTACAGGGCCTTGGTGAGGCCTCACCTGGAATATTGTGTTCAGTTTTGTTCTCCTAATCTGAGGAAGGACGTTCTTGCTATTGAGGGAGTGCAGCGAAGGTTCACCAGACTGATTCCCGGGATGGCAGGACTGACATATGAGGAGAGACTAGATCGACTCGGCCTGTTTTCACTGGAGTTTAGAAGAATGAGAGGGGATCTCATAGAAACATATAACATTTTGACGGGATTGTACAGGTTAGAGGCAGGAAGAATGTTCCCGATACTGGGGAAGTCCAGAACCAGGGGTCACAGTCTAAGGATAAGGGGTAAGCCATTTAGGACCGAGATGAGGAGAAACGTCTTCACTCAGAGAGTTGTTAACCTGTGGAATTCTCTTCTGCAGAAAGTTGTTGAGGCCAGTTCGTTTGATATATTCAAGAGGGAGTTAGATATGGCCCTTACGGCTAAAGGGATCAAGGGGTATGGAGAGAAAGCAGGAAAGGGGTACTGAGGTGAATGATCAGCCATGATCTTATTGAATGGTGGTGCAGGTTCGAAGGACCGAATGGCCTACTCCTGCACCTATTTTTTATGTTTCTATGTAATAAGGGGTCGCCCATTTAAAATGGAAATGAGGAGGAATTTCTTCTCTCAGAGGGTTGTCAATCTTTAGAATTCTCTACCCCAGAGAGCTGTGGAGGCTGGGTCATTGAATATATTTAAGGCAGAGATAGACAGATTTTTTGAATGTTAAGGGAGTCAAGGGTTATGGGGAGTGGGCAGAGAAGTGGAGTTGAAGCCAAGATCAGATCAGCCATGATCTTATTGAATGGTGGAGCAGGCTCGAGGGGCCAAATCTCCTACTCCTGCTCTTATTTTTTATGTTCTTATGTAGAATCATAGAATAGCACATCACAGAAGGAGGCCATTCGGCCCATCGAGTGAGTGCCGGCTGTTTCGAAGAGCAATCCACTTAGTCTCACTCCCCGCTCTCTCCCCATATCCCTAAAGAATTTTCTCCTTCAAATATTTATCCAATTCCCTTTTTTGAAGGCTACTATTGAATCTTTATCCACCACCCTATCAGGCAGTGCATTCGAAATCCTAACCACTCATTGCGTAATAAAGTTTTCGCTCATGTCGCCTCTGGTCCTTTTGCCCATCCCTTTAAATCTATGCCCATCCCTTTAAATCTATGCCCATCCCTTTAAATCTATGCCCTCTGGCTATCGACCTTTCAGCCACTGCAAACAGTTTCTCTTTATTTAATCTATCTAAACCCTTCATGATTTTAAACACCCCTATCAAATCTCCTCTTAGCCTGCTCTGCTCTGAGGACAACAAACCCAGCTTTTCCAGTCTATCCATGTAACTGTAATCCCTCAACCCTGTAACCATTCTGGGAAATCTCTTCTGTGTGAAGAATAGTAAAAGGAGGGGCGGGGGTGTTTCTGGTTCTGGAATGCTAAAGTGCGGGGAATACCCAAGAATCACGCTTGTCAGGTCGTACGGGTAAATTAATCGGCTGCTAGATTCCTCCGTTATTTTAAATGGAGGAAAATTGGGCTGGTTCCTTTTCAAATGTGCATACTGACCTGCCCGATTTTCTGGCAGTTATTGCAGTCAGGCTATTCAGTGCGCCTCGGCACAGATGCAGGGAAAATCCCCCCTTGAAACTATTTTTAGTTTATCAAAAAGTGTCAGGATATATGCCACCAAGATGTAAAATTGCTCTTATATTACGTATTTTTGTTTGTCTTTGCTCCTTGTCTCTTGTGTCGGTGTAATGATAAAATTATTATTAGAAAAGTTGCAACACTGAAATATTGGTTAGATTGTGTTAAAATGGAACCAGATGGTAGCACCTGTTTTAATCAATATTATCAAATAATGAAGTTAAATGCACAGAGGAGCTTCCTTTAAAGAATTGCTCCTGGCTTGCATGACAATTTTACAGTGACCTTTTCAAACCATTTGATATTAAAGTATCCCATGACGTGATTGTTTCTGCAAAAATAGAAGTTTGAGATCTGTGCCAATTTGAACTCCTCTTTGTCCTGCAGATAATATGATTGACAAAGTCAAAGTGGAAGCAAGTGAAGACAGAACAGCAGAACTGGAGAAAATAGTAAGCTTCAAAATCTGACACAGAAACAAATCATTTCTTTCTCAGTGTATGTTAACACTGGGAGAACAGATGAGTGCCATGTTGAGGCACATCGACTAGATTTCCAAAGCCGCAATTGCCCCTTTCTATAAGAGCCCTGACTGTCTCAAGGAGGTGGCCACGGGTTGGTAAGGACTCACTGCCTTGTTGGCGTGGAGTGGCTGACATTTCGTTAATTGCCCTCCATTTGTTTTCCAGCGGTGCTCGTCACCATGCCGCCCGTGTTGCCGCCAGTCAGGCAAGCGCCGACCCCCCACCGACTAGTGGCGACTCCTTTCTGCCCCGCGTGGGAAATTGCCCCATAGGAGCAGATCGGCCGCTGCTTGGTGCACTCGACAGCTTTCCCTGGTGGGAAGCTGTGTGTGGTTGTGTCCGCCCTTAAAGGGGAGAGTGTGCTGCCATGGCCGCCATTTTATTTAATTGTCGGCCAACTCCGCGGTCAGCCCAACAATGGCGGCCATGGGTTCAGCCAGGCGGCCAATAGACAGCCCGGCACCCCCTCTTGGGCACCCGGCCGTTGGCCCGGCTAAAGCCCTCCCTGGTGGCCCAGTGGGCCAAACTAAATTAACTGCAGAGTTTGCAGCGCTGATGACACCGACCGACGTGCACCCCGCTCCACGCTGACTTCCACCCCGAGCATTGCATGGAAGAAAAATCATTTTTAAGAGCTGAATTTCGTTCTACTCTCCATCCCATGGATTGGGGTGGAGAAAAATCTTCAAGATCGGTGAGTGCGCCCCCTTTCAGTCAGAGGCCAATTTCAGCCCCTAGCACTTTATTACCGACAGCCCAGTGTCTAAAACCAAACTTAAATTATAATAAGTCAAAGACTATGCATAGAAATTGAACACATTTTATACTAATGCTTCAATTTCAGCTTTAAAAGTATTTACCAGGTAGCCCCTGGCCTTCAAACAATATTTGAAAATGCTGTCAAGAAAATCCTACCTTATGATCTGCAATCTCAGGCTTTGGTTGCAGTAAACACTTTGGAATGGTGATGGGACTACACCTGAAGATTATTGAAGGTGATTGAGTTGGTTATGTGACAGAATGATTCTCTTTGGCTGGCACAATGAGGTGTTTTAAACCATTGATACAGAACAAAGCAGATAACTTTCTCTGTAGTGAATACGTTGCTCACTTCAAAGACAATTACAAGAGTGGAATGACAATACCTGACCTACGCTCAAAGTAAGTTCAAATCAGATAGATAATGTTCTTGATTCTGGTTTTTCTTCTTTAGTCTGGAGAACAAGACAGATTTTATTGTTGGTGCTGGAGGCAAAAAGTAAAGGAATTTAGGGTTGGAATATGCGTGTGGAACAGAATGTTCTGTATTAGCATCACTGAAGGTCATTGTTGAAGAGCTGCTTTCAAATTAGGCGACCAGAGAGGTTGCTAGCTCCCTTGTACTGAATTAAGTGAGATAGTATTTTTTGTCCTATAGGATCCAATTTTTTTTTGTCATGCAATGTGAGGTTTTTTGTATTTGACTTATGTAGGGAAGCTGTTGCCTGAATAATGCAGACCTCTTTCCGAGGGTGCAGGAAAGAAAGAAAGAAAGACATTTATATAGCGCCTTTCATGACCTCATCATCATCATCATAGGCAGTCCCTCGAAACGAGGATGACTTGCTTCAATGCCAAAAAGGAATGAGTTCACAGGTGTTTCAATGAAGGACCTAATATTCCAGATCACGAACTACATCTTGGAAGGTGTAGGATGCCTGTGCTTGGATTTTTTTAACGTGTGGTGGCCGTTGCACACCAGTCACTACACGGGCTTGACAGAGCTAGGTCTTGGTCCAGTGGCAAAGATTACCCAAGATGACTGGAGACCAGCTCTGCTGCACAGACCGAGCGCGCACACATATCGTAGTGTGGGCTGGCCTGTGTTGCCCCTGGACCCTCACCTCTCCTGGGCCCCAGACTCACGCCTCTCCTGGGCCCCGGTCACTTGTCTCCATAATGTAGAGATCTGGCACCCTTGCCATTTCTGTCAAGGGCCTGTGTTTTTAAACTGTCTGGTGGTCATGAGCCTTTTATCTCAAAGCACTTTACAGCCAATGAAGTACTTTTGGAGTGTAGTCACTTTTGTAATGTGGGAAAATGTGGGCAACGCAGCAGCCAATTTGCACACAGCAAGCTCCCACATCAACTGGCTGCATCAGTTGTTAGGAGGAACAATTGATGCAGTCAAAAGTGTTTAGATAATTAACAAATTATGAAGCTCTTTCTTCCCTTCATTTGGCAACCTCTATGAATGTGCAAATTCAATGATTCTTGAGGTACTCTTAACTTAAATAAAAAAAGAAAATGCTGAAAATACTCAGTAGGTCATGCAGCATCTGCAAAGGATAACAAAGTTAACGTTTCAGGTCGAGAACCTTTTATCATCGACTTGAAACGTTAACTCTGTGTCCCTCACTACGGATGCTGCCTGACCTACTGTGTATTTCCATCATTTTCTGTTTTCATTTTAGATTTCAAGCATCCGCAGTATTTTGCTTTTGTACCAGTAACATAAATTAGGTGGGTTTACTCTCACCATAGTCTTCTGACTCACTCATCATGCTTTCACAAGACATGTCTTTTACATCTCATGTCCCGAAAATAAAAAGACATCAATTCTCAAGATGCGACTAAAATCAATTTAATATTTTGAAGTGCGCATTTCTATTTTTATTCAGGAAAATAAATATGTCTGTGCTTTTGAGGTGGGATTTCTTTGCTATGGAGGGGAGCAGTCTCTGATTCATGTCAATAAGTTTTCTTGACGATTTCAAAGTGTATGTATGACTTTTTAGTGCAAATATTATGAGCATGGATATTTATCACAGTTACAGTGGGAGGGAGAGGCTTAATGCAATTTAGCCTCTGAGTGAAGGGAAGACTCTAACTAACTTCACAAAATATTTATATTATATTGAGTTTATGGGCTCTATGATGTGTTTTTAAAGTGTACAAAAACCTTGAAGTAAACATTATACATTGATGCGTTCAATAAATTAAAAAGTGTAACACAGAAACCATTTATTACTTTGACACAAACCACAACAGCTTAAATTTAAATTAGCACCATGAAACATCTTAAGGCGCTTTAAAAGAGAAGAGGAAAATCAGTCACCAAGCAAAATTAACAGAAGAGGTATGGAAGGGACTGAAGGTTTGTTCGAAGAGGAGGCAATTGAAAGTGAATTGATATTGTACGGTGAGAGAATTTAAGGAGAGAATTCCAGAGTATAGGTCTGTGGTGACTGAAGGCCGTGTACCTGTGGTGACTGAAGGCCGTGAACCTGTGGTGACTGAAGACCCTGTACCTGTGGTGACTGAAGGCCGTGTATCTGTGGTGACTGAAGGCCGTGAACCTGTGGTGACTGAAGGCCGTGTATCTGTGATGACTGAAGGCCGTGTATCTGTGGTGACTGAAGGCCGTGAACCTGTGGTGACTGAAGGCTGTGTATCTGTGGTGACTGAAGGCCGTGTACCTGTGATGACTGAAGGCCGTGTACCTGTGGTGACTGAAGGCCGTGTATCTGTGGTGACTGAAGGCCGTGTACCTGTGGTGACTGAAGGCCGTGTACCTGTGGTGACTGAAGGCCGTGTACCTGTGGTGACTGAAGGCCGTGTACCTGTGGTGACTGAAGGCCGTGTACCTGTGGTGACTGAAGGCCGTGTACCTGTGGTGACTGAAGGCCGTGTACCTGTGGTGACTGAAGGCCGTGTACCTGTGGTGACTGAAGGCCGTGTACCTGTGGTGACTGAAGGCCGTGTATCTGTGGTGACTGAAGGCCATGTATTTGTGATGACTGAAGGCCGCCCAGGGGAAGCCTCCGACTGCAAATTCAGATCCACTATCTCCTGCCCCACTCCCCACCCAGTCCAACATTACAGAAGCCATTATGCTCCTTGGAGTATTTGATTAACTTGGTCCATACCTGTCCTGGCAGTCTTTATTTCCATTCCCAACCAAATCTTTATACGGCTGCCTATTGAGGGAATTCATCAACTCAACTACAATTGCTTCTGTTGGATGCCTACTCCACATATTTCTTTTACACTCTCATCCAAGGCTTGTGAATTTTAATCTCTGTCCACAATGTCTGTGCTCATAATCTATGTTAAATAGAATGTGTCTCAGCATTTTAAAGCCCTGAAACATATCGCTCTTCGTTCTTCTCTTTTCCATTCAGATTCTGCTTTATGAATCTCTGCTCATAAATTAGCCCTAAGACCTGGGATCACCCTTGTCACTATCTCTCTGGCCCATCAGTGTGCTTTTAAAAATAGGTTGTCCTAAATTGCAGACTATTCCAAATGTGGCCTGATCAGTGATCTATACGGTGTCAGAATAATTTTTTTTCTACTTCTAGTCAAATGCCCTTGAGAGGTAACCTGACATTTTATTAGCTTTATTGATAGCAGCTTTACAGTGACTTATAGGCTTAACATTTACATTCTATCTAGAATTCCTTGCAACATGCCTGCCAAGTGTCACTCATTAGGAGTGACAATCACTCACTTTGCTTTAATACTGTGACCTGTTTTTATTATGTCAGTTGTAAAAATAAACATAGCTCCATATGTTTAAACGAGTTGGCAAGCTGTGTCACTCTTACTGATCATAAATGTCACACTTAAATTTCTCTGATGTTGACAGCTCTGTTATGGTATGAATGCAACAGAACAGGCAAAATGTTCTGTCAAAGCTTTGTGGTTTCTGGATAGATCTGTGTCGTATTTGCAGTCTTAACCTGCTAAGTTTTTTCCATAAGAGTGCACAGCTAAATCAACATTAGCAGAATGCAACCTCTGCAAATTTGCACTTTGAGAAGGTGCAGAACAAAGGGATTTTTTATTACATATTTAAACCTTACTTTTTTCTCTTCTTTTTAGTCCCCTTACACCATACAGAACTCGCTGGTCAAGTAGTCACCTCGGCAGTTTGCTCTCATACCTTTGTTAATTTCACCCCGTAATTGGCTGCTGGAAAGTTGCCCAGACACAGATGATGAGTTAGAATCTGATGTGAGTTCCCTTTTAATGAAATGATGCAATATACCATAACATCTCACTTCCCTGGCTTTGTTTGTCCTATTGGCACTGTTTCTTCGCCTGGCTGGGCAATCTAGAACCAGTAGTCACAGTCTCAGAGTAAGGGGTCGGCCATTTAGGACTGAGATGAGGAGAAATTTCTTCACTCAGAGGGTGGTGAATCTTTGGAGTTCTCCACCGCAAAGGGCTGTGGAGGCTCAGTCATTGAGTACATTCAAGACAGCGATCAATAGATTTTTGATATTAAAGGGTTATGGAATAGTGCAGGAACGTGGAGTTGAGGTAGAAGGTCAGCCATGATTTTATTGAATGGCGGAGCAGGCTCCAGGGGCCAAATGGCCTACTGCTGTTTCTATTTCTTATGTTGTTACGTTTCATGGGCTTACTATGCCAGCAGCTTGAAGAAATAGTGGGGGGTGATTCTCAACAGCCCCTTCAGCCTTCGAGATGGCTAAGGTGGGGTCGTGAGCTGAAACACCGGTTTAGCCTGTGTTTAGCACACGACGCCAGCTTAGTAAAAGGAGTTGAAATGTGCACTAGGAATGTCTGCCCAGAGAATTATTAGGGGCTGAAAATTGCCACTAGCGCTCATTACTAAGGATGCACGGTCTTTTGATGTATAGGGCTTGACCTAACGCCCTCACCTAACAGCGATCAGCTGATTGGGAGTAACAAGTCATTGCTGAGGTTTTCGAGCACTACTTGAAGGTATATCACCTTTTATTGTTCACTTGCTGCTGGAGGTTTGAAGAGGATTTTTGAAACATATCAGGAAACTTTCTGGGACACTTTGTCAAGACTTCACCAGCACTCTATCAACCCTTATTCCAGAAATTCTCTGCAGCCTTCACTTAAAAAAATTCAGTGCTGTACTACTGTACCTTATTGGACACCTTGTAGGAGTCACCAGGAGAAAGGGAGTTCTTGATCAGCAGCAGTTTTCTAGAGATCTCCCGTGCTCTGCAGGAGGAATGGAAGGAGGACAGGAGGCCAGGCAGAGCAGCACCAGCTGCTACAGGAGAGAGGGCGAGGTGGGCGAGGTGGGCGAGTTGGGCGAGGTGGGCTCCTTCCCCCCCCCCCTCTGGGTAAAGGACATCCTCAACCAGAACCCCCAGTACCAGGTCAGAGAACCTGTGCATCCTCTCCCTCAGTTCCTCAGCCATCCTGAAACCTGCCAATGTGTATCAGCTAACCCACTCCACACCTTCAGTGGCTCAAATTTACTGCTCTGAGAAAATGTGCTAATCTGTGCTCAAATGCTAAACCTACAGGTGTCTGTTTTAGCACCTCCAGGCAAATTCAATTTATAGTAATCAGCAATAAGGACCAGAATTGCTGGCTAAAACGAGACTTTTAACAGGCGTGTCATATTAGCACAGCACCCATTTAGCGCCAGTTATCACCCTTTCATCAAAATAACCCCCAATGATTTACAACTATTACTTTCAATTCCTCTTTGTTTGCATTCTATTTGATTTCCACTGAGTAGCCAAGACTTTAACTGGGCAAGAAATTTGGTAGAGCCCCTTTAGGGGCGTTAATTTTTGAATTCTTGAAAGTTTAGCACCAGGCGTTAATGATTCTGAGCTTCAAATAATTGGCTGTTAGACTCCAGGAAAGAACTGGAATGTTAATCAAGCACTAATGACCTCATTAGGGTGCTACAGGGGCTCAACCAGCAGAGCAATAATGATTTTCAGGTGCAATACAATCGGGATTGTATTCACTGGAGTTCGCGAGAGGTGGGCACCGGAGGGACTGGAGTGCATCATCACGCCCGGCAACCAAATTTTAATTTGATTTTACGTTTTAAAGTTAATTTGTTTTAATTGCCGGTGCTTTTAGTGTCCCCTTCCCTTTTATAGGGGGCACTGGGGAAAAATTGTGATTTTAGTGCCCAAAAAAAAAACAAAAAAAAAAAAAGAAAAAACACAAAAAAAAACACAAAAAAGGGGGAAAAAAAAAAAGGGCCTTGTAAATGTCTGGAGTGTCACCCAGGTGGGGTGGCACCGTTTATTGTTTTTATGTTTTCACAGGTGAACTCAAAAGAGTTTCACTGGAGTTCGCGAGAGGTGGGCACCGGAGGGACTGGAGTGCATCATCACGCCCGGCAACCAAATTTTAATTTGATTTTACGTTTTAAAGTTAATTTGTTTTAATTGCCGGTGCTTTTAGTGTCCCCTTCCCTTTTATAGGGGGCACTGGGGAAAAATTGTGATTTTAGTGCCCAAAAAAAAAACAAAAAAAAAAGAAAAAACACAAAAAAAAAACACAAAAAAGGGGGAAAAAAAAAAGGGCCTTGTAAATGTCTGGAGTGTCACCCAGGTCGGGTGGCACCGTTTAATGTTTTATGTTTTCACAGATAAACTCAAAAGAGTTTCACTGGAGTTCGCGAGAGGTGGGCACCGGAGGGACTGGAGTGCATCATCACGCCCGGCAACCAAATTTTAATTTGATTTTACGTTTTTAAGTTTAATTTGTTTTAATTGCCGGTGCTTTTAGTGTCCCCTTCCCCTTTTATAGGGGGCACTGGAAAAACTTGATTTTAGCGCCCCAAAAAAACCACAAAAAAAAATAAATAAAAAAAAAAGGGGGCCTTGAAAATGTCTGCTGTGTCACCCAGGTCGGGTGGCATGGTCTTAATGTTTTATGTTTTGCAGGTAAACTCAAAAGAGTTTCACTGGAGTTCGTCTGGGAGTCTACCTTAGCCCCGACGAGGGAGCCTGGCCGACGAACTGGCAGGAGCTGGAGGCCAAGGTCGCCGCTCGCCTAGGGCGCTGGACAGGACTGCTCCGAGTGCTGTCCTACAGGGGTCGAGCGCTAGTCATAAACCAGCTGGTGGCCGCAATGCTGTGGTACCGGCTGGTCACTTTGACCCCTCCCCCTGCGTTTGTCGCCAAGATACAAAAGAAGCTGGTGGACTTCTTCTGGAACAACAGGAAGCACTGGGTCTCTGCTGCGGTCTTGAGTCTCCCGCTTGAGGAGGGCGGTCAGTCGTTGGTGTGCGTCAGCGCCCAGCTCGCGACTTTCCGTCTTCAGACCCTGCAGAGATACCTTTACGTCGAGCCCCCTCCTAGGTGGTGCGCTCTGGCGAGGTATTTCTTCCGCCAGCAGCTCGACCTCAATTATGACACGCAGCTCCTGTTTGTGAACTTGGGGGGTGCCAGGACCGCCCTCCGGGAGCTGCCTGTCTTTTACAGGGAACTCATCAGGGTCTGGAACAAAGTCTCCACCAAGCGCAGCTCTCCGCCGGCTGGTGTGGCGGCCGTCCTGCAGGAACCGCTGCTCGGGAATCCGTACCTCCACGGCCGAGGCTTTATGTGGCGGTCGGAAGAGAGGGCTGTGGCTGGTGAGGTGACCAGGGTCAGGGACCTGCTCGATGGCGGAGGAGCGGGCTGGATGGCGCCAGACACGCTGGCGCGGCGCCTAAATTCTGCCAACGTCCGCCACGCGGCCGATGCCATCGAGTCGCTAAAAACAGCTCTGGGCCCTGACTCCGTTAGGTGCATCGAGGAGGCTCAAGCACGTGGGGAGATCCCGTCCGAACTGACCCCCGTCCGGACGGAATTCCTCATCGGCGCCAAACCCCGGAACCTCCCTCGGGGGCCGGCGCCTCACAACTTGAGCCGCCTCCGGGAAATCCCCTCCGTGCCTTTCAGTTCCGCGCGGAGGGGTTTCCTGTACGGGCTGCTCCTGCACACCCTCAACTTTGCCATCCTCGCCGGCCGTCCGGACACGCCATGGCGTACCATCTTGCCGTCCGGAGGAGGCGGGGGTCCCCGATGGAGGGCACTCTACGCAGGGGTCCTCCCACTATTCATCGGGGACTTGGCCTGGAGGGTGGTGCATGGAGCAGTGCCGTGCAACAAATTTTTAAGCCGGTTCACGGACTCCCAGGCCGCCTGCAATTTCTGCGGTCTGGAGGAGTCCGTGTTCCATGTTTTTATTGAATGCACGAGGTTGCAGCCCCTGTTCCACTATTTGAAGGGGCTGCTCCTGAAATTCTGGCTGCACTTCAGTCCCACTCTCCTGATCTTTGGGCACCCTGTGCGGAGGGGAGCGGGTAGGTCCGAAGGCCTCCTCGTAGGACTGCTCCTGGGCACGGCCAAGGGTGCCATCAGCCGGTCCAGGCAGCGGGCGGTCGAGGGGGTCGTTCAACCTGACTGCCTGCCTCTCTTCCGCTCTTACATCCGGTCCAGGGTGTCCTTGGAGATGGAGCACGCGGTGTCCACCGGTACGCTCGCGGCCTTCCGCGAGAGGTGGGCACCGGAGGGACTGGAGTGCATCATCACGCCCGGCAACCAAATTTTAATTTGATTTTACGTTTTAAAGTTTAATTTGTTTTAATTGCCGGTGCTTTTAGTGTCCCCCTCCCATTTTATAGGGGGCACTGGGAAAATTTGATTTTAGCGCCCCAAAAAAAAAAAAAAAAAAAAAAAAAAAAAAAAAAAAAAAAGGGGCCTTGAAAATGTCTGCTGTGTCACCCAGGTCGGGTGGCATGGTATTAATGTTTTATGTTTTGCAGGTAAACTCAAAAGAGTTTCACTGGAGTTCGCGAGAGGTGGGCACCGGAGGGACTGGAGTGCATCATCACGCCCGGCAACCAAATTTTAATTTGATTTTACGTTTTTAAGTTTAATTTGTTTTAATTGCCGGTGCTTTTAGTGTCCCCCTCCCCTTTTATAGGGGGCACTGGAAAAACTTGATTTTAGCGCCCCAAAAAAACCACAAAAAAAAATAAATTAAAAAAAAAGGGGGCCTTGAAAATGTCTGCTGTGTCACCCAGGTCGGGTGGCATGGTCTTAATGTTTTATGTTTTGCAGGTAAACTCAAAAGAGTTTCACTGGAGTTCGTCTGGGAGTCTACCTTAGCCCCGACGAGGGAGCCTGGCCGGCGAACTGGCAGGAGCTGGAGGTCAAGGTCGCCGCTCGCCTAGGGCGCTGGACAGGACTGCTCCGAGTGCTGTCCTACAGGGGTCGAGCGCTAGTCATAAACCAGCTGGTGGCCGCAATGTTGTGGTACCGGCTGGTCACTTTGACCCCTCCCCCTGCGTTTGTCGCTAAGATACAGAAGAAGCTGGTGGACTTCTTCTGGAACAACAGGAAGCACTGGGTCTCTGCCGCGGTCCTGAGTCTCCCGCTTGAGGAGGGCGGTCAGTCGTTGGTGTGCGTCAGCGCCCAGCTCGCGACTTTCCGTCTTCAGACCCTGCAGAGATACCTTTACATCGAGCCCCCTCCTAGGTGGTGTGCTCTGGCGAGGTATTTCTTCCGCCAGCAGCTCGACCTCAATTATGACACGCAGCTCCTGTTTGTGAACTTGGGGGGTGCCAGGACCGCCCTCCGGGAGCTGCCTGTCTTTTACAGGGAACTCATCAGGGTCTGGAACAAAGTCTCCACCAAGCGCATCTCTCCGCCGGCTGGAGTGGCGGCCGTCCTGCAGGAACCGCTGCTCGGGAATCCGTACCTCCACGGCCGAGGCTTTATGTGGCGGTCGGAAGAGAGGGCTGTGGCTGGTGAGGTGACCAGGGTCAGGGACCTGCTCGATGGCGGAGGAGCGGGCTGGATGGCGCCAGACACGCTGGCGCGGCGCCTAAATTCTGCCAACGTCCGCCACGCGGCCGATGCCATCGAGTCGCTAAAAACAGCTCTGGGCCCTGACTCCGTTAGGTGCATCGAGGAGGCTCAAGCACGTGGGGAGATCCCGTCCGAACTGACCCCCGTCCGGACGGAATTCCTCATCGGCGCCAAAGCCCGGAACCTCCCTCGGGGGCCGGCGCCTCACAACTTGAGCCGCCTCCGGGAAATCCCCTCCGTGCCTTTCAGTTCCGCGCGGAGGGGTTTCCTGTACGGGCTGCTCCTGCACACCCTCAACTTTGCCATCCTCGCCGGCCGTCCGGACACGCCATGGCGTACCATCTTGCCGTCCGGAGGAGGCGGGGGTCCCCGATGGAGGGCACTCTACGCAGGGGTCCTCCCACTATTCATCGGGGACTTGGCCTGGAGGGTGGTGCACGGAGCAGTGCCGTGCAATAAATTTTTAAGCCGGTTCACAGACTCCCAGGCCGCCTGCAATTTCTGCGGTCTGGAGGAGTCCGTGTTCCATGTTTTTATTGAATGCACAAGGTTGCAGCCCCTGTTTCATTATTTGAAGGGGCTGCTCCTGAAATTCTGGCTGCACTTCAGTCCCACTCTCCTGATCTTTGGGCACCCTGTGCGGAGGGGAGCGGGTAGGTCCGAGGGCCTCCTCGTAGGACTGCTCCTGGGCATGGCCAAGGGTGCCATCAGCCGGTCAAGGCAGCGGGCGGTCGAGGGGGTCGTTCAACCTGACTGCCTGCCTCTCTTCCGCTCTTACATCCGGGCCAGGGAGTCCTTGGAGATGGAGCACGCGGTGTCCACCGGTACGCTCGCGGCCTTCCGCGAGAGGTGGGCACCGGAGGGACTGGAGTGCATCATCACGCCCGGCAACCAAATTTTAATTTGATTTTACGTTTTAAAGTTTAATTTGTTTTAATTGCCGGTGCTTTTAGTGTCCCCCTCTCCTTTTATAGGGGGCACTGGAAAAAGGAAAAATTTGATTTTAGTGCCCAAAAAAAAAAAAACACAAAAAACCCCCCAAAAAAAACAAAAAAAGGGCCTTGTAAATGTCTTGTGTGTGTCATCCAGGTCGGGTGGCACGGATACATGTTTTATGTTTTGCAGGTTAACTCAAAAGAGTTTCACTGGAGTTCGTCTGGGAGTCTACCTTAGCCCCGACGAGGGAGCCTGGCCGGCGAACTGGCAGGAGCTGGAGGCCAAGGTCGCCGCTCGCCTAGGGCGCTGGACAGGACTGCTCCGAGTGCTGTCCTACAGGGGTCGAGCGCTAGTCATAAACCAGCTGGTGGCCGCAATGTTGTGGTAACGGCTGGTCACTTTGACCCCTCCCCCTGCGTTTGTCGCCAAGATACAGAAGAAGCTGGTGGACTTCTTCTGGAACAACAGGAAGCACTGGGTCTCTGCCGCGGTCTTGAGTCTCCCGCTTGAGGAGGGCGGTCAGTCGTTGGTGTGCGTCAGCGCCCAGCTCGCGACTTTCCGTCTTCAGACCCTGCAGAGATACCTTTACGTCGAGCCCCCTCCTAGGTGGTGCGCTCTGGCGAGGTATTTCTTCCGCCAGCAGCGCGACCTCAATTATGACACGCAGCTCCTGTTTGTGAACTTGGGGGTTGCCAGGACCGCCCTCCGGGAGCTGCCTGTCTTTTACAGGGAACTCATCAGGGTCTGGAACAAAGTCTCCACCAAGCGCAGCTCTCCGCCGGCTGGAGTGGCGGCCGTCCTGCAGGAGCCGCTGCTCGGGAATCCGTACCTCCACGGCCGAGGTTTCATGTGGCGGTCGGAAGAGAGGGCTGTGGCTGGTGAGGTGACCAGGGTCAGGGACCTGCTCGATGGCGGAGGAGCGGGCTGGATGGCGCCAGACACGCTGGCGCGGCGCCTAAGCTCTGCCAACGTCCGCCACGCGGCCGATGCCATCGAGTCGCTAAAAACAGCTCTGGGCCCTGACTCCGTTAGGTGCATCGAGGAGGCTCAAGCACGTGGGGAGATCCCGTCCGAACTGACCCCCGTCCGGACGGAATTCCTCATCGGCGCCAAACCCCGGAACCTCCCTCGGGGGCCGGCGCCTCACAACTTGAGCCGCCTCGGGGAAATCCCCTCCGTGCCTTTCAGTTCCGCGCGGAGGGGTTTCCTGTACGTGCTGCTCCTGCACACCCTCAACTTTTCCATCCTCGCCGGCCGTCCGGACACGCCATGGCGTACCATCTTGCCGTCCGGAGGAGGCGGGGGTCCCCGATGGAGGGCACTCTACGCAGGGGTCCTCCCACTATTCATCGGGGACTTGGCCTGGAGGGTGGTGCACGGAGCAGTGCCGTGCAACAAATTTTTAAGCCGGTTCACGGACTCCCAGGCCGCCTGCAATTTCTGCGGTCTGGAGGAGTCCGTGTTCCATGTTTTTATTGAGTGCACGAGGTTGCAGCCCCTGTTCCATTATTTGAAGGGGCTGCTCCTGAAATTCTGGCTGCACTTCAGTCCCACCCTCCTGATCTTTGGGCACCCTGTGCGGAGGGGAGCGGGTAGGTCCGGAGGCCTCCTCGTAGGACTGCTCCTGGGCACGGCCAAGGGTGCCATCAGCCGGTCCAGGCAGCGGGCGGTCGAGGGGGTCGTTCAACCTGACTGCCTGCCTCTCTTCCGCTCTTACATCCGGTCCAGGGTGTCCTTGGAGATGGAGCACGCGGTGTCCACCAGTACGATCGCGGCCTTCCGCGAGAGGTGGGCACCGGAGGGACTGGAGTGCATCATCACGCCCGGCAACCAAATTTTAATTTGATTTTACGTTTTAAAGTTTAATTTGTTTTAATTGCCGGTGCTTTTAGTGTCCCCTTCCCTTTTATAGGGGGCACCAGAGAAATTGTGATTTTAGTGCCCAAAAAAAAAAAAAAAACACGCAAAAAAAAAACAAAAAAAGGAAAAAAAGGGCCTTGTAAATGTCTGGTGTGTCACCCAGGTCGGGTGGCACAGTTTAATGTTTATGTTTTGCAGGTGGACTCTAAAAGAGTTTCACTGGAGTTCATCGCGCCCCTTCGCTTTAGGAGAGGGGTGCTCCAGGGATGCCCCATGTCCGGCCAGTTATACGCCGTTTGCGTGGAGCCTTTCCTGCGCCTCTTGCGGACGAGGTTGACGGGACTGGCTCTGCAAGGGCCGGGCATGGAGGTCGTCCTCTCGGCTTACGCCGATGACGTGCTCCTCACGGTAGAGGATCCCGCTGACCTGCGGAGGATGCGTGAGTGCCAGGAGATTTACTCGGCCTCGTCCTCCGCCAGGATCAACTGGAAGAAATGTTCCGGACTCCGGAGGAGCTCAGGCCTTTTTCCTGGAGCACGACCCATCTCCTCTATCTGGGCGTCTACCTTAGCCCCGACGAGGGAGCCTGGCCGGCGAACAGGCAGGAGCTGGAGGCCAAGGTCACCGCTCGCCTAGGGCGCTGGACAGGACTGCTCCGAGTGCTGTCCTACAGGGGTCGAGCGCTAGTCATAAACCAGCTGGTGGCCGCAATGTTGTGGTACCGGCTGGTCACTTTGACCCCTCCCCCTGCGTTTGTCGCCAAGATACAGAAGAAGCTGGTGGACTTCTTCTGGAACAACAGGAAGCACTAGGTCTCTGCCGCGGTCTTGAGTCTCCCGCTTGAGGAGGGCGGTCAGTCGTTGGTGTGCGTCAGCGCCCAGCTTGCGACTTTCCGTCTTCAGACCCTGCAGAGATACCTTTACGTCGAGCCCCCTCCTAGGTGGTGTGCTCTGGCGACGTATTTCTTCCGCCAGCAGCGCGACCTCAATTACGACACGCAGCTCCTGTTTGTGAACTTGGGGGCTGTCAGGACCGCCCTCCGGGAGCTGCCTGTCTTTTACAAGGAACTCATCAGGGTCTGGAACAAAGTCTCCACCAAGCGCAGCTCTCCGCCGGCTGGAGTGGCGGCCGTCCTGCAGGAGCCGCTGCTCGGGAATCCGTACCTCCACGACCGAGGTTTTATGTGGCGGTCAGAAGAGAGGGCTGTGGCTGGTGAGGTGACCAGGGTCAGGGACCTGCTCGATGGCGGAGGAGCGGGCTGGATGGCGCCAGACACGCTGGCGCGGCGCCTAAATTCAGCCGATGTCCGCCGCGCGGCCGAAGCCATCGAGTCGCTAAAAACAGCTTTGGGCCCTGACTCCGTTAGGTGCATCGAGGAGGCTCAAGCACGTGGGGAGATCCCATCCGAAATGACCCCCGTCCGGACGGAATTCCTCATCGGCGCCAAAGCCCGGAACCTCCCTCGGGGGCCGGCGCCTCACAACTTGAGCCACCTCGGGGAAATCCCCTCCGTGCCTTTCAGTTCCGCACGGAGGGGTTTCCTGTACGGGCTGCTCCTGCACACTCTCAACTTTTCCATCCTCGCCGGCCGTCCGGACACGCCATGGCGTACCATCCTGCCGTCCGGAGGAGGTGGGGGTCCCCGATGGAGGGCACTCTACGCAGGGGTCCTCCCACTATTCATCGGGGACTTGGCCTGGAGGGTGGTGCATGGAGCAGTGCCGTACAACAAATTTTTAAGCCGGTTCACGGACTCCCAGGCCGCCTGCAATTTCTGCGGTCTGGAGGAGTCCGTGTTCCATGTTTTTATTGAGTGCACGAGGTTGCAGCCCCTGTTCCATTATTTGAAGGGGCTGCTCCTGAAGTTCTGGCTGTACTTCAGTCCCACTCTCCTGATCTTTGGGCACCCTGTGCGGAGGGGAGCGGGTAGGTCTGAAGGCCTCCACGTAGGACTGCTCCTGGGCACGGCCAAGGGTGCCATCAGCCGGTCCAGGCAGCGGGCGGTCGAGGGGGTCGTTCAACCTGACTGCCTGCCTCTCTTCTGCTCTTACATCCGGTCAAGGGTGTCCTTGGAGATGGAGCACGCGGTGTCCACCGGTACGCTCGCGGCCTTCCGCGAGAGGTGGGCACCGGAGGGACTAGAGTGCATCATCACGCCCGGCAACCAAATTTTAATTTGATTTTACGTTTCAAATTTTAATTTGTTTTAATTGCTGGTGCTTTTAGTGTCCCCCTCCACTTTTATAGGGGGCACTTGGAAAAATGTAATTTTAGCGCCCAAAAAAAAAAACCAAAAAAAAAAGAAAAAAAAAGACAAAAAAAGGAAAAAAAGGGGCCTTGAAAATGTCTGCTGTGTCACCCAGGCGGGTGGCATGGGTTAATGTTTGTTTTTTTTTCAGGTAAACTCAAAAGAGTTTCACTGGAGTTCATCGCGCCCCTTCGCTTTAGGAGAGGGGTGCGCCAGGGATGCCCCATGTCCGGCCAGTTATACGCCGTTTGCGTGGAGCCTTTCCTGCGCCTCTTGCGGACGAGGTTGACGGGACTGGCTCTGCAAGGGCCGGGCGTGGAGGTCGTCCTCTCGGTTTACGCTGATGATGCGCTCCTCGCGGTAGAGGATCCCGCTGACCTGCGGAGGATGCGTGAGTGCCAAGAGATTTACTCGGCCGCATCCTCCGCCAGAATCAACTGGGAGAAATGTTCCGGACTCCTGGTGGGTCAATGGCGGGTGGACTCCCTGCCGGAGGAGCTCAGGCCTTTTGCCTGGAGCATGACCCATCTCCTCTATCTGGGAGTCTACCTCAGCCCAGACGAGGGAGCCTGGCCGGCGAACTGGCAGGAGCTGGAGGCCAAGGTCGCCGCTCGCCTAGGGCGCTGGACAGGACTGCTCCGAGTGCTGTCCTACAGGGGTCGAGCGCTAGTCATAAACCAGCTGGTGGCCGCAATGTTGTGGTACCGGCTGGTCACTTTGACCCCTCCCCCTGCATTTGTCGCCAAAATACAGAAGAAGCTGGTGGACTTCTTCTGGAACAACAGGAAGCACTGGGTCTCTGCCGCGGTCTTGAGTTTCCCGCTTGAGGAGGGCGGTCAGTCGTTGGTGTGCATCAGCGCCCAGCTCGCGACTTTCCGTCTTCAGACCCTGCAGAGATACCTTTACGTCGAGCCCCCTCCTAGGTGGTGTGCTCTGGCGACGTATTTCTTCCGCCAGCAGCGCGACCTCAATTACGACACACAGTTTGTGAACTTGGGGGGTGTCAGGATCGCCCTCCGGGAGCTGCCTGTCTTTTACAAGGAACTCATCAGGGTCTGGAACAAAGTCTCCACCAAGCGCAGCTCTCCGCCGGCTGGAGTGGCGGCCGTCCTGCAGGAGCCGCTGCTCGGGAATCCGTACCTCCACGACCGAGGTTTTATGTGGCGAGAGGGCTGTGGCTGGTGAGGTGACCAGGGTCAGGGACCTGCTCGATGGCGGAGGAGCGGGCTGGATGGCGCCAGACACGCTGGCGCGGCGCCTAAATTCTGCCAATGTCCGCCACGCGGCCGATGCCATCGAGTCGCTAAAAACAGCTCTGGGCCCTGACTCCGTTAGGTGCATCGAGGAGGCTCAAGCACGTGGGGAGATCCCGTCCGAACTGACCCCTATCCGGACGGAATTCCTCATCGGCGCCAAAGCCCGGAACCTCCCTCGGGGGCCGGCGCCTCACAACTTGAGCCGCCTCGGGGAAATCCCCTCCGTGCCTTTCAGTTCCGCGCGGAGGGGTTTCCTGTACGGGCTGCTCCTGCACACTCTCAACTTTGCCATCCTCGCCGGCCGTCCGGACACGCCATGGCGTACCATCTTGCCGTCCGGAGGAGGCGGGGGTCCCCGATGGAGGGCACTCTACGCAAGGGTCCTCCCACTATTCATCGGGGACTTGGCCTGGAGGGTGGTGCACGGAGCAGTGCCGTACAACAAATTTTTAAGCCGGTTCACGGACTCCCAGGCCGCCTGCAATTTCTGCGGTCTGGAAGAGACCGTGTTCCATGTTTTTATGGAATGCACAAGGTTGCAGCCCCTGTTTTATTATTTGAAGGGGCTGCTCCTGAAATTCTGGCTGCACTTCAGTCCCACTCTCCTGATCTTTGGGCACCCTGTGCGGAGGGGAGCGGGTAGGTCCGAAGGCCTCCTCGTAGGACTGCTCCTGGGCACGGCCAAGGGTGCCATCAGCCGGTCCAGGCAGCGGGCGGTCGAGGGGGTCGTTCAACCTGACTGTCTGCCTCTCTTCCGCTCTTACATCCGGTCCAGGGTGTCCTTGGAGATGGAGCACGCGGTGTCCACCGGTACGCTCGCGGCCTTCCGCGAGAGGTGGGCACCGGAGGGACTGGAGTGCATCATCACGCCCGGCAACCAAATTTTAATTTGATTTTACGTTTTAAAGTTTAATTTGTTTTAATTGCTGGTGCTTTTAGTGTCCCCCTCCCCTTTTATAGGGGGCACTTGGAAAAATGTGATTTTAGCGCCCCAAAAAAAACCAAAAAAAAAAAGAAAAAAAAAACACAAAAAAAGGGAAAAAATAAAAAAGGGGCCTTGAAAATGTCTGCTGTGTCACCCAGGCGGATGGCACAGTTTAATGTTCATGTTTTTTTTCAGGTAAACTGAAAAGAGTTTCACTGGAGTTCAGAAGAATGAGAGGGGATCTCATAGAAACGTTTAAAATTCTGACGGGTTTAGACAGGTTAGATGCAGGAAGAATGTTCCCAATGTTGAGGAAGTCCAGAACCAGGGGTCACAGTCTAAGGATAAGTGGTAAGCCATTTAGGACTGAGATGAGGAGAAACGTCTTCGCCCAGAGAGTGATGAATCTGTGGAATTTTCTACCACAGAAAGTTGTTGAGGCCAATTCACTAAATATATTCAAAAACGAGTTAGATGTAGTCCTTACTGCTAGGGGGATCAAGGGGTATGGTGAGAAAGCAGGAATGGGGTACTGAAGTTGCATGTTCAGCCATGAACTCATTGAATGGTGGTGCAGGCTCGAAGGGCCGAATGGCCTACTCCTGCACCTATTTTTTATGTTTCAATGGGATTGATCCTTCACACTGGCTCCTTTCAGCT
Organism: Pristiophorus japonicus; assembly: GCF_044704955.1. Lineage (NCBI taxonomy): Eukaryota > Metazoa > Chordata > Chondrichthyes > Pristiophoridae > Pristiophorus > Pristiophorus japonicus. The sequence goes on along the minus strand of NC_091978.1, from coordinate 342,659,219 downwards.
CTTAAAGGGGAGGTTCCATCATTGTGCAGATCCTCCTTATCAGCATTGCTGGCTGTTAAGGTGACCTGGAACCAACTGAATCCACTGATCATCATGGTTAATCCCACTCCCAGGGAGAGAGCTCACCGTTTCAGTGACCAGGCATTGGTTGCAGGAGTGGAATGAAGGAGGGCAGTGCCGTTCTTAGCCACAGGGCAATGTGGTTGGATGTCGGCTACAAGCCTTTCTCATTCTCCAGCTCCTGATAATCTCTGCATTCCTTGCTCTATTCCTGCCCCCCTGACCTCACCTTAACACGAGTCCTGTGCCTTTATGCTTTCAGATAAACAGCAAAAAGATGACCAGCCTGCCCCTGAGCCCCCCCAATGGGAGTGAGGAAGGAGAAGACCCAAGCACCGCATCACTGCATCTATCACCCGCAGGCACTACCTCAGATAATTTCACTACTCGATCTTTAGAGGCAAGTTTAATAGAGAGGTCTGCACTGAATGATGAACTGGGGATGAGCAGGCTGCAGCAATGCCAGGGGAAAAGGGTTGCTCGAGAGCCAGATACCCGGAGGGAGAGTTCGCGCACAAGTTCTGCTACACAGGACTCCGATGAGGACCTCGATGGGGAGGCGTTCACAAGAAGGGTGATGGCCATGCACTCAGAGATGTAGTTCTGCAAAGAATGCTGTCTTGTCAGTTTGACATAGGCAAATAGCCATTTTCAGCGATTACAGAATTTTTCACTTTCACGAGTCTTCGGCTTTATTAAGTATTATGTGAGATTTAAAAGTGCAACATTTCCATATATTAATAGGGGCTGTACTGGCACTGGACCTGGCCCTCCAGTATTAACATCAAAGGCAGCGGAGGCATGGTCCCGTTGGACTGTGGTGGACCCAGCGATGATGGCAGCAGTCAGAGGTGCGTGGCAGCGAGTCTCAGACTGCCCTCATGCAGTCTCTGCTTGATTTAAGCATTAATGTGCGTTGTGGCTCTGCCTTGGATAGAATGAATGTCCACAAGTCTTACTTGTCATATATTCGACATTGGCAGTTATGTATGTGAGATAAAAGAATGAAAGAAAGATTTGCATTCATATCGTTTCTTTCATGACCTCAGAACATACCAAAGCACTTTCAAATGAATGAAATACTTTTGAAGTCTAATCACTGTTGTAATGTAGGAAATGCAACAACCAATTTGCTTGCAGCAAGGTTCCACAAACAGTAGTCATGGTCAGATAATCTGTTTTAGTGATGTTGGTTGAGGGATAACTATAGGCCAAGACACCAGGGATAACGCCCCTGCTCTTACGGAATGTTATTACCATGTAAGTTGCTGTTCTGCACAGTTGGCATCCCTCCTTTAAGCTGTTTTAATGGATTACTCTCAAAAGAAAAGTCAGCATCTACTCAATTCGTAACTGTGATTAAAACACTCAAAATGAAAAACAGTGCCTGTTCCTGATTTATCCTGTTTGGATTTGATGTAAAATGAAATATGCAGCTTTTCTCATTAGAGTTTTTATCTATGTTACTGTGAAAACAATAACAAAGTAATCCTTTAGCAAGTCTTTCATCTTCTTATTGTCCACTATTTGACCGGCTTAGACCAGTTGGGCCGAAGGCCTGTTTCTGTGATGTAAATTCTCAGCAATTCTTTAACTTGAATAAATGTGTATTAGGGGTGCAGTTTTCATTTAACAGTTTCAGGGAGACCCGCAGGGGCCAGTTAAGAAAAGGGATGTGTCTTTTTATTATTATTATGGCAGGCAGATTTAATGCAACTCATCAACTTTATGCTTTTATTGTTCGGTAGTCAGAAGCAGGATCTTCAGGCAGCTCCGAAGAGAACTGAAGCTGATTTTATCCCGCGAGCGGATGCACCTGATAATGAAAATAGGCTGCTGCGTGATGACATTTTCAAGCTGCGAGATAAGGTAAGAACGAGCTACAGACTGTGAGCTGCCTCACATTTGAAGAAATCTTTATTTCACATCCACAAAGTAAAAACAGGTACGAATACCTTATGGCAGTCCATCATCCAGATGGAGAAAAATTGAAAGATAAAGAAGAAAATGACTTATCCAATATTCTCATTGGATACGAATGCTGTTCAGGATCAGATTCATAGGGTGACCTGTGCTGCCTAATTTCCTACAGGCCTATGGTTAAAAAAAACACATAATTTGCACATTTTGTTTATTTGTCTTTTGCCTCTGCAACAGAATCAAAAGTGAGACTGCAAAACAAAAAGGGACAGAAGTTGATATTACAGCCCTTTTTTTGTTCCATAACCAATGGAGTGCTTACTGTGTGAAAGTTGAGGAAGCCCCAATATTGTTCCTCGGGACGCTATTGTTTAATTTGGACGGGTTGCCGGCTTCTGTCCTGCCCTCACAGGCACCTTTTTCAAAGGTGAATATTGGGCTTGCTTGGCTCACCAGCCTGATGGTAAGTCCCAGAGGTTGGAGTGTCAATAGGTGGGAGGCCCAATCACAAGTGCTGTGGATTCAGGGAGGCCAAACCTGCTCCTCCTGACTCCGCAGCAACAATTTCTGAATGATCTTTTGAAAACTTACACTCGCATTTCGTTGGCAGTCGCAGGGGCTGCTCAAAATCATAAGCAGAGCAGGCCCGGTAGTGAGCTGGACACCCACACAGATTGGACGCAGGCCGCCCCACTGCTAAATTATGCTTATAAAATGGGGGCAAGGATGTTGAATTTAGGCAGGAAGAGCCTCGAGTAAGTAGCTTTAGAAATTGGAGAATGGTGACGGTGTACTAATTATACTGAGATACCAGTATGAGCACTAAAAATGCTTGAAATAAATGCTTAATGAGCCACAGTTCATTTCTGATCATTGTTAACTTACACGATGACTATGGTGAAGCGCGCTGATCTTAATCCATGGCCACCAACAGGTACTGTGACATATTGGGGCCAATTTTAACCTTCCTATGGGCAGGAAAGGGTCTGGGGATGGGGGCATTAAACTGGTAAATATGTGAAACCCACCACAACCCGTTGTGAACGTACCTACTTGCGGTTTAACCGGGGATGGTTTGTGGCTGTCCGAGTAATCCGCTCTGGAGAGGTGGGTCTGTGGTAATCTTACGAGGACGATTTGAGCAGTTTGGGCCTGTACTCATTGGAGTTTAGAAGAGGTGATCTTATTGAAACATATAGGATTCTGAGGGGGCTTGACAGGGTAGATGCAGAGAGGATGTTTCCCCTCGTGAGCAAATCTAGAACGAGGGGGCATAGTTTCAGAATAAGGAGTCACCCATTTAAGACGGAGATGAGGAGGAATTTCTTCTCTCATGACGGTCGTGAATCTTTGGAATTCTCTACCCCAGAGAGCTGTGGGGATTGAGTCGTTGAATATAGTAAAGGCTGAGATAGACAGATTCTTGAACTATAGGGGAGTCAAGGGTTATTGGGAACAGGCAAGAAAGGGGCATTGAGGCCAAGATCAGATCAGCCATGATCTTATTGAATGGCGGAGCAGGCTCGAGGGGCCCTATGTCCTACTCCTGCTCCTATTCCTTATGTTCTTATGTTCTTATATTTAAATGGCGTTCCGTTCCTCAGATTTATGGGGGCCCTTTGAATTTAAAGGCTGTGAGCTGGGTTTCCCAAGGCTTGGGGAAGGGGGGGTGGGAGCTGTCGGCTGCAGCAGGTAAGTGATTTTTGGAGCACTGCTTGTGGGCCAGGAGGAGCAGGAGTGGTTTCCCCTGGCTACTCCAGCAAACCTGCTGCCGCATTCTGCCTCATTCCCCATGATTTAACAACACCACCACCCGCCTCCCCCTCCCCCCCCCCCGCCCCACCCCACCCCGCCTCCGATCTAACATAATCCACACCATGCCATGGTTGTTCCCTCACTCCCAACCTCCCAACTCACCCCCACCATGCACCTATCATTGCCAATTGATGGGAAGTGTCTCTAGCGGTCTTCTACCTCAGGCTTTCCTGCCCAGCAGCTGGCCAGCCTTCTCAACCTGGCTAGCTGCCAGGCGGTAAACAGAGTACAAAGATGTTCATGATGCCTAGCTGTTAAATGCCCTATCTCATAATTTCCTCCAGCCCCACACCCCTCCGAGATGTCTGTGCTGCTCAATTCTGGCCTCTTAAACATCTTTGATTATAATCGTTCCACTGTTGGTGGCCCCAAGCTCTGGAATTCCCTGCCTAAATCTCTTCACCTCTACCACTCTTTCCTCCTTCAAGACGCTCCTTAAAACTTACTTCTTTGACCGAGCTTTTGGTTACCTGCCCTAATTTCTCCTTATGCGACTTGGTGTCAAATTTTTGTCTCGAAACTTCTGTGAAGCAGGCCTGTGAAGTGTAGCTTTGAGATACCAATGGGGACCTCAAAATTTGCTCACTGTTTCTCTCATTTTATCGTCATGACGATGCTGCAGCAACATTTTGTGAGCTGAAATTTGGGCCAGGACCAGGTTATGATGGGTTTCTGCCTTATCCTGTTAGTGGTAGCATTACTGGTCCAGACTCGAGGCTCCATATTCTCCACCTACCCCTTAAATCACAGGGATAACCTAGCTAGGCTGGATTCCTTTGTTCCTGATGTAAGTGACGCTGAGATAAAGAGACGTACCAGTTGCCAGCACCACTAAACATAGGTGGAATTACTTTCTGTTTGTAGCTTACAGCCCGGATCAGCTACTTAGGGTTATATCTGGATTTGAATTAATATTTTTAAGAACTTTATTTTCTTTTGTCATATATGAAGGTGGACTCTCACCTGACAGAGTGGGGCCTTTTCAATCATGCCCACCCAGATTAAGGGGTCCTTCTTCATCTACAAACGTTTTCCTTTATGGGTTTCTTCCCATATTAATAAAGAGAGAAGAAAAACAGAAGGTAGGAAAAAGGAATGAGGCAGCCAGCATCTGTGGAGGATGCACCCCAACAAAGAGTCAATAGGCCATGCAGATCTTCTGAAGACCTGAGTGAGGAGCCCTGCGTGAGACGAGTAAGATTCACTAAAGATTCTGCAGCTAAACAATGCCAGCTGGTGCACGAGGACTGGCAGCCAAGCTTATCTGTCATATATATCATTGAGCTCTGCCAGTGGTTATCAACGATACCACTGTGTTTAATATTTTTGTACCATCAGTCCCTTCCAAGCAGCAATGGGGAACATTTGCAACATCATCCACGTATGCATCGGTACCTCACAGATACAATTTTCAAGCAAGTCGGAAAACTCATGCAATTTGGGATGACTGCAAGGCAGCAGTATGATTGGACTATACATATTGATCAGTTTGCTGGTTTCCTCAAAGTTCAGGGTGTAAGAGATAGAACTCAAGTAGCATTGCAAGCAGCAACAGTTAACACTTTGAACCTTCCAAACAGAAAGGGATACTACTCGCTTAATGTGTAAATAGTCTGTGAACTGCTCCAAAGTATTCTGCAGGTGAATTGTAATTTTCTAAGCAGTTGTTACGGCACATTTTTGCTTTGAAATTTTAGACACGCTGATCTATTCAACAAAGGCAATCAAGTGTAAGAATTGCTGTTGGGAGATAATGCTTACCTCTTGTTTCCCTGGATCACAGCCCTGTGAGCGGCAAGAACAGCAACTGAAGACTGTTCCAACAAGGTCCATTCATCAGCTTGAGTGGTCTTTGAGAAAATGGTTGGAATCCTGAGGGTAGTTTTCATTGCCCAGACAGATCAGGACAGGGCACAGCAATATGCTTCTGAGCATGTCTTGCACTTGGTAGCAACGTGCTGTGAGCTTGACAAGTTCGCAATTCAGAAAGGATTGGACAGGAAGGTCCCGGGAGGAGGTGGCCCACATTGATTTGCAGGCTCAGAAGCATGGAATGCAAGCTCATGATGAGTTTTAGTCAGGGGATTCTTCTTTGCCGACTGTAAGGAAAAGAGGGCATGACCTAAGAGTGGGTGTGTAAAACCCTGAGAGATTGAGAAGACAATGAAAGGTGAGGAATGTTTTTATTCGCTTACTGTGTTAAAGGGTGGCTAACTGGTGAATGTCTAACCTGGTCCTATCGATTTCCCACACCAAGAGCTCAGTTTCTCTGTTTCTGACCATCCATGGAGTGGCTGTGGTCTATCAATCTCTCTCTGATGGCTGCAAATGGAATCCCCAATTTGAACAAGATACACTAAGAAAATGATTTTCATTATCTGGGACAAATATGTGTCACTCACACCTTAAAGAGCTGCCCATCAAATATATATACAAACAAAACTCACAAACCGCTTATATTGACTGACTTGGCCTCTTCCTTGGACATCTGATGCAGACATAACATTCTTATTCTGGGGCTTTGCGTACCACAATGGTGAGTGTACCTGTTTTATTAACTCGCTACATACCGTGATATAAATCAATACCACGATGCATCATGGACAAAAATGTTTGATGTCACCGAGAGTATTGACCTTCATGATTCAGTGTTAATGGTTGTGCACCATCAGCATTGTGCCCTGAAGTCTATATAGCAGCATGGGTTTGGTTAATCACCCTGTGAACCCTGGGAAAGCCAACAGTTCCGTAGAACTGTGTTGTCTTCATACGTTGTGAGGCATAAGCTCAGCAATATAGGTTGTTCTCCCTATTAAGCTGATAGCAACATCCTTAATTGGTGCTTTACTAGCATTGTGTGTTTTAATGTATATAATCCATCTCCCAGAGCCAGCAATTGGGAACTGTGTACTAAACTGCACTTTGATTATATTGCTTCTGTCTTACAGTTACTGCCACCGTAATCCTTTCTCTCAGTATCTTGAAGGTTCAATGCACTGTGCCAGCATAGTCTGTGTAAACTCCAAGGCTGCCTCTTAATACTCAAATCCTGAGTTAGGCTCTGACTTTGTTTGTTGAATATGTACCATGAACATTCAAATTGATATGACTTTAAAAATGAATGATGATATTTAAAGACTTGGATCTGGAAATTTGGATGTACAGCTCTGGTTTTTCAAGCGCTAATCAGCTGTCTAAGGTAATAATATATCGGGCAGTAAGTGCATGCACATTGAACTTCCCACTCTGACCTCTCCATCCTCCGTCTCCTACACTGTTCCAACGAAGCTCAACGCAAGCTCGAGGAACAGCACCTCATCTTTCGTTTAGGCACTTTACAACCTTCTGGACTCAACATTAAGTTCAACAATTTCAGAGTGTAACCACTGCCAATCTTTGGCTCCCTTCCCCCACCTCCCCGCCCCCCGCCCCAAGCCTGTTTCTTCTCTTTTCTTCTTTTTTTCTCCTTGTCTCTAATGGCAGCTGGTCATTATTCCGCCATTCACACCCTATCTTGACTAATGTTTTTCTAACTCCTGGCATTACCATTTCAATTCGGCCCATCATCCCTTTTGTCTCTCTAATCTCTCCTGCCTTCCACCCTATCACAGACCTTCCCTTTTGATTTTTCTTTCCCTCCCCCTTTCAGTGCTTATTAAGAATGTGTTCTTTCTGAACACTCCCCAGTTCGAACGAAGGGTCGTCGACCCGAAACGTTAACTCTGCTTTCTTTCCACAGATGCTGCCTGACCCGCTGAGATTTCCAGCATTTTCTGTTTTTATTCCAGATTCTAGCACCCATAGTATTTTGCTTTTGTATAAGTGCATGCACATTTCCATCTGGAAGTGCGCTGCTCACCATATTGGTGAAGGTGGATGCGCTGGCGGCAGGAGAGCACATCGGGAGTAATTAACAGAAATACTTAATGAATACGATAGTGCAGTGGCTAGGTTACTGGAGCAGTAATCCAGCAGGTTTGGACAAATGATCCAGAGACATGAGTTTGAATCCCATCACGGCAGTTAATTAAATAAATCTGGAATAACAAGCTAGTATCAGTAATGGTGACCAGGAAATTATCGGATTGTCGTGAAAGCTCATCTGGTTCACCACTGTCCTTTAGAGAAGGAAATCTGCCGTCCTTACCTGGTCTGGCCTATATGTGACTCCAGACCCACAGAACTGTGGTTGACTCTTAATTGGCCGAGCAAGCCACTCAGTTGTACCAAACCGCTCACCACATGGACTGCATCTCATAATACTCCTGTGAAACACCTTGGGATGTTTCACTACATTAAAGGCACTTTATAAATACAAGTTGTTGTTGTTGCAAATATGAAGAAACCCTGACAGACGTCTCCTCCAGCATTGCCAGTTGCCAGGACATCGAACCTGCTCTTGCCCATGCTGACAAGCATGCTTTCTTTGAGGAAGGAAAGGGACTGCAGTCTGGCTGTTCCTCTGATGGCAGCCTCTTACCAGGTCTTGTGTGCCACCTTATCCTGCAAGATAGAAGGGAGTGTGTTAGTGAGAGTCTTGTGAGGTGTTTGGAGAATTTGCCTCGTACTGGAATGGTTGCTGGTCTGTGTGTAAGATGTAAGCTGTGGTTAAGTGAGGGTTGCAATGGTGGTGAGTATATGTATAAGGAGAAGTAGGTGTGGTGCAGTGCGTTGCAGTGATTGTAGGAGAATAAAGGGAAGTGGGGAAGGGGAGTCATGAGTGCTGTGAGTCTTGTGATTCGTGGGTCTGTTTGTGGTTCATCTATGAGCAGAGATTAAGAGAGCAGTATTCTACCTTGATGACTCTAGTCTGATCATTGAATTTCTTCTGGAATTGCAGCTATGTCCTGGGATCTACTCTCCTGGCATTCACATACTCTCCAATCTCTTCCCACTGATGGCAGGATTGATGCCTCGAGGGCTTCTTGTCCTCTCGGGTGGGGGGTCGGAGAAAAGCGTGTCCCTCCTCCTGTCCACCACCTGCACCAGGGTTTCTAAGGCAACATCAGAACATCATGGTGTCCTCTCAGTACTTGCTTCAGCCATATATCACCTTCCAGAAGTGTTTCCCTGATGCTGACACCCAGAATACACCTCCCCTTTAAGAGGTGCTGGCTGCCTTTAAGTGGCATCGTAGCGCCCAATATCTGGCCTTTCCCATATATGCCTGCCACCAATAAGTAACATGGGTAGTGCTAATTTCATTATGATCAGGCAGTACGCATATTACGTGCTGCCTGAGTCAATAGCAACAGGTTTGTGCAGTGCATGCCCCACCTGGGCCCAATCAGATTTCTAGACGCATTTTGTATTGTAAATGTAATTGATTGCAATGAATTAACAGTGCTTAAAAGTATACTTTTTCAAATTGTACGCTCCTATTGCGTGAGTTAGAATTGTGTGAGTCAGAAGGTTGTGAGTTCAAGTCCCACTCCATAGATTTGAGCACAAAAATCTAAGCTGACACTTCAGTGCCGTATTGATGGAGTGCTGCACTGTCGGAGATGACGTCTTTCGGATGAGATGTTAAACCGAGACCCTGTCTGCTCCATCAAGTGGAAGTAAAAGAACCTATGGCACTATTTCAAATAAGATTAGGGGAGTTATCCCTCGCAGCTTGGCGAATATTTATCCATCAATCAACATCTAAAATAGATTATCTGTTCATTATGACATTGCTGTTTGTGGAAGCTTGCTTTGCACAAATTGGTTTCCGTGTTTCCTGCATTACAACAATGACGACTCTTCAAAACATAATTAACTGTCCGTAAAGTGTTTTGGGACGTCCAGTGGTCGTGAAAGTGGCTAATCAAGAGACAATATGGAGGGAAGCACTTAATACAATCACTATCACTAAAGAAGTAGTACTCGGTAAAATAATGGGACTAAAGACAGACAAGTCCCCTGGACCTGATGGCTTGCATCGTAGGGTCTTAAAATAAGTGGCTGCAGAGATAGTTGATGCATTGGTTGTAATCTACCAAAATTCCCTGGATTCTGGGACAGTCCCAGCGGATTGGAAAACTGCAAATGTAATGCCCCTATTTAAAAAAGGAGGCAGACAAAAAGCAAGGAACTATAGACCAATTAGCCAAACATCTGTCGTTGGGGAAAATGCTGGAGTCCATTATTAAGGAAGCAGTAGTGGGACATTTGGAAAAACATGATTCAATCAAACAGAGTCAGCATGGTTTTATGAAAGGAAAATCATGTTTGATAAATTTGCAGGAGTTCTTTGAGGATGTCATGAGCAGGGTAGATAAGGGGGAACCAGTGGATGTGGTGTATTTGGATTTCCAGAAGGCATTCGATAAGGTGCCACATAAAAGTTTACTGCACAAGATAAAAGTTCATGGGGTTGGGGATACTATATTAGCATGGATAAAGGATTGGCTAACTAACAGAAAACAGAGAGTCAGGATAAATGGGTCATTTTCTGATTGGTAAATTGTCTAGTGGGGTGCCGCAGGAATTGTTGCTGGGTTCTCAACTATTTACAATCTATATTAACGACTTGGATAAAGGGACCGAGTGTAATGTAGCCAAGTTTGCTGACAATACAAAGATGGCTGGGAAAGCAATGTGTGAGGAGGACACAACAAATCTGCAAAGGGATATAGACAGGCTAAATGAGTGAGCAAAAATTTGGCAGATGGAGTATAATGTGGGAAAATGTGAGGTTATCCACTTTGGCAGAAAAAAATAGAAAAGCAAATTAGAATTTAAATGGAGAAAAATTGCAAAGTGCTGCAGTACAGAGGAAGCTGGGGGTCCTTGTGCATGAAACACAAAACGTTAGTATGCAGGTACAGCAAGTAATCAGGAAGGCAAATGGAATGTTGGCCTTTATTGCAAGGGGGGATAGAGTATAAAAGCTGAGAAGTCCTGCTACAACTGTACAGGGTATTGGTGAGGCCACACCGAGAGTACCGCGTACAGTTTTGGTCTCCGTATTTAAGGAAAGATATACTTGCATTGGAGGCTCTTCAGAGAAGGTTCACTAGGTTGATACCGGAGATGAGGGGGTTGACTTATGAAGATAGGTTGAGTAGATTGGGCCTATACATATTGGAGTTCAGAAGAATGAGAGGTGATCTTATCGGAACATATAAGATAATGAGGGGGCTGTACAAGGTGGATGCAGAGAGGATATTTCCATTCATAGAGAAAACTAAAACTAGGGGGCATAGTCTCAGAATAAGAGGCTGACCATTTAAAACTGAGATTTGGAGGAATTTCTTCTCTCAGAGGGGTGTAAATCTTTGTCATTCTCTGACCCAGAAGGCTGTATAGGCTGGGTCATTGAATATATTTAATGTGGAGATAGACAGAATTTTGAGCGATAAGTTCTTATGTTAAATGCAAGTTCTTTCTTTCTTTTACCGCTGAATGTTAGACCCACATTATCCTCCATTGCAGGGGACTGGGGTTTCATTCAGCCTGTGACCTTCTCCAATAATTCTGTTGCAAACAAGAATTGTACTGCAAAGTTTTACCTAGTAACAATGCATTTTAGAGAACTCACAAAAAGGTCAAGATTTTTCAGAATTGTCATAGCTGTTAAAACAACTAGGGCATAGGTGTAGACTGGAGCTATTTCAAAAGGTGAAATTAACACTTATACAGGTTTATTTGTAACATTCACTTACTATAATAGATGAACTAGTCTTAAAAAGGATCTGGCCTGGGATTTGGGAGAAAGGCGCTATATAAATGCAAGTCTTTCTTTTTGTTCTTTTCCGTCTTGCCAGGAGTGAGTATCATGAAATTGCATACAGCGGCCCACTTTAGTAACAATGAGCAGCAAGTCATGGGCTGCATGCCCGTGGTTTGACAACACGCACTCCTGGTAGCTGAGAATCCATGTCAGAAGCGCACAAGCAAAGACGTTTTCCTATTAAGTCTAAAGTCAGCTGGTGTTATTCATAATCATGGCTAATGGCCCTACACCCAGACAGCCAGTTCAGCAAAAGACTTCTGCCAATTGATATATGTTAAGTATTGTAAATTATTTGATTTTTTTTGAATAATTCTAATATTTGCAGGCATCATAAGTTCAAACAACTCTAGTAGGGCAATTTAATTTGTAATTCTGTATTGTAAGATGTCAAAAACACGGATAATTTAGAATATTGAATATCTTGGTGCATTATTGAAATTCTGCTAATATTCCAGCAGAGGCAGATTGTTAGGTCATTGTCAAAAGGAGTCTTGAAGTGTCGCTATCCAATGCCATTTCTGATGTATGAGTGTTTAATGTTGTCACTGGATGCAAAGTAGATGTTCCTTTCTCCAACACCATTATTCATCACTTTAATGAGTTCCAAAGATATGCAAACTGAATTGTAATTTATTTGAAGCTTCATTCATTCTTATAAATTCAATGTAAATTCCATGTGCCTGTTTTGAATTTTACTAAACACCATAATCCTGCTTACTGTTAGTTGCTTTCAGTTAGTTGCTTTCAGGATGTCGGCAATGCTGGCAAACCTCATTAATTACCCAACCCCGGAAGTGAGTGGGTTTCTCAAATGGCATTAAAAGAAAAAAAGACTTGCATTTATATAGCGCCTTTCACGACCACTAGACATCCCAAAGCCCTTTACAGCCAATTAAGTACTTTTTGAAGTGTAGTCACTGTTATAATGTAGGAAATGCAGCAGCCAAATTGCGCACAGCAAGTTCCCACCCACATCAATGTGATAATGATCAGATAATCTGTTTTGTTAGTGATGTTGATTGAGGAATAAATATTGGCCATGACACTGGGGATAACTCCCCTGCTCTTCTTCGAAATAGTGCCGTAGGATCTTTTACGTCCACCTGAGAGGACAGACGGGGCCTCGGTTTAACATCTCATCTGAAAGACAGCATAGCACTCCCTCAGTACAGCCCTGGAGTGTCATGCTTAGTAATTGGTCGGGGGCTAGGAGACAGAGTGTAGGGATAAAGGGAACGTTCTGTAATTGGTGGGATGTGACAAGCAATAATTCTCAAGTATCTCTACTGTGGCCTCGGCTTTTCATCCTATATATTAATGACAGATGGAGAAACAGAGCAATGTATATACAAGTTTGTAGATGACACTAAGTTAGGAAGCACAGTATGTTGTGTACATGGGAGCAGGAAGTTACAATGACAGACTAAGTGAGCGGGTAAAATTAGGTCGGATGGAGTTCAATGGGGGGAGAAATGTGAGGCCATCCACTTTGAATATGAGAAAGACAAATCAGAATATTTTCTTAATGAAGAGGACTAGGTGCAGGAGCAAAGTGATTTGGGTGTCTATATTTATAGATAACTAAAAGCTGGTGCACAAGTAGAAAAAGGTTTATGGACTGTTTGCCATTATCTCAAAGGGGTTGGAATACAAAAATGAGGAAGTTATACTTCAGTTGTACAGAGCCTTAGGTAGGTCCTATCTGGAGTACCCCATTCAGTTTTGGGCACCGAGACTTAGGAAAGATATTGGCCTTGTAGTGGGTGCAGCATCAGAATTATAATAGGGTTTAAAGGCTTAAGTCATGAGGACAACCTGCATAAACTTAGTTGGCATTCCTTGAGTTTAGAAGGCTGAGGTGTGATCTAATCGAGGTGTTTAAAATAAAAAAGAGATTGAATAGAAAAGATCCTAAGGGCCGATTTTCATCAAGGCCTTCGCCCTCCCAAGTGCCGCCCAAAGTGCCGCCGATGGCCGTCGAGGTACCGGACGATACTTTGGGCGGGATATTCATGTCCGAGGTCCCTCGAAGGTCAGCGGGCGGCAAATGAATGATGCACGCCACCAATCTGGATGGCAGTAGGCGGGAGGTCTCATTCTCGGCGGCAGAGGCGCTTGCCGCCCAAGTGCAGCCGAGGCTGGAGTCAGGCTCCTGGAGGGTCGAGGACCTGAAAAAAAAATCATCAATAAAAAATACAAAAACTATCCAAAGGCCTCCAGGGGCCCTGCAGGTAAGTTGCTGTTGAATTTTTTTTTTAACATGTTCAATTACCTTTTTTTCAGGTTCTTCAGACTTACCGTCGGGGACAGAGCAGCCTGCAGCCAGCCGTCCACCCCCGTTCTGCCGCCAAGTCCCACCGACTCCCGCCGGCAGGAATCCGGGAGCTCGGCAGGTGGGAGGTCAGTTGCGCCACTAGGCCATCCGCTGACATCAGCAGGTAGTTCCTAACGGCTCTTCCCTCCTGCCCGCTCCAGGTTACCACGAAAGTGCCACTGGTCGGATGTTCAGGAGGAATGTCGGCAGCAGCGGGCAGTGGGCTGATGAATTTCAGCCCCAGAGAAACTATTTCCAAAAAGGGGGAAATCCAGAACAAGAGACCATGGGGTGGAAATTTGGTCGTACCTCTGTTGCGGTGTTAACCCGGGCGGAGCGGTAAATTTTGCGCCGGGAAATGGTTTGCCTCTCCAACTGCAAAATTCACCAGCTGGGCCCTGAGTGTGGAACAGAGCGCTAAGGGAGGCATTCCTCTTTTATGGCACTAGGCTGGCTGAGCAAATGAAAATCCCGAGCTAAACAGCTGGCCTCGGACGGTCAATACTTTACTGACACCACATTCATGTGAATCGCAAAACTAAAAACCAATCATACATACCTAAGGTAGACATTCCTTCCCTCACTGCGGCCGCTACAGCTCAGACCAGCAGCTCTCACAGGCGTTCCCACTAGGGTGCACTACGGGGCACTACGGATCGGGCGAGTTTCAAATTTCAAGCCAGTGTTGCAAGCAGGGGCATTGCTGGAAGCTGGCCGGCCTCCGGGGCGTAAACAGAGGCAACAATGAACCGAAAATCCAGCCCAATCAATTAATCTTAATATTGGAGCTAGACCATTTAGGAGTGAAATGAGGAAGCACATTTTTAGGTAGGGTCTGAAAATCTGAACTCTCGCCCCCAAAAGGTTGGAGATGCTGGAACAATTGAAATTTTCATGACTGCGATTGATAATTTTTGTTAGGTTAGGTAAGGTTATTTATGGATATGGAACAAAGCCAAGTAAATGGAAATGAGGTTCAGATCTATAATCTAATTAAATGGCAGATCAGGTTCGAGGGGTGAATGGCCTTCTCTTGTTCCTCTGTTCCTGTGGTTGGATTATGAATTCACAACCTCTGGACTGGTTTCTGGCTCAGTACAATATACATTACATTACTATCCTGCATAAGGGTGTTGGTACCTTATTTACGTATTTATAACAAACTAAGGACTATTTTTATAATGTTGGAGCCTGAGCTATTGTGGGAATGGAAGAAAATTGTAGTGGAGGTTGTAATGTATGTACCTGTGAGTATGCTCACAGGTTTGTAGAGCTCTTGCATTGTGAGTGGCTTAGCCAGTCACGTGATGTTCACAAGACTCAAGACTCAATAAAACCCATCCACGATGAGGCATGCAGTTGTGAGCCTAGTGGATGAACTGTTAACGTGTAGTGTGATTGTTAAACCTTTGTTAATAAACCAACTAGTTCTTAATAGCAATGTGTTGCTATGAATTCTTAAGCAAAGAACCCATGAAGCAAATACTTTACAGAGGCGAAACAAGTAAAAAGATCTGTCACTAGGTTGTGTAATATTATTTTACATAGCAGAGATCAATAAAAAAGACATATGATAACTGATCTCTAGCCACTCCTTTATAGCTCTATCCCTTCTATTTGAAACAAATCTACAATATTATGGAGTTCCAGCTGCTGTGGAGTCCGCCTCATTTACGGCATGGAACTGAGTCCACAGAACGTACAATGGAGAAAAATGGTGTCGCATGCAAGCTGGCACCTGAGCAGATGCTTAAAACTTGCAATTGCAGTTTGCACTTACTGGCCACGAGCCTTCCCCCAATGTTGAGGTAAAGACCTTAAAGGCCAGTGGCACAAGAACCACAGGCCAGACTGATCAGAGTGGTCAGAAACATGGTGGTCACCAGCACAAACATAGAAACATAGAAAATAGGTGCAGGAGTAGGCCACTCGGCCCTTCTAGCCTGCACCACCATTCAATGAGTTCATGGCTGAACATTCAACTTCAGTACCCCATTCCTGCTTTCTCACCATACCCCTTGATTCCCCTAGTAGTAAGGACTTCATCTAACTCCTTTTTGAATATATTTAGTGAATTGGCCTCAACAACTTTCTGTGGTAGAGAATTCCACAGGTTCACCACTCTCTGGGTGAAGAAGTTCCTCCGCATCTCGGTCCTAAATGGCTTACCCCTTATCCTTAGACTGTGACCTCTGGTTCTGGACTTCCCCAACATTGGGAACATTCTTCCTGCATCTAACCTGTCTAACCCTGTCAGAATTTTAAATGTTTCTAAGCTGCACATTTATTTCCAAAGGAAATGAGGTACTTTGCTGTTCCTGTGCAGCAGAGACACTGCCTTGTTTATTTACAGAGCTACCACTGAAAGCAGGCCTGCCATTGGCAGTGACATGGTAGCATAAAGGGGCCACTAGGTGTCTTTGGGAAAAGCAATGGTAATTAGAGTCGGGAACTATGCCTCGGTCCTTTTCAGATCCCCACGCTTAAAACAGCTACAAATTACAGATAAGCATCGACTATAAGAAACTGTGAAATGTAAGGAGGATGTATCCTCATTTATGCATTCAAGGGAGGAATTCTGCTTGGTTAAGCAAATGTTATTTCGTGTTGTGATGATCAATCACATATCCGTGCAGTGTAGAAGACATCTTGCAGGAAACCTCTGTGCTATAGTGGTACAAATTAACTCGTTCAGTCTACTGAGTTTAATCTACACTTATAGTACCGTGAATGTGTTACTGAGTAGTCTTTTGAACCATGAATTTGGAAAAAAAAATGCAAATTCCTCCTTAAAGGAGAATAAAAGTTGTCTTTTAACCTTTTTGCCTGTGACTTGTTTAGTATACAGTCTCGTATGGAAGAAAACTGCATCAAATCATAATACAAGATATTGTGATAGATGATCAGTGTGCAATTCAGAAAGTTGGCACTGATGTAACTGAAGGGATTTATTATTCGTTACTGAGAGTACAGAACATTTGTTCATCCTGGAACATGTACTCATTTTCATGACTGTTATTAATGCAACATTTCCCAACCTACTAGTGTGCAACATTTCCCAAGCTACTAGTGTGAAAATGCATGTGTGTTTCAGAACATGTGTAATAAGTTTGTTTTTTATTTAGAATTTAAAGTATTCTAGTTGATATTCTGTGGACTTGCAGATGGAGACTGAATACTAAGTGCAGTATTTAAGTCAAGCAGGGTTAAAGAGCAGGAGTATAATTTGACCCAGGCAACAGAGTGACAAAACGGGAGAAGTGAATAGGTAAGGAAAAAGGGGAAGAGGTGAGGAAGAGGATAGGGGGAGAGGAGAGGAGAAAAGAGAGGAGAAGGGAGATGGGGTTTAGAGGTGGGAAGAAAGAGGAGGGGAGCAGGCGAGAGGGCTGGAGAGGGAAAATGAGGGTGAGGAGGAGAGGGAGAAAAGAAAATGGGACACGATAGGAGAAGTGGAGGAGGGAATATTGGTAATGGAGAGGGGACTGATAAGCAAACACAGGAAAACTATCTCAGCAGGAATGGAGGGAGGGTGGAATCTGACCAACTGGCCGAGAAATTCAATGGAGCCGCACCCATTTTTCAGGCACCTGGGCCTCCCATATAGTGAGTAGGAAGCACGTACTCATTTCCCGCTGGTAGTGTGCCGCCTGCCATATTGGATCGTGGTTCTCTGGCCGATAGCTCTAGTGATCTCCAGAAATTTTGTCTAGATAGGCAGCAGACAGTCATTAACCAGAACATATGAGGACTAACTAGGGGTAGAGTTTTTAATTTAGACATGCGATAACTTCCCCTTCAGCCCCCCCCAAAAAACTCTAGCTCTCCTCACATCTGAAAACTCCTAAATGTGCTCCACCTTGGAAGGTCTGGGTCTATGTATTCCTGTAACCTTGGAAGTAGCTGTGCAAGGATCTTGAGTGTTGTGCCCTGATAGTGCCTTGTCAGTGATCAAGTGCTGTCCCCAAGGATTGGATGCTATCTCCCACTTTCAATTGCACAGCCAGTGATTAGATATTGGACCCTCCATTAGTGCATTATCATAGAAACATAGAAAATAGGTGCAGGAGTAGGCCATTCGGCCCTTCTAGCCTGCACCACAGGCTTCAAGCATTCATGATTGAATGCTGCCTGCCCCTCCCGTCGTGGTACCCCATAGTGACTGGAAGGTCACATCAGTGACTGTAAGGACCACTATGAAGTCATAGGACGAGGTCTCCACCCTTCATGTCAAATAGACAGGTATATGGAAATGATGAAGAAACGGAAGAAAAATACATTTCTGGGACAAAGTTCGGGAGGATAGCTCTGCCTCTGCTTCTATTCGGCACAGGCACAATGGGCCGAATGGCCTCCTTCTGCATGATTCTATGGTATTCACTGTTCCTGTTCTCTTGCTCATTCTTCTTGCAGCTGTTTAACCGAGAACAATTGAATAATGGGCACTTGCATCAGCACAAGCGAGAGCATGTTAAACAATGCTACATCACTCCTGCTGGCAGGGTTATGCCCATAACAGGAGTGTTCCCGTCTGCTCAAAACTGCACACATATGTACACTGCCAGCACATTCACATTGGTGCTCAGTTTTGCTTTGTCAACTGCACAAATTGAAATCTAGCACCATTTCTCTGGGCAAATATAGCTTGACTGGCACAAATGCAGCAGCCTTGCTTTGCGCACTTTAAGGGAAAATAGCTGCCATTATGTAGGCTATCTGTGATAGGTGTGATGGATATCCCCAGATAGGCAAAGCCCTTGTCAGCCTAATCAAATGGAAAGATAAATTGCGAGTTAACTGAGGATATCAATCAGGAAGACGTGGCTTCACTTTTATCATATCACGTCATAATTGGCTGTGTAACCTGATCGAGCCCCATATGCCGCATTACTTTCGATTGTGAAGGGACAGCAACCACTGAGTTTGTGATGTATGAGAAGACACAATCTGCATACGGTGAGATGTTAAGCATTGCGGCTGATATGTCAGCTCCCCAGATATTTGGGTTCAGCCTTTCTGCTGCAGCTAATAGTTCAATCACAGGCTGAAAGAGAGAGGTTGACAGAGGTCATCCCTGCCTGCTTCCCGAATGAACTGTTGTTGTCTGGGAATCAATATTATTTACTTTGACTGCTGTCCTTGGGTAGGGTTAGCCGCTTCTATCATTTAAAAATAGTCCAGGATCATACATTTTCTGAGGGTAGCAAAGAAAATAGACCAGTTCCTACTGAAATCCCCCTTAATGTGATCAAAGGACCAGTTCTAATAGGCTTTTTTGTCTTGATTTCAAAGACCCAGTTTGAATCCCAAGTGAACAACAGGCCTTGAGTATATAAGGAATGGTAGTCCAATGGAGAGACCCTACTGTATCATGTTAACAGTTGTTTTTACAGGAATACTGGGTGCGTTAAGGGGAACTTACAATTAAGATTGAATAGATGTTAAATTCTTCTTTCAAAAAAGGGAGTATGTCTGTTTTTCTCCAAAATTGACAACCTTTTAATGAAATCTTGGGAATACATCACTTTCTGAGAATGTGTTTCGGTTATCGGTTCATTCATCACATCGAAAACAAGACATTGCCTGTCTCCTGAGGAATTTCACCATGTACTCAACCCTTTTCAATCTTTTAGTGCAAGACTAAATTAAAGGAACAATATGTTCTTCCTTCTACATCAGCTAGATGCAGCTTTTATTCAGATTTTCTAAAATGGAAATTGTGATGAGAAGACTTCACATGAGCCAGCCCTGCATATATGCATTTTAATTATATTAATGAATGGATGGTGTAATGTATTTGCTTTGTGGGTTCTTTGCTTAAGAATTCATAGCAACACATTGCTATTAAGAACTAGTTGGTTTATTAACAAAGATTTAACAATCACATTACACATTACCAATTCATCCATTAGGCTCAAAATTGCATACCTCATCATCGATGACCTCGACCCAACTGACTGGAGTTTTATTGAGTCTTGTGAACATCACGTGAGTGGCTAAGCCACTCACAATGCAAGAGCTCTACAAACCTGTGAGCATACTCACAGATACATACATTACAAATGGCTTAAGAAAGTCTGCAGCGATGGTGGTACTTCTCCAGTGTTTTGAGGTGGCTGCTGTACATAGTCCATGTCTCTGAACCATATAGGAGGGCGGGTATCATTACTGCTCTGTAGACCATGAGCTTGGTGTTGAGTTTGAGGTCCTGGTCTTCAAACATGCTCTTCCTCAGGTGACTGAAGGCTGCACTGGCATAGTGTTGGACCTCATCGTCGACATCTGCCCTTGTTGACAGTAGTCTCCCGAGGTATGGAAAATGGTTCATATTGTCCAGGGCCTCGTCATGAATGCTGATGATCGGGGGGCAGTACTGTGTGGCAGGGACAGGTTGGTAGAGCGCCTTTGTCTTACAGATGTTTAGTGTAAGGCCCATGCTCTTGTATGCTTCGGTGACGGTGTTGACGATGGCTTAGAGTTCGGCCTCCGAGTGTGTTCAGACGCAAGCGTCGTTTGCGTACTGTAATTCAATGACAGAGGATGGGACAACCTTGGATCTGGACTGGAGATGACGGAGGTTGAACAGTTTCCTGTCTGTTCTGTAGATTAGCTCCATTCCAGTGGGGAGCTTGCTGATGGTGAGATGGAGCATTGCAGCAAGGAAGATCGAGAAGAGCATTGGTTCGATGTCACAGAGTTGCTTGACCCCAATCCAAATGTGAATTGGGTCTGTGGTGGATCCGTTGGTCAGGATCACAGCTTGCATGTCACCATGAAGCAGATGGAGGATGGTGACAAACTTCTGAGGGCAGCCAAATTTGAGGAGGATGCTCAATAATCCCTATGGTTGACAGTATTGAAGGCCTTTGTGAGGTCAAAGAAGGCCATGTACAAGGGTTGGTGCTGTTCCCTGCATTTCTCTTGGGTTTGCCACGCGGTGAAGATCATGTCCATTGTGCCCCTTAGTGGATGGAATCCGCATGGCGACTTTGGGAGGAGCTCTTCAGCCACAGGGAGAAGGCGATTGAGGAGGATTCTTGCAATGACTGTCCCGTGGCCGACAGCAGGGGAACTCCTCTGTAATTACCGCAATTGGACTGGTCACCTTTCTTGAAGCTGGTCACGATTAGGCACCTCTGAGATCCCCAGTTTGTCTGCCTGACTCGGACTTGGATTAAATTCTGACTTTCTCTTGGACTTGTTTCTAGTACATCTTGTTGTGTATCTGTAAAACATGCACTCCCATGTTCCGCCACCAGGGAGCTCATCCCCTGAAGTCCCAAGGGATCCCAGCATCACTTGGGGGCACTGTATATAAGATGGACCCGAAGGTTTGGTCCTCACTCTGGAGTGTCTTTTTAAAGACTGAGGTCACTGTTACTTTAACCTCCCTGTGTGCAGCCTCATCTGTGTTAGGAACACAATAACTGGCGACGAGAATACGAATCCAACGCAAAGATGCAGCAAACTGTGGGCATCCGGGAGAAGTTCTCGGAGGGTGAGGACTGGGAAGCCTATGTCGAATGGCTAGACCAGTACTTTGTAGCCAACGAGCTGGGCGGAGAAGGAAGCGCTGCAAAAAGGAGAGTGGTCCTCCTCACAGTCTGCGGGGCACCGACCTACAGCCTCATGAAGAATCTTCTGGCTCCGGTAGAACCCACAGATAAGTCACATGAAGAGCTGTGTACACTAGTTCAGGAGCATCTTAACCCGAGGGAGAGCGTGCTGATGGCGAGGTATCGGTTCCACACGTGCCAGCGATCTAAAGGTCAGGAAGTGGCGAGCTACGTTGCCGAGCTAAGGTGACTTACAGGACAATGTGAATTTGATGGCTACCTGGAGCAAATGCTCAGAGACTTTTTTGTACTGGGCATTGGCCACGAGACCATCCTACGAAAACTTTTGACTGTAGAGACACCGACTCTCAGTAAGTTTATTGCAATAGCACAGGCGTTTATGTCCACCATTGATAACACCAAACAACTCTCTCAGCATACAAGTGCTAGCAATGTTCATAAATTAACTGGAACTGTGTTTGCGAGCAGAAATGTACAGGGCAGAACCCACCAGTCTGCAACTGCCAGCAGGCCTCAGGTGACCCAGATGACTCAGAGTCCACAACAAAGGATGAATGCAAGGCAATTCACACCTTGGTGGCATTGTGGAGACTTCCATTCAGCCTATTCATGCTGCTTCAAAGGGTATGTTTGCAAGAGCTGTGGAACAATGGGGCACCTCCAACAAGCTTGCAGATGAGCTGCAAGCTCTGCAAAACTTGCTAACCACCATGTGGCAGAGAAAGATTGGTCCATGATGGATCAAAGGAATGTCGAGCCTCAGAGAGAGGAGGCAGATGCAAAAGTACACGGGTGCACACATTTTCGACGAAACGTCCACCTATAATGCTAAACGTAAAATGAATGGCTTACCTGTAGCCATGGAACTGGACACTGGCGCTAGCCAATCCATCATGAGTAAAAAGATGTTTGAGAGATTGTGGTGCAACAAGGCATTCAGACCAGCCCTGAGCCCTATCCACACGAAACTGAGAATGTACACCAAAGAGCTTATCACTGTCCTGGGCAGCGCCATTGTCAAGGTCACCTACGAGGGCACGGTGCACAAACTGCCACTCTGGATTGACCCGGGCGATGGCCCCACACCGCTTGGAAGGAGCTGGCTGGGCAAAATCCGCTGGAACTGGGAAGACATCCGAGCGCTATCCCATGTCGATGAGGCCTCATGTACCCAGGTTCTTAACAAATTTCCTTCCCTTTTTCAGCCAGGCATTGGAAACTTTTCCGGGGCGAAGGTACGGATCCACTTGGTCCCAGAAGCATGACCCATTCACCACAAGGCGCGAGCGGTACCTCACATCATGAGGGAGAGAGTGGAAATTGAGCTGGACAGGCTGCAACGCGAGGGCATCATCTCCCTAGTGGAATTCAGCGAGTGGGCCAGCCCGATTGTTCCAGTACTCAAAAGTATGGTCAGGATTTGCGGTGATTATAAAGTAACTATTAATCATTTCTCACTACAGGACCAATACCCGCTACCTAAGGCAGACAACCTATTTGCGACGCTGGCAGGAGGCAAGACGTTCACCAAGCTCGACCTGACTTCGGTCTACATGATGCAGGAGCTGGAGGAGTCTTCGAAGGGCCTCCGAAGGGCCTCACCTGCATCAACAGTCACAAGGGACTGTTCATCTACAACAGATGCCCGTTTGGAATTCAGTCGGTTGCAGCGATCTTCCAAAGAAACATGGAGAGCCTACTCAAGTCGGTACCACACATGGTGGTCTTTCAGGATGACATATTGGTCACGGGTCGGGACACCGCCGAGCACCAACAAACCCTGGAGGAGGTCCTCCAGTGACTGGATCACGTAGGGCTGCGGCTGAAGAGGTCGAAATGCGTCTTCATGGCAACAGAAGTGCAGTTTATGGGGAGAAAGATCGCGGCGGACGGCATTCGGACAACAGACGCCAAGACAGAGGCTATCAGGAACACGCCCAGGCCACAGAATGTCACGGAGCTGCGGTCGTTCCTGGGACTCCTCAACTATTTTGGTAACTTCCTACTGGGGTTAAGCACCCTTTTAGAGCCCCTACATGTGTTATTGTGCAAAGGTGAGAACTTGGTATGGGGAAAAAAACAAGCAATTGCTTTTGAGAAAGCCTGAAACATTTTATGCTCCAACAAGCTGCTTGTATTTTATAAACCGTGTAAAATACTTGTGCTGGCATGTGACGCGTCATCGTACGGAGTCAGGTGTGTATTACAACAAGCTAACGTTGCGGGGAAGTTGCAACCTCACCTATGCCTCCAGGAGCTTGTCGAAGGCCGAGAGGGCCTACAGCATGATTGAGAAAGAGGCATTGACGTGTCTGTTCCGGGTAAAGAAAATGCATCAGTACCTGTTTGGCCTCAAATTTGAGCTGGAAACCGATCACAAGCCCCTCATATCCCTGTTCGCTGAAAACAAGGGGATAAATACTAATGCCTCAGCCTGCATAAAAAGGTGGGCATGTGCACTATCAGCGCATAACTATACCATCTGCCACAGGCCAGGCACCGAGAACTGTACGGATGCTCTCAGTCGGCTACCATTGCCCACCATGGGGGTGGAAATGGTGCAGCCTGCAAACTTGTTGATGGTGGCACAGCCCGCAGATTTGTTGATGATCATGGAAGCGTTTGAAAATGATAAATCCCCTGTCACAGCCCGCCAGATTTGGACTTGGACCAGCCCAGATCCTCTGCTGTCCCTGGTAAAAAAAACTGTGTACTGCATGGGAGCTGGGCCCGTTAAAATGCAAGAACCAATAAAGCCGTTCCAGCAGCGAAAGGATGAGCTGTCCATTCAGGCAGACTGCCTGTTGTGGAGTAACCGTGTAGTGCTACCAAAAAAGGGCAGGGAGACGTTCATCTCGGATCTCCACAGCACACACCTGGATATAGTAATGATGAAAGCGATAGCCAGATCCCACCTTTGGTGGCCCGGTATCGACTCTGACTTAGAGTCCTGTGTACGGCAATGCAGCGTATGTGCTCAGTTGAGCAACGCGCCCAGAAAGGCACCACTAAGTTTGTGGTCCTGGCCCTCCAGACCATGGTCGAGGATCCATGTTGACTATGTGGGCCAGTTTCTCGGTAAAATGTTCCTGGTGGTGGTGGATGCTTTTTCCAAATGGATTGAATGTGAAATAATGTCGAGAAGCACCGCCACCGCCACCATTGAAAGCCTGAGGGCCATGTTTGCCACCCACTGCCTGCCTGACATACTGGTCCGTGACAACGGGCCAGTTTCACCAGTGCCAAATTTAAAGAATTCATGATCCGCAATGGAATCAAACATGTCACCTCGGCCCCGTTTAAACCAGCCTCCAATGGGCATGCAGAGCGGGCAGGAGAAGCAATCAAACAGAGCATTAAACGAGTCACAGAAGGCTCACTCCAAACCCGCCTGTCCCGAGTACTGCTCAGCTACCGCATGAGATCCCACTCGCTCACAGGGGTGCCCCCGACTGAGCTACTCATGAAAAGGACACTTAAAACTAGACTCTCGCTGGTTCACCCCAACCTGCATGATCAGGTAGAGAGCAGGCGGCAGCAACAAAATGTAAACAATGGTCGCGCCACTCTATCACGGGAAATTGATTTGAACGACCCTGTGTATGTGCTAAACTATGGACATGGTCCCAAGTGGATCGCGGGCACGGTGATAGCTAACAAAGGGAATAGGGTGTTTGTAGTCAAACTAGACAATGGACAAATTTGCAGAAAGCACCTGGACCAAACGAGGCTGCGGTTCACAGACTGCCCTGAACAACCCAAAGCAGACACCACCTTTTTCGAGCCCACAACACACACTCAAAGGATCAATGACACCACGCTGGACCAGGAAATTGACCCCATCATGCCCAACAGCCCAGCAAGACCAGGCTCACCTAGCAGCTCAGCAGGGCCAACAACACGCCAGCGCAGCGACGGCACAGCCAACACACCAGAACAGACATTTGTACCGAGGCGGTCCACCAGGCAAAGAAAGGCTCCCGACCGTCTCACCTTGTAAATAGTTTTCACTTTGACTTTGTGGGGGGAGTGATGTTGTGTATCTGTAAAGGATGCACTCCCATGTTCTGCCACCAGGGAGATCATCCCCTGAAGTCCCAAGGGATCCCAGCATCCCTTGGGAGCACTGTATATAAGCCGGCCCCTAAGGCCTGTTCCTCACTCTGGAGTGTCTTTTTAAAGACTGAGGTCACTGTTACTTTAACCTCCCTGTGTGCAGCCTCATCTGTGTTAGGAACACAATATATCTGATGTGGAATTTGGTACTGGTATTCTACTTGTAACAAGACTATCTGACTCATCAGAATTAATTGAATCATTGCAACTTTCAACTCCTTGCACATCAGTAGGTAAAATATGATCAATGTGAACAAACCTAACCTTTCCATGATCAAACATCTTGACCAAATATATGCGAGGGCCACATTTCTTCACTATAATTCCTGGTAACCACTTTAACCATTTATGGTGATGGTTCTTCACTCTAACCTGATTCAATTTCATACTTCTCTCTCTTACTCTACCTCTATCATGATTCTCGTTCTGTCTTAATTGTTTCTCTTCTACTGACTGTGCTAAGTTTGGCTTTAACAACAAGAACATAGTTCATGGCTGTCATTTGAGAAACAACTCTGCTGGTGTTCTACCAGTAGTTGTATGAGGAGTATTATGATAAGTAATCAGAAAATTTGCTAACTTGTGGTCCAACAACAACTGTCGTTTCCTCGGATTTGGATCCAACATTTGCTTGATGAGGACACCTTTTATAATTTGTACTGTGCGCTCTGCTGCACCATTTGAAACAGTATAGTGGTACTTTGGTATGTTTCACACCGTTTCTGCTCATGAACTGTTCAAATTCTTCTGAAAAAAATTGTGGTCCATTATCAGACACAATTTCTTCTGGGAGGCCATATGAAGAAAACAATATTCGCAAATTGTCTAGTGTTTTACTTGTTATTTTCTGCATTGGAAACACCTCTACCCACTCCAGATGACTTTCAATCACAATGAACAATTGTTGTCCTAGCTCAGCAAAATCTTCATGTAACCTTTGCCACACCCTGGGAGGTCATTTCCATGGCTGTAATGCTGGTTTCTTGCTCAACAATTGACATTTTGCACACTGACTAACGATGTAGTCTATGGGCTAGATTTTCCATTATTTTTGCATGCTTAACACCCGCTTAATGTCCATTTTACCGCTGAAATGAGGTGTAACACCCAGATATCGCCCATTTAGCCACAAAATTGAAACTGCCCCCCGTTTTTCGGACACTTATCTCCAAGCATTACTTTGCTATGTACGTAATGCCGGGAAAAAATAATACTGCTCGCCCATTTTTTTGGGGCGGAATCATCAGAATGGGCGAAACCAACGCCCTTAACCAACGGTATTTTCCGCACGTAATTAATGCCGAGATTCAATAATACCAACCGCCCACTTTTTTTTGTCGTAAAGATCAAATTTGCCGAAACTAACGCCCAGTATATCGCCCAGCGTCACTTTCACCACCTCGCACACATCTCGCCTACCCAATATCGCTTGCCCAAAACATCGCTCTAAAAATGTGGAACTGTTCTGAACTAATCACAGCGTGGGCACCATTTTTCAAATCGCAGGTCACTTCATTGAAAAGGTTGCTTCAACTTTGGGGGAGTTTGGATTGACTCTGGAGTTCTTCTCAGGTGAAGTGACCATCTCAACAGACATCTTTTCAGACTGTGGATGATTGGGTTTTACTCTAGGTGTCTTTTAGTGTGGAAATTATTGCTTCTGATCAATCGGTATTATACTTTCATTGGAATGGGGCCAGCCATTTCTCAACCTGCATCGATTAATACGCAGATGCTGCAGAGTGTAATTGGCACAACGACTAACGCACAACATTATGTGCCCAATCTAAGACGTGCCAGAATGAGGAGGAGGCCCAGACCAATCACAACCCACACTTACAGGGAGAAGAGGTCGTACCTCGAAGTGTCCGAGAACAGCTGCCTTCGGAGACTGTGCTTCCAGAAAGTGGTGATCAATGAAATATGCCAGCTCATCAGGGCAGATATGCAGCCTGCAATCAGGACATCGCTGACCGTCGAGGTCAAGGTCACTGCGGCATTGTCGTTCTACGCGTCCGGTTCCTTTCGGGCCTCCACAGTCGACATTTCCCCTCTGTCTTAGTTCGGGAAGTGCGTTGGAGAGGCGGGAGATCGCTGAGGCAGGCCTATAAAAGGCCCAACGCGGCGGCAGTTCGGGGAGTGCATTGGTGAGGCATGCTTGTGCAGCTGCAGCGGGGTGAGAAGGCAAAAAAGACGTAGAAAGAAATCGAAAGGTGACGTCACGGCCAAGGGGTAAGTGATTGGCTGGAGATTGGTAAGTAGCTTTTCTTTTTCTTTTCTATCTCAGTAAGTAACTTTTAGCCTTGTTGTTGCCAAATTAAGTTAATCTAGGTGTTAAGTCATGGCCGGAGAGCTCGGACATGTGTTATGCTCCTCTTGTACCATATGGGAAATCAGGGACGCCTCCGGTGTCCCTGACAACTATGTGTGTGTGCGGGAAGTGTATCTGCCTCCAGCTCCTGACGAACCACGTTGCGGAACTGGAGCTGCGGGTGAATTCATTCTGGAGCATGCACGATGCTGAGAATGATGTGAATAGCACATTTAGTGAGTTGGTCTTACTGCAGGTAAAGGGTCCACAGCTAGATAGGGAATGGAAGACCAACAGGAAGAGCAGTGCAAGGAAGATAGTGCAGGGGTCCCCTGCGGTCATCCCCCTGCAAAACAGATACACCGCTTTGAGTACTATTGGGGGGGATGACTCATCAGGGGAGAGCAGCAGCAGCCAAGTTCATGGCACTGTGGCTGGCTCTGCTGCACAGGAGGGCAGGAAAAAGAGTGGGAGAGCAATAGTGATAGGGGATTCGATTGTAAGGGGAATAGATAGGCGTTTCTGCGGCCGCAACCGAGACTCCAGGATGGTATGTTGCCTCCCTGGTTCAAGGGTCAAGGATGTCTCGGAGCGGGTGCAGGACATTCTGAAAAAGGAGGGTGAACAGCCAGTTGTTGTGGCACACATAGATACCAACAATATAGGTAAAAAACAGGATGAGGTCCTACGAGATGAATTTAAGGAGCTAGGAGTTAAATTTAAAAAGTAGAACCTCAAAGTGGTAATCTCAGGATTGCTACCAGTGCCACGTGCTTGTCAGAGTAGGAATCGCAGGATAGCTCAGATGAACACGTGGCTTGAGCAGTGGTGCAGAAGGGAGGGATTTAAATTCCTGGGACATTGGAACCGGTTCTGGGGGAGGTGGGACCAGTACAAACCGGACGGTCTGCACCCGGGCAGGACCGGAACCAATGTCCTAGTGCTGTGCTGTTTGGGAGGAGTTAAACTAACATGGCAGGTGGATGGGAACCTATGCAGGGAGACAGAGGGGAATAAAATGGAGACAGAAGCAAAAAATAGAAAGGAGAAGAGTAAAAGTGGAGGGCAGAGAAACCCAAGGCAAAAAACAAAGAGGGCCACTTTACAGCAGAATTCTAAAGGGTCAAAGTATGTTAAAAAGACAAGCCTGAAGGCTCTGTGCCTCACTGCAAGGAGTATTCGGAATAAGGTGGATGAATTAACTGCGCAGATAGCGGTTAATGGGTATGATGTAATTGGCATCACGGAGACATGGCTCCAGGGTGACCAAGGCTGGGAACTCAACATCCAGGGGTATTCAACATTTAGGAAGGATAGACAGAGAGGAAAAGGAGGCGGGGTGGCGTTGCTGGTTAAAGAGGAAATGAATGCAATAGTAAGGAAAAACATTGGCTTGGATGACGTGGAATCGGTATGGGTGGAGCTGCGGAATACCAAAGGGCAGAAAACGCTGGTGGGATTTGTGTACACGCCACCAAATAGTAGTAGAGAGGTTGGGGACAGCATCAAACAAGAAAAAAGGAATGTGTGCAATAAAGGTACAGCAGTTATCATGGGCAACTTTAATTTACATATAGATTGGGCTAACCAAACTGGCAGCAATGTGGTGGAGGAGGATTTCCTGGAGTGTATTAGAGATTGTTTTCTTGACCAATATGTCGAGGAACCAACGAGAGAGCTGGCCATCCTAGACTGGGTGATGTGTAACGAGAAGGGACTACTTAGCAATCTTGTTGTGCGAGGCCCCTTGGGGAAGAGTGACCATAATATGGTAGAATTCTTTATTAAGATGGGAGAGTGACAAAGTTAATTCCAAAACTAGGGTCCTAAACTTAAGGAAAGCTAACTTCGACGGCATGAGGCGCGAATTGGCTAGAATAGACTGGGAAATGTTTCTTAAAGAGTTGACAGTGGATAGGCAATGGCAAACATTTATAGATCACATGGATGAACGTCAACAGTTGTACATCCCTGTCTGGATTAAAAATAAAATGGGGAAGATGGCTCAACTGTGGCTAACAAGGGAAATTAAGGATAGTGTTAGATGCAAGGAAGAGGCATATAAATTAGCCAGAAAAAGCAGCAAACCTGAGGACTGGGAGAAATTTAAAATTCAGCAGAGGAGGACAAAGGGTTTAATTAGGAGGGGGAAAATAGAGTACGAGAGGAAGCTTGCCGGGAACATAAAAACTGACTGCAAAAGCTTCTATAAATATGTGAAGAGAAAAAGATTAGTGAAGACAAACATCGGTCTCTTGCAGTTGGACTCAGGTGAATTAATAATGGGGAACAAAGAAATGGCAGACCAATTGAACAAATACTTTGGTTCTGTCTTCACGAAGGAAGACACAAATGACCTTCTGGATGTACTAGGGGACCGAGGGTCTAGTGAGAAGGAGGAACTGACGGATATCCTTATTAGGCGGGAAATTGTGTTGGGGAAATTGATGGGATTGAAGGCCGATAAATCCCCGGGGCCTGATTGTCTGCATCCCAGAGTACTTAAGGAGGTGGCCCGAGAAATAGTGGATGCATTGGTGATCATTTTGCAACAGTCTATCGACTCTGGATCAGTTCCTATGGACTGGAGGGTAGCAAATGTAACACCACTTTTTAAAAAGGGAGGGAGAGAGAAAACGGTAATTATAGACCAGTTAGTCTGACATCAGTAGTGGGGAAAATGTTGGAGTCAATTATTAAAGATGAAATAGCAGCGCATTTGGAGAGCAGTGACAGGATCGGTCCAAGTCAGCATGGATTTGTGAAAGGGAAATCATGCTTGACAAATCTTCTGGAATTTTTTGAGGATGTAACTCGTAGAGTGGACAAGGGAGAACCAGTGGATGTGGTGTATTTGGACTTTCAAAAGGCATTTGACAGGGTCCCACACAAGAGATTGGTGTGCAAAATCAAAGCACATGGTATTGGGGGTAATGTACTGGCGTGGATCGAGAATTGGTTGGCAGACAGGAAGCAGAGAGTCAGGATAAACGGGTCCTTTTCAGCATGGGAGGCAGTGACTAGTGGAGTGCCACAGGGCTCAGTGCTGGGAACCCAGCTCTTTACATTATACATTAATGATTTGGATGAAGGAATTGAGTGTAATATCTCCAAGTTTGCAGATGACACTAAACTGGGTGGCGGTGTGAGCTGTGAGGAGGATGCTAAGAGGCTGCAGGGTGACTTGGACAGGTTGGGTGATTGGGCAAATGCATGGCAGATGCAGTATAATGTGGATAAATGTGAGGTTATCCACTGGGGTGGCAGAAACACGAGGGCAGAGTGTTATCTGAATGGTGGCAGATTAGGAAAAGGGGAGGTGCAACGAGACCTGGGTGTCATGGTTCATCAGTCATTGAAAGTTGGCATGCAGGTGCAGCAGGCGGTGAAGAAGGCAAATGGCATGTTGGCCTTCATAGCTAGGGGATTTGATTATAGGAGCAGGGTGGTCTTACTGCAGTTGTACAGTGCCTTGGTGAGGCCTCACCTGGAATATTGTGTTCAGTTTTGGTCTCCTAATCTGAGGAAGGATGTTCTTACTATTGAGGGAGTGCGGCGAAGGCTCACCAGACTGATTCCAGGGATGGCTGGACTGACATATGAGGAGAGACTGGATGAACTGGGCCTTTATACACTGGAGTTTAGAAGGATGAGAGGGGATCTCATAGAAACATAAAAGATTCTGACGGGACTGGACAGGTTAGATGCGGGAAGAATGTTCCCGATGTTGGGGAAGTCCAGAACCAGGGGACACAGTCTTAGGATAAGGGGTAGGCCATTTAGGACTGAGATGAGGAGGAACTTCTTCACTCAGAGAGTTAAGCTGTGGAATTCCCTACCGCAGTGAGTCGTTGATGCCAGTTCATTGGATATATTCAAGAGGGAGTTAGATATAGTCCTTACGGCTAAAGGGATCGAGGGGTATGGAGAGAAAGCGGGAAAGGGGTACTGAGGTGAATGATCAGCCATGATCATATTGAATGGTGGTGCAGGCTCGAAGGGCCGAATGGCCTACTCCTGCATCTATTTTCTATGTTTCTATGCCAAACATCACTGAATTAGACAGGTCACAGGGAGGCCCCGTACGCTTGTAGGATGGACTTTATCAGCTTCCCCATGACCACGGATGTTCAGACTGACAGGGCTGGAGCATTCTACCGCATTGCTAAGTTCCCCAAGGTGCAGGGAGCAAATATGGTGTACTCATATCGCCATTCTGGCACCTTCTCAGGACCCAGAGGTTTTTCGTAACAGAAAAGGATTTCACTCCCTGAAGCTCCAACTAGTTTTCAGAATATAAGAACATAAGAAATAGGAACAGGAGTAGGCCATACAGCCCCTTGAGCCTGCTCTGGCATTCAGTACAATTATGGCTGATCTGATTATGCACTCAGCTCCACTTCTCCGCCCGCTCCCCATAACCCCTTATCCCCTTATCCCCTTATCGTTTAAGAAACTGTCTATTTCTGTCTTAAATTTATTCAATGTCCCAGCTTCCACAGCTCTCTGACACAGCGAATTCCACAGATTTACAACCATCTGAAAGAAGAATTTTCTCCTCATCTCTGTTTTAAATGGGCGGCTCCTTATTCTAAGATCATGCCTCTAGTTCTAGTCTCCCCCATCAATGGAAACATCCTCTCTGCATCCACCTTGTCAAGCCCCCTCATAATCTTATACATTTTGATAAGAACTCCTCTCATTCTTCTGAATTTCAATAAGTAGAGACCCAACCTACTCAACCTTTCCTCATAAGTCAACCCCCTCATCTCCAGAATCAATCTAGTGAACCTTCTCTGAACTGCCTCCAAAGCAAGTATATCCTTTTGTAAATATGGAAACCAAAACTGCATGCAGTATTCTAGGTGTGACCTCACCAATACCCTGTATAGCTGTAGCAAGACTTCCCTGCTTTTATACTCCATCCCCTTTGTAATAAAGGCCAAGATACCATTGGCCTTCCTGATCACTTGCTGTACCTGCATACTATCCTTTTGTGTTTCATGCACAAGTACCCCCAGGTCCCGCTGTACTGCGGCACTTTGCAATCTTTCTCCATTTAAATAATAACTTGCTCTTTGATTTTTTTTCTGCCAAAGTGCATGACTTCACACTTTCCGACATTATATTCCATCTGCCAAATTTTAGCCTGTCTATGCCTTTTGCATATTTTTTGTGTCCTCCCACACATTGCTTTTCCTCCCATCTTTGTATCGTCAGCAAACTTGGCTACATTACACTCAGTCCCTTCTTCCAAGTCGTTAATATAGATTGTAAATAGTTGGGGTCCCAGCACTGATTCCTGCGGCACCCCATTAGTTACTGGTTGTCAACCAGAGAATGAACCATTTATCCCGACTCTCTGTTCTCTGTTAGATAGCCAATCCTCTATCTATGCTAATATATTACCCCCAATCCCGTGAACTTTTATGTGGCACCTTGTCAAATGCATGCTGGAAGTCCAAATACTGGTTCCCCTTTATCCACCCTGTTCATTACATCCTCAAAGAACTCCAGCAAATTTGTCAAACATGACTTCCCGTTCATAAATCCATGCTGACTCTGCCTGACCAAATTTTGCTTTTCCAAATGTCCTGCTCCTGCTTCTTTAATAATGGACTCCAACATTTTCCCAACCACAGATGTTAGGCTAACTGGTCTACAGCTTCCTGCTTTTTGTCTGCCTCCTTTTTTAAATAGGGGGTGTTACATTTGCAGTTTTCCAATCTGCTGGACCACAACCGGATCATAATGGCAGTGAATGCCAAATGTCCGGACACCTTTGATGAGGCTCACATCCTGTGTGAGAGCGCTATCTCTGACATGTTTAAGAATCAGCCACAAGGACAATGCTAGATGCTTGGTGACAACCGATATGGCCTAGCCACCTGGCTGATTACCCCCCCTATGTGACACTCACACCGAGGCCGAGAAGCAATAAAACGAGAGCCACAGAGTCACATCCAATGTGGTCCAGAAAACAATTACTGTGCTTAAGCAGCGCTTTAAATGCCTGGAGCACTCAGGAGGAAGCTACAATACAACCCTGAGTAAGTAGCTAAATTTGTGGTCGTGTGCTCCATGCTGCACAACCTGGCTATCAGGATGGGACAATAATTGCGAGAAGGGACTGATGGTCCACCTCAGGAGAGAGAGGAAGAGGAGGACGAGGGGCTGACAATCAGGCTGACTATGCAACCATGCCCACGCCCCCCTCCAGACCACAGGAAAGGGCCCGAAGTGGCTACATAGCTGTAAGACTCTTACATCAGGAGCTCATAAATGTGCGATTTGCCTGAAAAAACGTTGCTGTAATTAACAAAGCTGACATACTGCTGTGTGTGTGCAGCTCAGACATCAATGGTGGGCATCACCTTGGTGCCAGTTAAAGTTTAAGTTGATTCAAGTTAAGTTTTATTTCACCCTTTCATGTTAAGGAATCACCAGTGTGTAACGGTCCAGCTATCTGAGACAATGCGCAACAAGGTCATGTTCAATAAAAAACATTTAATACGACCATTGGTCTGAAATCATAAATATCACGGGCAAAAACACCCACCGCACTTTTTTGACCATTGACATCAATCAAATGTTCAACATGTCTAGCAATACAAAATACAAAGGCAAAGCAGGAGGGTGGTTCCCCTCCCCCCATACATTACAACAAATTGCATACACCGAGATGGAGATGTAACACAGCCATCACCTGCGCACATGCACCTCACTTTCCTTCCCTCCTCCCCTTCTTCTCCCCACCTCTACCCATTTCCCTCCTCCCTCCATGCCACCTGGCCGAAGAGCTCCTCAGGCAGTGCCTCATTGGGGGGATGAAGGCAGATGCGGTGGTTGTATGGGTACGGGAGCGGGGGGGTGGGTGCTGAGGTGGGAACATTCTCTGATGCAGAAGCAGGATCTTGGTCCTGCCTCTCATGTGACCTTGGCAGTGATGGTGTGGAACCTAGGGGTGGAGTGCCATGCTCCGGGACCACTGGGAGGCCTGTGCCACAATGTTCCTGGCTATTGCCTCCAGGGCCTCTGCCATCTGCGAAACATACTCATTTATGGTGCCGGAGATGGTGGCCAGCTGTCGGGATATGCCCCCCAGTGCATTGAGGATCTGGTCACCAATGTCGATAGTTCTCCTGGATAACTTAACCATCTCTCCGGTCTCATCTGGCGCTCGTGGACCAGACCTGCCGTGTCCACGAAACCTCCGTGGTGTTGGCGATGTCCTGGGGACAAATGGGTTGTCCAGTGGCGAGGTACTTGGGCCCGGTACCTCCAGAGTGGAGGCGGGAATGGCCGGGGCAGCACTAGTTAGCCTGGCAATGCAGGTTCCTCGAAGTCAGCGCTCTCATCTCTCCACAGACTCATCGAATTGACGGGCGAGAATCGTGGCTCCTCAGCATCAGATGTAGGATCATCTGCCAAGTCCAGCCTCATGCCCCCACCTTCTGGCCTCTGTGGTCTTGCCTGGGGCCGCACTGCTGGCTGAGCTGCAAAACACAAATGAGGTTATTAGAGGAGAAGGCTGATAAATCCCCAGGGCCTGATAGTCTGCAACCCAGAGTGCTTAAGGAAGTGGCCCGAGAAATAGTGGATGCATTGGTGATCATTTTCCAACAGTCTATCGATTCTGAATCAGTTGCTATAGACTGGAGGATAGCTAATGTAACACCACTTTTTAAAAAGGGAGGGAGAGAGAAAGCGGGTAATAATAGACCGGTTAGCCTGACATCAGTGTTGGGGAAAATGTTGGAATCAATCATTAAGGATGAAATAGCAGCACATTTGGATAGCAGTGACAGGATTGGACCAAGTCAGCATGGATTTACGAAAGGGAAATCATGCTTGACGAATCTTCTGGAATTTTTTGAGGATGTAACGAGCAGAGTGGATAAGGGAGAACCAGTGGATGTGGTGTATTTGGACTTTCAAAAGACTTTTGACAAGGTCCCGAACAAGAGATTGGTGTGCAAAATCAAAACGCATGGTATTGGGGGTAATGTACTGACGTGGATAGAGAACTGGTTGGCAGAAAGGAAGCAGAGAGTAGGGATAAACGGTCCTTTTCAGAATGGCAGGCAGTGACTAGTGGAGTGCCGCAGGGCTCAGTGCTGGGACTCCAGCTCTTTACAATATGCATTAACAATTTAGATGAAGGAATTGAGTGTAATATCTCCAAGTTTGCAGATGACACTAAGCTGGGTGGCGGTGTGAGCTGTGAGGAGGACGCTAAGAGGCTGCAGGGTGACTTGGACTGGTTAGGTGAGTGGGCAAATGCATGGCAGATGCAGTATAATGTGGATAAATGTGAGGTTATCCATTTTGGGGGCAAAAACACGAAGGCAGAATATTATCTGGATGGTGGCAGATTAGGAAAAGGGGAGGTGCAACGAGACCTGGGTGTCATGGTTAATCAGTCACTAAAAGTGGGCATGCAGGTACAGCAGGCGGTGAAGAAGGCAAATGGTATGTTGGCCTTCATAGCTAGGGGATTTGAGTATAGGAGCAGGGAGGTCTTACTGCAGTTGTACAGTGCCTTAGTGATGCCTCACCTGGAATATTGTGTGCAGTTTTGGTCTCCTAATCTGAGGAAGTTCTTGCTGTTGAGGGAGTGCAGCGAAGGTTCACCAGACTGATTCCAGGGATGGCGGGACATTCATATGAGGAGAGACTGGATCAACTGGGCCTTTATTCACTGGAGTTTAGAAGGATGAGAGGGGATCTCATAGAAATGTTTAGGATTCTGACGGGACTGGACAGGTTAGATGTGGGAAGAATGTTCCCGATGTTGGGGAAGTCCAGTATCAGGGGACATAGTCTTAGGATAAGGGGTAGGCCATTTAGGACTGAGATGAGGAGAAACTTCTTCACTCAGAGAGTTGTTAACCTATGGAAATCCCTGCCGCAGAGAGTTGGTGATACCAGTTCGTTGGATACAATCAAGAGGGAGTTAGATATGGCCCTTATGGCTAAGGGGATCAAGGGGTATGGAGAGAAAGCAGGAAAGGGGAATGATCAGCTATGATCTTATTGAATGGCGGTGCAGGCTCAAAGGGCCAAATGGCCTGCTCCTGCACCTATTTTCTATGTTTCTATGTTTCTATGACTCGCAAATATATCCATTGCTATATATCTGTGCTGTAAACACTGATCATCTGAAGGAATTAATTCATGAGTGGAAAGCAACAAGTGCTAGTGATGGGGAACTGGCTATTTGCCTAATATTGTCTAATATGTGTAAGTACTGTATTATCAAGATAAGAAAAAAAGTAATGAAGTTTCCTGAAATAAAACATGAAAATACAAGTCAGAATTGGTGAGTAATTCATTGTGTTAAAGAAGCACAGCACAATGGGTTATTTAAGGTGTTGTGTCAGCAGGTTATGTTATCATCATGTTCTGATGACTCAAGCATCTCCCCCTGCTGAAAATGTCCTATTTCAATCTGATTTATGTTTCCGCCGAGAGAAAAATGTGGCAGCACTGCTAGACTGACAGAGAATGCAGCAAATTTATGCACAACAGTTTTCAGCCTTACCTCAGTGGCAGCTCTCTTATCCCTAAATTGGAAGGTTATGGGGTCAAGCTCCACCCCAGAGACTTGAGCACATAATCTAGGCTGACACTCCAGTGGAATACTGAAGGAGTACTGCACTGTAAGAGGTGTTGTCTTTCAGACGAGATGTTAAACTAAGGCCCTATAAGCTCTCCCAGGTAGATTTGAAAATATTCCACACTATTTAAAGAAGAGGAATTCTCCTGGTGTCCTGGTCAATATTTATACCAAAAGGAGTGACATATACTGTAGAAGGTAGGCAATTTGCTGACAGCCATTATAGCCTTTATAGCCATTATAGCCTTTCTGGCCCATGGGTTTGGAGGTCACTTCAGAGGACTTACATGAACACTTCCTCATCTGCTACCACAATGCAGATTAAATATTACTCTGATGGGAGCTTCATTTTAGAAGACAATGGGCTAGAACCTCCACTTTTGAGCTGAGCACCCAAAAATGGGCATTCTTTCCGGCGTGGGCGTTAAAAAGGGTTTTCAGATCGCCGGTTTCTCGCCCATTCTGAAAACACCTAGTTTACATTTTTGAAAATGGGAGTTACCGCGAGCGATATCAAATGGACAGTAGCGTAAAATTTTTCTGACCTTCTGCCGTAAAGTGTGGCCATCCTTAGCAACAGCATGGCAACGCTCCATTCCCACGATTCTGGAGGTCAAGGGTCATCATGACATGCGCAGAAGAGGAAACAGAGAGAGAGGGAGCTCAGAGGCACTGAAAGTGTGTGTGGCTGTGGTGTGTGCTTGTTTGGCTGTTGTGGGAGGAACGACGGAGATTCGCCAGCAGCAAAAAGCCCACCAAGAACGTAGTTGGCACCGAGTTTTTGTCCAATAAATAGCATATAAAATAGAAGGGATGGAGGAGGCCCTGGAGCTGGTAGCCAGGAACATTGATGGCAGAGGGCTCCCAGTGGTCCTGGAGCACCGCTCTGTACCCCACGGTGACACACCCCATTTCCAACCAAACATGAGAGCCTGCAGCAACATCTTGCTTATGGCTCGGAGCACGCGACCACCTCGGAACCGTACTCTCCCACTCCCCCCCACCTCCCCCCAATGAAGCATCGCCTGAGGAGCTCCTCAGGCCAGGCAGCTTAAGGTCAGGAGGGGAAGGGGAAAGGGTAGAGGTGGGGAGGAGAAGTGGCCGGCGGGGGGAGGGAAGGGTTGGTTTTAACAGAAACACTGATGATTTAACATTAATGTTCGGTTTAAATGTCTGTAATTTAACAAAACCTTGCAGCACATTGGTTCAGATAGCTGCACCATTACACGCCAGTGATTTCTAAACATCAAAGGCTATAATTACACTTAACTTCAATCAACTTAAACTTTAACTGTCACCAAGGTGATGCCCACCATTGATGTATGATCTGCACATCCAGCAGTGTGTCAGCCTTGTAAACAACACCAACGTTCTTTCAGGCAAAGCAATCATTGATGATCTCCTGACATAAGGCCAATGTCCTAGGGGGAGTGTTTGCTAGTGCTGTTGGGGAGGACTTAAACTAGTATGGCAGAGGGATGGGAACCAATGCAGGGAGACAGAGGGAAACAAAAAGGAGACAAAGCAAAAGACAGAAAGGAGATGAGGAAAAGTGGAGGGCAGAGAAACCCAAGAAAAAGAACAAAAAGGGCCACTGTGCAGCAAAATTCTAAAAGGACAAAGGGTGTTAAAAAAACAGGCCTGAAGGCTTTGTGTCTTAATGCATAATAAGGTGGATGAATTAACTGTGCAAATAGATGTTAACAAATATGATGTGATTGGGATTACGGAGACGTGGCTCCAGGATGATCAGGGCTGGGAACTCAACATCCAGGGGTATTCAACATTCAGGAAGGAGAGAATAAAAGGAAAAGGAGGTGGGATAGCATTGCTGGTTAAAGTGGAGATTAATGCAATAGTTAGGAAGGACATTAGCTTGGATGATGTGGAATCTATATGGGTAGAGCTGCAGAACACCAAAGGGCAAAAAACATTAGTGCGAGTTGTGTACAGACCTCCAAACAGTAGTAGTGATGTTGGGGAGGGCATCAAACAGGAAATTAGGGGTGCATGCAATAAAGGTGCTGCAGTTATAATGGGTGACTTTAATATGCACATAGATTGGGCTAGCCAAACTGGAAGCAATACGGTGGAGGAGGATTTCCTGGAGTGCATAAGGGATGGTTTTCTAGACCAATATGTCGAGGAACCAACTAGGGGGGAGGCCATCTTAGACTGGGTGTTGTGTAATGAGAGAGGATTAATTAGCAATCTCGTGTGAGGCCCCTTGGGGAAGAGTGATCATAATATGGTGGAATTCTGCTTCAGGATGGAGAATGAAACACTTAATTCAGAGACCATAGTCCAGAACTTAAAGAAGGGTAACTTTGCAGGTATGAGGCATGAATTGGCTAGGATAGATTGGCGAATGATACTGAAGGGGTTGACTGTGGATGGGCAATGGCAGACATTTAGAGACCGCATGGATGAACTACAACAATTGTACATTCCTGTCTGGCGTAAAAATAAAAAAGGGAAGGTGGCTCAACCGTGGCTATCAAGGGAAATCAGGGATAGTATTAAAGCCAAGGGAGTGGCATACAAATTGGCCAGAAATAGCAGCGAACCCGGGGACTGGGAGAAATTTAGAACTCAGCAGAGGAGGACAAAGGGTTTGATTAGGGCAGGGAAAATGGAGTACGAGAAGAAGCTTTCAGGGAACATTAAGACGGATTGCAAAAGTTTCGATAGATATGTAAAGAGAAAAAGGTTAGTAAAGACAAACGTAGGTCCCCTGCAGTCAGAATCAGGGGAAGTCATAACGGGGAACAAAGAAATGGCAGACCAATTGAAGAAGTACTTTGGTTTGGTATTCACTAAGGAGGACACAAACAACCTTCCGGATATAAAAGAGGTCAGAAGGTCTAGTAAGGAGGAGGAACTGAGGGAAATCCTTATTAGTCGGGAAATTGATGGGATTGAAGGCCGATAAATCCCCAGGGCCTGATGGACTGCATCCCAGAGTACTAAAGGAGGTGGCCTTGGAAATAGCGGATGCATTGACAGTCATTTTCCAACATTCCATAGACTCTGGATCAGTTCCTATCGAGTGGAGGGTAGCCAATGTAACCCCACTTTTTAAAAAAGGAGGGAGAGAGAAAACAGGTAATTATAGACCGGTCAGCCTGACATCAGTGGTGGGTAAAATGATGGAATCAATTATTAAGGATGTCATAGCAGTGCAATTGGAAAGACGTGACATGATAGGTCCATGTCAGCATGGATTTGTGAAAGGGAAATCATGCTTGACAAATCTTCTGGAATTTTTTGAGGATGTTTCCAGTAGAGTGGACAAGGGAGAACCAGTTGATGTGGTATATTTGGACTTTCAGAAGGCTTTCGACAAGGTCCCACACAAGAGATTAATGTGCAAAATTAAAGCACATGGAATTGGGGGTAGCGTGCTGACGTGGATTGAGAACTGGTTGTCAGACAGGAAGCAAAGAGTAGAAGTAAATGGGGACATTTCAGAATGGCAGGCAGTGACTAGTGGGGTACCGCAAGATTCTGTGCTGGGGCCCCAGCTGTTTACATTGTACATTAATGATTTAGACGAGGGGATTAAATGTAGTATCTCCAAATTTGCAGATGACACTAAGTTGGGTGGCAGTGTGAGCTGCGAGGAGGATGCTATGAGGCTGCAGAGTGACTTGGATAGGTTAGGTGAGTGGGCAAATGCATGGCAGATGAAGTATAATGTGGATAAACGTGAGGTTATCCACTTTGGTGGTAAAAACAGAGAGACAGACTATTATCTGAATGGTGACAGATTAGGAAAAGGGGAGGTGCAACGAGACCTGGGTGTCATGGTACATCAGTCATTGAAGGTTGGCATGCAGGTACAGCAGGCGGTTAAGAAAGCAAATGGCATGTTGGCCTTCATAGCGAGGGGATTTTAGTACAGGGGCAGGGAGGTGTTGCTACAATTGTACAGGGCCTTGGTGAGGCCACACCTGGAGTATTGTGTACAGTTTTGGTCTCCTAACTTGAGGAAGGACATTCTTGCTATTGAGGGAGTGCAGCGAAGGTTCACCAGACTGATTCCCGGGATGGCGGGACCGACCTATCAAGAAAGACTGGATTAACTGGGCTTGTATTCACTGGAGTTCAGAAGAATGAGAGGGAACCTCATAGAAACGTTTAAAATTCTAACGGGTTTAGACAGGTTAGATGCAGGAAGAATGTTCCCAATGTTGGGGAATCCAGAACCAGGGGCCACAGTCTAAGGATAAGGGGTAAGCCATTTAGGACCGAGATGAGGAGAAACGTCTTCACCCAGAGAGTGGTGAACCTGTGGAATTCTCTACCACAGAAAGTTGTTGAGGCCAATTCACTAAATATATTCAAAAGGGAGTTAGCGAAGTCCTTACTACTAGGGGGATCAAAGAGTATGGCGAGAAAGCAGGAATGGGGTACTGAAGTTGCATGTTCAGCCATGAACTCATTGAATGGCGGTGCAGGCTCGAAGGGCCGAATAACCTACTCCTGCACCTATTTTCTATGTTTCTATGTTTCTATTTTTCTTAGGCTCTTGCAGCTATCATGCCACCACGTGCCCTTTCATGTGGTCTACAGGGGGGCGGGGGCATGGCTTCAGCATCAGCCTGATTGTCTGGCCCGATATCAGCTTCCGCCTCCTCCTCCTACAAAAGAACATAAGAACATAAGAATTAGGAACAGGAGTCGGCCATCTAGCCCCGCGAGCCTCATCTTCCTCTCTCTGGTGAGGTGGACTGTCAACTCATCAGGCAATTCTTGTTCCCGCCTGATAGCCAAGTTGTGAAGCATGGAGCAGACCACCATGAATTGAGCTACCTGCTCAGGTTAGTATTAGAGCTCGCCTCCTGAGTGGTCCATGCATCTGAAGCACTGCTTCAGCACTCCAATGATTTTCTCAACGATATTGCGAGTTGTATCGCTTCTCGGCCTCAGTGTGGGAGTCACGCAGGGGGGTCATCAGCCAGGTGGCGAGGCCATATCCTTTGTCCCGAAGCATCCAGCATTGACCTTGTGGCTTATTGTTAAACAAGTCAGATACAGTGCTCTCACGCAGGATGTGTGCATCATGGATGCTGCCTGGAAATTGAGCATTCACAGCCATAATTTTCGGGTGATCAACAACCAGCTGGACATTCAGGGAGTGGAATCCCTTGCGGTTTCTGAAAACCTCAGCGTCCTGAAAAGGTGCCCGTATCGTGATGTGCGTACAGTCTATTGCTGCCTGCACCTTGGGGAAGTTTGCAATTCTGGAGTGAGAGCCCTCTCACTCTGTGCCTCCCTGGTCATAGGGAAGCTGATCAAGTCTCTCCTGCATGCGTACAGGGCTTCAGTGACCTGTCTAATGCAGCGATGTGTGGCATGCTGAGATAGTCTGCAAATGTCGCCAACTATGGCCTGAAAAGAACCTGAAGCATAGAATGACAGTGCCGCAGTGACTTTGATCTCGACGGACAGTGCAGTTCTGATGGTGCTGGCAGACTACAGATCTGCCCTTATCAGCTGGCATACCTCAGTGATAACCTTTTGTGGAAGTGCAGTCTCCTATGACAGGTGGTGTCGGGCAAGTCGAGGTAACGTCTGGTTCTCCTCGTCTGTCTGTTACTTCGTTCATTGGGCACATAATGCAGTGCAGCGTTCCTTCGGCGATGTCGAGTCTGCTGCATGTATTTGGTCACCAAGAGAGGGTGAGAAAGGACAGGCCCCATTGCAGTAGCTCTCTGTTTTCCACCGATTGCACACAAACAAGGAATGTCCCGACGAACACACCTCTTCAATTCCAATCGGTCACAGTGTGGTCAAGATGTTTATAGAGATGTTCACATCGACTCCAATGACCTGCAGAATAAATCCAAACTCCGCCGAGGTTGAAGCACAGCAGCCTTTTAAAGGAATCGACATGAGATCTAGAACATGGCGTCCATAACGCTGTGATTAGTTCCGGTTAGTTCCACTTTTTGTGGGTAGTTTGTTGAGTGAGCAATATTGTGGGCGAAATGTGTGTCAGGTGGTGAAATTGACGATGGGCGACCTCCATGGGCTGCTAGTTTGGGTAAATATGCTCTTTATGACAAAAAACAGTCGGTGAGTGCTAATATTGAATCTTGGCGTTAATTCCACACGGAAAGTAACGCTGGGCGATATTATGTGCATTGAAGTTGCCCATCCTGCTGAATCCGCCCAAAAAAAGTGGGCGGGCGGTAATATGGGGAAAGTAACGCTCAGCGAAGTTTCCGAAAAATGCCCGCCAGTTTGCATTTTGTGCCAAAATGGGCGAATTCTGGGCTTTATACGTCATTTCTGCGGTTAAGTGGGTGTTAAGCAGACAAAAAAAGTGGAGGTTCTAGCCCTTGGAAACAATAACCTATCTTTTTTTAAATTAATTCTGGGATGTGGGCGTTGCTGACAAGGCCAGCATTTATTGCCCATCCCTAATTGCCCTTGAGAAGGTGGTGGTGAGCCGCCTTGTTGAACCGCTGCAGTCCTTGTGGTGAAAGCATTTCCACAATGGTGTTAGGGAGGGAGCTCCAGGAATTTGACCCAGTGATGACGAAGGCACGGCAATACATTTCCAAGTCAGGATGGTGTGTCTTGGAGGGAACTTGCAGGTCTTAGGTGTTCCCATGCACCTAAGAACATAAGAACATAAGAAGTCGGAACAGGAGTAGGCCATTTGGCCCTCAAGCCTGCTCCGCTATTCAATAAGATCACGGCTGATCTGATCATGGACTCAGCTCCACTTCCCTACCCGCTGCCCATAGCGTTTTACTCCCTTATCACTCAAATATCTGTCTATCTCCGTCTTAAATATATTCAATGACCAAGCCTCCATAGCTCTCTGGGGCAGAGAATTCCATAGATTTATAACCCTCTGAGAGAAGAAATTTCACCTCAGCTCAGTTTTAAATGGGCAGCCCCTTATTCTAAGACAGGTCCCCTAGTTTCAGTTTCCCCTATGAGTGGAAATATCCTCTCTGCATCCACCTTTTTGAGCGCCCTCATTATCTTATAAGTTTCAATAAGAT
The DNA here is from genome assembly GCF_044704955.1 of Pristiophorus japonicus. NCBI lineage: Eukaryota > Metazoa > Chordata > Chondrichthyes > Pristiophoridae > Pristiophorus > Pristiophorus japonicus. The sequence continues at coordinate 342,614,748 of NC_091978.1, read as the reverse complement.
CATTTCTCATTCTTCTGAACTCCAATGTGTATAGGCCCAACCTACTCAACCTATCCTCATAAGTCAACCCCTCATCTCCGGAATTGATCTAGTGAACCTTCTCTGAACAGCTTCCAATGCAAGTATATCCTTCCTTAAATATGGAGTCCAAAAATGTATGCAGTACTCCAGGTGTGGCCTCACCAACACCCTGTACAGTTGTAGCAGGACTTTACTACTTTTATACTCTATCCCCCCCTTGCAATAAAGGCCAATATTCCATTTGCCTTCCTGATTACTTGCTGTACCTGCATATTAACTTTTTGTGTTTCATGCACAAGGACCCCCAGGTCTCCTTGTACTGCAGCACTTTGAATTTTTTCTCCATTTAAATTATAATTTGCTGTTCTATTATTTCTGCCAAAGTGGATAACCTCACATTTTCTCACATTATACTCCATCTGCCAAATTTTTGCCCACTCACTTAGCCTGTCTATATCCCTTTGCAGATTTTTTTGTCCTCCTCACAATTTGCTTTCCCACCCATCTTTGTATCATCAGCAAACTTGGCTACATCACACCACAAGGACTGCAGTGGTTCAGGAAGGTGGCTCACCACCACTTTCCCAAGGGCAATTAGGGCAATAAATGCTGCACTTGTCTTTCTCGGTAGTAGAGGTCACGGGTTTGGGAGGTGCTGCTGAAGAAGCCATGGTGAGTCCTGTAGGTTTGATAATGTTTTGTGAAAAATTGGAGCCATGTAACTTTCTTTCAAATGATCAGGATTGCTTTACACATTTACTAACTGTTGTGTATGCATGCCTATTTACTGTGTGATGTCGGTAACACTGTTATGCAACACTGAATGTACCCTTACACTGTACACACCTTACCTGTACACCAGAGGGTGCTGCTGCTGGAGACCTAAGGGTTACCTACACACTGCAAGTAACCCAGTATAAAAAGGAACTCACAGCTTGTTGTCCTCATTCAGGAGCTGCAAATAAAGGACTACGGGTCTACACAGTTTAAGTATCATACCTTGCCTCGTGAAGTCATTACTAAAGGTGCCTACATATACTACACTAACACTAGAGAGGAGACTTTCCTAGGCCACCTGGGTGTACCGAATATCGGAGAATCGGGCAGGTTCTTTTACAGGCATGTGCTCTGATCCACCAATTTTCCAATATTCATTGTGCCCAAGCATTCCAGTGTGCCTAGATGCAGACCCAGAAAAACCTTCCTTTGGATGACAACAGCACTTTAAAAATATTCAACATTTTTTATCGTAGCTTAATTTACCGATGAAAATTAGTGACAGCAGGTCATCATGATCTTAGTGTACTGTAATACTGATACTGTAAACTACACAATGCTCAGGAAGTGCAACATTAACTTGCTCATCATAATATTTAGATGGAAAAATAGGTTGATTCATTTAACTTTTTCCATCTCTATTCCACTCTAAATTGAAGTGACAGGGTTTAAGATCGAGTTGGTCCTAGTGCAGTTTGAATAAGCTATAACATTAGTGCTTCTACACAGAAGTCACTCAAGGACACTTAAGAGCAGTGATTGCAAAGCATATGTGTCTTTTTGCCTGTTTCTTCTCTGGCTGTGTGTGGGCTGACTGATGGCAGCATAAACACAAGAGCTGCATTAAGCCAAGAGGCAGCAAGAGATGGTTCTGAAAAATATATTCTCTCATTGTGCGGCTGGACTCCGGGATAGAATGAGCAGAAGCAATGATAGAGCCAGAGTCATAAGTACACATTAAAGCTTATGTAGGGGTAAATGCAGGAGGAGGCAGGGTAGTCACTGAGTAGAATCGCATTTTAATGACAAAAAAAAATCATTTAAATGCAGCTGGAAGGAGGGGTTTCTATTGGGTGTGTTGACGATACCTCCAGCAAAATATGAAATTAGATGAAAATGATAGATTTGATTTTGATTGCTGTTCTGAAAAATAGTATGATAATAAAACAAAAGTAACATCATAACAACAGCTCCTGCACTTCAGAATAATTGCCTGTGAAATGATTTGAGATGTTTGAAGGCAATATATGAAGGCAATTTTCTTTTTTTCTTAGCAGAAGCAAAGAACGTTGGAAGAACATAGTAATAAAAGTAGGTCAATCATCCCCTGGAGCATGGCTGATCTGTATCTCTACTCCATGTACCCTCCTTAGTTCCATATCCCTTAATACCCTTATCTAAGAATCTATCAATCCCAACTTTGAAATTTTCATTTGACCCTATCCTCAACAGTTTTTTTGGGGAGAAGAGAGTTCCAGGTTTCCACTACCCTTTGTGTAAAGAAGTGATTCCTGACATCACCCCTGAACGGCCTAGCTCAAATGGTAAGTTTATGCCCCCTTGTTTAGGACTCCCCCACCAGAGGAAATAGTTTCTCTCTCTCGACCCTATCAACTCCTTTAATCATCTTCATAACAGTAACAGAGGATGATCGAGGCACTTCAGGTCACTTGGCAGGGTAGGATTACTCAGAGGTGCTGGGGCATGTCCTCAGCCCTGTTTAGTTGTTTTCAAATGTGTTGTCCTGGAAATTCCTTCTATTAATCAACTCCTCCCTCAATTCAGAAGATCTTTAGAGCTCTCCTCTTACTGATATAGTCGACTAAAATCTGTTAAATCTCTCACCGATAAAGTTATTGGTTTAATACAGTGCATTTGTTTCTGGGAAAATGATTATAGTGTTCCTCCAATAAAAGTAACTTTGCTTCCTCTGAAATACTGAGTAGTTTGTATATCATTATTTATAACGTATTTGTATATAACTTGGACTTTAGGGTTGCCATCTCTGTTTGGACGTATTCTGGGAGGTTTCATCACATGATAATTGGACCAAGGCACACAAAGGCAAAGCCCACACTTTCAGGTCATATTCTAACCTTATTTTTAAAAAATACTTGAATTTTATGCAATTATAGTCCATTTTGTGTGGCATTGAACACAGAGAATCAAGAGTAAATTTCTTGAGAAAGAGGTTTATGGAGGTTGGCAGAGAAGGGGAAGGCGAGGGTAGGTGAGAGGTCGGGGTAAGAGAGAGGGGAGTGAGTGGATGAGGTAGGGGGAGGAGAGAGAAAGGACAGGATAGGGAGAGCGGGAGGGTGAGAGAGGAGGGAGAGGAGGGAGAATAGGGAAGAGAAGGCGCAGAGGAAGGCGATGGGAGGGGGAAAGGAAGTAAGATGACAGGAAGTGAGTGAGGGAGGGAGAAAGGGAGAATGGGTGGAGGGGGTAATGGGAGAAGGGGAATGGGGTGGAGGAACTAAAGGGGTAAGAGTGAGAAGAGAGGAGGGAAGTGGGGGGAATGCGAAGAAGGATGATGGGGAAAGAGAAACGAAGGGAAGGGGGAAAGTTCTGTCACTGGCTTTATATAATGGACATCGAAGCTTACCACAAACACATAGAAACATAGAAAATAGGTGCAGGAGTAGGCCATTCGGTCCTTCGAGCCTGCACTGCCATTCAACAAGATCACCCACCCCAGCACCTCCCCCCCACGCCCCCTCCACACCCCCCCGACCCCCCCCAGCCGCAAGAACCACATCCAACTCTCTCCCGAACACATCCAATGAACTGGCATCAACAACTCTCCGCGGCAGGGAACACCACAGGCCAACAACTCCCCGAGTGAAGAAGTCTCTCCAATCCCAGCCCCAAACGGCCCACCCCCCCATGCCAAGAGTGTGCCACCCCCCCGGCTCCGGACCCACCCAACACCAGGAACACTCCCCCCGCACCCAACCTGTCCCGTCCCTTCAGAATCCTTCCCAAATACCGAACACCCCCGGATGTCGAGCCCCCAGCCCCGGAGCCACACCCCCGCGACGCCAACCACACCACATCCACCAACCGCCATCTGCGCAGTCAACCCGTCCACCCCACTCTGAACACTCTCCGCACCGAGGCACAGAGCCCCCAGGCCCACCCCTCTAACATACCTCGCCCCACCCCAGACCTTCGCTGCAATGTGGCCCCACCTGTCCCCCGCCCTGGGTTTCTCCGCCCCCCATCTCCACCACTCTCCCCTCCATCCCCCGTCCCCGTCTCCCCTCATCTTCTCTCTGCCTCCCCGCACAGGCTCCCATCTTGGGGGCAGTAACCTTCTGGGGCAGGGAATTTTAGCCCCCAGCGTGGAAGTCCTGCTCCAGCCGCAGAATTGGCCTTACCACCCCTCAATGGAAGTGGAGTGCAATTTCCTACACTCCACTTCCTTTGGGGGCAGTTAACGGGGCACGACTGGATGCTCCTGTGACAGTGGGAACTGGTGCTCTCCACTATCTGTCCTGTGACAGTGGGAACTGGTGCTCTCCACTCTCCCGTCCTGTGACAGTGGGAACTGGTGCTCTCCACTCTCTCTCCTGTGACAGTGGGAACTGGTGCTCTCCACTCTCCTGTCCTGTGACAGTGGGAACTGGTGCTCTCCACTCTCTGTCCTGTGACAGTGGGAACTGGTGCTCTCCACTCTCCCGTCCTGTGACAGTGGGAACTGGTGCTCTCCACTCTCCCGTCCTGTGACAGTGGGAACTGGTGCTCTCCACTCTCTGTCCTGTGACAGTTGGAACTGGTGGTTTCCACTCTCCCGCCCTGTGACAGTTGGAACTGGTGCTCTCCACTCTCCCGTCCTATGACAGTTGGAACTGGTGCTTTCCACTCTCCCGTCCTATGACAGTTGGAACTGGTGCTTTCCACTCTCCCGTCCTGTGACAGTTGGAACTGGTGCTCTCCACTCTCCCGTCCTGTGACAGTGGGAACTGGTGCTCTCCACTCTCCCGTCCTGTGACAGTGGGAACTGGTGCTCTCCACTCTCTGTCCTGTGACAGTTGGAACTGGTGCTCTCCACTCTCCCGTCCTGTGACAGTGGGAACTGGTGCTCTCCACACTTTGTCCTGTGACAGTTGGAACTGGTGCTCTCCACTCTTTGTCCTGTGACAGTTGGAACTGGTGCTCTCCACTCTCTGTCCTGTGACAGTGGGAACTGGTGCTCTCCACTCTTTGTCCTGTGACAGTTGGAACTGGTGCTCTCCACTCTTTGTCCTGTGACAGTTGGAACTGGTGCTCTCCACTATCTGTCCTGTGACAGTGGGAACTGGTGCTCTCCACTATCTGTCCTGTGACAGTTGGAACTGGTGCTCTCCACTCTCTCTCCTGTGACAGTTTGAACTGGTGCTCTCCACTATCCCGTCCTGTGAAAGTTTGAACTGGTGCTCTCCACTCTCTGTCCTGTGACAGTTTGAACTGGTGCTCTCCTCTCTCTGTCTTGTGACAGTGGGAACTGGTGCTCTCCATTCTCTGTCCTGTGACAGTTTGAACTGGTGCTCTCCACTCTCCTGTTCTGTGACAGTTGGAACTGATGCTCTCCATTCTCTGTCCTGTGACAGTTGGAACTGATGCTCTCCATTCTCTGTCCTGTGACAGTTGGAACTGGTGCTCTCCATTCTCTGTCCTGTGACAGTTGGAACTGATGCTCTCCATTCTCTGTCCTGTGACAGTTGGAACTGATGCTCTCCATTCTCTGTCCTGTGACAGTTTGAACTGGTGCTCTCCACTCTCCCGTCCTGTGACAGTTGGAACTGATGCTTCCATTCTCTGTCCTGTGACAGTTTGAACTGGTGCTCTCCACTCTCTGTCCTGTGACAGTTTGAACTGGTGCTCTCCACTCTCCCGTCCTGTGACAGTGGAAACTGGTGCTTTCCACTCTCTGTCCTGTGCCAGTTGGAACTGGTGCTCTCCACTCTCCCCTCCTGCGACAGTTGGAACTGGTGCTCTCCACTCTCTCTCCTGTGACACTTTGAACTGGTGCTCTCCACTCTCCCGTCCTGTGACAGTTTGAACTGGTGCTCTCCACTCTCTCTCCTGTGACACTTTGAACTGGTGCTCTCCACTCTCCCGTCCTGTGACACTTTGAACTGGTGCTCTCCACTCTCCCGTCCTGTGACAGTTGGAACTGGTGCTCTCCACTCTCTCTCCTGTGACACTTTGAACTGGTGCTCTCCACTCTCCCGTCCTGTGACAGTTTGAACTGGTGCTCTCCACTCTCTTTCCTGTGACAGTTTGAACTGGTGCTCTCCACTCTCCCGTTCTGTGACAGTTTGAACTGGTGCTCTCCACTCTCTGTCCTGTGACAGTTTGAACTGGTGCTCTCCACTCTCTCTCCTGTGACAGTTTGAACTGGTGCTCTCCACTCTCCCGTCCTGTGACAGTTTGAACTAGTGCTCTCCACTCTCTGTCCTGTGACAGTTTGAACTGGTGCTCTCCACTCTCTCTCCTATGACAGTTTGAACTGGTGCTCTCCATTCTCTGTCCTGTGACAGTTGGAACTGGTGCTCTCCATTCTCTGTCCTGTGACAGTTGGAACTGGTGCTCTCCATTCTCTGTCCTGTGACAGTTTGAACTGGTGCTCTCCACTCCTCCGTCCTGTGACAGTTGGAACTGGTGCTCTCCACTCTCCCGTCCTGTGACAGTTTGAACTGGTGCTCTCCACTCTCTCTCCTGTGACACTTTGAACTGGTGCTCTCCACTCTCCCGTCCTGTGACAGTTGGAACTGGTGCTCTCCACTCTCTCTCCTGTGACACTTTGAACTGGTGCTCTCCACTCTGCCGTCCTGTGACAGTTTGAACTGGTGCTCTCCACTCTCTGTCCTGTGACAGTTTGAACTGGTGCTCTCCACTCTCTCTCCTGTGACAGTTTGAACTGGTGCTCTCCACTCTCCCGTCCTGTGACAGTTTGAACTAGTGCTCTCCACTCTCTGTCCTGTGACAGTTTGAACTGGTGCTCTCCACTCTCTCTCCTATGACAGTTTGAACTGGTGCTCTCCATTCTCTGTCCTGTGACAGTTGGAACTGGTGCTCTCCATTCTCTGTCCTGTGACAGTTGGAACTGGTGCTCTCCATTCTCTGTCCTGTGACAGTTTGAACTGGTGCTCTCCACTCCTCCGTCCTGTGACAGTTGGAACTGGTGCTCTCCATTCTCTGTCCTGTGACAGTTGGAACTGGTGCTCTCCATTCTCTGTCCTGTGACAGTTTGAACTGGTGCTCTCCACTCTCCCGTTCTGTGACAGTGGGAACTGGTGCTCTCCACTCTCTGTCCTGTGCCAGTTGGAACTGGTGCTCTCCACTCTCTGTCCTGTGCCAGTTGGAACTGGTGCTCTCCGCTCTCTCTCCTGTGACAGTTGGAACTGGTGCTCTCCACTCTCTCTCCTGTAACAGTTTGAACTGGTGCTCTCCACTCCTCCGTCCTGTGACAGTTGGAACTGATGCTCTCCATTCTCTGTCCAGTGACAGTTGGAACTGGTGCTCTCCATTCTCTGTCCTGTGAAAGTTTGAACTGCTGGTCTCCACTCTCCCGTCCTGTGACAGTGGGAACTGGTGCTCTCCACTCTCTGTCCTGTGCCAGTTGGAACTGGTGCTCTCCACTCTCTGTCCTGTGCCAGTTGGAACTGGTGCTCTCCGCTCTCTCTCCTGTGACAGTTGGAACTGGTGCTCTCCACTCTCTCTCCTGTGACAGTTTGAACTGGTGCTCTCCACTATCCCGTCCTGTGAAAGTTTGAACTGGTGCTCTCCACTCTCTGTCCTGTGACAGTTTGAACTGGTGCTCTCCTCTCTCTGTCCTGTGACAGTGGGAACTGGTGCTCTCCATTCTCTGTCCTGTGACAGTTTGAACTGGTGCTCTCCACTCTCCTGTTCTGTGACAGTTGGAACTGATGCTCTCCATTCTCTGTCCTGTGACAGTTGGAACTGATGCTCTCCATTCTCTGTCCTGTGACAGTTGGAACTGGTGCTCTCCATTCTCTGTCCTGTGACAGTTGGAACTGATGCTCTCCATTCTCTGTCCTGTGACAGTTGGAACTGATGCTCTCCATTCTCTGTCCTGTGACAGTTTGAACTGGTGCTCTCCACTCTGCCGTCCTGTGACAGTTGGAACTGATGCTTCCATTCTCTGTCCTGTGACAGTTTGAACTGGTGCTCTCCACTCTCTGTCCTGTGACAGTTTGAACTGGTGCTCTCCACTCTCCCGTCCTGTGACAGTGGGAACTGGTGCTTTCCACTCTCTGTCCTGTGCCAGTTGGAACTGGTGCTCTCCACTCTCCCCTCCTGCGACAGTTGGAACTGGTGCTCTCCACTCTCTCTCCTGTGACACTTTGAACTGGTGCTCTCCACTCTCCCGTCCTGTGACAGTTTGAACTGGTGCTCTCCACTCTCTCTCCTGTGACACTTTGAACTGGTGCTCTCCACTCTCCCGTCCTGTGACACTTTGAACTGGTGCTCTCCACTCTCCCGTCCTGTGACAGTTGGAACTGGTGCTCTCCACTCTCTCTCCTGTGACACTTTGAACTGGTGCTCTCCACTCTCCCGTCCTGTGACAGTTTGAACTGGTGCTCTCCACTCTCTCTCCTGTGACAGTTTGAACTGGTGCTCTCCACTCTCCCGTCCTGTGACAGTTTGAACTGGTGCTCTCCACTCTCTGTCCTGTGACAGTTTGAACTGGTGCTCTCCACTCTCTCTCCTGTGACAGTTTGAACTGGTGCTCTCCACTCTCCCGTCCTGTGACAGTTTGAACTAGTGCTCTCCACTCTCTGTCCTGTGACAGTTTGAACTGGTGCTCTCCACTCTCTCTCCTATGACAGTTTGAACTGGTGCTCTCCATTCTCTGTCCTGTGACAGTTGGAACTGGTGCTCTCCATTCTCTGTCCTGTGACAGTTGGAACTGGTGCTCTCCATTCTCTGTCCTGTGACAGTTTGAACTGGTGCTCTCCACTCCTCCGTCCTGTGACAGTTGGAACTGGTGCTCTCCACTCTCCCGTCCTGTGACAGTTGGAACTGGTGCTCTCCACTCTCTCTCCTGTGACACTTTGAACTGGTGCTCTCCACTCTGCCGTCCTGTGACAGTTTGAACTGGTGCTCTCCACTCTCTGTCCTGTGACAGTTTGAACTGGTGCTCTCCACTCTCTCTCCTATGACAGTTTGAACTGGTGCTCTCCATTCTCTGTCCTGTGACAGTTGGAACTGGTGCTCTCCATTCTCTGTCCTGTGACAGTTGGAACTGGTGCTCTCCATTCTCTGTCCTGTGACAGTTTGAACTGGTGCTCTCCACTCCTCCGTCCTGTGACAGTTGGAACTGGTGCTCTCCATTCTCTGTCCTGTGACAGTTGGAACTGGTGCTCTCCATTCTCTGTCCTGTGACAGTTTGAACTGGTGCTCTCCACTCTCCCGTTCTGTGACAGTGGGAACTGGTGCTCTCCACTCTCTGTCCTGTGCCAGTTGGAACTGGTGCTCTCCACTCTCTGTCCTGTGCCAGTTGGAACTGGTGCTCTCCGCTCTCTCTCCTGTGACAGTTGGAACTGGTGCTCTCCACTCTCTCTCCTGTAACAGTTTGAACTGGTGCTCTCCACTCCTCCGTCCTGTGACAGTTGGAACTGATGCTCTCCATTCTCTGTCCAGTGACAGTTGGAACTGGTGCTCTCCATTCTCTGTCCTGTGAAAGTTTGAACTGCTGCTCTCCACTCTCCCGTCCTGTGACAGTGGGAACTGGTGCTCTCCACTCTCTGTCCTGTGCCAGTTGGAACTGGTGCTCTCCACTCTCTGTCCTGTGCCAGTTGGAACTGGTGCTCTCCGCTCTCTCTCCTGTGACAGTTGGAACTGGTGCTCTCCACTCTCTCTCCTGTGCCAGTTGGAACTGGTGCTCTCCGCTCTCTCTCCTGTGACAGTTGGAACTGGTGCTCTCCACTCTCTCTCCTGTGACAGTTTGAACTGGTGCTCTCCACTCTCCCGTCCTGTGACACTTTGAACTGGTGCTCTCCACTCTCTCGTCCTGTGACAGTTGGAACTGGTGCTCTCCACTCTCTCTCCTGTGACACTTTGAACTGGTGCTCTCCACTCTCCCGTCCTGTGACAGTTTGAAATGGTGCTCTCCACTCTCTGTCCTGTGCCAGTTGGAACTGGTGCTCTCCACTCTCTGTCCTGTGACAGTGGGAACTGGTGCTCTCCATTCTCTGTCCAGTGACAGTTGGAACTGGTGCTCTCCATTCTCTGTCCTGTGAAAGTTTGAACTGCTGCTCTCCACTCTCCCGTCCTGTGACAGTGGGAACTGGTGCTCTCCACTCTCTCTCCTGTGACAGTGGGAACTGGTGCTCTCCACTCTCCTGTCCTGTGACAGTGGGAACTGGTGCTCTCCACTCTCTGTCCTGTGACAGTGGGAACTGGTGCTCTCCACTCTCCCGTCCTGTGACAGTGGGAACTGGTGCTCTCCACTCTCCCGTCCTGTGACAGTGGGAACTGGTGCTCTCCACTCTCTGTCCTGTGACAGTTGGAACTGGTGGTTTCCACTCTCCCGCCCTGTGACAGTTGGAACTGGTGCTCTCCACTCTCCCGTCCTATGACAGTTGGAACTGGTGCTTTCCACTCTCCCGTCCTATGACAGTTGGAACTGGTGCTTTCCACTCTCCCGTCCTGTGACAGTTGGAACTGGTGCTCTCCACTCTCCCGTCCTGTGACAGTGGGAACTGGTGCTCTCCACTCTCCCGTCCTGTGACAGTGGGAACTGGTGCTCTCCACTCTCTGTCCTGTGACAGTTGGAACTGGTGCTCTCCACTCTCCCGTCCTGTGACAGTGGGAACTGGTGCTCTCCACACTTTGTCCTGTGACAGTTGGAACTGGTGCTCTCCACTCTTTGTCCTGTGACAGTTGGAACTGGTGCTCTCCACTCTCTGTCCTGTGACAGTGGGAACTGGTGCTCTCCACTCTTTGTCCTGTGACAGTTGGAACTGGTGCTCTCCACTCTTTGTCCTGTGACAGTTGGAACTGGTGCTCTCCACTATCTGTCCTGTGACAGTGGGAACTGGTGCTCTCCACTATCTGTCCTGTGACAGTTGGAACTGGTGCTCTCCACTCTCTCTCCTGTGACAGTTTGAACTGGTGCTCTCCACTATCCCGTCCTGTGAAAGTTTGAACTGGTGCTCTCCACTCTCTGTCCTGTGACAGTTTGAACTGGTGCTCTCCTCTCTCTGTCTTGTGACAGTGGGAACTGGTGCTCTCCATTCTCTGTCCTGTGACAGTTTGAACTGGTGCTCTCCACTCTCCTGTTCTGTGACAGTTGGAACTGATGCTCTCCATTCTCTGTCCTGTGACAGTTGGAACTGATGCTCTCCATTCTCTGTCCTGTGACAGTTGGAACTGGTGCTCTCCATTCTCTGTCCTGTGACAGTTGGAACTGATGCTCTCCATTCTCTGTCCTGTGACAGTTGGAACTGATGCTCTCCATTCTCTGTCCTGTGACAGTTTGAACTGGTGCTCTCCACTCTCCCGTCCTGTGACAGTTGGAACTGATGCTTCCATTCTCTGTCCTGTGACAGTTTGAACTGGTGCTCTCCACTCTCTGTCCTGTGACAGTTTGAACTGGTGCTCTCCACTCTCCCGTCCTGTGACAGTGGGAACTGGTGCTTTCCACTCTCTGTCCTGTGCCAGTTGGAACTGGTGCTCTCCACTCTCCCCTCCTGCGACAGTTGGAACTGGTGCTCTCCACTCTCTCTCCTGTGACACTTTGAACTGGTGCTCTCCACTCTCCCGTCCTGTGACAGTTTGAACTGGTGCTCTCCACTCTCTCTCCTGTGACACTTTGAACTGGTGCTCTCCACTCTCCCGTCCTGTGACACTTTGAACTGGTGCTCTCCACTCTCCCGTCCTGTGACAGTTGGAACTGGTGCTCTCCACTCTCTCTCCTGTGACACTTTGAACTGGTGCTCTCCACTCTCCCGTCCTGTGACAGTTTGAACTGGTGCTCTCCACTCTCTTTCCTGTGACAGTTTGAACTGGTGCTCTCCACTCTCCCGTCCTGTGACAGTTTGAACTGGTGCTCTCCACTCTCTGTCCTGTGACAGTTTGAACTGGTGCTCTCCACTCTCTCTCCTGTGACAGTTTGAACTGGTGCTCTCCACTCTCCCGTCCTGTGACAGTTTGAACTAGTGCTCTCCACTCTCTGTCCTGTGACAGTTTGAACTGGTGCTCTCCACTCTCTCTCCTATGACAGTTTGAACTGGTGCTCTCCATTCTCTGTCCTGTGACAGTTGGAACTGGTGCTCTCCATTCTCTGTCCTGTGACAGTTGGAACTGGTGCTCTCCATTCTCTGTCCTGTGACAGTTTGAACTGGTGCTCTCCACTCCTCCGTCCTGTGACAGTTGGAACTGGTGCTCTCCACTCTCCCGTCCTGTGACAGTTTGAACTGGTGCTCTCCACTCTCTCTCCTGTGACACTTTGAACTGGTGCTCTCCACTCTCCCGTCCTGTGACAGTTGGAACTGGTGCTCTCCACTCTCTCTCCTGTGACACTTTGAACTGGTGCTCTCCACTCTGCCGTCCTGTGACAGTTTGAACTGGTGCTCTCCACTCTCTGTCCTGTGACAGTTTGAACTGGTGCTCTCCACTCTCTCTCCTGTGACAGTTTGAACTGGTGCTCTCCACTCTCCCGTCCTGTGACAGTTTGAACTAGTGCTCTCCACTCTCTGTCCTGTGACAGTTTGAACTGGTGCTCTCCACTCTCTCTCCTATGACAGTTTGAACTGGTGCTCTCCATTCTCTGTCCTGTGACAGTTGGAACTGGTGCTCTCCATTCTCTGTCCTGTGACAGTTGGAACTGGTGCTCTCCATTCTCTGTCCTGTGACAGTTTGAACTGGTGCTCTCCACTCCTCCGTCCTGTGACAGTTGGAACTGGTGCTCTCCATTCTCTGTCCTGTGACAGTTGGAACTGGTGCTCTCCATTCTCTGTCCTGTGACAGTTTGAACTGGTGCTCTCCACTCTCCCGTTCTGTGACAGTGGGAACTGGTGCTCTCCACTCTCTGTCCTGTGCCAGTTGGAACTGGTGCTCTCCACTCTCTGTCCTGTGCCAGTTGGAACTGGTGCTCTCCGCTCTCTCTCCTGTGACAGTTGGAACTGGTGCTCTCCACTCTCTCTCCTGTAACAGTTTGAACTGGTGCTCTCCACTCCTCCGTCCTGTGACAGTTGGAACTGATGCTCTCCATTCTCTGTCCAGTGACAGTTGGAACTGGTGCTCTCCATTCTCTGTCCTGTGAAAGTTTGAACTGCTGGTCTCCACTCTCCCGTCCTGTGACAGTGGGAACTGGTGCTCTCCACTCTCTGTCCTGTGCCAGTTGGAACTGGTGCTCTCCACTCTCTGTCCTGTGCCAGTTGGAACTGGTGCTCTCCGCTCTCTCTCCTGTGACAGTTGGAACTGGTGCTCTCCACTCTCTCTCCTGTGACAGTTTGAACTGGTGCTCTCCACTATCCCGTCCTGTGAAAGTTTGAACTGGTGCTCTCCACTCTCTGTCCTGTGACAGTTTGAACTGGTGCTCTCCTCTCTCTGTCCTGTGACAGTGGGAACTGGTGCTCTCCATTCTCTGTCCTGTGACAGTTTGAACTGGTGCTCTCCACTCTCCTGTTCTGTGACAGTTGGAACTGATGCTCTCCATTCTCTGTCCTGTGACAGTTGGAACTGATGCTCTCCATTCTCTGTCCTGTGACAGTTGGAACTGGTGCTCTCCATTCTCTGTCCTGTGACAGTTGGAACTGATGCTCTCCATTCTCTGTCCTGTGACAGTTGGAACTGATGCTCTCCATTCTCTGTCCTGTGACAGTTTGAACTGGTGCTCTCCACTCTGCCGTCCTGTGACAGTTGGAACTGATGCTTCCATTCTCTGTCCTGTGACAGTTTGAACTGGTGCTCTCCACTCTCTGTCCTGTGACAGTTTGAACTGGTGCTCTCCACTCTCCCGTCCTGTGACAGTGGGAACTGGTGCTTTCCACTCTCTGTCCTGTGCCAGTTGGAACTGGTGCTCTCCACTCTCCCCTCCTGCGACAGTTGGAACTGGTGCTCTCCACTCTCTCTCCTGTGACACTTTGAACTGGTGCTCTCCACTCTCCCGTCCTGTGACAGTTTGAACTGGTGCTCTCCACTCTCTCTCCTGTGACACTTTGAACTGGTGCTCTCCACTCTCCCGTCCTGTGACACTTTGAACTGGTGCTCTCCACTCTCCCGTCCTGTGACAGTTGGAACTGGTGCTCTCCACTCTCTCTCCTGTGACACTTTGAACTGGTGCTCTCCACTCTCCCGTCCTGTGACAGTTTGAACTGGTGCTCTCCACTCTCTCTCCTGTGACAGTTTGAACTGGTGCTCTCCACTCTCCCGTCCTGTGACAGTTTGAACTGGTGCTCTCCACTCTCTGTCCTGTGACAGTTTGAACTGGTGCTCTCCACTCTCTCTCCTGTGACAGTTTGAACTGGTGCTCTCCACTCTCCCGTCCTGTGACAGTTTGAACTAGTGCTCTCCACTCTCTGTCCTGTGACAGTTTGAACTGGTGCTCTCCACTCTCTCTCCTATGACAGTTTGAACTGGTGCTCTCCATTCTCTGTCCTGTGACAGTTGGAACTGGTGCTCTCCATTCTCTGTCCTGTGACAGTTGGAACTGGTGCTCTCCATTCTCTGTCCTGTGACAGTTTGAACTGGTGCTCTCCACTCCTCCGTCCTGTGACAGTTGGAACTGGTGCTCTCCACTCTCCCGTCCTGTGACAGTTGGAACTGGTGCTCTCCACTCTCTCTCCTGTGACACTTTGAACTGGTGCTCTCCACTCTGCCGTCCTGTGACAGTTTGAACTGGTGCTCTCCACTCTCTGTCCTGTGACAGTTTGAACTGGTGCTCTCCACTCTCTCTCCTATGACAGTTTGAACTGGTGCTCTCCATTCTCTGTCCTGTGACAGTTGGAACTGGTGCTCTCCATTCTCTGTCCTGTGACAGTTGGAACTGGTGCTCTCCATTCTCTGTCCTGTGACAGTTTGAACTGGTGCTCTCCACTCCTCCGTCCTGTGACAGTTGGAACTGGTGCTCTCCATTCTCTGTCCTGTGACAGTTGGAACTGGTGCTCTCCATTCTCTGTCCTGTGACAGTTTGAACTGGTGCTCTCCACTCTCCCGTTCTGTGACAGTGGGAACTGGTGCTCTCCACTCTCTGTCCTGTGCCAGTTGGAACTGGTGCTCTCCACTCTCTGTCCTGTGCCAGTTGGAACTGGTGCTCTCCGCTCTCTCTCCTGTGACAGTTGGAACTGGTGCTCTCCACTCTCTCTCCTGTAACAGTTTGAACTGGTGCTCTCCACTCCTCCGTCCTGTGACAGTTGGAACTGATGCTCTCCATTCTCTGTCCAGTGACAGTTGGAACTGGTGCTCTCCATTCTCTGTCCTGTGAAAGTTTGAACTGCTGCTCTCCACTCTCCCGTCCTGTGACAGTGGGAACTGGTGCTCTCCACTCTCTGTCCTGTGCCAGTTGGAACTGGTGCTCTCCACTCTCTGTCCTGTGCCAGTTGGAACTGGTGCTCTCCGCTCTCTCTCCTGTGACAGTTGGAACTGGTGCTCTCCACTCTCTCTCCTGTGCCAGTTGGAACTGGTGCTCTCCGCTCTCTCTCCTGTGACAGTTGGAACTGGTGCTCTCCACTCTCTCTCCTGTGACAGTTTGAACTGGTGCTCTCCACTCTCCCGTCCTGTGACACTTTGAACTGGTGCTCTCCACTCTCTCGTCCTGTGACAGTTGGAACTGGTGCTCTCCACTCTCTCTCCTGTGACACTTTGAACTGGTGCTCTCCACTCTCCCGTCCTGTGACAGTTTGAACTGGTGCTCTCCACTCTCTGTCCTGTGCCAGTTGGAACTGGTGCTCTCCACTCTCTGTCCTGTGACAGTGGGAACTGGTGCTCTCCATTCTCTGTCCAGTGACAGTTGGAACTGGTGCTCTCCATTCTCTGTCCTGTGAAAGTTTGAACTGCTGCTCTCCACTCTCCCGTCCTGTGACAGTGGGAACTGGTGCTCTCCACTCTCTGTCCTGTGCCAGTTGGAACTGGTGCTCTCCACTCCCTGTCCTGTGACAGTGGGAACTGGTGCTCTCCACTCTCTGTCCTGTGCCAGTTGGAACTGGTGCTCTCCACTCTCTGTCCTGTGCCAGTTGGAACTGGTGCTCTCCGCTCTCTCTCCTGTGACAGTTGGAACTGGTGCTCTCCACTCTCTCTCCTGTGACAGTTTGAACTGGTGCTCTCCACTCTCCCGTCCTGTGACACTTTGAACTGGTGCTCTCCACTCTCTCGTCCTGTGACAGTTGGAACTGGTGCTCTCCACTCTCTCTCCTGTGACACTTTGAACTGGTGCTCTCCACTCTCCCGTCCTGTGACAGTTTGAACTGGTGCTCTCCACTCTCTCTCCTGTGACAGTTTGAACTGGTGCTCTCCACTCTCCCGTCCTGTGACAGTTGGAACTGATGCTCTCCATTTTCTGTCCTGTGACAGTTGGAACTGGTGCTCTCCACTCTCCCGTCCTGTGACAGTGGGAACTGGTGCTCTCCACTCTCTGTCCTGTGCCAGTTGGAACTGCTGCTCTCCACTCTCCCCTCCTGCGACAGTTGGAACTGGTGCTCTCCACTCTCCCGTCCTGTGACAGTTGGAACTGGTGCTCTCCACTCTCTCTCCTGTGACACTTTGAACTGGTGCTCTCCACTCTCCCGTCCTGTGACAGTTTGAACTGGTGCTCTCCACTCTCTCTCCTGTGACAGTTTGAACTGGTGCTCTCCACTCTCCCGTCCTGTGACAGTTTCAACTGGTGCTCTCCACTCTCTGTCCTGTGACAGTTTGAACTGGTGCTCTCCACTCTCTCTCCTATGACAGTTTGAACTGGTGCTCTCCACTCTCTCTCCTATGACAGTTGGAACTGATGCTCTCCACTCCTCCGTCCTGTGACAGTTGGAACTGATGCTCTCCATTCTCTGTCCTGTGACAGTTGGAACTGGTGCTCTCCATTCTCTGTCCTGTGACAGTTTGAACTGGTGCTCTCCACTCTCCCGTTCTGTGACAGTGGGAACTGGTGCTCTCCACTCTCTGTCCTGTGCCAGTTGGAACTGGTGCTCTCCACTCTCTGTCCTGTGCCAGTTGGAACTGGTGCTCTCCGCTCTCTCTCCTGTGACAGTTGGAACTGGTGCTCTCCACTCTCTCTCCTGTAACAGTTTGAACTGGTGCTCTCCACTCCTCCGTCCTGTGACAGTTGGAACTGATGCTCTCCATTCTCTGTCCTGTGACAGTTGGAACTGGTGCACTCCACTCTCTGTCCTGTGACAGTTTGAACTGGTGCTCTCCACTCTCCCGTCCTGTGACAGTGGGAACTGGTGCTCTCCACTCTCTGTCCTGTGCCAGTTGGAACTGGTGCTCTCCACTCTCTGTCCTGTGCCAGTTGGAACTGGTGCTCTCCGCTCTCTCTCCTGTGACAGTTGAAACTGGGGCTCTCCACTCTCCTGTGACAGTTTGAACTGGTGCTCTCCACTCTCCCGTCCTGTGACAGTTGGAACTGGGGCTCTCCACTCTCTGTCCTGTGACAGTTGGAACTGGTGCTCTCCACTCTCTCTCCTGTGACACTTTGAACTGGTGCTCTCCACTCTCTGTCCTGTGACAGTTGGAACTGATGCTCTCCATTCTCTGTCCTGTGACAGTTGAAACTGGGGCTCTCCACTCTCTCTCCTGTGACAGTGGGAACTGGTGCTCTCCACTCTCTGTCCTGTGACACTTTGAACTGGGGCTCTCCACTCTCTCGTCCTGTGACAGTTGGAACTGGTGCTCTCCACTCTCTCTCCTGTGACACTTTGAACTGGTGCTCTCCGCTCTCCCGTTCTGTGACAGTGGGAACTGGTGCTCTCCACTCTCTGTCCTGTGACAGTTGGAACTGATGCTCTCCATTCTCTGTCCTGTGACAGTTGGAACTGGTGCTCTCCACTCTCTCTCCTGTGACAGTTTGAACTTGTGCTCTCCACTCTCCCGTCCTGTGATAGTTGGAACTGATGCTCTCCTCTCTCTGTCCTGTGACAGTTGGAACTGGTGCTCTCCATTCTCTGTCCTGTGACAGTTTGAACTGGTGCTCTCCACTCTCCCGTCCTGTGACAGTGGGAACTGGTGCTCTCCACTCTCTGTCCTGTGACAGTTTGAACTGGTGCTCTCCACTCTCTCTCCTGTGACACTTTGAACTGGTGCTCTCCACTCTCTCTCCTGTGACAGTTTGAACTGGTGCTCTCCACTCTCTCCCCTGTGACAGTTTGAACTGGTGCTCTCCACTCCTCCGTCCTGTGACAGTTGGAACTGATGCTCTCCATTCTCTGTCCTGTGACAGTGGGAACTGGTGCTCTCCATTCTCTGTCCTGTGACAGTTTGAACTGGTGCTCTCCACTCTCCCGTCCTGTGACAGTGGGAACTGGTGCTCTCCACTCTCTGTCCTGTGCCAGTTGGAACTGGTGCTCTCCACTCTCTGTCCTGTGACAGTTGGAACTGGTGCTCTCCACTCTCTCTCCTGTAACAGTTTGAACTGGTGCTCTCCACTCCTCCGTCCTGTGACAGTTGGAACTGATGCTCTCCATTCTCTGTCCTGTCACAGTTGGAACTGGTGCTCTCCATTCTCTGTCCTGTGACAGTGGGAACTGGTGCTCTCCACTCTCCCGTCCTGTGACAGTGGGAACTGGTGCTCTCCACTCTCTGTCCTGTGCCAGTTGGAACTGGTGCTCTCCACTCTCTGTCCTGTGCCCGTTGGAACTGGTGCTCTCCGCTCTCTCTCCTGTGACAGTTGGAACTGGTGCTCTCCACTCTCTCTCCTGTGACACTTTGAACTGGTGCTCTCCACTCTCTGTCCTGTGACAGTTGGAACTGGTGCTCTCCACTCTCTCTCCTGTAACAGTTTGAACTGGTGCTCTCCACTCCTCCGTCCTGTGACAGTTGGAACTGATGCTGTCCATTCTCTGTCCTGTGACAGTTGGAACTGGTGCTCTCCACTCTCTGTCCTGTGACAGTGGGAACTGGTGCTCTCCACTCTCCCGTCCTGTGACAGTGGGAACTGGTGCTCTCCACTCTCTGTCCTGTGCCAGTTGGAACTGGTGCTCTCCACTCTCTGTCCTGTGCCAGTTGGAACTGGTGCTCTCCGCTCTCTCTCCTGTGACAGTTGGAACTGGTGCTCTCCACTCTCTCTCCTGTGACAGTTTGAACTGGTGCTCTCCACTCTCCCGTCCTGTGACAGTTGGAACTGGTGCTCTCCACTCTCCCGTCCTGTGACAGTTGGAACTGTGGCTCTCCACTCTCTCTCCTGTAACAGTTTGAACTGGTGCTCTCCACTCCTCCGTCCTGTGACAGTTGGAACTGATGCTCTCCACTCTCCCGTCCTGTGACAGTTGGAACTGGTGCTCTCAGCTCTCTCTCCTGTGACAGTTGGAACTGGTGCTCTCCACTCTCTCTCCTGTAACAGTTTGAACTGGTGCTCTCCACTCCTCCGTCCTGTGACAGTTGGAACTGATGCTCTCCATTCTCTGTCCTGTGACAGTTGGAACTGGTGCACTCCACTCTCTGTCCTGTGACAGTTTGAACTGCTGCTCTCCACTCTCCCGTCCTGTGACAGTGGGAACTGGTGCTCTCCACTCTCTGTCCTGTGCCAGTTGGAACTGGTGCTCTCCGCTCTCTCTCCTGTGAGAGTTGAAACTGGGGCTCTCCACTCTCTCTCCTGTGACAGTTTGAACTGGTGCTCTCCACTCTCCCGTCCTGTGACAGTTGGAACTGATGCTCTCCTCTCTCTGTCCTGTGACAGTTGGAACTGGTGCTCTCCATTCTCTGTCCTGTGACAGTTTGAACTGGTGCTCTCCACTCTCCCGTCCTGTGACAGTGGGAACTGGTGCTCTCCACTCTCTGTCCTGTGACACTTTGAACTGGTGCTCTCCACTCTCTCTCGAGTGACACTTTGAACTGGTGCTCTCCACTCTCTCTCCTGTGACAGTTTGAACTGGTGCTCTCCACTCTCCCGTCCTGTGACAGTTTGAACTGGTGCTCTCCACTCTCTCTCCTGTGACAGTTTGAACTGGTGCTCTCCACTCTCTGTCCTGTGACAGTTTGAACTGGTGCTCTCCACTCTCTCTTCTGTGACAGTTTGAACTGGTGCTCTCCACTCTCCCGTCCTGTGACAGTTTGAACTGGCGCTCTCCACTCTCTGTCCTGTGACAGTTTGAACTGGTGCTCTCCACTCTCTCCCCTGTGACAGTTTGAACTGGTGCTCTCCACTCCTCCGTCCTGTGACAGTTGGAACTGATGCTCTCCATTCTCTGTCCTGTGACAGTGGGAACTGGTGCTCTCCATTCTCTGTCCTGTGACAGTTTGAACTGGTGCTCTCCACTCTCCCGTCCTGTGACAGTGGGAACTGGTGCTCTCCACTCTCTGTCCTGTGCCAGTTGGAACTGGTGCTCTCCACTCTCTGTCCTTTGCCAGTTGGAACTGGTGCTCTCCACTCTCTGTCCTGTGACAGTTGGAACTGGTGCTCTCCACTCTCTCTCCTGTAACACTTTGAACTGGTGCTCTCCACTCTCTCTCCTGTGACAGTGGGAACTGGTGCTCTCCACTCTCTCTCCTGTGACAGTTTGAACTGGTGCTCTCCACTCTCCCGTCCTGTGACAGTTGGAACTGATGCTCTCCATTCTCTGTCCTGTGACCGTTGGAACTGATGCTCTCCACTCTCTCTCCTGTGACAGTTTGAACTGGTGCTCTCCACTCTCCCGTCCTGTGACAGTTGGAACTGATGCTCTCCATTCTCTGTCCTGTGACAGCTGGAACTGATGCTCTCCACTCTCTCTCCTGTGACAGTTGGAACTGATGCTCTCCATTCTCTGTCCTGTGACAGTTGGAACTGATGCTCTCCACTCTCCTGTCCTGTGACAGTGGGAACTGATGCTCTCCATTCTCTGTCCTGTGACAGTTGGAACTAGTGCTCTCCACTCTCTGTCCTGTGCCAGTTGGAACTGGTGCTCTCCACTCTCCCGTCCTGTGACAGTTGGAACTGGGGCTCTCCACTCTCTGTCCTGTGCCAGTTGGAACTGGTGCTCTCCACTCTCCCGTCCTGTGACAGTTGGAACTGGGGCTCTCCACTCTCTGTCCTGTGCCAGTTGGAACTGGTGCTCTCCACTCTCCCGTCCTGTGACAGTTGGAACTGGTGCTCTCCACTCTCTCTCCTGTGACACTTTGAACTGGTGCTCTCCACTCTCCCGTCCTGTGACAGTTGGAACTAGTGCTCTCCACTCTCTCTCCTGTGACACTTTGAACTGGTGCTCTCCACTCTCCCATCCTGTGACAGTGGGAACTGGTGCTCTCCACTCTCTCTCCTGTGACAGTTTGAACTGGTGCTCTCCACTCTCCCGTCCTGTGACAGTTTGAACTGGTGCTCTCCACTCTCCCGTCCTGTGACAATTTGAACTGGTGCTCTCCACTCTCTCTCCTGCGATAGTTTGAACTGGTGCTCTCCACTCTCTCTCCTGTGACAGTTTGAACTGGTGCTCTCCACTCTCTCTCCTGCGACAGTTTGAACTGGTGCTCTCCACTCTCTCTCCTGTGACAGTTTGAACTGGTGCTCTCCACTCTCTCTCCTGTGACAGTTGGAACTGGTGGTCTCCACTCTCCCGTCCTGTGACAGTTGGAACTGGTGCTCTCCACTCTCCCGTCCTGTGACAGTTTGAACTGGTGCTCTCCACTCTCTCTCCTGTGACAGTTGGAACTGGTGCTCTCCACTCTCTCTCCTGTAACAGTTTGAACTGGTGCTCTCCACTCCTCCGTCCTGTGACAGTTGGAACTGATGCTCTCCATTCTCTGTCCTGTGACAGTTGGAACTGGTGCACTCCACTCTCTGTCCTGTGACAGTTTGAACTGCTGCTCTCCACTCTCCCGTCCTGTGACAGTGGGAACTGGTGCTCTCCACTCTCTGTCCTGTGCCAGTTGGAACTGGTGCTCTCCGCTCTCTCTCCTGTGACAGTTGAAACTGGGGCTCTCCACTCTCTCTCCTGTGACAGTTTGAACTGGTGCTCTCCACTCTCCCGTCCTGTGACAGTTGGAACTGATGCTCTCCTCTCTCTGTCCTGTGACAGTTGGAACTGGTGCTCTCCATTCTCTGTCCTGTGACAGTTTGAACTGGTGCTCTCCACTCTCCCGTCCTGTGACAGTGGGAACTGGTGCTCTCCACTCTCTGTCCTGTGACAGTTGGAACTGGTGCTCTCCACTCTCTGTCCTGTGACACTTTGAACTGGTGCTCTCCACTCTCTCTCGAGTGACACTTTGAACTGGTGCTCTCCACTCTCTCTCCTGTGACAGTTTGAACTGGTGCTCTCCACTCTCCCGTCCTGTGACAGTTTGAACTGGTGCTCTCCACTCTCTCTCCTGTGACAGTTTGAACTGGTGCTCTCCACTCTCTGTCCTGTGACAGTTTGAACTGGTGCTCTCCACTCTCTCTCCTGTGACAGTTTGAACTGGTGCTCTCCACTCTCTCTTCTGTGACAGTTTGAACTGGTGCTCTCCACTCTCTCCCCTGTGACAGTTTGAACTGGTGCTCTCCACTCCTCCGTCCTGTGACAGTTGGAACTGATGCTCTCCATTCTCTGTCCTGTGACAGTGGGAACTGGTGCTCTCCATTCTCTGTCCTGTGACAGTTTGAACTGGTGCTCTCCACTCTCCCGTCCTGTGACAGTGGGAACTGGTGCTCTCCACTCTCTGTCCTGTGCCAGTTGGAACTGGTGCTCTCCACTCTCTGTCCTTTGCCAGTTGGAACTGGTGCTCTCCACTCTCTGTCCTGTGACAGTTGGAACTGGTGCTCTCCACTCTCTCTCCTGTAACACTTTGAACTGGTGCTCTCCACTCTCTCTCCTGTGACAGTGGGAACTGGTGCTCTCCACTCTCTCTCCTGTGACAGTTTGAACTGGTGCTCTCCACTCTCCCGTCCTGTGACAGTTGGAACTGATGCTCTCCATTCTCTGTCCTGTGACCGTTGGAACTGATGCTCTCCACTCTCTCTCCTGTGACAGTTTGAACTGGTGCTCTCCACTCTCCCGTCCTGTGACAGTTGGAACTGATGCTCTCCATTCTCTGTCCTGTGACAGCTGGAACTGATGCTCTCCACTCTCTCTCCTGTGACAGTTGGAACTGATGCTCTCCATTCTCTGTCCTGTGACAGTTGGAACTGATGCTCTCCACTCTCCTGTCCTGTGACAGTGGGAACTGATGCTCTCCATTCTCTGTCCTGTGACAGTTGGAACTGGTGCTCTCCACTCTCTGTCCTGTGCCAGTTGGAACTGGTGCTCTCCACTCTCCCGTCCTGTGACAGTTGGAACTGGGGCTCTCCACTCTCTGTCCTGTGCCAGTTGGAACTGGTGCTCTCCACTCTCCCGTCCTGTGACAGTTGGAACTGGGGCTCTCCACTCTCTGTCCTGTGCCAGTTGGAACTGGTGCTCTCCACTCTCCCGTCCTGTGACAGTTGGAACTGGTGCTCTCCACTCTCTCTCCTGTGACACTTTGAACTGGTGCTCTCCACTCTCCCGTCCTGTGACAGTTGGAACTAGTGCTCTCCACTCTCTCTCCTGTGACACTTTGAACTGGTGCTCTCCACTCTCCCATCCTGTGACAGTGGGAACTGGTGCTCTCCACTCTCTCTCCTGTGACAGTTTGAACTGGTGCTCTCCACTCTCCCGTCCTGTGACAGTTTGAACTGGTGCTCTCCACTCTCCCGTCCTGTGACAATTTGAACTGGTGCTCTCCACTCTCTCTCCTGCGATAGTTTGAACTGGTGCTCTCCACTCTCTCTCCTGTGACAGTTTGAACTGGTGCTCTCCACTCTCTCTCCTGCGACAGTTTGAACTGGTGCTCTCCACTCTCTCTCCTGTGACAGTTTGAACTGGTGCTCTCCACTCTCTCTCCTGTGACAGTTGGAACTGGTGGTCTCCACTCTCCCGTCCTGTGACAGTTGGAACTGGTGGTCTCCACTCTCCCGTCCTGTGACAGTTGGAACTGGTGCTCTCCACTCTCCCGTCCTGTGACAGTTGGAACTGGTGCTCTCAGCTCTCTCTCCTGTGACAGTTGGAACTGGTGCTCTCCACTCTCTCTCCTGTAACAGTTTGAACTGGTGCTCTCCACTCCTCCGTCCTGTGACAGTTGGAACTGATGCTCTCCATTCTCTGTCCTGTGACAGTTGGAACTGGTGCACTCCACTCTCTGTCCTGTGACAGTTTGAACTGCTGCTCTCCACTCTCCCGTCCTGTGACAGTGGGAACTGGTGCTCTCCACTCTCTGTCCTGTGCCAGTTGGAACTGGTGCTCTCCGCTCTCTCTCCTGTGACAGTTGAAACTGGGGCTCTCCACTCTCTCTCCTGTGACAGTTTGAACTGGTGCTCTCCACTCTCCCGTCCTGTGACAGTTGGAACTGATGCTCTCCTCTCTCTGTCCTGTGACAGTTGGAACTGGTGCTCTCCATTCTCTGTCCTGTGACAGTTTGAACTGGTGCTCTCCACTCTCCCGTCCTGTGACAGTGGGAACTGGTGCTCTCCACTCTCTGTCCTGTGACAGTTGGAACTGGTGCTCTCCACTCTCTGTCCTGTGACACTTTGAACTGGTGCTCTCCACTCTCTCTCGAGTGACACTTTGAACTGGTGCTCTCCACTCTCTCTCCTGTGACAGTTTGAACTGGTGCTCTCCACTCTCCCGTCCTGTGACAGTTTGAACTGGTGCTCTCCACTCTCTCTCCTGTGACAGTTTGAACTGGTGCTCTCCACTCTCTGTCCTGTGACAGTTTGAACTGGTGCTCTCCACTCTCTCTTCTGTGACAGTTTGAACTGGTGCTCTCCACTCTCCCGTCCTGTGACAGTTTGAACTGGCGCTCTCCACTCTCTGTCCTGTGACAGTTTGAACTGGTGCTCTCCACTCTCTCCCCTGTGACAGTTTGAACTGGTGCTCTCCACTCCTCCGTCCTGTGACAGTTGGAACTGATGCTCTCCATTCTCTGTCCTGTGACAGTGGGAACTGGTGCTCTCCATTCTCTGTCCTGTGACAGTTTGAACTGGTGCTCTCCACTCTCCCGTCCTGTGACAGTGGGAACTGGTGCTCTCCACTCTCTGTCCTGTGCCAGTTGGAACTGGTGCTCTCCACTCTCTGTCCTTTGCCAGTTGGAACTGGTGCTCTCCACTCTCTGTCCTGTGACAGTTGGAACTGGTGCTCTCCACTCTCTCTCCTGTAACACTTTGAACTGGTGCTCTCCACTCTCTCTCCTGTGACAGTGGGAACTGGTGCTCTCCACTCTCTCTCCTGTGACAGTTTGAACTGGTGCTCTCCACTCTCCCGTCCTGTGACAGTTGGAACTGATGCTCTCCATTCTCTGTCCTGTGACCGTTGGAACTGATGCTCTCCACTCTCTCTCCTGTGACAGTTTGAACTGGTGCTCTCCACTCTCCCGTCCTGTGACAGTTGGAACTGATGCTCTCCATTCTCTGTCCTGTGACAGCTGGAACTGATGCTCTCCACTCTCTCTCCTGTGACAGTTGGAACTGATGCTCTCCATTCTCTGTCCTGTGACAGTTGGAACTGATGCTCTCCACTCTCCTGTCCTGTGACAGTGGGAACTGATGCTCTCCATTCTCTGTCCTGTGACAGTTGGAACTGGTGCTCTCCACTCTCTGTCCTGTGCCAGTTGGAACTGGTGCTCTCCACTCTCCCGTCCTGTGACAGTTGGAACTGGGGCTCTCCACTCTCTGTCCTGTGCCAGTTGGAACTGGTGCTCTCCACTCTCCCGTCCTGTGACAGTTGGAACTGGGGCTCTCCACTCTCTGTCCTGTGCCAGTTGGAACTGGTGCTCTCCACTCTCCCGTCCTGTGACAGTTGGAACTGGTGCTCTCCACTCTCTCTCCTGTGACACTTTGAACTGGTGCTCTCCACTCTCCCGTCCTGTGACAGTTGGAACTAGTGCTCTCCACTCTCTCTCCTGTGACACTTTGAACTGGTGCTCTCCACTCTCCCATCCTGTGACAGTGGGAACTGGTGCTCTCCACTCTCTCTCCTGTGACAGTTTGAACTGGTGCTCTCCACTCTCCCGTCCTGTGACAGTTTGAACTGGTGCTCTCCACTCTCCCGTCCTGTGACAATTTGAACTGGTGCTCTCCACTCTCTCTCCTGCGATAGTTTGAACTGGTGCTCTCCACTCTCTCTCCTGTGACAGTTTGAACTGGTGCTCTCCACTCTCTCTCCTGCGACAGTTTGAACTGGTGCTCTCCACTCTCTCTCCTGTGACAGTTTGAACTGGTGCTCTCCACTCTCTCTCCTGTGACAGTTGGAACTGGTGGTCTCCACTCTCCCGTCCTGTGACAGTTGGAACTGGTGCTCTCCACTCTCCCGTCCTGTGACAGTTTGAACTGGTGCTCTCCACTCTCTCTCCTGTGACAGTTGGAACTGGTGCTCTCCACTCTCTCTCCTGTAACAGTTTGAACTGGTGCTCTCCACTCCTCCGTCCTGTGACAGTTGGAACTGATGCTCTCCATTCTCTGTCCTGTGACAGTTGGAACTGGTGCACTCCACTCTCTGTCCTGTGACAGTTTGAACTGCTGCTCTCCACTCTCCCGTCCTGTGACAGTGGGAACTGGTGCTCTCCACTCTCTGTCCTGTGCCAGTTGGAACTGGTGCTCTCCGCTCTCTCTCCTGTGACAGTTGAAACTGGGGCTCTCCACTCTCTCTCCTGTGACAGTTTGAACTGGTGCTCTCCACTCTCCCGTCCTGTGACAGTTGGAACTGATGCTCTCCTCTCTCTGTCCTGTGACAGTTGGAACTGGTGCTCTCCATTCTCTGTCCTGTGACAGTTTGAACTGGTGCTCTCCACTCTCCCGTCCTGTGACAGTGGGAACTGGTGCTCTCCACTCTCTGTCCTGTGACAGTTGGAACTGGTGCTCTCCACTCTCTGTCCTGTGTCACTTTGAACTGGTGCTCTCCACTCTCTCTCGAGTGACACTTTGAACTGGTGCTCTCCACTCTCTCTCCTGTGACAGTTTGAACTGGTGCTCTCCACTCTCCCGTCCTGTGACAGTTTGAACTGGTGCTCTCCACTCTCTCTCCTGTGACAGTTTGAACTGGTGCTCTCCACTCTCTGTCCTGTGACAGTTTGAACTGGTGCTCTCCACTCTCTCTTCTGTGACAGTTTGAACTGGTGCTCTCCACTCTCCCGTCCTGTGACAGTTTGAACTGGCGCTCTCCACTCTCTGTCCTGTGACAGTTTGAACTGGTGCTCTCCACTCTCTCCCCTGTGACAGTTTGAACTGGTGCTCTCCACTCCTCCGTCCTGTGACAGTTGGAACTGATGCTCTCCATTCTCTGTCCTGTGACAGTGGGAACTGGTGCTCTCCATTCTCTGTCCTGTGACAGTTTGAACTGGTGCTCTCCACTCTCCCGTCCTGTGACAGTGGGAACTGGTGCTCTCCACTCTCTGTCCTGTGCCAGTTGGAACTGGTGCTCTCCACTCTCTGTCCTTTGCCAGTTGGAACTGGTGCTCTCCACTCTCTGTCCTGTGACAGTTGGAACTGGTGCTCTCCACTCTCTCTCCTGTAACACTTTGAACTGGTGCTCTCCACTCTCTCTCCTGTGACAGTGGGAACTGGTGCTCTCCACTCTCTCTCCTGTGACAGTTTGAACTGGTGCTCTCCACTCTCCCGTCCTGTGACAGTTGGAACTGATGCTCTCCATTCTCTGTCCTGTGACCGTTGGAACTGATGCTCTCCACTCTCTCTCCTGTGACAGTTTGAACTGGTGCTCTCCACTCTCCCGTCCTGTGACAGTTGGAACTGATGCTCTCCATTCTCTGTCCTGTGACAGCTGGAACTGATGCTCTCCACTCTCTCTCCTGTGACAGTTGGAACTGATGCTCTCCATTCTCTGTCCTGTGACAGTTGGAACTGATGCTCTCCACTCTCCTGTCCTGTGACAGTGGGAACTGATGCTCTCCATTCTCTGTCCTGTGACAGTTGGAACTGGTGCTCTCCACTCTCTGTCCTGTGCCAGTTGGAACTGGTGCTCTCCACTCTCCCGTCCTGTGACAGTTGGAACTGGGGCTCTCCACTCTCTGTCCTGTGCCAGTTGGAATTGGTGCTCTCCACTCTCCCGTCCTGTGACAGTTGGAACTGGGGCTCTCCACTCTCTGTCCTGTGCCAGTTGAAACTGGTGCTCTCCACTCTCCCGTCCTGTGACAGTTGGAACTGGTGCTCTCCACTCTCTCTCCTGTGACACTTTGAACTGGTGCTCTCCACTCTCCCGTCCTGTGACAGTTGGAACTAGTGCTCTCCACTCTCTCTCCTGTGACACTTTGAACTGGTGCTCTCCACTCTCCCATCCTGTGACAGTGGGAACTGGTGCTCTCCACTCTCTCTCCTGTGACAGTTTGAACTGGTGCTCTCCACTCTCCCGTCCTGTGACAGTTTGAACTGGTGCTCTCCACTCTCCCGTCCTGTGACAATTTGAACTGGTGCTCTCCACTCTCTCTCCTGCGATAGTTTGAACTGGTGCTCTCCACTCTCTCTCCTGTGACAGTTTGAACTGGTGCTCTCCACTCTCTCTCCTGCGACAGTTTGAACTGGTGCTCTCCACTCTCTCTCCTGTGACAGTTTGAACTGGTGCTCTCCACTCTCTCTCCTGTGACAGTTGGAACTGGTGGTCTCCACTCTCCCGTCCTGTGACAGTTGGAACTGGTGCTCTCCACTCTCCCGTCCTGTGACAGTTTGAACTGGTGCTCTCCACTCTCTCTCCTGTGACACTTTGAACTGGTGCTCTCCACTCTCTCTCCTGTGACAAATGGATATTTTATTAAAAATGAACACCCTAAGACAACAAATATAGTCCCCATTTTAGTCATGCACACCAATGTACTGAAACAATGTGGGTGGGGTTTAAAATGGCAGCCTGCTACATTCCCATAATGTTCGTACCCCCTCCATCTTAACTCCTTGATTTTCCGATGGTCCGATTTTTTTTCGTTGGTACTCTTTTTTAGGATGTGGACATTGCTGATCGTCTCTAGTTGTCCTGAGAAGGTGATGGTGGGCTTTCTTCTTGAACCGCTGCAGTCCCTTATTCTTTGTAGTGGTTTGATATAACTGAGTGGCTTGCTAGGCCACTTCAGAGGACAGTTACTAGTCAACCACGTTGGTGGGATACCTCACTCCTGGTTCTCCCAGACCCTTGCACCCCACCGATGCTCACATACTCCTAGGCCCCTGCTACCAAGCATCAGGACCACTCTCTCAAGGCTACCCGTCCACACAACCTGTCAACTCCCCACTGCTGTTGCATGCAGTCCCCACAAACAACCTTTGACCCATCTTACCTACTAATCATCCTCTTTTTTTAAAAAAATGGGGAAAAATTAACTACATAGTACAGCAAATATTTAATAATATTCAAAGTAACTGATTCATGATTTCCGTACAAAATTATAGAATGATAAACCCGAAGTCTGAAAATATCAGCGACACCCATGCACTACTCTTTAACAAATGTGTGGTTTGATTTATTAAATCATCGTTAATCAGTAGCCCCGATAATATTTTATATTGACTCGACCTCAGTGAAGCCATGGATGATCTGATGGTATGAAACAAAAAATGAAATTATCCATGAATCAAAGCTACAAGAAAACATAAGAATTCAACATACCTGCAGTTTGTTAATCATCAATGAGAAATTATTTGCTGACAAAATGCACCGGATGTAATAAACAGCCAACTATTGCAAAATATATCGCAAAATGTTTGCACTGTCTGACGAAGGCTAATGCCCAAAATGTCCTTCTGTCATTTTCTTGCAGATGGTCTTCGACCCACTGTGCACTTCCATCATTTTCTCTTTTTCATATACGCTGATCCCAATTTGTCTGATAGCGTTCTCCAGCCAAATTGGTAACAGAGTCCACACAGTTCCTCATTATGCTGTGTCTGCGTGACATCAAAGGGTTTCTGTGCACTCCAAACACTGTCAGAAATCCCTGCTGGCCAATCACAGTAAAGTCATCCCAAAACAAGTTGGTGCACAGTATTTATCTGTAGTGAGGTCCAATGGCATGTTCATGATATCATGCAAAGTAAAATCTGATAATTTGTACCAAATGAGACATTGGAACATAAAAAAAGTCAAAAACTAGAAAAGACCATTCAGCTACTGGAAGCTGTTTTTTCATGTATTTTCTGTCTCCAATTATTTAATCCAGTTGCATTATGAAGGTTCTTAATAATATTATTTCTACCACCCTACATGTTACATTATTCTGAACATTTATTACTCGTAATACTTATTTTTAATTCACATTGCACTACTTTAAATCTATGGGGGAGAAATTTGGGGTGTTTGTGTCTCTCGTTAGCGCCCGTCAGCCCCCGGGGGGCTGCTAACGGGACAAAAACAACTTTTCGCCCAGGCGCGACACCGCTAACGACTCACGCGAAATTCTGTGGGAGTTTAGCGGTAGCGGTAAATGGTAGCGCCCTGCTCCGCTGCACCGGTGATGTCATCACCATGTGCAGCAACCCATTTTCGCCCCAGTGCAACAGTTCGGTAGCCCCCCCCCCGAAGCTGCAGTGGGCGATGCCAGGCTGCACGATAGCGGGCTGTAGACCGCTCACGAGGCAAAATTTAAAGGGGAGGTGGCGAATTGAAAAAAAAAGGCCGACTGACCATTCGCCGTCTTCTTCATGTTGCATCGCGAGGTCCGTGCCACCATCTTGCAGCCCGACACTCTGCTTGTGTGCCGGGGTAATGCCACAGCACCCCGCTCCCTGGTGGTCCAGTTAGGGACCCGTTTCTCCCCGGCAGAGTCGGCAGCTTGGCCCTCACCTTTAGCCGTGTAGCGCAGTGCCCCTCACCGAATCCTCGCACCTCACTCGCGCCCCACAAAGCCAGTGGCGCACGATATTTTGTGCCCCACTCTCTCTCGGGGGCGGTAACTCAAAATATAGATCGCGGGGTAAGACTTCCAAGCCTCGCGGCTGTTACTGCCCCCAAACGTAGCACTACACGATTTCGCCTCTGCTGCCGCTCGGTCCCACAATGCTGATTTACTTTGAAGTGAGACTCTGGGGAAGAAATTTGCGTCATTTGCTCTTCCTGCAGGTGCCACCGGGGGGGGGGGCGCTAATGGAGCACAAATGGCTTCTCGCCTGGGGCGCAGGACCGCTACTGCCCCTCGCAAAATTACGTGGGAGTTAGCGGAGGTGCAAATCGGTAGCACCCCACTCCAGCCGGTAGCACCCCGGACCGCTGCACTGGCGGTGACAATGCCGCTGAGCGAAAATTCGGTACCGCTTTGTTAGGCCGCCACGGCACCCCGCACCCCGGTAGTGAAGTGGTAGCCCCTTCTCCCTGATGCACAGTTATCAGTATGCCCTCCCCTTTAATGGAAGGGGAGGGTCCTGTGCTGCTGCCAGCGCTATGCGACGCTCCACGTAGCGCTGGAAAATTCCTGCAGTTAGCGCCCTAGTCCCGCCCGAGAGGGAGTTGAGCGCGTGGCATCGCAGTAACCAATTTCATTGCCGTGGTGGGACTTCTGCAACGGGCACAGGAACTCCCGCCTTGCAGCAGTCACCGCCCCCAAATGGGCGGTACCAAATTCCAACCCCTTTATCTATACATTTAGGGCTAGAAATTCATTACAGTCAAGAAATGTGCGAAAAATTGTTAAGTAGCGCCAGTTCAAAATCATCTAGGCTGCATACAAAATTTGTCCTCGCTCTTCATTAAAATGATTGCAGTCATGTTTCTTGTTTGAAAACCCAAGATCATTGATGTTACACTGAAAAGGTGGACCAAGATCGGGGTCAGTCTAAACACAATTACTGATTGCCACAGGCTTTTTTCATTACTTAAAGGGGAGGTTCATTGGTGCTGCAGCACCTCATTCTGAGCTTTGTTGGGTGTGCAGCTGCCTCAACAAACACAAGCTGGAGGACAAGAAGAAGGAGTGCTTATTTATGAATCTTGATGGCAGATCGCCGCCCCAGGTGGTTTTGTGGTCCAGGGCGCTACCGGCTGGAGTGGGGTGCTACTGATTTGCACCTCCGCTAACTCCCATGGAATTTTGCGGCAGGCACTAGCGGCCTTGCATCCCAGATGAGAAGTCATTTGTGCCCCGATGAAGCTTCCCAATCACCAGAGGGAAGTAGGACGAGCATGCAAGTGGCTTCCCTATGGTTCAGGGCGCCCTGATGGCCTTCCTCCTCCCTCTCTGTACATATCCATTCTATCTGACGCTGCTCCCTCCTCCGTGAATCCTGGAAGGCAAGATCAACTGCCATTACAGCTCCCATGACTTTTATCAAGTGTTGTAGGTTGAAGCTTTTCAGAAATAATTATGGCGTTTTTTTACTTGCCAGAACACTCTCTGATACCAAACAACCTTGAAATTAGTAAAGAAAACTGTTTCAGTCAGCGGCAGTGCTACCGCCAAGACCCATATGGCGTGTGGCGCTGGAACCGGCATCAGGTGTCGTTGGAGCTCACAATGGCATTTTAGCACCATCTCTTGGCACTAACGCGTGGCGCATACCACACGAATTTCCCCATTAATGTTTGACATACCCTAATAAATGAACCACTTTCTTTCTGTATGCCTTTAATGTATTTTTACATAGCTCACTCTCCTTATACGTCGGATCAGTCTTGATGCTCTGACCATAGTTCGAAGGTAGGTGACTGATCTGGTTGAGAGAAAGGTTAAGCTGTCACTCAAAGGTAGGTACAGAGCATATGATTGAAAAACATTCATGATGCAATAGCTTTAATAAAGTTTAGAGAGAGATTTAAGTGACAGTGGATGGGCCCTCTGTTGCTACAGCCATTTTGAGGACCGGTCGCCATTGGCATCAATGTGGTGAGCTGTGCAAGCCAGGTGGTGCTCCAAGGTAACTTGCCAGTGACAGAGGGCAGGGCATTGTCCATCTCCTATGCACCTTGATGGGTGCGAGATGATCCTTGGCGTAGAGGGTGCACCCATGGGCTGGTTGGCCGGAATATTTTTTTAGGTCCTGGAGAAGTATTTCTGCTCCTACTGGACACACAAAGTTGAAGCTGTAAATGATTTGGGCCTGTTTTTCTCAGCGACCTTCAGTGGTCCCTTTAAGGAGCCCTGGTTAGGTCGTTTAGTGCTAGCGTGCAGGTATAAATGGGCGGAGCCATCACAGTGCACTCGCTGCCCATTTTTATCTCAAAATTGCAATCAGAGTCCTACTTCCATCACAGGTCCCCAATTCCCCATTAATAGTGGCCTCCCACTTGAAACATCCAGGCAGTCTGGCCGCCTATCTAAAGGCTGCTACCAAGATGTTGGCAGCCAGGGTGCCAGCATAAACAGTATGGTAAGTGACCCAATGTCATTTTCAGGCCAATACCACCATGTTTACGTCAGCAGGCCCCAGTTAAAATCAACCCCAGTGTTACAGTTCGAGGAACATGGAGTTCTTTGGACCTGAAGTAAACTGCACCACATGCCTCAGCTGTTTGGCTCATACTTTAAATGAACATTTATCTGGGCAATGGAATAAGGCAATAAAAATGTTCATTCAACACATTGTTAGTGTGTCATTATTGATTATAATTAAGCATACTGCAGTTTGAAAATGCAAAATTATTAAACCAGTCATGGGGCTTCCCAGTGGTAGATTTAAGCTCTACCTCCTCTTAGTTCAGACTGAACACCATCTGTGCTAAGATTTACCACTATCATTGCAAGCTGAGCTTCTAGTGCAGTTGCCAACTAAATTATTGGTTTCATTAACTGATTCTACAACTTTTAGCATTTTCCCCACTATCCAACCATTCTATCAAGCACATTTCTAAGACCTTCAGAAGATCAAATTAAATTAAAATAAACACCCTTTATTGCCACTTCAATTCGAATAAAATAATTAGTAGAATACAGTATATGTCTTTAGATTTTGTTTTAAATCGAGTTGCTGTGCGTTATGTTGTGGGAGGGTGAAAGCTCTGACTTTGGTTTACGGAGATTAACGGATCAGAAGCCAACTTTTCCAGCAAGTGGCAGATTGACACTTGGGCTCTTGTCAGTGAAATAACGTTTTGGTGAATCTGCTCCCCTCAGTTAACATGTTCATCTTCCCACGGCATTGCTTTTGGGTAATCTAGGATTTGGTGCACAGTTGTAATATTTAGCTCCCTGTAAGGCCATTGCTCTAGCACTTTCTGCGGAGAAGTGGTGTGAGTAGGTCTTGTGGTGATTATTGCTCTTTCTAGAAGTTTCTCTTCTTTGCTGGCTGCCTGGCTCCTCTCAACAACCCCTTCAGGTGACTTCAAAGTCCATAAAAACTTCAGAACCGAATTAGATCATTTTTCCCGATTACATTTTTTAAACATTGTTTGTTGGTTTGATAGAAAATGTAAGGTATGCAGTGTGACGGTCTGAAATGTGATTGATGCAAAACCTAGCAATATTAGCCGATCTTATATGGCACGCCCATGGTGAACAAGAAATTACCCCCTCGGAAAAGGGGGTTGTTTTGTCGATGTATTTCACATCTCTGAACTAACTTTGAAAGAGATTAGTTCCTGCCGAATAAATAATATTTGCTTACTTTCCCACGTTACAACAGTGACTACACTCCAAAAGTACTTTATTGGCTGTAAAGGGCTTTGAGATGTCCGGTGGTCATGAAAGGCGCTATATAAACGCAAATACAAAAGCAAAATACTGTGGATGCTGGAGTCTGGAATCAAAGCAGAAAATGCTGGAAATCTCAGCAGATCAGGCAGCATCTGTGGAGAGGAAGCAGTTAATATTTCGGGTCGATGACCATTTGTCAGAACGCAATTCTTTCTTTTTTCTTTTTACTTACTACAGATACAACGTCTGAAATCCGGAATCCTCGGGATGTAGTCCGTGCCGGTTTTGGGTTTTGCCGGATTTCAGACAAGAAAATCAATAGTCTGAAATCTGGAATCCTCTGAACCGAATCCATGACGGATTTTGGGGTTTGCCGGATTTGGGATCTCACCGCGGACCGAATCCGTGACGGATTTTGTGTTTTGCCGGATTTCAGAACTCGCCGCCCGCCGATCCTCCGCTCTTCACCGCTTGCTGAAAGGTCCAGTTTTCGGACAATTCCGATTTTTGGAATTCCAGATTCGGGACATTGCACGTGTATCGGGAATAAATAATTGCAATTTCTGTTTTTATTCCAGATTTCCAGCATCCGCAGTATTTTGCTTTTGTATCAATGATTGTGTTCCGTTCACAAACCGCACTTACATAAATACATCTCTTAGCGTAATATGGAGGTGGAGCTCTTTCCATGTACTTGCCCTCTATTTGAGTGTAAATAGGGAACGCCAAGAAGTGTACAAAACGTAAGGAAATATTATACTAATTTGGATATTTCCTTTTTTATACAATTACTGTGCACTATGACTTAGTATTATCAGGAAGATAAGGTGAAAGAATGATGTTTAAAGTCAGGACTTTTATTCGTAAATTTCTTCCAAATATTAGTCTTCCCAGAGCTTGACACGGTTTGAATCACTTTGTCTTCCTTATCCTGTTTGAACATCAATAAAAGAGATTCCAATGGTGTAACCAATTAGAATATGCTACAAAATATGAAGGTCCATTGCAAATTGTTCTTGCCTGAGTCCTATCCCATTCATCAGTGTCTCCTCAGCTGCAACTGTCTTTAACTCTTAGGAGGAGAAGTTCACTCTCACCCCGTTTGGGTTTGAATATTTAAAAGTTTGAAAAGTTAACGCCAGGCGCTAATCATTTCAAACTTTTAAAAAATTTGCCATTTGTGCTCCAATGAGGAAGTGGAACGCTAAATCAAGTGCTCCACTTCCTTCTTGGGTCGGCCAACGGGGCAGGGCAGAGACCTCAGCAACGCTGCACACTCGGCCGTGCAGCATTGCTGCATTTAACGGGTCGTTCCCTCCTTTAAAGGAGCTCTGAAATATAAAACAGACCTACCTGGACCACCAAGGCAGCAGCAAACCCATGCGATCAGCCCTGCACTCAAGCAAAGTGCCAGGCTAAACAATCGTGGGCAGGAACCAGCGAAAACAACGGGAACAATGAAGGTAAGTTTTTTTGTTACTTACTTCAACCACCTCGCCTTTAATCATTGCCCCTGTAACAGCCGGCCGCCTGATCCATGTCTCCTGTAGCTGTTGGTGCTTTCGCCTGGTGCTGCTACAGGGGGGCGGAAACAATTTCGGGTCTGCGGCAATGCACACGGCGATGATATCATGATCTCCAGCCACACCCGATCTGCGAGAGTATACCATCAGCGGCAGGCGGGGATAAAAGCAGGAGCTAGTCACTGAAGGGAGCAGTGTGAGCTGTTCTAGGAGGATGACGGAATCAAGGAGGTGACTGTATTGACGTCACGAAAATCCAGGAAGTCGATTGGAGCATGGATGAGACCAGCGGCGGGGTCAGGACCCTGGTGCAGGAGGAGCGGCAAGGACGAGTGATCGTTGTCAGCGTGGACTGGAGATTGAGACCTAGCAGGGAGCGGCAATCGGAATTGGCGTGGAGCAGAGGTCGGGACTGGTGGGGAGCGGCGATCGGAGATGGCATGGAGTGGAGGTCGGGATCAACGCCGACCGGATGCGGAGTATAGTGGAGGTCGGGACTGATGGGGTGCGGCGATCGGAGATGGTGTGGAGCGGAGGAACGATGAGGTCGGGTCCCAGGAGCGGTGAGAGGTCGTGGCCCAAAAGTGAGAGTGGCGCAGCATGGACCAGCCACGGGGTGGATGCCCAGGGAAGTTGCAGCACGAGCCAAAAGTGAGGCCCACACTGCGTCCTATGTCGGAGTATGTGTGTGTACTAGGCCCGTGCAGCGGAGCTTAGTCTGCCACTGGACCAAGATCTTGCTCTGTCTAGCCCATGTGGTGGCTGGTGTGCAACGGTCACCCCACATTAAAAGAATTCACGCACAGGCATCTTCCAGCCTTCAAAATGAAGTTCAGGATCTGGAACTTCTGGTCCCTCATGGAAACACCTGTGAACTCATTTTTTGGTGTTAAAGCAGGTCATCCTCAACCCCGAAGGATTGCCTAATACTAAACGCCCGCCGAAAATGGTGGGAGTCGATGTCAGCGTTGGGCTTGGTTGCAAAGGCATTGGCGCCCCTTTAGCACCTCCCAGGGTGCTACTGGGTGGCGCAAAGGCACCCAATGTGTCATGGCAATTGCGGAGCTCAATATATATGTTGATTTATGTTGTTAATGTTACTGTATAAAGAGTTGACAAGTTCATGCTTTAACCTGATTTTGAGATTTTCTACAAAAAAACAAATGTTGGTTTTTGGCTCCTTCAGCAGACAAACTATAGAGCCAATCTGTTCGACCCAGCACACCAAGCCAAATTGTATTCCGTGCTGCAATATTGTCTTGATCGCGTGTGCAACCATGTGTATTGCCACCACAGCTGTAGCCAAAAGCACCTTCACTGTTCAAAGCGAAATTTTACAGCAGCAGAAGGACACAAAAGTGGTAAACAGTTTGAAAACAAACCCTCAAGAAGTATTACTTCCTTGGCATAAAAAAGTAGCTGTTGGGCAGCCGTGAAATATGATTAAT
Source organism: Pristiophorus japonicus (assembly GCF_044704955.1). Lineage (NCBI taxonomy): Eukaryota > Metazoa > Chordata > Chondrichthyes > Pristiophoridae > Pristiophorus > Pristiophorus japonicus. Next base: position 342,577,298 of record NC_091978.1, on the reverse strand, counting down.
ATTTATTTTGATGGCTTCACTGAATAATCCATAAGCGCCAGAATTATGCATTGGTTATGAGGTTGGGTCATTATGGAAATCATCTGTATTCCATGATTTTCTGACACATGATTGATTTATTATACGATCAATTATAGCTGTTTGCGCCAAAATGCATTAAAAAAAATAGGATATGCTTTCACCCATTTTGTGCAGGCCACAATCTGTACTTATTGCTAACATTCTGTGATCTATTGCCCACTCACTCAAAACTATTGCCCATAGACGTCAATTAATAGATAAAAGTAGAAAATACGTTCACACAAAATTATGCGTGGTGAGTTGAGTTGCTTCCTGGACAGAAGGAGAGTTAGGGAGGAAACTGGCATTTATTTTTTATCATCTCTATCAGCTACTCATCACATGTAAAGAAGCTGTCAGCAATAGCCACATGTTTTTACCACAGTACCTTCAGCTGTCAATAAGCCAGAGAAAAAAATAAAGAAAGATTTGGATTTATATAGCTCTTTTCACAACTAGGAGACATCTCCAAGCGCTTTACAGCCAATGAAGTACTTTTGTTGTGTAGCCACTGTTGTAATGTGGGAAACACAGCAGCCAACTTGCGCACAGCAAGCTCCCACAAACAGCAATATGATAATGACCAGATAATCTGTTTTTTTGTTGTGTTGATTGTGGGATAAATATTGGCCAGGACACTGGGGATAACTGCTCTTTTTCGAAATAGTGCCATGGGATCGTTTACATCGACCGGCGAGAGCAGACAGGGCCTCGGTTTAATGTCTCATCCGAAAGATGGCATCTGCGACAGTGCAGCACTCACTCAGTACCGCAGAAATGTCAGCCTAGATTATGTGCCCAAGTCTCCAGAGCGGGACTTGAACCCACAAACTTCTGACTCAGAGGCGAGTGTTCTACCCACTTTAAAAAATATATAATTTATTTAACATTAAAAACATTAATAAAGAGCCCAAACCCATTGTATCATTCCATTGTATCATACAAATCCTTTCCGCCCCTCTGCACAGCCGGTCCTCCAACATATATTAACATCAAAATCTGAAGTTTAATTTGTCTCCCGTAACATGTATTAATCTATTGTACTTTAAAAATTGATCATAACCAAATTTTCCAAACTCTTTCGAGGATATCCACATCCCAAAAGATTTCTTGCAGACACAACAAGTCAGTGCCTTTAAAACACTGCAACAACTGTTGTAATTTCTTCTCCGCACCCCACCTCAGTCCTAGCACATTAATCAAGACCAATGTAATCATGGCTCCTAATAAAGGAAGTGAACCTGATAATCACCTCATCATTTAATCTATGGCCCTTCCCTCCTCCCATGCTCCTTCCCAACTTTTCGGGCAGCAGTTGCTTTCTCCTGCAGCCTCCAGCTCTTTTTCACCTCCTGTTTGAACCTTCCCTGCCGTTTCAGCCTCTTCCTTGTATTAGGTTTTAGGCCAAGGAGCTGCCCCTTCTCCCTCCTTCTGCCCCTCACTAACCTTTCCCTTTCCACACAATGTCACCCCACTGCCTGCACCCGCCCCCCCCTCCCCCACTTCCATGTCTCCATCTCCCTCTGACACCTCACTCTTGAGCTCTTCTGTCCCTACTCCACGTCAGATACACAAGGGCTGAATTTGCCCGTGCTGGGGTTTGCAGCTCATAATTCAAATGACCTTTTTTATTTATCGCCGGCGCTAGAAACGCTGGCACAGGTGTGGATTTGGGCTCTTTGTGAAACAAAGTTGTTATTGCGCTAACAGACTGCTCTCGCAGCTACGCTCAGCACCGCACTCAGCACAACAGTGCGGCTCTGGTGACATCAGCGCGAAATGGACGTGCCACGTCATGTGGCGCCTCACAACATCCCTCCCCTTATTTTAAAGGGGAGGGCCGCTGTGAACTCTGGTGCCTCTTTAGTGGCACCCACTGGGCCACCAGGGAGGGTGTCGGCCAAGCCAGTGGCATGGCACCCAAGAGGGGGCTGCCGGGCTGCACGTTGCTCGCCCGGCCACACCAGCATTCGCCATTTTCGGTCCAACTAAAATGTCAGCCGACAGAAAAAAGATGGAGGCTGCCGCGCCCCCACCTCCCCTTCAAGGGCGGCCGGGGTGCCACAGCCAACACAGCCTCTCGCACCGAGAAGCTGTTGATGGCCTCGCCCCTTGCCGACCTTGCATCCCGCGGGGCAATTTCCCCCGAAGGGTGCAAAGGGGTGGGCGTGGAATGATAATGGGTCGATGCAGACAGCGATGGTGTCAGGCTAATCGCGAAGCGTGGTGCAAACCATAGTTTGCTGGTGGAGCCCCAGGGGGCAAATCCACCGCTGACATTTGCTCCCCATTTCTTCTCTCTCTGGGACAAAGGTAAGTCTTCACCTATCTTGCTCCCTTTTGGCTTTTTTGTCTCCCCACTCCCATCCTCCTGCCCCTTTAAGTCTCCTGCCTCTTGCACTCTCTCCTTGTCTTGCCCCCTCCTGCTCCCCATGTTGTCCGACTCACTGTCTTTAGTTGGACTACTTACTCATCCGCACCCACTCCCACCTCCGCTCTCCCCACGGGCACCTGATTCTTTAGGGATAGCTGAGCCATATTATAACTCGACTCTGTCCTTGACCCATGCTGCTGTCCTTGTCCTATTCCACCAACTCCATCCTGTTTTTTGCTCCGCAATTTTCTGCCTCTTCTTGCGCTCTTTTCTCATTCTGTTCGCCGGCAGTGTCTTCCACCGACTCCGCTCCTCCGGCCACTCCACTCACCTCCTGCTCCTTCTCCTCATCACTCAAGAGGCTTCCTTCTGCATCACACTCACAGCAGGTGGGGCCTTCGTGACACATCCCACAGCTCTCTGCCTTGCAGCTGCAAGCAATTTGTCCAGACTCGCCTCAGTTATAGCAGTACAGGTCCGGAAAGCTTCTTACAAGATGGTTATGTCCAAGACAATAATAGCAAACCTTAACCTGGTTATCTTGCAGTACCCAGATGTACTGCACTCCTTCCATTGTCTCAAATTTCATAATATAGGGCAATTACTTCACTCCCTCAGGGAACCGTACCTTTACATAATGGGCCCATCTGCTACCCATGTTCCTGGATCCTATCTATTGTGTTCCTAACACAGATGAGACTGCACACAGGGAGGTTAAAGCAACACTGACCTCAGTCTTTATTAAGACACTCCAGAGTGAGGAACAGGCCTTAGGGCGCGGCTTATATACAGTGCTCCCAAGGGATGCTGGGTCCCTTGGGACTTCAGAGGATGCGCTCCCTGGTGGCGGAAAAATGGGAGTGCATGCTTTACAGATACACAACATCACTCCCCCCGCCCCAAAGTCAAAGTGAAAACTATTTACAAGATGAGGCGGTCGGGAGCCTTTCTTTCCCTGGTGGGACTGCCTCGTTACAAATGTCTGTTCTGGTGTGTTGGCTGTGCCCTCGCTGGGATGGCCTGTTGTTGGCCCTGCAGGGCTGCTGGGTGAGCCTGGCCTTGCTGGGCTGTTGGGCATGATGGGGTCAATTTCCTGGTCTGGGGTGATGTCGTTGATCCTTTGGGTGTGTGCTGTGGGCTCGAAAAAGATGGTGTTTGCTGTGGGTTGTTCAGGGCAGTCTGTGAACCGCAGCCTCATTTGATCCAGGTGCTTTCTGCAAATTTGTCCATTGTCTAGTTTGACTACAAACACCCTACTCCCTTTGTTAGCTATCACCGTGCCCACGATCCACTTGGGACCATGTCCATAGTTTAGCACATACACAGGGTCATTCAGATCAATTTCCCGTGACACACTGGCGCGACCATTGTTTACATTTTGTTGCTGCTGCCTGCTCTCTATCTGATCATGCAGGTTGGGGTGAACCAGCGAGAGTCTGGTTTTAAGTGTCCTTTTCATGAGTACCTCAGTCGGGGGCACCCCTGTGAGCGAGTGGGGTCTCGTGCGGTAGCTGAGCAGTACTCGGGACAGGCGGGTTTGGAGTGAGCCTTCTGTGACTTATTTAAGGCTCTGTTTGATTGTTTGTACTGCCCGCTCTGCCTGCCCATTGGAGGCTGGTTTAAACGGGGCCGAGGTGACATGTTTGATCCCATTGCGGGTCATGAATTCTTTAAATTCGGCACTGGTGAAACATGGCCTGTTGTCACTGACCAGTATGTCAGGCAGGACGTGGGTGGCAAACATGGCCCTCAGGCTTTCAATGGTGGTGGTGGCGGTGCTCCCCAACATTATTTCACATTCAATCCATTTGGAAAAAGCATCCACCACCACCAGGAACATTTTACCAAGAAACGGGCCCGCATAGTCGACATGGATCCTCGACTATGGTCTGGAGGGCCAGGACCACAAACTTAATGGTGCCTCTCTGGGCGCATTGCTCAAACTGAGCACACATGCGGCATTGCCGTACACAGAACTCTAAGTCAGAGTCGATACCGGGCCACCACACGTGGGATCTGGCTATCGCTTTCATCATTACTATACCCGGGTGTGTGCTGTGGAGATCCGAGATGAACGTCTCCCTGCCCTTTTTGGGTTACCCCCACAACAGGCAGTCTGCCTGAATGGATAGCTCGTCCTTTCGCTGCTGGAACAGCTTGATTAGCTCTTGCATTTCAACGGGGATGCTGGCCCAGTTCCCATGCAGTACACAGTTTTTTTACTTGGGACAGAAGAGGATCTTGGCTGGTCCAAGTTCTAATCTGGCAGGCCCTGACAGGTGATTTATCATTTTCAAATGCTTCCATGACCATCAACAAGTCTGCGGGCTGCGCCACCATCAACAAGTTTGCAGGCTGCGCCATTTCCAACCCCGTGATGGGCAATGGTAGCTGACTGAGAGCATCCGCACAGTTCTCGGTGCCTGGCCTGTGGCAGATGGTATAGTTATATGCTGATAGCGCGAGTACCCACCTTTGTATGCGAGCTGAGGCATTAGTATATATCCCCTTGTTTTCAGCGAACAGGGATATGAGGGGCTTGTGATCGGTTTCCAGCTCAAATTTGAGGCCAAGCAGGTACTGATGCATTTTCTTTACACTGAACACACATGCTAATGCCTCTTTCTCAATCATGCTGTAGGCCCTCTCGGCCTTCGACAAGCTCCTGGAAGCATAGACGACAGGTTGCAACTTCCCAGCAACGTTAGCTTGTTGTAATACACACACGACGATGCATCACATGCTAGCACAAGTCTTTTACATGGGTTATACAATACAAGCAGCTTGTTGGAGCATAAAATGTTTGTGGTTTTCTCAAAAGCAATTGCTTGTTTTTTCCCCCATACCCAGTTCTCACCTTTACGCAATAACACATGTAGGGGCTCTAAGAGGGTGCTTAACCACGGTAGGAAGTTACCAAAATAGTTGAGGAGTCCCAGGAACAACCACAGCTCCGTGATGTTGTGTGGCCTGAGCATGTTCCAGATAGCCTCTGTCTTGGCATCTGTGGGCCAAATGCCGTCCGCCGCGATCTTTCTCCCCAAAAACCCCACTTCTGTTGCCATGAAGACACATTTCGACCTCTTCAGCCGTAGCCCTATGCGATCTAGTCGCTGGAGGACCTCCTCCAGGTTTTGTCGGTGTTCGACGGTGTCCCAACCCATGACCAATATGTTGTCCTGAAAAACCACCGTGCATGGTACCGACTTGAGTAGGCTTTCCATGTTTCTCTGGAAGATCGCTGCAGCCGACCGAATTCCAAACGGGCATCTGTTGTAGGTGAACAGTCCCTTGTGCGTGTTGATGCAGGTGAGGCCCTTCGAAGACTCCTCCAGCTCCTGCGTCATGTAGGCCGAAGTCAGGTCGAGCTTGGTGAATGTCTTGCCTCCTGCCAGCGTCGCAAATAGGCCGTCTGCCTTAGGGAGCAGGTATTGGTCCTGTATCGAGAAACGATTAATAGTTCCTTTATAATCGCCGCAAATCGTGACCGTGCCATCACTTTTGAGTACTGGAACAATTGGGCTGGCCCATTCACTAAATTCCACTTGGGAGATGATGCCCTCACGTTGCAGCCTGTTCAGCTCAATTTCCACTCTCTCCCTCATCATGTGAGGTACCGCTCGCGCCTTGTGGTGAAAGGGTCATGCATTCATCCTTTGTTGCGGACTCTGCGTCATCTGGGTCACCTGAGGCCTGCTGGCAGTTGCAGACTTCTGCCCTGTACATTTCTGCTCGCAAACTCAGTTCCAGTTAATTTATGAACATTGCTAGCACTTGTGTGCTGAGAGATTTATTTGGTGTTATCACTGGTGGACATAAATGTCTGTGCTGTCGCATTGGCCTTACTGAGGGTCGGTGTCTCTACAATCAAAAGTTTTCGTAGGATGGTCTCGTGGCCAATGCCCAATACAAGAAAGTCTCTGAGCATCTGCTCCATCAGGTAGCCATCAAACTCACATTGTCCTGCAAGTCGCCTTAGCTCGGCGACGTAGCTCGCCACTTCCTGACCTTCAGATCGCTGGCACGTGTAGAACCGATACCGCGCCATCAGCACACTCTCCCTCGGGTTAAGATGCTCCTGAACTAGTGTACACAGCTCCTCATATGACATATCTGTGGGTTTCATCGGAGCCAGAAGATTCTTCATGACCGCTCTCCTTTTTGCAGCGTTTCCTTCTCCGCTCGGCTCATTGGCTACAAAGTACTGGTCTAGCCATTCGACACCCTCCGAGAACTTCTCCAGGATGCCCACAGTTTACTGCATCTTTGCTTTGGTTTCGTCGCCAGTTATTGTGTTCCTAACACAGTTGAGACTGCACACAGGGAGGTTAAAGTAACAGTGACCTCAGTCTTTATTAAGACACTCCAGAGTGAGGAACAGGCCTCAGGGGCCGGCTTATATACAGTGCTCCCAAGGGCTGCTGGGATCTCTTGGGACTTCAGCGGATGCACTCCCTGGTGGCAGAAACATGGGAGTGCATGCTTTACACAACAGTATCTCCTCTTTATTGCCGAGCAAATTTTAATGTTCCACTATTCCAACTTTTTTATTGACACATCGTACTCAATATAAATCGGCAGGTTTAAGAACGAGACCACCACCTCTTCAGAATACAGCAGAGATACATCCTTCAAACTCAGTAAAAGTCTTTCCAACTCCTCTCAGCCACTGACCACCACCTCAAACCCAGCATTCGGCTTGGGTCGGCAGGCAAAGCAGCTTCCCTCACTGCAGTCCTCATGTATTGCCTGGATAATATCCCAAGCTGGTACCTCCTTATCCTCGTGCTGAACTGCCACAGTGTTTTCTTTTCCAAACATCCTGGGGTCCAGGCACAAATCTTTGGGCCTTTTATTCTCCCTTCCCCAACATTTTCTCCCCTGATTAAATTCATTCTGGGAACATTGTCCCCTGAGGGGTCCGGCACAAATAGAAAATTAATTTGGACAAAGATAGAAAATAAATGTCACTCCTTATTCAATCAGTTAAATTAATTGCAGGCATTTAATATTAGTTAGGAAATGCTTTTTTTCTTGGAGGAGCTTTACTTTCATTTAAGGAGAATCAAAGTACACTTCTAAATTCTCAGATTTTAAAATTATTTTTTATGCGGAGGAGAAAGCCAAGGTGTCCTTACTGTTCAAAGAACTCCCCAGCATTAGTGGAGGGGTGACAACCATAACCAACATTAAACACTTAAAGGTTGTCTGTTTTTTTAAAGATGGCTACTTTTAAACTTCAGTTTTAAAACATGCCTACAGTGTCAGTAGTACTCCAGCCAATGTGAAACTTAATAGTGTGAGACTGCCTCCGCGTGATCATCTCACACCGCAAGACATATGTGGGATACGGCCACCCCACGTTAAAAGAATTCACACACAGGCATCTTCCACCCTTCAAAATGAAGTTTGGACCTGGAATGTCAGGCACCTTAGAACTCATATTAGTGTGGAAGCAAGTCATCCTCAACTCCGGGGGAATGCCAAAGAAGATACTGAGACTGATCGCCTCAGTACTGGGAACAATGTGATTCAAAGAACTGTTCCGCATCAATATAGAAGCTGCAGTAAGAGTGGTTTCACCAATTCTAGACCTCATATTGGATGGTCTGTCGCTTTCTATATAAAGTTGTAAAATATGGTCACTCTTGTCTGTCTTTTCTATCTTTATGTTGCTGTTTCTCTGTCTCTTCTCCTCTGGATCTGTCTCTGCCTTTCTCTTTCCTTCTGCTTCTTCTCTTCCATTTGCTTCCCTTTTTTCTTTTTTTCTTCCCTTCTGATGGGAGGTGACCTAAGGAAGAGTGTGGCAGGTAATGGAGCCACCAAAGGTACAAGGCTGCATTTAGGGCAGGATTGTGGAGCAAATGTAGGCCTCAGTGGCTCCCTTCCTGTTCTCTCCCCAATCACATAATAGTTTTCATCTCCTTGTTCCCAATGAGCTCCCCAGCCTGTTTAACTTCCACTACTGATTCCTCTTCCTACCACACCATTACTCCCATCACTACCCCTAATTCTTCCACTTTGAAATTCCCCACTTAGCCTTTTCATGAAGGAAGCCTCTGGCCTAGAAATTGGTTCAGCCTGGCCTGTAATGGAATGGAGCAGGCATTAGGTGCTCTCACAGGCAAGGTGGTCTCATTGAAACATACAAGATTCTGAAGGGGATTGACAGGGTAGATGCTGAGAGGTTATTTCCCCTGGCTGGAGTATCTAGAACTAGGAAGCTCAGTCTCAGGATAAGGGAGAGGACATTTAAGGCAGAGATGAGGAGGAATCTCTTCACTCAGAGGGCTGTGATTCTTTGGAAGGCAGAGTACCTGAGTACTGTATATTCACGACTGAGATAGATAGATTTTTGGAGTCTAGGGGAATCAAGGGATATGAACATCGGGCGGGAAAGTGGAGTTGAGGTCAATGATCAGCCATGATCTTATTGAATGTTGGAGCAGGCTCGAGGGGCCGTTTGGCCTACTCCTGCTCTTATTTCTGATGTTATTATGTTTCTATGTTAGGCCACCAATTGGCATTTCCACCGCGTAATGAGTGCATGTGCCCAGCCCAACATATTGAATGCTGAGGCTCCGTTTTGCACCTAAAAAGTGGGTGTGGTGCCATCAATTTTTTAGGCCTCTTTTTACCCCTCAGTCCTCTCTCCCCCTCACTCTCTCTCTGCCCTCACTCCTCTTTTCCTGGTGCCGGTCGCTCTCTCTCTTTTACTTTCTGAAGTTTACAGGACACAAAAGAAAAGATACCTCAGAACTGTCATTCTCTCTCTTTCTCTCTCATACGCACACCCTTTTCTCAGTGCTCAAAAAAGCTTCAGAAGTGTTTTCTCTCTCATTTCTTCAAATAATTCAGGAAAATCTTTGCGCAGAAACTGCTAGAAGCTAAAAAAAATTGCATGCGGATAGTTGACTGATACTGAAGCACCCTAGGAAATCAGTTCCTCAGCACATGCTCAGGCTGGACAATCAAATTCAGTTCAGTGCATCACAGCTCTGGCAAAAACATTGAGGGAGCATTTCTACGGGGTTCTCCTGATCCTTTGACATAACTCAGATGGAGGATCAACAGGACCCCTCTGTTTCTCCAGGCGTTCCACTGATCTTCCATTGAAATTAAAAGAGTAGATTGGACCCAACACATAAATTGCAAGGCAATCAACTTCAAGTCCAAGGGGGAATTTTATCACCCAAGGACTGGTGGGTCGAGGATGAGTAAAAATCTCTGCGGTGGAAATTCAGTCGTGCTTCTGTTGCAGCGTAGTGATACCCGCCCTCCTGTATCGCTCAGAAGCGTGGACCATATATAGTAGACACCTCAAATCAATGGAGAAATACCACCAACGATGTCTTTGCAAGATCCTGCAAATCCCCTGGGAGGACAGATGCACCAACGTTAGCGTTCTCGATCAGGTCAACATCCCCAGCATCGAAGCACTGACCTCACTCAACCAGCTCCGTTGGGTGGGCTGCATTGTTCGCATGCCCGACACAAGACTCCCAAAAGCAAGCATTCCACTCGGAACTCCTACACAGCAAGCGAGCCCCAGGTGGGCAGAGGAAACGTTTCAAGGACACCCTCAAAGCCTCTTTGATAAACTGCAACATCCCCACCGACACCTGGGAGTCCCTGGCCAAAGACTGCCCTAGGTGGAGGAAGAGCATCCGGGAGGGCGCTGAGTACCTCGAGTCTCGTCGCCAAGAGCATGCAGAAAACAAGCACAGGCAGCGGAAGGAGCGTGTGGCAAACCAGACTCCCCACCCACCCTTTCCTCCAACGACTGTCTGTCCCACCTGTGACAGAGACTGTAATACCCATATTGGACTGTACAGTCACCTGAGAACTCACTTTTGGAGTGGAAGTAAGTCTTCCTCGATTTCGAGGGACTGCCTATGATGGTGAACCCGGGCGGAGTGGTAAATTTTGCGCCTGGAAATGGTTTACGTCTGCAATCGCAAAATTCGTCAGCTGGGCCCTAAGTGTGGAGCGGAGCGCTAAGGGAGGCGTTCCATACCTCGTTTAGGATGCTAGGCCGGCTGAGCAATGGAAAATCCCGAACTAAACAGCCGGATTCAGAGCGCCCTAAGAGAGGCTTCAGTGGGAAAAAAAAATTCCGAAAAAAAATCACCAAAAACATTCCCAATACATTCCTGACACCACATCCACATAAATTACAAGGGAGCAAAAGTGAATTTCGGGGCCGGGGCGCTACCGGGGTGATGTGTGCGGTGATCACATCACGATCTCTGGGTGCAGCAGATCGGGGCGTGACGCTGCTGCTAAACTGCTGCCCAATACGGTGGCAGTTGTTGCCAGTGCCACATCCGAGCGGCAAGGCATTTGTGCCCCCCGGGGGTGCTAATGGACCGAATTTCTCATCCGTAATATTTATAATATAATAGTTATCGGTATGGATGGGATTGATGAGATGAGCTCGTAAGGTAGCCCCTCTGCATGGCAAACAGCTGCATTCAGAAGTGCAGTTTTACCAGCAAGTTGATCCTTATGACTCATCCAGCTTTCGGTGTCACCCCGGGGACCTTACCTCAATTCGCATGCTAAACCTAGTGAGAATAGCCAAGGAGTAATGTTCGAACACTGGGCAAATTCCAGACCTCCAAAACCATATCGGCCTCATTATTATTGCTGAGCTGAAGGATGGGAATTTAGTAGTAGCAGTATGGTATGTGGATGCATGCTAACTCATGGTGGCATATGTGCAAGGCATGCATGCATTTCACCAGTGGTCCAGGGAAAACTTTTCCATGGTGAGTAGCCGACATTAAATTTAAACTCCAGATTTGGATTGTAATGATCCAAATTCTGGATACTCCAAATTTAATCCTGCATTACAAGTTTTTCAAAATGATTCATATCTGAAATTTACTTGAGTTCTTTTGTTGGCAAAGAAATCACAAAAAATGTTCAGCTCAGTGAACCCATAAATAGAAAGAAAGAGCTTGCATTTAAACAGTGCCTTTCCCGACCTCAGGGCATCCCAGAATGCTTTACAGCCAAGGAAGCACTTTTAAATAGTAGTCACTGTTCTAATTTAGGAAACATACGCAGGAAATAGTTCAAGGTGCAAGTCCAAATAACATTAGTCCTGCTGTTGAGTTATCAATTTTTTGACTATGCTTTATGTACACAAACCATATTCTTGTCATGCATCTCTGAACTGTGTTTACAGCTGCCTCTAACTGGAATGTCCATAAAGTTGCAAAAATATGACTTTTTTTGTTGCAAAATGGTTCATCTTGAATGTTTCTCTAAAGAGCACGCTGGTGTTTATTGTTACATGTTGGGGCTGTTAGCAAAATTAATGGTGCTGGAATTCTGATATCTCGGGTCTGTACGAAGTTTCTACGGACCCGGGAAGGCATCGGAAAAGCCAGTTTTCAGCGCGCAATGCGCATGCGCTGAAAACCGGCTTTTCCGATCTGTCAAGTTTCTAGCTTGACAGATCATCGCAGATCAGAAGCGAGGACATTTGCAGGGCAAGATTTCCGATATTTAAGGATATCTTGCTCAGCAAATGTCCTCAAAAATCATGCGCTTGAATAAGCAGACACATAGCCTACTTTTACAGGTGCAAGTGTTTAAAAATACACAAAAACATTTTAAAATAAAGTTATAAAAACACGTTTTATTCTTAAAAACCCTCCCCACTACGGTATTAGTTTATTTTTAACCATAATTAAAAAAACTTTTTTAAAAATCGGGAAAATAATTTATTTTCATAAGACATAATAACTTTAATTTCAATTGATTTAAATATGTGTGATCTGTTTTTTATTTGTTATTTTGTATGATTGCTTTTGTTCCCATTAATAGCACTGAGAACTCGTAGATACGTGAGTCTCAGTGCTATTAATGGGAACCTGTGAAATACTTACCTGATTGGCTGAGCAAGTCACACATGACTGCATCTTCCGTGTCGGGACCCTGTGCACGGGACCGCGCTTCGCAGCACAGGAGGAGAAGGCCTCCCCATCGTAAATCAGGGCCCTCCTAGACCACCAGGTAAATTCGTAAAAAATATCCAGCGAGGAGGCAATTACCCTTGGGAAGACGCCAAGAGGAATTTATGGGCCAATGTGTTTATAATGGTTACGAATTTTCTGTTGCTAGTTTATTACATGTTGCTCCAATTCCTGCAGGGCAGCGACCTTATTTTTAAACAGAAAGCTCTATCAAACAGTGCCTCAAAGACAAGTAGTTGTAATTATTGTCTGCCGCTATGTCAACAGATCAATAAGATGTGGGAATAAGATGCAAGAACATGTTCATTAGATGAGGAGCTAGTGCCAGCCTCTCAGACACACGGACATTTTGAGAGTTTTAATTTTCAACGGAGACTCCAGCTTATTATGTATCCCCCCTCTTGTCCGAGCGATTTAGTGGGTTGTACTTTAAGCTGATTAAAGGTTCAGTAGAGCACACATTTAGGTTTGTTTGATGTTGCACATCCTCAATCAATATTTTAATTGGAAGGGAAATAGAAATTGCTCAATTCAAACCCTCTGAAAATATAAACGACCCATCACATTCCACAATTAAAAAGAGGGGAATCATTTTTAGCTTCACCACTTGGGCACTAATCTGGTGGAGTGGAGCGAGCGCCCAGTTTAGAACCCACCTGATTTTCATTTTAATGGCATGAAAATCAGACACTTTCTACATTGGGTGGATGATCCGCTGTGCTAATTTACTTCCTGGGCTGCGAAAGTGAAATTTTACCTTGGGGGGCCCATCGGTGTTTCAAAAGTTCAATTGGTAAGGGTGTTAAAGTTTCAGGAAGTTTACTGTGAACTGTTGAAACAGTAGGAATGATTTAGCACTCCCAAGGACCATAAGAACCAGGAATTCCCAAGATGCTCTTCTCAGACTCAGCATTTTTGAATTAAACTATGCCAAGTTTTAGTTCGGAACTTGAATTTGGAATTGACGGTAAATTGGAAGAGGTCAAGGGGCTTTAAGCTAGGTTTAAGCTAGGAAAAAGCACATTTAGGGTTGACATCAGGAAGTTCAGGAAGAGGTTTCAATACATGGAACGGACTATCAGATAAAGTAGTGAAGGGGAAAAATCTGGCGTAATGTAAGAAACTATTGGATGTTACGATGAAGGATGAACTTGTCAGTATAATATGCTGTATTCATATGTTATGTAAATTACATTCACGGTGCTGCCCATGATGCAATAATGTGGATTTATCTGTCTCTACAACACAGGGGAGGGATTGTAATATTGTGCTATCTTATTGTGGTACTCATTACCGTTAGTGTCACCAATTGTGAAGCTGATGGTGTTTATAACCAGTGCCTTAGAAATAGAATTTATCCCAATATCATGCAATGGAAGTTCAATAAAACACAATGAAACTGGATTGATATAACTTTCCTTTTAGTACAAAGCTCGTATAATTGCTGCAGTTAGATAAATCTTCATATTAGTAGATGTATCCATTACAATTGGTTCATGTTAGTGAGCGCTTTCTGCTAATGGATTTGTTGCAATGTAGACTGAAATAGGCAGAAAAGAGGATTGAAATGCTTTTGAAATGAAGTTTTGAAAGTGTACTGTTGAACTGTATGTGAAGGTTGATTTTCAGAATATGCACTCTTGGGGCCCAAGTTTCGGCATCTGGTGAAAACGGCACACCTCCGGGACTTACGTGACCTGCCTAGGCGCGAAGGTGCGCCAGAATATTCTGTAGCAATTCTCCGGTCCTCCTGGACCGTGGTGTGGTGTGGCACAGCGTAGTCTCCCTGGGGAGGAGCCTGCCTGCAGGGGGGTGGGGCTAGGGATCATGCCTTCTTCTCAGTGCCGACAGCGTTGCGCAGGTGCGTTGGAGCGCGTGGCAACAGGGATGGAGGAGCGTGGGTTGGGGGGCACTCAATGATCGAAGGACCGGAGGAGAGAGCAGGGCTGCCTCCTTCCAGCCTCTCCCCCACCCCACACACACCCATCCCCCACATCCACCCCCCCACACACACCCCCACCCCCAAACCCCCCTCACACACACACCCAACACACACCCCCACCCCCACACACACCCCCACCCACACCCCACCCACACACCCCCCCCACCCCCACACACACCCCCACTCCCACCCACACCCCCACCCCCACCCCCACACACACACACTCCTGCCCCCACACACCCTCCCTACACACACCCCCTCCCCCCACCCCCCCCCACACACACACACCCTCCCCCCACCCCCCCACACACACACACACCCATCCCACCCCCCCACACACAACCCCCACACACACACCCCCACACACACACACCGCTCTCCCACCCCCACACACACACACCCCACACACAGACACCACCTCCCACCCCCCCACACACACACATACCCCCTCTCACCCCCCCACTCACACCCCCTCCCACCCCCCCCCACACACACACACACCCTCCCACCCCCCCACAAACACACCCCCTCCCACCCCCCCACACACACACATCCCCTCCCACCCCCCCACACACACACCCCCTCCCACCCCCCCACGCACACCCCCTCCCACCCCCCACACACACACCCCTCTCCCACCCCCCACACACACACCCTCCCACCTCCCCACACACACACCACCTCCCACCCACCCACACACACATCCCCCCTCCAACCCCCCCACAACACATCACCTCCCACCCCCCCACACACACCCTCCCATCCCCCCACACACACCCCCTCCCACCCCCCCACACACACACACCCCTCTCCAACCCCCACACACACACCCCCCCCCAAACACACACCCCCTCCCACCCCCCCACACGCACCCCCTCCCACCCCCCCCCACACACACACACACCCTCCCACCCCCCACACACACACCCCCTCCCACCCCCCCCACACACATACCCCCTCCCACCCCCCCACACACAAACCACCTCCCACCCCCCCACACACACCCCCTCCCACCCCCCCACACACACCCCCTCCCACCCACACCCCCTCCCACCCTCCCACACACACACACCACCTCCCACCCCCCCACACACACCCTCCCACCCCCCCACACACACCCCCTCCCACCCCCACACACACCCCCCACACACACACCCCCCTACACACACCCCCTCCCACCCCCCCACACACACACCCCCTCCCAACCCCCCACACACACACATAACCCCTCCCACCCCCCCCACTCACACCCCCACACACACACATACCCCCTCCCACCCCCACCACACACACACATACCCCCTCCCACCCCCACACACACACCCCCTCCCACCCCCCCCACACACCCCCCCCCACACACACATACACCCTCCCCCACACACACCCCCTCCCACTCCCCCACACACACACACCCCCCACCCCTCCCACACACCCCCGCCCCCCCCACTCCCACACATACACACACACAGACACACACCACACACACACACACCCCGCACCCCTCACTGTCAGATACAGAGAGAGAGAGACACTACAGTGAGAGACACGAACAGAGACACCTTCCCTTCACATAAAGGTAGGACTTTTATTTTGTATTGATTGGTTACTTATTACTTTGGTCTTGGTGCTTTAGGTGCAGGGTTCCTTCTATTTTTTATTAATTAATTGCTTATTACTTTTTGTGATTCATTTAGTGCTTGGTGCTTTAAATGTACTGCTTTGTTTAGTGCTTAGCACTTTAAATGTACTTTGCTTCTTTAATGTTGTTGTGAAGGTGTTTATGGAAAATCCTCTAACTTCCCTTACCCCCCGCTGTTGTGATGTTGATGTGTCCTTTGTGTTTAATGCTTCCCACCTGCCGTCTCTGGCTGTGCCTGCACTAAACTTAACTCTAGGTAAGGTTTTTCATAACTTACAAAAGTGGACACTTACTCCATCCTAAGTTAGTTTGTAGTAAGTTTTCACTGCCGAAACTTGCAAAACTGGCCTGAGTGGCTGGACACACCCACTTTTGAAAAAAAAGTACCTTACCTAAAGCCAACCTAAACTAACTCACTCGAACTGGAACAAACTAATATCCCAGAATTGCAATTTCTAACATACTCCAAACTAAACTAGTTGCTCCAAAAAACTAGGAGCAACTCCACCCGAAACTTGGGCCCTTGGTGTGGAGCCTCGCACACTGAGAGTGAATATTGGGAAATTGTGATTGCACTGCCTAAGGGTGTGAGCCTGGCTCAGTGGTAGTGAGTCAGAAGGTTGTGGGTTCCAGTCCCAATCCAGAGGCTTGAGCACAAAATCTTAGGCTGATGCGACAATGCAGTACTGAGGGAGTGCTGCACTGTCAAAGCTGCTGTTCCAGAATTTGTGGTTGGGATGACGGTGAACTGGAAAGCAAGATCAGTTAGATGACAAGATTATCAGTGAGTACATTGTTGCTTGAAAGGCTATCCATTCACTTTCATTTTGGAAACTTTCAGGGCTGATCATTGCGTGACCGCTTTGTTTGTGGGATGAAAATGAAGCAATCAGAAGAAAGATGTTGACAAACCCTAACTTGACTTTTGATTTAGCTTGTCAAACTGCTATGTCGATGGTTATGGTCTACCAATACACCCAAGAATTTTGTGTCATTTCCAGTCGTCAGCCAACTGAGGTGAATTGCCTGCAAGTTAGAAGTAAAAGTCGGTTGGGCCCTAAGGCCTCAGCCACTGGCCAAGGTAACAGCGCATTGAAGTTGTGCTATTGGTGCTTGGGACAACACATCCCTCAAAGCTATCCATATGTGAAGGCAGAGTGTTTCTTCTGCAAGAAAACTGGGCACCTTGTGAAGGCACGCTGACTGAAGGGTAAACCGATGTTCAAGGCTCTAAGTAGAAATCACCAGAGACTACATAGCATTGAAGAGAAGCAACAGGACAAGGAGGCTCTGGAGATACATATCATCAGGAGCACGAGAGTATCTAACAATGATTCACGATCATGCAAGTAGACACTGCAGGAACCAGGATACCCATGGAAATCGGCACTGATGCATCTGCAAGTGAAATACCGGAATCACACTATCTCGACAAGTTGAGTGATTTTCCAAGATAGAGCTGCGAGGCTACTCAGGACATGATAGGATGTATCACCGTACCAGTAAAATACAAGGATCAGTTTCAGAGCTTGTCTCTCTTAATAGTGTCAGGAGACAAGCCTGCCTTGATATGCAGCAATTGGGTGGGATCACTGAAGCTGGATTGGAATTAGATTTTTCGTGTTGAAATGAGATTTGCCTCAAAGGATGAGGTCATCAAGCAGTATCCGAAGGTGTTCCGCAAAACAGGCAGTCCGATCAAAGGCTTCAAGGTGAGTGTCAGAGTACAGAAGGCTGCTAGACCAGTTTACTGCAAGCCACATCCCGTACCATACACACTCAAGGAGAAAGTTGAGCATGAACTATAAAGACCAGAAACTGATAACATTATCTCTAAGGTAGACCTAATTAATTGGGCGACAGCCATTGTTGTTGTACCTAATTCAGATGGTAAGGTAAAGTTGTGTGGTGATTAGAAAGTAATCGTAAACCAAGTTCTACAGGGTAATCTACCCAATATATTGCCAAATGTAGAAGATTTGTTCACAACGTTGACAGGTGGCCAGATCTTCTAAAAGCTAGATCTTACAAATGTCTACTTCGAACTTGAACTAGATGAGGAGACCAAGTCATGCTTGACTATAAATACTCATCCAGGACTATATCAATTTATAAGTTATAATTTGGTGTGTCTTCCACCCCCGCCATATTCCAAGGGGTGATGAACCAGATTTTACAAGGCATTGAAGGGGTGATATGTTATTTAGATGACATACTCATTTCAGCACCAAACATGAAAATCCATAATTGCATGTTGAATGAAGTGTTCAAACGGCTAGAGAAGCACAGAGTATGAGTAACTTCTTACAAGTGTGAGTTATTTAAAAACTTAGTGGAGTACTTAGGGAACAGAGTAGACAAAGGTGGTTTACATCCAACCAAGGGGAACCTGGATGCAATCAGAAATGCATCCACTCCCAAGAATGTCACTGAACATTGATCATTTTAGGGTCTTTTGAACTATTATGGGAAGTTCCTACCAAATTTGGCTACAGTGTTACATCCACTGAAGGAACAGTTGAAAAAACAGATCCATTGAATGTGGTCAGAAGAATGTGTCACAGCATTCAAAGAGTGAAAAAGTCAATTGGTAGAGAGTACCATGTTAGTTCACGATGATGTATCTAAGGAGATCAAGCTAGCATGTGACATCTCTCCGTATGGAGTTGGGGCAGTGATCTCTCATGTACTACATCGTGGCGAGGAGAGACCAATTGCTTTTTCTTCATGCACTCTCAGTGCCCGTGTGCATAATTATGCGCAAATTGAAAGTGAAGCTTTGGCATTACTTTTTGGGGTCAAGTAGTTCCACAAATACTTGTATGGTCATAAGTCTACCATCGTTATGGACCATAAGCCCCTGACAGCAATCCTCCATCTAAAGTCCCCAGTTCCAACCTTAGCTGCAGCCCGAATACAAAGATGGGCTTTGATGTTGTCAGCATATACATATGACATTGAGTACAGATCATCAGTTGATCACAGTAATGCTGGTGCTATGGATTGATTGCCATCCCCATGACAAGTTACACCCAATAGGAAGACACGTTCTATTTTTCATACATTGATGAACTGCCAGTCACAGCTGAAGAGATTGGTAGAGCAACCAAACATGACCCAGTTATATCAAAGACATATGACTACATAGCAAATGGTTGGCCAAACCAGGTATCAGAGAAAGATATTCATCCATACTTCATTCGTAGGAATGAATAATCAGTGCATAAAGATTGTATCATTGTATCATGTGGGGTGCAAGAATAGTTATTCCAAATAAGTTCAGGTCCAAATTATTAGGAGATCTTCATGACCTGGGAATGTGCTTGACCAAGAGTTTTGC
The DNA here is from genome assembly GCF_044704955.1 of Pristiophorus japonicus. Lineage (NCBI taxonomy): Eukaryota > Metazoa > Chordata > Chondrichthyes > Pristiophoridae > Pristiophorus > Pristiophorus japonicus. The sequence goes on along the minus strand of NC_091978.1, from coordinate 342,557,957 downwards.
ACACAGTTACTTATGGTGGCCAGGTTTAGGTAAAGATATAGAGTACATCATTAGGCAGTGTACAACATGTCAATCGTTAAGCAAGAAACCACCATCAGTACCATTACAGCCATGGAAATGGCCTCCCAGAGTGCAGCAAAGGTTACATGTAGATTTTGCTGAGCTAGAAGGACAATAATTGTTCATTGTGATTGATCGCCACTCGAAATAAGTAGAGGTGTTTCCGATGTGGAAAATAACAACAAATAAAACACTAGACAATTTGCGAAGATTATTTTCTTCATATGTCCTCCCAGAAGAAATTGTGTCTGATAATGGGCCGCAATTTTGTTCAGAAGAATTTGCACAGTTCATGAGCAGAAATGGTGTGACACATACCAAGGTTCCACCATCTGCTTCAAATGGTGCAGCAAAGCGCAGAGTACACATTGTAAAATGTGCTCTCATCAAACAAATATTGGATTGAAATCCAAAGAAATGGCAATTGTCATTGGACCACAAACTAGCAAATGTTCTAATTACTTATTGTAATACTCCTCATACAACTACTGGTAGAACACCAGCAGAGTTGTTTCCCAAACGACAGCCACGAACCAGGTTCTCGTTGTTAAAGCCAAACCTGGCACAGTCAGTAGAAGAGAGACAATTAAGGCAGAAAGAGAATCATGATAGAGGTAGAGTAAGAGAGGGAAGTGTGAAATTGACTCAGAAGGTAAGAGTGAAGAACCATCACCATAAATGGTTAAAGTGGTTACCAGGAAGAGTGGTGAAGATATGTGGTCCTCGCACATATTTGGTCAAGATGTTTGATCATGGACAGATTAGGTTTGTTCACATTGATCATATTTTACTTACAGATGTGGAAGGAGTTGAAAGTTGGAATGATTCAATTATTTCTCATGAGTCAGATAGTCTTGTTACAAGTAGAGTACCAGTTGCAAATCCAACATCAGATGTACTAGAAACAAGGCGAAGAGAAAGTCAAAATTTAAGTCTGAATCTGTGTCAAGCAGACAAAGAGTCTGAAGTTGTAGAGAATCAAAATGTAGATCAAGGGTTACCCTTGGAGGAAAACTCTCCTCAGTCTCAGCCTGAGACTCAATGAGTCTAAGTTCGACGCTAAGTTTAGAAGGTTCTGTTCAAGAGCGAAGGTATCCTTTTCGAAACAGAAAACAAGTGGTTAAGTTTGATTTGTAAATATGCCAAAATATGTCCATATCTTTTGTTTTGTATAACCATGCAAGTTATGTATGCTGATTATTTTGTTATGATTACTTCTTCATTAAGGAGGGAGAAGTATAATATTACTCCACCTAGTGGACTATTGCTCCACCTAGTGGACTACTGTGGTAATGCAACCACTGGTGTATAAGAATAAAATGGTCATGTGACCAGCTCACCTGACAAGGTTTTGGTAGTGCCACCTTGTAGTCTGTGTGTTTATGATGTTGTAAAGAAGATATCACAAGGACATGTTACAATGTCCTAGTGAATGCTAATTCAGCAACGCTAAATTCTATTTCCCTCTGTTGAATAAGATAGATTTCAGTGGTGTGAAACTCTTACAAAAAATGATGTCAACAATATTGCACAATGGGTTGAAGAATTTAGGGGGAAGAAAGCAAAATCAAATATGTCAATATATTTGAAATTAAATAAAATGTCCAATCCGCAATCAAAACAGGAAATGCTGTTAATGCACGGAAGATTCATCAGCCTCTGACATGTTAACCCATCTTTTCTCTTTGCAGATAGTGATGGATCTGCTTTGTATTCCCAGCACCTTCCGTTTGTATGTTTTTTTTGCTCGTGATAGGCAAAGGCCCAAGATTGTGAATGTGACTTATTCCAGTCAATGCGCACCACAGTCACACCTTAAATATATTGTCCTCGAGGTCACTGCAGAGAATAATCATAGCTATATGTATCTGTCACACGGACAAGGCAGCATTCTGTCATTAGGATTACAGTATATGAGGGGACGTTTTCTTATTGTCAATTGTACTTAAAATTTTGAACATGCCTAAAGCTTCAAATTAATTTTAAATATGTTAGGAGACTTCCGACTATTATTTTATTAGTCCTGTTTAATTTGAACTTCCTACATCAAAAAAGGGGATTTTGAAAACGTTTATTTTAAGAAGCTATAAAATATTTGTTGTGTTTATATTTTTCCCCTTTGTTATTTTACAGTTCTGATAGGTGTAACTTTCACATTGTTGTTTTTCATTATTTATTCAGTTTGTTGAAATATGAAAACAATGAAGATGGCAGAATTTAAAGGTTGGGAATGAAGTCAAGAAGTGTGGAGAAAATAGATTTAATTTTAGATGTAGTGCAGGCCGCAGGAAACAACACATTACACAAAGGCAATAAATGAGTGGGGATACAGCACAGAGACGCCAGCACTGTTTTTTTTTCTTAAAATGAGGCATTGGTTGAGCAAGTAGTTAGAAAACAAAGAGCAGGGAAAACAGGATAAGTTTGAGAAGTCGAGATGGAAACTTATCAATTGAAATGTGGGCTCAAAGCAGAACATGTTGGCAATACATAGTAGATCCGTCAGCATCTGAAAAGAGCAAAGACAGGTTAACACTATGTTCTGATGACCAAAATGTTAACTTGTTTTTTTCACTTTTTGGCGTGTGTAGTATTTTCTTTTCTTATTGGACACTTTCAGTTTTAATCTCAACTGAGATATGTGCTTCTCTGGCTGAAATGACCCAGGTGTCTCGTCAGTGTTTGAAACCAGCCTGAGGAGAAGCAAATTAACATCGTTCTGCATGAACAAGATTGGCCAGGTGGGGGTTCTGGCGGCAGTTTGGGACCTAGCCTTTCCTCTTCACCTCATGGCACTTTATACTTACAGAGCCAAGAATTTAGGGATATGTCTTAAAAGTTACCCTGAGTGGGGAATTCCCTCTCAAGGTGAGGGAGGATTAATGTAGAGATTGTTTGCTGCTTTGTGGGTATTAAGGAAGGAAAAAAAATCTCGCAAGAGGTCTGATTAATAGGAATACAAGACAGTGAGTCAATAACAAGAGGAGATTTATCTTTTAATTTAGTTCTGCACAAATTGTCATCTACAAAGTTCAGTGAATAGCACATGAATTTTAATCTTCAGGCTCATACCTTCATTTGAATGCTCAATGGTGATATTACGCATATGGTGCATATCTGTTCTTCCGTTTCAATATTCAGTAAATCCTTAGCACCAGGTTGCCATTTCTGCTATTCTTCACGAATGCCCAGCAAACACAACATCTCTGCATACTGCATAATACGGTAAACACGCAGAAATGCAGCTGAAACGCATAGTGCCCTGGAATTTCCTCTGTGGGAAGTGCAACCTGGATGCGAGACCCTAAAATACACCCAATGTTGCATCTATTTTGCCGATGTCAGACCAGAGTTTCCTTCCAATTTCATTAGAATACACCCGAACTTGAAATGGACATAAATCAGCATGTACAATCAAAGCCCAAGAAACACATCAAACCCACAACACATAGTTCTTCTTTAAGTATGGAAATTTAAGTTGCAACTCATTTAATCGTCATTCATGTGCGACAGGCACAGCATGTTTAAGAACCTGCAATCGGAGAAGCTTTTCAATATTTAATGTGACTTATGCTCATAAAAATCCTTTCAAAGAAACAAATATTACAGAGTCGGTCTCACTTGAGGATAAATTTCAATAAAAAATCACTCATAAAATTGCAATTAAACACTAGAAGAATTACTGCTGCGCCTGAATATCTGGCTGTCATGTTAAGAGACTCTCCCGAACTATGCAATTGGTGGATATTCGCGTTTGTGAGTTGGGGGCTTGGCCAGGTTACACATATCTTTGGGCACAAATGCAGAGGAAACTTTAGGCCAGTAACTCACTGTACAAATCTGAGGAGGCTTAACCAATGGAGACATGGTTGGAAAGTTTTGGGGTCCATGCAAGCATGGTTGGAGGTGTATCGAGTGGGAAATTTGAAATAAGTTGTAACTGGTGGGGAGCCCACTGACATTCTGCCCCAAGACGGCTTTCCCTAGGTGCATTTGCTGGTGCGATACCGACTCGACTTGCAGAGGCGGGCGACCTAATTCAAATCATTAGCAGGTAGTTGTCAGACCCTTAAGAGTGTTTTTCAGCCTACCTTTTGAATTTCCCTAGCTGGCCACAGGATTCATGCAGCTCGGGAATCACATCTGACAGCCTGAGGCACGAGTTGAGTGGCCATTGCTCCAGCTGATTGGATAACAGCATGACATGTACTATAAAAGCTCCCACCTCACAGCTGATCACTTTCCTCAGGCAGAAACTATTGCTGACTGCATTCCCAGCACACATTTAGCTTTCTATGGGCTGCAAGTGTTTCCAGCAAAGTCACCATCCAGTCTTACCTTATTGGTACAACCTCATCGCACCATTGACAGATTGCTTCTATCATCTCTAGCTGCCATCTATTCCATCAGCATGGTTTATACTGTGTCACCTTGGTCCTCGAAATCAGAGCACTATGAGCTCCAACACCAGCAGCACCAACAATAACACCACCAACATTCTCCTCAACCACCTGAGGCTGCACAGGACAGAGGGCATCAGAGCAGGGCTGCACCACACCGAAGGCGATATCCCCAAATAAGGTATACAAGCAGAGGGTGAGCTTCCTCATCCAGTATCATCTCATTGTTACAACCTATCACACCATTGACAGCTTGCTCCTCTGATCTCGACTTGACCAGCCATGTATTCCTTCAGCATGGTGCCGTTTATATTGTGTCACCTTGTTCCTCTGAATTGGACCAGGACTATCCCCAACACCAGCAGCACCAGGCACACCATCAACAACACCACTAACCTTCTCCTCAACCACCTGATGCTGCACAGGACAGAGGGCATCAGCGTAGAGCTTCACTGCACTGGAAGCGATGCCATCAACACAGGGTATATAGGCAGAGGATGACCTTCCACAACATGACTGAGCAGCAGTGCCAAAGGAGGCTCAGGCTAACACGCCAGGTCGGCGCAAACATTTGCACATTGCTGGAGGAAGACCTGCAGCCCAGATATCAGATGGACGTGCCTTAACAGTGGCTGTCAAAGTCACCAGCACCCTCAACTTCTTTAACTCAGGCTCCTTCCAGGGATCTGCAGCAGACATTTGCCAGATCTCGCAGTCGACCTTCCACAGATGCATCACACAGGTCTCCAATGCTCTCTTCGACAAGTCAGCCAATTATATCAATGCTCCTTCGTGGAGCGCAATAGGCAGCAGGCGGGGCGGTAAGTTGAGCGGCACTGCACACTGGGCCTTGCAGCGCTACCGCATTGAAAGGCTCCTTCCCTCTCTTAAAGGGAAAGGCTATCGCTGCAGGCTCTGCAAAATAAAAACTTACATTCTCCCTGATGGCAGCCATGATCCAGCCTGTTAAGCCCGATGCACTGAAGAAGAGTGCTGGACTGATCGATCGCGGGCAAAGAAGAGCAGCAACAAACCTGAAAGAGAGCAGTTACATTTTTTCCCGATGGACACCTCCTGCAGCTGCCGGTGATTTTGCCCGGCAATGTTGCAGGGGATGGAACCCAAGTTTGGATCTGGGGCGTTACCAGGACGATGTGCATGGCGATGGCGTTATGGTCTCCAGGAGAAGGAGATCGCGGCGCAATGCTGTACCACCACCGCAAACCTCCCACCACATATGGCAGGAGTCTTGGTTAGTGCCCCATTATCGCACACCTGGTGGCGATAACAGGAGGAAGTAAGGAGGCCAATTTCTCGGGCCTAGTGTTTTATTTGATGCAAGCATTTAGAGAAATGGTGCTACTTACTCACAGCTGGAAATTTACATTGCAAAGTGGCATGTACAAATGTAACGTGTCAAATACTTCCACTGAGGTATATAATAATAGGTAAAGAAAAACTTAGGTAAAGAACAAATTCCGTAGGGCGTTAACTTTGAAAAGCAGAAAAAGAAGTGCCAGGATTCTCTCCTGCCGGGAAATTCAGCTTTGGCACTCCAAGAGGGAAGTGGAGCACTAAATCAAGCACTAATCACTTCTCTTAGGGTGCTAAAGTCCGAGAACGGGGTGTGAGTGGCAGAGCACTGAGCAATTTGTAACAAATTGCTAACGTCATTTCCCTCGCTTAAAGGGAAGGGCCAATGATGGTGCCTAACTTACTTGTCAGCAGTTCTGCATTGCATGGCCACCTGTGTGACTGCCATTACAGCCCCAAACACTCTCACAATGTGGAGGGCTTAGACATCTTGCAGCAATGAAACATCAAAAACTTTGAGCAGGTGCCAGGCTGGTGGCCTACCTGAAAACTATTCCCTTTAATTAATGCTCCCCGAGCGGCCAGCCGAGGTGACAACGCCTCCTCTTCCTGCCGTAATTCACACCCGGCGATACAGCAGGGGGCAGGTGGCAATTTCACATCCAGGGCGGTAACAGGATGCTGTGCACTTTATGACATCATGATCTGCGAGGTGCTGGCGGCCCAGGCGGTAATAGTTAGCGCCAATGCTAAACCGGCACTAAAATTCACGGGCATCAGTGCATTTGCCGTGCCTGTTCGCTAACCCCTTAGCGTCCCGTTAGCGCCCCCATAGGCGCTAACAGGAGGCACTAAGTAGCTGAATTTCTCCCCTTTAATATCTTATGTTGTAAGGTACCAGTCAAGTTTTGACTCCCGGACTGATTTAGCCACTGTGCTCATTTATTTTTCTCTAGCCATTAAACTAGTTCTTACAATTGATGTTGATGTATCTGTATTTATGGAGTAACGACAGTGATTAATTACAATTTAAGTTGTTTGTGGAATTTATGGCACAAAATGCAGTAAGCTGCTGGTTCCTGACAACACTTGGCATTCCAGTGGCTCAGTGGTAGCAGTTGCACCTCTGAGTTCGAAGCTTGTGTGTTTAAGCTCCAATCCGGAGATTGAGCACAAAATCGAGGAAGTGCTGCACTGTCGGAGATGCCCTCTTTCGGACGTGATGTTAAGCCTGCTCAGGTGGACGCAAAAGATCCCATGGTACTAATTTGAAGGAGAGCAGGGGAGTTCTGGCCAATATTTATCCCTCAACCAACACCGCAGCACTGGTCATTATCACATTGCTGTTTGTGGGAGTTTGCTGTGCGCAAATTAGGTGCCGCGTTTCCTACATTACAACAGTGACAACACTTCAAAAATACTTCATTGGATGTAAAGAGCTTTGGTTCGAAAAGAAGCTATATAAATGCAAATCTTTCTTTCTTTCTCTTTCTTTTTCTTTCTTTCTCTCTCACTCTTTCTCTCTCTCTCTCTCTCTCTCTCTTTCTTTCTTTCCACAGAAGTCTCGCCTCTCTCAAAGTATTGGGCTAACCGCCCCCGAAAGGAAGTGGAGCACTAACTCAAGCACTCCACTTCCCTCCTGGGGCGGTAGCAGGGCGCACGGCTCAGCAGTGCTACGCACTGGGCTGCGTACAAGGAGTTCTTCCCTGAATTAAAGGTAAGGGCCCAAGCGGCATGCTCTGCATAATTAAAAAGGGTCCTACCTGGGGGTGCCGCGCGATCAAGCAGAGTGCCGGGCTGTGCGATCGCGGCACGGACCCCGCATCCAAAGCAGCAACGGTGCGGGAAAGAAAAATGGAAATATTGTTCCAGGCGCAGCCGCCACCCCCCTCCCCCCTTTGAAGTTTCACCCCGCTAGCAGCCGACTGCACGGTATGCGTCATCTGAAGCTGTCACCTTCATCGCCCGCCGCAACTTCAGGGGGTGATACCCAATTTAAGGTCTAGGGCGCTAACGGGCCGCTGCGCTCGGCTTTGACATCACAATCTCCGGCCGCAGGAGATCTGGACGCAATACCGTCACACCAAACTCCTGCCGAATTTAGCGGGAGTCATTAACGGAACAGCGCCCGGTCACAAAGTTCGGAGGAGGTAACGGGAGGCGCAAATGACCCCAATTTCTCCCCCATACAGTACAAAAGCAAAGAAGTTATGATGAACCTTTATAAAACATTGGTTCGGCCTCAACTGGAGTATTGTGTCCAATCCCGGCACCGCACTTTAGGAAGAATGTGAAGACCTTAGAAAGGGTGCAGAAAAGTTGAGAGGAGATTTGATAGAGGCATTCAAAATCACGAGAGGTCTAGACAGTATAGATAGAGAGAAACTATTCCCATTGGCGAAAGGGTCGGGAACCTAAGGACACAGATTTAAGGTGATTGGCAGAAGAACCAAAGGCGACATGCAGAAAAACTATTTTACGCAGCGAGTGGTTAGGATCTGGACTGCATTGCCTGAAAGGGTGGTAAAGAAAGATTCAATCAGGGCTTTCAAAAAGGAAATTGGATAAGTACCTGATGGAAAAATATTTGCAGGGCTATGGGGAAAGGGCAGGGGAATGGGACTAGCTGAAGTACTCTTGCAGAGAACCAACACAGGCTCGACGAGCTGAATGGCCTCCTTCTGTGCTGTAACCATTCTGCGATTCTATGATTTTATGACTCCGGAGTAGATTTTGACCTTTGAGTGGTGGATTGCTATAGCGGACAGGCTGCCTGGCCGTTGCACTAACAGAAATGTCTGAACCAATTAGAAACTTGAGCCTTATTTGCATTGCGGCAGTGAGCAAATACTCACCAACTAGACATTCCGCTATGACTTGCCAGTTATACAATGGTGGAATTTTAGCTGGTCTCAATTCTAAGCCAGCCAGCATTCAGGCAGATCTGGAGAAAGAGAGTGGAACCTGTCATGTATGTAATCTTCATGTAACTGTAACCTTCATGTAACAATGCTGTACACTGTATACACCTAAGAAATGCACACCTTGACCACAGGGGGTGAACTTGTGGGAGACACTCCTCACCTGGTCATCCAGGTATATAAAGGGTGGTCCCACGCAGGTTCATCACTTCTTGGCCCTGTGAATAAAGGTACAGGTCACAGAGTGACCTTGTCTCCAGTATGTGCCTCGTGTTGATTTGCAGTAGAGTGTAAGGACACAACAGAACCTAATAAAGAGAGGAAGGCCTGGCCCACAATATTCCAGTAGAGACCATAGGAATGCTACTGCTCCTCCTGAACCCATAAAAATGAAATCATAAAGGATACAGGACATTTATTGCATTCGCCCTTCAAAATTACAATCGGGTCCTATTTATGTCATAGGACTCTGATATGCATATTAATAGGGCCTACCACTAAAAACAGGCTGACACAAGAGCCATCCATTAGAAGGACCCTCTTGCTTACACCGGCTTAAAATCTGGATGTTCGGTCATTGAGAATATTGAAGAAAGAGCCCAATAGATTTTTGGATACTATGGAATCAAGGGGCCAGAAATTGCATAGCGTTCAGTTTGGGACAATAACTTTTGCAGGAGCGCCAAAGTATCGCTGGCCAAAAAAGATTTGCAACTGACGGGAACTTCCGCTTTAGCGCTCGAAGAGGGAAGTGGAGCACTAAATCAAAAGCTATCACTTCCCTTAGAGCGCTAAAGGGAATGAGGGGGCGGTATCGGCAGAGCACTGAGCAATGTTCCGTGCAGCGCTGCTCTCTTTGGAGGCTCCTTCCCTCACTTAAAGGGAAGGAACAATGTTGGTTTCATTCAATCTTTATCATATCTCTGAGGGGCCATGGGACTTGTACTAGATGTGAAAGAGCCCCAAAACTCTCAGAAAGTGCAGGGCTGATGAATCGTTAGATGCAAAAAAACTAAAAGACTGGGGAGATTTAAAAAACATGTTCCTACCTTACCACCACTGCCTTTAAATAGCGCTCCTCAAACAGCCAAAGGGAATCGGCCACCTCTACTCGACATGGCCTATGTGTGACTCCAGGTTCTCAATATGTGATTGATTCTTAATGAACATAAGCACATAAGAAATGGGGGCTGGAGTAGGCCACTTGGCCCTTCGGGCCTGCTCCGCCATTCAATAAGATTATGGTTCATCTATTGCTTCAACTCCACCTTTCTGCACTATCCACATATCCTTTGGGCGAGAAATTGGCCTGGTTTGCATTTCCCGCTACCACCTCCGGGGGTGGCAACGGGGCGCTCAGGGGTTACCGACCGGGCGTGGCAAATTCACTGACCTCTGCAAACTTCCTTGACGCCCGGCGATGCTGCAGGGGGTGGGCGTGAATCTTGCATCTGGGGCGGTAACGGGGCACTGCGCATTGGATGATGTCATGATCTATGGGGCGCTGCAGAGCAAGGCAGTAAGTGTTAGCGGCAGCTCAAAACCGCCAGGGAAGTTCCAGATTTGTATACACAATGCAGCGGAGGAGAACAGATTGAAAAGCTGTCATTGAGTAGCAGAGCATTAGAGAGGCATTTAGGTTTTATTTATTGCATTTCTTTAATAAAGAACAAAGAAGTGCCTTGGATAAAAGACAAGAGAATGTTTACAACCTTTAATGCAGTAATCTCTCAGAAAATGTGGGGGTGTAGAGTTACAAAAAGCTATCATGACTAATGTGGTTTGCTTCAAATATTTCTCTCTAACATTACAGTTCAAGGTTTTCATAAGAACATATCACATATTGAGAACCTGGAGTCACACATAGACCATGTCAAGTAGAGATGGCCGTTTCCCTTTCCTGAAGGGCATTAATGAACCAATTGACTTTCTTCAACAATATGTCAACTTTGATTGCTAGCAATAAAGTACCCAATGTATTGAGGTCAGTTTCGCAACATGCTATGGTGGCATTTTGAGCTCGTGACCTCTGGGTTGTAAGCCAGTACCACAATCATGACACTACTACACTCATTTGGGCAATTCAATTGGATAATCTATTAGAAACATGAATTAAATATGCATATTGAAAGATCACCGCGTTTCACTTAGTATGTTAAAACATAACAGCGCAGGAATCTTGGACTTCTGAATTTCCCATCCAAAACTCTCTCCCCATCTACGTAATGCGCCCCTGGTAATATCCCAGCCAGTGTGTCAACACTGCACCCAACTTAACCCTGGAGCTGCTTTGCAGAGGCAGCACCTGAAATTTACTTTCCCTCTTATATGTACAAGATGTTGCTTGAGGAAACTTGAGTTTTTACTTGCTTGAGTTTTTTTCAGTCTTTAGCAGAATTATCAATGAGGTATGTAAAATAAGGAGAAAGTTAAGGCGATATGAGTTAAGTGGTGACAGCACCAGATTTGTATACACAATGCATCGGAGGAGAACAGATTGAAAAGCTGTCATTGAGTAGCAGAGCATTAGAGAGGCATTTAGGTTTTATTTATTGCATTTCTTTAATAAAGAACGAAGAAGTGCCTTGGATAAAAGACAAGAGAATGTTTACAACCTTTAATGCAGTAATCACTCAGAAAATGCGGGGGTGAAGAGTTACAAAAAGCTATCATGACTAATGTGGTTTGCTTCAAATATTTCTCTCTAACATTACAGTTCAAGGTTTTTATTCTGTGCTCAGCCATTTATCTCGAGCGCTATCTGCATTGTTCCTTGTCCATGCCAATCAGCATAATGCATCAGTGCAATTAACATTTTAGACCTTTTGACATGGAGCAGATATAATGAACTGGAATTAAAATATGTGCTTATCTTTTAAGATGGTTTGATTTATACTTTGTCTAGGACTCGTTAAAGATACACTCAACAGGCATCAAGAAATCAATACAAAATAAAAACTAAAAGGAATGACTCGGTTCACGTTTGTGGACATCCATTCTCTCGATCAGCTGGTGCTTGAGAGCAGCTTGCAAATAGAAAGTATGGCAAAAGTCTAGACTTTCCTCTTCATTTTCGGCGGTTTTCTCGGTGGTTCTGCTCTTTTTCGGCGGAATACCATCCAGCGAGAGTTTCCACTTCAATTTTCAAAGAGTTCCGACGAAAATTTTCAAAATTATCGCTGTGGGATCAGACCGGCTGCAAGAAAACCACCACCGTCCAAGTTTTACCTCAGCGGTGACCCGTAGGTAAGATCGAAAAAACTGCCCATGAAAAGCTGCTGTAACAGGGCGGTAGGCAAGTACCCTGCAAAGAAAGCTAAGTTAAAGGTTTTTTTTATAATTATTTTAAAATTCTTTCATGACGATTAAGTTAAAAAGGGTCTTGAGAATGTTTTCTCAATTTTTATTTTTTGTTTCATTGAAAAAATATTTTTTGAGTTTCCCCCCCTCCCGAGGCCCAACCGCAGCCTGGGTCTAAATTTGAGTACTTACCGCCCATTCTGGTTAAGAACCACCCATTTTGCCAAGGATCGCATTTAACCACCAAGAATCTACGTATAAGATCCATTTTCTTGCCGGGCGGTATTTTTTCCCTTTTTTAATGGAATTTTTTACCAGCGTTATTTGAAGAATCTTAGCAGTCTTTTTGGGCAGCAATCCGCTGGTACGGGGCTTTAGGGAATGTCTAGCCCTATGTTGCCATTCATTCCTGTGCACCCTGGACCAATTTTGATTTGCAGAATCAATGGGCCCAAGTTTCGAGCCGCGCCTAAAAGGGCACAGCCCGGACCAGGACGCCCGTTTTTCGTGCCAGAAAGTGCGCCTAAAAAAAACTTACCTATTCTCCGGCTCCCTGCAGGTCTTCTGCAGCTGGGCGCAGCGCAGCACAAGCTGTAGGGGGCATGGCCAGGTCCCTGCGCTGAAAACAGTGCCGGGATCTCTGAACATGCGCGCTACAGTGGGCGCGCATGTGCAGTAGCTCCAGGTGCCCAAAACTGTGGGAGGGGCCCGAAGCACGCAGCCCCTAGACCCGACCGAATGGCCTCACTGGGGCTGCGTGAATAAGGCTCCTCCCACCCGACCCGATCCCCGCCCCCCCCCCCCCCGGCGACCCGACCTCCGCTCTCCGCCCCCCCCTCCGGATCTCGGCGACTCTCTCCCCTCCCCCCCGCGGACCTCCGTGACTCTCTCTTCCCCCCCTCCCCCCGACCTCTGCGACTCTTCCCCCGAGACCTGACGCCACCTACCTGTAAATCCAGCCCGAGGTCTTGGGCCCGATCATTCAGCCTCCTTCTCTCCCTTCGCCCCCCCTCTCCTTCCCTCCCTCCCTCCCTCCCTCCTCTCTCCTTCCCTCCCTCCCTCCCTCCTCTCTCCTTCCCTCCCTCCCTCCCTCCTCTCTCCTTCCCTCCCTCCCTCCCTCCTCTCTCCTTCCCTCTCTCCTTCCCTCTCTCCTTCCCTCTCTCCTTCCCTCTCTCCTTCCCTCCCTCCTCTCTCCATCCCTCCCTCCTCTCTCCTTCCCTCCCTCTCTCCTACCCTCCCTCTCTCCTCTCTCCTTCCCTCCCTCCCTCCCTCCTCTCTCCTTCCCTCCCTCCCTCCCTCCTCTCTCCTTCCCTCCCTCCCTCCCTTCTCTCTCCTTCCCTCCCTCCCTCCCTCCTCTCCCCCTCTCTCCCTCCCTCCTCTCTCCTTCCCTCCCTCCCTCCTCTCTCCTTTCCTCCCTCCCTCCTTCCCTCCCTCCCTCCTCTCTCCTTCCCTCCCTCCCTCCCTCCTCTCTCCTTCCCTCCCTCCCTCCCTTCTCTCTCCTTCCCTCCCTCCCTCCCTCTCTCCTTCCCTCCCTCCTCTCTCCATCCCTCCCTCCTCTCTCCTTCCCTCCCTCCCTCCTCTCCCCCTCTCTCCTTCCCTCCCTCTCTCCTTCCCTCCCTCCTCTCTCCTTCCCTCCCTCCCTCCTCTCTCCTTTCCTCCCTCCCTCTTTCCCTCCCTACATCCCCCCTCTCCCCCCCTTCTCCCCCTCTCCCCTCTTCTCTCCTTACCCCCTTCTCCTCCTCCCCCCCTTCTCCCCCTCCCCCCCACCACCCTACCCCCTCTCCCCTTCTCCCCCACCCCCCTTCTCCCCCCCCACCTCCCTTCTCCCCCTCCCACCCCCCTTCTCCCCTTCTCTCCCTCCCCTCGCTGTCAGACACACACACAGGCAGACAGATAGAGATACTGACAGAGACACACTGGGGGAACCGTCCCAGCACGCTGTTGGAGGACTCCCGGTGCTGCAATCGGTAAGTAGAAAATGTTTTATTTATTGATTTTTTTTACATTTTTTTAATTTTTTATTAATTTTTTTGATGGATTTATTGGTTGATTTATTGATGTATTTATCATTTATTATTGATGATGGCTCTTTATTTGTAAAATTAAAGTGTTTAATGTTTGTAAACTTCCCTTTAACCCCCACCCCCCATTCCCTACGCCTGATTTGTAACCTACGCCTGATTTTCTAAAGTGTAGACAAGATTTTATCGAACGTACAAAAATCTTCACTTACTCCATTCTAAGTTAGTTTGGAGTAAGTTTTCACTGCCGAAACTTTGAAAACAGGCGTAAGTGGCCGGACACGCCTTCTTTTGAAAAAAAAATTCTGTTCCAAAGTGAAGCTGTTCCAACTGACTAGAACTGGAGCAAACTAAATGCCGAGAATTCAAATTTCTAAGATACTCCATTCTAAACCAGTTGCTCCAAAAAAACAGGAGCAACTCAGGCCGAAACTTGGCCCCAACATTGCTCCATTGAAATGCTCTATACTATAATTTTATGACTTACTCTGTGGTTCTTTTCTTTAGTCAGCTATGTCCCTAATCGTCCTAAAAGACAAAACTGACACAACTTGAGTGTTTTGCTTTTAAAAAAAAAATTATTTAAACCCAGACCAATGGAAGGAAAGGTTGCTATAAATCTGATAAACATAAGAAAGAAGAAAGAACTTGCACTTATATAGCACATTTCACTTCCTCAGGAGATTCCAAAGAGCTTTAATTACCTTTGCAATGTAGTCACTAATATAATATAGGAAACGCCACAGTCAAATTGCACACAGCAAGGTTCCACCAACAACAATGAGATAATGACCAGATAATCTGTTTTTTTTTGGTGATGTTGGTTGAGGAATAAATATTGGCCCGGAACCAGGGAGAACTCCCCTGCTCTTCTTTGAAATAATGCCATGGATTTTTTTACGTCCACCTGAAAGACGGCATCTCCAACAGTGCAACTCTCCCTCAGAGGTGATGGGGTCCGACCACTGAGACAAGGCTGACACCCTAAATGGATATCGTGGTCCTACAGGAAATAAATTTGGGCAGTGTCAATCTAGTTGCAAGTGAGTGCAGGCCTACAACATAAAACTGAGGCACTTTGTTTGTGCAAAGTAGAGGGGGTTTACTCTGTTATTAATCATGCTATACCATCTGGCAGTGCTTGGTGTTGACATTGGGGGCATGAATTGTAGGAGCTGATTAATTATCTCAATGCCTGCGCACATTGGCCAAGGCACATTGTGAGAAGCAATAGATTTCATGGTGGTTATATTTCGGAGTGCCACCTCCCAAATGGTGCACAAATAGTGAGGTCCAAACAGCCCAGGATATTGGGCCTCAGATATCATTAGACTGACGCTGATGTTGCGATAGTTGGTAGCACAGGTAAGTGCACCAAGTTCACAAGTAACCGGTCGGGTCGGAGCATGGGGGTCAGGGAGGCTTGGGGGCCATGGAGGAAGTATTCGGCAGCTTTAAAGGGATTCATAGGGCATCGGCCATCAGTAAGTATTTGAAATTGGGATCGGGGGTCGAACAGGGAGATCGGGGGCCTTGAGTATGCAGTAAATATCTCTTTAAACAGTGATGGGTTTTCCATCCACACCTGTATTTATGTGAATGATACAAATAATATAATTACCAGCCTAATGAGAAAGTCTCAATGCTTCTTTGAAGAAGCTGGCCTTCACTTCAAAAAAAGGAGTGCTGTATCTGGACAGTGACAGGATCGGTCCAAGTCAACATGGAAGGGAAATCATGCTTGACAAATCTTCTGGAATTTTTTGAGGATGTAACTAGTAGAGTGGACAAGGGAGAACTAGTGGATGTGGTGTATTTGGATTTTCAAAAGGCTTTTGACAAGGTCCCACACAAGAGCTTGGTGTGCCAAAATAAAGCACACGGTATTGGGGGTAATGTACTGACGTGGATAGAGAACTGGTTGGCAGACAGGAAGCAGAGTCGGGATAAACGGGTCCTTTTCAGAATAGCAGGCAGTGACTAGTGGGGTGCTGCAGGTCTCAGTGCTGGGACCCCAGCTATTTACAATATATATTAATGATTTAGATGAAGGAATTGCGTGTAATATCTCCAAGTTTGCAGATGACACTAAACTGGGTGGCGGTGTGAGCTTGAGGAGGTCGCTAAGAGGCTGCAGGGTGACTTGGACAGGTTAGATGAGTGGGCAAATGAATGGCAGATGCAGTATAATGTGGATAAATGTGAGGTTATCCACTTTGGGGGCAAAAACACGAAGGCAGAATATTATCTGAATGGTGGCAGATTAGGAAAAGGGGAGGTGCAATGAGACTGAAGGTTGGCATGCAGGTACAGCAGGCGGTGAAGAAGGCAAATGATATGTTGGCCTTCATAGCTAGGGGTTTTGAGTATAGGAGCAGGGAGGTCTTACTGCAGTTGTACAGGGCCTTGGTGAGGCCACACCTTGAATATTGTGTTCAGTTTTGGTCTCCTAATCTGAGGAAGGACGTTCTTGCTATTGAGGGAGTGCAGCGAAGGTTCACCAGACTGATTCCCAGGATGGCAGGACTGACATATGAGGAGAGACTGGATCGACTGGGCCTTCATTCACTGGAGTTTAGAAGAATGAGAGGGGATCTCATAGAAACATAAAAAATTCTGACAGAACTGGACAGGTTAGATGCAGGAAGAATGTTCCTGATGTTGAGGAAGTCCAAAACCAGGGGACACAGTCTAAGGATAAGGGTAAGCCATTTAGGACTGAGATGAGAAGAAACTTCTTCACTCAGAGAGTTGTTAACCTGTGGAATTCCCTACCGCAGAGAGTTATTGATGCCAGTTCGTTGAATATATTCAAGAGGGAGTTCGATGTGGCCCTTATGGCTAAGGGGGTCAAAGGGTATGGAGAGAAAGCAGGAAATGGGTACTGAAGGAATAATCAGCCATGATCTTATTGAATGGTGGTGCAGGCTCGAAGGGCCGAATGGCCTACCCCGGCACCTATTTTCTATATTTCTATCTTTCTAATAGTTCCCAAATGTTTAGCATAGGCTGGTTTAGTCTGATACTGTGGTTATTTTTTATATTTGTTGTCGGTATGTAGGCGACAATGGCAAGTTCGCATTCATGACCCACCCAAAGTTATCCTGAGAAAGCGATGGTGGGCCGCCTTCTTGCATTGCTGCAATCTTTGTGGTGTTGATGCTCCCACAGTGATGTTAGGCAGGATATTCCAGGATATTGACCTAGCGACTATGAAAGGAACGGCAATATATGTTTAAGTCAGGATGATGTCTTGCTTGGTGGTAACCTTGGAGGTGATGATGTTCCCACGATATGGTCGTTCTTGTCCTTCTCAGTTTGTAGAGATCATGGTGGACAGTTTACAGGCAAGGATAGAAGCTTGCAGAGGGGTCCTACAAATCCACAATAAAGGGTCTACATCCAAGGAATCATCCTCAAATCACCGCCAACAGCACAAGGAGCAATATATCTACCATTCCTGCATTCCAGGTCATGCCTTTGGTCATCAGGCTTGGACAAGACAAGTGCACTAACCTTGATAATATACGGCACCGCTACCCTCAACGTAAATGCATCAAGAGTCTGGGAGATCTTTCAGGCAAAGCAAAGATTTTATATAGAATATACATATATATGGTAGTCTATTTTATGGCATGAACGCTTTTGTGTGTGTATATAGATAATGCTCCCAATACACTTGCGGACCGAGGTCAAACAAAGCCGTGATCCAAGGTCGTCCCATCCTCTGTCATTGTATGCAGATGATGCGCACACTCGGAGGGCAAACTCCAAACCATCGTCAACACCTTCACTGAAGCATATGATAGTATGGGCCTTATACTAAACATCCATAAGACAAAGGTCCTCTCCCAACCTGCCCCCACCACACAGTACTGGCCCCCGATTATCAAGATCCATGACGAGGCCCTGGATAACGTGGACCATTTCCAATACCTCGGGAGCAGACGTCTATGATGAAGTCCAACACCGCCTTCAGTGTGCCAGTGCAGCCTTCAGTCACCTGAGGAAAAGAGTGTTTGACGATCAGGACCTTAATCCTGGCACCAAGCTCATGGTCTACAGAGCAGTAGTGATACCCGCCCATCTATATGCTTCAGAGACATGGACTATGTACAGCAGGCACCTCAAAGCACTGGAGAAGTACCACCAATGCTGCCTCTGCAAGAACCTGCAAATCCATTGGTAGGATAGGCGCACCAACCCCACAGCTGCAAAATATGATTTCAGGAGTGCCCAAGCTTACCAATGAAGGAGACCCATCGGTCCACTTCATGGAAGTGGAACAGGTGGGACAGATTAATGGGTGTAATGAAGCGGAGGTTCACAAGCTGCTATTATTTTCCCTGGAGGGGAAGATGTATCAGGCCCTATCTGCCGAAAGCAAGAGGGGGCAGGGAACCATAGAGGGCTTAAAGGAGGAAATCCAAAGAGCCATGGGTCATACCCAAGGTAGTCCATTCTCCAGGGTGGAAAGGACACTGCAACTGGTTGGGGAAGCACCTCAGGCTTTTGCCTGGGGAGTTTTAGGGGGAGCCAAGGAACCATTGGCTCAGGACCCTAGTGTCAAAGAGTTTGCCATGGATTAGGGTAAAGTCCGAGAACTGGTTTGACCCTGAGAATCCCCAGAACACGGTAGGCCGATGTGGTCCATCATATGAGTCTGGCGTTCAAGGCCAGCGTGGAGGAGGAGGTCAAACCAGTTAAAGGAAAGGTTGACGAGATGAAACCCAGTGTGGGTAGGAAAAGGGAATGGCACCAGGAAGGGGGTAGCTCAGAGAGGGCTAGGATGTGTTTCGGATGTGGGAAGCCAGGCCACTGGAGGAAAGACTGCCCAGCACTGAGGAAGGGGCAAGGCAAAGGGGATTCTCCAGTGCCTAAGACAAAATCTGTTGAGGTGAAGGGACCGGCCCCCGAACAATTTGATGTTCTGGTGACCGCCCTTCAGACAGCTTTTGTGCCAGAACAGGGAAGGGTAGACGCTGCCGTGAGCAGAGAAATCCCGACCGCTCTGGTAATCCCACCACTCTGACTAGTATGCACCCAGCCTGAGTACCTGTGTTCGCTCACGTACGATGAGTGGAGTAGACCATGCGTAGGATGGGGGTGGAGAAGGTGGAGGGGAAGTACTTGGTGGACATCGGGGCTTTGAGCACGGTGATCCATGTGAGGAACCCGACCGATTCACCCTGGTCCAGCAAGGTTCCACACAGTCTGGAGGGGTTCACAGGGAACGAGCAGACGGGGGCGATGTCCAGGCTGTTAGCCATAGATTTAAGATCCCTCCACTCCAGGTGGGAATGCGTCCTAATAAAGTGGGAGCAGCCGGGGTCAGGAGTCCTAGGGGCTGACTTTATGTTAGCCCACAGAATCTTAGTTGATTTAAGGAACCACTGTCTTTGGGGGGGCGGGGTCTACAGGGAAGAAGAAAGACGTGGTAGTGATCCCAAGGAAAGGGGAAGGTAAAGGCACAGTGTGTACGATGAAGCCGAAGGGTAGTTACGACCGAGAGCAATTGATTAATACTCCCCTGGCCGAGTACCAGGCTTACGTACGGGACAATCTCGCATCGCTCGCCACACACAAACACGACTGCGGTAGGGTGACGGGGGGTAGAAGTCAGGGTACAAGGGGACCCGATGTCCCGGCCGCAGAAACAGTATAATTTCCCCAGGGAGGCAGATTCTGACTTAGAGACGGCACTGGGATCCCTGGTAGCCCAGGAGGTGTTGAGGCCCATAGCCACACACGTGATCTCTCCACTTTGGCCGGTTCGGAAACCGGACCAGCCGTGGAGGGCCACTGTGGACTATCGGATGCTGAACAAGAACATCCCAGCTCGTGCGCCCACTGTTGCAGCTGTAGCCGACCTGATAGGGAGCATTCCAGCATCCGCGACCACATTCACGGTGCTGGTAATATCGACTGGGTTCTGGTCAATTCCCCTCAAACGAGAGGACCAGTACAAGTTCGCCTTCACATTTAAAGGGCAACAGTATAGCTGGACATGCCTTCCCCAGGGTTTCCAAACAGCCCCTCCATTTTTCACCACTGCATGGCCAACAGGTTTCAGCAGGCCTCAGCAGCTGGTGCAGTATGTAGATGACCTGCTTTTGTTCTCCGACGAGGGGGAGGAGCATGGTGTGCTGCTGGCCGGGCTGCTGGAGCTGTTGAATGTCAATCCCAAGAAAGCTCAGATCGGTCAGAGGGAGGTCAAATTCCTCGGGCTGACCGCAAGGGCTGGGGAAAGGACTATAGACGAGGCCAAACGGAAGGCGGTACAGGAGTTACCAGCCCGCATGACCATGACGGGGGTGACATCCTTCCTGGGGCTCACGGGGTACTGCAGGGATTTTATTGAGGATTATGCCACCACGGCAGCCCCTCTACTTCGGCTCCTCCGCAAGGGAGTGGGATGGGAGTGGGATGAGGACAGAACGGCCGCATGCAATCAGTCTCAAGGGAGACCTGCAGACAGCAGCGCACTAGTAGCGATTAATGGTGGGGAGGACTTCTTTTTGGGAGTAGCAGCCAGCGGGGACAGTTTGAGTGTGGTGCTGCTCGGCAAGCTGAGACCCGTGGCTTACTCCTCAAGAGTCCTCACAGATGTAGAACGGGGATACTCCAATTGCGAGAGGCATCTCCTTGCCACGCATTGGGCCGTGAAGCACTCAAAGCTCTTCATGGGGTTATCCCAGATCATTCTACTAACCCACCATAGCCCCCACTCAGATGTTATTAGATGGGAGGTTAAAGGACAGCACAGTGAGCAGTGTTCGCATTGCTCGCTGGACTTTATTGCTCTCACAGATGAATCTGAGAGTGCAAGGCCTGTGTGAGCCCAAGCTGGCAGCTAACATGATCTCTTTATTTTCCTTAAATGTGAACTGGAGTAGGCCATACAGCCCCTCGAGCCTGCTCCGCCATTCAATAAGATCATGGCTGATCAGATCATGGACTCAGCTCCACTTCCCTGCCCGCTCCCCATAACCCCTTGGGCCCAAATTTGGCCCTCCCGCTTTTTTGGCGCACCTCCGAGCCCCCCGCCAACATTGTAGAGCAGAAACAGTGGCAAACAAAATACTTGCAATTATGGCCGATTCTCGGGTCGTCTGTCGAGATGGCATGGCGCAGAACACAGGGGAGGAGCTAGGTCCGTACTGGCCGCGTAGAGCCGGAGTGCTGGCAGCACACGCATGCGCGTTGCAGCGTTCACGCATGCTCAGTGGGGCAATAACATTGGCAATCGGCCATTTTTGAAGGGAGAGCCTCTCAATTAGTTTTGGATGCCTGCTTGCTGTTTTGAAAGCTATAGGAGTGCTGTTTGGAGTACTCTGCAAGAAATCGACTGCTAAACCTCCACAAGGAGTGCTGCATAGGTGAGAATCATTCATTGCTACAAGCAAAATAAGGACTTTGTGTTTTGAAAAATCGCTGAGTGTCAATTCAATGGAGCAATGCAACAGCGTGCCTCAAGAACGAAGAATTTCACGCATCAAGAAGTGGAGGTACTTGTGAATGTAATCGAGGAAAGATGGCAGGAGCTGGATACGAGCAACAGAGGTCGCACAAAAGTGCCACCCAAAGAAATTAATAAACGCTGGGACAAACTTGTGGAAGATTACTGCGCAGTGGTGAATACCACGAGAAATGGAAGGCAGTGTAAAAAGAAATGGCAGGACCTCGGTCAAGCAATTAGTGTAAGTAAATTTTCATTTGTCAATGGAAATGCATCTGTAAATGTGACCATCTGTATATGTCCCACCAGCAGAAAGACACCCTCTCTAACAAGTTATGTTTTCACCTTTGCAGAAGAAATTGGCCCACAACAAAAGGGAAAGAACTCGAACAGGAGGAGGTGTGCCAAATCTGCAGCCACTGACACCCTTGGAACAGAAGGTCGTTGCTTTGATGGTCCTAGCTGGAGAAACCAATCAGTACTGCACAAGCTGGGCCCACACGCGAGGAAGAGGGTAAGTACTGAAAATTACTCGTGGCCCTTCAAATCAACCTGCTCCTGGCCTGCTATGTGTGAGCCTACTCATGCCACCCACCCTGCCCCCTCCTCTGCTGCTAACCATTTGACTGTTCTGTTATATTTTGCAGAAACTGATGCCAATCCTGAAGATACAGAAGAAGTTTTAGACACGGACGAGCCAGACCAACTTTGTAGCGGGGAGTGGTTGGCCATGGAGAGGTATGAAGGGGAGAATCTTGAACTTGCGTTGCCAAGCACTTCCATGATTTCTGATTTGACATTCCATGGTTTCAGCTCGTCCCAGTCCCTGCATAGTGTTTTAAGTTATGGTCCAACATTGGATGCTTTCGAAAGTCCAGAGGTTGTGGGTTCCAGTGCTGCTGGAATGCGGTATGGATCATTCAGTGCTCCAATATCCCAGCCTGTACCTCCCAGTGCTGCTGGAATGCAGTATGGAACAATCAGTGCCCCACCATCTCAGGTTCCAGGTCCCAGTGCTGCTGGAATGCAGTATGGAACACTCAATGCCCCACTGCCTGAGGTTCTGGCTCCCACTCCTGCTGGAATGCAGTATGGAACACCCAGGGGCCCACCGTCCAAGGTTCCGGGTCCCAGTGCTGCTGGAATGCAGCATGGAACACCTATGGCCCCACCGTCCCAGCCTGCGACTCACACTGGAGGGGTTCGACTAGACAGACCCAGGGCGAGGCCAAGGAGAAATGTACCCTGAGATGGAGGGTGCAACAGATGTGGCTCAGGTGATGGCATTGGGTGTGGACACCAATGAGCTTACCCGATCACTGGTGAACACCGTCCGTGAGGTGGGTGATGAGGTAACGACACTGACGGCAGAAATAGCAATAATGTCACGGGACATGAGGGAGGACATTTCAGAGGCAGCGGGAACGACGGCACAGGCCATCAGGGAGGTAGCTGCTGCAATAAGGGAACATAGCCAGGCCAATCCACTGCCACTCCCACGGCAATCCCCGCATGAGTCTCTGTAGAGACCCAAGCCGTAACTCCCCCCACCCTCCGCCTCCACCATCACCACCCCCACCCCCCTGAAGCAGTGCACATTCGCCTTTCTTTGCTGCTGTTGCTTTTGTTGTTGTTGTTGATTTTATTCTTGTAACTGTTTTCAAATGTAAATTGTTTTGTAAGTGATGTAACCTTACAAAACTAAAGTGACCTTAACATTTTTAAGTGATCTTACAGTGTAAGTTTTTTCTAATGGAAATTGTTTTGTAAGTTTTGTAATTTTACAACTTATAAGTGATCTTAGGATTTTTAAGTGATCTTATAGTGTAAATGTTCTCACATTTTGTAAGTTATTTAATTTCACAGCTAAAAAGTGATCTTGAAGTTTAAGTGATTTTAGAGTGTACGATTTTTCACATTGAAATTGTTTTGTAACTTGTGTAACTTTACAAGTTTATAAGTGATCTTAAAGTTTTTAATCTTAAAGAGTCATATTAAAGTACAGTTTCATAAAAAAACTATTTTATTGCACTAAAGTGAAGTACATTCTAAAATTGCTTCACGCATTGCTTGTGTGGTCATTGGGAACTTGATGAAGTCATTCCTCCACGCATCCAGTGCAGCCGTGACCCGGTGAATGGAGACCTGTATTGCACTTTGAGAGATGGCACACACATCTCCAGTTGTACCTTGAAACGATCCCGAGGCATGGAAGGAAAGTGCAGCTGTAACCTTCACTTCAACAGACAAGGCAGTCCACCTGCTGCTTCACGGCTGCAACTGTGGTATCACCAACTCACAGATCTCACGGACAACTTCTCTGTGGAAACGCAGCCTTCTGACACAATCTGCCTCACTCAGGTCCAGGTCTGACTCAAAATCTCCGAGGTGGGTAACGCCTCCTGCCCAGCAGCCTACGGGCTCTGATGTTCCTGATGCGATGAGCTCTAATCAATTTTCTCCTACGTAGTACAGTGATGCATAACCATTGAATAATCCGTGGCATTGAGATTGATGCACCCATCCTTAAAGTAAAATAAAAACTTTCAAAGGTTAAAGAAAGTGCAAAATGGCAACACAGCCCAGCTCTTCTCACTCCCCCCAAACAAGGTAAGAAACGCAAAGGTCTTTTGTTCTCTCCCCCTCCCCCCTTCAGTCATGTGACTTCTCTATCCCTCCTCGTCAGCAGCCTCCACCCAAGCCTTCAGAGTTCAGCCTTCTCCCTCCCTCCTTCCCTCCCTCCCACCCACCACCACCAGACCGCCACCCCCCCCACGCCCCACAGCCTGCCACGTTCTCCGTTTATACTCTCCCCCCTTCCCCCCCACCACGCAACAGCCTTCCGCATTCTCTGTTTATACTCTCCCCCCTCCCACCACCCCCCCACAGCCAGTCGCATTGATACTCTTCCCACCTGTAGCCCCGGTGTGCTGCGTTCTCCCGATTCTTGCCCTGGCTGATGGGCTTGCCGGTGTCCCGCACCTTGCCCTGGCTGAACGGATTCCAGCATGGCCAGCCGCTGCATAGTTCAGTTTAAGGTAGGATTTGATGCATACTTTAATTTGTTAATTTAATTCTTTACTTCACTTCTTTATTTTTTTATTGAATTGTTATTACTTTTTTTTGCTTTGTTTGGTGATTGGTGGTGCTTGGAATGTTGTTACCTGTGCCGATTCCTTAACTGTAAGTAACGTCTTTCTGTGCGGACAAACAAAAGTGGACATATACACTGCCCTACGTTAGTTTAGTACAACTTTTTTCTGGCCAAATTGGCATAAATCGTGTAAGTGGCTGGGAACGCCCACTTTTGGAAAAAAAACTGACCGAACAAAAAACCTATCTAACTCACTTACACTGGCGCAAATTAAATGGCCATATTTGCAACTAAAAGATGCACCAGAAAAATCAACTTACACCAAAAAAAACGGTGCAACTCATGGGGAAATTTGGGCCCCTTATCCCCTTATCATCTAAGAAACTGTCTATTTCTGTCTTAAATTTATTCAATGTCCCAGCTTCCACAGCTCTCTGAGGCAGCGAATTCTACAGATTTACAACCCTCTGAGAGAAGAAATTTCTCCTCATTTCTGTTTTAAATGAGCAGCCCCTTATTCTAAGATCATGCACTCTAGTTCTAGTCTCCCCATCAGTGGAAGCATCCTCTCTGCATCTACCTTGTCAAGCCCCCTCATAATCTTACACGTTTCGATCTTCTGAAATTCTTCTGAATTCTTCTGAATTCTCATGAATAGAGGCCCAACCTACTCAAGCTTTCCTCATAAGTCACCCCCTCATCCCCGGAATCAACCTTGTGAACCTTCTCTGAACTGCCTCCAAAACAAGTATATCCTTTCATAAATATGGAAACCAAAACTGCACGCAGTATTCCAGGTGTGGCCTCACCAATACCTTATATAGCTGTAGCAAGACTTCCCTGCTTTTATTCTCCATCCCCTTTGCAGTAAAGGCCAAGATACCATTGGCTATACTGATCACTTGCTGTACCTGCATACTATCTGTTACGCTCATAATAAAGGATGAAATTGAGTACTGTATGCAATGAGTAAGTGTGACCTTAGCTCCTTTAATTAAACTCCAGAGTGTTGGTACAGTGTGGGAGGCCTGCTTATGTACAGTGCTCCCAAAGGATGCTGGGATCCCTTGGGACTCCAACAGGTAGGCCCTCTGGTGGTGGCGTGATACAGGTTGCCAAGGGTTGCATACATAACATCACTCCTTCCCAAAGTCAATAGTACACTTATTTTCGGGGTGAGACGATCTGGGGCTTTTCGCTCCCTTGTCGATCATCTCGGTACAAATGCAGCTGAGGGTGAGTTGGTTGGTTCTTCACTGGGCAGCTGGCCTTGCCAGGCTGCTGGGGATGGTGAGTTCGGCTTTGTGGTTAACCGTGATGTCGGTTGCCACTTGTGTGTATATTGGAGGGTCAAAGTTGATGGTGTCCTCTTCGGTTGCTCGTAGCTGTTAGTGAATCGCAATTTGGCTTGGTCCAAATGCTTTCTGCATGTTAGTCCATTGGCCAATTTGACCTGAAACACCCTACTCCCTTCTTTGGCTATGACCGTGCCAGCAAGCCATTTGGAACCATGTCAATAATTGAATACAAACACAGGGTCATTGACCTCAATATCGCGTGACAAGTTTGCGCGATCATGATACATGCTTTGTTGATGCCGCCTGCCCTCGACGTGATCATGGAGATCAGGGTGGACGAGAGAGAGCCTTGTTTTGAGTGCCCTTTTCATGAGCAGCTCGGCTGGGGGAACCCCGGTGAGCAAGAGGGGTCTGGTGCGGCAGCTGAGCAGGACTTGGGACAATCGGGTCTGCAGGGAGCCTTCCTTGATGGTTTGAACTGCCCGTTCTGCCTGGCCGTTGGATGCGGAATTGAACGGGGCAAATGTGACGTGCTTGATCCCATTGCGGGTCATGAATTCCTTGAATTCAGCAATGGTGAAACACGACCCATTGTCACTGACGAGGACATCAGGCAGGCCGTGTGTGGCAAACATGGCTCGTAGGCTTTCGATGGTGGCGGTGGATGTGCTTACAGATATTATTACACATTCAATCTATTTTGAATAAGCACCCACAATAACCAAGAACATTTTGCCTAGAAATGGGCCCGCAAGATCAACGTGGATCCCAGACCACGGTTTGGAGGGCCACGACCACAAAATTCGAGGTGCCTCTCTGGGTGTATTGTTCAGTTGAGAGCAAGTGTTGCATTGGCGCACACATGACTCTAAATCTGAGTCGATGCCGGACCACCACACATGGGATCTGGCTATGGCTTTTATCATTACTATGCCTGGGTGGGTGCTGTGTCGGTCGCATATGAACGTTTCTCTGCCTTACAAAAGACAGTCTGCCTGTAAGGACATTTCTTCTTTGCGCCTCTGGAACAGCTTAATCTCTTCCTGCATCTCCACTGGGATGCTGGACCAGCTCCCATGGAGGACACAGTTTTTTTTTACCAGGGACAGTAAAGGATCCTGGCTGTTCCAGGTCCTGATCTGGCGGGTCGTAATAGGTGACTTCTCGTTTTCGAATGCATCCATCACAGAGAGCAAGTCTGTAGGCTGTGCCATTTCCACCACGGTGATGGGCAATGGTAGCCGACTAAGAGCATCAGCGCAGTTCTCTGTGCCTGGTCTGTGGCAGATTACATAGTTGTATGCCAACAGCGTGAGCGCCCATCTTTGGATGCGGGCAGAGACATTGGTGTTAAACACTTTGCTCTCTGAGAACAGTGATATGAGCGGCTTATGTTCAGTTTCTAGCTCAAACTTGAGACCAAACAGATGCTGGTGCATTTTTTTCACCCTGTAAACGCACGCCAGAGCTTCTTTTTCAATCATTCGACCTTGGACAGACTCCTGGATGCTTAGGCGACTGGTTGCAATATTTCCAATTTGTTAACCTGTTGTAACACACACCTGACCCCGTATGATGACATATCGCAAGCTAGCACTAATCATTTGCATGGGTTATACAGAACAAGCAGTTTGTTTGAACATAACAGATTTCTGGCTTTCTCAAACGCAACCTTTTGTGAATTCCCCAATACCCAGTCATCTCCCTTGCACAGTAGCACATGTAGGGGTTCTAGCAAGGTGCTTAACCCGGGTAAGAAATTACCAAAATAGTTGAGGAGTCCCAAGAACGGCCGCAGCTCCGTCACGTTCTGTGGTCTCGGCACGTTCTTGATGGCCTCCGCCTTGGCGTCAGTGGGACTGATGCCGTCTGCTGCGATTCTTCTTCCCAAGAACTCGATCTCTGGCACCAGGAAAACACACTTCGAGCATTTCAATCTGAGTCGCACGTGATCTAGCCGACTTAGAACCTCTTCCAGATTCTTCAAGTGTTCGATGGTGACCCAACCAGTGATCAGTATTTCATCCTGGAAAACCACGGTGCGTGGAACCGACTTTACCAGGCTCTCCATGTTCCATTGGAAAATTGCCGCGGCCAAACGAATCCCAAATGGGCATCTGTTATAGATGAACAGACCTTTGTGCAGGTGAGACCTTTCAAAGATTCCTCCAGCTCCTGCGTCATGTAGGCCAAGGTCAGGTCCAACTTGGTGAACGTCTTTCCTCCAGCCGGGTTCGCAAATAGGTCGTCTGCCTTGGGTAGCGGGAAGTGGTTAATCGTTACTTTATAGTCCCCACAAATTCTGACCGTGCCATCACCTTTGAGTTCCGGGACAATGGGACTGGCCTACTTGTTGAACTCCACCGATGCGATGATGCCTTCTCGCTGCAGCCTGTCCAGCTCAATTTCCACTTTCTCTTGCATCATATACGGCCCGTGCCTTGTGGTGGATGGGTCGTGTACCAGGAACCAAGTGGATCTGCATCTTCACCCCTGAGAAACTTCCAATGCCTGGCTCGAACAACGATGGGAATCTGCTCAGAACCTGGGCACATGAGGCATCGTCGACGGACGAAAGCGCTCGGATGTCGTCCCAGTTCCAGCGGATTTTTCCCAGCCAGCTTCTACTGAACAGTGTGGGGCCATCCCTTGGCATGATCTATAGTGGAAGTTCGTGCACTGCTCCATCATAGAAGACTTTTACTTCTGCGTTGCCAATTACAGGGATCAGCTCTTTGGTGTAAGTTCTTAGCTTGGAGTGAATGAGGCTAAGCTTTGCCCTGTGTGCCTTGTTGCTCCACAGCCTGTCGAAGGCCTTTTTGCTCATTATAGACTGATTCGCAGCCCTGTCCAGTTCCATGGATACTGGAATTCCATTCAGTTCAACTTTTAACATGATCAGTGGACACTTCGTGGTGAAGGTGTGTACCCCGTACACTTCTGCCTCCTCAGTTCGAGTCTCTACTTCAGCCTGATCCACCATGGATTGATCTTCCTCTACTACGTGGTGGTTTGCAGGGTTTGCAGCTCATCTGCACATTCGCTGGAGGTGTCCCATTGTTCTGCAGCCATTGCACGCATAGTGTTAGAAGCGGCATTGATGGGGCCGATGATCACCTCCACAATGCCAACAAAGTGTTAACTGCCTCGCATTCACGATTGATGGCCGACTCTGGATCATCTGAGGTCGTGCAGCAGCCGGCGTGTACATTCTGCCATTTGCATTCCTGCTTGAAAACGACGTTACTTTGTGCACAGTACTAGCTGAAACCTCTTTATGCTGCGGAATTTGTTTGGTGTAATCGCTGGTGGACATAAATGCCTGGGCTATCTTTATGGCTTTGCTCAGGTTCGGTGTTTCAACAGTCAATAATTTGGGAAGGATAACCTCATGGTCCATGCCAAGCACAAAAAAGTCTCTTAGCATTTGTTCAAGGAATCCATCGAATTCGTAATGTCTTGCAAGGCGCCTTAGTTCAGCGAAGTAACTCGCCACTTCCTGGCCCTTCAACCGTTGACACGTGTAGAACCGATACCTCGCCATCAAAATGCTTTCCTTCAGATTTAGGTGCTCCCGGATCAGCGTACACAATTCTTCATAGGATTTGGGTGTTGGTTTCACCGGAGCTAGAAGATTCTTCATGAGGCCATAGGTTGTTGCCCCACAGATAGTAAGGAGGATCGCACTTCATTTGGCAGTGTTCCCATCCCCTTCCAGCTCATTGGCCATGAAGTATTGGTCGAGTCTCTCCACTAAGGTCTCCCAATCGTCCCCTTCTGAGAATTTCTCCAGGATACCAAGAGTTCTTTGCATTTTTGCATGGTTGTTCGTTGCCTCGTCGCCAATTGTTACGCTCACAATAAAGGATGAAACTGAGTACTGTATGCTATGAGTAAGTGTGACCTTAGCCCTTAGCTCCTTTAATTAAACTCTAGAGTGTTGGTACAGCGTGGGACGCCTCTTATATACAGTGCTCCCAAGCGATGCTGGGATGCTTGGGACTCCAACAGGTAGGCCCTCTGGTGGTGGTGTGATACAGCTTGCCAAGGGTTACATATATAACACAATCCTTTTGCGTTTCAGGCACAAGTACCCCAAGTCCTGCTGTACTGCGGCACTTTGCAATCTTTCTCCATTTAAATAATAACTTGCTCTTTGATTTTTTCTGCCAAAGTGCATGACCTCACACTTTCCAACATTACCAAAACCGAGTTGAGAAGGAATTTCTTCTCCCAGAGGGTTGTGAATCTGTGGAATTCTCTGCCGAAAGGAAGCACTTAAGGCTAGCTCATAGAATGTATTCAAATCACAGATAGATAGATTTTTAACCAATAAGGGAATTAAGGGTTATGGGGAGCAGGCGGGTAAGTGGAGCTGAGTCCACGGCCAGATCAGCCATGATCTTGTTGAATGGCGGAGCCTGGGGCTAGATGGGGGCTAGATGGCCTACTCCTGTTCCTAATTCTTATGTTCTTATGTTATGTTCTTATGTTCTTATGTTCTTTTATTCCATGTACCAAATTTTTGCCCACTCACTTAGCCTGTCAATGTCCTTTTGCAGATTTTTTGTGTCCTCACACATTGCTTTTCCTCCCATCTTTGTACCATCAGCAAACTTGGCTATGTTACACTCAGTCCCTTCTTCCAAGTCATTAATATAGATTATAAATAGTTGGGGTCCCAGCACTGATCCCTGAGGCACCCCACTAGTTACTGGTTGCCAACCAGAGAATGATCCATTTATCCCGACTCTCTGTTCTCTGTTAGTTAGCCAATCCTCTATCCATGCTAATATATTACCCCCAACCCCGTGAATTTTTATCTTGTGCAGTAAGCTTTTATGTGGCACCTTGTCAAATGCCTTCTGGAAGTCCAAATACACCACATCCACTGGTTCCCCTTTATCCACCCTGTTCGTTACATCCTCAAAGAACTCCAGCAAATTTGTCAAACATGACTTCCCCTTCATAAATCCATGCTGACTCTGCCTGACCGAATTTTGCTTTTCCAAATGTCCTGCTGCTGCTTCTTTAATAATGGACTCCAACATTTTCCCAACCACAGATGTTAGGCTAACTAGTCTATAGTTTCCTGCTTTTTGTCTGCTTTCTTTTTTAAATAGGGGCGTTACATTTGCAGTTTTCCAATTTGCTGGGACCTCCCCAGAATCCAGGGAATTTTGGTAAATTACAACCAAAGCATCCACAATCCCTGCCGTTACTTCTCTTAAGACCCTAGGATGCAAGCTATCAGGTCCAGGGCATTTATCTGCCTTTAGTCCCATTATCTTACTGAGTACTGCCTCCTTAGTGATTGTGATTGTGTTAAGTTCCTCCCCCCCATCGCCCCTTGACTATCCACTGTTGGGATATTGTTAGTGTCCTCTACCGTAAAGACTGATAAAAAATATTTGTTCAGAGTTTCTGCCATCTCCATGTTCCCCATTACTAATTCCAATTCCCCAGTCTCATCCTCTAAGGGACCAACATTTGCGTTAGCCACTCTTTTCCTTTTTATATATCTATAGAAACTCTTGCTATCTGTTTTTATATTTTGCGCTAGTTTACTTTCATAATCTATCTTCCCTTTCTTAATCATTTTTTTAGTTGTTCTTTGCTGGCTTATAAAAGCTTCCCAGTCTTCTGTCCTTCACTAGTTTTGGCCACTTTATATGCTCTTGTTTTTAATTGGATACCATCCTTTATTTCTTTAGTTAGCCACGGATGGCTATCTTTTCTCTTACACCCTTTCCTCCTCACTGGAATATATTTTACTTGAGAGTTGTGAAATATCTCCTTAAATGTGCACCACTGTTCATCAAACGTCCTACACTTTAATCTATTTTCCCAGTCCACTTTACCCAACTCTGCCCTCATACCTTCATAGTCTCCTTTATTTAAGCTGAGTACACTGATTAGAGATCCAACTTTCTCCCCCTCCATTTGAATTTGAAATTCAATCATGCTATGATCACTCATTCCGAGGGGATCCTTTACTAGGAGATTGTTTATTAATCCTGTCTCTTTACACAGGACCAGATCTAAGATGGCCTGCCCCCTGGTTTGTTCCGTTACATACTGCTCAAGGAACCCGTCCCTTACGCACTCTATAAACTCCTCCTATGCAGGGGTGGCCCATAAGTGTTCGGTAGAGCGAGTATGAGACGTAGACATAGGATTTTGGGCCGAGTTGCACACCACAGGCCACAAAATATATGTCGACGGATCCAGTTCGGTGTAGCAGGGGAGCGTTTCACCGGGTGTAGGATTTATGACCCGACGGCAGGCGTTGCAAGGGCCCTTAAACTCCCGAGCACCCTGAGCGCTCAACACGCTGAATTGTCGGCAGTGGTGTACGTCGTTACCCATGCCGATGAGTTCCCAATCCCATACACCATCTGCTCGGATTCCATGTTCACATGCAATTTGTGCACCGAATACTTGCCCATCTAGTCTTGTCGCGGTTTCACTTCCGCGGATGGGAAGCCCTTAGCAACCAAACCACTGTTGCAAAGAATCTTAGAGGCCACGGGAACCCAGGGAAGCCAGTACAGGCCCATTCCAAGACAGAGCCCAGAGGGGAAGGCAACCAAAAGGCTGATGAGTTAGCCAAGGAGGGAGCCAAAACAGGGGAGTTTTGGGGCCCATATGGGTCCAGCCCAGTAGCAGTGATCTGGGACAAAGGGGGAACACAAGGGAGTGTAGGGGTAGCATTGGCCCCGGACTTGAGGAAAGTCCAGTCACAGGATCCCGACCTCAAAGTTGTCCTGGAACAGCTGGCTGAGGGAGAAAAGGTAGAAGATCTGTTCGGGGTAGCGGACATTACTTTAAAGGAGGGAATGCTTTGCAGGGGAGATCAGTGGGTGGTTCCAGAACAGCACCAGAGGGAATTCCTCGAGATAGCCCATGGGGGCCCAGGAGCAGGACACCCAGGGCCGGAGACTACCTGGCAGAGTGTAGAACAGTCAGAGTGGTGGCCGCAACTGTCTGGTGTGCGCAGCGAACAACCCCGATCCCCAGAAAAGAAAGGTTCCCATGGGACACACGAGAAGAGTAGAGGGACCATGGCAGTCGATACAGGTCGATTACATCGGGCCATTGCCCACCGCAAAGGGGGGTTACAAGTACTGTTTGATCCTAATGGACATTTTCTCGAAGTGGGTTAAAGCCTTCCCTTGCCGATCAGCCACAGCATTGGCGACGGCAAGGATCTTGGTGAGGGAAGTGTTCTCTAGGTGGGGACTGCCACAGATCGTGGAGTCCAACCAGGGGAGCCACTTCATAGGGCAGATCATGCAGGCTACCTTGAAAGTACTAGGGATAGAAGGGAAATGGCATGTGGCTCACAATGCACAGTCATTGGGGTTTGTGGAGCGACTTAATCGGACTATCAAAGCAAGGCTGCGGAAGGAAACAGGACAGTCCCCGACAGTGGGTTGAGCTCCTGCCGTTTGTCCTGATGGGGGTCCGAGCCAGCCTCTCCAGAAGCACAGGGTATTCCCCGCATGAGCTCATGACTGGTAGGGTCATGCGCACGCCCACCCATGTTCTGGCACTGGTTCTCACAGCAGGGCAGGTGAGAGAGGTAAACTGGGACAAGTTTGTCAAGAATCTGTTCGAGCACTTGGAACAGATTCATTGGCAAGCTGCCAGCAACATGGGGAAGCAGCACCGGAGCAATCGGTTACTGCTCGAGCCCCGGAGAACCCACGAGTGGAAGGTAGGGGATCAGGCCATGGTCCGCAATTATGCTCGAGTTTGAGCCTTTGTACATGGGACCCTACAGCATCATCGATAAGGCCACTCCCATGGTGTACGAGGTTAAGCTTCCGAAGCACACAAAGTGGTTCCATGTAAACCAGTGCAAGTTGTTTAACCCGGGGGAAAGAGCGAGAAACAGAAAGAAGCACCAAGGCGCTGTAAACAGCGGGTCTTCCTCCCATAGTTTACATAAGAACATAAGAAATAGGAACAGGAGTAGGCCATACGGCCCTTCGAGCCTGCTCCACCATTCAATAAGATCATGGCTGATCTGATCATGGATTCATCTCCACTTCCCTGCCCACTCCCCATAACCCCTTATCCCCTTATCGTTTAAGAAACTGTTTATTCCTGTCTTAAAATTATTCATTGTCCCAGCATCCACAGCTCTCTGAGGCAGAGAATTCCACAGATTTACAACCGAGAGAAGAAATTTCTCCTCATCTCTGTTTTAAATGGGTGGCCCCTTATTCTAAGATCATGCCCTCTAGTTCTAATCTCCCCCATCAGTGGAAACATCCTCTCTGCATCCACCTTGTCAAGCCCCTCATAATCTTATACATTTCAATAAAATCACCTCTCATTCTTCTGAATTCCAATGAGTAGAGGCACAACCTACTCAACCTTCCCTCATAAGTCAACCCCCTCATCCCCGGAATCAACCTTGTGAACTTCTCTGAATTGCCTCCAAAGCAAGTATTTCCTTTCATAAATATGTAAACCAAAACTGCATACAGTATTCCAGGTGTGGCCTCGCCAATACCTTATATAGCTGTAGCAAGACTTCCCTGCTTTTATATTCCATCCCCTTTGCAACAAAGACCAAGATACCATTGGCCTTCCTGATCACTTGCTGTACCTGCATACTGTCCTTTTGCGTTTCATGCACAAGTACCCCCAGGTCCTGCTGTACTGCGGCACTTTGCAATCTTTCTCCATTTAAATAATAACTTGCTCTTTGATTTTTTTTCTGCCAAAGTGCATGACCTCACACTTTCCAACATTATACTGCATCTGCCAAATTTTTGCCCGCTCACTTAGCCTGTCTATGTCCTTTTGCAGATTTTTTGTGTCCTCCTCACACATTACTTTTCCTCCCATCTTTGTATCGTCAGCAAACTTGGTTATGTTACACTCAGTCCCTTCTTCCAAGTCGTTAATATAGATTATAAATAGTTGGGGTCCCAGCACTGATCACTGTGGCACCCCACTAGATACTGGTTGCCAACCAGAGAATGAACCATTTATCCCGACTCTCTGTTCTCTGTTAGTTAGCCAATCCTCTATCCATGCTAATATATTACTCCCAACCCCGTGAATTTTTATCTTGTGCAGTAAGCTTTTATGTGGCACCTTGTCAAATGCCTTCTGGAAGTCCAAATACACCACATCCACTGGGACAATTTTGGACAGTGAGGAGCCCGTGGTGGTGGTGGCTAGGAGGAGTAGCAGGATCCCTCGGCCAAGAACGCCGTGGTCGCCTTCTTACACACCGACGAGGAGCCGTAAAAGGCCCAGGGTCGTAAAGACCTAGCATGGCCACTCCGAGATGGGTGGCAGTGTATATAGTTTCCTTCTCAGTTTTGTGTTTTACAGAGTGTGTTTTGATTAAGCCAGACCTGTAGAGGTATACCTCACAGAAAAGTTGTTGTTTCTTTGTATCTTCACAGGAAGCCGAGAGAAAGATGGAGACAACCCTGATAATTGTTCTTTGGAACATAAGAACATAAGAACATAAGAATTAGGAACAGGAGTAGGCCATCTAGCCCCTCGAGCCTGCTCCGCCACTCAACAAGATCATGGCTGATCTGGCCGTGGACTCAGCTCCACTTACCCGCCCACTCCCCATAACCCTTAGTTCCCTTATTGGTTAAAAATCTATCTATCTGTGATTTGAATACATTCAATGAGCTAACCTCAACTGTTTCCTTGGGCAGAGAATTCCACAGATTCACAACCCTCTGGGAGAAGAAATTCCTTCTCAACTCGGCTTTAAATTGGCTCCCCCGTATTTTGAGGATGTGCCCCCTAGTTCTAGTCTCCCCGACCAATGGAAACAACCTCTCTGCCTCTATCTTGTCTATCCGTTTCATTATTTTAAATGTTTCTATAAGATCACCCCTCATCCTTCTGAATTCCAACGAGTAAAGACCCAGTCTATTCAATCTATCATCATAAGGTAACCCCCTCATCTCCGGAATCAACCCAGTGAATCGTCTCTACCCGCTCCAAAGCTAGTATATCCTTCCTTAAGTAAGGTGACAAAAACTGCACGCAGTACTCCAGGTGCGGCCTCACCAATATCCTATACAGTTGCAGCAGGATCTCCCTGCTTTTGTACTCCATCCCGCTCGCAATGAAGGCCAACATTCCATTCGCCTTCCTGATTACCTGCTGCACCTGCAAACACCTGAAGCTTGGCCGGAACAGGGTACAGCAGGAGGGGGGGACACCGAGTTGTCCTTCCTCTACGGATGTACTGGGGGAACGGACCCACCATAACACGGGGGGGTAGGACAGGGGACACGGACGGGATGGCAGCCTATTTCCTCGAGGGTGGTTGGGGTCAAATTCGATAAAATACTCCAGCCACGCCGGGTTCACACACGAGGAGGCTTCCATACTGTGTCCTAGACTAAAGGTCACAGTCATACAGGTTGGGGTGACCAAGGGACACATTCCCCTGGGACGGTGTTGGTGGCTCTGGAAATTGAGTCAGGACACGGGGAACCAGACAGCGGACTGCGAGCGACTGGCGAGCGATACATACCGACAGATCACGGGGTCAAAGGGGGTAGTGGAAGTGTGCTGGGACAAGTGGTGGAAGGAGGAAAAGGGAATTTATGTGTGTATGTCGGGGTCGGAGAGGATCTGCCCAGCAGGTGTGTCGATTGCTTTCTCGAGGCAATGGCAGGATGCCGGGGCTGGGATCAGATGGGATCGGAGTATGGATTCCTGCGTGATCCCAGACCCTCCCAACACAATAAATGCCACTGAACTTGTAGCACACAAGAGGAAGCCCCTGCCCACAGCCCCACCGACACAGACGACAGAAGTTAGGTGTCCAGCCACCACACCAGGCCCAGGGAATGGTTTAGTTTTAGTCCCGACTGGAAAGGTTTTATTCCAGGGGGTGCATTACGCGGTCGCATCAATCATTTCAAACCTAACCGGGGTACATCTGCCCGAGTGGTGTCCAAAAGAAACTGAGCAGTTGTATGAGGCGCTCATTAAAGAAATGTTCCGCCAGTTCTTTGAACTCAGTAACGGGGATGTGAGTCGGGAAAGATTGTACGATATGGGAGTGTACGATAACTTTAGTCCGGGGAGGCAGAGGCGAGGGGTGCTCAATGATGTCGCTACGGTGTTTAGCGCGGGCACATCTCTCGTCAATAGTATGGACGACGTGCAGCTGCAGATGCAAATCAGTGGTTTAAAGGGTCAGCTGCGGAAAATCCTGGGGGAAGAGAACACAGTGGTAGGGTCGGAGTTACCGGAGGACCAGGCAATGACTGTCCATTTAAAGGAGGTTATCGCAGAGCTGGAGACACACGCAAAGACTGTAAATGCATTAATACGGGAGGACAGGAATGCCTCGGCGCAGGCAGTACAAAACCAAGTGTGCGTGGTGTATGGTGCCTGATTGCTGAGCGAGGGGCACAGTAATTTAGAGGACCTCCAGCAAGGTCGCGTCCCATCTTGGATCAGCAACTGGCACCTCGCAACGCTCAGTAATTCGATAAGCCCGTGTCATCTCCGCCTAGCCTCTGAAGCCTACCCAGCCCCAGTGGATTGCGGTCAGTCCAACCACACAATCGTGGGGATAGTGTTGCGTATGCCGGTAATGGGTGGGACATCACAACCAGCGCCGGTATAGAGGGTGGAGAATATTGGGGTCATACGGGAAGGGGTGCACGTGTGGTATCATGCGGTCCCACCGTTTGTTATAAAATGGGAGCACGCCATGACCGGCACTGACCTCAAGGGGTGCCAGAGCAGGGGTGTACACGTCATATTGTGTCCCCAGCATTTGAATGCATTCGATCGGCCAGAATGTGAGTTTAAATCTGAGAGTCGAGAGCCCATCAATTGCACCATGAAGGTGAGGGCCCAGAGCCACGTTCCACCTCAGGTAGCATATAAGAACATAAGAACATAAGAAATAGGAACAGGAGTAGGTCATACGGCCCCTCGAGCCTGTTCCGCCATTTAATAAGATCATGGCTGATCTGATCATGGACTCCTCCACTTCCCTGCCCGCTCCCCAGAACCCCTCATCCCCTTATCGTTTAAGAAACTGTCTATTTCTGTCTTAAATTTATTCAATGTCCCAGCTTCCACGGCTCTCTGAGGCAGCGAATTCCACAGATTAACAATCCTCTGAGAGAAGAAATTTCTCCTCATCTCTGTTTTAAAATGGGCGGCCCCTTATTCTAAGATTATGCTCTCTAATTCTAGTCTCCCCCATCAGTGGAAACATCCTCTCTGCATCCACCCTCTCATAATCTTATACATTTTGATAAGATCACCTCTCATTCTTCTGAATTCCAATGAGTAGAGGCCCAACCTACTCAACCTTCCTCATAAGTCAACCCCCTCATCTCCAGAATCAACCTCGTGAACCTTCTCTGAACTGCCTCCAAAGCAAGTATATTCTTTCGTAAATATGGAAACCAAAACTTCACGTAGTATAGCTGTAGCAAGACTTCCCTGCTTTTATACTCCATCCCCTTTGCAATAAAGGCTAAGATACCATTGGCCTTCCTGATCACTTGCTGTACCTGCATACTATCCTTTTGTGTTTCATGCACAAGTACCCCCAGGTCCCGCTGTACTGCGGCACTTTGCAATCTTTCTCTATTTAAATAATAACTTGCTCTTTGATTCTTTTCTGCCAAAGTGCATGACCTCACACTTTCCAACATTATACTCCATGCGGGCAACGGGACATGCTGCATAGCCACGAGTGTGGACCAGTATCGAGTGCACTGGGATACTTGTTGCCCGGTCACCGACAGCACTTTCTGTTTCAAACCCCATGCCGAAGTTCAAGTGGCACAGGAACGTATTATTCCGATCCCAGAACCATCCACGGTACACATTACGGTAAATGACATGATCCAGAACTTGCAACAGTACGTTACCCAGTTTGGGTATCAGATTCCTTTTCTGCTGGAACACCTAACAACATCATTAAAGGCCGACGAGCTATCCCAAAAAAATTATTTCACACTGGAACAGATAAACCGGGACACAGGGAAATAATTAAAGGGATTAATTCCCCACCCTGGTGGGACCTTGGTATAAGTGTGGAGGTTCCTCCATGAATCGGGATATGCTCACATGCTCTCGTCATTGTACAGTTTTTGATTGTGATATACCTGTTGTGTATTTCTTGTAAAAAGAGAAGTCAGGCGCTTCGGAGTCAATGGGAGGCCGTAGTTAACGAATCTTGAATATAACTTTCTGTATCTATATGGTAACAGTGCGATGCACGGTTTTATTTCAGGGATGTATATTCGGGGTGTTTTAAAAGTAAAAAGTGATAGGATTGGTTGGGAACCACGATGCTCGCTCACCAGCGGATGTTGTTATGTTCGAGAAGACTCTTGAAATATCATGGGGGGGGACTGTAAGCATCAAAACCCCAAGGATTTGTGGGACATTATCTGGACATTGCGTTTTAATCCCCAAGGATTTGTTGGACATATTTTTCTCACCGCAGAAAAAGCTGGAAGCTGTTTGTGGGAGGGGCCCATGCTGGACTTAGAATGATGGGCAGGGGTTCTGGGAAGACAATGGCCAAGATAAGGCAATTCATCGCAGGTGATGGGCAAATGGAGAGTCCGTTGTTAAACAATGTGAACTCGTCAAAGATGGATCAGGTGAACTGATCAGTGATCGATCCATTACCTGGATGAGATACCAGAACAATAGAAAGCCATTATGCCCAGACCGGTTGGAAGCGAAAACCCATCGCTGGACTCAAAACAGGAAGCCTCGAAAACAAGGATAAATCTTTATTGGGCAAAAGAAGACACACCCACAAGAAGCCTCAAAACAACAACGAACTTTATTCAGCCTGAAAAGGCAGTCAGTATGGGGGTATATAAGAGGCCGTGTGGCCACAGCTCGCTCTCTTGCTCTCGCTCACTTCACTTCTACAAGGACCAAGCCCTCTGTGTGGGACGGAGAAAAGAAAACAGAAGAGACACGTTTTCATCAGGAAAAGCAGCGAGTAAGCCAACAAATCGGTGAGCATCATCTCTGCACACACATCTTTTAAGATCACAGTCATGGTGTGAGGGATTATTGTGGGTTCTCCAAACCGATCATAGGAGTTTTCAAAGGAGGTTTTAGACGTGGGTACTTCGTGCTAGGGGCCTGTTTAGGTGGAACAAATTGTGTATTGTACTGCATTTGTTTGTTTTACACACCAGGGTGTGTGTGGTTTTACTGGTGCAGGTCTGTGTTTTAATTTTAATAAAAGCATTGCCAGTTGAGACCAAGGTACTAGTCCCTGACTCATTCATCTGTTCAATACAGTAATCACTCCCAGTGCTAGAACTATTGTAAAGTGGGCGATGCTTCGAAAACCCCTAAGGGAAACTATTTACACTCATATTATGTGGAAGCAAGTCATCCTCGACTCTGAGGGATTGCCTAGGAAGAGAAGATATATAGCCATATATACATATGTATACATATATATACAGAGAAAGAGAGAAAAGAATGGGTTATGTGCCACCAGAAATTGCATTCAAGTCTTTATTTGGTTGATATCTTTTAACCATAGTTAAACAAATCATCTTTTTCTCCATATCAAGACATGGGGCTGAATTTTCGGCTTTGATGATTTCGGGGTGGCAATAGCTGCGGGGTGATAAAGTTTGCACCCGGGAACAGTTTGCGCCTCAGTCTTCAAAATTGGGCAGCTGGGTCCTGAGCCTGGTGCGCAGCACTAAG
Source organism: Pristiophorus japonicus (assembly GCF_044704955.1). NCBI lineage: Eukaryota > Metazoa > Chordata > Chondrichthyes > Pristiophoridae > Pristiophorus > Pristiophorus japonicus. The sequence goes on along the minus strand of NC_091978.1, from coordinate 342,517,363 downwards.
AAAGGCGTTAGCATGGGAAAATCCCAAGCTCAAGTACTGGCCCTGGAATGCTGCGAGTGTCGCCTGGGGAGAAAAAAAACCTGAAAAAAACCCCACAAAAGCATTTCCAATAAATAGCCCAAGCCACCACAGCATAAATTGCAAAAAAAAAAATTAAAAGAAAAAAACAATCCCACTTACTTTAGGATGGCATTACTTTCCCAGGCGGTTACTGCGGGTCGTGTTGCGGGGCGTATGGGTCGGGCGGCAGTCAAAAAACATGCCGGTGTCGCAACCTGGGACATTGCACACCCGCACAGCTCTTCCGGGCGGTGCCGCTGCGCGCCACTGCAAAACCGGATCCCAAATCCCCGCGGGGAGCTGGAAGCTGACCGCCTGCCCAGAAGACCTCACTGCCGTCATTGCCGCTCCTCTGGGGTGAAAAACAGAACGCAAAGGACCAGAAAATCTGCCTCAAAGTGCTTTACCTTGATGGTCTATTTTATGTCATGGAAGTTCGCACAAGCTTTCTTTCAAGTTCAGCCAGTTAGTAACCTGCTGCCATGTTCTTTGTGTCGGTGTAAGTTTGTGAGTCAGCTCCTACTCAACAGCTTGTTCAAAAAGTTCAGCATGCATTTCAAGAATGCTTTGTATGTCGACCATGTCCTGATCAGTGAAACAGCCTTTGGTAGATCTTTGCTGTTCTATTTTAATCAAGGATAGTGTGCCACACAATTTCATGAATGGAATATTCAGGATTCATGTCAGTTAAGTGTGGCAATTTAGCTGCTTCAGACTTGTGAAAAGAGCATTGTCTTTAAGAACGTATTTACAACATTGACAGAAACACCAGAGGAGATCTTCACAAATGCATTTACAATATTGTTACACAAAGCTACTGAAGGAGTTCTCTCACAGCATTGTTACAGTTTTTTTCTATAATTAGGCAACATTACTCTGCATCCATAGATGAAAAGAACTGAAGAATTGCCTAGAGGTGGGGCTTTCATATAACACAGAACAAGAAAAATACGTTACTGTGATGGCGAAAAGTCTTGCAGTGGCACAATTCATGAAAATATCTGGCAAACTTGAACATTCCCCATATAACACAATTATATAATTTGCTTTGAAAGACATCACGTCCAGATGAGGACATCATGGTGGTGATGCACAACACTTCTGTTACTTTATCCCATTATCATCATAGGCAGTCCCTCGAAATTGAGGAAGAGTTGCTTCCATTCTAAAAGTGAGTTCTTAGGTGACTGAAAAGTCCAATACAGGAATTACAGTCTCTGTCACATGTGGGACAGACAGTCGTTGAAGGAAAGGGTGGGTGGGAATACTGGTTTGCCGCACACTCCTTCCGCTGCCTGTGTTTGCTTTCTGCATGCTCTCGGCAACGAGACTTGAGGTGCTCAGCGCCACCCCCCCCGTATGGTCTTCCTCTACTTAGGGCAGTCTTTGGTCAGGGACTCCCAGGTGTCAGTGGGGATGTTGCATTTTATCAAGGAGGCTTTGAGGGTGTCCTTGAAATATTTCCTCTGCCCACCTGGGGCTCACTTGCCGTGCAGGAGTTCCGAGTAGAGCGCTTGCTTTGGGAGTCTTGTGTCAGGCCTGCGAACAATGTGGCTTGCCCAACGGAGCTAGTCTAGTGGTAAGTGCTTCGATGCTGGGGATGTTGGCCTGATTGAGGATGCTAACATTGGTGTGTCTGTCCTCCCAGGGGATGTGCAGGATCTTGAGGAGACATCGTTGGTGGTATTTCTCCAACAATTTGAGGTGTCTACTGTATATGGTCCACGTCTAAGAGCCATACAGGAGGGCAGGTATCACTACAGCCCTGTAGACCATGAGCTTGGTGCCAGATTTGAGGGCCTGATCTTTGAACACTCTCTTTCTCAGGTGACCGAAGGCTGCACTGGCACACTGGAGGCAGTGTTCAACCTCGTCGTCAATGTCTGCCCTTGCTGATAATAGGCTCGCGAGGTATGGAACTTCTTTATCCCATCCAAAGCAACAAACCAATGAATTTGCTAATTAGAAATAGAATCATGGAATCATAGAAATTTACGGCACGGAAGGAGGCCACTTCGGCCCATCATGTCTGCGCCGGCCGACAAAGAGCTATCCAGCCTTATCCCACGTTCCAGCTGTTAGTCCGTAGCCTTGTAGATTACAGCACTTCAAGTGCATATCCAAGTACTTCTTAAATGTGGTGAGGGTTTCTGCCTCTACCATCCACTGGGTGAAAAAATCCCCCCTTAGATCCCCTCTAAACCGTCTACCAATTACTTTAAATCTATGTCCCCTGGTTGTTGACCCCGCTGCTAAGGGAAATAGATCCTTCCTATGCACTCTATCTAAGCCGCTCCATTTTATACACCTCAATATGGTCTCTCCTCAGCCTCCTCTGTTCCAACGAAAACAAGCCCAGCCTTTCCAATTTTTCCTCATAGCTAAAATTCTCCAGTCCAGGCAACATCCTCGTAAATCTCCTCTGTTCCCTCTCTAATGCAATCACATCTTTCTTGTAATGTGGTGACCAGAACTGCACACATTACTCTAGCTGTGGCCTTACTAGTGTTTGATGCAGTTCAAGCATAACCTCCTTACTCTTGTATTCCATGCCTTGGCTAATATAGACAGGTATTCTGTATGCCTTCTTAACCACCTTATCTACATGACCTGCTACCTTCAGGGATCTGTGAACATGCACTCCAAGGTCCCTTTGTTCCTCTACATTCCTCAGTGCTGTACCAGTTAATGTGTATTCCCTTGGCTTGTTAACCATTCCCAAATGCATTACCTCACACTTCTCAGGATTGAATTCCATTTGCACTGTTCTTCCCACCTGACCCGTTCATTGATAACTTCCTGCAGTCTACAGCTAATTGCAAGAGTGAGCATCCTCGAGAAACCTTGGCCCTATCTGTTACCATCAGCACCTTCAGCCTTATGAAAAACTTGCATACACTCAGTGATGGGATTGATAATGGATGGCTTACTCTATGTCAGAGTCCACGATCTCCAGTATTGAAGAATTATGTTTAGATTCTCAGTTCTGGAGTGACACTACAAGAGTTTACAATACTTAAGCTAGACCTTTATGTTTGTTCTGACAGTACTAAGCTGCTGCATATTAATATTCTATAATAATATCCGAAGTCCATGCAGATTGCCAGTAGGGAGGTTTCAGAACCACTCTATCTACCGATGAAATTTTCTTCAAGGCCGTATCATCATCCAGGACTCAGCTCCTTCATATAGAAATTTAAATACAGAGTTAACTGTCACTTGCAAATACACAGTCAGTGGGACATGCATTCGACCATCGGAAGTCTGTTATGAATTAACATTCTAGTAGCATTTCTCCAGCTTTCTGTGCTCCAAATAGCAAGCACTAGGGATTACTTTGTGAGATGTCTGATCTTGTTGCAGTTGTGTCTCGCTGTACCTTCTTGTTGTATGATCCAACTAAAAGAAAGAACTTGCCTTTAAAGCTGGAACGCTTTTCTCTAAAAAAGGGAAGAGTGAGGCGGGACCTGATAGATGTCTTTAAGATTCTGAAAGTTAAACGTAGAGAAGATATTTCCACTTGCGTGCGATACCAGAACTAGGGGCCATAAATATAAGATAGTCACTAATAAATCCAACAGGCAATTCAGGAGAAACTTCTTTACCCACAGGGTGGTTAGAATGGGAAACTTCCTACCACGGGGAGTAGTTGAGGCGACTAGCATAGATGTATTGAAGGAGAAGCTAGAGAAACACATGAGGAAGAAAGGAAGAGAAGTATATGTTGATGGGGTTAGATGAAGAAGGGTGGGAGGAGGCTCGTGTGGAGCATAACTACTGGCCTGGACCTGTTTTTGTGCGGTACAATCTAAGTAGAACTATATAGAGCTATGTAGAACTATGCTATACATAAAAATGCCTAATAAATAGGTTGCACGGATTTGGCAGTGGGAACAATACCTGTGCCAATTAGGTGCAAGCCATTAGACTACTACATTGATACGTTTGCACACATTTTACGCATATCCATTTCCAAACCAATTTACTAAAAGTAAACATCTTCACACTGAAACATGGCCACTCTAATGCAACCCTCTTCTAATAGTTTTTGCCAATTGATTTGAATTCTTAGTGTAGATACTTCACTGTAAACACTTTTCCACATAAAGACATCAACAGATATGATGCGCCCATTATTTTAAGGAGCACTATAATCATGCCAACAATAAAGCTTGTTATAATGTCATAAGCATCGCTTATCTTTTATGGTAACAGTAAATGATCAAGGTTATATAACAATCTGGGGATAAAAATAAAAGCAAACTATTGTATAGAAAGCGCTGTTGTTCATCTTGTTTTGGACATTAAGGGGTTAATATTTCAGGGGATCAGTGTTGGTGGTGGGTCAGGTGGGAAAATGATTTTTTTTGACAACCGCCATGCGCCTTTCCAAAATGTCAGGTCTGTCAGTGCTGAATGGAGGGGGAGGCAATTGAGTCAATTATTGGCTTGTTTAGAAGCCCTTAACACTGATATATGACTCACCTTATAATCTTACCAGGTTGCCCACGGATTTCACGCTGCTCCTGGATCCTGTCTGTTCATCTGAGGTGTAGGTTCAGTGGCAGATGATTGGTGGCAGCGTTAAAACTTGCATAAAACCTCACAATTTACACCTGCACACTTTCCGAACCCAAAGACTCTTTGGTTTCCCCCTTTAGAAGACAGATTGTGCTTTATGCAGGCTGCAAGTCTTTGCAGTAAATTCTCCAGCCAGGCTCCTCTCATTGCAGCAACCTCTCTCACCTTTGACAGAGTGCCTCTGTCATCTCATGTTCAAATGGTATCTACTCAACCAGGATGGGAACCATTTACACACTGTCACCTTGGCCCTCATAATCTGACCATGATCAGCCCCAACACCAACAGCACCAGGCACACCAGCAGCACCAACAACAACCCCAACCTTCTACGCGAACAACTGATGCTGCACAGGACACAGAGCATCAGCACCTGACCACATTGCTTCCCGTTAGGCCAGGGATGGCCTCACCCGGGCCAGATTTACTTCACTTGATGCTGTACACTCTAGCTGCCACATGATGCACCAGGTTGGCACCACCCCACACCATAAAACACCATAATGTTCAAGCCATTCCTTTCATGCTCATCACCTTTCCGGGGGGGTGCCCTTATGTCTCAACATTCACAACAACTCACTAAGCCACTTCCATAGGTGCACACAAATCTGTCCAAGAACAAAAAGTTTTGAAAATAAAGGTTTCAATGTTTGACACCACATTGACAGAAACTTTACATGAACATTGGATGAAATACCCAAGTGCCTACCCTTGTGTGTTGTTAGTTGGTATGATTAGACAAAAATGAGGGTGAGGGATGGCTAGTGAGATGGGGAAGTGATAATGTAGATAGAGAGGGATGGGTGGAGGTGCAAGGTAAGTTGGTGTGAGTAAGGATGTGTAGGAGTAAGGTGGAGTAGGCAGAGTGGTGGGGATGTGAGGAGTGGCACAGCGGGATGAGGTTGAGTGTGGCTTTGCAGTAACGTTTTGTGATCTACTGAGATCATTGAAAGGTTTGTGCCACTGCAGCCTGGTCCTCCTGACAACATGCCTGTTTGTGAACTCCTGTGCAATGGGCAACCAGGTTACGTTGCTGTCTGGGGAGGTCTCTTCCACCCATTTGAAGGAAAATGAACCTCCCTGCATGCTGTGACTCCCTTTAAAAGCATACGGAGGGAGTCATGGGAGAGCCTGGGTGCAGCCCTGCACCTCTGTGTGGTGCTTGGAAGTGATTGCAACACCTCCATGCTGCAGATCACTGACATCACAACTATCAAACTAAATTTGAGCATGGTCCTTTTTAGGAAACTGGCTGATGATGCGCCTTTAGATGACGTCATCAGACCCACTTCCGTCAGTTGGCTGGAAAACGTGCTGGGCAGACTTAACAAGCCCAATCGGCATAAAATCATTTTGGACAGCGGCTGGAGCAGGCAGCGCGATCGGGACCCGCCACGGACTTCGCCCGCCCCAGATCCGTTGAGGTAGGGGAAATCATGGCCTAAGGGAATCAAGGAATATGGGGAAAGGGCGGGAAAGTGGCATTGAGGGGGAAGATGAGCCATGATTTTATTGAATGATGGAGCAGGCTCCAGTGGCTGCATGGCCTACTCCTGCTCTTATTTCTTATGTCCTTATGTTCTGGGCTAGTATACAGTTTGCTTTTAATAGGATTTTTAAAAGAATAACATTTGAAAGAACGGAAAGTTTCATTTCATTCTGAGAACTAAATGATAATTTCCCAAGTTGTGCACAAAATGATCATCCTCAAATATTAGCAGTCTGTCACTCTTCCTCGTGAAAGCTGAAGGGAAATACAATTGTTATTTGAGGATATATAGTGCTCAAAATGGAAGTCAGGCATTTTTTTCAGCTTTTCTTTGTTACCAAAATTGTATTTTTATATAGTTTCATAATTGGTTTCTGGGAATGCTTGCATTGTTGATATTAAGCACATCCACAGTTACAGTGCCCTCTACATAATGGATGAGCAGGATCTCATCTCCACAACTGAATTATTTCACACTTGGTGACAGTTATGAGTTTGAACCCACAGTAGCACAATATTGCTTGCATCTCAGATGTATGCTTCCCGATCCAGTTCCCAGAAATACACAGACATGATAATAGTAATTAAATTGGCATTTATTGACTGTGGTGTTTATTGACCATGACCTGTGATGACACTTCGTTAATGGCTGCGGTGCAGTAATGCCAAGCCACTTTCAAACATAGATGAATGCATGGGTCTTAGAGGTCAGTGCCTGAAGATGCAAGACCAACTCATCACCAGTCAGCCATCGGCTTCCAGCCAATATGCACTCAAGTGTTTCATTTTCTTCCAGAGCATGTCTGCCAAATAAATTACCAAGTATGCCAGCCAGCGTGCATTCTAATTCTTTGCAGACAAGCTACACTCTGCCAAAAGTGCAATTATCAAAAAAATAAATGCCATCCCATAAGTTGGCGTTATGCCAATGACTTCTCGACTACATACCACCACAATAACTGTCCTGCTGTAACAAATATACAAGGTCCAAAACGTACTCAAATTGAGCCTATCTCAACATTGTTGCACATAGGAAATAGATGTACACGTTAAACTTGAACATATCTAAACCAGACATAAATAATAGCTAAGCATCCTAGGTAGAGCATGTAAAAAGCACTTACAGCATCCAGATACATTTAAAATATCTTTATAGAGATATGCAATATGCAAGTGGTATGCAATATAGTTAATTATTGAATTCTTACTTTAAATAGAAAGACTTGTATTAATTTAGCACACAATTTCAAGCACTTTACCGACAATAAATTACTTTGCAGTGACTTTTTTTATCTAGGCCAAAATAGCAGCTAGTTTGGGGAACTTTTGCCAAAGTACTGGGAGAACACACAGAACCCTTTCTTTGGACCTTTAACAGTCAGAACAGGCAGCTGGAGTCTTCATCTGAAGGATGGCTCCTTCATTGGTGCTGCTCTCGTTCGGCAACACTAGCATGTCGGCCTTGTTTTACATGTTCAAGTTCTGGCATGAGACAGAGGTGAAAGTTCTACCGACTGGATCCAATGTCCACAGTACAGCATTCAAAATAAATTACTAATGTACTCAAGGATCTCCTCTGGAAGCGTTCATTGGTGAGTCAGAGGTATCCTACTTTATAATGACAGGAGAGTTCTACCATGTATCACATATTGATCTCCAGTTGAACAAAAACAGAAAACACTGGAAGCACTCAGCAGACCAGGCAGAATTTGTGGAGAGAACAGACAAGGGCCTGAATTTTTGGCTTTTCTGTTTGCGGGTGATAATGGCAGTGGGGCGGGAAAGTTAGCGGCCGGGAATAGTTTGCGCTTTAATATGTAGGTTTGGGTATCTGGGCCCTGCGTCAGGGGGCGCAGCTCTAAGGGAGGCATTGTACACTTCTCATGGTGCAAGGTTGGGAAACTCCCGAGCTAATGAGCCGGCCTGGGAGCGCTCCGAGACAGGCCTGGGGGTGGGGGGAGGGGAGGAGGGAAACCTAAAAAAACCCACAAGAACATTCCTAAAATATTGCCCATGTCACCGCAATACATATTGCACATAAAATTAAAACAAAAAATACTCGTACTTACTGTTGTGGTATTTTACCTTCCTCTCCACTGCCGCTCTGATTTACCAGGCAGTCATTGCGGGCGCGCCTCCGAGCGAATGGGTCGGACAGGAGCTCAAACTCGTGCAGTGTCGCACCCAGGTGTGTTGGAGACCTCACCGTCGCCTTTCATGCTGCTCTGGGGCAAAACCCTTTCTCAGAATTGGCACCTTCACCTACCTTCTCACCGCAACACTTAATCCCTTGTCTCGACCCGAAGCACATCTAATTATCTCTTGAATACATGGGGGCATCAATGCAGTCTTGAGCATCCCAACTACTACAAAACTTTGCATAAGAAAAAGAACTAAAAATGTAAAAGACAGATCAACTCCAAAGGGAAATTAAGACACTTGAACAGAATCATTCTTAATCTGAATTTGGAAACGTTGGCCCCAGTTGTACGCTTGTGATTGAAATTCTTTGAACAAGAGAACAAAATCAGGGATGTTGCTTGCTCACCAGATCAGTAAGAAAGGCATGAAGAATGCAATCACTTCACGCTGAGACAGATTAAGGAAAGATTCATTGTGACCTCTTAAAATTAACTCTGTGCTTTGAGAATTCTACAGGCAACCTTGGTTGAAGAAATGTTCTCCTTCATTGAATCAACTGGATATAACAGAGAAGAATTTCATAGAAGACGCATAATGTTTGCAAAAATTGTTGAGGCAATTCATGCTTTTATCTTTGTCTTTTATTTTCAATTTATTTATTTAGTTAATTTTGTGTTCATCAAGTTAATAGATATCAATGCAAGGGGAAGAAACACATTCAATCGCTTGCTCCTAGTTTATGAACCACCAGTTTAAGGTTTAGATCTGAGATTTGCTTTTGCAAACTCTGTATTGGAATGGCTAGCTGGCTGACCCAAGTTAGCTCATGGTAACTGTGCCCCATTTTATAGTTGTCAGTTTATTTGAATAAATAACATGAGCTTCCAGCACAACTTAAATAGGATTGCACAGGATTCATAGAAACATAGAAACATGGCATTTAGCCCAGCCAGTGCATGCTGGCGTTTATGCTCCACTCGAGCCTCCTCCTATCTTTTCTCATCTAAATTTATTAGCATAACCCTCCATTCCCCTCTCCTTCATATGCTTGTCGTGCCTCCCCTTAAGTGCATCTATACTATTCTCTTCAACCATTTCCTGTGGGAGCGAGTTCCACATTCTCACCACTCTTTGGATAAAAAAACTTTCTCTGCCTTTTTGATGGCAGCGAGCTTAACTGGGAATGTGCAACATCTGGCCAACATCTCAAATTTAAAGGAATGTGCACACTTAAAGATAAACAGCTGCATATGGAGTGAATATTGTTTCAGCCATTACAAACATTCAAAATCCATTTTGAATATTTGGCAACCTATACACAGGTTGGGTTGAGGAAGGGCAATATGCACCAGGCAAAAATTAAGTGAAAATAAACTCAATGTGGAGTCATGAAGTGGAATGCATTATGAGCATGTGCCAGAATGGGGAAGGACCTCACCCCTGTTTAAAGGCTGGCTAAGAACATAAGAACATAAGAAATAGGAGGAGGAGTATATTGTGCAACCCCTCGTGATTGCTCTGCCATTCAATGAGATCACAGCTTACCTTCTACCTCAACTCCACCTTTCTGGGGGGGGAGGGGGGAGTGGCGGCGGGGGTGCCATTATGTCTCACCATTCACGACTACTCACTAAGCCACATCTAAAGGTGCACACAAATCTGTCCAAGAAGGCAAAATGTTGAAAATAAAGATTTCAATGTTTGACGACACATTAGCAGAAACTTTACATGAATATTGGATAAAACACCCAAGTTCCTACCTTTGTGTGTTGTTAGTTGGTATGATTGGACAAGGATGAGGATGAGTGTGAGGGGTGGCTTGTGATATGGAGATGTGATAATGTAGAGAGAGAGAGAGGGATGGGTGGAGGTACAAGGTAAGTTGATGTGATTAAGGATGTGTAGGAGTAGGGTAGGGAAGGCAGAGTGGTGGGGATGTGATGAGTGGCACAGCAGTTTGAGGTTGAGTGTGGCTTTGCAGTTATATTTCGTGATCCACAGAGATCATTGGTAGGTTTGCGCCACTGCTGCCAGGATCTCCTGACGACACCCTACTTGTGCCGTCCTGTGCAATGTGCAACCAGGCGGCGTTGGTGTCTGGGGAGGTCCCTTCCGCCCATTGGAAGGAAAGCAAACCTCTCTGCGTGCTGTGACTCCCTCCATAAGCATCTTCTTAGGCGATCCCTCGTATCGAGGATGAATGCTTCCACACCATAAGGGGATGAGTTCACAGGTGTTTCAATGAAGGACCTGACATTCCAGGTCCCGAACTACATATTGAAGGGTGCAAGATGCCTGTGCGTGGATTTTTTTTAACGTGTGGTGGCCATTGCCCACCAGCCAGCACACGGGCTTGACAGATCTAGGTCTTGGTCCTCATGGCAAAGATTAACCAAGGCGACTGGAGACCAGCTCTGCTGCATGGACCTAGCCCACACACATGTTGAAGTGTGGGCTGGCCCGTGCTGTCCCTGGGCCCTAGTTTCTTCAGGGCCCTGAACTCACGCCTCTCCTAGGTCCCGATCTCATCGCTTTACAATCTCTCGCTGCTCCTTCGCCCCGCCTCTGCTGCTTGCCGCCACTCCTGCTGTACCTGCCCACACTCCAATCAGCGACCTGGATTTTGGTGATGTCCAATCCAGTCGCCCTTCTCCAAGTCGTTGCCCTCCTGCATCAGCTCTGCTGCTCCCTGAAGTGGCATGCCTCCACGCTGCTCCCGAGCCGCCGCACCTCCACTCATTTTATGGGCCCGACCTGCGGCTGGTGGTTTCTCCAGTATAAGCATATGGAGGTAATCATGGGAGAGCCTGGGTGCAGCTGTGCACCTTTGTGCAGTGTTTGCCAGTGTTTGCAGCACCACAATGCTGCTTCAAGTCGGGTCGGCACCACACTGACAGATGCGCCTGTGGGATAGGCGTGTGGGATTGGGATGACAACGGGTTCCCGACTCACTGTCAAAAAAAACAACTATCCCATCTGACACACCACCTATCACACCTGCTACCATCATGGAAAATTCAGCCCTATGACCTCCTAGTCCTAGACTTTCCAGTCAGGGGAAATAACCTCTCAGCATCTACCCTGTCACACCTCTAAGAATTTTATAACTAAGCATGCCCCTGCAAGATGTGGCTGTGAGCGTGGATGGCATTTTTGGCACTTCATGGCACCTTCCCTATAGAACTCAACTAGAGAAAGGCCAATTTTACTATCTTGAGATGCAGTTAAGCAAAAGTAAACTAGAAACAGGTACTTTTCTAGTGTACTATACTCAGTCTTCGAGTATATTCAATACAGAGATGGATTGATTTTTGGATATTAAGGGAATCAAGGGATATGGGGATAGTGCAGGAAAGTGGAGTTGAGGTAGAAGATCAGCCATGTTCTTATTGAATGGCGGAGCAGGCTTGATGGGCCTAGTGGCCTGCTCCTGTTCCTAATTTTTATGTTCTTATACTTGAAGGTAAATCAGTGTCAGAGCAGTAGGAAGCATTCAAGGAGGAGATAGTGAGGGTTTAGATCAAATATGTTACCACAAAGAAAAAGTGTGGGACTCCAAAATCTAAAGCCCCCTGGATGTCAAGGGACATACAGGAGAAGGCAAAAAAGGGATGCTTATGTCAGATACCAAGAGCTAATTACTGCAGAAAGCCCAGAGGAGTATAGAAAATGCAGAGCTGAAATTAAAAAGGATATTAGGAAAGCACAAAGAGGGCATGAAAAGGTATTGACAAGTAAAATCAAGTAAAACCTAAAGATGTTCTCTAAATACATAAAGAGCAAAAGGATAACTAAAGAAAGAATAGGGTCTATTGGAGACCAAAAAGGTAACCTCTGTGTGGAGGTGGAAGATGTGGCCATGGTTTTTAATGAATACTTTGCGTCTGTCTTCACAGAAGAGACGGATGATGCAGACATTGTAGTTAAGGAGGAGGAGTGTGAAATATTAGATAAGATACAAATAGTGATAGAGGAAATATGTAAAAAGGAAGAGAGTAGCAAAAGTAAGTGCTAGTCCCTTAGAGGCTGAGACGGATGCAATTATAATAGGGAATAAGGAAATGACAGAGACTTTATGCAAATATTTTATATCTGTCTTCACAGTAGAAGACACAAAAAGCATACTAGAAAGAGTGGGGAACCAATTTCGCCACAAACATTTTTAAACCTAAAATTAAAAATCAAACTTACCTTGCCTAATCTTACAGCAGGCCATCCACAAACTGTTGGATAACCTGCCTGTCAGAGTCAGCAGGGCAATTATCACTTTTTAATTCTAGGTTTGAAAATTACGGGGGCGAAATTGCTCTGTGCCCCAATTGGGGGGGGGGGGGTGGGAACCAGCTGAGGCCAGGATTTCTGCGCCGGCCCCTGCCACTGATATGGGCCTACCGCCCCTCAAAGGAAGTGGAATTTTCCCCGCGGGCCGCAAGGCCGACATCCAATCTCAGGCCATTCCTTAAAGGGGAGGGCGCCAGTGTTCTGGGCCAACAACTTTTTTGGATTTCCTACTCTCGGGTCGGCTCTACGATGGCGGCCCTATCATGGTCCGGGCCGCCATTGTGCAGCCCGGCGCTCCGTCTTGGGTGGAGGCCATCAGTGGCCTTGCAGAATGCGCTGCAGCCCTCCCCTTTAAGTGAAGGATGCTCCATCTAGTGCTTCCCTCACCGCCCCAGTAGCGCCCTCCCATAAAGGAAGTGGAGAGATTGCACTTTGCTCCCTTTGAGCGGCGGTGAGCCGAATTCAGCGGCAGGACAGGTGCAGAATGTCCCGGCCCCAGATGGCTTGCACCCCAATCGGGACGCAGGGCAATTTCGCCCCCATTAAATATAGTTGTACACAGTTGACATTGTTTCTATCCTTGTTGAGTTGCAACGGATACTCTACATCATCTACTCCATAACATTGAGCAATGTGAATAAATCCAACTACAGAATCAATTTTCATGGAACTGCTTCTCAGCTAATTTTTTGGTCTTGCCTGATTTGGAAAATATATCGAAAAAAACTTGTCCTAAGGGAGTAAACTTTAGAATTGACAGACACTGCCTCACGTTTATATGCAATGCTATATGCAAAGGATGCCCAGTTTTCATTGTTGCCAGGATTGTTTTGGTGGCAGTACGCAAGTGGCCATCTGGGCCTCAATAACCCTATGGCCTGCATGAATAGGAAATTCCTCCATCGCATTACTATGCAGATGGAATCATGCAAATAAATGCACAATATCCTGGAAGTACCCGCAATCCCTCCATTAAATGTGCCACCATTATTTAAAGGAGCAGGCAGAGCAGATGGATGACTGATCTTTTCAAGGATGCTAACTGGAATTTTGGTTAATGATTCCATTGAGAAACCTATGAACAGAAACAGACTGCAGATATAATGAAGCTTACACCTGCTTTGAATTCTAGTCAAACATACCACTGACGTGCTCAAGCAGAAATTTCATTGTTTGGACAGATCAGAAGGTTCCTGTCTGTAGCTCGGAAAAGGTCAGCAAAATCAGAGCTGTTCTGCTGCATCGTGCAGAAGTTTGCCATCCAGAGAGGAGTAACTACACCTTAACCCTTGATGGTGGAGGTGGCAGCAATGGTTTGAGATAATTTGCAGCCAGAAAGACTTGTGCATCAAATAGTTCACAGGCATTCACCTATGTCTATAATTCAGCCCCTAGTTGAACAATTCTATCTTACTGTGCATAATACTGTGGTTCTATGAATACTGTGCTTTCCATAATAAGCAACTGTACTTCAACTATCGTGCACACCCATCAACACATCACCTACTCCCTTATTATGCTTCCCTGTGCTCACTGACCTATGTTGACTCCCAATCCAGCAACACCCAATTTGAAAATTCTCATCCTTGTTTACAAATCCCTCCATGTCCTCCGCCCTCTCCAACTCTGCACCCTCCTCTAACCCTCCAAGGTCTCTGCGCTCCTTCAATTCTGGGCTCTTGTGTATCCCAAATTTCCATCGCTCCGCCATTGGTGGCCATGCCTTCAGCCCCCTAAGCCATAATCTTTGCAATTCCCTCACTAAACCGCTCTGCCTCTCTACCTGTCTCTCTTCCTTTAAGATGCTCCTTAAAACTTAACTCTTTGACCAAACTTTTGGTCACCTGTCCTAATTAGTCCTTATGTGGCTCAGTGTCAAATTTTACATAAGAACATAAGAAATAGGAGCAGGAATAGACCATTTAGTCCCCTGAGCCTGCTCCGTCATTCAATAAGATCATGGCTGATCTGACCCTGGCCTCAACTCCACTTCCTTGCCCACTCCCCATAACCTTTGACTCCCTTATCATTCAAAAATCTGTCTATCTCCACCTTAAATATATTCAATGGCCCAACCTCCACACCTCTCTGGGGTAGAGAATTCCAAAGATTCACGACCCTCTAAGAGAAGAAATTGCTCTTAATTTCCATTTTAAATGGGCGACCACTTATTCTGAAACTATGCCTCCTAGTTCTAGATTTCCCCACAGGGGGAAACATCCTCACTGCATCTACCCTGTCAAGCCCCATCAGTATCTTATGTTTCAATAAGATCAACTCTCATTCTTTTAAACTCCAATGAGTATAGGCCCAACCTGCTCAACTTTTCTTCATAAGACAACCCCTTCATCTCAGGAATCAATCTCGTGACCCTTCTCTGAACTGCCTCCAATGCATGTATAAGGAGGGATAAGGATGGTATCAAACTCAAAACAAACATTTTGTTTGTTAACGCTCCTGTGAATTGCCTTAGGATGTTTTACTACATTAAATGCGCTTTAGAAATGCAAATTGTTCTTTTTGTTTAAATTAAATCTCGGGGCTATTTTATTGGTTTTCAACTGCTGTGTGCAGATGAAATTAATGTTCCTTCTCCCAGCACTTCCCCTTGATCAGTGAGTGTCTTCTCCACCTAATAAAATGCTCCTTCCAAGTGCTAACTCAATGGTGATCTGCTTCTTGTCAATAGTGGCTCATGGGATACCTATGGGCCTGTATCTCTTGTTTTGGGGTCATGAAATGGTTCTGCACTGAATGCCAATACTTTGAATGCTGTGCTGACTAGCTGCTCCTGCCCACTATCTGGCACTTCCTGACTCCTTTGAGTGTCCCAGCTGGTTGGATAGATGTGCTGTCACCCTGAAAAGCAGTTGTCTTATCCATTGCTTTCCCTGTCATGCCTTAGCTGCTGGGCATTCCTTCAGGATAACCAATGAAGTGGAGTATTTAAAATAAACACTCAACACCAGATCTACATTCGAAAGTTCAAGTAGTCTTTATTTTGCACTGCTCTGGGTCTAACCAGGTCACTGTCCAATGATACATAAGTTTCAACAGCTTTTTATACACTTAAAGGTATATGCTCAACCTCACGATCCTTTGGCACCATTTGATTCGTTCAAAGCCCGCGTGCACAGTGGTTGATTGGTTACCTATTTTTATGCCTAGCTCGCATAATATTCAAAGTTCGCCTGAAGTTTGTGGTTTGTACATTTGAAGCCATTACTGCTTCTTAGACTACGTCGTTTACCAACCACATCCCATGCTTGCGCTTCGGATATTATTTCAGGGGATGTACTTTAGCTAAAGCTTGTCTGCGGTTTATTCGTACCTGCTGCCTCAGCCGCTGCAGCTAGTTTGCATGTTGCATTGTTAATCCCTTAATTCCTGAAGGACGCAATGTCCCACTTCAACCAGGTATCTTGGTGGGAATACACTGTTGACCAGTACTGAGGGATGTGAAACTTGTCATCAAGGTTCTCTCAATGTGATACCCAGAATCCCATTCAGGACCAAGAGCCTATTGTAAATTACAACTACAAGTTTCAATAGCGTTAGTTTCAGAGGTGGAAATTAGTTAAGGCTCATTTTCGGATATATAGCCAGCAGCGCACCAATAGCACATGCCCTGATGGAGCAGCATCGAGGAGGTGCGCGGAGAGGCGTGAGTTCCGGGGTCGGCGAGAGGCCTATAAAAGGCCCAACGCGGCGGCAGTCGGGAGCAGCGTCGGAGGTGCCTGGAGAGGCGGAGCTTGTGCAGCTACAGGGAGAAGTCAAAAAAGAAGTAGAAAGAAACAGAAAGGTGACGTCACAGCCAAGGGGGTAAGTGATTGGCTGGTGATTGGTGAGTAGTTTTTCTTTTTTCTCTTCTATAACAGTGAGTAAACTTTAGCATTGTTGTTGCTTATCTAAGGGTTAAGTCATGGCAGGACAGCTCGGTCACGTGTTATGCTCCTCCTGTACCATGTGGGAACTCAGGGACGACACCAGTGTTTCTGACGACTACGTGTGCAGGAAGTGTATCCGCCTCCAGCTCCTGACGGACCGCGTTGCGGAGTTGGAGCTGAGGGTGGATTTACTCTGGAGCATCCACGATGCTGAGAATGACGTGAGTAGCACGTGTAGCGAGTTGGTCGATCCGCAGGTAAAGGGTCCACAGCCAGATAGGGAATGGAAGACCAGCAAGAAGAGCAGTGCAAGGAAGGTAGTGCAGGGGTCCCCTGTGGTCATCCCCCTGCAAAACAGATACACTGCTTTGAGTACTGTTGAGGGGGATGACTCATCAGGGGAGGGCAGCAGCAGCCAAGTTCATGGCATCGTGGCTGGCTCTGTTGCACAGGAGGGCAGGAAAAAGAGTGGGAGAGCGATAGTGATAGGGGATTCAATTGTAAGGGGAATAGATAGGTGTTTCTGCGTCCGCAACCGAGACTCCAGGATGGTATGTTGCCTCCCTGGTGCAAGGGTCAAGGATGTCTCGGAGCGGGTGCAGAACATTCTAAAAAGGGAGGGAGAACAGCCAGTTGTCGTAGTGCACATTGGTACCAACGACATAGTTAAAAAAGGGATGTGGTCCTACGAAACGAATTTAAGGAGCTAAGAGCTAAATTAAAAAGTAGGACCTCAAAAGTAGTAATCTCGGGATTGCTACCAGTGCCACGTGCTAGTCAGAGTAGGAATCGCAGGATAGCACAGATGAATACGTGGCTTGAGCAGTGGTGCAGCAGGGAGGGATTCAAATTCCTGGGGCATTGGAACAGGTTCTGGGGGAGGTGGGACCAGTACAAACCGGACGGTCTGCACCTGGGCAGGACTGGAACCAATGTCCTATGGGGAGTGTTTGCTAGTGCTGTTGGGGAGGAGTTAAACTAATATGGCAGGGGGATGGGAACCAATGCAGGGAGACAGAGGAAACAAAAAGGAGACAAAAACAAAGGACAGAAAGGAGATGAGTAAAAGTGGAGGGCAGAGAAACCCAAGGCAAAGAACATAAAGGGCCACTGTACAGCAAAATTCTAAAAGGACAAAGGGTGTTAAAAAAACAAGCCTGAAGGCTTTGTGTCTCAATGCAAGGAGTATCCATAATAAGGTGGATGAATTAACTGTGCAAATAGATGTTAACAAATATGATGTGATTGGGATTACAAAGACGTGGCTCCAGGATGATCAGGGCTGGGAACTCAACATCCATGGGTATTCAACATTCAGGAAGGAGAGAATAAAAGGAAAAGGAGGTGGGGTAGCATTGGTGGTTAAGGAGGAGATTAATGCAATAGTTAGGAAGGACATTAGCTTGGATGATGTGGAATCTATATGGGTAGAGCTGCAGAACACCAAAGGGCAAAAAACGTTAGTGGGAGTTGTGTACAGACCTCCAAACAGTAGTAGTGATGTTGGGGAGGGCATCAAACAGGAAATTAGGGGTGCATGCAATAAAGGTGCAGTAGTTATAATGGGTGACTTTAATATGCACATAGATTGGGCTAACCAAACTGGAAGCAATACGGTGGAGGAGGATTTCCTGGAGTGCATAAGGGATGGTTTTCTAGACCAATATGTCGAGGAACCAACTGGGGGGAGGCCATCTTAGACTGGGTGTTGTGTAATGAGAGAAGATTAATTAGCAATCTCGTTGTGCGAGGCCCATTGGGGAAGAGTGACCATAATATGGTGGAATTCTGCATTAGGATGGAGAATGAAACAGTTAATTCAGAGACCATGGTCCAGAACTTAAAAAAGGCTAACTTTGAAGGTATGAGGCATTAATTGGCTAAGATACATTGGCGAATGATAGTTAAGTGGTTGATTGTGGATGGGCAATGGCAGACATTTAGAGACCGCATGGATGAACTACAACAATTGTACATTCCTGTCTGGCGTAAAAATAAAAAAGGGAAGGTGGCTCAACCGTGGCTATCAAGGGAAATCAGGGATAGTATTAAAGCCAGGGAAGTGGCATACAAATTGGCCAGAAATAGCAGTGAACCCGGGGACTGGGAGACATTTAGAACTCAGCAGAGGAGGACAAAGGGTTTGATTAGGGCAGGGAAAATGGAGTACGAGAAGAAGCTTGCAGGGAACATTAAAACGAATTGCAAAAGTTTCTATAGATATGTAAAGAGAAAAAAGTAAAGACAAACGTAGGTACCCTGCAGTCAGAATCAGGGGAAGTCATAACGGGGAACAAAGAAATGGCGGACCAATTGAACAAGTACTTTGGTTCGGTATTCACTAAGGAGGACACAAACAACCTTCCGGATATAAAAGGGGTCAGAGGGTCTAGTAAGGAGGAGGAACTGAGGGAAATCCTTATTAGTCGGGAAATTGTGTTGGGGAAATTGATGAGATTGAAGGCCGATAAATCCCCAGGGCCTGATGGACTGCATCCCAGAGTACTTAAGGGGGTGGCCTTGGAAATAGCGGATGCATAGACAGTAATTTTCCAACATTCCATTGACTCTGGATCAGTTCCTATCGAGTGGAGGGTAGCCAATGTAACCCCACTTTTTAAAAAAGGAGGGAGAGAGAAAACAGGGAATTATAGACTGGTCAGCCTGACATCGGTAGTGGGTAAAATGATGGAATCAATTACTAAGGATGTCATAGCAGCGCATTTGGAAAGAGGTGACATGATAGGTCCAAGTCAGCATGGATTTGTGAAAGGGAAATCATGCTTGACAAATCTTCTGGAATTTTTTGAGGCTGTTTCCAGTAGAGTGGACAAGGGAGAATCAGTTAATGTGGTATATTTGGAATTTCAGAAGGCTTTCAACAAGGTCCCACACAAGAGATTAATGTGCAAAGTTAAAACACATGGGATTGGGGGTAGTGTGCTGACATGGATTGAGAACTAGTTGTCAGACAGGAAGCAAAGAGTAGAAGTAAATGGGGACGTTTCAGAATGGCAGGCAGTGACTAGTGGGGTACCGCAAGGTTCTGTGCTGGGGCCCCAGCTGTTTACACTGTACATTAATGATTTAGATGAGGGGATTAAATGTAGTATCGCCAAATTTGCGGATGACACTAAGTTGGATGGCAGTGTGAGCTGCGAGGAGGATGCTATGAGGCTGCAGAGCGACTTGGATAGGTTAGGTGAGTGGGCAAATGCATGGCAGATGAAGTATAATGTGGATAAATGTGAGGCTATCCACTTTGGTGGTTAAAAACAGAGAGACAGACTATTATCTGAATGGTGACAGATTAGGAAAAGGGGAGGTGCAACGAGACCTGGGTGTCATGGTACATCAGTCATTGAAGGTTGGCATACAGGTACAGCAGGTAGTTAAGGAAGCAAATGGCATGTTGGCCTTCATAGCAAGGGGATTTGAGTACAGGGGCAGGGAGGTGTTGCTACAGTTGTACAGGGCCTTGGTGAGGCCACACCTGGAGTATTGTGTACAGTTTTGGTCTCCTAACCCTAAGGAAGGACATTCTTGCTATTGAGGAAGTGCAGCGAAGGTTCACCAGACTGATTCCCGGGATGGCGGGACTGACCTATCAAGAAAGACTGGATCAACTGGGCTTGTATTCACTAGAGTTCAGAAAAATGAGAGGGGACCTCATAGAAACGTTTAAAATTCTGATGGGTTTAGACAGGTTAGATACAGGAAGAATGTTCCCAATGTTGGGGAAGTCTAGAACCAGGGGTCACAGTCTAAGGATAAGGGGTAAGCCATTTAGGACCGAGATGAGGAGACACTTCTTCACCCAGAGAGTGGTGAACCTGTGGAATTCTCTACCACAGAAAGTAATTGAGGCCAATTCACTAAATATATTCAAAAAGGAGTTAGATGAAGTCCTTACTACTAGGGGGATCAAGGGGTATGGCGAGAAAGCAGGAATGGGGTACTGAAGTTGCATGTTCAGCCATGAACTCATTGAATGGCGGTGCAGGCTAGAAGGGCTGAATGGCCTACTCCTGCACCTATTTTCTATGTTTCTATGTTTCTAATTCAAGCTTTGCAGCCCGGCTGCAGTTTTGAAAAAACACAGACCACATTGCATTAAGTCATAAATCAACTTGACATTTTAGGACCTTTGGGTAGCGAGTCAATTAAAGGTTAACAGACTATTAATTGAGCCAATAAGGTCAAAGAAGGCGAGTTCTTTTCTGTAAATTGAACCAAGTAAAAGTACAGCCATTTTGGCCATGTGGTCTCAGAAGGACAAAGGCCTGGCTTAAAGCCAAGAGCTTGTTGCTGCTGCCAGAATAAAATTTAATTAAAACTACAACCGGAGTTCGTATTTCATTGGAAATTAAGAGATCGAACATGCCCCAACCGAGACTGACCTGGAATTGGTGTTCGAGCCTCATTAACATTATTTGCGCGAGCTGCCTGTGCCTGTCACCCCTCCACAGGCTATTGCGATGATTATCGGGTCACTTGCCTGAAGGTACGTTCCTGTAGGGGAGTTGGAATAGCAATGGTGGGGGTGATGTGATCGTGAGGACCGTGGAGTTGGGGGGTGGGGGAGGAACACTCCTGCTTCTCCTGACTCTACAGGAATGCTTAAAAAAATATATAAAACTTACCTGTTGGTGGCCTCTGCTGAACAATCTTGAGCAGAGCAAGCCCAGCATCTGGAAAACCAGTTTACCAGCGACGTTATGCTCTTCGTTAACATAGGCAAGGGACAAATGCATCTTTTAGGATGGCTGCTCGGGCGCCTAAAAAATGAGCCCGACGAATTTAGCAGCAGCCCAAACGCACACATGGATTGGGCATGTACCATCCTACTGCTAAATTTGTCACAATTGTACCTGAAAAACAGGTGCAATGCGTACTAATTTCTACCCCGCAGTTTCCCTGAGGGAAACAACTTCTGCACTTTGGATTTCTTGTCGATTCCATTGTGTTCGCACTTGCTCCCTGGTTTAACCACACATTTATAAATTCCTTACATATTGCTGCACGAATGTCAGTTGCACTGCTTCAGATTTTCCAACAAACAATGCAGGATGCTTACGGAAGAGACCAGTCATGCTGAGGCTGAGAATATACCAAGTGCAGACCCAAAATTAATAACAGTGGCCATCAGTTCCTTTAAATGTGTGCCTTTTCTTGAATCCATGTAGAAGGTCTTGCAGCTAATGGTCAATCAAAGTGTTTTATCTTAGTAACGCTCGCAATCTGTAGAAATTTGATGAACGATCAACCACCTTTGCCTTCTCAGTGCTGTTTCAGGCATTTAACCCTGTTGCTTTACAGAATATGATGCAGCTTCTTTCTCACTGATTACATGGGTCAGAATTTCCACAGTTTTAACTCGCAGACTCAAACCAGGAAACCTATGGATAAGCCAGCAAGGGAGATCACTCCTCTAAACATTTAGCAAACTGCAGCTGCTTCACAAGCTGGATTTTTCTGACCATTTTGTTCCTTTTCAATAGTGATGGCTTTTCTACAAATCTGGCCTGGAGCCTTTAGCTGGCTAGATGCAGAATGGAGCATGATTGGCAAAATGAACATGAGATCATGGCTGGATTGCAAAATAAGCTCAAAGGAGCAAAAATCTATCTTTTGGCAGCAGGTTAGATTCAAATACAAATAGAATATGGATCCTTAAAGCCTCTGGCCTCTATCCTTTTTGCTGCTGTAGGTGTTAATTCAGAATAAAGAAATAACTTATTATAGTGCCTTTCATGCCCTCAGAATATCTCAAATGACTTCACAGCCAATGAATTATTTTGCAGTGCAGTCACTGTTAATATTATAGGCTAATGCAGAAGCCAATTTGTGCGCAACAAGATCCCACAAACAGTAGCGAGATAAATGACAAGTTAATCTGTTTTCATGGTGTTGGTTAACTCAGCAGTTAGGACTGGGAACAAGCTGGGAGGATTGAGATCAAGTCTTGCATTCTCTCAACCAAGTTGCTGTTTTTATTAAATTGAGTGGCTGTACCTTTATAGGGGCAACAGAATGGGGGTAAAAAGGCTTGCATTTATATAGCACCTTTCATGACCCCAGGATGTTCCAAAGCACTTTACAGCCAGGCAAGTACTTTTAAAGTGTAGTCACTGTAACGCAGGAAACACGGCAGCCAATTTGCAAAATGCGAGCTCCCACAATCAGCAATGGGATATCGACCAGATATATTTTTTTAGTGTTGCTGATCGAGGGATGACTATTGGGTAGGATCCCGGGGCACCCTGCTTTTCTTCGAAACAGTGCCATAGGATCTTTTACATCTACTTGAGAGAGCAGATGGGGCCGCGGTTTTACGTCTCATCCGAAAGACAGCACCTCCGAACCATGCAGCATTCATTCAGTACTGAACTGAGTGTCAACCTAGATTTGTGTGCTCAAGTCTCTGGAGTGATTTTATTTCTTATCACCAAGCAAAAATAAGGTGATAGTGAATCGGCAGGTTGATTTAAATCTTGCCTGATTCTCTTTGCCAATGGAACAGAAAATTGGGCGAAGCGTAAAACGAGCTGCCGATTCGCTAACACGCATTTTTCTCAAGTGATAAAAGTTTAAAATACCCTTGAGTTAGAATTGGGAAAAGAATAGAGCAGCAGTACAGAATCAAATCCAATTCCTAGGCTATGGTTAATAGAAATAAAAATTCTCAACTGGTCTTTTTTACAATCCAGCCAGCTGTGTAAATGGACATCAAATCCAATTGGAAATATTGACAACAGGAAGGGACAATTGGTTAATGTCTCTGCTCTAAATTGAAGATGGGGAAAAGCATGGCTTTATATCTTAAATTCTACGAAGACAAGTTTATCCACAGGACCAAAATTTTAGTAGCCAAATCAAAAGGATTGAGATTGTCACTTGTATTCTTTACAATCTGTCATTCAACTGGACAAACATGCTGCAACAAATTCATAGGAGATATGAGAAAAACTAAAAGATATATCAATGGGAGGAACTTGCTAGATTTAACATAAGTAAAAAAATAGTAATGAAGAAAATAATGAGACTGAAAACAAGCAAGTCTCCAGGACCTGATGTTTTCCAGCCCAGGGTTTTAAAAGAAAATCATGAGGAAATTGTAGATGTTTTAGTCATGATCTAACGCTCTCGTGATTCATGTATTTCCCCTTGGGATTAGAAAGTTGCCAATGTCACTCTGTTATTTAAGAAGGGTGGGAGAGATAAATCGGGAAATTATAGGCTTGTTAGTCTAATGTCTGTTGTAGGGTAGTTGCTAGAATCTGTTATTTGGGGCAAAGTCACTGAGCACTTGGATAAACATGAACTAATCAGAAAGAGCCAGCATGGATTTGTAAAGGGTAAGTCATGTCTAACTAATCTCGTTGATTTTTTTGAGCAGGTCACTAACGTGGTAGATAAGGGAGCGCCCATGGATGTTATTTACATGGACTTCCAGAAGACATTCAATCAGGTTCCACACAAGAAACTGTAAGGAAAAATGGAAGCATATGGAATTAGAGACAACTTTTTGATATTGGTAGGGAATTGGTTAAGAGGTATGAGACAGATAGTAGGGATAACAGATATGTACTTTATTGGCAGGATGTGACTACTAGTGTCCCCCAGGGTTCTCAGCTTTTCACTATAATTTCTCAATGATTTAGATGAAGGAACAGAGAGTCGTTTATCCAAGTTTGCTGATAACACTAAGTTAGGTAGCACAGCAATATGGAAGCAGAAGTTGCAAAGGGACATTGCTAGATTAAGTGAGTGGGTGAAACTGTGGGAGATGGAGTTCAATGTGTAGAAGTGCGTGGTAATCCACTTTGAACCTAAGAACGATAGATCCGAGTATTTTTCAATGGTGAGAAGCTAGGAACTGTGGAGGAACAGAGAGATTTAGGGATCCATGCACAAAAATCAATAAAAACTAGTGGACAGGTACAAAACATTATTAAAAAGGATAATCTCAAAGGGACTGCAGTAAAAGGGGTGGAATATTTGCTACAGTTGTATAAAGCTCTGGTTAGACCTCATCTGGAATGTTGCATTCAGTTCTGGGCACCACAGCTCAGGAGGGAGATATGCTTTGTAGGGCTGCATTGCAAATTCACCAGAATTATATTGGGCCTAAAAGGATTAAATTATGAGGTCAGATTGCATAGACTAGGCTTGTATTCCCTTGCATATAGAAGATTGTGTTGATGATTAAAGGATTTGATAGGGTAGACAGAAATAAACTATTTCTTCTGGCGGGGTAGTCCAGACTAAGGGGACATAACAATAAAATTAGTGCTCGGCCATTCAAGGGTGATGTCAGGAAATGCTTCATCACACAAAGGGTCATGGAAATCTGGACTCTCTCATCGAAAAGCTGTTGAGGCTGTCAATTAAAAATGTCAAAACTGAGATTACTAGATTTTTGTTAGGTAAGGCATTCAGTGAAAGAGAACCAAGGTACGTAAATGATGTTAAGATAGCGATCAGCCACGATCCAATTGAATGGCAGACAGGCTTGAGGGGCTGAATGGTCTATGCCTGTTCCTATATGATCAGAATATTGAGCTTCTGACCCAAATTGCCTCTAAATCTCTTTTTGTTACAAGAGGTAGTACATTTTTGCTCATACTCAGTTCACTATTGGGACACCAAGGGGGGAATTTTCCGAGGGGTCAGGGGGTGCGATCAGTGGCGGGTCGGGAAAGCGTTTTTTTTTGTACAGTGGGTTAGGCCACGCTGTCAACCCATCACCACATGCCTTTCCCAAATGTCAGGTCTACCAGCGCTGAGCAGACCCGACATGCATTAGTGTTTGTCATTAATCTTGTTTACAGGCACGTAATAATGCTTTTTTTCCCACTTTTTAAAATTTGACCAGTTTCCTGTTGTGCCTAGACCTCATTTGTGAAGCTGAGGCAAGAGGTCAGTGGTCATTGTTTCAGTTGATGAGTTGACAGCTTCAAATGTCAAGTCAAAGCTCCCAGCTGATTGAGAAATGCTCCCTTTGCCATTTGCTCCTCTAAACTGCATTTCCACTACAGATTCAGAATGCTGCTACTCTTTACACAAGCCTCCATCCAGTCTGACCTCATTACCTCTCCCACCATTGACAGATCGCTGTCATCTCTGCTTCACCTGCCACCTATTCCATCAGCATCGGTGCACTTTATACTCTCTCACTTTGGTCCTCTGAATCCCACCATGATAAGCCTGAACACCAGCATCACCAGGCACACCTGCATCACTAGACACGCCCGCATCAACTACAAGAACACGAATCTTCTCTACAATCAACTGATGCTGCACAGGACACAAGGTATCAGCACCCGACCATATTGCTGCCTGGGATGCTAGGGATGGCCTCACCATGGCCACATTTACTTCACTTGACGCTGTACACCCTGGCTGCCATATGATGTGCCAGGTTGGCACCACCGCACGTCAACACCATAAAGCATCCCTACAATGCCAAAGCCATTCCTTTCACACAAATGACCATTGCGGGGGGTAAACCTATATCTCACCATTCACTGCAACTCACTACGCCACTTCCAAAGGTGCACACAATTCTGCCCAAGAATGCAAAATATTAAAAATAAGGATTTCAATATTTCACAGCACATTAACAGAAACTTTACATGAATATTGGATAAAACACCCAAATGCATACCCTTATGTGTTGCTAGTTGGTATGATAGCATGGGGATGAGGGTGAGTGTGAGGTGTGGCTAGTGAAATGGAGATGTGATAATGTAGATAGAGACGGATGGGTGGAGGTGCAAGGTAAGTTGCTGTGAGTTAGGGTGTGCAGGGGTAGGTTAGGGAAGGCAGAGTGATGGGGATGTGATGAGAGGCACAGCAGGGTGAGGTTGAGTGTGGCTTTGTACTAATGTTTCTTGATCTAACAATATAATTGAAACGTTTGCACCACTGCACCCAGGTCCTCCTGATCACATCTTGCTTCTGCCCTCCTCTGCAATGTGCAACCAGGCTGTGTTGATCTCCTGGGGAGGTCTCTTCCATCCATGGAAAGGGAAGAGCATCTCCCTGTGTGTTGTAACTCCCTCCATAAGCATATGGAGCAAGTCATGGTAGAGCCTGGATGCAGCCCTGCACCTCTGTACAGTGCTTGTCAGTGTTTGGAGCACCTCAATGCTGTAGAACACTAACAGCATAAATGTCAAAATTAAAGTTAGCCATGGTCCCTTTAAGGAAACTGGCTGATGAAACGTCTTCAAATTACATCACCAGACCTGCTTTCTCTAAATGGCCTGGGAACGATCTGGGCTTGCGTATCAAGCCCAATCACAGTAAATTAATTCTAAGCAGCAGGCTGGAGCCGGCAGTGAGGCTGGGACCCGCCACTGATGTCACCCATCACACACCCGTCGAGCTTCGTAAAATCCAGCCCCAAGTTTTTCAGTGCTGTATTTTCGGTTCTGCTCATTTCGGGGCGGTAATAGCGGCGGAGCGGTAAAGTTTGCTCCCGGGAACAGTTTGCGACTCAGTCAGCAAAAGTTATCAGCTGTGCTCGGATTGTGGGGCTGAGCACTAAGGGAGGCGTTACGCCTTTCTTCGGACGCTAGGCCGGCTGAGCAAGCAAAATTCCTGACCTAAACAGCCGGCCCCGGATCGCTCTAAGAGATGCCTGGGGGTCAAAAAAAAACCTGCGAAAAACCCACCAAACACATTCCCAATAAATAACGCATGCCACCAAAACATAAATCGCGAAAAAAAAAACAATTACACTTCCCTGAGGTCGACATTATTTACCTTACTGCGGCCGCTATAGCTTGGACCGCCCGCATTCACAGGCGGTCCCAACAGGGCGCGCTGCGGAGTGCTACGGATCGGATGGCAGCCAAAAATCGAGCCGGTGTCGCAACCAGGGACGTTGCACATCGGCTCACCTCTTTCGGGCGGTAATGCTCCGCAGCCTGTCGAAACCGGCACCGAAAGTCCCAGCGGGGCGCTGGAAGCTGGTCGCCCGCCAGAAGTGCTTAATGCTGCCATTGCCGCCCCTCTGGGGCGAAAACAGAAGCGGCAACAAGCAGAAAATCCCAGTGGCTCGAATTGTTCCAGTGCTCTTTCTTGCTCATGAAGTTTTTCTGTTGCAAGCCTTAGCACATCTTTGCTTGTGCTCAGTTATTCAGTCCATAACTTTTACAAATTCTCTTGTTCACAAGTAGGTTCCTTCATCCACTGACCGACTGGTATGGCCAGGATGTACGGGTAATTTCTCTGAGCTTCAGTTTTGCAGAATTTACTCTCGTTTAAATAATATTTGTAGTTGTTCTAGAATAACCAGCTTTCTTCGATATCCTTCCATGCTACTTCAGTTTCTCTTCTCTCATTCGATCTCCATTTGGTCACAAAAATGTAGCTTAATTGTGATGCAAACTTTTAGAAAGACAGTGAGATCATAAGTAGAAAATCAACCCTTCAGAACTGCTTGTGCATTCCTTCTGCACAGCTGCATCTATGACCGGTCGGTCCACAAGTACTGGTGATTAATCAGCTCATTAACTGCTTGAGCAGTGTGAAAAGGACCACAAGTACGTGTTGAATGTTGGGGCATATGTTCACATTCGTGAAACAGCAGGAATCCCACCTGTATAATCGACAGGTGATGGTCACAAACAGCAAAGAGTGAAGCTTAATTATTGTTCCTAAAGAAAATAAATATGTTTGATAGTATTCCAAGTAAAATAATATGTTGTTTTCTATACCGCTATGTATATTTATATAACAGAGTAAAATTGAATAAGAGCTATTATAAAAATGAAATAGAGTTAAAGTTATGACCTGGAGTTTCTGCCCTAGGCACAATTGATGATCCGGGCACAAAATGCAGCCAAAATTGCTCTAGTTTTGAGAAGTGTTTTTTTTTCTCTCTCAAGATTCCGCTCAGACTCTTTTTCATATCGCATGTAATATCGCCATGAACCAGCACAATCGGGCAGCACTTTAGAACGTAAAATGTTCTGATTAATTTTGCTTTATAAAATATTCTTTGATATAATTAAGAGTGGTTACTTGGTGCAGATTTATTAATACTGCTGTAAATGGATTTACCGCAAAAAAAAGCATTTTTAATCAGTGTCTAGTTCACCACCTGTGAGTAAGCTGATTTTAAATACCTGAAAATGACTTTGAAAAATTATTCAGAACCATTTACTAGTTACATTGGCGTACAGTAGTCATTTTCATAGTAAATTAAAAAAATATATATTCAAAAGTTTTTAAAACCTGCCTATTTGTGTCCTCGTGCCTAAAAAAAGCTTAATTTTAAGAGCCTCCTCGAAGGCCCACAAATGGGTGCAATAAGCGGAAACTCCCAATGGTGATTAACTCTCCTTGTGGGCGTGGACAGTTGTGTGGGTGGGGACAGCCTCCAGCATGATGTTTTTTGAACTAGCACAAAAGATCGTGGAAAATCAATTTCAGCTGGACGCAATTTGCGCTTTAAATTCCGTAATCTTTTGCGCTGGTTTGGCCGATTTCGGGCGAATCACGCTGCAAAAAAACAGCACAAGCTAACAGAAACTCCAGGCCATCAAACTTTCTTTTACATATTCCATCACATACAAACTCCTTTATAACATCACTGCAGGAATTCCTCAGGGAAGTGTCCAAGGCCCAACCATCTTCAGCTGTTTCATCAATGACCTTCCCTCCGCCATAAGGTCAGAAGTTGGGATGCTCGCTGATGATTGCACAATGTTCAGTTCCACTCGCATCTCCTCAGATCCTGAAGCCATCCATGCCTGCATGTAGAAAGACCTGGATGACATTCTGGTTTGAGTTGGTGAGTGGCAAGTAACATTCGCGTCATAAGTGCTGCCAGGCAATGACCATTTCCAACAAACGAGAGTCTAACCACCTCCCCTTGATATTCAATGGTATTACCATCACCAAATCCTACACCATCCACATCCTGGAGGCCGCCATTGACGAGAAACTTAACTGGACAGCCACATAAATACTGTGGCAACAAGAGAGGGTCAGAGGCTGGGTATTACGTGGCAAGTGTCTCACCTAACACCCCACTATCTACAAGGCACAAGCCAGCAGTGTGATGGAATACTCTACGCTTGCCTGGATGAGTGCAGCTCCAACAACAGTCAAGTAGCTCGACACCATCCAGGACAAAGCAACCCGCTTGATTGGCTCCCCTTCCACCACCTTAAACATTCACTCCCTCTACCACTGGCGCACCATGGCAATCTACAAGATGCAACTTAGCAACTCGCCATGGCTTCTTTGGCAGCACCTCCCAAACCCGTGACCTCTACCACCTAGGACAAGGGTAGCAGGCACTTGGGAGCACCATCACCTGCAAGTTCCCCTCCAAGTTACACACCATCCTGACTTGGAAATATATCGCTGTTCCTTCATCGTCGTTGGGTCAAAATCCTGGAACTCGCTCCCTAACAGCACTGTGGAAGTATCTTCACCACATGGAATGCAGCGTTTCAAGAAGGTGGCTCACCACCACCTTCTCAAAGGCAATTAGGGATGGGCAATAAATGCTGGCCTTGCCAGCGACGCCCACATCATGGAATGAACAAAAAAAAACTATGAATTTATAGCTAATAATCTGAATAGGTATTCCCTTGTTGAAAAAATAATGTAGTTTAGAAAAATAGTGGAGCAATAAAGAAAATAATGAAAACCACAGCATGTAGATCATAAGATAATTTCTAATGAACATGAGTCTTTATTAAAAATAGATTGGCTTTCATAACTGAGCTCTGTTTAATTATTTGCTTTCTACGGATCTTCCTTGTTAATGCAATATTTCTGATTTCACAACTCACAGGTTCAATTCACAGCAGCATAATCTAGTATTTAATGCATGCATCTTATTAACATGTGTTTGAACAATTCAACGAAGCAAGATCTTCATCGACCCATTGAAGCGCATGGAGCAAAAGTAGTGAGGGTCTTAGAGGTTGTATGCAATATAAAAGACATTAATGAACATAGCCTGGAAGCATTAGGCAAAAGATCAGATAAGGTTAGATGGTGAAAAGAGGAGGTCACTGATGTCAGAAAAGAACAGGTGTCAGAGAAGACTCTAGGGAGCCTCCAGTTAATGGAAAAATAATCAAAGTCAAAGCTATTAACTAAATGATTCTGTGGAATCCAGATCACTATGAACATAATTTTGGTGGCAGGCCATACAAATGATTGGTTTAGAAACGCACAGTGCCATTCCCTGTCAAAAACTTTGGAGCAGTCTAAGGAAAGTACAGAGAGTTAATCAAAGTGGGCAAGAGAAGAGTTCCACAGGTACGTTACATATACAACAAGTTAACTAATGGAGTGACAATCTCAAAAACCTCACTGATTATGGATTAGGCTGAAACATTCAAGGTGATAGATAATTATTAAACAGCAGCTTGCATAACTTAGAAAGTGCTGATGTAATGGAAATAAGGCAGTCATGTGAAGGTAAGATGGGTTAACTTGCTTAAGGAAACAGTGAACCTAAGTACATTTCCAAGGTAATATGTCAGAATGGAGATGAAAAATTGAAGAGATGGGCAAAGGATAGAGATAAGTTTAGAAGTTTAGAAAATCTGGAGGATGACAATAGGGATGCCATAAGGATGAATGCTCTTATTGGAATCCAGAGAGAAAGGGATATAATAGCAGGAGAAACAAACTTATGTGCATCTAAATGGTAGAGCAGAATAGAGAGAGGCTCTTTACCAAGATAATTGACATTAGAGCTGGAGGAGTAAAGTGAACAGAGAAAGTTAGCATTTTGTTTAAGAGAGTGAGCAACAGCACCATCATGATGGAAGGAGGATTCACAGAAGCTAAAGGAGGAAATATTGGCAAGGGCCCAAAAAGAACAGCTGCTGGAGAGGCACAAAGATATTGTTAATGCTTCTTCCAATTCATGTTGTAGTTAGCAGCTCTGGTCGCGGATTTACAGAAGTTAGGAACAGGGATTAAAAGGGCCCATTTTCTTCCTCTGTTACACAAATATGCTAGCATAAACTGGGTGGGTGAATTCTCAACCCAAACAGACCATCTCTCTTCTGCCTCACTTTCTGTAGGAGGACATCTGTGAAACTGGTCACAAGCTGCTTACTACCATTATACTCCAAAGTCTAAGGGCTAGACTTTCGACTTATATCGTGGGCGATATTTCTGGCGGTAGTGGTTGTCCCATCTTTCAGAACCGCCACAATATCGCCCATTTTAAAAACCACGAGTTCCGTCTTTTTAATTTGGGCAGCAGCGATGTGAAGTGGGCGGTAGTGATGTATTCAGTCGTGCAGGGCCAGCAACCATAGCAATGGCCGTTCTGCCTATGCGCGATTTTTTTTTCAGTCACTTGACTTTTTCCGCGACTCGGGAGGTCAGGGCTCACCTGCGCATGCGTAGAAGACAAAGGGAGGGAGAGAGAGAGAGTGCGCGCGAGACAGCTTTGCAGCTTGAGCAAGTGCAGTTTGAATCGATCGAGGCCCTCAAGTTAAAATTGCAGCTTTAGAAAACACAAGTTTAAAAAAAATGGAATTTGAAGAAGTTGCCTTTAGCGATGTGGGTGAGATGGCTGAGGTCGGTGAGGAGGCGCAGGTTGGAGGGCGAAAAAGGGCGAAGAGGTTCTTTGATGAGGCCAACGCAGCCTTGGTGCATGAGGTGGAGACACGGTGAGGCCAATTAACCCGGGGTGGGCATGGGACTCCCCCCTCGAGTGTGTACCAATGAATTTGGATGGAGATCGCTGAAGCGATGTCATTGGCGGCACATGATTACCGAGCCAATGCCGCAAGCGCTGGAATGATCTGGTTGAGTCTGCTAGAGTAAGTACTAACTTTATTAACTTTAATAACTGTAAGCATGCACTGACTCATTAATTAAAATGTAAATCTGCCAGATTGTAATTAAGCTGGGTAATCTTGGTGTCGCGCATTACTTCCTGAATGTCGATGTGTTAATCATGCATCAATTGCATCCAGACTGTATTAGCATATAACGTTAATGATGAAAAGTATTGGTGATGACTAATTGTGGATTATAATATCTGTGTGTTCCGTAATAGTACCTAGGCAATTTGCTTATACCATGCTCTTGTCACCTTTGCAGAAGAAGATATCTGCAAATTGCACCGTGCGTCGGCGCACGGGAGGAGGGCCAGCAGAGCTCCTGGAACCCACCGACCTGGAGGAGCGTGCCGCAGCCTCCATATTTGCTCGGCCACCTGTGGTGGTGCAGATCCGGTTGTGCTGCGGTGTGTGTAATATATGAAACCCGGGTAATATAATGTAATTTAATGCTATTTGAGTAAAATATATGAATAATGTAATATAATTTAATTAATGCTGGGTTCATGAAATCTTATTTTAATGCAGTTTCTGTACTCTATGTTCATGTTAATTAGATGTAACATCTGTCGGTAATTAACTAATGCTGTAGTGTTGCTCCTCCTACATATGCCTGCGCAGCATAAGCATCCTCATGTCATCCTGGCCTCCCCTCCTCTTCTACTAACCTCAATTATGTTTTCTGGTTGCTCAGGTGCTTCGCAGAAATTTGGAGCACGCTGGGGCATTGCCCATTTTAGTTCAAGTGCTGCTCACCACCGGAGATGAGACCACCACAGAGGATGATGATCATATGGATGACCTGCAACCATACTGCTCAACACAGGGGGGCTTGGGTATTCAAGGGTCAAATCTACCTGCGACCAGCTCTTCATCAACCGATGAAGTATCAGGACCAATTGGCTTGCAGCAGGGCACACTGAGTAGTCCAGCACCTACGCCAGATCTGCGGAGGTAGGTTCGGCAAGGTAGGCACGCTCAGTCAGGCAGATGTCAACCTGGATATGGTCTCACTGTCGAGGGCGAGCGTCGGCATTGGTGGAGAGATCCTCTAGGTGATAGGTGGGTTGACAGGCAATGCGGAGAACAGCTGATTCCATCTATGCCATGCGGCAGACGATGGTCTCGGGATACGGCACTGCACCCCAAGGTGCCGCACCACCTATGTCGGCAGATGATAGTCAGGAGGAAACAGTTGCTTCTGACTCTGGAGATGAATCTTTAGATACTTCTTTCTCTGGGATCCCAGGATGTGACTCTGCCACTGTCACCGCCGCCCCCCACCCAACCCCTCGCCATCCTCCACAGCAGCAGCACTCGAGGTGCCCTGCTGCAAGACAGCTTGGGGGTAATGCAGATAGGACCAGGGACAGGGGCAACGTTAGTGGCAAAAGAGGTGTAAAGATCAGGGGGGTAGAGGCAGAGGGAACCGTGGCCACAGGTAGATATTTTGCATGGTTGAGTGGTTTTGTAATAATTATTGTTATTTAAAAAATTGTTGACTGTTGGGGGGGGGAGGAGGAGAGATGGATGTTTCGATTCTGTAATGTATCTGTTATTTGTTAATTCACGTTTAAAGTTTCAAATTTAAAAAAAAGTTTATTTCAATTGTTAAATTATAAAAGATTTTTTATTTAACTTACAATTGTTATGCAGTGTCTTTTACAAACAGGTTAACCTCAATACAAGGGTTGTAAAAAATGACTAGGCCAGGCCAGGATGAAATGCAACATAATGTAACTGTCACCAACGTAATTTCAAGCAAAGCATTCATTTACGAAATGCTGAAGCAACAGTCTTGCAGTTGCATAACTACCACAGGGTTCTCCTGTGGTGTGGGGTGGGGGGGGGGGGGCATGGGTTCATTGCCAGGCTGATTGTCCTCCCCGACCTCCTCATCCTCCTCCTCTTCTGCCTCCCCTTTCTCCTGAGGTGGACCGGCAGTCCCATCTGGCAATTCTTGTCCCCTCCTGATAGTTAAGTTATGCAACATGCAGTACACCACAGTGAACTCAGCGACTTGCTCAGAGTGGTATTGTAGACTGCCTCCAGAGTGTTACAGGCATCTGAAGCGCTGTTTCAGCACTCCAATTGTCTTTGACGATATTGCGTGTGGCTATATGACTCTGATCGTAGTGATACTCGGCATCTATCTGGGGCTTATGAAGGGGGTCGAGAGCCAGGTTATTACCTCAAAAGTAGTAATCTCAGGATTGCTACCAGTGCCACGTGCTAGTCAGAGTAGGAATCGCAGGATAGCTCAGATGAATACATGGCTTGAGGAGTGGTGCAGAAGGGAGGGATTCAAATTCCTGGGACAAGGAACCGGTTCTGAGGGAGGTGGGACTAATACAAACTGGACGGTCTGCACCTGGGCAGGACCGGAACCAATGTCCTAGGGGGAGTGTTTGCTAGTGCTGTTGGGGAGGGGTTATACTAATATGGGGGGGATGGGAACCAATGCAGGGAGACAGAGGAAAGTAGAATGGGGGCAAAAGCAAAAGATAGAAAGAGAAAAAGTAAAAGTGGAGGGCAGAGAAACCCAAGGCAAAAATCAAAAAGGGCCCACATTACAGCATAATTCTAAAGGGGCAAAGGGTGTTAAAAAGACAAGCCTGAAGGCTCTGTGCCTCAATGCGAGGGGTATTTGCAATAAGGTGAACAAATTAACTGCGCAGATAGCAGTTAACGGATATGATGTAATTGGCATCATGGAGACATGGCTCCAGGGTGACCAAGGCTGGGAACTCAACATCCAGGGGTATTCAACATTTAGGAAGGATAGACAGAAAGGAAAAGGAGGTGGGGTGGCATTGCTGGTTAAAGAGGAAATTAATGCAATAGTAAGGAAGGACATTAGCTTAGATGATGTGGAATCGGTATGGGTGGAGCTGCAGAATACCAAAGGGCAGAAAACGCTGTGGGAGTTGTGCACAGACCATCAAACAATAGTAGTGAGATTGGGGACAGCATCAAACAAGAAATTAGGATGCATGTAATAAAGCTACAGCAGTTATAATGGACAACTTTAATCTACATATTGATTGGGCTAACCAAACTGATAGCAATGCGATGGAGGAGGATTTCCTGGAGTGTATTAGGGATGGTTTTCTAGACCAATATGTCGAGGAGCCAACTAGAGGGCTGGCCATCCTAGACTGAGTGATGTGTAATGAGAAAGGACTATTTAGCAATCTTGTTGTGCGAGGCCCCTTGGGGAAGAGTGACCATAATATGGTAGAATTCTTTATTAAGATGGAGAGTGACACAGTTAATTCAGAGACTAGGGTCCTGAACTTGGGGAAAGGTAACTTCGATGGTATGAGACGCGAATTGGCTAGAATAGACTGGCGCGTGATACTTAAAGGATTGACAGTGGATAGGCAATGGCAAACATTTAAAGATCACATGGATGAACTTCAACAATCGTACATCCCTGTCTGGAGTAAAAATAAAACGGGGAAGGTGGCTCAACCGTGGCTAACAAGGGAAATTAAGGATAGTGTTTAATCCAAGGAAGATTAGTGAAGACAAACATAGGTCACTTGCAGTCAGATTCAGGTGAATTTATAATGGGGAACAAAGAAATGGCGGACCAGTTAAACAAATACTTTGGGTCTGTCTTCACGAAGGAAGACACAAATAACCTTTCGAAAATACTAAGGGACCGAGTGTCTAGTGAGAAGGAGGAGCTGAAGGAAATCCTTATTATGCAGGAACATGTGTTGGGGAAATTGATGGGATTGAAGGCCGATAAATCCCCGGGGTCTAATAGTCTGCGTACTTAAGGAAGTAGTACTTAAGGAAGTAGCCCTAGAAATAGTGGATGCATTGGTAATCATTTTCCAACAGTCTATCGACTCTGGATCGGTTCCTATGGACTGGAGGGTAATTAATGTAACACCACTTTTATGAAGAGAGGGAGAGAGAAGGCGGGTAATTATAGACCGGTTAGCCTGACATCAATAATGGGGAAAATGTTGGAATCAATTATTAAAGATGAAATAGCAGCACATTTGGAAAGCAGTGACGGGATCGGTCCAAGTCAGCATGGATTTATGAAAGGGAAATCCTGCTTGACAAATCTTCTAGAATTTTTTGAGCATGCAACTGGTAGAGTGGACAAGGGAGAACCGGTGGATATGGTGTATTCGGACATTCAAAAGGCTTTTGACAAGAGATTCATGTGCAAAATCAAAGCACATGGTATTGGGGGTAATATACTGACATGGATAGAGAACTGGTTGGCAGATTGGAAGCAGAGAGTCGGGATAAATAGGTCCTTTTCAGAATGGCAGGCAGTGACTAGTGGGGTGCCGCAGAGCTCAATACTTGGACGCCAGATGTTTACAATATACATTAATGATTTGGATGAGGGAATTGAGTGTAATATCTCCAAGTTTGCAGATGACACTAAGCCGGGTGGCGGTGTGAGCTGTGAGGAGGATGCTAAAAGGCTGCAGGGTAACCTGGACAGGTTAGGTGAGTGGGCAAACGAGTGGCAGATGCAGTATAATGTGGATAAATGTGAGGTTAGCCACTTTGGTGGCAAAAACACGAAGGCAGAATATTATCTGAATGGTGGCAGGTTAGGAAAAGGGGAGGTGCAACGAGACCTGGGTGCCATGGTACATCATTCATTGAAAGTCGGCATGCAGGTACAGCAGGCGGTGAAGAAGGCAAATGGTATGTTGGCCTTCATAGCTCGGGGATTTGAGTTTCGGAGCAGGGAGGTCTTACTGCAGTTGTACAGGGCCTTGCGAGGCCTCACCTGGAATATTGTGTTCAGTTTTGGTCTCCTAATCTGAGGAAGGATGTTCTTGCTATTGAGGAAGTGCAGCGAAGGTTCACCAGACTGATTCCTGGGATGGCAGGACTGTCATATGAGGAGAGATTGGATTAACTGGGCCTGTATTCACTGGAGGTTAGAAGGATGAGAGGGGATCTCATAGAAACATATAAATTTATGACGGGACTAGACAGGTTAGATGCAGGAAGAATGTTCCCGATGTTGGGGAAATCCAGAACCAGGGGACATAGACTAAGGATAAGAGGTAAGCCATTTAGGTCTGAGATGAGGAGAAACTTCTTCACTCAGAGAGTTGTTAACCTGTGGAATTCCCAACCACAGAGAGTTGTTGATGCCAGTTCATTGGATATATTGAAGAAGGAGTTAGATATGGCCCTTACAGCTAAAGGGATCAAGTGGTATGGAGAGAAAGCAGGAAAGGGTGTCATGTATGGACCACAATGTAACACCACTGTATTACTGTATACACTCAACCTAGATGCACACCTTGACCACAAGGGGTGAACTTGTGGGAGACACTCCTTACCTGATCTCACAGGTATAAAAAGGGAGGTCCCATGCAGGGTCATGGTCTTTGTAGTCCTGTGAATAAAGAGTTAAGGTTACAGAGTGACCTTGTCCCTAGAGTGTGCCTCGTGTGGTTTCATACTGTAGAGTAAGGACTTTATATTGGTGATGAGAAACGGGAATTCACGTCTCACGAGAATGGCCACCGGTAGCACAGAGGAACGGTACTGTGTTGGGGAAGGCTGGGACGATTTTGTCGAGAGGCTTCAGCAAAGCTTCGTTCCGAAAGAATGGCTGGGGGATGCAGTGGCCGACAAGCGAAGGGCTCGTCTGTTGACCAGCTGCGGACCAAAGACATACGCGCTCATGAAAGACTTACTAGCACCTGAAAAGCCGGCGGACAAAACCTTTGAAGAACTTATCAAATTGATCGGGGAGTACCTCAAACCGCCGAGTAGCATACATATTGCCCGACACAGATTCTACACCCATGAATGTCGTGAAGGACAGAGCATACCGGACTTCGTAGCGGACCTCCGGCGTTTGGCTAGCCTCTTTAAGTTCATAGACGCCTGCAGGGGGGAGATGCTAAGGGACTACTTTATCGAGGGCATCGGTCATACGGGACTTTTCCGCAAATTGAGATCAAGGATTTGACCTTGGAAGGGGCGGCGTTGATAGCTCAAACTTTCATGGCGGGAGAGGAAGAGACGAAAAAAATATATGCGCGCAATTCTGCCTCTATCGCGGCAATGGATCAGAGAGTCAACATCATCAATGTGACTCAGAGCCGGGCAGGCAGGCAGGGGCAGTCCGACACTCCCTAGGTAGCAATAGACCCCATAGGACTTCAACAGAGACAATGGCAGACTGAACGGACATTCACGCCATCACAGTGGACAATGCGGCCCGGGATGGGGCCATTGACACTCACTAATAGGGTACTTAAGAGCAGTCAAAGGGACAGTTAGCGCGGAATGCCTGGCCATAGTTCCTTTGTTCCCAACAATGGAAACTTTAACTCATGCTAGAGGTGTGGGGGAAAACACTCAGCTGAATCTTGAAGATTTCAACAGTTTATCTGCAGGAATTGCAATCTCAGTGGCCATTAGCTCGAAAGTGCAGGAAGTCTGCAACCAGACTAATATATGAGGTGGATGGACCAGAAGAGGGTTTTTTGAGGTAGGATGACTTTTGGGGCAAATCGATGGACGCCGAGGTTCGACGGGTCCATGTGGCGAATATTCACAGTTCATATACCAAAACGCCACCAATGATATTGAGGGTTTTATGAAACGGTATCTCAGTATGCATGGAGCTGGACACTTGGGCCAACCAGTTACTCATGGGCGTTCAGCAATTTGAGAAGCTATGGCCACTTAAAGCCAGTAGACCCAAATTAGCACGTATTGAGACACAATTACAGACTTACACTAAAGAAATCATTCCGGTGCTAGGCAGTGCAATGTTGTTTGTCACACACAATGGGTTAGTGAATCGTCTGCCACTCTGGATTGTCCCGGGCAATGGTCCCGCACTGTTGGGGAGGAGCTGGTTAGCCAAGATGAACTGGAAATGGGGGGATGTTCACCAATATCATCTGTGGAGTGAAGTTCGTGCTCACAAGTCCTACAACAATTCAATTCACTATTTCAACCTGGCGTCGGGACTTTCAAAGGCACCAAAGTAGTAATACACATCACCCCGGACGCCAGGCCAGTGCACCACAAAGCCAGAACGATGCCGTATGTGATGCGGGAAAAGATCGAGAGCGAATTGGACCAGCTGTTGAGAGAGGGCATCATCTCGCTTGTTGAATTCAGCGACTGGGCGAGCCCCATCATTCCCGTCCTAAAAGCGGATGGCTCTGTCAGGAGCTGTGGCGACTACAAGGCCACCATCAATCGGGTGTCCCTACAAGATCAATATCCGCTCCCGAGAACGGAGGACCTCTTCGCCATGCTGGCAGGCGGAAAGCTGTTCACCAAGTTGGACCTCACTTCAGCCTATATGACCCAGGAACTGGCCGACGAATCTAAACTACTGACCACCATCACCACGCACAAGGGACTGTTCGTTTATAACAGGTGCTCGTTTGACATTCGATCAGCGGCAGCGATTTTTCAACGAAACATGGAAAGCCTGCTTAAATCCATTCCTGGAATGATCGTATTCCAGGACGACATCCTCATCACGGGTCGAGACACCAAAGAACACCTCCACAACCTGGAGGAGGTGCTACGTCAACTGGACCGGGTAGGCCTGCGACTTTAAAAGTTTAAATGTGTGTTCTTAGCTCCTGATTTTGAGTTTCTGGGCAGGAGGGTTGCTCAGATGGGATTTGGCCCACCGAATCCAAAACAGAGGCAATTCGACGAGCACCCAGGTTCTGCAACACATCGGAGTTGCGTTCATTCCTGGGACTGTTGAACTATTTTGGGAATTTTCTGCCGAATTTGAGCACGTTGTTGGAGCCGCTACACGTGCTCCTGTGTAAGGGTTGCAATTGGTTTGAGAGGACTATCAGGAACGGGCTTTTGATCGGGCGCGAAACCTACTTTGTTCAAACAAGTTGTTGAACCTGTACGACCCCTGTAAAAAATTGGTTCTGACATGTGATGCATCGTCCTATGGGGTTGGGTGCATGTTGCAGCAGGGCAATGTTGAGGGTCAACTACAACCCATGGCTGATGCTTTTAGGTTGCTCTCTCAAGCAGAACGGGGATATGGGATGGTCGAGAAGGAAGCGCTTGCATGTGTCTATGGTGTAAAAAAATGCATCAGTACCTCTTTGGTAGGAAGTTTGAATTAGAGACGGACCACAAGCCATTAACATCCCTGTTGTCAGACAGCAAGGCTATCAATGCCAATGCTTACAGCGATGGGCCCTCACGCTGGCTGCTTATGGCTACTCCATCTGGCATCGGCCCGGCACTGAAAATTGCGCTGACGCGCTCAGCAGGCTTCCATTGGTCACCACTGAGGGGGCAGCGGAGCAAAGCGCCGAGATGGTCATGGCTGTCGATGCCTTTGACAGCGCAGGCTCCCCCATCACAGCCTGCCAGATCAAAATCTGGACAAACAGAAATCCCCTCCTATTCCTGATTAAGAAATGTGGCCTGACTGTGGATTGGGCGCCCACACACGGAGGTCAGACCGTTTCACAGACGGATGGATGAGCTCTCCATCCAATCCGACTGCCTACTATGGGGCAGCTGGGTAGTTATGCCCCAGAAGGGCAGGGAGGCATTCATCAGGGAACTCCACAGCGAGCGCCCAGGCATTGTGTTAATGAAGGCCATTGCCCGGTCACATGTTTGATGGCCTGGAATTGATTCAGACCTGGAACACTGTGTTCGCAAGTGCACGACCTGTGCCCAGCTGGGTAATGCCCCCAGGGAGGCCCCGCTCAGCCTGTGGCCCTGGCCCACCAGGCCATGATCACGCATTCATGTTGACTACGCGGGCTCGTTCATGGGTAAGATGTTCCTTATTGTGGTAGATGCGTACTCGAAATGGATCGAGTGTATCATTCTGAATTCATGCACGTCATCCACCACCGTAGAAAGCCTACGTGCGATCTTTGCAACCCATGGCTTGCCGGACATCCTGGTTAGTGATAATTGCCCATGTTTCACAAGCTATGAATTCCGAGAGTTTATGTCAGGCAATGGCATCAACCACGTCAGTACTGCGCCTCCAATGGCCAGGTGGAACGT
This sequence comes from Pristiophorus japonicus, assembly GCF_044704955.1. Classification (NCBI taxonomy): domain Eukaryota; kingdom Metazoa; phylum Chordata; class Chondrichthyes; family Pristiophoridae; genus Pristiophorus; species Pristiophorus japonicus. The sequence continues at coordinate 342,476,046 of NC_091978.1, read as the reverse complement.
GCGGTCCAAATCATTAAGCAAGGTATGCTCAGGATTCAAGGACCCTCCCTACAATGCCGCCTATCGCGTTTTCTGCTGGCCTATAGATCCCGACCGCACTCGCTCACGGGGGTCCCACCCGAAGAGCTACTAATGAAACGGACACTCAAAACTCGGTTGTTCCTCATTTACCCAGTCCTGACCGACATAGTTGAGGGCAAGCGCAAGTCACAAAATGAGTACCATGACCGCAATTCGAGGGGGAGATGTATAGAAATAAATGATCCTGTATTCGTCCTCAATCACGCCATGGGGCCCAAATGGCTTGAGGGCACTGTAATTGACAAAGCGGGAAATGGGGTTATCATGGCAAAACTCAACAATGGTCAGATATGCCGTAAGCATCTGGATGAAGTTAAAAAAAGGTTCAGCATCGACACGGAGGTACCTGAAGAAGACCATGAGATGGAGCTCACAACACCGCCAGTGAACGAGCAACAAGAGCAATCAGAAGAATGCACAGTCCCTGCGGTCAGCCCGGACAGGCCGGAATCATCACAGGTGACAGGCACTCACGTCAGTGTCCTACAACCAGAGCCCCAACTGCGGCGCTCCACGAGGGAGCGTAGACCACCTGAAAGACTAAACCTATGATCGCAATAAGACTTTGGGGGTGGCGGGTGGGGGGGGGGGAGGAGGTGATGTCATGTATGTAACCATAATGTAACACCACTGTATTACTGTATACACTCAACCTAGATGCACACCTTGACCACAAGAGGTGAACTTGTGGGAAACACTCCTTGCCTGATCTCACAGGAATAAAAAGGGATGTCCCACGCAGGGTTATGATCTTTGGAGTCCTGTGAATAAACAGTTAAGGTCACAGAGTGACCTTGTCCCCAGAATGTGCCTCGTGTGGTTTCATACTGTAGAGTAAGGACTTTTCAAAGGGGTACTGTGGTGAATGATCAGCCTGATCTTATTGAATGGTGGTGCAGGCTTGATGGGCCGAATGGCCTACTCCTGCACCTATTTTCTATGTTTCTATGTTTCTATGTAACGAGGCCGTATCCTTTGTCACCTAGCATCGAGCATTGGCCTTGTGGCTGACTGTTAAAAAGGTCAGAGATAGTGTTCTCATGCACGATGTGCGCATCATTAATGCTGGAAAATTGGCATTTACTGCCATCAGTATTTGCTTGTGGTCGACAACGAGCTGCACGTTCAGGGAATTGAATCCCTTTCGGTTATGGTAAACCTTGGACTCCTCTAAAGGTGCTCACCTGGCGTTGTGTGTACAGTCTATTGCACCCTGGACCTTGGAGCGGTTTTCTATTCTCGAGAACCCCAAAGCTCTCTCACTCTGTGCCTCACTGATCATAGGGAAGTTTATAAAGTCCATCCTGCGTGCGTAAAGGGCTTCAGTCACCTGGAAAATGCAGCAATGTGTGGCATGCTGAGAGATGCAGCAAATGTTGCCAGCTGAACCTGAAAGGAGCCCAATACATAGAAGGAATGTGCCGCAGTAACCTTAACCTCAACGGTCAGTGCGGTTCTGATGGTGCTGGTTGGCTGCAGGTTTCCCTTAATGAGCTGGCATATCTCACTGATGACCTCTTTTCAGAAGCACAGCCTTCTAACGCACATCCTATCGGACAGGTTCAGGTAGTTTCCATTATAAACAATCTTCTGGGCGGAACATGAGTGATGACGTCAGACCTTTGAACAAAATAATAGGCGGGTGGTTGAGCTCATTCTCGGCGGTAATTGAATGCAGATTGTACCGTCGGCGATAAACGGGCAGCAGCTTCTATTTATAATCAAATGAGAACTTAAGAACATAAGGAATAGGAACAGGAGTAGGCCATACGGCCCCTCGAGCCTGCTCCGCCATTCAATAATATCATGGCTGATCTGATCATGGACTCAGTTCCACTTTCCCGCTCGCCCCTCATAACCCCTTATCCCCTTATTGTTTAAGAAACTTTCTATTTCTGTCTTAAATTTATTCAATGTCCCAACTTCCACAGCTCTCTGAGGCAGCGAATTCTACAGATTTAAAACCCTCTGAGAGTAGAAATTTCTCCTCATCTCTGTTTTAAATGGATGACCCCTTATTCGAAGATCATACCCACTAGTACTAGTCTCCCCCATCAGTGGAAACATCCTCTCTGCATCCACCTTGTCAAGCCCCCTCATAATCTTATACATTTCGATAAGATCACCTATCATTCTTCTGAATTCCAATGAGTCGAGGCCCAACCTACTCAACCTTCCCTCATAAGTCAACACTCTCATCCCCAGAATCAACGGGGTGAACCTTCACTGAACTGCCTCCAAAGCAAGTATATCGTTTCATAAAATTGAAAACCAAATCTGCACAGAGTATTCCAGGTGTGGCCTCACCAATATCTTATATAGGTGTAGCAAGACTTCTCCACTTTTATACTCCATCCCCTTTGCAATAAAGGCCAAGATACCCTTGGCCTTCCTGATTACTGGCTGTACCTGCATACTATCTGTTATACATGTGGAATGTATTTAAATACCCTGGAGTCCCAAGGGATCCCATAATCCCTTGGGAGCACAGGTATTTAAGGAGGTTTCACAGGCTGGAGAGTTTGTGGAGTGACTCGACCAATACTTCGTGGCCAATGAGCTGGAAGGGGAAAAGAGCGCAGCCAAATGAAGTGCGATCCTCCTCACCGTCTGTGGGGCACCAACGTATGGCCTCATGAAGAATCTGCTCACGCCAATGAAACCCACGGAGAAATTGTACGGCGATTTGTGCACACTAATCCGAGAGCACTTGAACTCGAAGGAAAGCCTTCTGATGGTGAGGTATCGGTTCTACACCTACAAAAGATCTGAAGGCCAGGAAGTGGCGAGTTATGTCGCCGAGCTAAGGCGCCTTGCAGGACATTGCGAATTTGAAGGACATTTGGAGCACATGCTCAGAAACTTTATCGTACTTGGCATTGGCCACGAAACCATACTTCGCAAACTTTTGACTGTAGAGACCCTAACCTTGAGTAAGGCCATAGCAATAGGCCAGGCATTCATTGTCACCAGTGACAAGACGAAGCAAATCTCTCAGCATACAAGTGCTGCTACAAGTACTGTGAACAAAGTGATGTTGTTTTCGAATCGTAAAGTACAGGACAGGTCACACATACCTGCAGCTGCACATCCGCAGATGTCTCAGAGTCCACCATCAAGGGTGATGAATGCAAGGCCATTAACACCTTGTTGGCGGTGCGGGGATGATCATCGTTTCCATTCATGCCGATTCAAAGAGTACGTTTGCAAGTGCTGTGGAACAATGGGACACCTCTAACGAGTGTGCAGGCGAGCTGCAAAGCCTGTTCAACCTGCAAACCGCCATGTTGTAGAGGAGGGCAGATCCACGGAGGATCACGATGAACCATAGCCTCAGAGGGAGGAGGCAGAGGTAAATGGGGTGCATACATTCACCACGAATTGTCCCCCGATAATGCTGAATGTTGAACTAAATTGACTTCTGGTGTCAATGGAGCTGGACACAGATGCAAGCCCCAGTCCATCATGGGCAAAAAGACTTTAGAAAGACTGCGGTGCAACAGCGCCTCAAGGTCAGTTTTAACTCCAGTTCGCACGAAACTAAGAATTTACACTAAAGAACTGATTCCTGTGATCGGCATTGCTGCCGTAAAGGTCTCCTACGATGGAGCGGTGCACAAGCTACAACTCTGGGTGGTACAGGGCGATGGTCCCACGCTGCTCGGCAGGAGCTGGCTGGGAAATATACGCTGGAACTGGGACGACGTCCGAGTGCTATCGCCCGCTGACGACACTTGTGCCCAGGTCTTTAACAAATTTCCTTCGCTGTTTGAACCAGGCATCGGGAAATTCCAAGGAGCAAAAGTGCAGATGTACCTAATTCCAGGGGCGCGACCCATCCATCTCAAGGCGAGAGCAGTACCGTACATGATGATAGAAAGGGTCGAGATCGAGCTAGACCAGCTGCAAAGAGAGGGCATCATTTCACCGATCGAGTTCAGCGAGTGGGCCAATCCTATTGTCCCGTCCTCAAGGGAGATGGCACCGTCAGAATCTGTGGTGATTACAAAGTAACTATGAATCGTTTCTCCCTGCAGGACCAATACCCACTATCAAAAGCCGACGTCCTCTTTGCAACAATGGCTGGAGGAAAGATGTTCACGAAGCTGGATCTGACTTCAGCCTACATGACGCAGGAACTGGAGGAATCATCGAAGGCCCTCACCTGCATCAACACGCACAAAGGTCTTTTTGTTTATAACAGATGCCGTTTGGAATCCGATCAGTGGCGGCGATATCCCAGAGAACCATGGAAAGTGTACTGAAGTCGGTCCCGCACACCGTGGTCTTCCAGGACGACAACTTGGTCACAGGCCGAAACACAGTCGAGCACCTGCAGAACCTAGAGGAGGTTCTTTGTCGACTCAACCACGTGGGGCTCAGGTTAAAACACTCGAAGTGCATTTTCCTGGCGCCTGAAGTAGAGTTCTTGGGAAGGAGGATTGCGGCGGATGGCATCAGTCCCACCAACGCGAAGACAGAGGCAATCGAGAACGCACCGAGGCCACAGAACGTGATGGAGCTGCGGTCGTTTCTGGGACTCCTGAACTACATTGGTAACTTCTTACCGGGTCTCAGCACACTGCTAAAATCACTACATGTCTTACTATAAAAAGGGGATGAATGGGTTTGGGGTAAAAGCCAAGAAAATGCCTTTGTAAAAGCGAGAAAATTGTTATGCTCAAACAAATTGCTTGTGTTGTATGATCCATGTAAGCATTTGGTACTACCATGTGATGCGTCATCATATGGCGTCGGGTGTGTATTGCAACAAGCTAATGATTTTGGGAAACTGCAACTGCTTGCTTATGCATCCAGGAGTCTCTCTAAGGCTGAGAGAGCGTACAGCATGATTGAAAAAGAACCGTTAGCGTGTGTCTATGGAGTAAAGAAAATGCATCAATACCTGTTTGGGCTAAAATTCGAATTGGAAACTGACTATAAGCTGCTTATATCCCTGTTTTCCGAGAGTAAAGGGATAAATACCAACGCATCGGCCCGCATCCAGAGCTAGGCACTCACATTGTCCGCATACAACTACGCCATCGGCCACAGCCAGGCACCAGAAAACTGCGCCGATGCTCTCAGTAGGCTGCCATTGCCCACCACGGGGATGGAAATGGCGCAGCCCGCAGATCTAGCCATGTTTATGGAAGCATTTGAGAATGAGCAATCACCCGTCACTGCCCGGCAGATCAAAACTCTGGACAAGCCAGGACCCCTTATTATCTCTAGTCAAAAGCTGTGTGCTTCATGGGAGCTGGTCCAGTTTTCCAGTGGAAATGCAGGAAGAGATAAAGCCGTTCCAGCGGTGCAAAGATGAAATGTCTATACAGGCAGAATGCCTTCTGTGGGGCAATCGAGTAGTGGTCCCCAAGAAGGGCAGAGACACCTTCATCAATGACCTCCACTGTACCCAGCCAGGCATCGTAATTATGAAAGCGATAGCCAGATCCCACGTGTGGTGGCCCGGTATCGATGCAGACTTAGAGTCCTGAGTTCACAGATGTAATACATGCTTGCAGTTAAGCAATGTACCCAGGGAGGCGGTGCTAAGCTTATGGTCTTGGCCCTCCAAACCATGGTTTAGGGTACACGTCGACTATGCAGGCCCGTTCTTGGGTAAAATGCTCATTGTGGTTTTAGACAAGTACTCCAAGTGGATTGAATGTGAGAGAATAGTCAGTCGAGGAGGCGGGAGCTCGGAGCAGCGCGAGTCCGGGGTCGGTGAGAGGCCTATAAAGGACAGCGGGAGTCGAGCAGTTCGAGCAGTCAGTCGAGGAGGCGGGAGCTCGGAGCAGCGCGAGTCCGGGGTCGGAGAGAGGCCTATAAAGGACAGCGGGAGTCGAGCAGTTCGAGCAGTCAGTCGAGGAGGCGGGAGCTCGGAGCAGCGCGAGTCCAGGGTCGGTGAGAGGCCTATAAAGGACAGCGGGAGTCGAGCAGTTCGAGCAGTCAGTCGAGGAGGTGGGAGTTCGGAGCAGCACGAGTCCGAGGTCGGTGAGAGGCGTACCGGTGCAGCTGCAACGGGGACAGAAGGCAAAAAAATAAAAATAAATCAAAAGGTGACGTCACAGCCAAGGGGTAAGTGATTGGCTGGTGATTGGTGAGTAGTTTTTCTTTTTCTTTTCTATTTCAGTAAGTAACCTTTAGCATTATTGTTGCCAAATTAAGTTAATCTAGGGGTTAAGTCATGCCAGGAGAGCTCGGACACGTGTTATGCTCCTCCTGTACCATGTGGGAAATCAGGGACGCCTCCGGTGTCCCTAATGACTACATGTGCGGGAAGTGTATCCACCTCCAGCTCCTGACGGACCACGTTGCAGAACTGGAGCTGCAGGTGGATTCACTCTGGAGCATTCATGATGCTGAGAATGACGTGAATAGCACGTTTAGTGAGTTGGTCTTACCGCAGGTAAAAGGTACACAGCCAGATAGGGAATGGAAGACCAACAGGAAAAGCAGTGCAAGGAAGGTAGTGCAGGGGTCCCCTGCGGACATCCCCCTGCAAAACAGATACACTGCTTTGGGTACTGTTGAGGGGTTGACTCATCAGGGGAGAGCAGCAGCAGCCAAGTTCATGGCGCCATGGCAGGCTCTGCTGTACAGGAGGGAAGGGAAAAAGAGTGGGAGCGCAAAAGTGATAGGGGATTCGATTGTAAGGGGAATAGATAGGCGTTTCTGTGGCCGCAACCGAGACTCCAGGATGGTATGTTGCCTCCCTGGTGCAAGGGTCAAGGATGTCTCGGAGCGGGTGCGGGACATTCTGAAAAGGGAGGGTGAACAGCCAATTGTCGTGGTGCATATAGGTACCAATGATATAGGTAAAAAACGGGATGAGGTCCTACGAGACGAATTTAGGGAGCTAGGAGTTAAATTAAAAAGTAGGACCTCAAAAGTAGTAATCTCACGATTACTACCAGTGCCACGTGCAAGTCAGAGTAGGAATCGCAGGATAGCTCAGATGAATTTGTGGCTTGAGCAGTGGTGCAGAGGGGAGGGTTGGGGTCCCAGCATTGATCCCTGCGGCACCCAGAGACTGAACAATTTATCCCGACTCACTGTTCTCTGTTAGCTAGCCAATCCTCTATCCATGCTAATATATTACCCCCAACCCCGTGAACTTTTATCTTGTGCAGTAACCTTTTACGTAGCATCTTGTCAAATGCCTTCTGGAAGTCCAAATACACCACATCCACTGGTTCCCCTTCATCCACCCTGTTCATTACATCCTCAAAGAGCTCCAGCAAATTTGTCAAACATGACTTCCCCTTCATAACTCCATGCTGATTCTGCCTGACCGAATTTTGCTTTTCCAAATGTCCTGCTACTGCTTCTTCAATAATGGACTCCAACATTTTCCCAACCTCAGATGTTAGGCGGTAAAGAGCATCTTGGTGATAATAAGGGTACTAAATGGTTGGTAAATGGGTGGATGGATGCTGAAAGTCTAGCCCGTGCTGATGAGAATTTTTCTGGGCACTGCTTGGCCCTTTAAAGAAGAAAAGAGAAAGTACTTCCACTTATATTGTACCTTTCATGACATCAAGACTTTCCAAAGCACTTCACAGCTAGTTTTTGAAGTGCAGTCATTGTTGTAATGTCAAGAACCCCGGCAGCTAATTTCCCCAAACTGCAATGAGATAAATAACCAAGTAATGGTGTTGGTTGAGGGTTGAATTGTGGCTAGGATAACGGAGAACTCCCCTGCTCTTCTTCAAATACTGCCATGGAATCTTTCACATCCACCTGAGAGGGGAAAAGATGGGTCCTCAGGTTAATGTCTCATCTGAAAGACAGCATCGCCAACAAAACAGTACTCCCTCAGTATTGCACCAAAATGTCAGCCTAGATTATGTGCTTTAAAATGCTGCAGGACTTTAAATCCTACAGCAGCCCGATATTTTCAGCACAAAAGTGAAATTGCAGGAGGGACTCCTACTGAGAACCCACCCATCATTAATCAAACAGGGTCCAAAGCAAAGATGTTGGAGGTCCTCCCTGCCACACTTCTGACTGCTTAGGAAAGAGCTAGCTAAAAAAGGCCTCGAAATTGGTTCACGTCAGCATGCTTTATGTCAGCATATGCTTCGTGCGTAATGCCTGTTTCAGGTGCGTGCCCTCTTTTTCTTCCTTCACCAACATGACGGTTAGTGCAGAATGTGCATGCTTACGCCATATTGGATGCTTTGGTGCCAATTAAAGACAGAAAATGCTGGAAACACTCAGCAGGTCAGGCAGCATCTGTGGAGAGAGAAACAGAGTTAATAATTCAGGTCGATGACCTTTCATCAGAATGGATCTGCTGAGATTCCAGATTCCGCAGTATTTCACTTTCATATTGCTGAAATGTGCATTTGGCTATAAATAACCTACGAACCTTGCACATTTCTTTACATGTTTCTGTATCCACCAGGGTCAGTTCAGGAATTGAAGACTTATTGTCTGTTGATATTAGAGATGTATAAGTTACTATTTGGGGTGAAATATCTAAGGAGGAAGATTTTCTTCTCGCTATTTCCTGCAAAACCATAAGCGTCTTCTAAAAGAATATGGGCTGGGGATGGGGGTTGGGGGAGAATTTCCGCAGGATTTTTTTCAATGCCATGCTGTAACTTGGGCAGAATTTTTTAAGAAGCAGCGTTATCTTTATGCCATTTCTCTGGAGGTTCTGCCAATCTCTCGGCAGAAGAACCCCCAAGGGAATTACAGACGTCTATGATTTTGCTAGCAAGAACATTCAAGGGAAGGCTTCTTGCTATATTTATAATGCAAGCTAATACATAGAATGCAGAAATCTTCCCGATTATTTCAGCATGTATTTCTTAAAAATAAGAACATTTCAAGAATAGAAATGAAAAGTCGAAAGGGGGCGAAATTGTCCCTTTTTTTTGGCCCCATTAGCGCCTCTGGGGGCGCTAACGGGGAAGTAGGCATTGCCCGGGAGTTCGCGGAGGGGCTGCCAAGGCAGCATCCGTGTAGTGCTGAACATTTCCTCCCAGTAGCGCCCCGGAACCCGCCCCCAAAAGAAGTGGAGCGCCAGAGATTGCTTTGAGGGGCGGTAAGCCCAATTTAGTGGCGGGGGTGAGACTTCTGCGCCGGGTGCTAAAATCCCGGCCCCGGAAGGTTACCGCCCCCAATCGGGACGCGGGGCAATGTCGCCCCCTCGGTATCATAAGAAACTAACGTGATGCTCAATCGGCAGCCTGTGTAACGCTCCACCCGACTTCCTTTGCCATTGTGGGGAGGAAAATGGGACGGGGTGTAAAATGGACTGCTGTCACGTGATCATTCATTTAGTGCTACCACACAAAACTAATTTCATCCCTTATATGTCCTTCATTGTGGCATGCACAGTGCTAAGTCAAGCAGTTCCCTTTATTTAGAGCAAATCTATTTGGTATATTTGGAGGAGTATCATTTTTGCACCACAAAATTAAAATTACCCAGACAACAGATACGAAAAAGAAATACTGACCTCAGCCATATCTCAAATTTCAGGTAATGTTTCAGATAAATGTTTCATTTTATTGAATTTTAACTATGGATTGTGAAACAGAGAAGCTACTAAAGTTTTACCGGCCACTGGAATAGAATTCTGATGCCTGTGAACCATAAATGCTCTAGTTCTACTAGATTAAATTGATATATTGAAAGTAATTTTTGAGAGCATGGAGTTCAAACTGGTTTCTGTACTCAGGAGACCAGATGACATGCTGAGTTGTCTTTCACTTTGAAAACAGACTGTTCAGCATGAATAAGCATTGTGAAGTTACAAGGAAAGAAAAACTTTCATTCAAATTGACTCAGCGATGAGTAAGGAGACAGATTGAGGTTTGAAAACCTTGTGATTAGATAGAAGGGAATTGAGTATGAGCCGTGAATATAATCCTGCACCCAGCAATTATAGACTTAAACTTGGGCACAATTTACAGTAATGGGTTATCGTTGGTACTGGTGCAGCTAAAAAAGAGCCATGATAAATTGAAAACATATATATTTTTTTTAATTGGCAATCAATTAACTCGAAACACAACAGAGTGTGACGTATCCTTGAGCATAAGCAAAACATTGCAAATACATTGGGATAAATTTATGATCATGCAAGTGCCTTTTCTTTAAGATGCAATGATACATCATTTTGTAAATAAATCTTTAACATTTTGGTACTATGATGTTTTGGTCCATGATCTCTAGTCACATGTAACATTACTATTCAATCAGAAATAAGGCTCGATAATTACATTTGATCTGCATTGGGGAAAGCAAGGTCTGAAAATAGCTGGTTAAAAACCTGGGAATCCTTAAGAAAGTTCAGATTTACTTGTCACCTTGGGCAACTTCAGTGTTCTACAAAAGCTCTGTCTCTCCATTGATGGAATATTGCAGTCCTGTTTGGAAGGACATCTTCTGCTCTTGGCCTCAATGTAGTCCAAAACCTTGTAGAATGGCTTACTTCATACAATGGTCCACTCCCTTTAACATTATGAAAATGTTGCCAGGATGTTATATTATTTCTTCTGCTATATTATTTTTGGAGCAGCACAATAAATGGTTGTGCAAGTGGCTCATGGTGTGGTGGATTCCAAATGGTTCAGGTTGTTTTGTGGATAAAAAAGGACTGTTAGTTGCAGAATAATATAAGAAGTGTTTATTATGTTGCTCAGGTTGTGTAAGGCAGATATTATCCATAAAACAAATAATCATGAAGTAGTGGCACATTTTGTAGTTCTTGTTGATAAATACACTTCATATCAATTAAGGTGCATTGGACAATACAACACAGAGTGAAAGACAATCACTGTTTCCTTGGCGAGTATTGCTATTTTCTTTGGATCATACCTTTCAGACTTTGAATGCCAAATGGTTCCACCATGATTTGCTCTGTCAGTAAGCTGTTTATATTGTTGTCACCACCCATGGTCCTGCCTGATGTTTTGTTGTGTACTTTCACTTGAGGAACTTTTGAATGATATCCTGCTATGCTGTACAAGTGGTAAACATTAAATTGGCTCAGCTGGTGATGTCCTGCCAGTCTTCTAGTATGTACAATGGGGGTTGGCTCCTGAATTGAATGTCATTGCCTTCCTGGTCAACACCTCTTTGGCCGTAATGAAACCCTCAGTTTAATTAAAAGAGAATCTTCTGATTGTTTTTGAACCATAGTTCTGACATATCTGATAAGCATGTCTGGACTTTCAACCGGAAAATAGCCACAATATCAATTGATAGCGAGAAAATCAATTCTCGGTTAGGGGCATCACTAGCAAGGCCAGCATTATTGCCCATCCCTAGTTTCCCTTGAGAAGGTGGTGATGAACCTTCTTCTTAATCTGTTGCAGTCCATGTAATGAAGGTCCACCCACAATGCTGCTAGATAGGGAGTTCCAGGATTTTGACCCATCAACGATTAAAGAACGATATATCCAAGTTGGCATTGTGTGACTTGGAGGGGAACTTGGAAGTGATAGTGTTCCCATGCATTTTTTTCTCTTATACTTCTACGTGTTGTAAAATAACTGTTGGTGAGTTGCTGCAGTGCATCATGTGGATGGTACACACTGCAGCCACAGTGTGCCAGTGGTGGAGGTAGTGGATGGGTTGCCAATCAAGCGGATTGCTTTGTGTTGGATAGTGTCGAGCTTCTTAGTGTTGTTGGAGCTACACCCATCCACACAAGTGGAGGATATTCCATCGCCTTGTAGGCGGTGGAGAACTTTTGAGATGTGAGAAGGCAAGTTAGGAGGTGAGCTGAAATACCCTGAGGTTAATGATTCAGAAGTTAGCTGATGTTAATTCAGCTTCCTTATAGTGTCTGCCTTGGTGACTCCTGTATCATTTGAGTATGTTATCAGCATTCACTGTTTAAAATCAAAAAAAGTAGACAGAACAATACAAAAGGAAATTAAATTAATTATAATTCTTTGTAACTATTTTACTTTAAAAGAAATCTTTATGGCAATATTCCATTCATAACTGATGAAGGCAGAAAATGGCTACAGCAGGAAGAGCTGTCAACAAATGGTCCAAGAAACAGATTCTTACCCAGATAAAGTGGATGCTCTGAGAGAGGGGAAGAGTTGATTCATCACTGCCAGTGCAATATTGTCATTTTTGCAAATCATAGATGTACTTCAGTGTGAGGTATACACCAATTCTCGCCAATAAATGGATTTGTTAAAATAATCTCAATACTGAAAGGAGAATGTGAAGGAGGTTATGCTGATGCCCTAGTAAAGTCACTTATCTTCTTTTAGAATGATAGGCTGAGGAGATCCCTTCTGCACATCTATCTAGGAAATAAAATAAGTCAGGTCCATTCTGTAGTAGAAGATAGGAACATGCTATAGAGAGAGGAGCATATCATTTTCGTATTCTTTGAAAAAATATAATTCAATTCAATCATTATTTATTCTTACCGGAATAAATTATCTGATCATTGATATTTGTGGGATCTTACTGTGTACAAATCGACTGCCACATTTCCCTACATTACAACAGTGACTATGCTTTGAAAGTATTTAATTGGCTGTGATGTTCTGAGGTTGTGAGGTGTTATATAAATGCAAGTTCTATTTAGGGCGGGGCAGGGGAGGGGAGTTCAGCAGAAACTTTAAAGTATTTTTCTTCCTAAGATAGCAGTGACCATTAATGATCCTGTACAAGAATACATGATGCTATGTTTCTTATTATGCAAATGATAACTCTTTGACAATCACATGTTTTATAGCATTGAGTATATTGGAAGGAATTATGGCCAAAATGCATTAGTCAATTCAAAATTTAGCCAGTATTTGAGCATATTTCATGGGTTCTGGTAAATATTTGTTTCGTCTATTCATTGTGATTTCCTACTTTTGGTTTTCAGCATTTCAAATAACTTCTCCCCCTGCATCGGGCGAGGCTTTTGATTCTGATGGCGCAGACGAGTAATTTCTTCAAGATTTACATCTCTGTAGTGTATTGCCATAGGAACAGAAAGAACAGTTTGTGCTTTTGTGGAGAACACAATCGCATGTAATAATTCAGCGGTTTCCTGAAGGCACGCAACTGGATGAAACTGTAACTTACTAGTACCTACTGGAAATTGATTAGGTCGGCAGTCAGAGGCAGAGCATTGAGCAGAACTAAGTGTATAGCCAGCCAACAGGCAAAGCAGTCCTTTGCCGAGCAGGATTTATGGCTCCTCCAACAGCGTAACATCATTTTTTCCTGGAATTGCTAACAAGCTGTCACGAAATGGATGGTGTGCTCACATATTACATTGCTGCTGTCATCTTTCTTTAACATTTTATGTAAAAGGTAAAATTCAATGTAAAAAGCCACCACAAAAAACAGCAAGGAAAACATCTCCAAAATTAATATTATAATCTGCTCACAACAGATTCAAAACCCACTGCTTACACCCTGGAATTCTCTTAACTGCACCATCGAAAAATCAGGTAGTATCACAGCAACCAATAAGGACATTTGTAACGTGCCAGGCCAGTGAGTGTTGGTCGGTTATTCTGCTCAGTGAATAACCTCCGAGTACAAGTTGTTAAATTCAATGTCATTTTCCAACTAGCTCATAAAGCAGCCATATTATGGAGAAATTAATGGGACTAAAAGCCGACAAATCCGCTGGACCTGATGGCCTACATCTTAAATTTTAAAAGAAATGGCGACAGAGATATTGGATGCATTGGTTTTGATCTTCCAAAATTTCCTGGATTCTAGAATGGTCCCTATGGATTGGAAGGTAGCAAATGTAACCCCGCTATTCATGAAAGGAGGGAGAGAGAAACGGAACTATAGACCAGTTAACCAGACATCAGTAACTAGAATCTATTTTTAGTGACATGGTAACAGGGCAGAGTCAACATGGAATCATGAAAGGGAAATCATGTTTAACAAACAGGTCCCAATCCCTCTTCCCCTGAGGCATTCTGTACCATCTCCGGCTACTATAACAGGGAAATGTAACCCTGCATCAAGCACCATCCACCCACCACGCATTGTCAGTTACACATGGTGGTGTAAGGGTGCAATTTCCCAAGAGGTTCACCCCAGCAGGACCCGAGGAAGATACTTTTGTTGCACAGACCCAGCATTGGGTGCTTTGGCCTCACTTTTCTCTGTTGACCACCTGAGCACATTTGAAAACATATGGCTAAAGGACAGAAAATCCAGCCCACCAGTTACACCATACTCAAGAAGCACATGATGGAGGCTAACAATTTGTCACAAAAATTCACAATTAAATGTCAAATTTGCCGTCATTACTTGCACAAGAGAGTTTGTGCAATCAGGGTTTTTGATGCTTTTTGCTAAAATTACAGAATAAATGATGAATTATGATTCGTAAAACTAGCCGGAGTTATACATAATTGGAACAATATTTTTATTGTGAGTCACTATACTTTAATATATTCAAGGTGCAACATTGCCCTTTAAATTTAAAGTGAAATAAAACCGAATATTGTTGCTGTTTAAATCAGCTTGATCCAACATCACTCCAGTCCCTGTGCTTTGACTGCTGATTAGCCACACCACTTCAAAGTATTGATAAGAATGAAAGAAAACAGAAGCAGAAGTATATGATATGAAATTTGTATATATTATAAAGAATAGCACAGTGCATTCCAAGGCAGCAGTACCGACATAATAAACTGGTCAAGCTTCTCTTTCACAGTTTTTACTGTTGTGTCAAACTTTCAATGGGTTATTCCCTTGTAACACACTGCAGACTGACTTATTCTTTATACAATGTTATGTTTTTTTTAATCAGTTCCTTTCATTTTATCCCATCCACAAGCGACATGGTACCAGATGCAAAGTAATAGCAGACCAGCAAAATAACACCAGTGGGCAGTTGGTAACCAGAGGCCATAGATTTAAAGTAATTGGCAAAAGAACTAGAGGGAAAATGAGAACTTATTTCACACAGAGGGTTGTTAAGATTGGGAACACACGAGCTGAAAGAGTGGTGGAAGGAGATTCCGGGGAACTTTCAAAAGGCAAGTGGACATATACTTAAAGAGGGCTAATTTACAGGGTTACGAGGAAAAAGCTGGGGCGAGGGATTAAATTGGACAGCTCTTTCAAAGAGCTGGCATAGACCCGCCAGTCCAACTGGCCTCCTTTTCAGCTGTAACATTCAATTATTCCATAAGGTTTTTGATTCAGTTACTTCTCTGCCACTTGTGTGGTTCCAATGATCACCCTGCAGTATTTGCATAGCAACAAACACATTTCTTTGAACCTGTGAAATGCTGTTTTTATGCTACCCTAATTCTTTCAGAATTCTGGAGTGCATAGTGCAATGGGGTATGCATAGGGGAGCCAAAGGTTATAGGGAAAAGGCAGGAAAGTGGAGTTGAGGCCAAGATCTGATCGGCCATGATCTTATTGAATGGCGGAGCAGGCTCAAGGGGCCAGATGGCCTACTTCTGCTCCTATTATGTTCTTATGTTCTTAATCTGGAAGTCTATTTGCTCAGCTTTTCAAAGTAAAATCACAGTTCCCAACAAGAACTTTAAAGACTTGCAGACTGAAAAAAATAAAACTTTTATTCTGAAGATGTCATCTCTAAAAATGTAAACTTAAGTTGTTCAGGCGAATGTTTTCCCTTTCCAAGAACTTAAGTCTAGACAGACATATAATTTCCCCTCAAAGATAATTCTTTCTGCAAAGATGCTCTTAGACGAACATCTTATGATTAGGATGATTAAATCTTACATTTTTCTCGTGTTCAAAATAGAGCATTAACCCTTCAACTGCAAAGAGCTTTACAATATTTTGTTCCCTTTGAGCCTTCTTGAATTGATCCAGCTGTAGCAGCAAGTCTTCAGCGTACATATTGGATATTGAATATATCTACTTCACCTCACAAGCTCTTTCGCCAACACCATTTCTGGATGGGAAACCCGGAAATAAGTGTTTCACGAACGTCGTGCTGAAATCAACAGGAGGATTTTTACATTTTTCAATGGGTTTCCTGCCCGCCAGCCAGCCGAGTCAATAGTCAATAGGCTGACAGCCTGTCGCGTGGGAAAGCCTGTGGTACAAGGCTGTAGCCGGGGAGCGGAGAGGAGGGAGAGAGAGGGAGATAGATATTGTGAACAAGGGCGGGGGTGGGGAGATCGCGGAGGTGGGGGGAGGAGGACAACTTGGGGGGGTGGAAGCTGGATGGAGGGCTCTTCGGATGCAGATCAGGAGGGGGCAATTGGGGAAGATGGTGGGGGGAGGTCGGGGGGGAAGATCGTGGAGGTTAGGGGAAATCGTGGCGGTCGGGAGAAGATTATGGAAGTTGGGGAGAGATTGTGTAAGTCAGGGGGGAGATTGTGGAGTTGGTGGGGAGATTGTAGAGGTCCAGAGAGGAGATTGTCGAGGTTGAATAAATCATGGCGGCTAGGGGAGATCATGCAAGTCAGGGTGGGAATCGTGGAGGTCAGGGAGATTATGGGAGTCGGGGGTGGGGGGAGGGAGAAATCATGGTTTCAGCGCAGCTTCTGGTCTTCATTGTCAGAGCCCACTTCCATCTCTTACTTTTCTCGTGCCCTTGCGTCTTGTGTCTCATCCAAAGAAAAGCCATCAGTGGAATTACCTACATCCTCCCAGGTATATTGCTCTGGGTAGTGCAGGCAAATAGCGATGGGAGCAGAGATCATTGGTTCCAAGAGGATAATGGATGAAGGAGTGCCACATATATATAAAGAAACTGCAATAATCTGTCAGGGGAGCAGGTAGCTTAACTTGGCTGCTCTGGTGAGATTGTCAAACTTCTTTCTGTCATACAAAAGAGTCCTGGGGGTTACGGAGGTGGCATCTACTGAAATAGCCTTCTCCTTCCACAAACTGCACATTACACAATCAATGTGTCTGCTAGGTAAGAGTCTTTGAAGTTTAAGACTCTTTTGGATCGCCTTGCCATCATTGAACTTCAGTTTTCTTCATTCCTCCATTGCTGCAATAGGTCGCTGCCTGTGCCACACTTTTTTCAACCCCCATATTCCATCCATTCAGGGAGCATTGGGAACATTTGTTCCATCTTCCACCATATTTTCTGCTCCCCCACCCCCAACCCCATCTCCTCAGCATAACTGTGGTGCTGCAATCTGGATTTGCACAGCCTGCACACTTTCCATTATTTAAAATAACTTGACCCCACAAATTACGGTGGGGTGAGCATTGCCGATGCACTGCTGGAATTTCAACACAGGAGACTGTTTGACCCATCCTTAATGTGTTTGCCCCCTGTAAGAGCTAGCCACGTAATACCATACCCCTGCCCTTTCCCCATAACCTTCTATATTTTCCTTTTTCAACTACTTATTCACTTCCCTTTTGTTGGGGTTATGGATTCTGCTTGAACTACTATTTCTGCTGGGGAATTCCTTGTCATAACAATCCTTTGTGCATAAAATAAAATTATCCTTACCTCTCCCATTATTCTGTTTGTGGTAATCTTAAATTTATGCTCTTTAGTTATCAACTCACCAGCCAAGGGAATTAAGTTTTCCTTATTTTCGTTAGAAAACCTCATAATTTTAAAAACCACTATTTCATCTGCCCTTAACTTTCTTTGTTCTAATGAAAAAAGTTGAACTCATCTCCCCTCATAACTAAAGCTTTTCATCCCTAATAGCACCTTAGTGAATCTCTTCTGCACCCTCTTTATGACCTTGAGTTCCTTCCTAAAATTAGTCTTCAAAACTGGACACAATACTGACCAATATTTTCCTCTCAAAATAACCGATATTTATGCTCCAACCGCACAGCAGCTTCAGGTGAGGAAATATATACGCAATTAAATGCAAAAATCCAGATGCTGCTGTCCAAGATGCATTGCTCCACCGTTAGCTTTGCGAAAATGGCATCTTGCTGTCTGCCTCCCCATTGAAATGCATTGAATGGCATTAAGTTCTTATACTTACATGGTAGGTACAAACTAAACTCGCCATTTCAGCCTAAGTACCTTTTTAATCACATGGTAAGTCTTAGCTACTGCTAACATGCCTCTCACATGCTGACAATGAATTATTACAAGTCTGGAGTCTAATTTACTCAGCTTTTATTTGCTGTTGGAGATTTTTTTTTAAACTACATTTTTGTTTTTATTTTTTCTTTCTACCCTTTTTTTCTCTCTCTCTCTTAACCCAATCTTTCTTTTCCTGTTTTATTTCCCTTTCTGTACCTGATTTGATACTGAATTCACTATTCTAACTTCCACTTCCTGGGTCAGACTCTGTGCTGGTCATTTTGTAATCCTTCAAACTGATTGGTTAAGGAGATACGCAGTTGCTGACCTTGTTCACACAGATCTCACATGCCCAGTAGAGGGCGCTAGACCGTTTCTATCTCCCACTTCCAGCAACTTCCAGCAACATCTAGTGCAATATCTCATGGAACTTAAACGGGGCAAGGGCAATTCTAACTAATGATGGCTTCCGTTTGTTGATTGGCCACAGTAAACTCTAGGCCAATTCAATCTAACCTAACCATTCATTTGTACAGGTTTAGCATTAACTCTGCTTTTTTTAACCATATATCCTGATTTATATAACATAGGATTTCATGTGCTTTTTTGTTACAGCTTTATCAACTTGTCATTCCATTTTTAAAGATTTGTGACCCCCCCAATCTCTCTGCTCCTCTACAATTTTTAAAGTTTTATCATTTATTGCTTATATCCAATGAGTTTCCATTTTGGGCGCATTCAAGAAATTGTACCCAAAATGCGCCCTAAATTGCACTGGTTAGGTTACAGTTCAAGATTCCAATACAATTTATTTGCATAATCACAAACATGTAAGGCTGGATTTTCGGCTGATTTGTGCCCCATTTAACGTCTCGGCAGGGCGCAAAAATTATTTTTGGGGGCGTGAAATGACGCGCACAAGATTTTGCGGCCAGACAGAACTTTCGCCAATGGTTTTGCAGTGGTGCCAAAACTTAACATACCACCGGTATTGTGACCGTTGGGATGATGTAAATCATTGTGCAGCGCTGCGCTAGAGCCCTGGATGGAACTTTCGAGCATTTCGCCCAATTTAGCGTCCACCCGAGAACCCGCCCAGAAAAACCAGACGGACCCAGGGTGCACCAGGCGCTAACGGCGCCATGTTGAAAGCGGAGGAGAAAGTCACAGTTGTGAGCGATTAAAAGGATTGGGAGAAGAACGCTGTGTTACTGCATACTTTTAATTGTGAAGTTTATGTGAGTTTCTAGTTTGTTTTATAAAGGATATTTAAGGACATTTTAAAAGATGGGGGATATGCTATGTCGGGAGCCAGTAATCCTGGCTGCTATATTCATACAGCTTCGAGCTGGAAGAAGGCTTATTGTTGATCATTTTCAACATAATCAAAGAGGTCACAGATGTATGGGGAGGAGACCTTGCCCCCACGAGTTTACAGGGAACATCACTCATACCTCCAGCTCTCTGTGTTAGAAGGCTGCGCTTCCAAAAAGAGGTGGGCACAGAGATATGCCAGCTTCTACAGGCAGACCTGCAGCCTAACAGTGGCACCAGGACTGCACAGCCCTTTGTGGCGCTTGCCTTCTATGCCCCTGACTCCTTTCAGGTATCAGCAGAGGACATATGCTCCATCTTGCAGCACGCTACACATTGTTACATTCGTTAGATGACTACTGCACTGTCGCACGCAGGACAGACTTCATAAACTTTACAATGACCAAGGAGACACAAAATGAGTGGTTTTGAATGATTTTCTAGCTTCCCCAAGGTTCAGGGTGCCCTTGACTATACAGACATCGCCCTGCTACACAACTTAGAAATCATGAGGGAACAGGAATTACCAATGGGGTTTGCAGGAGAACCTCAGGACAAAGGGGGTTGGTGGGGAGGAAGACAAGGAAGAGGAGCCTGGCGAGGAACCCATGCCACCAACACCACCACAGCCACAGGGGAGGCATCGTGGAGATTTCGCCGCTGCATCATCATCATAAGCGGTCCCTCGTATCATAAGAACATAAGAACATAAGAAATAGGAACAGGAGTAGGCCATACGGCCCCTTGAGCCTGCTCCACCATTCAATAAGATCATGGCTGATCTGATCATGGACTCAGCTCCACTTTCCCGCCCGCTCCCCATAACCCCATATCCCCTTATCGTTTAAGAAACTGTCTATTTCTGTATTAAATTTATTCAATGTCCCAGCTTCCACAGCTCTCTGAGGCAGTGAATTCCACAGATTTACAACTCTCTGAGAGAAGAAATTTCTCCTCATCTCTGCTGAATCGCCTGGTACACTGTCTGGAATCGTCGTCCTCCATGATCAAAATCCAAATGTAAAATGGCTGATTCAGCCCCGGTTGTACTGCGCATGTGTGCGGCCATGCCCTGCATTAGCGTTTGTGACAGAAGACCAGACTAGAAGCGCGAGAAGAAAAAGAAATTGCGCATGCGTAGAACAGACGATTTTTTCAGTGTCGGAACTTTCAGCTCCAGCGCACAAAGTCCGTGGTGCAACGCTGGAGTTAACGCTAATGCTCCTCGGGAACTTTCATTCTGCGAAAGTTCCTCGCTCTGATGCTAATGTTAACCCAGCGCTAAATTTTTGGCTCTGCCACGAATTGCGCCCAGAAACGGGCAAAAACGCAAAAAGCTGAAAATCGAGCCCTATATTCTTCATGAACCAGCGCAATCGGACAGCATAATAAAAAGTAATCATTTATTTTTTTCTTCTTTCCTTTAAATGTATTCCTTGATATAATTAAGAGTGGTAACCTGGTGCAGTTTTATTATTTATGCTGAAAGTGGGTTTGTCACCAATAATAATGATTTTTATTAAGAGTGTGCAGTCCTCCACCTGTGAGTAGCCTGATTTAAGATCACTGAAAATTACTTTAAAAAACTATACTGAACCATCGAATACTGAGTAAGAAAAAAAACGCCCACGAGAATCAGCAGAGCTGGGCGGTAGGTGAGTAGCTCTGCAAGAAAAAGGTTAGTAATTGTTTTTTTACTCATTATTTTAAAAATCTGTTGTGGTAATTTCATTTAGAAGGGTCTTGACAATGTTTTTATGATTTTTTATGTGATGATTTTTCAAAAAATTACTTTTAGTGTTTTTCTGCTGCAACCTGCAGCCTCAGGGTAAATGTTTAATGATTCTTTTATTTATCGCCCATTTTCTTTAGGAACCGCCCAATCGACCCTAAATTCCATTTTTTTGCCCAGAATGGGGGTGTAACACCGATGTTTTTCACTTGGCGGATTTTTTAATATTTTGGGGGTAAGTTTTCGCCAGCGATAATCTCGGGAATCTTAGTGGTCTTTTGGGCGGCAATCGGGCGCTGGTGGGTTGTTAGAAAATTCTAGCCCAGAGTAAATTAAATATTTTTCAATATGAAAACATTTTTAAAATGTGCTTACTGGTGGTGCCTGTGCGCCTAAGAAAGTGAGCACAACTTGAAGGGCCTTCCCGAAACAGTGTACTTGGTGGAATCTCATAATTTTGACCATTTTGTGGGTGGGGCCTGATCCGATTGAATTGAATCTTAATCCAGTGGAAGAGAGCGCGGAAACCAGAAAAGTAAGTGCTTTTGTAACTCACTTTTTAAATTTCCCGATCTTTTGCACTGGTTCGGCCGATATAACTAGCATAACCAAGCAGAAACTCTACCCCTTTATATTTTTTTCTCCTCCCAAAATGTATCACCTCACATTTCTCCACATTAAATTTCATTTGACATATGTCTGCCCAAATTATTAACTATCCACCCGAAGTCACTTACAGACCTCTTCACAGTTAACCATGCTCCTTATATTTGTGTAATCTGTAACTTTTGATTCTCTGTCCTCATATCCAAGTCCAGATAATATATTTACATTCAGAAGAGTAATGGTCCAACACTCTGCCCTGTGGGACAACACTGTATATATCTCTCCAGTCCAAAAATATCTATTTACTCTCTGTCTTCTGCCCTTTAATCAGCTTCCTGTCCATGCTGTCACGCTCCCTTTGATACTATATGCCTTAATTTTGTTAAGTATCCTATGAAACATTTTATCAAATGTCTTTTGAAATTCATATACATGATATCCACCCAATGTCCTTGATAGATAATACCCTGGTGTTTCCGTTAGGTTGTGCTGGATTATTCAGCACATTTCGCCCACAATCAGCCAAACCAGCACCAAAGATCACGGAATTTCAAGTGCAGATCGAGTTTCCCTGATTTTTTGTGCTGGTTTAAAAAAAAATACACTCAAAACTGGTAGAAGCTGGCCCCGCCCACAAAACTGGCCACACCCCGAGATCAAATTAATCACCATTGCGTGTTTCCCCTAATCGCGCCCATTTTTGGGCCTTCGAGAAGACACTTAAAATTAAGCTTGTTTTAGGTACAAGGGGCTCAAGTTTCGGACCCCCGCTAAAACAGTACACATTGGAGAGGCCGCCTAATTTGTGGAACAGAAATTGCGCCTAATACTTACCCCGTGATTCTTGGATATATGTGGGGCCATTTCCAGCTCGGCGAGGCGCAGCAGGAGCCGCTGGGGGCGGAGCTACAGCCCTGCACCAAAAAGAGTGCCGGCAGCTGCGCGTGTGCGCAGTGGAGGCTGCGCGCGTGCGCAATAGCTCCTGGCCCTCCCAGCGCGTCCTGTCTCCGGGCGACGACCCTATCCCTGGCCGAAGGGACATCGCCCCATCCCGGGCCGAGTGACCTGACTGCCCTTACCTCTTCTGCAGCGGGTCCACCCAGCATTTCCTGGGGTGGGGGGGGCAGGCTCCGCCCGAAGTCCTCGGCGGCGGCGGCCCACCCGCCCGGCATCTCGCTGGGGGCAGGCCCTGCCCGAACTTATCGGCGGCGGCGGGGCCCGCCTGACCAGCATCTCCTCGGGGGCAGGCCCCGCCTGAGAAGCTCTTCAGCAGGCCATTGGAGGTTTCCCGGTGCTGCAGTAGATGAGTTGAAACTTTTAATTTTTTTATTGATTGATTGAATTTTTTATTTTTTTTATTTTTTATTTTTTTATTTTTTTTTGACTGATTGATTAATTGGTTGATTTATTGATTTATTTATAATTTATTATTAATAATGGTTCTTGATTGGTAAAAGTGAAGTATTTAATACTTGTAAAATCCCCTAATGTCCCTCTAACTTCCCTCAACCCCCCCATCTCTCGCTCCCTGCACCTAATTCCTAAAATGTAGGCAAGGTTTTTCTGAGTGTACAAAAATCTACACTTACTCCATTCTAAGTTAGTTTAGAGTAAGTTTTCGCTGCCTAAACTTGCAAAACAGGCGTAAGTGGTTGGTAACGCCCCCTTTTGAAAAAAAAACTGTTCTAAAACAAAACTATTCTAGCGAACTAGAATTGGAGCAAACTAAATGCCGAGAATTGCAATTTCTAAGATACTCCATACTAAACTAGTTGTTCCAAAAAAATAGGAGCAACTCGAGCTGAAACTTGAGCCCCCAGGAGACTAACGTTTTAAAAGCTTATAAATATTATTTTCTCTTTTCTGATAAACTGACTGCTGTAACTAGTAAATGTTTCTGTATAGTTTAATAATGTCATTTTCAGTTATTTAAAGTCAGGTTACTCACAACTGTGGACTAAACACTCTGATCGAAAATCTTTATTTTTTGTGATAAACCTTCTTTCAGCTGTGTTAATAAAACTGCATCAGGTTACCAGTCTTAAATATAGCAAAGAATACTTCTTAATGCAAATTAAAAAAAAAAAAATTATGTTCTAAAACGTTGCCTGATTGCACTGGTTCGTGAAAAGTTTCACATTCAGCGACAGGCAAATAAGTTTGAGCAGAAACTTGAGCAAAATGACCGCTTCTTAAAACTAGTGGAATTTTGGGTGCAATTTAAGCCCGGATCGCTGATTGCACCCAAAGTGGCAATACTCGGCCAGGCTTCCTTACTTCCTCAAAAAACCTCTTGTTGGACTTGGTGTATGCTCCACTCAACAGGCAGTTAAAATTGTATCATCGGTCCCAATTTACATTCATTTATGAGACTCCCCCGAATAAGGCCGGTGCCTGAACTGCTTTAGAAAACTGCAGCCACAAAATGGCTATGGAGCGGGTAATGGCAGTAAGGTTGTACCAGGTATGGGAGTTAAAATTTCCCCTAACGTTTTCTCTAAATTATTCCTGATAAGAGATGTTTCAGTACCCAGTTCACTCTGCCATTCTGTTGAAAAAATCTGCTTCTCTCAGGAGTATTTCAGAATGGCACCTAACTTGTGCAGCTCAACATACATATCTCACTCAACTAAAACACCATTTAAACTTAAATTAAGCCCCTGCTTGCTAGTGCAAGTGTCAACCTGTATCAGTTGTGGTTCAGTGGGTAGCACATTTGTTTTCTGCGTTAGAAGGTTATGGGTTCAAGTCCCACTCCAGAGACTTGAGCACAAAAATCTAGGCTGACACTTCAATGCAATACGGAGGGAGTGCTGCACTGTCAGAGGTGCTGTCTTTTGGATGAGATGTTAAATCAAGGCCCCATCTCTTCTCTCAGGTGGACAGCAAAGATCCCGTGGCACTATTGCGAAGAAGAGCAGGGGAGTTATCCCCGGTGTCTTGGCCAATATTTATCCCTCAATCAACATAACAAAAAACTGGTCATTATTATGTTGCTGTTTGTGGGAGTTTGCTGAGTGCAAATTAGCTACCACATTTCCGACATTACATCAGTGACTACACTTCAAAAGGCACTTCATTGATTGTAACGCACTTTGGGACATCCAGTGGTCATGAAAGGCGCTATATAAATTCAAGTCTTTCATTGTACAACAACAACTAGAAAATGCTGAAAATCATTACAAGTCAGTTAGCATCTGCAAAGAAAAAGGAGATGATAATGTTTCAGATATAACCCTTCATCAAATCTGAAAGATGATCAAGGGCTGAAAAATAAGAGAAGGTGTTAATTTTATCTTGTTGGCATCTCCTGTCCCTGTTCACTGTGTTAGCTATTTCCGTGTTCTTTTAAAGTCTTTTCAATGCTTCAGATCATCTATGTTCTGATGAAAGGTCATCAACCTGAAATGTTAACTCTGTTTCTTGCTCCGCAGATACTGCCTGACCTGCTCAGTGTTTCCTGCATTTTCTGTTTTTAGTTCTGTTTCCAGCATCCGCAGTATTTTGCTTTTTTAAATCTTATTAAACTGCTTTGTATTAAGCAGTTTGTAGGCCATTCAACCCATTAATTTCCGACCTATGACTGAAGTATCTCTCCGTCCCACCCACCAGCTTTCTTTTTTTCAACTGTAGTAAGGAGCTTTCTATCTTTCAAGTTTTAATTTTGTTTCTGAGTTAAACCTAAACCATTAGCCTGTCTTTTATCTTTATAGATGGGCACTGACTGCTGCATCTTTCTACCATTTTCTGTTTTTGTTGTAGATTCCTAGCATTTGCGGTCTTTTTTATTTTTATTTCAACTTTTCCAAGCTTTGATTTCACTCAGTCAATTTCCAAAACTGCGAAGTTGGAATGATTTTACTACTTTGAAAGCATTGATCCTTGCCACCCCACAAGTTACAGCCGACCAATCTGAAAATGACCCATTTATCTCAATTCTCTGTATTCTGTCCATTAAACAATCCTTTATCCATGCAAATACCTTACCCCCAATCCCATGTGCCCTTATCTTGCTTAACAACCTTTTATGTGGCACCTTATCGACTGCCTTTTGGAAATCCATATATACTACATCCACTGGTTCCCCTTTATCTACCCTGCTAGTTACATTCTCACAAAACTCTAATAAATTTGTCAAACACAATTTACCTTTCATAAAACCATGTTGACACTGCCAAATCATGGCTGAACTTCAACCACAACTCCACTTTCCTGCACTATCCACATATCCCTTGATTCCCTTAATATCCCAAAATCTATCAATCTCTGTCTTGAATATACTCAACGTTTAAGCCTCCACGGCCTTTTGGGGTAGATAACTCTAAAGATTCACCACTCTCTATGGGCTCAATTTTCCCCAGGAGTTGCTCCGTTTTTTTTGGAGTAGGCTGCTTTTTCTGGCCTAACTTAAAAATCCCCAGTTTCCCCAATCAATTTGCACCAGCGAAACTCACTTTGTTACGTTTTTTTTAAGGTCCGTTTTTTTTTCTCAGAAGGGGGCATTACCAGCCACCTACGCCAGTTCTGGCCATTTAGGCAACTTTGGCCAGCTAATGGTTACTCCATTTCTACTTAGGCCAGTGTATGTGGCCACTTGAGAAAACCCTTGCGGAGAGTTAAAGAAATCGGCGCAGGTAAGTACATCGGAGGCCATTCGGCCTGGGATAGGGGCGGGAAACGGAGCGGACCTGGGCCTGAACCAACCAAGCCTTAGGGAACAGACTTGCAAAACCATCCTTCCTTCGCACAATTAAAATAAGAAGAAATAAAAAATTAAAGTCCGACCTTCAGCATCAAACTGCAATTCACCTTTCTGCACTCGGCCCGGGACTCACACAATGCATGCAGGAGAACTCACAGAACTCAGCGGCCAGCAGGAGAACTCAGAGATCGCACCGGGAGGCCACTCGGCCAGGTCTAGGGTCAGGAGAACTCACCAGCAGGCAGGAGAACTCAAAGATCGCATTTTGACATTGTACAGTCCTTCATTCCCATAAACATGGCAAAGAATATTGCAAGATGTTTTAAGACACAAACTGTGGTACTTCTCTTTTGACGTTAATGAACTTGAGCCTTAAGTAACAAACATTTCAATTGAAACTTCAAGAAAAATATTTTTATAAAGAGCTGTAAGACAGGAGTTATCTTGGAGCTGCTCCCACTTTGCACCTGTAACTTCACCGAAAGTGCAGTGGAAACCCCGTTTACGCTAGCATCAACTTGCAAATGGCCGATTGCCAACTTGCAGGGCTACTGCGCATGCGCGGCCATCACTATTCTCCACTGCGCATGTGCAGACGTCCCGGCACATTTTCCAGCGCAGAGCGCAGGCTCCACCCCACCGAGGCGACTGGCCATGCTACGCAGCTGCAGTGAAGAGGCCAGACAGCAGCCAAAGTTCGAGCATTTTTTTTCCGGAGCATCTCCGGACATACTTAAGTACACCAAAAAACAGGCTCGGCCAAAATTGAGCCCTGAGTGAAGAAATTTCTTCTGCACTGCAGACAGATCCTCCTCACCATATCCATGCTGATGACCTTCAAAAAAACAAAATTAAAAGCTCTTTATCTTAATTCACGCAGCATTCGTAACAAAATAGATGAGTTGACGGCACAAATAGATATAAATGGGTACGATCTGATAGCCATTATGGAGACCAAGGCTGTGAACTAAACATTCAAGGGTATTTGACAATTTGGAAAGAGAGACAGAAAGGAAAAGGAAATAGTTGGATAGCTCTGTTAATAAAGATCAGTGCAGTAGTGAGAAATTATATTGGCTCAGAAGATCAAGATGTTGAATCAGTTTGGGTGGAGATAAGGAATAATAAGAGGAGGAAGTCACTGTTGGGCGTAGGCTATAGTAGCTACATAGCCTAACAGTAGCTATACTGTTGGACCGAGTATAAATCATGAAATAATGGAGGCTTGTAAACTCCCGAAGAAACTCTAAGAACTATTCCTCAAGGCTACCTTTGCCAATTTGATTTGTCCAGTCAATATGAAGATTAAAATCGCCCATGATTATTGCCGTACCTTTCTTACACGCCTTCCGAAATGGCAAATACCCCTGAACATTCAGTTCCCAGTCTTGGTCACCTTGCAACCACATCTCTGTAATTGCTATCAGATCATACCCATTTATTTCTATTTGTGCCCTCAACTCATCTATCTTGTTACGAATGCTGCGTGCATTCAGATAAAGAGCTTTTAATTTTGTCTTTTTACCATATTTCCCTACTCTGACCTCACTTTCTGATGCATTCTGATGTTTATACACGCTGTCCCTTCCTGTCACACTCTGTTTATCATTACCCCTATCGCTACCCTGCATTACTGCCTTCTCCTTTCTCTTTGACTTTTAAAATTTCCGCTCACCTGATCGCACCCCCGACTATTTAGTTTAAAGCCCTAAGTAGATATAGGGGACTGGAAGAAACTCTCAGATTATTGTTGATATCTATTATCAAGTAACAGTTGAGGTGAATAGAATAGATACATTTAAGGGTGTCATGTATCTTACATTATTATATATAACTGTATCCTAACATGCTATACATGACTGTAATAAGATATGGCCTGTAACCACCAGCATACCTTACCACCAGGGGTGCACTTGCAAGAGTCAGGTATATAAGGACAGGTCTCAGGCAAGTGCAGCATTCCAGAGCTGTGAAATAAAGGTGTAGGTCCAGAGTGACCTTGACTTCACTACATGCCTCGTGTGAATCTGTACTGAGGGGACAGGACTTTACAAAGAGGATTCTAGATAAGTACATTTGGGACATAGATGAAGAGGGGCGGGAGGAGTCTCGAGTAGAGCATAAACACAGGCATGAAGTGGTTGGGCCGAATGGCCTGTTTCTGTGTTGTACATTCTGTGTAATTCTATCTGTCATTAGGGGATTATATTTAGTTAAAATATTTTGGTGCCAAAATTGTCTCTTCTTTTAAGACCCGTTACCACTCTAAGAGACAGTAATAGGATAGTAAGGCAGAGGCTGCAACCCATCCACAACGGGTTTCTGTCGCGCCCCAACTTTCCGCCCCACCTGGCGCTCTGACTCCTTGTCGGCCGCGTGCCGATCCCTTACCCCCTGGCACGACACCTTTTCTGCCCCGTGGGAACGCAGCCACCGCCAGTCGGTGCCCCAGACAGCTTCGCGAGGTGGGAAGCTGCCAATGGTTGGGCATGCGGCCTCCCTTAAAGGAGAGGGTGCAGCATCGTGGCTGCAATTTTCTTTTAATTGTCGACTGACTCTGCAGTCGGCCGATAATGGCAGCCATGGGTTCGGCCAGGCCGCCGACAGGCAGCCCGGCTTCCCCTCTTGGGTGCCAGGCCACTGGCCTGGCCGAACCCCTCCCTGGTAGACCAGTGGGCACCAAGGAGCCTCACTAGGCCTCGCAGCATCCCTCCCCTTACCTGAAATGGAGGAACGTTGCTACGCATCAACATGACACGACACGTCCATGTCGCTCTGCCGTCATCACCACCGTGCCTGCAGCGATGGACACCACCCGCTCCCGACCCGAACCTGCCCCTACACCACCTCAAACAGCGTCACAAAGTGCCGGGAGGCAGTGTTACAGTTAAAGAGCCGAATTTTCCGCCTCTTCCCTCCGTCTCCCATGGGCTGTGATAATTCGAATTAACCACCCGAAACGGGGCTCAGTGCAATTTCACCTCCTTTTTATCTTATTCTCTGGTCAAACATCATCTAAATTATCGGGAGCAGTTATAATGATATTGTTCAAAGGGTCATTGTTATGAAGAAAAAAAAAACTTTTTAAGACTCTTGCGTCCTTTCAAAAAGGAAAGACTGAGGACCACTTTATAACAACCTCGACTTTAACCTCTGGGATCCTCTTTGCCATTTATAAAGAGCAGCACAGCAGCCGTAGTAAGCACTGGCAGAAAGTGCATTGTGCTTCACGGTTGCTTCTTCCAGATCTCCATAAAGAACAGACGTGTGTCAAGCAACAGCTGTCTGACATAACACGGAAGACCAGCTCTACAGTTTGATGCAATCAAACTCATGATCATTTGTTTCCTGAGATGTGAGGAGCTAGACTCTTAACAAATGTTGCTAATAAAGACCAAATGCAATCGCAGTTGCAGTTCCCATAACGTCAATACATCAAAATGAAAGGGGCCGAATTTCCAAGATTATAACACGGCGCCACATTAGTATGCAGATAAGTACATTTACTCTGAAGTGATTTGTGACCTGATGTTCATATTTTGCAATAAGTAATTTGAAGTTTAAAGTCACGATTAGACTAATGATAAACCATTTCATCTAAAGGGCCTCAGTTATCGAGCTCGGTTGAAAAGAATGATAGCACAATCTCTTTGGTATTTTACTTTTTTCTTTCCGAAATGTAATTACATTGTGATACATGAAAGCAAGTGACAAATGAAATTATTTTTCATTTTTTAATGGAAAGCCATTTGTGGAAAGTGTATTATATTCAAAAATAAGGAGCCTTTTGAGCAAGATCATGAGATTTAACAGGTTTTGAAACATATGAGCTCATGGGATCAAGAAAATTACATAAGGTAGCTTAAGCACCTACTGGTATGGAACAAAACTACACAGTGAACTTTATTTCATTCATTTATGCTGAAGAAAACTTATTAACCTTTTCATCTTTTTCACTAGTTGAAAGGTAATACTTATAAGATTGAGAATAAAGGGAAAGCTGATAAATAATACTGCATGGTAGATCATTTGTAATTTTTTTTCTGTAAAAAGCATACTGTTTTCCAGTAAAGCACTTTACATTTTTTTATCTCATGCTTAGTAATGTTAGTGTAGGGAAAAGGAGCACTTTCATTTTAGTTCCCATTTTAAGTTCCTGCAGGTCAGAGTTCATTGCAGGCTAAAGCTTCTCCACCAAAGTGTCTCATTGGGGAAGACATCCTTTAAAGCATTGTATTGACAGATTGGTATTATATTTGAATTTTATTGACGCTTTTGGAAAAAAGGTACATCACTTTCCGAGTTAATTTATAGAGGTCAGTATGATGTCATCAGTTAGGTTATTGTTAAATGGATAAAAGAACACATTTGCCCTGTGCCCCGATTGGGGACGGTATCCCGCCCCCGGCCGCTGAATTGAGCTTACCGCCTCTCAAAGGAAATGGAGCGCAATCTCGCGTGCTCCACTTCCTTTAGGGGCGGGTCCAGTGGCGCTAATGGGGTGCCAAAGGGAGTGCTACCCCGATGTTCCGGGTAGTGCTCACGCGCTCCAACGCCCCCTTCCCTTTACTTAAAGGGGAGGGCCGCTCCGCACTCTGCAAGGCCTCTAATGGCCTCTGCTGGACCACCAGGGCAGCGTGGTACTGGGCCTGCAGCCCTGCACCCAAAATGGAGTGTCAAGCTGCACGATGGCAGCCCGGACTACGCAAAAAAAGTGGAAAGTGAGCCGACCCGAGAGTCAGTAAATGTGTGAGATGGCGGTGCAGGACGCTGGTGACTTCCCCTTTAATTTCCACCCCGCGAAGGATGTCGGCTAGCTTTGCGACCCGCGAAGCAATTTCCCCTGTGGGGAGATAATGGGTTGGTGTGCGGCACTGAGGGGTCGTCGTGCACAGTGATGATGTCACCACCGGTTATATTGTGGCCCGGGGCGCTACCTGCGAGGTGCAGCGCTGCAATGTCAGCGCCTCCACAAACTCCTGCCACTTTCCTGGGAGCTGGTAGCACCGCCCATTGGGGTTTTAGTTGAAGTATCGATCAGAAAGAATCTCCTATTTGTTGAAGATTTTATGGATATAGTGACCACAGTAAATCATTTCTACTGAGCAACGCACTCTGTTGTACCAGTGTCAACCTTGGCTCAGTGGTAATAGTCTTGCCTTTGAGTCAGAAGGCTGAGGGTCCACTCTCTACTCAAGACACTTCAACATTTACTCTCGGCTGGCACTTTAGTGCAGTAGTGGGTGATGCTCTATTGTTGGAGGTGCTATCTTTCAGATGAGGTGCTAAAAAGGCCCTGTTTGCCCATTCACGTGGACAGTTTGGCTAGACTTTCGGCACATCGTCGCCCATTTAGCGCCCATATAAGCGCTGAGATTCAGACTATCGCCCATTTGTGATGAAAAATGGAAACTAGCGCCCTATTATAGCCCATTTATCGCCTGCGCAACTTTTGCCATACAGGAATGAGCTGCATCGCCTGGCCTATTTAAAAGAAAAATGACGTCATCCTCATGCAAGGCCGAGAATACTGGTTATAAATGGACACTAGCGCACAATTATCACCCAGCTGATTGCCGTGCGCTACTTTCAGCATTTCGCCCAAATGATAGCTGGCCCAAAAAGACATTGAAGAAAGCTGCAATCACCTGACCATAACTCGACACTACAGATGCCATTTTGTAACTCAGAGGATCTTTAATAAAAGGCTGCTTGAAGTGCTTGTCAGGAGAAGCAATTTGTGAGTGATTTTAAGGGTGTTTTTGACTCTCGCCAATCATCTAATCACACGTATTTGTTGAGGACAAATTAAAGGCATTTACAGTGATTTATAGTGATGTGGCCTGTAATTTCTCAACCAGTATTGATGACTAATCACATGCTGCAGAATAGAGATGGGAGAAGGTGTACTGGAGCATTATGTGCCCAATCAAAGAGGTGGCAGACTGTTGCGGAGGAGAAGCCATTAAACCTAACTCATTTACAGAGATAAGCGATTATACCTGGACTTGTCCGATGACACATGCATTAGAAGGCTGTGCTTCCAAAAGGAGGTCATCAATGAGATAGGCCAGCCAATTAAGGGAGATCTGCAGCCTACAAGCACCATCAGGACCACTGCCCGTTGAGGTTAAGGTTACTGCGGCACTTTCCTTCTACGCATCGGGCTCCTTTCAGGCCTCAGCTGGAGACATTTGCAATATCTCTCAGCACGCCACACATTGCTGCATTTGACAGGTGACTGAAGCCCTTTACGCACACAGGATGGACTTTATAAACTTCCCTATGACCAGGGAGGTACAGACTGAGAGGGCTTTGGGTTTCTCTAGATTAGCAAACATCCCCAAGGTGCAGGGAGCAATAGACAGTTTGCACATCGCCCTGTGAGCACCTTTACAGGATGCAGAGGTGTTTTGGAACAGAAAGGGATTCCACTCCTTGAATGTACAACTCGTTGTATACCACAAGCAAATAATCATGGCAGTAAATGCAAATTTTCCAGGGAGCATCCATGATCTGCACATCTTGCGTGAGAGCACTGTCTCTGACCTTTTTAAAAGTCAGCCACGAGGTCACGGTTCAATGCTGGGGGATAAAGGATAAGGCCTTGCTAGCTGGCTCATGACCCCCCCCCCCCCGCGTAAGTCCCAGACAGAAGCCGAGAAGCGCTACAATGAAAGCCATATAGCTACACGCAATACCGTTGAAAAGACAATTGGAGTTCTGAAGCAGCGCTTCAGATGCCTGGACCACTCAGGAGGCAACCTACAATACCACCCTGAGCAGGTCGCTGAGTTCATTGTGATGTGCTGCATGTTGCATAACCTAGCTATCAGGAGAGGACAACAATTGCCAGATGGGACCGCCGGTCCACCTCAGGAGAGAGGGGAGGTGGCAGAGGAGGACGAGGAGGAGAACGAGGACCTCAGCCTGGCGATGAACCCATGCCCCCACGCCCCCCCACACTACTGGAAAAGCCCTTGGTAGTTACACAGCTGCAAAACTATCACGTCAGCAGCTCATAAATGAACGCTTTGCGTGAAGATACGTTGGTGACAGTTATAGTTGCGTTACATTTTATCCTCACCTGGCCTGGCCATTGTTTCCAACCATTGTATTGCTGTTTTACCTTATATTATTGGAAGACACTTCACAACAATTGTAAACTTAAATAAAAATGTTTAATAATTTAACAAGTAATTTTAATTTTTTTTAACATATATAACCCCCCCCCCGCCACCAACCCCCAACAGTGAACAATATTTTTAACAGAACAATATAACAACACCCTCCTACCATCCTCAACAGTCAACATTCAACAGTTTTTTTTATAACAACAATAAAATACAGCTCTCCCCTCCCTATCTGTGGCCACGCTTCCCTCCTGTACCTTGATCCCACCCTTGTGGTAAGCCCCCGTTTCCCACATACTCCCCGAGTAATGGGACCAAGACATCTTGCAGCAGAACACCTCAAGGGCTGCTGCTGTGGGGGGAGGTTGGCAGAATGCCTACCTCACCGACTCAACCTCCGCAGGGTCGGCATGGGCACTGGATGCCGGAGTGGCCTGCTGCAAGCCGCTCGGCCCCGCTACTTTATCCATTGAGGATGACGTGGCTGCAGGTACCACAGATGACAAATCAGGCCCTGTTTCGTCTTCCTCCTCCTCAGTTTCCTGTTCGTCAGTGGTGATGAAGACCTGTAGCGGTACAGTGTTGGTGCAGGGGCCTCCCTTTGCACCTGGAGAGTCTGGGAAGCTGGAAAACATAATTTAGGTTATTAGAAGAGAAGGGAGACATGAGAATGCTTGCGCTGCGCTGACATATATATGAGGAGCCACACTACTGCAATAAATGTGAATGAGAGACGTTACCTATGATTAATACGAGAGTACAGAAGAGTACAGAAAACTGCATGCATAACATTACATCATTCATATATTATAATGAAATGCCATTAAATTACTTTAAATTACCACTGGTTTACCACTGCTTTACACATTACTCACATGGCACAAAAACAGGATCTGCACCACCACGGATGACAGGACGATTATGGGTGCCCACTAATGCTGCAGTAAGTTCTTCCAGGTCTGTCAAAAGGTGCAGCTCAGCAGGCCCTCCTCCGGTCTGCCTCTGCTCGACATGATTCTTAGATATCTTCATCTGCAAACGTGACAAGAGCATGGCATAAGCTAATTGACTAGGTACTAATACGGAAACACAACAGATATTGTAATCCACAATTAGTCACCCCACATGCTATTCATCATTAACATTAATGTTATATGCTAATACGGTTTGTATCCACAATGGATGCATGGCTATAACATCTACATTCAGAGAAAATATTTAGTAAGATCGTGTTTATGAACTAATGCTTGACACCAAACATCTCTAGTACAATCTCCAGGAAAGGCCTCATCCACGGACCGTGCCATTCAGCACCTGAGAGAAGGTAGGCGGTTTATTTGAATTGATATAGGTCCCCCAAGGGGTGGAATCAGGACCACTGGTGAGCTCGGCAATGATAGGACTGTCCATGGGCTGTGCTCGGAGACCTCCGTGTGGCCGGAGCTAATGTCCCAAAGTGTCCAAGGGCAGACAGTGAGCCAGGGCAGCTCACCCCCAGTCCAGGCTGGGTCACTATGTGAGTGACAGCAGCCAGAGACACTCACACAGTCTGGGTAAAGGTGACCGCATACACTAATGTGAGCATAAAGGAGACGGTGCCCAATTTAAAGAGTTGCTCACATCACACAAGAATTCTCCTTCTAAAGTGGTAGAAATGCTGAATGTTTGCAGTCTGTCTGTTTCCAGTTATTCCTTTAAATTATAATAATTAATACTGTTGATTAAATGTCAGGCATCTCAGCAAAATTAGACTTAAAGGGTGCAGGCTCTGACCTCAGTCCAAATCTTAGCAGAGAAGCTATCCAAGATTGCCCAGCTTAATTACAATCCAGCAGATTTACATTCTAATTAATGAGTCAGTGCATCAGTACAATTTAAAATGTAATAATTTAATACTTACTCTTGCCGATGCAACCAGGCTGTTCCACCACTTGCGGCACTGTTCTGCCTCATGCCTATCGTGGGCCATTGAGGAAACAATAGCGGCGATATCGTCCCGTATTTTTTGATATATGCGGGGGAGGGAGGTTTCCCAAGCCCACCCCGGGTTAATTGGCCCCACTGATTTTTTACCTCATTAATGAGGGCCTCATTAGCTTCATGAGAGAAGGCTTTTGCCCTCCTTCTCCCTGACAGCTCCTGCTGCACGCTACTATCGCTCAACATTTTTTACCCTCCGTAGACAGCTTCCTTCTCTCTCCTTCTCTCTCTCCTTCTCTTTCAGACTTCTAAGCATGCGCAGATGACCTGAACTCTCGCATCGCGGGGAAAGTTCTTTGCTAAAAAAAACATGCATGTGCAGAATGGCCGCTGCTATGGACGGCAACCTTGCACGACTGAATATATTGCTGAGGCCCATTTCACATCACCCAAATGAAAAAGGTGAAACCAGCGTTTTTTAAAATGGGCGCTATTTCAGTGATCCTGAAATATAAAAAAAGTACTAAGGCTGGAAATATCGCCCATTTTTGGGTGATAGCAATCATAGTGGAAAGTGTAGCCCAAAGATCTCAATGCATATTTGCAAAGAAAGACTTGCATTTATATAGTACCTTTCATGACCTTCGGGCATCCTAAAAGTACTTTACAGCTAATGAAGTACTTTTGAAATGTAGTCACTGTCGGAGTTCCCACTAAGATGCGCACAGCTGTGCAATGGTCTGAGAGGTCCCACGTTGGCCGCTCACCGGCTTTTACATTGTAGATAGCGTGGATGGGCTGTTTATTGGGGAGGAACACCACAGAGGAGGCAGTGCAGCTTACAGGGAACATTCCTCACTGTTGTAATGTAGGAAACGCAGCAACCAATTTACGTACAGCAAGTTCCCGCAAATAGCAATACGATAATAACCAGATAAACAGTTTTTGTTATGTTGATTGAGCGATAAATGTTGGTCAAGACACCGAGAATAACTCACGTGCTCTTCTTCAAAATAGTGTCATGGGATCTTTTAAGTCCACCTGAGAGACCAGACGAGGCCTCGGTTTAAAGTCTCTTCCAAAAGATGGCACCTCATACAGTGCAGCACCCCCTCAGCACTGCACTGGACCATCAGCCTAGATTTTTGTGTTCAAGGCACAGGAATGGGACTTTAACCCATAGACTTCTGACTCAGAGGCGAGAGTGCTAGAAGAAAAGCATGGGCATTCTCCTGGTGCCATTGTCTATATTGATCCCTCAACCAACATCACTAAAAACAGATTATCTGGTCATTTATCTCATTACCGTATGTGGGACCTTGCTGTGTACAATTATCTTCCCTACATGACAAAGTACCTTGATGGCTGTGAAGCATGTTTGGGATATCATAAAGTTGTGAAAGAAAGGCACTATATAAATGCAAGTTATTTATTTCAATATGACAATGCTGGCACTAAGTGCAGGGTTGATTTTGCATCTGTTCCAGTATTTGCCCATCCCTATTCCTTGCTAATGTGCCTGAATGTGCTTGGACAATATGTTAGGGGTGAGCTGGCTGAACATAAAAAAGCATGGCTCATCAAGCATGTACTCTTTATGGACCATGTATAATTCACGTTATCACAAACTGTAACCAATTCATTTAATACTCCAAGCAAAGGTTCTACAAAATTCCAAAAGTGAGCAGACATTGCAAATTCAGAAGCCATGTGTGTGCTTGGTTCTGCATATCTTTTTAGCTATTTTCCAAATGTGGAAACCAGAACTTAAATATCTTGCGGCTATCGATAGCCTTCAGTGATCTTCATGATATGCACTTGTTATGAACTGCAGGTGATATGTGATTTAATGAGTACGAGCGGGTAAGCGAGGGATATCAGGGAGTCCGTGTGAGATTTCAGTGGATTACCAGAATAAAGATAGGGACAATGGAAGTTTTGGATTGGCTGAGTTACGTGAAGTTGAACCAAATCAACAGTTTCCATTCTGAGAAATAGTAAATCAGTCCTGGGTCCGATCTGCTACTCTGATGTCAACAGAATTACCTGCAACAATGGGCACAGCACTTTAAATTGTTACTGAAAATAAAAATACGCACGCGCATGATGTAATCACAATGATAAACTCAAAGGGCCGTATTTACCCCACCAGGACTATCTTTACCATTTGGCAGCAGTTAATGCCAAAGTAATCCCTGGCATGCTAAACCCTTCAGTATATGCCCATCTCATTCTTTATTTTTGTGATCCACAAATGGTGAACAGAAAGAAATCAAAAGGTGACATCACAGCCAAGGGGGTAAGTGATTGGTTGGTGATTGGTAAGTAGTTTTTCTTTTTCTTTTCTTTATCAGTAAGTAACCTTTTAGCCTTGTTGTTGCCAAATTAAGTTTATCTAGGGGTTAAATCATGGCAGGAGAGCTCGGACACATGTTATGCTCCTCCTGTACTATGTGGGAAGCCAGGGACGCTTCCGGTGTCCCTAATGACTATGTGTGCGGGAAGTGTATCCGGCTGCAGCTCCTGATGGACCGCATTGCGGCACTGGAGCTGCAGGTGGATTCACGCTGGAGCATGCACGATGCTGAGAACGATGTGAATAGTACGTTTAGTAAGTTGGTCTTACCACAGGTTAAGGGTACACAGCCAGATAGGGAATGGGTGACCAACAGGAAGAGCAGTGCAAGGAAGGTAGTGCAGGGGTCCCGTGTGGTCATCCCACTGCAAAACAGATACACCGCTTTGGATACTGTTGGGGAGGATGACTCATCAGGGGAGGGTACCAGCAGCCAAGTTCATGGCACCGTGGGAGGTTCTGCTGCACAGGAGGGCAGGAAAAAGAGTGGGAGAGCTATCGTGATAGGGGATTCAATTGTAAGGGGAATAGATAGATGTTTCTGCGGCTGCAACCGAGACTCCAGGATGGTATGTTGCCTCCCTTGTGCAAGGGTCAAGGATGTCTCGGAGCGGGTGCAGGGCATTCTGAAAAGGGAGGGTGAACAGTTAGATGTCGTGATGCATATAGGTACCAACGTTAAAGGTAAAAAATGGGATGAGGTCCTACAAGATGAATTTAGGGATCTAGGAGCCAAATTAAGAAGTAGGACCTCAAAATTAGTAATCTCAGGATTGCTACCAGTGCCACGTGCTTGTCAAGAGTAGGAATCGCAAGATAGCTCAGATGAATACGTGGCTTGAGGAGTGTTGCAGAAGGGAGGGGTTCAAATTCCTGGGACATTGGAACTGGTTCTGGGGGAGGTGGGACCAGTACAAATCGGACAGTCTATACGTGGGCAGGACCGGAACCAATGTCCTGGGGGGAGTGTTTGCTAGTACTGTTGGGGAGGGTTTAATCTAATATGGCAGGGGGATGGGAACCTATGCAGGGAGACAGAGGGAAGTAGAATGGGGGCAGAAGCAAAAGATAGAAAGAAGAAAAATAAAAGGGGAGGGCAGAGAAGCCGAAGGCAAAAAGCAAAAAGGGCCACATTACAGCAAAATTCTAAAGGGGCAAAGTGTGTTAAAAAGACAAGCCTGAAGGCTGTGTGCCTCAATGCGAGGGGTATTTGGAATAAGGTGGACGAATTAACTGTGCAGATAGCAGTTAACGGGTATGATGCAATTGGCATCACGGAGACATGGCTCCAGCGTGACCAAGGCTATGAACTCAACATCCAGGGGTATTCAACATTTAGGAATGATAGACAGAAAGGAAAAGGAGGTGGGGTGGCATTGCTGGTTAAAGAGGAAATTAATGCAATAGTAAGAAAGGACAATAGCTTGGATGATGTGGAATCAGTATGGGTGGAGCTACGGAATACCAAAGGGCAGAAAATGCTAATGGGAGTTGTGTACAGACCACCAAACAGTAATAGTAATGTTGGGGACAACATCAAACAAGAAATTATGGATGCATGCAATAAAGGTACAGCAGTTATCATGGGTGACTTTAGTCTACATATTGATTGGGCTAACCAAACTGGTAGCAATGTGATGGAGGAGGATTTCTTGGAGTGTATTAGGGATGGTTTTCTAGACCAATATATCGAGGAACCAACCAGGGAGCTGGCCATCCAAGACTGGGTGATGTGCAATGAGGAAGGACTAATTAGCAATCTTGTTGTGCGAGATCCCTTAGGGAAGAGTGACCATCACATGATAGAATTCGTTATTAAGATGGAGAGTGACACAGTTAATTCACAAACTAGGGTCCTGAACTTAAGGAAAGGTAACTTTGATGGTTTGAGGCGTGCATTGGCTAGAATAGACTGACAAATGATAGAAACATAGAAACATAGAAAATAGGTGCAGGAGTAGGCCATTCAGCCCTTCGAGCCTGCAACGCCATTCAATGAGTTCATGGCTGAACATGCAACTTCAGTACCCCATTTCTGCTTTCTCGCCATACCTCTTGATCCCCCTAGTAGTAAGGACTACATCTAACTCCTTTTTGAATATATTTAGTGAATTGGTCTCAACAACTTTCTGAGGTAGAGAATTCCACAGGTTCACCACTCTCTGGGTGAAGAAGTTTCTCCTCATCTCGGTCCTAAATGTCTTACCCTTTATCCTTAGACTGTGACCCCTGGTTCTGGACTTCCCCAACATTGGGAACATTCTTCCTGCATCTAACCTGTCTAAACCCGTCAGAATTTTAAACGTTTCTATGAGATCCCCTCTCATTCTCCTGAACTCCAATGAATACAAGCCCAGTTGATCCAGTCTTTCTTGCTATGTCAGTCCCGCCATCCCGGGAATCAGTCTGGTGAACCTTCGCTGCACTTCTTCAATAGCAAGAATGTCCTTCCTCAAGTTAGGAGTCCAAAACTGTACACAATACTCCAGGTGTGGCCTCATCAAGGCCCTGTACAACTGTAGTAACACCTCCCTGCCCCTGTACTCAAATCCCCTCGGTATGAAGGCCAACGTGCAATTTGCTTTCTTAACCGCCTGCTGTACCTGCATGCCAACCTTCAATGACTGATGTACGATGACACCCAGGTCTCGTTGCACCTCCCCTTTTCCTAATCTGTCACCATTCAGATAATAGTCTGTCTCTCTGTTTTTACCACCAAAGTGGATAACCTCACATTTATCCACATCATACTTCATCTGCCATGCATTTGCCCACTCACCTAACCTATCCAAGTCACTCTGCAGCCTCACAGCATCCTCCTCGCAGCTCACACTGCCACTCAACTTAGTGTCATCCGCAAATTTGGAGATACTACATTTAATCCCCTCGTCTAAATCATTAATGTCCAATGTAAACAGCTGGGGCCCCAGAACAGAACCTTGCGGTACCCCACTAGTCACTGCCTGCCATTCTGAAAAGAACCCATTTACTCCTACTCTTTGCTTCCTGTCTGTCAACCAGTTCTCAATCTACGTCAGCACCCTACCCCCAATCCCATGTGCTTTAACTTTGCACATTAATCTTTTCATGTATTCAACCAGCATTGTAACCCATGTATAATCTGACCTAAGTTGTACACTGTGAGAACAATGACCACTAGGTGGGAGACACTCCTAACCTAGACCTTCAGGTATAAAAGGGGAAGCTCCACCCACCTTCATCACTTGAGTGCTAAGGAATAAAGGACAGGTCACAGACTGACCTTCTCTCAAGCATGGGCCTCGTGTGCATTTATACTGTATAGTAAGGACGTATCAATGGCGACGAGAAACTGGGATTTTATCCACGCGAGCATGGCCACTAGCAGAACAGACGAGAGGTACTGTGTTAAGGAATGGTTGGGACAGAGATTCAACATTATTAAAGCAGCACACAGTTCTCCAGGCAGACAAGGGCAGTTGGACATGCCCCAACATGTAGTCGAACCCAGAGGGGGAGTTCGACAGAGACAATGGCAAGTTGAACGCCGATTCACGCCATTGCAAGGGACAATGCGGCCAGTAATGGGGCTGTCAACACCTGTTAATGGCGCACTCAAGGACAGTCACAGGGGCAGTCAGGGACGATCGACTGGCAAGGGAACTTTTGTTTCCAGCAGCAGCTCATGTCGGAGGCGTGGAGGCACACACTCAGCAGGAGTTTGCAGAGATGAGCAAAATACCTGCAGAAATTGCAGAAATGAACGCTGGGGGAAATCGCTGGAAGCTGAAGTTCAGCGAGTTCATGTGGAGCACGTATACAGTTCATACACCAGGACGCCACCGATAATGATGAAAGTGCTCCTCAATGGCATCCCAGTATCAATGGAGCTAGACACGGTGGCCAGCCAGTCCCTGATGGGTATCAAACAGTTTGAAAAGTTGTGGGCGTCCAAGGCCAGGAGGCCAAAATTATCGCCGATTGATGCACAGCTACGGACTTACACAAAGCAGATCATTCCGGTGCTCGGTAGCGCCACGGTAGTCGTGACCCACAAAGATTCGGAGAACAGGCTGCCACTCGGGATTGTCCCAGGGGACGGTCCCGCACTACTGGGGAGGAGTTGGCTTGCTGTCAATGCAATTTCCTCTGTGGAGCGAGTATCATGCTCACAGATCTTGGTCAAATTTGACTCATTATTTCAACCCGGAATTGGCACTTTCATGAGGACCAAGGTAGTGATTCACATAAACCCGAACGCCAGGCCAGTACACCACAAGGCCAGAGCGGTGTCGTACATGATGCGGGAAAAGATAGAAGGCGAATTGGACCGCCTGCTGAGGGAAGGCATCATCTCGCCAGTCGAATTCAGTGACTGGGCGAGCCCGATCGTGCCGGTGCTCAAGGCGGATGGGTCGGTCAGGGTATGTGGCGATTACAAGGTCACCATCAATTGGGTGTCACTCCAAGACCAGTATCCGCTTCCGAGAGCGGAGGACCTCTTTGCGACGCTATCCGGTGGCAAACTTTTTTCAAAATTGGACCTGACCTCAGCTTACATGACCCAGGAGTCGGTGAGTGAGTCGAAGAAGCTGACCACCATCACGACACACAAGGGGTTGTTTGAGTACATTCGATGTCCATTCGAGATTCGCTCGGCCGCCGCGATCTTCCAACGAAATATGGAAAGCCTCCTCAAGTCGATTCCAGGGACGGTGGTTTTTCAGGACGACATCCTCATCATGGGTTACGATACTGAAGAACACCTCCACAACCTGG
Organism: Pristiophorus japonicus; assembly: GCF_044704955.1. NCBI lineage: Eukaryota > Metazoa > Chordata > Chondrichthyes > Pristiophoridae > Pristiophorus > Pristiophorus japonicus. The sequence continues at coordinate 342,433,485 of NC_091978.1, read as the reverse complement.
ACGAGGTGCTACGCAGACTGGACCGGGTAGGGCTGCGACTGAAAAAGGCGAAGTGCATCTTCCTAGCTCCAGAGGTAGAATTCCTGGGGATGAGGGTAGCAGCAGACGGGATCAGCCCTACTGCGTCCAAGACGGAAGCGATCCAGAGAGCACCCAGACCCCGTAACACGACGGAGCTGCATTCATCCTGGGGCTCCTGAACTATTTTGGTAACTTTCTTCCCAAATTGAGCACGCTGCTCGAGCCGGTACACATCCTCCTATGCAAAGGTCGCGAATGGGTCTGGGGGGACAGCCAGGAAAGGGCTTTTAATAGAGCACGCAATTTGTTATGTTCCAACACTCTGTTAACACTATACGACCCATGTAAGAAACTTGTGTTAACGCGCGATGTGTCATCCTATGGTGTCGGGTGTGTGTTGCAGCATGTCAATGTCAAGGGTCAATTACAGCCGGTAGCTTATGCCTCCAGGTGTCTGTCCCAGGCAGAAAGACACTACGGGATGGTAGAAAAGAACGTGCTCGCACGTGTATATGCGGTAAAGCAAATGCACCAGTACCTGTTTGGCAGGAAATTTGAGCTGGAGACAGATCACAAACCCTTAATGTCGCTTTTGGCCGACAACAAGGCCATAAATGCAAACGCATCGGCCCGCATACAGAGGTGGGCACTCACGTTAGCCGCCTATGACTATACAATTCGGCACAGACCGGGCACTGAAAACTGCGCCAATGCACACAGCAGGCTCCCACTAGCCACCACTGAGGGGGTTACCGAGCATGCTGCTGAGATGGTCATGGCTGTTGAAGCTTTCGGAAGTGAAGGCTCACCCGTGACAGCCCGTCAGATTAAAGTCTGGACAAATAGAGACCCGCTATTGTCTCTCGTCAAGAAATGTGTCCTGAATGGGGACTGGGCAGCCCTGAGGAATTTAAACCATTTCACAGGCGCAGGGATGAACTCTCGATTCAGGCCGATTGCCTACTGTGGGGTAACCGCGTAGTCATGACCCAAATGGGCAGAGAGGTGTTCATCAGAGAACTCCACAATGAGCACCCAGGCATTGTCATGATGAAGGCAATTGCCAGGTCACACATTTGGTGGCCAGGGATAGACGCAGATCTGGAACTTTGTGTTCACAGGTGCAACACATATGCACAGCTGGGCAATGCGCCCAGGGAAGCCCCCCTTAGCCCCTGGCCATGGCCCGCCAAGCCTTGGTCACGCATCCATGTGGACTATGCAGGTCCTTTCATGGGAAAAATGTTTTTGGTTGTAGTCGACGCCTACTCCAAATGGATCGAGTGTGACATTTTAAATTCAAGCACATCCTCTGCCACGGTAGAAAGTCTACGGGCAATGTTCGCCGCCCACGGTCTACCAGACATCTTGGTCAGCGACAATGGCCCGTGCTTCACAAGCACTGAATTCGAGGACTTCATGGCAGGCAATGGAATTAACCATGTCAGAACGGCACCGTTCAAGCCGGCTTCAAACGGCCAGGCAGAACGAGCAGTGCAGATAATCAAACAGGGGATGCTCAGAATCCAAGGGGGTTCCCTACAAAGGCGCTTATCACACCTCCTGTTGGCCTATCGATTCCGACCACACTCGCTCACAGGGGTTCCCCCCCAGAGCTGCTAATGAAACGGACGCTCAAATCCCGACTATCCCTTATATACCCCACCATGAAAGAAATTGTCGAGAGCAGGCGCCAGCCACAATATGACTACCATGACAGGAATGCGAGGGCGCGATGTATTGATGTAAATGATCCTGTTTTTCTCCTCAACTACGCTGCAGGGCCCAAATGGCTCGCAGGCACTGTGATTGCCAAAGAGGGGAATAGGATTCTGGTAGTTAAACTTACCAATGGACAAATCTGCCGCAAACACATGGATCAAACAAAAAGGAGGTTCAACAACCCCATAGAAGAAGCAGAGGAAGAACACGATGTAGAGTTCACTCCACTACAGGTGACCGCACACCGGAACCAAAGGGAGGAGAGCCCAGTCACTGTGGGCAGTCTGGATAGTCCTGAGGCACCGCAAACAGCAGACACTCAGGCCAGCGCCCAAAAACCGGAGCCCCAACTCAGGCGCTCTACAAGGAAGCATAAACCACCAGAGAGACTCAACCTGTGATCCCAATAAGACTTTGGGGGGGAGGTGATGTAATGTATTCAACCAGCATTGTAACCCATGTATAATCTGACCTAAGTTGTACACTGTGAGAACAATGGCCACTAGGTAGGAGACACTCCTAACCTGGACCTTCAGGTATAAAAGGGGAAGCTCCACCCACCTTCATCACTTGAGTGCTGAGGAATAAAGGACAGGTCACAGACTGACCTTCTCTCAAGCATGGGCCTCGTGTGCATTTATACTGTATAGTAAGGACGTATCAAATCTCTTGTGTGGGACCTTGTCGAAAGCCTTGTGAAAGTCCAAATACACCGCATCAACTGGTTCTCCCTTGTCCACTCTACTGGAAACATCCTCAAAAAATTCCAGAAGGTTTGTCAAGCATGATTTACCTTTCACAAATCCATGCTGACTTGGACCTATCATGTCACCTCTTTCCAAATGCGCTGCTATGACATCCTTAATAATTGATTCCATCATTTTACCCACTACCGATGTCAGGCTGACCGGTCTATCCTTCCCTGTTTTCTCTCTCCCTCCTTTTTTAAAAAGTGGGGTTACATTGGCTACCCTCCACTCCATAGGAACTGATCCAGAGTCTATGGAATGTTGGAAAATGACTGTCAATGCATCCGCTATTTCCAAGGCCACCTCCTTAACTACTCTGGGATGCAGACCATCAGGCCCTGGGGATTTATCAGCCTTCAATCCCATCATTTTCCCAACACAATTTCCTGACTAATAAGGATTTCCCTCAGTTTCTCCTTCTTACTAGACCCTCTGACCCCTTTTATATCCGGAAGGTTGTTTGTGTCCTCCTGAGTGAATACCGAACCAAAGTACTTGTTCAATTGGTCTGCCATTTCTTTGTTCCCCATTATAACTTCCCTGATTCTGACTGCAGGGGACCTACGTTTGTCTTTACTAACCTTTTTCTCTTTACATATCTATGGAAGCTTTTGCAGTCCGTTTTAATGTTCCCTGCAAGCTTCCTCTCGTACTTTATTTTCCCTGCCTTAATCAAACCCTTTGTCCTCCACTGCTGAGTTCTAAATTTCTCCCAGCCCCGGGTTCGCTGCTATTTCTGGCCAATTTGTATCCACTTCCTTGGCTTTAATACTATCCCTGATTTCCCTTGATAGCCACGGTTGAGCCACCTTCCCTTTTTTATTTTTACGTCAGACAGGGATGTACAATTCTTATAGTTTATCCATGCGGTCTCTAAATGTCTGCCATCGCCCATCCACTGTCAAACCCTTAAGTATCATTCGCCAATCTATCCGAGCCAATTCACGCCTCATACCTTCAAAGTTAGCCTTCTTTAAGTTCTGGACCATGGTCTCTGAATTAACTGTTTCATTCTCCATCCTAATGTAGAATTCCACCATATTATGGTCACTCTTCCCCAAGGGGCCTCGTACAACGAGATTGCTAATCAATCCTCTCTCATTACACAACACTCAGTCTAAGATGGTCTCCCCCCTAGTTGGTTCCTCGACATATTGGTCTAGAAAATCATCCCTTATGCACTCCAGGAAATCCTCCTCCACCGTATTGTTTCCAGTTTGGTTAGCCCAATCTATATACTTAAAGGATTGATAGTGGATAGGCAATGGCATACGTTTAAAGATCACATGGATGAACTTCAGCAATTATACATCCCTGTCTGGAGTAAAAATAAAACGGGGAAGGTGGCTCAACTGTGGCTAACAAGGGAAATTAAGGATAATGTTAAATCCAAGAAGAGGCATATAAATTGGCCAGAAAAAGCAACAAACCTGAGGACTGGAAGAAATTTAGAATTCAGCAGAGAAGGATAAAGGGTTTAATTAAGAGAGGGAAAATAGAGTACGAGAAGAAGCTTGCCGGGAACATAAAAACTGACTGTAAAAGCTTCTATGGATATGCGAAGAGAAAAAGATTAGTGATGACAAACGTAGGTCCCTTGCAGCCGGATTCAGGTGAATTTATAATGGTGAACAAAGAAATGGCAGACCAGTGAACAAATACTTTGATTCTGTCTTCACGAAGAAAGACACAAATAACCTTCTGGAAGTACTAGGGGACCGAGGGTCTCATGAGAAGGAGGAACTGAAGGATATCCTTATTAGGTGGGAAATTGTGTTCGGGAAGTTGATGGGATTGTAGGCCGATAAAACCCTGGGGCCTGATAGTCTGCATCCCAGAGTACTTAAAGAAGTGGCTCTCGAAATAGTGGATGCATTGGTGATCATTTTCCAACAGTCTATCGACTCTGGTTCAGTTCCTATCAACTGGAGGGTAGCTAATATAACACCACTTTTTAAAAAAGGAGGGAGAGAGAAAACGGGTAATTATAGACCGGTTAGCCTGACATCAGTGGTGGGGAAAATTTTTGAATCAATTATCATGGATGAAATAGCAGCGCATTTGGAAAGCATTGACAGGATCGGTCCAAGTCAGCATGGATTTATGAAGGGGAAATCATGCTTGACAAATCTTCTGGAATTTTTTGAGGATGTAACTAGCAGAGTGGACAAGGGAGAACCAGTGGATGTGGTGTATTTGGACTTTCAAAAGGCTTTTGACAAGGTCCCACACAAGAGATTGGTGTGCAAAATCAAAGCACATGGTATTGGGGGGTAATAAAATGTGGATAGAGAATTGGTTGGCAGTCAGGAAGAAGAGAGTCGGGATAAACAGGTCCTTTTCAGAATGGCAGGCAGTGACTAGTGGAGTGCCGCAGGGCTCAGTGCTGGGACCCCAGCTTTTTACAATATACATCAAATGATTTGGATGATGGAATTGAGTGTAATATCTCCAAGTTTGCAGATGACACTGAACTGGGTGGTGGTGTGAGCTGTGAGGGGGATGCTAAGAGACTGCAGGGTGACTTGGACAGGTTAGGTGAGTGGGCAAATGCATGGCAGATGCAGTATAATGTGGATAAATGTGAGGTTATCCACTTTCGGGGCAAAAGCACAAAGACAGAATATTAACTGAATGGTGGCAGATTTGGAAAAAGGAAGGTGCAACGAGACCTGGGTGTCATCGTTCATCAGTAATTGAAAGTTGGCATACAGGTACGTTAGGCGGTAAAGAAGGCAAATGGTATGTTGGCCTTCATAGCTAGGGGATTTGAATATAGGAGCAGGGAGGTCTTACTGCAGTTGTACAGGGCCTTAGTGAGGCCTCACCTGGAATATTGTGTTCAGTTTTGGCCTCCTAATCTGAGGAAGGACATTCTTGCTATTGAGGGAGTGCAGCGAAGGTTCACCAGACTGATTCCCGGGCTGGCTGGACTAACATATGAGGAGAAACTGGGCTTTTATACATTGGAGTTTAGAAGGATGAGAGGGGATCTCATAGAAACATACAAGGTTCTGACTAGACAGGACAGGTTTGATGCGGGTAGATTGTTCCCAATGTTGGTGAAGTCCAGAACCAGGGGACACAGTGTTAGGATAAGGGGTAGGCCATTTAGGACTGAGATGAGGAGAAACTTCTTCACTCAGAGAGTTGTTAACCTGTGGAATTCCCTGCCGCAGAGAGTTATTGATGCCAGTTCATTGGATATATTCAAGAGCTAGTTAGATATGGCCCTTATGGCTCAGGGGATCAAGGGGTATGAAGAGAAAGCAGGAAAGGGGTACTGAGGGAATGATCAGCCATGATCTTATTGAATGGTGTTGCAGGCTCGAAGGGCCGAATAGCCTACTCCTGCACCTATTTTCTATGTTTCTATGTTTTTATGTTGTATGGGCTATGCAACTGATCACAGCAAGCCATGAAATGTGTCAGTTTAAAGTTATCTACCTCTGACATTTTAACAGAGCCATGAAACAACCAGCAGATGTTACTGTTAGAATTTTGGTTTTCAGGTCTATACCAGAGATGAAAGATTTTATTTAAATATGATTAACATTCCTGGTCCAATGGAAGAGAAATGCCACAGCACAGTATCATTCAGTTAGATAATTCCAATATGGACATCAGACATTCAACTGTACATAAACGATTAATACCTTGATTGCTTCTGATGTCTTGGTTGGAAAAAATTGAATTATTGTCTAACTGAAAATATCATGGAATGCGTAAAATAACCCAACTTTTGTATATAAGCAGAAGAATATAATTTTTTTTTTCTGTTGATACTTAGGAGCCGAAAAGGGACGTTTTGTATGTTTTTACCGCTGCGATGGTTGAGGTCGCCTCCTGAGCAACATTCTGCTCTTTGTTTGTTTTTTTCAGTTCGATCCGGAAGTCGCTCTTAATGGGGGCGGTGACTACATGAAAGGGGCGGATACGCGGCGGTGGCAAAACCTGAGGGGCAGAAGTTGGGGGCGGTGCGGAATGATGGCTGCGATGACATCATCACGGCGCTGCGTTCGAGATTTCAAAACTTCGGCCCACTGGGCCACGAGGGAGGGTTTTGGCCAGCTACAGCAGCCTGGCAGCCAAGAGAGGGTGCCATGCTGCCTGTTGACGGCCCGGCTGAACCCGGAGGCATAATTGTCAGGCCGACATAGCAGTCAGCCGACAAAAAAAAAATACATAGCGGCAATGCCAGTAGGTTCTCCCCTTTAACGGGAGCCGCACCGCCATTGCAGAAGGCCACAGCCTCACTTGAACACCGGGAAAAAGCAGGTTTTGGCACCCACCGGTCGGGCTGAAGATTTTCAGAGCAGAATTTTGCCATCGGGGGCGGGGCAGATCGGCGGCGTGCACTGTGATGACGCACTTAACACGAATTGGCAGCAGTGGAGTGGTAGTGGGGTATCCGGGCATCGGCGGATTAACACAGGAGCGCAATGTTAATCGTGGCTGCCATTACACGAAAAGTCAGCGGCCATTGCAGTCCACAACGTGGTCGCTGATTTCCGACGTTAACAGACCTTAACGAAATGGGCAATTTTGGCCCTTTAGTGACAGGCAAATGAAAAAAGTGTTCTCCTTATTTCATTTTCCCACTGTTGGCTACCTTATTACCACAAAGCCTGCCAACCCCAACAATGAATGTGACAATTTCTATCTCAGAAACCATATCACATAGCACATCAGCCTTATACTTGCTATTGTTTCTGCATTGTTATTTTTCACTATGTTCAGGTATTGAATTTAGTGATTTATTCCTGTGAATGAACCAGACTGCCATGCGAGACTTCAGAAAGCCTGCATTCCCTAATCAGCAACCATTACGGTACTAAACTGAATCTTTGCATGGTGAAATGTGTGATAAGCACAAAGCTTCACAATCATTATTGCCATAATATTGCTGCAGTATTTCCTCCTCGGTGACATAATTGCAAGGTAATGGATTCATTATACCTTAAAAATCTCCGAGAATTAGCTGTGCATTAAGGAGTAAAAGTAATGCAAGCTGTTCTGGATTTAAAAACCCACAAACATTATTAAACAATCTGCTTTATCAAATTCGCTGGCCGTATAATGACATTTTAACCACAATAAACTTTTGCAATTTTGTAAATGTATTTTATTATGAAATGACTGCAGTAGAATATGTCCCAAGTGCTAAGCTATAAAACAGCTCAATATCGTTATAACAGAATGATTTTAAACTATCCATATTCTTCTTATGTAAAACTGTGATTTTTATGTGCAATTTTAACTTTAATTGAAGATAAATGCAAGTGCACAGGACTTTAATTAAAAGGTGTTTTGCATCTTGTTGTGTCCAGGATATGCAATAATATATTAGTTTTGCCATCTGTTTTAATGTCTTGTATTCTTTCATTAATAGTGTAACTACCAGCCAGAAGTACAGGTCTGCAACTGCAATGAGGTAGCTCCTGATTACTTTTTCAATGGATGATGTTTCTACCATTGGGAAGCTGCATTATTTAAAGTCCATATATTAGTGCTGTCCTTAATATTAAAATCAATAGTGAGAAAAAAAAAGCAAAATCATGCAAAACACAATGATGATATGATATTGGCACGTTGCCGAGAAAGTTTTGGAAGCAAGATATGTAGTAAAGGGATATTTATTTATGTCCAGTTTAGAGTCATTAAAATTAACAGCATGGAAAATACTGATCAAAGCAAACCATGAAATGTGTCAGTTTAATCTGCCACTGGTATTTTAACAGAGCAGTGAAACACTGCCAGATGTTACTGCTAGAATCTTGCTTTTTACATCTTTACAAGAGGTGAAAAACTTTATTTAAACATGATTATGATTTCTTGTCTGTTAGAAGCGAATACTGCAGCAGAGTATCACCAAGTTTGTTAATTCCAATATGGGTATCAGACACGTATAAATAAGCAGCTAATTTGTCAGGTATACTAGGATCAATAGCTACCTGTGGATAAATGATCAAATACAACTTCGTAATGTTGGCGATACTAAGAACTCTTCTGTTTTTTTATGCAAGGCACACATTTGAATCTATTTACAGACATTGGCAGAAGTTAATAGCATTATAGTGAGCTGTGGGCAATAGACAACTGAATGTGCGACTTGGGATTCATTGTGCATACAGCAGAAACACTGATTACAAGAAGCTCTTGCTTAATTCCTTGCCAATGTGATGTTCTTTTCAAGCCGTCTTCAGCATTACCTATAATCCCAAATCTATACCTAGAATTATGTCCCTATAGCCTTCTACAATGATGAGAATATTACTCGTCTTTGAACAAATGGCCTTGAACACCGTCTTTATGGAAATTACCTTTCCAATGTATGTTTATGAAAAAAGAATGTATTGCATTTCTTTGAAGGCATTTTTCACTGTGTCAAACCCTTCTTCTCTTACTTATTGAAGTACTTAAAATCAGGATCTTGCAGTATTTCAAAAGCTATGTCAGATGTGGAGTCCTGCACAGTTCCATCACAACCACAACAGCAGCTGGTTGTCTGGGTGTTACCATTTCTGAGCTAGTGGCTGTGAAGGCAATTCTACGCCAGAATGGTTGCCAGCTGACTTCAAATAATCACACAAACAATGTATTTGATGGATTAAAAGAGTACTTCTTAAATCTAATACCGAAAGGTTTGCTTACTTCAGACAGCATACATTAAAAACAACAGATTGTTATGATAATGCATCTTGTTATGTTAAAGATAATTTATATCTGCGAAATCTAATGTGGGGTATTAGCAATGTTATAATAGATGAAACTTTCATCATCCATCGCTTTTCAGAATTTAAGTGAAAGGCTAAATGGATAGGCATTTTTAATTTACGTATTTATGACCCTATTTATGTATATTGTAATTCCTGACTATTGGGATCTGTGAAGCATTTTTTAAAGCTATTAAGAAGAATTATGGGAAATGCCAAACAAGTATAGCATACTCTTTATTGGTTTGTTAACAGCTGTGTCCTATGCAAATTAAATTGTTTCTACCTCATTTGATAAAAACATAATAAATCAGAAATGCAAAGGGTGGCAGCACTTGTTAGCTGCGACTCTTGGAGCTTGCATCACAGCCAAGCAGACTGATTATTCTAAGCAGGTCAATTGTTCTGGCTGACACAGAGTCTAAAATTAAAAGATGAAAAAGTGAAATAGCTTTATCGTGAGCGTAATTGAAAGCCTCGAGGAAGTCTTTAACTGCATTGTGCAAGATGAATACCTTCTTTCTTCTTTTATTACTTGAGAGGGAATCTGTGCAGAATTATAGATGGAAGGCTCATGAGCACGATGACTTCTGGAAATGCTGTGATTGTTATGTTTAACTCAGCTAACACGGCCTATATTTGAAGACAGTTGTGACATTGACATATGATACCATTTACTTTTTTCTCAAACGGTGAAGTTATCTAAAGAATTGGATAAAATGAAAGTTGCAATGAATGCACTCTGCATTCGAATAGTGAAATGGTTTCTCACAAATAGCCACCTTCATTGTTGGGGTTGGTAGGTTTTATGGCAATAAGGTACCTAATTTTGAACTCTCAGTGGGAAAGAAAAATAAAATAAGGAGCAAACTACTTCACAGGTACAATAAGTAACAACAGAAAAAAATAATTATGTATTCTTCTGCCGGTTCACAAAAGTTGGATAATTTTTGCAATTCCATTATATATATAATAATTTGAATTTTTTCAATCAAGACCCAAGGGACCACAAACCTCCCGCCGAATATAGTGGGAGTCGATTTTATCGCCGCGCCTGGTCGGTACCTGGTTACCCCTCCGGAGGCGATAACGGGAGGCGCTAAGGAGGCCAAGGTTTTGCCATCATCTCTGATTTCAGACCAAATTTCTCTTCAATCATCCACATTATCTCTTTTGTTATTATGTCACACTGGTTTACGTTCACCACTCTGCCTGCCCTCTCCCACTCCCCCCGTCCCTCCTTCAAGCTTTGAGAATATGCCAGATCCGTCACATTTCTCACCACTGTGTCCTGAGCTTTCTGAAGCTGCTGAGGCTCTGTCCCAAAATACAGAATGCATTATCTCTCCTGTCTCAATTTCAAGGGAGACGTATCTTTCTCCCTTATCAGAATTGCATACTTCTATATAAATATATTTATCTGCTGTCAATGATGATTCTTCATTTTTTATTTCACCTGTTGCTAGGGAGCAGCCAACTCCTATATTATTATATTTTGGAGAACTTTCTATATCTCCATGGCCAGATGGAAATGCAGTCTTTAAAGACCATCTTCAAACAACTTCTGAAAATCAGCCTCCTACACTTCCTTTTTGCCTGTTCCTAGATATTATCGACCACCTCCTTCAGACCCTACATTACCAGCAACTGAACAATATTCTTCAATTTCTCATCCAGTACCACTGTTAAATAGTGGACAGCTAGTTTCATCTTTTCTTGCTCAAACATCCTGTACTATATAATATCTTGAAGCTACTTTAACCCCTGCACCACCCTTTGCTGTCTACTGGATATCTTTCATCTCTGTCATCCATTTCATTAACAGATACTGAACATCATAAACTTAATTTTCGCCCAACACCATCCCTCTGGATATAATCATCCACTTCTACTACCATCACACTTTCTGCTAGGTACTAAATCTCTTTCTCCACTTTCTGAATCCCTTCCAGTGACTACCGTTATATAGAATTACATAGCTGTACAGCACAGAAATGGGCCATTTAACCCATCTGGTACATACAGTGTTTATGCTCCAAACGAGTCTCCTCCCATCCCTCGTTATCTAACCTTATTAGCATAGCCTTCTATTCCTTTCTCTCTCATGTGTTTATCTAGCTTCCTCTTAAATGTATCTATCCTATTCACCTCAACGCCGCCTTGTGGTAGCGAGTATGACATTCTAACCACTCTCTGGGTAACAAAGTTCCTCCTGAATTTCCTATTAGATTTATTCGTGACTATTTTATATTTATGAGGCCTAGTTTTGGTTTCCCTCAAGTGGAAACATCTTCTCTATGTCTAGCCTATCAAATAATGTTATAATCATAAAAACCTCTATCAGATCCCCCCGTGAGCCTTCTCTTTTCCAGAGAAAAGAGCATCAGCCTTTTCCATCTTTCTTGATAGGTATAACCTCTTAGTTATGGTACTTTAATTACATCACCTCCACCTCTGCCAGTTGCTGGAGGTATTCCCTCGGCTCCGCCTCTCAAATATGCTTAAGGACCAGCTCCACCTCCTCCTTTGCTTTCAGGTATTAGAGGTCCTCTTCTTCCACTTCGACTCACTACCAGTTGTCCTCTTCTTCAAGCCTCACTACCAGGCACTAAAGCTCTTCCTTTAACCTCTCCCAGGTACTGTCCTTCCTTCACCACCTCTCCTACCAGATACAAGAGGCCTTCCTCTCCCACTTTCTCTACCAGACACTGCCTTCTCCTGCACCTCTTTCAGGCAACCAAGGTTCTCCTGCCCCATCTGCTCTTCCAGGCACCAGAGGTTCTCCTCCCCCACCTCCTCCTCCAGGCACTAGAGATCCTCCTTTGCCACCTCCTCTTTCAGTTAACAAAGGTCCTCCTCCCCTAACTCAGCTTCCAAGCTCGATCCCATCTTCTCCACCTCGCTTCCCAGACAGTATTTTTCTGCCTCTACCTTCTCTCCCACCTTTTCTGACAATCACTAAACCTTCTCCCCACCTCCTCACCAAGGAACTGTTGCTGCTCTCCCAGTTGTTATCCCGCTTTCCTCACTTCCCCTCCCAGGCACTGTTCGTCTATCGCCACCTTCTCTCCCAGTCACTATCGCTCCTCTCCTACCTCCTGTTGCAGCACTGTTCATCCATCTCCACCTTCGCTCCCAGTCACTATGCCTCCTCCCCACCTCCCCTTCCAGGCACAATTCCTCTGCCACCTTGTCTCCCACTCACTAGCCCTCCTTCCCCACTTCCCCTCCAAGGCACTGTTTCTTCACCTCCACCTTCTATCCGATCCTTATCCCTCTTTCATTAACACCTCACGCAGGCACTTGTCGCTCCTTATTTATCTTTCCTCCCAGGCACTATCTGCTCTTCATTACCTCCTCTAACAGGCAGTGGAGTCCTTTATTTCACCACCTCCTTTCTCAGGAACAGAAGGTGCTGCTCTCTGCCCTTCTTTACCAATTATTATCCCTCCTCCTCCACCTCTGGTGCTAGGCATTGGAGGTGCTCTTTGCACACTTCTTTTAACAGGCACTGGTTCTTCTATCCCACCTCCTCTAGTAGACAGACATCCATATTTTCCCCATCTTCTTTTCCATGTATGGGCCTTCCTTCCCCACCCCATCTACCAGATCTGAAGTGCCTTCATCCTTAACCCCCACCTCTTTCTCAAACTTCTTTGCTAAACACTGAAAATCCTCCTTCCCTACATCCTGTATCAGATACTATAGATTATCCTCCTTTTTCATTTGCTCTGTCAGGAACTGAGTGTTGTCCTGTGCATCCTCTGCCATGCAATGCTCCTCCTCTTCCACTTCCTGCACCAAGCATTAAGCACTCCATTCCTCCCTCATCTCTACCAGGCACCAGGCCATCTCTTCCTCCTCCATCACATCCTTGCTTAGGTGCTGTGACTCCTGATCCACCTAAAGGAGTTAAGGACATGACTTCATCATTCATTGCTTTTCAAAAAAAATGATTAGCAAGTTGTTCCAGTACAACCTCGTGGTTTACAACTGATGTAAGAATACAGAACTGGTATTCCACTTAAAAGAGCTAACTGGTCTCAGGTAAGGCCTTTTATAATTGCTGTCCCAAATATTGCTAAAGGTATGTCATTACTTATGTCTGTCTAGGGAGACAAGGGTCAAAATTAACAAATACAAGTTATAAACATTCAATGTTATCACTTTACATTGACATTCAAAATATTTCTAAAATAAAATGTTAGCAGAACTGGATGAATCATCTATTTGTAAGAATTATTTAGCAACATTCAACTTCGATAGTGGCAGAAGCTGGAGGTAACGGTTACTGAAGGCTTGAATAACATAGGGTATATGAAGAATATTTTGCCATTGTTAATTTGAACTGCAGATCGGATAGGTTGTGAAAGAAAATACAAATTCCATGATCCCATTCTCACAGCGAGGTAGTAGTACTCAAAAGTTTTCTCGAACATTGATCCATGCGATCACAGTGCCAAATATAGACAGCGGGAATGCAGAATTTTCCCAATTCAGCACTGGGAAGCCCATAGCCATTTTATTTGGCTCCAGCCAAAATGCCCATAACATTTCCACCAACTCCATTCCATCTCAACTGCTGACTGAGGTTGGTCCAGATATCACATAACCTCGGCTTCAAGCCTTACATTCTATACATTATTAACACCACTTACTTCCACATCCACAATATTGCCCATTTCCACTACTACCTCATTTTCACTGCTGCTGAACCTTTTATGATTTTGCTCTCTCTCGTTTGACTTCTGCAAAGTTCTCCTTACAGACTCCAATCCATAGCTCACACAAACCTCACGTTTCAGACTAAGTCCTGCTCATCCATTACCTGAGTCCTGGCCGACCTTCATTGGTTCCGTCTCTCAATGCATCAACTTTCAAAAGTTTCACCCTCAACTACAAATTCTTCCATGTACTCACACCTCCTTCCCTTTTTTAGACCTATCCAGTGGCCTTTGTTCCACCGATTCTAACCTCCTGTGCATCTCCTCCTCACTCTGTTTCGCTGTTGGTGATAGAGCCTTCAGCAATGTTGGCATTACGCTTTGGAACTGGCTCCCAATAGCTTTCCACTGCAATACCTTTAAAAACCTCGCTAATTGATCAGGCTTTCAGTCGTCTAACTTTCCCACTGTTGCTTGACCATTTCTCCTCGGTGAAACATCTTGGGATGTTTTCTACATTAAAAGTGCTATATAAAGACAAGTTGCCATTGTTTCTGTTGAGAAATACACCTTTTAGGAGCCTCCATCTGATTGAAGAACCAGCTATTGCAATATTGCACAATGTGCTGATGCCTAAGATTAACATTTTATAGTGAAATATTTGTCCCCATTTGGTGGAAGGATACTAAAATGTGACAATGAACATTTTGCTTGAGACTAATAGATAGAATGCCAAGAACAATTTGATACTATCATCTCTGTAACTTCAGGGAGGAGAAAAAGCAACAGAAGAATGCAAAAAGCAAATTACTGCAGATGCTGGAAATCTGAAATAGAAACAGAAAATGCTTGGAAACACTCATTAGATCAGACAGCATCAGTGGAGAGATAAGGTAGGATTAATATTTCAGGTCGATGACCTTTTGTCAGAGCTGGGAGAAGTTATAGAGGAACCTTTGGGTCTCAGATACGTCATGTATTTGTCTACTTTCTCTCATTATGCTTCCTTTTGTTGTTCCATTATCACTTCTGTCATTTAATCATCTCCTGTTCTCCGCCATTCTGTTTCCTTCTTCCCCACCACCGCCACCTGTTCCCTGGGCTGTTCCTCCTTATAAGCTGTTCATCTGTAACATCTCCCACTTCTGACAAAAGGTCATCGACCTGAAACGAAAAAATCAACCTTGTTAATGAGTTTCGAAACAATGTAAATTGCTATAATAATCCCATAAGATTTCATTATAAAAATTTGGAATGACATGTAGTTCTGTATCAAATCATAGGACAAGAATATATAATAGGTAGAGGGATCTGGGTTTGGCACCATGGTGGAAAGGAGATGATTGCTCAACCTGAGTCCTGAACATGAACCAAAATAGAAGGCCAAGTTAGATGGATTAAATGGCCTTTTGTAGTTCTCACATTCTTTAACTGTTGTCTCTGAGAAAAGCATATACGTCACAAATGTTGTTACCAGTACAATTCAAGATTTTTAATTGGGATGACTCAATGGAAATTAAATCACTCCCAACATCAATACTAATTTAAATGCACTGAGTCCTCAAACTGTCCATTGTAAATAAATATTGTCATATAAACCAGTATCAGCAGCACTGACAAAGATGTGTCTGTTGAAGCAGTATTGAATCTGTGAGTGTTCACTTCCTGCTATTAACACTTAAGTCATTACTTTAGTCTTCCATTTCTAGCCATTTGCACTATGACGTCTGAATGCAATTTAGGAAAATGTCATGATTCCATGTAGTAATGTTTTTGTCTCCTCACATTCAATTATTTTTTATAAAGTTACTCTAGAGTTTTTTTTTTTAAATGTATTTTATTTAGGTAGTGTTTAGAAGTATCCACAAAACTTAACGGTTTTCACAAACGCACAATAATATTTGTTGTGCAGAAGTGAATGAAGCTAATATTAGAAATGAGGTAATAGCTCCAGTGCAGAGCTAATAATGTTTATATATTTGCATAAACAGAAATGCTGTAAACATTTACATCTAATATCTCCTGTAATGTAAACAATATAGCTATGGTATTTAATGTGTCAATTCACCTCCTCATTTTCATAGGAACATGTCAAAATGCATTTTTGTCTACCTGGATGCGAAAAGGTATGGTGCAGTGAGGTTAGAACAATGCCATGTTTGTTGACGTAAATGCAGCAGCCGCTTAACTGCAGCTCGGCTCAGAAACCAGTGAGTTGAGTAATGAATAAGGAATACTGCACTATATAATAACCAAGGAAAAAGACAAGAAGGGTGATATTTCTGTCCTGTATAAATTAGACTTCATTAACATATACAAAATGAACTTTCCTCTATTACTCAAAACTGGCAAGCTTTCATTTCATGGAATGTAAAGGACATATTCATTATGCTATCAGGGATAAATATTCATAAATTATGTTAATCCAATTCAATTTGCACATGGATATCCCATCAATCAGTAAATAGAAACTCAAAACTGTCATAACCTACCTTTACCCAAGTTAGAAGATATACTCAATATATAGTTTAGAATAATATGCTGACATAATTTGTAGACAATGGCCTCGAGGGGCGATAATGGGACGCAAATGGTTTTGTGACCAGGCGTGGTGAGATCAGCGACTCCCACCATATTCGATGGGAGTTTTGTGGCGGCACTGCGACATTGCGCCCCGATTTCCTTCGCCTGGAGATCGTGACATCATCGCCATGCACATCGCACCGTACCCAAAATTGCGTTCTGCCCCCTGCAGCAGCGCCGGGCGATATCACCGCCAGCTGCAGGAAGCATGCATCGGCCGGCCGGCTGCTTTGGGGGCGATGCAGAAAGGTAAGTTGGCCGAGGTAAGTAAAAATAAAACTTACCTTCTCTCTTGCAGTTTTTTCCGTGGGTTCCTGCCCGTGATCGATCAGCCTGGCACTCTGTTTGAATGCTGGGCTGATCACACGGTTTTATGGCTGCTGTCGTGGAGAAGGTACGTTGTTTTTCCTTTGCAGAGCCTGCAGCGATAGCCTTTCCCTTTAAGCGTGGCAGCGCTACATGGCTCAGTGTGCAGCGCTGCTGAACTCACTGCCCCGCCTGTTGCCGATTGTGCTCCAGGAAGGAAGTGGAACACTTGATTTAGCACTCCACTTCCTTCTTGGAGCAAAAACACAATTTAAAAAAAAAGTTTGAAATGATTAGTTCCTGGCGCTAACTTTTCAAACTTTTAAAGGTTAACGTTCCTAATGAGGCATTACCCTGTGGTGCATGTCGCACACAAATCACTGACTCCACACGGTCTGGTGTAAATCTAACTGCTGTGACCTTCATCCTTTATTGTTCAGCTCCAGAGTGCCTCTCAGGTGTGGTGGTCAGCCTTTTATAGTGCCTGTTGCAGGCACTTCCAGGTTTCCCACCACAGCGCCCTCTGTGGTGTAGCATTGTGCTTACATTACATTTAAGGTACCAGGACGATACACACATCAATACATAACATACCCAATTTTACCCCCATTTTTTCCTCCCTTTAATCAGTAACATAATTCATTTTGTCAACCAGAAACAATTCTGTTTGAATATCTACTTGAAATGCAACGAACCATGGTAGTACTGAAGCCTAGCAACTGAAACTGCAGATGGGGTAAGGCTTTGTGACAAAGAACTTTAAGACAGAAGGGCATCGACAAGGAATCACACAGGGAGACACTCTTTCACTCTCGAGGACTGTGGCAGTCAGGTGAAGACGGACGGGGACCGGTCATTCCCAGCTCCAGGGCCCACAATCGACACCGGTGACAACCAGCCGGATTGGGTGATTGTATGTTTCAACCAAATCTCTAAGGGGTTTTGTCCATGTTTTCTTGGTTTTAAAAAACTAATCATTTTGGGTTGAGCCTAAACCTTTGTATATTTTGTTCCTGTATGTCCCAGAGTCAAGGAACTGTAGTAAGGATAAGGAAGGCAAAAGCCTTACAGTTGTCCTGTCCCATCGGCAGGACAGACCTACCAGGAGTGGCGGCACATTGGTATATAGTTGGGAGTGAGTGGCCCTGGGAGTGCTCAACATTGACTCCAGACCCCATGAAGTCTCACGGCTTCAGGTCAAGCATGGGCAAGGAAACCTCTTGCTGATTACCACCTACTGCTCTCCATCAGCTGATGAATCAGTACTCCTCCATGTTGAACACCACTTGGAAGAAGCAAGGGCAAAGAATCTACTCTGGGTTGGAGACTTCAATGTCCATCATCAAGGCTTAGTAGCACCACTACTGACCAAGCTGGCCGAGTCCTGAAGGACATAGCTGCCAGACTGGTCCTACAGCAGGTGGTGAAAAAACCAACACAAGGGAAACATCTACTTGACCTCGTCCTCACCAATCTACCTGGCACAGATGCATGTATCCATGGCAGCATTGGTAGCAGCAACCACTGCACAGTCAGTGTGGAGATGAAGTCCCGTCTTCACACAGAGGATACCATCAATCGTGTTGTGTGGCACTATCACCGTGTTAAATGGGATAGATTCAGAACAGATCTAGCAGCTCAAAGCTGGGCATCCATGATGTGCTGTAGGCCATCAGCAGCAGCAGAATTGTATTCCACCATAATCTGTAACCTCATGGCCTGGCATATTCTTCACTCTACCATTACCATCAAGCCTGGGGACCAACCTTGGTTCAATGAAGAGTGTAGAAGAGCATGCCAGGAGTAGCACCAGACATACCTGAAACTGAGGTACCAACCTGGGGAAGTTCCAACACAGGATTACATGCATGCTAAACAGCGGAATCAGCATGATAGAGACAAGGCTAATCAATCCCACAGCCAATGGAACAGATCAAAGCTCTGTAGTCCTGCCACATCTAATCGTGAATGGTGGTAAACAATTAACGGGAGGAGGAGGCTTCATGAATATCCCCATCCTCAATGATGGTGGAGCCCAACACGTGAGTGAAAAAGAAAAGATTGAAGTGTTTACAACCATCTTCAGCCAGAAGTGCCAAGTGGATGATCCATATCGGCCTCCTCCTGAGGTCCCCACCATCAGAGAAGCCAGTCTTCAGCCAATTCGATTCACTCCACGTGATATCAAGAAATGGCTGAACACACTAGATTCAGCAAAGGCTATGGGCCCCGACAACAAATAGCTGCGCCTCTAGCCAAGCTGTTCCAGTACAGCTACAACACTGGCATCTATCCGACAATGTGGAAAGCTGTCCAGGTATGTCCTGTCCACAAAAAGCAGGACAAATCCAATGCAGCCAATTACCACCCCATCAGTCTAATATCAATCATTAGCAAAGTGATGAAAGGTGTCGTCAACAGTGCTATCACTTTACTCACCAATAACCTGCTCACTAATGCCCAGTTTGGGTTTCAGCAGGACCACTCCGCTCCAGATCTCATTACAGCCTTGGGCCAAACATGGACAAAAGAGCTGAATTCCAGAGATGAGGTGAAAGTGACTGCCCTCGACATCAAGGCAGCATTTGACCGAGTGTGGCATCAAGGAGCCTTAGTAAAACTGAGGTCAATGGCAATCAGGGGGGAAACTCTCCACTGGCTGGAGTCATACCTAGCACAAAGGAAGATGGTTGTGGTGGTTGGAGGTCAATCATCACAGCCCCAGGACATTGCTGCAGGAGTTCCTCAGGACAGTGTCCGAGGCCATCTTCAGTTGCTTCATCAATCACCTTCCTTCCATCATAAGGTCAGAAGTGGGGATGTTCGCTGATCACTGCACTGTGTTCAGTTCCTTTTACAACTCCTCAGATAATGGAGCAGTCCATGCCCACATGCAGCAAGACCTGGACAACATTCAGGCTTGGACTGATAAGTTGCAAGTAACATTTGCACCACACAAGTGCCACGCAATGATGATCTCCAATCTGCGAGAGTCTAACCATTGCCACTTAACATTCAATGGCATTACCATTGCTGAATCCCCTACAGGTCACCATTAACTGGACCAGCCACATAAATACTGCAGCTACAAGAGCAGGTCAGAGGCTGGGTATTCTGTGGCGAGTGTCTCACCCCTTGACTCCCCAAAGCCTTTCCACCGTCTACAAGGCGCAAGTCAGGAGTGTGATGGAATACTCTCCTCTTGCCTGGATGAGTGCAGCTCCAACAACACTCAAGAAGCTCGACACCCCCCAGGACAAAGTAATCCGCTTGATTGGCATCCATCCACCACCTTAAACATCCACTCCCTCCACCACCGGCATACCATGGCTGCAGTATGTACCATCTATAAGATTCACTGCAGCAACTCGCCAAGGCTTCTTCAGCAGCATCTCCCAAACCCGTGACCTGAACCACCGAGAAGGACAAGGGCAGCAAGCACATGGGAACACCACCACCTCCACGTTCAATTCTAAGTCACACACCATCCTGATTTGGAAGCATATCACCGTTCTTTCATTGTCGCTCGTCAAAATCCTGGAATTCCTTCCCTAACAGCATTGTGGGAATACTATCACCACGCAGCATGCAGAGTTTCAAGAAGGCGACTCACCACCATCTTCTCAAGGGCAATTAGGGATGGGCAATAAATGCTGGCCTTGCCAGTGATGCCCACATCCCGTGACGAATTTTTTTTAAATTCTCAAGAGCAGGCCCCCTGCTGACATGTGCATCCAATCAATAAAACAGGGAGCACTGGCTGCACAAAGCAAGCACTTCAAACAGCAGGCAGCACCTATTTAATGCAATGCAAGGAACGGGCACGGGTTAGTCACGTACCATGATCCCCACGCCCATTTTGGGCATGGGTTAGTCATTTTCTCCCCACAGTGCTTGAATTAACTCAATGATTCCCATTACACTTTACAATCCACTGGATTGTTTCACTATTGTTTTTGCATTTAATTTTAAAATATTCCTCATATCTTCAACTGTTGTCTATTATCTATTTAAGATGTTGTATTGTGTTTCTCAATTAAGAATCCTTTAAGTAGGAATTACTAACTTCTGAAGAGCCATCTAGAATCTTTAGCCATGAATTTACTGCCTGTGTTCATAATGTATGAAAGTGTCAAATTTTAAGAATAGGCTAGATAGATGGTTGAAGGGGGTAGAAACATAGAAACATAGAAAAATAGGTGCAGGAGTAGGCCATTCGGCCCTTCGAGCCTGCACCGCCATTCAATAAGATCATGGCTGATCATTCCTTCAGTACCCCTTTCCTGCTTTCTCTCCACACCCCTTGATCCCCTTAACCATAAGAGCCATATCTAACTCCCTCTTGAATATATCCAGTGAACTGTCATCAACAACTCTCTGCGGCAGGAAATTCCACAGGTTAACAACTCTCTGAGTGAAGAAGTTTCTCCTCATCTCAGTCCTAAATGGCCTACCCCTTATCCTAAGACTGTGTCCCCTGGTTCTGGACTTCCCCAACATCGGGAACATTCTTCCCGCATCTAACCTGTCCAGTCCCGTCAGAATCTTTTATGTTTCTATGAGATCCCCTCTCACCCTTCTAAACTCCAGTGAATAAAGGCCCAGTTGATCCAGTCTCTCCTCATATGATAGCCCAGCCATCCCTGGAATCAGTCTGGTGAACCTTCGCTGCACTCCCTCAATAACAAGAACGTCCTTCCTCAGACTAGGAGACCAAAACTGAACACAATATTCCAGGTGAGGCCTCACTAAGGCCCTGTACAACTGCAGTAAGACCTCCCTGCTTCCATATTCAAATCTCCTAACTATGAAGGCCAACATACCATTTGCCTTCTTCACCGCCTTCTGTACCTGCATGCCAACTTTCAATGACTGATGAACCATGACACCAAGTCTCGTTGCACCTCCCCTTTTCCTAGTCTGCTGCCATTCAGATAATATTCTGCCTTCGTGTTTTTGCCCCCAAAATGGATAACCTCACATTTATCCATATTATACTGCATCTGCCATGCATTTGCCCACTCACCTAACCTGTCCAAGACATCCTGCAGCCTCTTAGCATCCTCCTCACAGCTCACACCACCACCCAGTTTAGTGTCATCTGCAAACTTGGACATATTACACTCCATTCCTTCATCCAAATCGTTAATGTATATTGTAAAGAGCTGGGGTCCCAGCACTGAGCCCTGCGGCACTCCACTAGTCACTGCCTGCCATTCTGAAAAGGACCCGTTTATCCCGACTCCCTGCTTCCTGTCCGCCAACCAGTTTCCTATCCACTTCAGTATATTACCACAAATACCACGTGCTTTGATTTTGCACAACAATCTCTTATGCGGGACCTTGTCAAAAGCCTTCTGGAAGTCCAAATATACCACATCTACTGGTTCTCCTTTGTCCACTCTGCTAGTTACAATGGGCATTTTTGCTTTTTGCCTTGGGTTTCTCTGCCCTGCACTTTTACTATTCTCCTTTCTATCTTTTGCTTCTGCCCCCTTTCTATTTACTTCTGTCTCCCTGCAAAGGTTTGCATCCCCCGGCCATATTAGTTTAACTCCTCCCCAACAGCACTGGCAAACACTCCCCCTAGGACATTGGTTCCGATCCTGCCCAGGTGCAGACCGTCCGGTTTGTACTGGTCCCACCTCCTCCAGAACCGCTTCCAACGTCCCAGGAATTTGAATTGCTCCCTTCTGCACCACTCCTCAAGCCACATATTCATCTGAGCTATCCTGCGATTCCTACTCTGACTAGCACGTGGCACTGGCAGCAATCCTGAGATTACTACTTTTGAGGTTCTACTTTTTAATTTAACTCCTTGCACCCTAAATTCGTCTCGAAGGACCTCATGCCATTTTTTACCTAGGTCGTTGGTACCTATATGCATCATGACAACTGGCTGTTCACCCTCCCTTTTCAGAATGTACTGCACCCGCTCCGAGACATCCTTGACCCTTGCACCAGGGGGGCAACTTACCATCCTGGAGTCTCAGTTGCAGCTGCAGAAACGTCTATCTATTCCCCTTACAATTGAATCCCCTATCACTATCGCTCTCCCACTCTTTTTCCTGCCCTCCTGTGCAGCAGAGCCAGCCACGGTGCCATGAACTTGGCTGCTGCTCCCCCCTGATGAATCAT
This sequence comes from Pristiophorus japonicus, assembly GCF_044704955.1. NCBI lineage: Eukaryota > Metazoa > Chordata > Chondrichthyes > Pristiophoridae > Pristiophorus > Pristiophorus japonicus. The sequence goes on along the minus strand of NC_091978.1, from coordinate 342,410,586 downwards.
CCCCCTCAACAGTACTCAAAGCGGTGTATCTGTTTTGCAGGAGGATGACCGCAGGGGATCCCTGCACTACCTTCCTTGCACTGCTCTTCCTGTTGGTCTTCCATTCCCTATCTAGCTGTGTACCCTTTACCTGCGGTCAGACCAACTCACTCATCATGCTATTCACGCCATTCTCAGCATTGTGCATGCTTCAGAGTGAATCCTCCCGCAGCTCCAGTTCCGCAACGCGGTTGGTCAGGAGCTGGAGGTGGATACACTTCCCGCACACGTAGTCATCAGGGACACCGGAGGCGTCCCTGATTTCCCACATAGTACAGGAGGAGCATAACACGTATCTGAGCTCTCCTGCCATGACTTAACCCTTAGATACACTTAAATTGGCAATAACAGTGCTAAAAGTTACTCACTGATATAGAATAGAAAAAAGAAGAACGACTTACGAATCACCAGCCAATCACTTACTCCCTTGGCTGTGACGTCACCTTTCTATTCCTTTCTACTTCTTTTTTGCCTTCTCCCTGTAGCTGCACAAGCTGGCCCTTTATAGGCCTCTCGCTGAACTCACGGACTCCTGACTCAGCGACGCACCTCCCGAACTCCCGACCTTTTATAGGCCTCTCGCCGAACTCACGGACTCCTGACTCAGCGACGCACCTCCCGAACTCCCGACCTTTTATAGGCCTCTCGACGAACTCACGGACTCCCGACTCAGCGACGCACCTCCCGACCTCGCGGCCTTTTATAGGCCTGTCGCCGAACTCATGGACTCCCGACTCAGCGACGCACCTCCCGACCTCGCGGCCTTTTATGGGCCTCTCGCCGATCTCACGGACTCCCGACTCAGCGACGCACCTCCCGATCTCGCGGCCTTTTATGGGAACAGGGAGAAGCACATGGAATTCAAACTACTGCTTGTATGATGGACTAACATCAACGTACATTAGTTGGGTTGAAAGGCCTGTTTCTGCATTGCAAATATGTAATTCTATGTAATGTGATGCCATTTCTGAAATTCTTCTCTCTGCTATTTTATTGAAGGTTTTTACCTGTTTAAAATAAGTGGCTTTTAATTTTACTCAGATGTGCATTAATATGATTGAATGAATCTTTTCTGAAGTGGATTAATAATATAATTGAAGCATTGGTATATACCTGTTAATTACAAAAACCTTTTATCATTCCTTATTTTAATTATACCATCCCACGGTGATGGAATTCATCACAATTATTTGTTATTACAAAATTTGGAAGGCTTTTGCTTTTGGACTCATTTAGTCTTATAACGTTCAAAGAATTATAAATGCTAAGATCTGGGAGTATAGGGAAGGGACTCTGCTGATCTAGGAATGCAGGACCCCCAGGCTTCTAGGTTTTGGAAGAAGTGAGAAAAGTTCTCTGGGACCATTTTGCAGTAGGTCTTATAATATTGCGGGGGTTGGTGGGGGGGGGGGGTGGTGGGCGGAGGTATGGTGTCGGCACTTTAAAGGAGGGATGGGCTCTGAAAAATTGTGAGAGAGGGATGCATGAAATGGGAGACCTTGGGCTTTCCTTCATTTTCTTTCCACCTTTCTAATGGGCAAAACAGGTATTCGCCATTTTCAGGGTCAGTGCTGAAAAAGCAGTTGATGAGAATTTGTTGGGCAAGAGGTTTGATGTTGGCAGCAATGGAGCATCAACTCGAGCAGAAGCCTCTATAATGGCAAGGTGGGTTGGGAGTAGAGACTCGGAAATCACCAGCAGCGGACCATCCGATGTAAGTGCCTATTATAAGAAAGTCTATTAATATATAATAGATATAAAAAGAAATGTAATAAAATGGTAGATAGTTGGTTGCCAAACAGAAAGCACAGAATTAGAATAAATGGCTGTTCCCCAGACTGGAGCAAGATTAGAAGTGGTGTGCCCTTGTGCAGTGCAGTATCGATCTTTATTTACAGTATAGAAAGATGATTTAGAATTAGGGAACACAATCTTGAAATTTGGATACAACACAAAAGTAGGAGGTTTGGCAAAGAGGGAGGAGAACTGGAAAAGACTTCAGAATAACATAGTTAGTTCAGTAGAATGGGCAGACAGGTGGCAGATGCAATGTTAATATGTATGAGCATGAGGTAATCTATTTTGGGAGGTGAAAACTAGGAATGGGAGTATAGCCTCAATTGAAAAGCACTGAAGGATGTGGATAAACAGAGAGACTGAGGAGTTCAAATGCATCATTCCCTGAAAATGTGAGTATAGGTAAATAAAGTCCAAAAAAGGTCAATAGCATTTTGGTTTTATGAACAGTAGTAAGTATAAAAAATAAAGAAGTCTAAACCTCCATCACCTCGAAGGACAAGAGCAGCAGATGGATGGGAACACCAGCACCTTCAAATTCCCCTCCAAGTCACACACCATCCCAACTTGGACATATATCACCATTTCTTCATCATCACTGGATTAAAAACATGGAACCCGCAATCTAACAGCATGTTTTTATACCCACACCACATGGACTACAGCGGTTCAAGAAGAAGTTGTAAGTCTTTTTGCCTTGGTGGTTTCGAATCACCCCCTTTACAACAGACCCCGGGAATTATAGTAGTGAACAGAATACTCAGTTATCGACAGATCTTTCGGTCTCAACCATCACAATGCTTTTATTCAAGTTAAAGCACACACCTGCTTCCAGTAAAACACACCCTGGTGGCATAAAACAAACACAGTACAACACACATCTGAACCGACCCCTATCGCGAAACACCCACAACCAAAACACCCCTGCTTGACTCATAGGGCACCACTGAATCTGTCCAACAGACTGTGCATCAGCCTATGATCCGCACAGAAACCTCCGCACAGAAACCTCCCCACTAAACCCCTAAGGCTTGATTGGGACACACGACACCCCTTCACACTATGCGGTGGTCTGAAGGATGTGTGGGCTGGGATATTGCTCACCAGTTACCCCTCTGGCTTACTTGCTGCTTCTCCCGATGAGGCGTATCTTCTGGTTTCGTATCAATCTGTGGTTTCCAAGTCCAGTCTCAAGGTCAGCTTCCCAGTCAAAATAGCGAGGCTCTCTTTGCTCGTAGATGGTTTCTTCTCTCTGTCCCAGATGGAGTGCTCGGTCCTTGAATGCATTGAACGTAGCAAGCAAGCGTAGAAGAGGAGAGAGAGAAATGGCAGCAAACTATCTCTTTTATACCTGAAAAATGCTTGCTGAATCCTTGCCCCAAAACCAGTCCTTTGCCTGAGGCAGTCCAACTAAAGAGCAATGAATCACATCTTCGGCCTGTGCCTTTGTTAGTGGACTCTTCCTGGGGATAAAGGCTCCAACGAGTCTGGGTGGCCAAATAGCTTCCTTTGCCCTCAGGTTCCCGTGCTCCGGGGCTCTCAGTCGTTATGATGGCTTGAGCATTAACCAGTTTACCTGATCTCTCACTGATGGGTGCCAATTACATGACAAAAGGTTCTTTGATCTGCTTTCAGCCATCCCAGACTATCCCCGCTCACCTGATGTGTATTCCTGTGGAACATATCTGGGCCTGTCCCAGCATGTCAACTCTTTTGAAATATGAAAAAGCAATGTCCAAAACTTAAAGTCCAAAATGTTTACACCGATGCTGTCGATGTTTACGCAGATGCTTACAATGTCCCACCACCAACTTCTCATGGGTAACTAGGGATGGGCAATAAAATGTGGATTTTGCCACAACGCCCATATGCCCAGAATGAAATCTTTAAAAATGATATAAAAACATTGGTTGGGCCACAATTAGACTATTGTTTGCAGTTTTGGGTGCCCCATTACAGCAAGTATATTAAAGCCATAGAGAGTGTACAGTGTAGATTCACCAAGATGATGCGAGGGATGGGTAACTATAGTTATTAAGGTTTAAAATACTGGGACAATTTCCATTGGAATGGAGAAGACTAAGAGGAGATTTAATAGCGATATGTAAAATTATAGGAGGAGAAATTCGGGGTGCTAATGTTTCCCCACTCTCAAAAAATTGGCTTTAGCGCTCCAGGAAAGAAGTGGAGCATGCGGAGCGCTAAAGGACGCGGGCGGGGCAGAAGCCACAACAGCGCTATACACTAGGCCTTGCAGCGCTGCCGTGGACAAAAGGCCCTTCTCTCCCTTAAAGGCAAGGGTCATTGCTGCAGGCTCTGCAATTTAAAACAGATCTACCTGGATCACCAAGGGAGCGGCAAAGCCGTGCGATCAGCCCGGCAGACATGCACAGTGCGAGGATGGACGATCGTGGGCAGGAACCTGCGAAGAAAATGGCATCAACAAAGGTAAGTTGTTTTTTTATTTACCTTGGTCACCTTGCCTTTAATTATTGCCCTGATAGCGGCCGCCCGATCCATGTCTCCTGCAGGGGGGTGAAAGTGAATTTCGGTTCGGGGCGCTAACGGGGCAATGCGCACGGCGATGACGTCACAATCTCTGGGCACAGGAGATCAGGCGCAATGCCATAGCGCTGCCGCTAAACTCCCGCCCAATATGGCGGGAGTTGATGTCAGTGTCATGCCTGGTCGCAAAGGCACAAATGCACTTAATTTCTAGCCTCAAGTTTTGATAGTGAATATGGCGAGATTATTTATTTTGGTTAGGGAGTCAGTGATGAGAGTTCATTAATTTAAAATTTTTACGAAGAGAATAAGGAGAGAGGTTAGGAGAATTATCTTTATACATTGGAGCACAGAATGCTTTGCTATAGGGAAAGGTTGAACCGGAGATCATTGCAACTTTAAGGAAAACTGTAATAAATATATGAAGCAGAGGAAAATACAGAGCTATGGGATAGTGTGGGGCTTTGGGATTAGTTTTGGATTACTCTTGCAAAAAAACAGACGGGCTGACTAGCCTCCTTCTGGAGTTTAAAGTTCCAAGGGTCTGTAGAATATGTATTTGCCAAAAAAAGTTATTTGAATGTAATATCTTACATCATGTTCCCCATCAGTTGCCTGTGAGAAAGCTCAAAAGCTTGTGCTTCTGATTTATACCCCCTAAAAACATCTCGTTCATTGATAATGGCTATTCTCTGGGGATTTTAATGCTGCGAATACTCAGTACTTTTCCATTGAAGGACAGGTTTAGGGGAGTGGAGCTTACAAAACAATTAGCTCTGGTACATAACATGGTCACAATGCTACCAATTGTCAAATAACTCCACAAGTTGTTGGCATAGAGTGATAGAAATTTGTTATGGCCCAATGCAGGCTGGACACTGCAGCAACAGGTGAGGCGGCGGGGGGCGGGGGCAGTGGGGGTTGATTTCCAAATCCGGGGGGCAAGTGGGGGTCCAAGCCCGGGGGTGGGTGGGTGCGAGCTGCTGGTGGGGGAGCATGGGGGGCCAGAAGGAAGCACAAGGATTTCTCCCCAGACTGTGGCCATCTCATTGCAGCTGCCAGGAATCCTGAGCCTTGGGATCCACCGGCCACCTGCAATTAAACCTGTACAGCAGGTTAAAGTAGAGGCTTCAGGCCTCATTATCATTTATAATTGCCAACCTGTCTCCTGGCAGCTGGTTGGCTGCCGACCCCAAAATTCCCCTGAGAAGTGGGCGGGGTCGGGTTTGAGATTTTTCCAACCTTCACTTCCCCACTGACTCCAACCCACCCTTTTATTCCCTGTGAATATTGCCCCCAGTGCTCTGCCCATTTTTCTGTGTTATGTGCAGTGAACTAACACACATGTGCCAAACATCATCCCTATTGAGATAAAAACCATAGTTCCAATACTAAGTGCTCCATTCAGTGAAAATTCAAGAAGGTGGCTCTCAGGATTTTCAAAACATTATTTGGAGCAGCTTTCATTGGTCCCTGGTCTGCTCCTTGTTATTGATAGCTGGTTGTTGACTGCTCATTTGAACTTTATGATTGGTGCTTTGTGAGCTTGATTGCTTCTTGCTCATTGGTGCATTTCTGACCACCTCATTTGTGAGTTTTAATTATTTTATGAATTTCAAATTTAAGCTGATTGTGCACCAGTGTGATGCTTTTGTTGCATAGTCAAAATGATGCCTGAGATGTGACATGTGCGCACATGAGCTGCAAATCTATTAATAAAGAATAATAGATCTTCTGTTCTATTGTTTATGGTGATTCACAGGACATTCTGAAGTCTAACATCTGAACTGGGCCCAAAGTGCAGCAGGATATAAATGTGATACTTATTGAAAGTGCTAGCTAAATGCAAGATGTTTTGAATAGTACAGATCTAGAATTATGTTGCTTATATTATAATAATGTGTTACAGTCATAAAAATACTGCGGGCATCTCAGCAGCATTCTTGTTATAATAATTGAATCTTAGATTATTCACAATGCGCAAGGTTAATTGGCCAGCCCAGGTGGTACAGAATTCTCTGTGGATGTCGGATGCTTTTAAGGTTAAAATTTCAAACATATCGTTTGTTGACATATCGTAACATTTGTAATATACAAATGGGAGCAGGAAAAATATAGGAAACAATTGCTTAAAAATTCAAAGAAGATTTCAACTGCCTCCTAAAAATAAGTTTGATCATTCAAGTAAAGAAGTTCCATCTCAGTACTAAATGTTCATACTGCATTGCAGATGTTAAGCCAGACATATTGGGATACATTTTCTCATGGTTTGTGCCCAGGAAGCACATTCCCCAGGGGCAAAGCACTGAAAATAGTGTGGATATCCATTATGTTGCCCTGGGGAAGGGTGGGGGGGAGGGGGTGGAAATAGAAATATTGGTGAGTCTATCAACGCTCACCATTACTATAGAGTAAATCAGACAGCAACTGCGTCGTCCGCACAGGCGCATTAAAACGCGGAAAGCAGGAAGCAGTTGTCCTAATTGCCCTGCTCCTCTACGAGCTTTGCTACATCATTACCTCGCAGAGAGACTCAGCATTCAAGCACATGAAGGGCGTGAAGTTGCAGTACCTGCCCACTAGATACACACAAAACATACCAGAAAAAGTTAAGCCTGGTCCATTCAAGTCTAAGTCATGTTTTAACAGCGTGGTAGTATTAATTACCACCAAACAACCTCTCTGGCAGTGAAAATTTACTTTTACAAATGTAGAGACTTATTCCTTCACATTTTAATTATTGTTGGAGATTTAAGAAAATTAAAATTTTTTTTAATGGTTTTTTAACTTTTTTTTCCTTTCTCTTTTATTTCTCTGTATTAATTCCATTTTTCTTTCTTTTAATTTTGCTTTCTGAACGGCAGAAGGCAGAGAGTAGGGAGAATGGGCAGGGACTCTAATTAGCAGGATGTGACGAGTGGCATCACACAGTGATCTGTGTTGGGGCCTTAATTATTCACCATATTTATTCACGACTTAAATGATGGGATAGACAGAAGCATGACCAAGTTTGCCGATGACACAAAGATAGGTGGTATTGTAAGCAGTTTAGAAGGAAGCATAACATTACAAAGGGATATCAATAGATTAAGTGAATGGAAAAACTGTGGCAAATGCATTTCAATATAGGTGAATGCTTTGGATCTAAAATGAATAGATAGGAGTACTTTCTAAATAGTAAAAAGCTATTGTGGAGTATTACAAAGATACTCAACGCGAGTCTGTTTTGGAGAAAAGAATCATTTATTATGAAGCACTCGATTGAGGGAGAGACAGCTTCTACACGAGTTCAGTAACTCGGTGACCCAAACAGCTATTCTCTCCAAGCTGCTTCAAGGCTGCTATTTTTATACATTCACAATACATACAAAATCATGAAGCATATGCGCGGAAGTTTTCCATTGGTTGTTTCCCCTAACACATCACAAGTCCTCGCCTAGTTACAACAATTTCATTGGTTCATACAATTTCATTATGTCACTTCCGTGTGCCTCTTATCTGATTAGCTACATGCTACATCATTATTTTTCTACGGTTAAGTTCCCAGACCTATGTGTCCTTGATTATATTTGTTATTAACGACAGACAAACTGGAGTGTTTCAATCCTCCTTTGTATTCTTATCTTGTGTTCTTCTAAGATAAAGTTTCCCTATTCTAGACAATTCATCTAGTTTTTTTACTCTATCTGTCTATGTTAGGACATCTGTTTGAGAGTTATATTTTCTGGTCCCACACTTCTCTAAGCGTAGCCGTAAAACTTTTAGAAACACTAATGATTTTCAACCCCTTCAATCCCCCTTTTAGTCATATGGTTAATCTAACCCAATGTGACCAATTATTCACCTTGCCCGGTCTCAGTGATCAGGCGATAGGTTGAGAACATCCTCAAATCATATCAGGTATTCATTCTGCAACAATTTGACCTGATCCCTAATTCTAGCTTTGCTTGGGTATCCCTCTTTTGTCTTTTGCACTTGTTACATAATATCATCAACCAACTCAAGGCTATTACTATCTGTACTGCCACTGGGGTATGTGAAAGGATCCTTATCCATGGATGTATTTCAACATTCATTCCCCAATTCCATCGTCTCAAGTACCAAGGCGGGATTTTCAGGTTATCCTTTATTTCACTGTCCAGTTCTTTGCCTTTAACCTTCAGCTCATAATATATTTTAATGTTATTTCTTAATGGTCCTTTGAGCTCGGTTAAATCTTCAGGTAACAGAGGAATTGGTGGTGCTTGCTCTTCCATATTATCATCAATATTTTGCTTAATCTCATCGCTTATATTTAATGACATTGTCTTCCTGGCGTGTATATATGTTATGCATGCTCTTCCCACCGCCACCGACACTCTGGGAGTAAAGCAAAGGTTAGGCATTGTAATGTTACAAGTCAAGCCTCCATAATCGTAAGTTCCTAGGCTAGTTATCACACAATATTCTCCTCATCCTTGATAGGCGCAATGTGTGGGTTCGATTCGGGCAGGGCTTATTTCAATGATACATCCTTCCGTAGTATTGTCAAACCTGCAGCTATCCTTGCTACCATCTGGGTGAGGGCAAGAAGTTATGCTTCCTTCCCTCTGGCACCCGGATAAAGATATTCCTCTTATCTTTCCATTCTTTTTGGTCACATACTGGTCCATCGGGTAATGGTGGATGTACTCTTCCCCTCGTATTATCCCTATGTTTTCAACTTCATATTGAGGATACGGGTATGAGCCTTGGTTTGTTATGGGGATCACTAGTATTATCCCTACCATAGGGGTTTGTTTCCCCTTACATCCTCCTGTAACCACAAACACATTAGTCATTCCTTTCAGGGTGCAGGCGTCTAATGGTCTAGTGTGCTGTGCCATTTCTTTCAACTGGGTGCTATTTATTCAATCTGGAACTCGCCCGGTTTGTATCTGATCCATATTGTGTCTCACCTGACCAATCATCCATCCCCCATAGGCATGACATGTGTTGCTTTTCCTGTCCTTGGTATCGTTCTCTCATTCCTGCTTATTTAGCTCGTTAATTGTTCATGCTTGGCCTTCCAATATGGATATACCCTCCAGCAGTATTTTGGATGCTTTATATCCTAACTCTGAAGATTCTGTCCCTATCCCAGCCTGTTTCCTCATTAGTACCTCCATCGTTCCCCTTAAACTATTTACCCCTGCCATGATCGCCTGTATATCTAGTGCATTTACTAGAGAGGTCCCTGTATTTACATAAGTTAGTACATAATTTACTATAGATCTCCTCTATCTTCCTCCTTTGTGTCTCAGCTGCTTGTGATACTCCCTTGCTCCTGATGCGTCACTAGCTTTTCTCAGGATTGTGTCGAGCAACCATGTGTACAACGCTTTAGTCTTGGGGCTACACTTTTCTGGCAGGTATAGGTCTGTTCCATTTATGATCACAGGTAACATTTCATGCTGCACATTGTCAAATAATAACATTCCCTCCGATCTCGTCACCAACCTGCCGGGTGGACCTTCAGTAAGGAGGGGGCAAGTAATTGGTGGTAGTGTTGTTGATCCTGAGGTCGTGACTATAGGTTTTTGACAATAAATCACCACTGCTGGACCTGAACACATTCTCTCTTCCTGACATATGACCCATTCTATCACTTTTAAGGAGGCCGGCCCTAAGACCGTGTCCCTGTTTGGGTCCGGACAATGTACTGTTCCAGGTTTAACTACCACGTGCTTTCCCGAGGTTAATTCCCCTGGTTTACAATATTCAGGTAACATTTTGTTACTCACTCATCTTGTGGCTTCAAGATAAATGTTCCAAACACTCAGATGTCACCCTCTAGGGGTTGCTTCACATAGCTGTTGTACCCCCCAGTGTAGGTATATGCTTCTGGGCCCCCTAGGGGCAGCCTTGTAGCTTCTCCTTGTAGAATCATAAGGGTGGTGGTGATCACGTTTATATACATTCTGTTGATAAAACACATCCTGGATATTCCAGGTTTTTAGTTAGATTCTTATCATTTCTACTTCTACTGGATGATTTGCAGCGATTCTCTGGACATGTTCCCTTTCCCAGATCCATTTCATTATGACAAGTAACCCTAGTATTGAAAATATTAATCCTAGTCCCCCAAAAAGTCCATCTATCAATGCATCCCTCCATTCCTTATACTCTAAGGCGTATTTTAAGGAGTAGATTACTGGGAGTATCTTAGGTTCCACCATCAGCCGTACCCTTATATTCTTTCAGCTGGGACCAATGTTTCCATCGGCTCCCACCTTTCATATTTATACATGCACATGTGTCAACTCTGATTAATACTTCATATGGTGCGCTCCATCGTGAGGTGAATCACGGTTTTCCTAGGAATTCTCTAAACATTACATTCGCTCCAACCTCCGGCACTACCGCCGAGGGTTTTGTCCCTTTATCTTCATCCTCTTCCCTCTGTCTATCTCTTACTTCCTGCCACATCTCTTTCAGCTGATTACTTAATCTGGTAATGGTCCTAATTCTGCTCCTCCTGTATCTATCCCTCGGGTAACCTCATTGCCCGTACAATCATTAGCTCATAGGGGGTTAATCCTGTCGTCGGTTTAATGTGGCGCATAACCTCATTAGTATCATCAAAACTTCCTCTCTCAAATTTACACGTCAAATTCGAAACAAGTGATAGTTTATAAACTATTTTAACTTACAAGTGCTTGCAATTCAACTTCTCGCAAATCATTTCCTAGGCTCTTTCATTTCATATCTCGTCTTCCCCAGATGGCATTTCTGTCTCTCATGAGAGAAAATGGCATTTTTAGATTGTTTCCAAACTTTTTAGTATTTATTTTTCCTAAACTATTTAGTATTATTTATTTTAATAAGGTTTCCAAACCCAAGGTTTTCCAATACAACCAAAATGTTTATCAAGGAGAATATCTCAAAATCCCAATTCAAATACTGTACTGCCTATCTTTTTATTTAAATCTCTTTTACTGGACTAGAAGCTCTCACATCATTTAAAATAAGATTCTACACAAAGGAAAATGAGGGCAGTACTTCCCCCAGCCTGGAGCATCGAGAAACCCATGCAGGATTAAAAAAAAAGGCATTACACTCTCCCTTCACCTTTCTTTATCTCATTCATACACAACATTTTTCTCTTTCAACCCAATGTAATCAATGATTACATGTTTTTTTTTAACAATTGATTGGGCGTCTCGGTGTGCAATAACCAAATTGAAAAGACAGCACTTTGTTACAATTATAATTGATTTAAAACGAGACCACACATTTTTAATTTAAATTATATAAGACAATCGCATTTTTTTACTGTAATCCACATCTGTGTTTCTAACTTAAAATGTCATTCAATTCTAGGTACATAATTCAACTTATTCACACTTTCTTAAAAGTTCCCACATCTAGGACAACACTGCAAAGGATTAAAAACTTTTAGCTCTCTGTCAGAAAAAGTGGGTGGAGCTAAAACAAACATACAGATGCACCATTTCTCTTTTAAAAGACCAGCTTTCAGACAAATGAAAAATTCATTAAATCTTACCTCAAATATTCTACAGTCAAGAAGACTTCCACACAACCACTTTCATTCAACAAAGCTTATCTTTCTCTTTCTTGGCACAAGAGCTGAAGCTTTTATATTCTTCTTAGATCTTCCCACTCTAACTCCTATTCTTAATTTGCGCAATTCCTCCAATTATGGCCTGGCCATGGCCTTATACTGTAAACACTGACTAACCACCATCAATCCTGCCTTGGCGGCTTTCTTGTGTTTTTGTTTTTCCCACATTCTTTTTGTTTAGTGGGGTCTTCTTTGGGATCCCATCCGTCACTTAACATAGTCACTATCAGTTTCTTATGGTTGTCCGAAAAATATCTCCTGAGGGAGTCGTCCGGCCCCCAGTCCAGCATATCCTTACAAACCATACTCAGCTCGGTAAGTCTACCCCTATATTGGTTTCACTGTATACTCAGATACCAACTGTCCCTCTACTCGGTGTCACTTAAACCCAGAGTCTACGGTCCCACCGATATTTCTATTGATTTCACTGTATTCTTAGATACTGATTGTCCCTCTAATCGGGTTCCTTGAACCTAGACTCTACAATCCCATCGATACCTTATAATAGTTTCTATCGTGACCTCCTAATTTGGGATCCTATCCGTCACTTAACATAGTCACTACAGTTTCTTATGGTCATCCGCAAAGTATCTACTGAGCGACCCGTTTGGTCCCCAGTCCAACATATCCTTGCATGCCATCTCACGTTTGGGCATGTCTGCCCCTTCCACCGCATTCTGTGAACTATCTCCAAGCCCTTGGACTCCTCTAATGTCTGGCCGGACTAACAATACTGATTGCCTCCCTAATCTTGCCCCTCAAATCTAGAGTCTGCAACCACTACCCGTTTCTCACTTTGACTTATATATAGTGATAGATATACAACACATTTAAATTACCCCCAAGTCTTTTACATCGTAACAGGCCCTTCTTACAAGTTCGGACACCCCAGGCGACTGACACGTTTCGCGGCAGATGACATCGGATTTATGAGTGGCATTTAAAATATACTCACTCGTGATGGTCTTCAAATGTCTGTCTGTCTTTTACCCGGGTGCGCCCTGCCTGACTACGCCAATTGTTGTGGAGTATTACAAAGATACTCAACACAGGCCTGTTTCGGAGAAAAGAATCGTTTATTATAAAGTACTCGATCGAGGGAGAGACAGCTTTTACATGAGTTCAGTAACTCGGTGACCCAAACCAGCTGTTCTCTCTGAGTTGCTTCGGGGCTGTTATTTTTATACATTCAAAATACATACAAAATCATGAAGCATACGCGTGGAAGTTTCCCCTAACACGTCACAAGTTCTCGTCTAGTTACAACAATTTCATAAGTACATACAATTTCATTATGTCACTTCCGTGCGCCTCTTATCTGATTAGTTACATGCTACATCATTGTTTTTCTATGGTTAAGTAATCATAAAGAACTTGTTCCCAGATCTATGTGTCCTTGATTATATTTGTTATTAATGACAGACAAACTGGAGTGTTTCAATCCTCCTTTGTATTATTATCTCGTGTTCTTCTAAGATAAAGTTTCCCTATTCTAGACTAGTCATCTAGTTTTTCTACGCTATCTGTCTATGCTAGGACATCTGCCAAATACTTCCTTTTTGAGAGTTATATTTTCCGGTCCCACACTTAACTAAGCGTAGCCTTCATACTTTTAGAAATACTACTGATTTTTAACCCCTTCAGCTATAAACAATGGAGGTACAAAGACACTTGGGGTTCAGGTACACAGATCATTAAAATGTCATGAACAGGTACAGAAAATAACCCAAAAGGCTGATGGAATGCTGGCCTTTATATCTAACATACTAACCAAAGGTATTAAGGGATATGGAGAAAAGGCGGGTATATAGAGTTACGTCACAGATCAAGCATGATCTCATTGAATGGCCGACCCCTGTAACTATGTTCCAATTTTGCATTGAATTAAATACTGTGGGGGTGAAATTGCCCTGCGCTCCTATTCGGGACGGTAACCAGCTGGGGTTAGGACTTTCTGCGCCCGGCGGAGAAGTCCTCCCTCCACTGCAGTCTTCAGCTTACCGCCCCCCAAAGGGAACGGAGCAAAATCTCATGCACTCCACTTCCTTTGGGCGTGGTTACCGGGACGCTACTGGGGTGCTGAAGGAAGCGGTACTCCTGAAGGATGCTCCGCATAGCACTGACACCCCTCCCCTCCAATTAAAGGGTAGGGCTACTGAGCACTCTAAATGGCCTCTGATGGCCTTCACTAAGCCACTAAGGGCAACATGGGACCAGGCCTGAAGCCCAGCATCCAAAACAGAGTGCCAGGCTGCACCACAGCAGCCCTCCTCTTTGAAGAGCTTCAGATGTCGAGTTGCAGTCAAGGGTCAGCTAGAAGAGTGTTATTTAAAGGCATCATCTTTACTAACAATTTTTCTTGGTCATTACTCTTTGTAGCTTGCAAACACATAGGCAAAGTGGCTGGTGGACAGATTTCAGCGATTTTCACTTCACTTCAAGGACTGTTCTGCCTCCTAACTATTGCCATGTATCATCGAGGCCAGATTTGAAACCACAATATTTATATAATTTCATGGGGTCTGTGTTGGCACTCGACCTCCTGCTCCAACGTCACCGTCGGAGGCTTCTTAGGTGGAGACAAAGGCAAATGCATAGAGAAAGGCCGAATGAAAGACAAGGAGAGGCACAGGGAGAGGGACAGGGAGAAGCACAGGGAACAAGACAGGAGGCAAGACAGGGAGAGGGACAGGGAGAGGCACAGGGAGCAAGACAGTGAAAGGGACAGGGAGAGGGACAGGGAGCAAGACAGGGAGAGGCACAGGGAGAGGGACAGGGAGAGGGACAGGGAGAGGCACAGGGAGGGGCACAAGGAGAGGCACAGGGAGAGGGACAGGGAGAGGCACAGGGAGAGGGACAGGGAGCAGCACAGCGAGCCATGCATCAAAAGAGGCCAGAGGGAGAAGGCCCAACGGGGGTGGCAACAGGAAACCTTACCCTCTCAGGGAATTCCGGCCGCAGTTCTCCTACATCAATTTCACTGAGGAGCATTTTGTGTGAAGGCTGCGTTTCAGTAAGGACGTGGTCACAGAGCTCTGCCATCTGCTGCAATCAGACCTCGAACCTCAGACCAGGATGAGGACGGCTCTCTCAGTGGCAGTCAAGGTCACCATCGTGCTCAATTTTTATACCAATGGATCCTTCCAGGGAGCGACAGGAGACACCTCCAACATCGACCAGTTTGCCATCCATTGCTCCATCCGCGAGGTCACAGATGCTGTGCACAGAAGGAGGAGGGATTGCCTCTCCTTCCCTATGACCAGAGAGAATCAGCATGAGCGTGCATGTGGCTTCGTCAGGATAGCAGGCTTCCCCATGGTGTAGGGTGCCATTAACTGCACCCATGTCACTTTGCGGGCACCAGATCACAATCCTGAGTATTCCGTAACCGCAAAGGCTTCTGTTTACTGAATGTGCAGCTGACGTGTGACCACACACGCAGAATCCTCATTGTGAATGCTCGCTATCCTGGCAGCAGCCACGATGCCTTCATCCTACGCCAGACCAGTGTGCCAACTCTTATCCAGCCTCCACATCAAGCTCGCAGATGGCGGCTGGGAGACAAGGTCTATCTGCTCTCCACCTGGCTCATGCCTCCCCTCACCAACTCCAACACACCTGCCCAGCACTCTTACAATGAGAGCCATGCTGCCACCAGGAACATCATTGAGCAGACCATAAGAGTGTTCAAGCAACTGTTCCACTGCCTTGACCGTTCAGGAGGAGTCCTCCAGTACTCGGCCGAGTGGGTGCTGCATGCTGCACAACCTCACCATCATGAGGGCACAGCCATTGCCACCATGCATAGTTGCACCACCTCAGGAGGAGAAGGACGAGGAGGAAGAGGAGCAGGAGGCGGAGAACGAGATGGAAGAGGAGGAGGACGAGGAGCTGGAGCAGCAACACCAGTGACATAGGCAGCGAGTCAATTGCGATTCTACAAGGGCGGTCAGGGACCCTCTCATCAGAGTTAGGTTCCAGTGAATTCCAGCCCACTTCCCGGTTGCTCTGAATGTTCCCATCACCACATCAATTTGCCCTTCCATACCAAAGCCCCAGAACTGAAATGAGAGACAACAAGAGATGAAACATTATATTCAAAACTTATATAACACCAATAAACGGTTTAATAATGTATTTAATAATGACCCTTGTGCATTTACTTAAATCCCATCTTTGCTTTAACTATTCTAGTGCTCCTCCACCATGTGTCCCCTGTGTCTGCGACATGGCTGGTGGAAGGATGCTGTGTGTCAGAGCCAGAGACTACAGATGGCCTTGCAGGGCGCCCTCGACCAGCTCTGGGCCTAGAAGGCCCAGCTATAGACTGCACCACCTCAGGCTGGGCAGCGGCAGTTTAGGCAACAAGCAGCAACAAGTGCAATGGCAGAGGAGCAGTGGTGGGATCAGGAATGCTGTCATCGTGAGAGAGGACAACAGGTTCCTGCTCCACTGACCCACGGTCATTCCCCCGGGGCAGCACCTCTGCATCCCCACCAATCTGCTGGAGCACAGTTTTGGTGGGCTGCTGTGACACCGTGAGATCCCCGGTGGAATCAGTGGCGATGGCAACAGTCAGAGGATGCGTGGCATAGAGCTGCGACTGCGTGAAAGCAGTCTGAGACTCATCATCATCATAGGCGGTCCCTCGAACGAGGATGACTTGCTTCCACATGAGTTCACAGATGTTTCAATGAAGGACCCGATATTCCAGTCCTGAACTCCAATTGAAGGGGTGGAAGATGCCTGTGCGTGGAATTTTTTAACGTGTGGTGACTGCTGCACGTCAGCCACCACACGGGCTTGACAGAGCTGGGCCTTTATCTAGTGGCAAGGGTTAATCAGGACGACTGGAGACCTGCTCTGCTGCACAGACCCAGTGCGCACACACATCGCAGTGTGGGCTGGCCTGTGCTGCCCTTGGGCCCTCGGCTCCTCTGAGCCCCGTACCCTCATTCGCCGCACCTCCACCACAAACATTCGCCGCACCTCTGACACGATCCCTCACTGCTCCTCCGCCACAAAAACACTTTTTCTGACACTCAATGCTAGCCCTCACTGACTGCATGACAGCACCAAGACATTGCGTTGCATCTAGCTGAGACTCCATGAGAGCAGTCTGAGCTTCCATGCCCCCAACCATTGTCTGCATTGCAGCACGTTGCGTTGCTTCCACCTGTGCTGCAATGGAAGCTGCCACATCGCCCATGACATATGTCATAATGTCTGGATCCGCACGGTCTCTCTGGGAGACCACCATCCTCTGCAGACTGGCAATGATGGGCTCCATGGTGTGTGCAGAGCTCTGTGCAATGTTGTAGGTGGACTCCTGCATGCTCCTTAGCACTGCTGCGAGGCTCTCGGGCACCCTTGCCATTGCACATATGATGTCAGAGTGCATGGCCATCACCCTTTGTGTAAATGCCTCCCCATCGAGGTCCTCATCCGAGTCCTGTGGAGCAGAACTCGCGTGTGAACTCACCCTCCGGGGAGATGGCGCCCGAGGTTCCCTTTCCCTTTGACCTTGCTGCAGCCCACTAGGTCCCGGTGCATCACCCAGTGCAGACCCCTCTACTAACCTAACCTCTAAAAACGCGTAGTGCCAGTGCCTGAGCTGGTGCCTACAGGTGAGAGATGCAACGATATAGTGCTCAGCTCCTCCTCCTCCTTCTCTTCCTCTCCCTTCAGAGTATCTTGGAGGGGGAGGGGGGCTCAGGTGTACACTCAACAGCTGCTGCTTGCTTATCTGAAAGCATAAAGGGCACAAGACTGGCTTTAAGGTTAGGGCAGTGCGGCAGCAATGGAGCAAGAAATGCAGACAGTATCAGGAGCTGGAAAGTGATAAAGCCTTCTGATATGGGGTGGGGGATGGTGATGGTATAAGAAAAGGAGAGGGGATAAAGATACCGTTGTTGCCCCCAGTGGGGTTGAAATCTCTGCCGGCCATGGCGCCCACCACCTGCAAGTCAATGAGCCACAGCACTCGCTCCACAAGATCACACAATGGCCCCTCCTCAGTCCGCAGCTGCTCCCTTCTGTTAAGTGCCATCTTGGCCTGCAAAAGAAAGGAACTTGTGTGAGTAAAAGTCCAGCAATGCACGTCGAATATATGCCTGCCATGGTTGAATAGCTATGAATGTAGGCAAGGCGTGAGATGAGGATGTGAGTGTGAGTATCTGCAGATGCTTGGTGGTTGAGTGGTGTGGAAGTGCTGGTTTGCACAGTGTGCGCAGACAGAGGTTGAGAGGCTGGTATGGAGGAGGTGGGGAAGCGTGTACTTGTTGTGTTCATACTCTATTTGTTTGTTACACAAACTTTTACTCGACAGGCATTAGGATCCTGAGGGAGCTATTCAGACACTGTGGTAAACATGCTGTTTTTGGGACACCATTTTTGGAGTTGCTATCAAAGACACAGTTAAGATACATTACTCCTGTTTCATTTAGTCTATTAATTTACGTACACACCATAACTTGGTGACGAGGATGAATCAAATTAATCTCCCTACCCCCCCACCTTTCCTCTCCATGCACGGGGACCCTCCAATTCCGTGGTCGAGATAGATAAAAAGCTTTTCTATGTACATCAAGGCGAGTGGGTTAGATGGCGACAACGTAACACCAGCTCGCCACCGTGCAACACTTTTCCACTGCCTCGGCACCAAAGGCCAATGCATCTTTGGCCAAATCGAAGACACGGAGTCCTACAACAAAGTGGTAAGCGCCCGAGAGAAATATTTGGGGCCAAAGAAAAGAATCATGATGGAGAGATACAAATGTTATCAATGGGGGCAGGAGGAAGGTGAACCAATCAAACAGTACTTCATTTCATTAACTGAACTGGCCGCTACATGTAACTTTGGAGCACTCGCAGTGGAAAATTGAGAAAATTACGATCCCCGCATTTAAGCACTCTTGCTAATGGAGGTTGATAAATTGATATTGGTCAAAGCAACTAATTTGGCCATCTGATTCAAAAGCGATCAGAACCCCTGCTCCTACTCTGAAGCAGACTTCAGCTACAGCCCATGTGCAAGGCATTCATCCAAAGCGGAAATAACAGCAGAGGCTCAGGTTTAATAATAAGCCACCCACTTCTACAGCTTTAACTGTGGGGACAAATCACGTGGGAAGAAATGCTCTGCATGTGGTAAAATGAATCATTTTGCTAGTGTCTGGCGCTCATTGCAACATATTTGACATGTGGACAACCCTGGAAGTGATGAACTCAGTATGGTTTACACCGATAGTGACTTTTGTACATCGGTTTGGGCAAATTCAAGGACTGTGATGTAAACATTGACGGCACGCTCATCTGCCTCCTCATTGACCTTGGAGCCAAAGTTTCCATATTGAGTGAGGCTGTGTACAAAACCCACTTCACGCACTGTCAACTGCAGCCTGCAACTTCCATTCTGCATGCGTACTCCGACTCCAAAATTGAAGTACTTGAGGGTCATATCTGTCCCGATGTACTACAAAGACATAACATTGGAGTACTTTTCCTTTCATGTCGTGAAGAAACGAAGCCTCATGGGTGTTGACCTTTTTGACAAGCTTGGGCTCAAAGTTTTCGACCCAACCAGCACAACTGTTACATGGTGGACTTTAACAAGCAGTATCCCACAATCTTCACAGGGTTTGGAGTGACAACAAAATTCTGTCATTGTCCCCATGTTGACCCTTCCGTCAAAGCAGTTACGCAGCGATTTTGCCGTCTCCCATTCGCGGTTCATGACCAAGTATCCGCAAAATTAATGCGACTCGAATCTCAGGGAATCATTGAGAGCATTGACTCCTCGCCCTGGATCTCAAACTTAGTCATTTCTTGGCGTAAAAATGGGGAGATCCGCCTATGTATCGACCTGAAAGAGGTCAACAAAGCCATCATCCCGACAAGTACCCTCTTCCTACCATCGACGGACTGTCTTCAGAATTCCACGGCACAATAGTTTTCATGAAACTCGACATGCGCTGCAGTTACCTCTAAATACCCCGAGTGGAGGACAGCAAACCGCTCACGGCATTCATCATGCTTAAGGAGAAAATCACATCCCCTGCTAACCTCGCACACTTTGATCCGAATGCCACTACGTATGTCACCACGGATGCATCAGACACCGCCATGGGTGCTGTGCTCTCGCAATGGATTGATGGCCTGGAACGCTCAGTCGCCTTTGCCTCTCGCATGCTCTCGTCTGCAGAACGTAACTACTCTACAGGGGAACGCAAAGCACTCGCTTGCATCTACGAGGTGAATGCTGGCACATTTACCTCTTTGGCAGGAAATTTACCCACTGTACGGACTATCAAGCGCTAACTACGCTCCTCGCTACAACTGGATCTGGACACAGACCACTACAAATCAGCTGATGGTCAGATCACCTTCATCAGTATAACTTTGATGTACAGCACATCGCTGGCAGTTGTAACCACGTAACTGACATGCTCAGCCGCTCGACACCGGCTTCGGACTCTGGTGCCGACTTGTTCATAGATGACGACACATATGTCACGTCGATCATCACACAGTCCATTAGAAACTTTGTCTCCTGTGACGAACTCAAAGCCGAATCACAGCTTGATGCTACGCTCCAGCACATGTGCCACTTCCTCCAGACGGAGTGGCCTAAGCGAATTCCGGAAGAGCTAAAAACCTTCCACAGATTTTGCGATGAATTTTCCATTTGGAACGATGGCTGTCTAGCTCGTGGTGATAGGGCAGTAATTCCCAAGTCGCTTCAACAGTGCGTTCTCTCATTGGCACACGATGGACACCCTGGCATTGTCCGCATGAAGCAGAGATGTTGCGATTCAGTATGGTGGCCTGGGATTGACACTTACATCCAGGAGTTCGTCTCACACTGCAAAGCATGCAGTCTGTGCAAAAAGGCCACAAACATCCAACCAGCGCCAATGAAGCCCATTCCATGGCCACAAAGACCATGGCAACAACTTCAGTTGGATATCTTCGGTAGCCCCAACTGAAGAACAACGATTGAGTCAGAGTTAATTACCCAAACCGGAGACATAAGCTCGCATCTTCACTTTCGCCTCCAAAACAGCTCGGACAAAAGTTCAGTCCTCACATCTACGAGCACACAGATGGAACTCGATGGAACGCTCGTAGAATGATCCCAACTCACAGGCCAACAGACCAGCAGGATAGAACAGAGGCACTGTTCTGTTTTCCAACTGAAAACCTCGATCAAACACTGCAAGCTTCACGCCGGTCTCAGCGTATCAGAACATGACCTGGCTATCTCAAGGACTTTGTCTGTTCATAGACTGTGCTTTCAGAAGGGGGGAATTATGTTGTGTTCATACTCTATTTGTTTGTTACATGAACCCTCACAGGACAGACATTAGGACCCCGAAGGAACTATTCAGACACTGCCGTAAACATGCTGGTTCATGCTGGTTTTGAGACACCATTTTGGGAGTTACTATAAAGGTCACAGTTAAATTATATTACTCATATTTCAGTTAGTCTGTTTATTTACGTACACAACAGTACTCACTTTCACCACCCAGCAGAGGTCGTTGGAGTTTTTTGCTGCAGTGGTTGAGGTTTCTTCTCCTGGGCCACCTCTCGCTACATGGCCCTAAAAACCTGCAGAGATGTCTTCCTGGAGGGAACAGCGACTCCCTCCTGGTCTCCAGTGCCCCCACCAATGTCTCCATCGCCACATCATTAAAACATGTGGCCCTCTCCCTTGAAGGGGGATTTGCAGCAGCCATTTCAGAATGTTTCTGAGATGCACAGATCACTGACTCAAGTGCAGCAATGCTGAAAGTGAGCAGCAGCAGGTTCAAATGACCTCCTCTTTAAGAGCTAGATCGAGTTGGAGTCAAGGATTGAAGGCTGATTGCTGAATGGAACTCAGCTGAAATTGTGTAACTGTCTGTGAATAGCGCCTATACAGCGCCAAGCTGTGGCCATTCGCGCCTCATTTACCGCGCCCCCCCCCCTTCACACCTGGGGCGAAAACGCCGAATTTCACACAATTTGGCAAGGCATCTCACCAGGCGCTGCATTTTCGAAAAGTGAAAAGTTATCACCCCAAACAGGGCGCTATCGAATATCGCCCTCTAGGACTCTTTAAAAGTCTGATCACATTCATGTGAAATACGGTATATTTTTCTCTCTATGCTCAGATTAAATTACTGGATACAAAATGCCTCCATCTGAAACCCAAGTTCCAGACCTTAATAAAAATGTATCAACTATGTGTCAATCACACAAATAAAGACATATATTGCTTACTTTCAAGTTCATAAACTGCATTATAAGGTTTTACCAAATTAGACTGGTAGAACTAACCTATGCATTGGCCCAGAATTTTCTGGAGGTGGGGGGGGGGGCAATTTGCGGCATGCCCCGTTTGTTAGATTTTTGTCCTCACCCTTCAGCTCAAAAACTTATCTTCCCAGCAAATTCTGTGCTATTCTCTCCATACATCATTTGAAGATATTACTCTCACTTGGCAGGTCAAAACATGCAATCTGCAATGTTTGCTGTTTCCTGGGCAACTAATATCATATTCCTCACAAAAATCAGCATTGAGCAGAACATGTAAGTCTTGCTGTCCTGAAAACGATAGCAGCACAAACCCAGAAATGTAACCCATTCCAGCCTGAGTGCACTCCAAGAACAATGGCACAAACATAACATTGCAGTGCTGACATATTATTGTTTTAATGGAAGGTTCATACCTATATTAATCTGCAGGAGGGGGCAGCAAATCATTTGCACGTTAGGGGTGCCAGATGATCCTACATCCCCACATTTCTAAATTAACTCATAGGCTTTACATAACATGTCGAGAAACAGCAGCGGAACACTAATCATGTATCAAGTTGTGTGACATCCCAAAGGATGCCAGAGAACAGCACCAAGTGATGCTCATCAACTACTATACATGAAAAGAAATGAGGAACTCAGTAAAATTGATATTTTTGGGGCGTATCAGATGGATTAGTGGCTAAATACACCACAAAAATTAGCCACTTGGGAGAGATACCAGAAGGCTGCTATTACTTGTGGAACTGTAACCCAGGCATGAGCCACTCCCTTCGGGAGGAGGAGCAAGGGAAGATATTTGGAAAGAAAATGTTTTCCGATGAAATCAAATAAGTGCTTCTAAGTGGAACGCAATTTATTTACTTCTTAATCCCTTCTCCACTGGCAGTAAATCTGATAACTCTGCTTGAATGGCTGGTGTATACCGACATACAAAAGCACCTTGTAGATTACATCTGTGTGTTTTTTTTTTAAACTAGCACTGATATTTTTTTTAAGGAGCATTTGTGCTTCCTTTCTTGGTGTTTCAAATGAATCGTGAAAGTCCTGGATTGACATACGGCAAATCATCTTTTTAAGGAATGAAAATATCGGAGTGACGTCACCTCTGGCCAGATTCAGTCATCATATTCTTTGTCATCTTGCATGTTTTTTTGCATAAAAATTGCATTTTTCTGCTTTTTGTCTTCAATGTTCCTCACTTATCCAAAAAGAACAAAGCAAAGTAACATCAAAAGTAGCTTCAGTACACATGCAGACATGAGCTCTTGTAAATTAAAAGCAAATTACACTCCCGACTACATGTTATATTATAACTTTTCCAAATAGAATATTTAAAAAATTTGTTCATGGGATGTGGGTGACACTGGCATGGCCAGCATTTATTGCCCATCCCTAATTGCCCTTGAAAAGGTGGTTGTGAACCACCTTCTCGAACCACTGCAGTCCATGTAATGAAGATACTCCCACAGTGATGTTATACTTCTTTGTAGCGGTTTAGTATAAATGAGTGGCTTGCTGGGCCATTTCAGAGGGCAGTTAAGAGTCAACCACATTGCCATGGGTCTGGAGTCACATATAGGCCAGACTGGGTAAGCATGGCAGATTTCCTTCCCTAAAGAACATTAATAAACCAGATGTGTTTTATGACAGTCCAGTAGTTTCATGGTCACCATTATCGATAGTAACTTTTTATTCCAGATTTATTTAATTAACTGAATGTAATTTCCGCAGCTGCCATCATGGGATTTGAACTCAAGTCTCTGGATTATTAGTCCAGGCTTCTGGATTACTACTCCAGTAGCATAACTACTATGCTACCAAACGTATAATATGCCGTTATAAACTGCATATTATATAACAATTTATTCAATTGGGTGGTGATTCTGTAAGGTGAATTGATATTCTATGAATGATGATGTTACACACTCAGAGTATATGGAACATGCCACAGAGCTGCTGATAGTAATGTATGTGTCACATGTGGGCTGTGTGCAAGTATTACACAGTTAGGAGACATGTGAGAGATCAGGCAGAAACGAAGTAGAATTTGATTTGCTAGAAAGAAGCACACCTGATCCCAATGACTTTTTGGGGATCAGGTCTATTTGCATTTCATAGCAACAAATATTGCCATTCACGAATAACGCCTGCCATTGAATGCTTGCTGTGTTGGTTATGAGATATTGTGCTACTACAGGGACTTAAAGATCTTAACGTGTTAGAAATGACCAGTTTATATCTCTCTCTGGTCACTTTAAAAAATCAGGATCGACTGCAAACCAATATGTTGAGTGCATTGTGTTTAATCAGTGTTTAAGATGGAATATAATACATTAGTTATACAGCAAAAACATACGACCACGACAAGTAGCTGGTACCGATCCGATTGGACAGATGGCTGGCACACGTGAGCAATTCTCTGAACGGGCTCTCTTTCTTTCATCTATAGCTTCCTTCAGTAGAGCATGGGTCCAATCTCA
The DNA here is from genome assembly GCF_044704955.1 of Pristiophorus japonicus. NCBI lineage: Eukaryota > Metazoa > Chordata > Chondrichthyes > Pristiophoridae > Pristiophorus > Pristiophorus japonicus. The sequence goes on along the minus strand of NC_091978.1, from coordinate 342,385,857 downwards.
AAAAAGCATTCGACCAGCCAAACTTCTGTGTAGCTCTCCCCTCCACCGTCTGTGGAACAAACCCTCAGGATTCTAGAACTATTCTAGTACCAGCCTGAGGAGAATTCTTGTCTCCACTTTTAATACAACCATATAAACACAGCATTATTCATGTCACAGTTTCATTCTCATAATCATATGTTTTTAGGTACCCCTAATTTCTAACAAAAGGGAAATATATTTTTGTAGGAAGGCCTAGCAGGACACCATAGTTCATTAATAACTCTGAAGAGACACTCTCAGAAGATGCACAACATAACAGATTGGCACTCAAGGGCCCCATCCACATAGGCAAATTGGGCAGGCTGCATGGGAGAAGGTGAAGTTGCATTTTGATGCTGTTTTAGCCACCCAGAGGAGAGGGCTTAAATTGAAGAAAACATTCAGAGCCCTTACCAGATCTGTTAGAGAGAGATTTTCCCCTAGGGCAACGGCACCTGTAGCATAGATGTTAGAACGAAATATGTAATTGTAGTATTAAATGTGTGTGTATAAAATGTATAAAGATGGCTGCTCGTGGATTAGCAAAGCCCCAAGGGATATCAGCCAGCAGAAAAGAGACTGCATTCTTAGTTACTGATAACGGCTGTGTTCTCACGCAGAAATGCACTACAGCTCTGCAGATGTTCGTAATCGGGCTACCAGGTGCCGTTTTCCTCGGGGAAAATCTCTCTCTAACAAGATCAGATAAAGTTAGAATGCCTACCATTATCTTGTACTAACTATGAGGGCCAGCATACATGCCACAAAGTGTTCCTTCCCTCTACCTTACAGTCCATTGAATACTTCCCATCTGTGCCCAACCTGCAGCAGGGCACACTTTCTAGGACCTGTTTTAGAATAGCAATGTCACATGGTATTGTAAGCCAATTATAATTGTTATTCTTCCCAGAATCACAATCACATTATATTAGCCCAAAAATCTACATGCAATCTTATCCATGAAAGACACCTGAATGATAACTTGGATCTCATTGTGCGTGCTCCTCACTATTCTAACCTCTCAATTCTGCTTGCAAGCCAAGATAGCAGATAACACCGGAAACCAGATATAGCTTCAATTTATGAAAGAGAGGTCCATAGGGTATATTTGAAGATACCACTTTTCAGATCATTGGGAGAGATGACATTAAAGGAGTGGAAGAAAGTAAACGTGTAGGCTTTCCCTCAGCTCCACGTGAGTTCCATACTTCTTATGTTCTTTCTTCTGACTCTGCTTCTGTGTGCACTCACTCACTACTGCACGGGCATATAATGCCATATGACATATCTAAGAACATATCCCTTGATTCCCTTAATATTCAAAAATCTACCGATCTCTGTCTTGAATATACTTAAAGACTGAGCCTCCACAGCCCTTTGGGGCAGAGAATTCAAAAGATTCACCACTCTCTGAGTGAAGAAGTTTCTCCTCATCTCATTCCGAAATGGCCGACCCATTATTCTGAGACTGTCACTCCTGGTTCTAGACTCCCCAGCCAGAGGAAACATCATCCCTGCATCTACCCTGTCAAGCCCTGTAAGAATTTTGTATGTTTCAATGAGATCATCTCTCATCCTTCTAAACTCTACAGAATATAAGCCTAATCTACTCAATCTCTTCTCATAGGACAATCCCCCCATCCCAGAAATCAGTCTGGGGAACCTATGTTGCACTCCCTCAATGGCAAATATATCCTTCCTGTATCTAGTACCATCTCATCAATATTTTAAGAGGCGTTCTAAAAGAAAACATCTTCAACCTCTAAAGATGTACTACAGGAAGCAATGCTAGGTCCCAATGACTCAGAAGATGGGCCTGCATGGCCGCATCACTGCAGTCTACTGCGGCGTTTGGGTCAACTTCGGGATGTCTGCAACAGAGTCAACAGTGACAGAGATCTTAAATCGCAAAAGAGTATCTCTTATTAAAACTCATACTGATGCTAAAGAGGCTTTGGGCTCCAATCTACAACAGGTTGTCTTACTGAATTTCATCATGTTAATGAAGTTGATGGAGAGAGCCAGGAACAGGAATTTACAGACATCATTGATGCACACACATTTGCTTCTGCTCCTCCTCCTCAAATGCTTATTTTACACTGCCAAAAATTACACAGCACATTTCTAGCGAGAATCATTCATCTAAAGGTGTTAAGTAAATGATTGCTAGTTTTTCAACCAAGAACAATTTTATTTTGTTTTCAAATTTATTTTTACAACAGTGGCATATTTCCAACTTATCTACTATGGAATAAAAATTCTGCTGTACCGCAAAGGGGCTGAGAGCCCGCAATTTAGCATTATCCAATCCTGGTGTGTGGCAGGGGCACCTCAGCAGATATTTTACCCCTATTTGGGATGCCAATGTAACAGAAAACATGGACATCTATAGGACGAGATATGAATGGCCCTGCAGCCTAGATTTTCCAATTGGTGTTATTTTAAATGGAGTATTGCTGGCATTAAAATAAGGCTGATCTTGACCTCTTGTCCTATTAGCTAATTTGTGATTCAGGTTTGCAATGCAGTGCTAATTACTTTTCATGTATTCTCTTTAACTGATAATAATATAGATGTTAAAATGTTAACAAAATATTTTATTTGGTCAAGAGTACTTTGTGTTTTACGTAGTATGGTACTTACCAGTACCTTATCTTCATAAGCTGGAATTAAACATGTATCTCTGAAGACATCATTAGGATTTCTTTGCCTTTTATTCTCAAAATGAGGGTTGTTAATGCTGGAGATGGATCACCACTAATACCTTTGATAACTGGTATCACCATCAAGAATTCCTGGCTCAATAAAACATTTGTTACATCCACTGTGCTATTTAGATGACCCCAACAATGTTCCTATGTCCAAAGCTCAGAACAATCTGTTCCATTCCATTTCCGAGCCCACTTTGAACGAGATTGCCATTTTGTGCCAAATCATGGATAACTTTTTGTTGTAAATCTTTGCTCACTTGGAAATGAGTTGAGACTTTATAAAATACATTTGTTCTCAGGACATGGGCAATGCTAGCAAGCCTGCATGTATTGTCCATCCTCAGTTACCTGAGAAGGTGATGGTAGGCCGCCTTCTTGAATCGTTGCAGTCTCTGTGCTGATGGTGCTTCCAAAATGTGGTTAGGTAGGGAATGCAAAGAAATCTCACTCCGCAACAGTGAAGGAATTGCAGTATATGTTCGAGTGAGGAATGCGTGTGACTTGAAGGAAAACTTAGAGGTAATGATAGTCCCGTGATCCCGCTGCTCTTGGCCTTCTTGGTGGTAGAAGTTGCAGGGTTGGTGGGTGATTTAAAAGTAATCTTGGTGAGTTGCTAAAGTGCATCCTGCAGATTTTGCATACTGTAGCCACAGTGGTGGAGAGGATGGATATTGAGTCCAGTGGTAGGGGCACTGATTACAAAGACTGCTTTGTCCTGGATAGTGTTGAGCTTCCTGAGGCCCAGCTGCAACCATCCAGACAAGATTATTTCATCATTCTCCAGACTGAGTCTTGCAAATGCTAGAGATGTTTTGAGCAATCAAGAGGTGAGTCACTCTTCACAGAATATCTGGCCTCTGGATTTGGTTTTGTAGCCAAAATAACAATATGGTCCCCAGGATGTTGATGATGGGTGACTTGGTCTGGTGATGCTGCTGAAGGTCAGGGGGAGATGGTTGGGCCTTTGCTTGTTGGAGGTGATCATGACCTGACACTTTTGTGGTGTGAATGTTTCTTGCCACTTAATAACACAAGCCTGGATGTTTGCCGGGCCTTGCTGGAGGCTAGCATGGCTGCTTCGTTATCACATATCTCTGAAGATCTCATTAGGATTTCTTTGAATTTTTATAGAAAATTAGGGTAGCTAGTTCTGGCGTGCAGGTCTTCAGCGCAACAGCCAAGATGTTGATACGGTCCTTAGCCTTTGCTGTGTTCAGTATACTCAGGGGCTTCCTAGCCGTCTGATTGACAGAAGGTTATTGATAATGCAGCTGAAGTTGGTTTCAATTAGAATGCTACCTTTAGCAATTCCTGCACTAATGTTCTGGTGTAGCAATGATTGTCCTCCAACAATCGTGATCATCTTCTTTGAGTCAGTATGATTGCAGTCACTGAGAGTTTTCCATTGACCTCAGTTTTGCATTGACCTTGGCACCATATGTGGTCAAATGCTGCCTTTATGCCAATGAGTAACTATCACTTTTTCTTTTGCATTTAGCTCTTGTGTTCATAGCTGGATCAAGGCTATCACAAATGGTTCTGGTAGAACCTGAACTGAACATTGGTGAGGAGAGTTAGTAGGTGGCACTAGTAATGACTCCTTCCTTCATTTTTCCTATGATTGGGAGGAGGCTATTAGGCAGTAATTGGCTGGGTTAGATTTATTTTGCTTTTTGTGAATAGGACGTACCTGGACAATTTTCTACATTGTCAATCAAGATGCCAGTATCATAGCAGCACTGGAATAGCTTTGCCAATGGAGTAGCTAGTTCTGGCGAGCAGGTCTTCAGCGCAACAGCTAAGAAGTTGATAGGGTCCTTAGCCTTTGCTGTGTTCAGTATACTCAGGGGCTTCTTAATGTCACATGGAGTGAATCAAATTGGCTGGACACTGTCATCTATGATAATATGATCGGCAAATTGACACTTTTGGCTGAAGGTGCTTGAAGATACTTCAGTCATATCTCTTGCTCTCATTAAGCTGTGTGCCACTATAGACAAGGACAGAGATGTTCATGGAGCCTCCTCCTTCTGTTCGTTGACTGATTGTCCACCACCATTCTTTGACTGGCTGCATAGGGTAAATGTGGGATAGCTTAGCTGTTTTTAAAAATTTGTTCGGGTTGTGAGCGTCGCTGGCAAGGCTAGCATTTATTGCTCATCCCTAATTGCCCTTGAGAAGGTGGTTGTGAACTGCCTTCTTGAACCGCTGCAGTCGATGTGGTGAAGGTACTCCCACAATGCTGTTAGGGGGGGAATTTTGACACAGCGACGATGAAGGAGCGGCGATATATTTCCAAGTCAGGATGGTGCGTACCTCGGAGGGGAACTGGCAGGTGATGGTGTTCCCATGCACCTGCTGCCTTTGGATTTCTAGGTGGTAGCGGTCGCGGATTTGGGAGGTGCTGCGAAAGAAGCCTTGATGAGTTGCTGCAGTTCATCTTGTAAGTGGTACACACTGCAACCACGGTGCACTGGTGCTGGATTGAGATATGTTTATGGTGCTGGATGGCGTGCCAATCAAGCAGGCTGCTTTGTCCTAGATGGTGTCGAGCTTCTTGAGTATTGTTGGAGCTGCACTCATCCAGGCAAGTGGAAAGTATTCCATCACACTCCTGACTTGTGCCTTGTAGATGGTGGCAAGGCTTTGGAGAGTCAGGATGTGAGACACTCGCCACAGAATACCCAGCCTCTTGTTGCCACCATATTTATGTGGCTTGTCCAGTTAAGTTTCGAGTCAATGATGATCCCCACAATGTTGATGGTGGGGGATTCGGCGATGGTAATGCCATTGAATTTCAAGGAGCAGTGGTTAGACTCTCGCATTTTGGAGATAGTCATTGCCTGGCACTTGTGTGGTGCGAAAGATACTTGCCACTTTTCAGCTCAAGTCTGAATGTCATCCAGGTCTTATTGCATGCAGACATGGACTGCTTCATTTTCTGAGGAGTTGTGAATGGAACTGTGCAGTTATCAGCGAGCATCCCCACTTCTGAACTTATGATGGAGGGAAGGTGCTGAAGATGGTTGGGACTAGGATACTGCCCTGAGGAACTCCTGCAGCAATATCCTGGGGCTGAGATGATTGACCTCCAACAACCACAAGCATTTTCCTTTGTGCTAGGTATGACTCCAGCCAGTGGAGAGTTTTCCACTGATTTCCATTGATTTCAATTATAGAGTTCCTTGATGCCACACTCGGTCAAATGCTGCCTTGGTGTCAAGGGCAGTCGCTCTCACCTTACCTTTGGTATTCAGCTCTTTTGTCCATGTTTGGACCAAGGCTGTAATAAGGTCTGGAACTGAGTGGTCGACTGTCTACAGTCTACTAGTTTTGGTGTTTCAACATCATAGGCAGTCTCTCGAAATTGAGGAAGACTTGCTTCCACTCTAAAAGTGAGTTCTCAGGTGATAGTACAGTCCAATATGGGAATTACAGTCTCTGTCAGAGGTGGGACAGACAGTCGTTGAAGGAAAGGATGGGTGGGGAAAGTGGTTTGTCACACGCTCCTTTCGCTGCCTGCGCTTGTTTTCTGCATGCTCTCAACGACGAGACTCAAGGTGCTCAGTGCCCTCCCGGATGCTCTTCCTCCACTTAGGGTGGTCTTTGGCCAGGGACTCCCAGGTGTCGATGGGGAAGTTGCACTTTATCAAGGAGACTTTGAGGGTGTCCTTGAAACGTTTCCTCTGCCCACCTGGGGCTTGCTTTGGGAGTCTTGTGTCGGGCATGCAGACGATGTGGTCCACCCAACAGAGCTGGGCGATTGTGTTCAGTGCTTCGATGCTGGGGATGCTGGCCTGATCGAGAACACTGATGTTGGTGTGCCTATATTCCCAGTGGATTTGCAGGATCTTGTAGAGGCAATGCTGGTGGTATTTCTCCAGCGCTTTGAGGTGTCTACTTTATATGGTCCACGTTTCTGAGCCATATAGGAGGGCGGGTATCACTACAGCCCTGTAGACCATAAGCTTGGTGTCAGATTTGAGGTCATGGTCTTCGAACACTCTCTTTCTCAGGCGACCAAAGGCTGCGCTTGCGCATTGGAGGCAGTGTTGGACCTCGTCGTCGATGTTTGCTCTTGCTAATACTAGGTTCCGAGGTATTGAAAATGGCTCATGTTGTCCAAGGCCGCACCGTGGATTTTGATGACCAGGGGGCAGTTCTGTGTGGCAGGATCTGGTTGCTGGAGGATCTCTGTCTCAGGGATGTTTAGTGTAAGGTCCATGCTTTCGTATACCTCGGTGAAGATGTTGATGATGGCTTGGCGTTCAGCCTCTGAATGTGCGCAGACGCAAGCGTCTTCCGCATACTGTAGTTCGATGACAGAGGATGAGACAACCTTGGATCGAGCCTGGAGGTGACAAAGGTTGAACAGGTTCCCATTAGTTCTATTAGTTCCACTCCAGCGGGGAGCTTGTTGAGCGTGAGATGGAGCATTGCACCGAGGAAGATAGAGAAGAGCGTTGGTGCGATGGTGCAGCCCTGCTTGACTCCAGTCCGGACGTGGATTGGGTCTGTGTTGGATCCATTGGTCAGGATTACGGTTTGCATGTCATCGTGGAGCAGGCGGAGGATCGTGACAAACTTTTGGGGGCAGCCGAAACGGAGGAGGACACTCCATAGTTCCTTGCGGTTTAGCATGCAGGACGCCCTTTGTTACAACTTCATTTGGCCAGTGCTTCATTGTAAAGTAGGCCTGATACTGTTCCTGACATGCCCTTCTACCACTGAACCGGGGTTGGTCTCCAAGCTTGATGGTGAATGATGAACTGGGCCATAAGGTTACAGATTGTGCTGCTGCTGATGGCCTACAGAGTATTGTCGTCATGTAGTTTCAGACTGCTAAATCTGTCCTTGATCTGTTGCACAGCAGCAATGTCACACTCTTGAAATGCATTTAATTTGAAACATTTACACCCATCATAGAAGAAAAAAAATCAACCCGTCATTCTCGACCAGATTCAAAGCTGGGTCCCAGAGGTAAAAGTTCAAAGCAGTAATCCACAGGTTACAGAAGCTTCAGATGACACAGCTTTCTAAATAAAAAATTGTCTTTGATAGACAAGGGTATTAAGGGTTACAAAATCAAGGTGGATAGATGAGTAAAGATACAGATCAACCACGATCTAATTGAATGGCGGAACATGATTGAGCGGTTAAATGGCCTACTCCTATGTTCTTATATTTCTATGTCACATCGAGAATGGTGGTAGAATCCAGAAATATCATATTTTGAACATAACCCTACTGAAATCAGGTTTTGGAAAATGCTAGGAGTGATCTGACAATGCATTTTATTTCATTGGAAGATTTTCTCAAACGTGTTGTACTTTAACATTTAAATACAATAATCAGATTAAAGTCTAATATGGTTTTAGAAGCTATTATTTCCCAGACATACTGGCAGTTAGCATTAAGTACAACAGCCAGATTAAATGTTACCTTTTGAGTGTTGTTATATTTTCAGTAACTCACAGAAACACAAATAGCCTTAAGATGGCAGAACATACCGGAACTTACCTGTTCCCGACATTATCTCACATTCAATCCACTTGGAATACGTGTCTACAACCACAAGGAACATTTTACCCATGAACGGGCCTGCATAGTCGACATGCACCGTAGACCACGGTTTGGAGGGCCAAGACTATAAACTTAGTGGCGTCTCCCTGGGTACATTGCTTAACTGCGAGCATGTATTACATCTGTGAACACAGGACTCTAAGTCTGCATCAATACCGGGCCACCACACGTAGGATCTGGCTATCGCTTTCATCATTACGATGTCTGGGTGGGTACTGTGGAGGTCATTGATGAAGGTGTCTCTGCTTGGGGACCACTACTCGATTGCCCCACAGAAGGCAGTCTGCCTGTATAGATATTTCATCTTTGCGCCGTTGGAACGGCTTTATCTCTTCCCGCATTTCCACTGGGACACTGGACTTGCTCCCGTAAAGCACACAGCTTTTGACTAGAGATAATAGAGATAAGGGGCCCTGGCTTGTCCAGATTTTGATTTGCCGGGCAGTGACGGGTGATTGCTCACACTCAAATGCTTCCATAACCATGGCTAGATCTGCGGGCAGTGCCATTTCCACCCCCGTGGTGGGCAATGGCAGCCTACTGGGAGTATCGGCGCAGTTTTCTGTGCCTGGCCTGTGGCGGATGGCGTTGTTGTATAGGGACAATGTGAGCGCCCATCTCTGGATGCGGGCTGATGCATTGGTATTTATCCCTTTACTCTCGGAGAACAGGGATATAAGTTGCTTATGGTCAGTTTCCAATTCGAATTTTATCCCAAACAGGTATTGATGCATTTCCTTTACCCCAGAGACACACACTAACGCTTCTTTCTCAATCATGCTGTAGGCTCTCTCAGCCTTAGACAGACTCCTGGATGCATAAGCAACCGGTTGCAGTTTCCTGAATTCATTAGCTTGTTGCAATACACACCCGACGCCATATGATGATGCATCACATGCTAGTACCAAACGCTTACATGGATCATACAACACAAGCAATTTGTTTGAGCATAACAATTTTCTCGCTTTTACAAAGGCATTTTCTTTGCTTTTGCCCCAAACCCATTCGTCTCCTTTTCATAGTAAGACATGCAGTGATTCCACCAGTGTGCTGAGACCCGGTAAGAAGTTACCAAAGTAGTTCAGGAGTCCCAGAAACGACCACAGCTCTGTCACGTTCTGTGGCTTCGGTGCATTCTCGATTGACTCCGTCTTCGCATTGGTGGGCCTGGTGCCGTCCGCCGCAATCTTCCTTCCCAGAAACTCCACTTCAGGCACCAGGAAAACGCACTTCGAGTGTTTTAACCTGAACCCCATGCGGTTGAGTCAACTAAGAACCTCCTCCAGGTTCTGCAGATGCTCGACTGTGTTCCGACCTGTGACCAAGATGTCGTCCTGGAAGACCACGGTGTGCGGAACCGACTTCAGTAAGCTTTCCATGTTTATCTGGAATATCGCCACCGCCGATTGGATTCCAAACGGGCATCTGTTATAAGAAAAAATACCTTTGTGCGTGTTAATGCGGGTGAGGGCCTTCGATGATTCCTCCAGTTCCTGTGTCATGTAGGCTGAAGTCAAATCCAGCTTCATGAACATCTTTCCTCCCGCCAGAATTGCAAAGAGGTCGTCGGCCTTTGGTAGTGGGTATTGGTCCTGCAGAGAGAAACGATTGATAGTTACTTTGTAATCGCCATAGATTCTGATGGTGCCATCTCCCTTGAGAACTGGGACAATAGGACTGGCCCACTCATTGAACTCAATCGGGGAAATGATGCCCTCTCTTTGCAGCAGGTCTAGCTCGATCTCTACCCTTTCTTTCATCATGTATGGTACTGCTCTCACCTTGTGATTAAAGGGTCGCACCCCTGGAATTTGGTGGATCTGCACTTTTGCTCCTTGGAATTTTCCGATGCCTGGTTCGAACAGTGAAAGAAATTTGTTTAAGACCTGGGCACACAAAGTATCATCAGTGGGCGATAGCGCTCGGATGTTGTCCCAGTTCCAGCGTATCTTTCCCAGCCAGCTCCTGCCAAGCAGTGTAGGACCATCGCCCGGTACCACCCAGAGTGGTAGCTTGTGCACTGCTCCTTTATGGTAGCACTGCCGATTACAGGAATCAGTTCTTTCGTGTAAGTTCTTAGTTTCATGCGAACTGGAGTTAAGACTGGCCTTGAGGCACCACAACCTTTCGAAAGCCTTTTTGCCCATGATGGACGGGCTCACGCCCGTGTCCAGCTCCATTGACACTGGGAGTCCATTTAGTTCAACATTCAGCATTATCGGGGGATAATTCGTGGTGAATGTGTGCACCCCATATACCTCTGCCTCCTCAGTCTGAGGCTCTGGTTCGTTGTGATCCTCCGTGGATCTGTCCTCCTCTGCAACATGGTGCTTTGCAGGTTTAACAGGCTTTGCAGCTCGCCTGCACACTCGTTGGAGGTGTCCCATTGTTCTCCAGCCCTTGCAAATGTATCTTTTGAATCGGCATGAATGGAAACGATGATCACCCCCACAGCACCAACAAGGTAATAATGGCCTGGCATTCATCACCCTTGATGGTGGACCCTGAGACATCTGCGGACGTGTAGCTGTAGGTATGTGTGACCTGCCCTGTCTATTACGATTTGAAAACAACATCACTCTGTTCACAGTACTTGTAGCAGCATTTGTGTGCTAAGAGATTTGCTTCTTATTGTAACTGGCTGCAATGAATGCCTGGGCTATCGCTATGGCTTTACTCAAGGTTGGGGTCTCTACAGTCAAAACATAGAAACATAGAAAATAGGTGCAGGAGTATGCCATTCGGCACTTCGAGCCTGCACCGCCATTCAATGAGTTCATGGCTGAACATTTTTTGTGAAGTATGGTTTCGTGGTCAATGCCAAGTACAAAAAAGTGTCTGAGCATGTACTCCAAATGTACTTCAAATTTGCAATGTCCTGCAAGTCGTCTTTGCTCGGCGACATAACTCGCCACTTCCTGGCCTTCAGTCCTTTTGTGGGTGTAGAACTGATACCTCGCCATCAGAATGCTTTCCTTCGGGTTCAAATGCTCTCGGATCAGTGTGCACAAATCGTCGTACAATTGTTTTGTGGTTTTTGCTGGAGTGAGCAGATTCTTCATGAGGCCATACGTTCGTGCCCCACAGATGGTGAGGAGGATCGCCCTTCATTTGGCAGCGCTCTCTTCCCCATCTAGCACGTTGGCCATGAAGTATTGGTCGAGTTGCTCCACAAAAGTTTCCCAGTCATCTCCCTCTGAGAATTTCTCCAGGATGCCCATTGTTCTCTGCCTCTTTGGGTTCGCTATCTGTATCTCATCGTCAGTTGTTGTACTTCGAGACTGAACATTGTGAGCTCAAAGTAACGTGTGACCTTAGTCTTTTATTGCAGGTCTCCAGAATGCCTCTCCAACCTGGGAAGCCTCCTTAAATACCTGTACTCCCAAGAGATTATGTGATCCCTTGGGACTCCAGGGATGAGCCCTCTGGTGGCTGTACAGAGTAAATACAAGTTTACAGATATAACAATTTCCATGGTTGTAATGGTACTGATGGTGGTTATTTGCTTACAAATTGACATGTCGTACACTGACTCACGATGTACTCTATATCTTTATCAAGACCTGGCCACTATAAATAACTGCGTGCAAAATTCTTGGTCAAGCACATTCCCAGGTGCTGGTCATGGAGGTCTCCTAATTATTCGGACCTGAATTGATTTAGTATAACCACTCTTGCACCCCACATGATACAATCTTTATTGACTGATAATTCATTCCTACAAATGAAGAATGGATGAATATCTTTGCCTGTTACCTGGTTTGGCCAGCCACTTGCAATATAATCATACACCTTTGACATAATTGGGTCACGTTTGGTTTCTATACCAATCTCTTCAGCTGTGACTGGCAGTTCATTAATGTATGAAAAATAAAACACTTCTTCCCTATCTGGTATAACTTGTGATGGGGAAGGCAATCTAGACATTGCATCAGCATTACTGTGATCAGCTGATCGTCTGTATTCAATATCATATGTATATGCTAACAAAATCAAAGCCCATCTCTGCATTCGGGCTGCAGCTAATGTTGGAACTGTGGACTTTGGATGCAGGATTGATGTCAGGGGCTTATGGTCCGTAACGATGGTAAACTTACAACCATACAAATATTTGTGGAACTTCTTGACCCCAAAAATTAATGCCAAAGCTTCCCTTTCAATTTGCGCACAATTATGCTCACTGACACTAAGAGTGCGTGAAGAAAAAGCAATTGATCTCTCCTCCCCACTACTTAATACATGAGAGATCACTGCCCCAACTCCATACAGAGAGGGATCACATGCTAGCTTGATCTCCTTGATCTCCTTTGTGAACTAACATGGTGCACTCCACCAATTTGCTTTCACACTCCTTGAATGCAGTATCACATTCTTCTGATCACTTCCAATGGACCTGTTTTTTCAATAGTTCATTCAGTGGATGTAATACTACAGCCAAATTTGGTAGGAACTTCCCATACAATTCAAAAGACCCAAAAATGATCGAAGTTCAGTGACATTCTTGGGAGTAGGTGCATTTCTGATTGCATCCAGCTTTCCCTTGGTTGGATATAAACCATCTTTGTCTACTCTGTATCCTACGTACTCCACTGAGTTTTGAAATAACTCGCACAATTGCAAGCAGGCACTCGTAACTCTGTGTTTCTCTAGCCATTTGAGGGCTTCATTCAATATGTTATTATGAAGTTGCCTATTTGGTGCTGAAATTAGTATGTCATCTAAATAACATAGTACCCCTTCAATACCTTGCAAAATCTGGTTCATCACCCCTTGGAATATGGAAGGGGCGGAAGACACTCCAAATGGTAGCCTATTAATTGATATAGGCCGAGATGAATATTTATAGTCAAGCATGACTTGGACTCCTCATCTAGATCAAGCTGTAAGTAGGCATTTGTAAGATCCAACTTTGAGAAGATCTGACCACCTGTCAGTGTTGTGAACAAATCTTCTACATTTGGCAATGTATTGGGGAGATTACCCTCTAGGACCTGGTTTATGGTTGCTTTATAATCACCACACAATTTTACCTTACCATCGGACTTAGGTACAACAACAATGGGTGTAACTCAAATACATCGATCTATCTTACAAAAAATGTTCTCAGTCTCTAGTCTTTTGAATTCTTGCTCAACTTTCTCCTTGAGTACATATGGTACAGAACGTGGCTTGCAGTAAACTGATCCAGCGTCCTTCTGTACCTTGACACTCGCCTTGAAGCCTTGGATCGGACTGCCTGTTTCACAAAACACCTTCGGATAATTCTTGATGACATCATCCTTTGATGCAAATCTCGTTTCAACATGAAAAATCTCACTCTAATCCAGCTTCAGTGATCCAACCAATTTCTTCCTAGTAAGGCAGGCTTGTCTCCTGCCATTACTAATAGAGGCAAGCTCTGAACTTGATCCTTGTATTTCACCAGTACGGTGATACGACCTACCACAGGAATGTTCTCTCCCGAGTAGCCTCGCAGCTCTATCTTGGATTTCTCCAATGGGAAATCACGCAATTTGTCGAGGTATAGCGACTCCGGTACTACACTCACGGATGCACCAGTGTCAATTTCCATGGGTATCTTGGTTCCTGCAACATCTATGTGGATTATGGTACTTTTCGAATCGCTGTTCGTTAACGTCGTGCTCTTGATGATGTTTAGCTCTAAAATCTCCTCGTCCTGTTGTTTTTCTTCCATGCTATGTAGTCTCTGGGGATTTCTACTCACAGCTTTGAAAGCTGATTTACCCTTCAGTCGGCATTCCTTCGCAAGATGCCCAGTTTTCCTACAGATGAAACACTCTGTCTTCACATATGGACAACTTTGAGCAATGTGTTGTCCCAGGTACTGATAGCAGGACTTCAATGCTCTGTTACCATTGCCAGTTTCTGAGACTTTGGAGCCCAACTGCCTTTTACTTTTAATCTGCAGGCAATTCACCTCGGTTGTCTGACGACTGAAAATAGTACGAAATTCTCGGAAATATTGGTCGTCCATGTTCATTGACATAACTGTCTGACAAGCTAAATCAAAAGTCAAGTTAGGAGTTGTCAATAACTTTCTTCTGATCGCATAATTTTTCATCCCACAAACAAAGCAGTTACGCAATGCTTGGTCCTGAAAGTTTCCAAAATTACAGTGAATAGATAGCTTTTTTAATGCTACAATGTACTCACTGATATTTTCTTCGGTTAACTGATATTGTATTCTGAAACAATAACTTTCAGCAATTTCTAGGGGCTCAGGGCTGTAGTGCTGTTCAGCTGCGTAAGAGTTGTGTCCTTTGGCTTGACAGGCACAAGCAAATTTTTCAAGGTTTCATACACCTTCAGTTAAGAAAATAGCCCTTTGTCGTTCCAAAACCACTCGGTTATGGTTTTCATCATTGGAGACTTAGATGATATTATTTCCGGTGAAAAACATTTCTAGCCGCTCCACCTACGCTCGGAAACTTTCACGGTCGCGTTGAAACTCCCCCAAATGCCTTATTATTCCCATAGGTGCAGCCTTCTGGACTCCGGCAGTTCAAACAAGTGTGCTTGTAATTTACCTCGGATTTGTAGCTGTTAATCAAAACAGAGAAGTTCTCAAAGTCTCTCTGTCGGTTGGCTGAATCCTCCAGCAACAAAAATTTCAGCTTTTTTCCCCCGATAAATCCATCTTCGTTGCCATTGTTATGTTTTCAGTAAGTCACAGAAACATACACAGCCTTAAGATGGCAGACAATACAGTCAGGTGACCTGTTCCCTTTATTATAAACATCACTTGCTGCAGTGCCACAAGAGTTCACAGGTGGCGATGTAAAACATTTCCGATTAGCAGTTGAATCTGATTATGAAGCACAATATGTTCCAAGTGACAAAACTCTGTGGGACAGCACCAGCTCTATATACACATTTAACAGAGACTACAACACTTACCATTTCTTCTTGCAAAATAATCTTACAGATGTCCCTGCTCTATTTTCTGTTACTCAGGGATTGCATCAGCTGGTTTATGTTACACCCTTGTATCGCAAAAAGCAAACAATCTGGCATCAACCTTCTGATTATTTAATCAGCGTAACTGAACTAGATAGAAATTATAACACTCAATGGCAATGTTTATTTTAACTGCATTACTCATCATTAATGCATAGTGTGATAAAAGGTTTATTTTCTTTTAACCTTTTTGCAGTAATAAGCACAGGCACACCAACATCAGCATCCTCGTCCAGGTTAACATCCCCAGTATTGAAGCACTGACCACACTCGATCAGCTCCGCTGGGCAGGCCACATAGTTTGCATGCCGGACACGAGACTCTCAAAGCAAGCGCTCTACTCGGAACTCTTTCACGGCAAACGAACCAAAGGTGGGCAACGGAAACGCTACAAGGACACCCTCAAAGCCTCCCTGATAAAGTGCGACATCCCCACTGACATCTGGGAGTCACAGGCCAAAGACCGCCCTAAGTGGAGAAAGTGCATCCGGGAGGGCGCTGAGCATTTCGAGTCTCAACGCCGAGAGCATGCAGAAATCAAGCGCAGGCAGCGGAAAGAGCGTGCGGCAAACCTGTCCCACCCACCCCTTCCCTCAACAACTATCTGTCCCACATGTGACAGAGCCTGTGGCTCTCGTACTGGACTGTTCAGCCACCAGAGAACTCACTTCAGGAGTGGCAGCAAGTCTTCCTCAATTCAGAGGGACTGCCTATGATGATAATGATGATGACTAAGTGCTATACTGGTATGGAGTAAATTTGTTCACATAAACAGATCACTTCTACTTTTGTGCTGCACTTGAGTGAAATATTTGCTCCAGCTGAGGCATATTTTATACAAGCAAGACATTAGTCAGTCACAGTGATTACAAATGTATAAAGTGGACCGATTTACGTGTGCCTTGAAGATGCAGTGCGTGCATGTTCAGGATATCACAAAGATGACGCGGCACTTAACTGGGTCGAAACATTAACTAGAGTTTAGTGGGCATGTTGGCAAATTTGATTTCAGAACATTTTGTGTCACTCAATAAACATACTTGAGGCTAAAGAGACCTGGCTCTCTGCGGAACAGTTGAGAAACATCAGAAGCGACAGATACCATAGCAACATAAGAGTTTTTGCTGTTGTTGTTTTAAACTCCATTGTGTGTTCTGGGGGAAATGAAAAAGAATTGCGAACTGCAGATTCTTTTAACTTGTAGCACAAATTAAAAAGACCTAAACACTTCAGGGGGCAAACTGTATTAGCAATTGCTGACAAATCTTTGCTTATTAGCTTTTCATGTTACGTGAGACCAGACTGCCAACATCACCTGAATTTCTATATAAATGGCTTATCTTGAATTAATTCCACAAGACAAGGGATGTATGCTGATCATTTTGGCAGTCTGTCAAACAAAAAAACACTAAAAGCTAACGGGCATAAATAACCTTTTTTTGTCCTCAATGCTGCAACAGTCTGTGAAAGTAAAGGCTGAATGTGCATGCGGAAGTGTTCATCTTACAGCAATGGCATTATCCATTTGGTTAAACTTGTCCTATATGACCTTCAGCCTTTCTTTTCTCACTGTCTTCTGACCTTCCACATGCGCTACCTTCTGCATTACAGATATATCCTTCTCGCTGTCCCCAGGAAGTCCTGCTTTCAGTCTTAAGGGCCCAAAATTGGTGAAGGACGTGCCCGTCCAAGTGCCACCCAAAGGACTGTCGATGGCCGCCGAGGTACCTGACGGTACTTTGGGCGGGATATTCATCGTGAAGGCCCTGCAAAGGCAGAAAATGAGGGACTCATGTCGCCAATCTGGGCTGCAGCCGGAAGGAGCTCTCATTCTTGGCGGCAAAGGCGCTTGCCGCCCAAGTGCCACCGAGGATGGAGACAGGCCCACAGAGGGTCGAAGACCTGCAAAGAAAAATCATCAGGAAAAAAAAAACCATCGGAAGACCTTCAGGGTACCCCATTGAGGTAAGTTAGTGTGTTTACTAATCTTTTTTTCTAGGATCTTCATACTTACCGTTGGGGACAGACCAGCCTTCAGCCAGCAAGTCCTACCCCGTCATTCTGGTGCCGACTCCCACCGCCTCCCGCCCGTACCAATCTGGCATCTCGGCGGTCGGGAGCTCAGTTGCGTCACTTGGCCGTCCGCTGACGTCAGTGGGTGGTTCCCGGCGGTTCTCCCCTCCCGCCCCGCTCCAGCCCACATCAAAAGTGGTACTGGACAGATCTTCCAAAGGAATGTCGGCTGCAGTGGGCAGCAGTCGGCGGCACTGGGCGGTGAGTTCATCAATTTCGGGCACTAAGTCTTTTGCATCCATCACCATTACTCAGTGTGAAATCAGTATTCTACATTCCTCCAGCTGTCTTTTCGCTAGACATGTACGACAGTTGTAACAAAGGCTAAAGTTTAAAAGAAATAGTCACACAAGGAATCACAGCCCCACATGTTCATTATATAAGGGTCACAAACTCAAAACATCGCTTTCTGTCAAGTACTTCATGTTCACAGTTGAAAAACCCAGCAGGATGACGTTATGAAACACATCAGAGTAACTATTATCTCAACCTGCTACTGTGCGAAGAAACATAACAGAAGGCATGCCTGTGTCAGAGAAAATTATCAAGTGGCTCTTTGCCAACTTTATGGAAGTAAAGTTGTCCTCAGGTCCAATCAGTACTCTGAAGTTGATCTCATTATTTTCAGAGAGGAAGTCCTTGTATGGTCCAGCAGCTTCAGTGTCAAGCACTGGGTTCCCAGCTAGGGTAAAAGAATTTACATTTACTGAGCATGCACATATATTTACATTTAGCTCCTTTGGTGTCATTAGCTGGGTTAAATGAGAAAATAGTTAAAAATATTTTGCAGTTTCCCATACTGGTGTGGCCTGGTCAAACAAAGAGCAGTATTGACAAAAAACATGGAGTGTTGTTAGATTCGTCCACTTTACTCCCAGCTCTGAGGAAGATTGGGGCATTTATTTTGGAGTGGGTCATTATTTAAAAACAACAACTTTTATTTATAGAGAGCCTATAATGTAGTAAGGCACTTCATACCAGCATAAGACAAAACAGATAAATTCGACACCGAACCACATAAGAAGAAATTACGGCAGATGACCAAAAGCTTGGTTAAAGAGGTAGGTTTTAAGGAGCGTCTTAAAGGAGGAAATAGAGGTAGAGAGGTGGAGACGTTTAAGGAGAGAGTTCCAAAGCTTAGGGCCCAAGAAGCTGAAGGCACGGCCACCGATGGTTGAATAGTTTTAATCAGGGATGCACAAGAGGGGAGAATTTGAGGAGTGTGGACATCTCGTGGGGTTGTGAGGCTGAAATAGATTACAGAGATAGTGAGGGGCAAGGCACCAGAGAGATTTGTAAACAAGGTGCTGAGGATTCAGCCGTGGTTCAATGGATAGCATGCTTGGCTCTGAGTCAGAAGGTTCTGGGTTCAAATTCCACTCCCGAAACTTGAGTATTTTATCTAGGCTGACACCCCAGTGCAGTTCTGAGAATGCTGCACTATCAGACGTGGCAACTTTTGGATGAGATCTTCAATCGAGGCTCTGTCTACCCTCTCAGATGAACATTAAAGATCCCATGGCACTATTTCAAAGAAGAGCAGGGTAGATCTCCCTGGTGTCCTGGCCAATATTTATCCCTCAATCAACATCACTAAAAAAACAGATTATCTGGTCATTATCTCATTGTTATTTGAGAGACCTAACTATGTGCAAATTGGCTGCCGCGTTTCCTACATCACAACAGTTCTTCAAAAAGTACTTAATTGACTGTAAAGAGCTCTCCGAGGGCCTGACTTCCTAAAAGGCACTATATCAATGCAAGTTCTTTCTTTCTTTTCCTTTCATAGCGAAGTTTTTGGGACAGAGATTGATCAGGTCCCATCTGATTTCTTGCTTTCTCCTTCCTCTCCTGCTACATTCACTCAGGCATTGAGAATATTTGTCAGAATTGGAAAGAGAAGATTGGAGAGCCTCTCTACAGAGTTGATCTAAACAAACAGAGGAAGAGGAAAACAAGAGATAAAAATCATGAGTCAAATATACTATATATTAGTTCAAAGAAGCGTGATCTTGAATCATTTGTCAGCAAATGTAGCGTTTGCCAAAATTGCTGAAACAAACCACCCAAAACTCCACTACAACCCTGGTCATGGCCAAGTAGACCTTTTCAGAAAGTACATGTAGACTTCTGTGAGAATGCAAATGATTATTTTCTGGTAGTTGTAGACATAAACTCAAAGTGGATTGAAGTGAAACACATGGGTTCAAATATTACAACTGAACGTACCATAGATGAGTTGAGGTTAATCTTTGCATGTCATGGCTTACCTGAAGAGTTTGTTTCTGGCAATGGCTCTCAGTTCCATTCTGCTCTATTCCAAGAGTTCATGAAATGGAATGGTATCAAACAGACTCTTCTTCCACCATATCATCCAACTTCAAACAGAGCAGCCGAAAGGTCAGTTAGAATAGTGAAAGAAGCTCTCAAAAAGCAAGTATTGCTGTGCTGTTTGGGACTCAGCATGAAGCAACATTTGGCAAATTTCTTGCTAGAAGTACAGAACTACTCTACACACTACAAATGGATATATATCAGCAGAACTCTTGATGAAAAGGAGATTGAGCACACAACTGAGTCTTGTTCATCCAGATTTGGCCTCAAGATTTGAACAGAAAGAGTTGAGTCAGAAACGTTATTGTGACAGCAATCAGAAAGAATGCAGTTTCAAACAAAATGAGTGTGGTCATGTTCTCAGTCCCCCTGGAAAGTCGAGTTTACACAAGTGAGATGTAGGAACTATAGTAGAGATTGGTGGAACTAAGAGATATTTGGTTGAAATTGGTGACAACATCTGAACTGTTCATGTAGATCAAATGATCTCTCGAGAGATGAACCAAGACGTGATCTTGAACCGCTTGATCATGAACACATACATGTGTTTGACTCAGTTCAGACTTTAGAAATGAAAGTAACAGGTTCAAACAAATCTTAGATAGAAACAGAATTATCTGTGAGTTCAGAACCAAAACAGAACAGCCTGAAAATTGGTTTAACACCAAAATCCTCTGTAAGGAGATCAGGAAGGCTCCGCAAACCTGTTATTAAATTGGATTTGTAGTTCATTTTTAAAAAAGCCACGAGTTTTTGTTATGTGGTACATGTAATGCTGGGAAAGGTGGGACCATAGTTTTGTTATATTTGAGAGGGGAACACTTAACTTTATTTAAGGGAAAGCAGTGTAATGTATTATCACATGGTTTAGCACATGCTTTAGTATGAGTATGCTCAGTTCACTCTGGCCTAGTAAACAAGCACATGGACTAGCAACTCATTATGGAATGATTGTAATGATTGAATTTATAAAACTGGATTGAAATGTTCATTTTCTGTTTTTTTTATTTTGTGTTGTCAGAAAGAGGACAATATGATAGTAAGTGATAGAGGAAAGGTAAGGAGTGTGAACTGTTGGTGAATGGAGAGGTGTGCTTAAGGGAATTGGTATCGTTTATGAATTATTTGATTATGTAGAGCCAGAATAGAAAGAGGCTGTATATGTTGTAGCTTCCCTTCCTGTTCCTCCACTTCCTCCAGTTCCTCCTCCTTCTTCTGTTCCTTGTCCTCCAGCTTCTCAGCTTCTTGCTTGATAGGTGGTGGCAAAGCTATTCCCTTGAACTTGTGCAGCATGCAGCATACTATCACAATTAAAAAAAAATTCATACATGGGATGTGGGCGTTGCTAGCAAACCCAGCATTTATTGCACATCCCTAATTGCTCTGGAGAAGGTGGTGGTGAGACGCCTTCTTGAACCGCTGCAGTCCGTGTAGTGAAGGTACTCTCGTCATCATCATCATCATAGGCAGTCCCTTGAATCGAGGATGACTTGCTTCCATGTCAAAAAGTTCATAGGTGTTTCAATGAAGGACCTAAAATTCCAGGTCCCGAACTAAATCTTGAAGGGTGGAAGATGCCTGTGTGTGGATTTTTGTAACGTGTGGTAGCGATTTTCAGGATTTTGACCCAGCGATGATGTAGGAACAGCAAGATATGTTTCCAAGTCAAGATAGTGTGTGAATTGGTGGGGTTCATTTGGAGGTGGTGTTGTTGCCATGTGCCTACTGCCCTTGTAGATGGTACATACTGCAGCCACAGTGCGCCAGTGGTGGAGGGAGTGAATGTTTAAGGTGGTGGATGGGGTGCCGATCAAGTGGGTTGCTTTGTTATGGATGCTGTCGAGCTTCTTGTGTGTTGTTGGAACTGCACTCATCCAGGCAAGTGGAGAGTATTCCATCACACTTCTACCTTGTACCTTGTAGGTGGTGGAAAGGCATTGAGGAGTCAGGAAAAAGAAAGAAAGACTTGGGGTTAGAACCTGCACTTTTGTGGGTGATATTTCCGACGTGGGCGTTAAAAAAGGATTTTCAGATCGCCAGCTTCTTGTCCATTCTCAAAGTACCTAGTTTCCACTTTTGAAAATGGGCGTTATCGCGACTGATATAAAATGGGTGGTAGCGCTAAATTTTTTTGACCTTCTGCCATAAAGTGTGGCTGTCCTTAGCAATAGCATGGCAATGCTCGATTCCAGCGATTCTGGAGGTCAAGGGTCATCATAACATGCACAGAAGAGGAGACAGAGCGAGAGGGAGCTCAGAGGGACTGAAGGTGTGTCTGGGTGTAGTGTGGCTGCTTTGGGAGGAAGGAGGGAGACTTTAGAGCTTCACAGCTACTAGGCAAACAAAAAGTAGCTGTTACCAGCCACATATTTGACCAAATTTGGTCTATAATGGAAAAAGAGGAGGCACGCTGTGGAGACTAACGCTGGAGAGAGCAGTGAAGTAGGAGAGGAGCACATTGGAGGGCGCAAAAGAGCCAGGAGGTTCCCAGACGAGGCAAATGCCTCCCTCCTGCAGGAGGTCGAGTTACGCTGCAGTGATTTGACACAGGGAGGGCGTGGGAAGTCCACCCCAATGGCATACCAGAAGAGATGGACCGAGATAGCAGAGGTGGTCTCGTCGACGACCAACGAGGTGCAAGAGGGCAACCAATGCCGCAAACAATGGAATGACCTTGTGGGATCTGCAAGAGTAAGTATTACATTGATTTACATGTACTTATGTATTTATATTTGATTTGTAAAAGTCATGAGTGACTATCATTAGATGTGAGGTCTTTCACTTTTACTGGGAATGTTTTACTCAAAGCCGGCAGTCACGGTGTACGTCTTTAGGTAGAGAATGATAATTATCATAATAATCATGATTACATCCGTCGGTTATATGTTGTATCAGTGTCTGTGACAGTGCCTAGCAATGATATCATGCAATGACCTCATGCTATGTCGCGCTGTCAACTTTAACAGAAGAAGCTATCGACGATAAGGTCCGTGAAGAGGTGAACGGGTGGGGGGCCACCAGTCCCCAGCAACATCACTGACATGGAGGAGCGTGTGCTCGTACTCGTGGAGAAGCACACCCAGACAGTCACGGACACATCTGCGGACCCTGAAGTGATGCCAGCATTGCGTGATGAAAGTCAATGGATGCTACACGAACTCAAATCTGAACAGTCATATATGTTAGATGATTTCTAAAATTGTCATGGAAATAATGCTGGCCTAATGAAAATCATTGCAATGCAAATGTGTTGATGGTCATGAAATGTGATGTCTGTGATGATTTTGATAGTGGTAGTGCTTTTGTCGCATATGTTGTGTGTAGCGCTGGATTCACCTTGTCACTCTATCACCCGCTTCTCCTCTAATAACCTCATTTGTGCTTTGCAGCTCAACTAGCAGCGGTCCCAAGGCAAGACCACAGAGGCCAGAAGGTGGGGACACGGGACAGGAGTCGGCGGACGATCCTACTACATCTGGTGCTGAGGAGCTCCGATTCTCGCCCATCGATCCACTGGGCTCATTCACCATGGATGAGAGTGCGGACTTCGAGGAACCTGCGTGTCACGCTCCAGAAGCCATTCCACCCAAGGCCATCTAGCGGTCCTCCGGTCATTCCCGCCTCCACTCTGGAGGTGCTGGCCCCAAGCACCTCTCCACAGGACACCCCATTTGTCCTAGGACAGCGCCGACCCCACGGAGATCCCGTGGACATGGCAGGTCTGTTCCACGAGTGCCATATGACAACTGAGAGATGGTACAGTTGTCCAGGAGGACTATAGACATTGGTGACCATCTCAACAAAGCATTAGGGGACATATCCCGACAGCTGGCCACCATCTCCGGCACCATGACTCAGTACATTCCATGGATGGTGGAGTCCCTGGATGCGATAGCCAGGAACACTGCTGCCACAGGGCTCCCAGTGGTCCCCGAGCGTGGCACTCCACCCCTAGGTTCCGCACCACCACTCGAATAACAGATGAGAGCAAGGACCAAGATCCTGCTTCTGCATCAGAGAATGTTGCCCCCTCGGCACCCCCCGCTCCCGTACCCGTTCAACGACCGCATCTGCCTTCATCCCCCCCCAATGAGGCATTGCCTGAGGAGCTCCTCAGCCAGGCACCGTGGAGCAAGGAGGGGATGGGGTAGAGGTGGGGAGAAGAAGGGGAGGGGGGAATGAAAGTGAGGTACATGTCTGCAGGTGATGGCTGTGTTCTATCTCCATCTGGGTGTATGCAATTTGTTGTAATGTATGGGGGCTGGGGACCACGCTCCTGCTTTGCCTTTGTATTCTGTGTTGCTGGACATGTTGAACATGTGATTATGTCAATGGTGGAAAAAGTGGAGTGTGGGCAGGGGTTGGGTGTTATTGCCTGTGATGCTTGTGATTTCAGACCATGTTAGTATAAAATTTTTGTTATTGAACATAACCTTGTTGCACATTGTCTCAGATAGCTGCACCGTTACACACTGGTGATTCCTTAACATGAAAGGGTTAAATACAACTTAACATCAATGAACGTAAACTTTAACTGGCACCAAGGTGATGGGCACCGTTGATGTCTGAGCTGCACACACATAGCACAGTGTGTCAGCGTTGTCACTCATATCAACGCTCTTTCAGGCAAATTGTTCAGATATCAGCTCTTCACGTAAGAGTGGGATTATAAAAATGCCAGCCACACAGCTGCCGTTCATTCAGAACAGTTCCACTTTTTGTGGGTGGCTTTTTGGGCGAGCGATATTGTGGGTGATATGTGTGCAAGGTGGTGAAATTGAAAGTGGGCGATCTGCTGGGCATTAGTTTTGGTAAATATGCTCTTCTCGACAAAAAAAAGTGGGCAGACGTTAATATTGAATCTCGGTGTTAAATCAGTGCGGAAATTAACGCTGGGCGATATTATGGTGTTGATTTCGCCCATTCTGATGATGACGCCCAAAAAAACTGGGCACGCGGTAATATTTTTTCCTGGCGTTAAGCACATGGGGAAAGTAACACTCGGCGATAAGTGTCCAAAAAATGGGCGTCAGTTTCCATTTTGTGGCTAAATGGGCGATATCAGGGCATTTTACCTCATTTCAGCAGTAAAATGGATGTTAAGTGGGCATTATGCATGCAAGAATAATGGAACATCTAGCCCTTTGTCTCAGAATAAGGGGCTGCCCATTTAAAACTGAGATGAGGAGGAATTTCTTCTCTCAGAGGGTTGTAAATCTATGGAATTCTCTGCCCCAGAGAGCTGTGGAGGCTGGGTCTTTAAATATATTTAAGACGGAGATAGACAGATTTTTGAGCGATAAGAGAATAAAGGGTTATGGGGAACGGGCAGGGAAGTGGAGCTGATTCCTTGATCAGATCAGCCATGATATTATTAAATGGCGGAGCAGGCTCAAGGGGCCAGGTGGCCTATTCCTGCTCCTATTTCTTATGCTCTTATGTTTCCTTCTCGAAAAGACATTAGTGAACCAGTTGGGTTTTTACAACAATCCATTAGCTTCATGGTCACCAATACTGATTTTTAAATTCCAGATTTATTTAATCAATTGGACTGAAATTCATAGCTGCCGTGGGATTTGAACTCATGTCTCCGGATTACAAATCCAGTAACTACCATACCTGACAATACCCGCTTAGGAGTGCTCCAGGTAGCAGATGCATTGATTGCGGATGACAACGGTGTGCTCTATAATGATCCTATGGCAGCATGGATCTCATTGTAAGCCTGCTGTGCATGTGTGCAGGGCTTCCGTGCAAGAGTCATGAGCCATGTCATGAGGGTATAATTCTGGCCCCCCCACTAGCCAGCATTTGACTTGCCGTGGTGGGTCAAATACAGGTGGTACAGAGGACTGCCGCAGAATGAAGGAATCATGACTGCTGCCAGGATAACGGGCATTCACCTGAATGATGCGTTGCCTGTGGTCACACATCAGCTGCAACCTGAGGGAGTGAAATCCCTTTCAGTTCATGAAAATGGCTGAGTTCACATGTGGTGCATGCAAGGTAATGTGCATGCAGTCAATGACACCCTGCACCATGGGGAAACCTGAAATCCATGCAAACCCTCATGCTTGCTCTGCTTGCTTGTCTCTGGCAAGAGGGAATGAGGTTAAAAACAACAATTTGTATTTATATAGCGCCTTTTACGTAGTGAAATGTCCCAAGGCGCTTCACAGGAGTATGATGTGATAAAAATTTGATGCCGAGCTGCATAAGTAGGAATTAGCGCAGGTGATCAAAAGATTGGTCAAAGAGGTATGTTTTATGGATCATCTTGAAGGAGGAACGAGCGGTCGATAGGCAGAGAGGTTTAGGCAGGGGGTTCCAAAGCTTGAGGCCTAGGCAACAGAAGGTCAACCACCAATTGTTAAGCGATTAAAATCAGGGGTGCTCAGGATGGCAGGATTAGTGGAGCGCAGACATCAAGGGGGATTGTGGGGCTGGAGGAGTTTACAAATATAGGGAGGGGCAAGGCTATGGAGAGATTTGAAAATAAGGATGAGAATTTTGAAATCGAGGCATTGTTTAACCGGAAGCCATTGTAGGTCAGCGAGCACGAGTGATGGGTGAGCGGGACTTGGTGCGAGTTAGGACACGGGCAGCCGCGTTTTGGATCACCTCTAGTTTACATAGACTAGAATGCAGGAGACCAGCCAGGAGTGCGCACTAATAGTCAAGTCTAGAGGTAACAAAGGCATGGATGAGGGCTTCAGCAGCGGCTGAGCTGAGGCAATGGCAGAGACGGGCGATGTTACAGAGGTGGAAAAAGGCGGTCTTAGTTAAACTGTTTCTCCGTGTATAGAGATCCTCAGTGAGGTCCCTTATGTTGCAGTGTACTGCAAACTGCGAGATGTTGCTTATATCTCAAGCAGCAGCCTGGAAGGAGCCAGACGCATAACATTTAAGAGGCATGGTCACCTTGACAGCCACAGGCAATGCTGTCCTCACCCTGTTTTGAGGTGGTAGTTGTGGCTGCAACAACTAGTAGATTTCAGTCACAACCACTTTTGTGAAGCTAAACATCTCATGCATTGGTCCTCACTGAAGTTGAGGTGAGAGAATTTCTCCCTAAAAACCCTCGGCGAATGTGACATCTTGCTGAGAGCCCTTTCCCCCACTTCTCCTCTCTCTTCTAGTAGCTAGTCCTGCTCTGCCTGGCCTCTCATCATCCTCCCAGTCATGTTCAACTCCCAGAGAAAGCCTGTCCCAGTCCATCCATATCTGGAAGCAACTTCTTTCAGCACAAGCATTTAAATGAACAGAAAGTTATTTCACCACTCCCTGTAGAATATTCAACTTTAAGTATGGCAAAGCTCCAAAAACAAGTGCAATTTCATCAGCAGCCAGAAAAATAAACCAGCAACTAACCTGCAGTTAATGATCCCTTTAAATAGCACTGGTGGGAGGTCCTTCATTTCTTTTAACATTGTGTTCAGCTGTGCGAGTTTAAAACAGGGCATTGATTGACGTGTGCAGTTAGAAAATGGTAGCACTTGCATCAGATCAGCGTTGCACACTGATACACATCATGATCTGCCTGTTCTGCATGCTGTTGGCGGTAGTTAGGTGCGTGTAAAGCTCTTTTCCAAGATGGCGCCTTGCGCATGTTCCGTCAGTAGTGCGCACGCACCTCTCAGACGCCATTTTCACTGTTAGGAGGCCGCGTTGCATCTAAGAAACAGGCACTACGCAGATGAGTTTAAAAGCTTTGATGTTGGATTTATGTCATAAAACCCGAATGAGTAAGGTTGTTTCGGAAGGAGAAAGACAAATGGTAAAAGAGTCTCATAGTGGACAGGAACAAAGAAAGAACTAGAAGGAATGTGGAATTATATAGCACCTTTCATGACCTCAAGACATTACAAAGGGCTTTACAACCAATTAAGTACTTTTGAAGTATAGTCATTGCTGTAATGTAGAAAACACAGCAGTGAATTTTCGCACTATAAGGGCCCACAAAAAGCAATGCAATAATGACCAGATAATCTGTTTTAATGATGTTGGTTGAGGGATAAATATTGGCCAGAATGTCCCTGCTCTTCTTCAAATAGTGCCATAAGACCTTTTACATCTACCTGAGTGGACTTCAGTTTAATGTCTCACCCAAAAGATGACACCTCTAACAGCACAGCACTACCTCAGTCCTGGATTGTCAGCTTAGATTTTGTGCTCAAGTCTCTGGAGTGGTACCTGAACCCACAACCTGCTGAGTCAAAGTGAATGGGAGAAACTGGCCGTAAAATGGAAAGGAGCTACAGTTTTAAGTTACTAATGGTGTGAATGTGGTTTCAGTGTGTTGATGTGGAGATCCATCAAATTATTGTGGTTAGTATTGTATTAGTATTTAATGGGTCCTCCTTCAATTTCATTTCCAGCATTTTCTGTTTTTAGTTCAAATATTTAAACATTTTCATCTGAGTTTGCTACTGCTGAATTTGTTGAAATAACCAGAAATTAATAATAATTTGGAATAGTTTTCACATTTGCTTTAAGTATTAAAAATAAATCCTGAGGAGGCTTTTGAGATTAGTGGGGAATCACAGTTGTTTAGTTGAACTGAATTCCTCTATTGTTGGACTTTACAAGGTGGTATATTCGGGGTCATTTTACAAAGCAAAGCAGAGTTTTGCTCAGTAGAAGTCAGGGTTAGAATAAAACTGTTGTGCCTATTCTGTGACCTGTGATCTTCTCCACCTGCTGCTGAAACCGTCATTCATGGCTTCGATACTTTAGAGTCAACCATTCCAAAACTCCCACCTTGTACCATTACTGATCTTGAGCGCATCCAAACCTCTGCTGCCCTTACCCTAACTTGCATTGTCCCGTTCACCCATCCCCTCCTGGTCCGTCAACGCTTTGCTTTGAACATTCTCATCCTTGTTTACAAATCCTTCCATGGCATTGCCCCTCCCTATCTCTGTAACTTCCTCCACCCTACAACCCTTCAAGATTTCTGTGCTCCTCTAGTATTGGCCTCTTGCGCATTCCTGATTGTCATTGCTCCAGCAGTGATGGCTGTGTCTTCAGTTGCTTAGACCCTAAGTTCCAGAATTCCCTCACTACACCTCTCCGCCTTTCCACCTCCCTCTCCTCCTTTAAGACAGTCCTTAAAATCTATCTCTTTGACCAAGCTTTTGGACATCTGTCCTAATCTCTACTTAAGTTTTTTGGTGTCAAATGTTGGTTGGTAATGCTCCTGTGAAGCGCCTTAGGACATTTTACTATGTTAAAAGCATTATATAAATGCAAGTTGTTGTTGTCCATCAAGGTGAAAATTTATTTTTATACATTTTGCCTTCATTTTCATTGCACGTACTAGCTTAGACAGGGAGCTTGGGTTATTAGTCTGAAGATGAAAAGCAAAACATTACTAAGTTAGTTTAAATGGCAGGAGCTGTTTGTGACTGAATTTCATTTCTTAGATTGTGCTAGGTCTAAATATGAAAATAATGCAAATGTGAAAATGAGTGATGATGATTGTTTCAACTTTTAGTACCATTCAGAGAAACATGTTAGAATTCATAGCTCAAAATGAAAAATACAGAGTAGACCTTACTGCCTCTGCAGTTTGTACAAGAAATGTGATAAGAACATAAGAAATAGGAGCAGGAGTAGGCTATTTGGCCCCTCGAGCCTGCTCCACCATTTAATAAGATCATGGCCGATCTGATCAAGGACTCAGCGCCACTTCCCTGCCCCCTCCACATAACCCTTTACTCCCTTATTGTTCAAAAATCTGTCTTTCTCTGCCTTAAATATATTCATTGACCCAGGCTCCACAGCTCTCTGGGGTAGGGAATTCCACAGATTTAAAACCCTCTGAGAGAAGAAATTCCTCCTCATCTCACTTTTAAATGGGCGGCCCCTTATTCTGAGACTATGTCCCATAGTTTTAGTTTCTCCTATGTGGAAATATCCTCTCTACATCCACCTTGTCGAGCCCCTCATTATCTTATATGTTTTGATAAGATCACCTCTCATTCTTCTGAACTCCAATGAGTATAGGCCCAACCTACTCAACCTATCTTCAAAAGTCAACCCCCTCATCACGGAATCAACCTAGTGAACCTTCTTTGAACAGCCTCCAATGCAAGTATATCCTTCCTTAAATACGGAGACCAAAACTGTTCGTAGTGCTCCAGGTGTGGGGTCACCAATACCCTGTATAGTTGTAACGGCACTTCTCTGTTTTTATAATCTATCCCTCTTGCAATAAAGACCGACATTCAATTTGCCTTCCTGATTACTTGCTGTACCTGCATACTAACTTTTTGTGTTTCATGCACAAGGACCCCAGGTCTCTCTGTACTGTAGCACTTTGCAATTTTTCTCCATTTAAATTATAATTTGCTTTTCTATTTTTTCTGCCAAAGTGGATAACCTCACATTTTCCCACATTATACTCCATCTGCCAAATGTTTTCCCAGTCACTTAGCCTGTCTATATCCCTTTGTAGATTTTTTGTGTCCGCCTCACAATTTGCTTTCCCACATCTTTGTATCATAAGCAAACTTGTCTACATTACAATGATAGGGTGGTATGTTACTTTAAAGCACTTTTCATGGTTTCCTCATTAGTGAACTGTGTGGCAGACATCAGACAACAGTATCTCAGAGTGTTACAGTGAGAAGTTCTGATGTCAAAATAAAAACATTCCAGTTGATTCCGACTTAATGAGGAATGAAGAAATGACGTGTTTTCTAATTTACCTGATAATGTTCAGCCAGGGTGAGAATCTAAATTGGTAAGTCTAGTATTCAAAGGAGAATACCAAAATGCCAAATGTCATATTTCATCCCCAAATATAATATCTTAGTAAATAAATTATTGCAACTAAAGTGAAGTTTTCTTTGACGTGCCTTGATTGTTTATTATTATTATTTCTCGCTTTCCTTCACTTTTATTTCTTTCATTCCTCATTTATTTTTTTGTTCCCCTTCATCCTTCACATCTGTTTCTACATCTCTCTCTCTCTCTCTCTATCCCACTCTTCCTTCTTGCTGTATTCCATTTCTCTCCCAGTCTTCCTTTACTGCTGTTTCTATCTCTCTCTCAATCTTCCTTCAATTCTATCTCTATCTCTATCAATCTTTCTTCACTGCTATCTTCCTCTCTCTCGTTCTGTCTCATTCTTTCTTCACTGCTATCTCTCTCTCTCTCTCTCGCTCTCTCAATCTTTCTTCACTGCTGTCTCTATCTCTCTCTCTCATTCTTTCTTTACTGCTATCTCTCTCTCTCTCTCTCTCTCAATCTTTCTTCACTGCTGTCTCTATCGCTCTCTCTCATTCTATTTTTACTACTGTTTCCATCTCTCTCCAAGGCTTTCTTCACTATAGCTTCTATCTCTCTCCCACTCTTCATTCGCTGCTGTTTCTAGCTCAAGACGGGAATTGGATGGGTAGGTGGTGGGGTGGAAGACAAGCCTCCTTTAAATTTGATTGGCGGACTGCCCTCCTGATCACGTGCAGTATTGAAAAGACCAACCACTTGATGTGCACAATTTCAGGTATGACTTCTGAGGCCTACATGAAGCGAGGATGCAACTCTTAAAATGAAGTTGCATCCCTTGCTTTGATTTATCAGTGAAGAACTCTGGGAGACTTTTTGCCAAGACTATGAGTCACAAGACTGCCATGCTTTTCTTAAGCCTCTATGGAGGTCCTAGCTGAGGAAATAAGCGACAAAAAGGGAGCACTGTTCACTACCAGGCCTGGACATAGGTGGCTTACAGGGTCAAGATAACCTGGGTTCAATGCCAGAAGTGGTTCAATGACCTCAATAGAGCAGTAAGGGTGAGTACAGTTCTTTATCTCTCCACTTCTCTCTCTCAACAGCACAACATTCCTCACATTCATCCACCACCAATCGCAACAATTCCCTCCCCTGCTCCACATGCCTCAACATACAATTACAAAATACACCTCTCTTTCTAATTGCGAACACACTCACCTCTTCTTTTCCTCTTTTCACATCACACACAAAAACCATTTTCTTCTCATGTACTACCACTTATTCAATCACCAATTACCCCCACCACTCCGTCCTCACTTCACATCACACACACTTCCCTTTGCATTCATCACCTTTCTATTGAGAAGGAGGAACTGAAGGATATCCTTATTAGGCGGGAAATTGTGTTAGGAAAATTGATGGGATTGAGGGCTAAAAAATCCCGGGGCCTGATAGTCTGCATCCCAGAATATTTAAGGAAGTGGCTCTAGAGTACTTAAGTAAGTGGCCCTCGAAATAGTGGATGCATTGGTGATCATTTTCCAACAGTCTATCAACTCTGGATCAGTTCGCATGAACTGGAGGGTAGCTAATGTAACACCACTTTTTAAAAAAGGAGGGAGAGATAATTTGAGTAATTATAGACCAGTTAGCCTAACACCAGTAGTGGGGAAAATGTTGGAATCAATTATTAAAGATGAAATAGCAGCGCATTTGGAAAGCAGTGACAGGATCAGTCTAAGTCAGCATGGATTTATGAAAGGGAAATCATGCTTGACAAATCTTCTAGAATTGTTTGAGGATGTAACTAGTAGAGTGTGTAAAGTCCTTACACAATACCACAAATCCACATGAGGCACATTCTATGGACAAGGTCACTCTGTGACTTGCACCTTTATTCACAGGACCAAGAAGTGATGACCCTGCGTGGGACCTCTCTTTATATACCTGGATGACCAGGTGAGGAGTGCCTCCCACAAGTTCACCCCCTGTGGTCAATGTGTGCATTTCTCAAGTATATACAGTATTGCAAGTGTTGTTACATGAAGGTTACATACATGACATCACCTCCCCCCCAACGTCTTATTGGGATCACAGGTTAAGTCTTTCGGGTGGTTTGCGCTCCCTCATGGAATTTTTCAGTGTACATTTCATAAGGAGCTCCGCGGGCGGGACCCCCAAGAACGAGTGACGTCGGAACCTATAGGCTAGCAGGAGGCGCGATAGGTGGCATTGAAGGGAGGGACCTTGAATCCTGAGCATGCCTTGTTTTATGATTTGGACCGCACGTTTTGCCTGGCCATCAGAGGCCGGCTTGAACGGTGCTGTCCTGACATGGTTGATGCCATTACCCGACATGAACTCCCGGAATTCATAGCTAGTGAAACATGGGCCATTATCGCTACCAAGGATGTCCGGCAAACCGTGGGTCGCAAAGACCACACGTAGACTCTCCACAGTGATGGATGTCGTGCACGAATTCAAAATGATGCACTCGATCCATTTCGAGTACACATCAACCACAATGAGAAACATTTTCTCCATGAACGGACCCACGTAGTCTACGTGAATGTGTGACCGTGGCCTGGTGGGCCAGGGTCACGGGCTGAGCGGGGCCTCCCTGGGGGCATTTCCCAGCTGAGCAAACGTCGTGCACCTGCAACACAGTGTTCCAGGTCTGAATCAATTCCCGGCCACCAAACGTGTGACCGGGCAATGGACTTCATCAGCACGATGCCTGGGTGCTCGCTGTGGAGTTTCCTGATGAAAGTTTCCCTGCCCCTCTGGGGCGTGACTACCCGGCTGCCCCATAGTAGGCAGTCGGCTTCGATGGAGAGCTCATCCATCTGTCTGTGAAACGGTCTGACCTCCTCAGGGAATGCTCCGTGTGCGGGTGCCCAATCCCCAGTCAGGACACATTTCTTAATCAAGGATAGGAAGGGATCTCTATTGGTCCAGATTTTGATCTGGTGGGCTGTGATGGGGGAGCCTGCGCAGTCAAAGGCATCAACGGCCATGACCATCTCAGTGCTTTGCTCCGCTGCCCCCTCAGTGGTGGCCAGTGGAAGCCTGCTGAGTGCGTCAGCGCAATTTTCAGTGCCCGGCCGGTGTAGTTATACGCAGCCAGCGTGAGAGCCCATCGCTGTATGCGAGCTGACGCATTGGCATTGACAGCCTTGCTGTCTGACAACAGGGATGTTAACGCTTGTGGTCCATTTCTAATTCGAACCTCCTGTCAAAAAGGTACTGGTGCATCTTTTTCACCCCGTAGACACATGCGAGTGCTTCCTTCTCAACCATCCCACATCCACATTCTGATTGAGAGAGTGACCTGGAGGCATAAGCCACAGGTTGGAGTTGCCCCTCAGCATTGTACTGCTGCAACACGCACCCAACCCCATAGGACGATGCATCACATGTCAGAACCAATTTCTTACAGGGGTTGTACAGGGTCATCAACTTATTTGAACAGAGTAGGTTACACGCCGGATTGAAAGCTCGTTCTTGACAGTCCCCCCAAAACCAATCGCAACCCTTATGCAGGAGCACGTGTAGCGGCTCCAACAATGTGCTTAAGTTCGGCAGAATGTTCCCGAAATAGTTCAAGAGTCCCAGAAATGAACGCAACTCCGATGTGTTGCAGGGCCTGGGCGCTCGTCGAATCGCCTCTGTTTTGGATCCAGTAGGCCGAATCCCGTCTGCAGCAACCCTCCTGCCCAGAAAATCGACTTCTAGAGCCAAAAACACACACGTAGGTTTATTGAGTCGCAGGCCTACCCGATCCAGTCGGCGTAGCACCTCTTCCAGGTTGTGGAGGTGCTCCTCGGTGTCCCGACCCGTGATGAGGATATGGTCCTGGAATACGATCGTTCCAGGAATGGATTTGAGCAGGCTTTCCATGTTTCTTTGAAAGATCGCGGCCGCTGATCGAATGCCAAATGGGCACCTGTTGTAAACAAACAGTCCCTTGTGCGTGGTGATTGTGGTCAGTAGTTTGGATTCGTTAGCCAGTTTTTGGGTCATTTAGGCTGAAGTGAGGTCCAAGTTGGTGAACAGTTTGCTACCTGCCAGCATGGCAAAAAGATCCTCCGCTCTCGGGAGCAGGTATTGGTCTTGTAGGGACACCCGGTTGATAGTGGCCTTGGAGTCACCACAGATCCTGACAGAACCATCCACTTTTAGGACAGGAACAATGGGGCTCATCCAGTCGCTGAATTCAACGGGTGAGATGATGCCCTCTCTCAGCAAACGGTCCAATTCGCTTTCAATTTTCTCCCGCATCACATACGGCACAGCTCTGGCTTTGTGGTGCACTGGTCTGGCATCCGGAATGATGCGAATCACTACTTTGGTACATTTGAACGTCCCGACGCCAGGTTGGAATAGTGACTCAAATTGCTGTAGACCTGTGAGCATGAATTTCGCTCCACAGATGACACTGCATGCACATCCCCCCATTTCCAGTTCATCTCAGCTAACCAGCTCCTCCCCAACAGTGCGGGACCATTGCCCGGGACAATTCAGAGCAGCAGCCGGTTCACTGATCCATTGTGTGTGACAGCTAACGTTGCACTGCCTAGCACTGGAATGATTACTTTGGTGTACGTCCGTCATTGAGTCTCAATGCATTCTAGTTTGGGTTTGCTGGCTTTGAGTGGCCATAGCTTTTCAAATTATTGAACGCTCATGAGTGACTGGCTGGCCCCAATGTCCAGCTCCATGCGTACCAGGATGCCATTTCATAGGACCTTGATCATCATAGGTGGCGTTTTGGTATGTGAGCTGTGAATGTTTGTCACATGAACCCACTGAACTTCAGGGTCCATTGATTTGCCCACGTGTCATCCTGTCTCGCAGACCCCTCTTCTGGCCCATCCGCCTCGTAAATTAGCCTGGTCGCAGACTTCCTGCACATTCTGGCTAAATGGCCAGTGAGGTTACAATTTCTGCAGGTGAACTGTTGAAACCTGCAAGTCCAAGCAGCATGTCTGCCCCCACACCTCCAGCATGAACTGAGATTCCCAGTGTTGTGAACAAAAGAGCTGTTACCAGGCATTCCTCGCTGATTGTCCCTTTGACTGCTCTGGAGCGCCCTGTTAATGGGTATCAATGGCCCCATTCCAGAATGCATTGTCCTCTGGGATGGCGTAAATATCCATTCAGACTGCCATTGTCTGTGTTGAAAACCTGTTCTGGGGTCTATTGCTGCCTGGAGTGTGTCAAACTGCCCTTGCCTGCCTGCTGGGCTCTCAGTTGCATTTATGATATTGACCCCCTGATCCATCGCCACGTTGGAATCAGGGTTGCGCACGTATATTATCTTGGTTTCCTCCTCCCCAGCCATAAAAGTCTTTTGTTCACAACAATGGGAATCTCAGTTCATGCCAAAAATTGCTGGTCACGGGAATGTGGGAAGGGAGGACCTTGAGACGATCACTATCACTAGGGGGGTAGTGCTGGACAGGCTAATGGATCTCAAGGTAGACAAGTCCCCTGGTCCTGATGAAATGCTTCCCAGGGTATTAAAAG
This sequence comes from Pristiophorus japonicus, assembly GCF_044704955.1. Classification (NCBI taxonomy): domain Eukaryota; kingdom Metazoa; phylum Chordata; class Chondrichthyes; family Pristiophoridae; genus Pristiophorus; species Pristiophorus japonicus. The sequence continues at coordinate 342,349,894 of NC_091978.1, read as the reverse complement.
AGATGGTGGAAGTTATAGCAGATGCATTCGTGATAATCTACCAAAATTCTCTGGACTCTGGGGAGGTACAATCAGATTGGAAAGCAGTTAATGTGATGCCTCTGTTTAAAAAAGGGGGCAGACAAAAGGCAGATAAATATCGGCCGATGAGTTTAACATCTGTAGTGGGGAAAATGCTTGAAGCTATCATTAAGGAAGAAATAGCGGGACATCTAGATAGCAATAGTGCAATCAAGCAGACGCAGCATGGATTCATGAAGGGGAAATCATGTTTAACTAATTTACTGGAATTCTTTGAGGATATAACAAGCATGGTGGATAGAGGTGTACCAATGAATGTGGTGTATTTAGATTTCTAAAAGGCATTCGATAAGGTGCCAACAGGAAGGTTGCTGCAGAAGATAAAGGTACGCGGAGTCAGAGGAAATGTATTAGCATGGATAGAGAATTGGCTGGCTAACAGAAAGCAGAGAGTCGGGATAAATGGGTCCTTTTCAGGTTGGAAATCGGTGGTTCGTGGTGTGCCACAGGGATCGGTGCTGGGACCACAACTGTTTAGAATATACATAGATGACCTGGAAGAGGGGACAGAGTGTAGTGTAACAAAATTTGCAGATGACACAAAGATTTGTGGGAAAGCGGGTTGTGTAGAGGACACAGAGAGACTGCAAAGAGATTTAGATAGGTTAAGCGAATGGGCAAAGGTTTGGCAGATGGAATACAATGTCAGAAAATGTGAGGTCATCCAACTTGGAAAAAAATCAGTAAAAGGGAATATTATTTGAATGGGGAGAAATTACAACATGCTGCGGTGCAGAGGGACCTGGGGGTCCTTGTGCATGAAACTCTTTTTGGAGTTCATCTGCAAAACAAAAAAACATTAAACGGTGCCACCCGACCTGGGTGACACTCCAGACATTTACAAGGCCCTTTTTTTTCCCCCCTTTTTTTGGTTTTTTTTTGTGTTTTTCTTTTTTTTTTTTTTTTGGGCACTAAAATCACAATATTTCCCCAGTGCCCCCTATAAAAGGGAAGTGGACACTAAAAGCACCGGCAATTAAAACAAATTAAACTTTAAAACGTAAAATCAAATTAAAATTTGGTTGCCGGGCGTGATGATGCACTCCAGTCCCTCCGGTGCCCACCTCTCGCGGAAGGCCGCGAGCGTACCGGTGGACACTGCATGCTCCATCTCCAAGGACACCCTGGACCGGATGTAAGAGCCGAAGAGAGGCAGGCAGTCAGGTTGAACGACCCCCTCGACCGCCCGCTGCCTGGACCGGCTGATGGCACCCTTGGCCGTGCCCAGGAGCAGTCCTACGAGGAGGCCTTCGGACCTACCCGCTCCCCTCCGCACAGGGTGCCCAAAGATCAGGAGAGTGGGACTGAAGTGCAGCCAGAATTTCAGGAGCAGCCCCTTCAAATAATAAAACAGGGGCTGCAACCTTGTGCATTCCATAAAAACATGGAACACGGACTCCTCCAGACCGCAGAAATTGCAGGCGGCCTGGGAGTCCGTGAACCGGCTTAAAAATTTGTTGCACGGCACTGCTCCGTGCACCACCCTCCAGGCCAAGTCCCCGATGAATAGTGGGAGGACCCCTGCGTAGAGTGCCCTCCATCGGGGACCCCCGCCTCCTCCGGACGGCAAGGTGGTACGCCACGGTCCTTGTGCATGAAACTCTTTTTGGAGTTCACCTGCAAAAACATAAAACATTAAACCGTGCCACCCGACCTGGGTGACACACCAGACATTTACAAGGCCCTTTTTTCCTTTTTTTGGATTTTTTTTTTGTGTTTTTCTTTTTTTTTTTTGGGCACTAAAATCACATTTTTCCCCAGTGCCCCCTATAAAAGGGAAGGGGGACACTAAAAGCACCGGCAATTAAAACAAATTAAACTTTAAAACGTAAAATCAAATTAAAATTTGGTTGCCGGGCGTGATGATGCACTCCAGTCCCTCCGGTGCCCACCTCTCGCGGAAGGCCGCGAGCGTACCGGTGGACACTGCATGCTCCATCTCCAAGGACACCCTGGACCGGATGTAAGAGCCGAAGAGAGGCAGGCAGTCAGGTTGAACGACCCCCTCGACCGCCCGCTGCCTGGACCGGCTGATGGCACCCTTGGCCGTGCCCAGGAGCAGTCCTACGAGGAGGCCTTCGGACCTACCCGCTCCCCTCCGCACAGGGTGCCCAAAGATCAGGAGAGTGGGACTGAAGTGCAGCCAGAATTTCAGGAGCAGCCCCTTCAAATAATAAAACAGGGGCTGCAACCTTGTGCATTCCATAAAAACATGGAACACGGACTCCTCCAGACCGCAGAAATTGCAGGCGGCCTGGGAGTCCGTGAACCGGCTTAAAAATTTGTTGCACGGCACTGCTCCGTGCACCACCCTCCAGGCCAAATCCCCGATGAATAGTGGGAGGACCCCTGCGTAGAGTGCCCTCCATCGGGGACCCCCGCCTCCTCCGGACGGCAAGATGGTACGCCACGGTCCTTGTGCATGAAACTCTTTTTGGAGTTCACCTGCAAAAACATAAAACATTAAACCGTGCCACCCGACCTGGGTGACACACCAGACATTTACAAGGCCCTTTTTTCCTTTTTTTGGATTTTTTTTTTGTGTTTTTCTTTTTTTTTGGGCACTAAAATCACATTTTTCCCCAGTGCCCCCTATAAAAGGGAAGGGGGACACTAAAAGCACCGGCAATTAAAACAAATTAAACTTAAAAACGTAAAATGAAATTAAAATTTGGTTGCCGGGCGTGATGATGCATTCCAGACCCTCCGGTGCCCACCTCTCGCGGAAGGCCGCGAGCGTACCGGTGGACACCGCGTGCTCCATCTCCAAGGACACCCTGGACCGGATGTAAGAGCGGAAGAGAGGCAGGCAGTCAGGTTGAACGACCCCCTCGACTGCCCGCTGCCTGGACCGGCTGATGGCACCCTTGGCCGTGCCCAGGAGCAGTCCTACGAGGAGGCCTTCGGACCTACCCGCTCCCCTCCGCACAGGGAACCCAAAGATCAGGAGAGTGGGACTGAAGTGCAGCCAGAATTTCAGGAGCAGCCCCTTCAAATAATAAAACAGGGGCTGCAACCTTGTGCATTCCATAAAAACATGGAACACGGACTCTTCCAGACCGCAGAAATTGCAGGTGGCCTGGGAGTCCGTGAACCGGCTTAAGAATTTGTTGCACGGCACTGCTCCATGCACCACCCTCCAGGCCAAGTCCCCGATGAATAGTGGGAGGACCCCTGCGTAGAGTGCCCTCCATCGGGGACCCCCGCCTCCTCCGGACGGCAAGATGGTACGCCATGGCGTGTCCGGACGGCCGGCGAGGATGGCAAAGTTGAGGGTGTGCAGGAAACCCCTCCGCGCGGAACTGAAAGGCACGGAGGGGATTTCCCCGAGGCGGCTCAAGTTGTGAGGCGCCGGCCCCCGAGGGAGGTTCCGGGATTTGGCGCCGATGAGGAATTCCGTCCGGACGGGGGTCAGTTCGGACGGGATCTCCCCACGTGCTTGAGCCTCCTCGATGCACCTAACGGAGTCAGGGCCCAGAGCTGTTTTTAGCGACTCGATGGCATCGGCCGCGTGGCAGACGTTGGCAGAATTTAGGCCCCGCGCCAGCGTGTCTGGCGCCATCCAGCCCGCTCCTCCGCCATCGAGCAGGTCCCTGACCCTGGTCACCTCACCAGCCACAGCCCTCTCTTCCGACCGCCACATGAAACCTCGGCCGTGGAGGTACGGATTCCCGAGCAGCGGTTCCTGCAGGACGGCCGCCACTCCAGCCGGCGGAGAGCTGCGCTTGGTGGAGACTTTGTTCCAGACCCTGATGAGTTCCCTGTAAAAGACAGGCAGCTCCCGGAGGGCGGTCCTGGCACCCCCCAAGTTCACAAACAGGAGCTGCGTGTCATAATTGAGGTCGAGCTGCTGGCGGAAGAAATACCTCGCCAGAGCACACCACCTAGGAGGGGGCTCGACGTAAAGGTATCTCTGCAGGGTTTGAAGACGGAAAGTCGCGAGCTGGGCGCTGACGCACACCAACGACTGACCGCCCTCCTCAAGCGGGAGACTCAAGACCGCGGCAGAGACCCAGTGCTTCCTGTTGTTCCAGAAGAAGTCCACCAGCTTCTTCTGTATCTTGGCGACAAACGCAGGGGGAGGGGTCAAAGTGACCAGCCGGTACCACAGCATTGCGGCCACCAGCTGGTTTATGACTAGCGCTCGACCCCTGTAGGACAGCACTCGGAGCAGTCCTGTCCAGCGCCCTAGGCGAGCGGCGACCTTCGCCTCCAGCTCCTGCCAGTTCCCCGGCCAGGCTCCCTCGTCGGGGCTAAGGTAGACTCCCAGATAGAGGAGATGGGTCGTGCTCCAGGCAAAAGGCCTGAGCTCCTCCGGCAGGGAGTCCACCCGCCACTGACCCACCAGGAGTCCGGAACATTTCTCCCAGTTGATCCTGGCGGAGGACGCGGCCGAGTAAATCTCCTGGCACTCACGCATCCTCTGCAGGTCAGCGGGATCCTCTACCGCGAGGAGCACGTCATCGGCGTAAGCCGAGAGGACGACCTCCACGCGCGGCCCTTGCAGAGCCAGTCCCGTCAACCTCGTCCGCAAGAGGCGCAGGAAAGGCTCCACGCAAACGGCGTATAACTGGCCGGACATGGGGCATCCCTGGCGCACCCCTCTCCTAAAGCGAAGGGGCGCCGTCAAGGACCCGTTAACCTTAATCAGACACTCCGCGGCGGCGTACAAAAGTCGGATCCGGGCGACGAAATGCGTCCCGAACCCGAAAGCGCGCAGAGTTCCGAGCAGGTAGTCGTGATCCACCCTGTCGAACGCCTTCTCTTGGTCGAGGGATAGGAAGGCGACCGACAGACCAGCCTCCTGGGAACAATGGATGAGGTCCCGGACCAGATGGATGTTATCGTGGATTGTCCGGCCCGGGACCGTGTATGACTGGTCGGGGTGGATCATGTGGTCCAGCACGGCACCAAGGCGAGCAGACATCGCCCTGGCGAAGATTTTGTAGTCCGTGCTGAGGAGGGAGACCGGGCGCCAGTTATTAAGGAGGCGGAGATCGCCCTTCTTAGGCAGCAGGACGATGACTGCCCTGCGCCAAGAGAGGGGCATCTCCCCGGTCGCCAGACTTTCCCCCAGGACCCGCGCGTAGTCGCTCCCCAGGACGTCCCAGAACGCCCTGTGGAACTCCACGGTCAGCCCGTCCAGCCCCGGGGATTTTCCCCTCGAGAGCCGGGCGAGGGCACTGGTCAGCTCTGCCAGGCTTAGCGGAGCTTCCAGATTTTCGGCGCCCTCCGGGCTGACCTTCGGCAGGTCCTCCCACAAAACTCTACGCGCTTCCTCGCTGGACGAATCCGGAGAGAACAGAGCCCCGTAATATTCACGGGCCCTGTTGTTGACGCCCTCCGGATCTGAGACGAGAGAGCCGTCGTCGGCCAGCAGCGTCAAGAGCTGCTTACGGACACTCTGCCTTTTTTCCAGCGAGTAGAAGAAGGGGGAGCCGCGGTCCAGATCCCGCAGGAACCGGATCCGCGACCTCACGAATGCGCCTCTGGACCCGACGAGCTGCAGGTCCTTCAGCGCGGCCTTCTTCGCTTCGTACACCGTCCGCAGGGCCGGGTCCTGGACGACTTGACCGAGACGGGCTTCCAGGTCGAGCACCTCTTTTTCTAGGCGCCCGACTCTGGCCGCCCGCCTCTTGGTCGACCCCCTCGCGTACTCTTGACAGAAGACGCGGACGTGAGCCTTGCCCACGTCCCACCATAGCCTCAAGGAGGGGAAGCCCCCCTGCTTCCTTCTCCAGTCGGACCAGAATCGACGGAACGAGTCCTGGAACCGCACGTCCTCCAGCAGCCGGTTGTTAAAGTGCCAGTACGCGGACCCCGTCCTCGCGCGGAGCGAAGCGAGCTCCGCCCACACCAGGTGGTGGTCCGAACACGGCACCGGCCGCATGGAGGCCGCCGGGACGCAGGAAACGTACGCCCGAGACACGTAAAGGCGGTCGACTCTAGACCATCCTACTCCAGGCCTTACCCAAGTAAAGGCGCTGGAGTCGGGGTGGAGATTTCGCCAGACGTCCACCAAGTCGAAGGACCCGACCAGGTCCCTCAACTTCTCCATCGCCGTCATGCACTGCGGGGCACCGGAGCGGTCCCTCGCCTCGAGGGTGCAGTTAAAATCCCCCCCGAGGACAATGCAGTCGCCGACGTCGACGGAGCCAAGAAGAGCGGACACCTCTTCAAAGAAGCGCATTTGCTGCGGGCCGGGCTGAGGGGCGTACTCGTTCACGAGATGGAGCGGCACATCCCCCAGGCGAACCGTTACATGCAGCAAGCGGCCTGGCACGGGCTCCTCGACCCCCAAGATCTCCGGCTGAAAATGCGGGCCCAGCAAGATGGCCACCCCACTAGAAATGGCGGTGAGGTGGCTCATGCGGACCTCTCCTTGCCATTCCAGGAGCCACGTGGCTTCGTCTCCCGGAACGGTGTGGGTTTCTTGCAGGAAGCACACCGCATATTTCCCCTCCCGCAGGAGCGAAAAATTGTCAAATCTACGGCGTGCCCCTCTGCCGCCGTTGATGTTGAGGCTGGCTATGGTTATCTTCATGGCAAAAGCATAGTGCAACCTCTACCTTAACCTATTGTAGGGGGAGGGAGCGGAGTCTTTTGTTGAACTCCGCTCCCTCCGCAGCCCAGCGAGGAGTCCCTCGAGCTCGCGCAGCTCAAGGTGTTGCGCCTTTGTCAAGGGCCCGCCCGCGGCCAAGGTTTTAACGGCGGATCGGACGGACCCCTTGATCAGCTCTGGCTCGGACCATTTTTCCAGGGCCAGTCGGGCTTGGTTGCAGTGACCCCGGCTCTGGGCCAAAAAGTCCCGGAGTTCCTTTGCAGGAATGAGGATGGTCTCGGCGGCGGCCGCGAGCAGATCCACCGCCTCGCTGGCGGTGGTCTCTAGGTCTTCACCCGCGTCCCCCACCGAGTCCCCGTCCTCCTCCGGGAGGTGGCCGCCAGCAGCCGGCCCATCGACCGCACAAGGTACGGCAAATGAACCGGCCGCTCCAACCGGCCCTGGCTCTGCCCCGATCCCACCCCCAGGATCGTCGGCAGAGGAGTCCCCACTGGGCTCTTTTAAAAATGGTGCTGGGTCGGGAAACGACAGCGGAAGGGGTTCCCCCTACGCCCCAGGAACCGGGGAACAAGGAGAGACCCGGCCATAGGAAATCCCCAGGCTCCCCAAGTGCACCAGCTGCAAAGTAAGGGGCGAGGGTGGGTGTTCCTCCCCCTCCCCGCTGCCACCCCCCGGCCCAGCATCTACAGTGTCATAAAAAACATTTGTTTCATTTTCCGCCGGGTCGAGCGACTCCCGGGGGAAGTTGGGTATTGGCTGGGCGGGCTCAGGTTCGGCCTTTTCGGCCCCACCCGCCTCAGTCCGCGGGACGCCCGGCCCGGCGGCAATGCATTCCTCCGCGGTCCCCACGCCCCCCACGACAGGCAGATCTTCCACGCCATCCCCGGGAGGCAGAGGCTGGGCAGCCTCGACTGTCTCACCCTCCCCGGGGACAGACTCCTCCCGCCTACGGCGCTGCTTGGGGGCGCTGGTGGGGGACGCGGGACATGCGGCGGGCACCGACTCCTCCGCGGAGGGATGTTGTTCCCCCTCCGCCTCAATGGTGCGGCGCCTCCTTTTGTTGCTGGAGGTGCGCTGAGGCAGGGAGACCTCCATGTCTGCCGAGGCCTCCCGCTCCGCCCCCCCTTTTTCTTTTCTTGCCCGCGCCCGGGCCCCTCTGCGGTGTTGTTCAAGGGCTCGGGCACGGGCTCAGGGCACCCCGCGCTCGCCGGTGGCTGGGTTGGGCCGAGCGCGGTGGTCAATCTTTCTGGTGCACTGAGGGGACCCGCCTCTCGATGTTTCTCCTTGTTCCGCGCCTTCTTTCCGCTCGTACGCTCTCCCTCCCCCCCGCCGGAGGCCCCGAAAACAAAGGCCTCCGACGATGCCCGCGCACCTACGGCTCCCGGCACGCAGACGCAACTGGGGGGAGGGGTGGCGGCGGTGCCAGCCTTGGCCGCCTTCGGTGGTTTGGCGGCCTTGGAGGCGGGGCAGTTCGTGCGAACGTGCCCCACCTCCCTGCAGGCATGGCACCGCACGCCGTCCGACGTCCAGAAGACGTGGTAGGCAGTCCCCTCGTGCACCACATTAAAGTTCCCCTCCGTCGTCTCCTCCCGCGCCAGCCGGACAAAGAGCTGGCGGCGGAAGGAGAACACGTGGCGCAGGCTGTTCTCCCTGAGGCCGAGCGGTATGGGGTTGATCCCCGACCTTACCTCCCCCAGTTGGTGTAGGTGAGGGAGGAGGTGCTCAGCGGGAACAAAGGGCGGGACGTTTGAAACGATGACCCTCTGCGTGGTGGCCTCGAGAGGATCCACCGGCAGGAACGTCCCGCCCACCGTGAGCCCCTTTTCGAGGGCCAGGGACACCGCCCGCTCCGACCCCAGGAAGAAAACAGCCTTCCCAGACATCTTGGAGGCCGCGACAATGGCCGAGGGGCCGACTACCCCAGCCATCGCCCGCACGCACTCCTCAATGCTCATTGTGGGGTGAGTGTAGCTCTTGACCCCGTGTTTTCTGGTAATTAATCTGAAAGGTGGCAGGGCAGCGGGTGGCGCAGGAGGTGCCGTGGAAGCGGTTGCCACCTGCGCCTACGTCTTCGCTGGCCCTGCCACCGGCGTGGATGGGGTCGCCATCACGGGGTCCCTTTAAGGGCTACACCCACCCCAAAGTCACAGGCCTTAATGGTCTTGATTGGCCTCGTTTGATTTGACTGAGCAGAGGAGCTCTTAACGAGGCACCTCTCCCCTAGTTGGCAATTGGGGAGGGGCCTTGCTCCCTCTGCTCAGTTGTCTTAATTGTTTTATCTTTTTTTTTTTAATTTAGGAGGAAGGGGTCTCAGAGAGAGAGGGGAGAAACAGAGAAAGAGAGAGGAGGGTGGGAAAGAGGGGGGTGGGAAGGGGGGGGGGGACTGCGAGGGCAGGTCTCCCCTCGCAGCTGTGGGTGGGTGCACTCCCCAGATGGCAAAACACAAAAAACACAGTCTTTGGATTGGTCTTCAGGTGGGGGGAGAAGACATCTTCACCTGGGGCAGCTGGAGCCAACAGGCACACACTCCTAACGATGTTAATAGGGCGATTAAGAAAAATCTTCAGCCTGGTAGCTCCAGCTATCCCAGGCTAGGCAAATGTGGGGGGTGGGGGGTGGGGGGGGGTTCCAATTGTGGGGAGGGCCTAGTTGTAAGCAAGGCCCCCACACACACTTTCCACACACACACACACCCCCCGCGATGTTCCGGCCCTCAGTGGTCTTCTTTCCTCCCCCCACCGATATAACAAAGTCTTTTGGGAAATCACCCACACCCACCTGTAGAAATCGTAGAGTCTCCCTCCTTCCACACTGGATGTTTGTTGTTGGCTTTTCCCCCTCTCTCCAACTCTTTGCAGAAATGATAAAAGTTGTTAAAGTTTTCTTTTCTCCTCCTCTCCCTCTGGGTGAAAGTTGGTGGTGAAGCCCCTTCCTTCCTTCTTTTCCTGGGCTGGTCTCAGGGCTTTCCAGGCAGGAGCAAAAGTTGATAGCTGCTCCTCTCACTGCTCACAGCTCCTACTGTGCAGGACACTCCTCCACTACTCCACAATTGGTCCTTGTGCATGAAACTCTTTTGAGTTTACCTGAAAATAACCATAAACATTAAAAGCATGCCACCCGCCTGGGTGACACAGCAGACATTTTCAAGGCCCCTTTTTTTTTCCTTTTTTTTTTCTTTTTTTTTTTTTTGGGGCGCTAACATCAAATTTTTCCAGTGCCCCCTATAAAAGGGGAGGGGGACACTAAAAGCACCGGCAATGAAAACAAATGAAACTTTAAAACGTAAAATCAAATTAAAATTTGGTTGCCGGGCGTGATGATGCACTCCAGTCCCTCCGGTGCCCACCTCTCGCGGAAGGCCGCGAGCGTACCGGTGGACACCGCGTGCTCCATCTCCAAGGACACCCTGGACCGGATGTATGATCGGAAGAGAGGCAGGCAGTCAGGTTGAACGACCCCCTCGACCGCTCGCTGCCTGGACCGGCTGATGGCACCCTTGGCCGTGCCCAGGAGCAGTCCTACGAGGAGGCCTTCGGACCTACCCGCTCCCCTCCACACAGGGTGCCCAAAGATCAGGAGAGTGGGACTGAAGTGCAGCCAGAATTTCAGGAGCAGCCCCTTCAAATAATGGAACAGGGGCTGCAACCTCGTGCACTCAATAAAAACATGGAACACGGACTCCTCCAGACCGCAGAAATTGCAGGCGCCCTGGGAGTCCGTGAACCGGCTTAAAAATTTGTTGCACGGCACTGCTCCGTGCACCACCCTCCAGGCCAAGTCCCCGATGAATAGTGGGAGGACCCCTGCGTAGAGTGCCCTCCATCGGGGACCCCCGCCTCCTCCGGACGGCAAGATGGTACGCCATGGCGTGTCCGGACGGCCGGCGAGGATGGCAAAGTTGAGGGTGTGCAGGAGCAGCCCGTACAGGAAACCCCTCCGTGCGGAACTGAAAGGCACGGAGGGGATTTCCGCGAGGCAGCTCAAGTTGTGAGGCGCCGGCCCCCGAGGGAGGTTCCGGGGTTTGGCGCCGATGAGGAATTCCGTCCGGACGGGGGTCAGTTCGGACGGGATCTCCCCACGTGCTTGAGCCTCCTCGATGTACCTAACGGAGTCAGGGCCCAGAGCTGTTTTTAGCGACTCGATGGCATCGGCTGCGTGGCGGATGTTGGCAGAGTTTAGGCGCTGCGCCAGCGTGTCTGGCGCCATCCAGCCCGCTCCTCCGCCATCGAGCAGGTCCCTGACCCTGGTCACCTCACCAGCCACAGCCCTCTCTTCCGACCGCCACATGAAACCTCGGCCGTGGAGGTACGGATTCCCGAGCAGCGGTTCCTGCAGGACGGCCGCCACTCCAGCCGGCGGAGAGCTGCGCTTGGTGGAGACTTTGTTCCAGACCCTGATGAGTTCCCTGTAAAAGACAGGCAGCTCCCGGAGGGCGGTCCTGGCACCCCCCAAGTTCACAAACAGGAGCTGCGTGTCATAATTGAGGTCGAGCTGCTGGCGGAAGAAATACCTCGCCAGAGCACACCACCTAGGAGGGGGCTCGACGTAAAGGTATCTCTGCAGGGTCTGAAGACGGAAAGTCGCGAGCTGGGCGCTGACGCACACCAACGACTGACCGCCCTCCTCAAGCGGGAGACTCAAGACCGCGGCAGAGACCCAGTGCTTCCTGTTGTTCCAGAAGAAGTCCACCAGCTTCTTCTGTATCTTGGCGACAAACGCAGGGGGCGGGGTCAAAGTGACCAGCCGGTACCACAACATTGCAGCCACCAGCTGGTTTATGACTAGCGCTCGACCCTTGTAGGACAGCACTCGGAGCAGTCCTGTCCAGCGCCCTAGGCGAGCGGCGACCTTGGCCTCCAGCTCCTGCCAGTTCCCCGGCCAGGCTCCCTCGTCGGGGCTAAGGTAGACTCCCAGATAGAGGAGATGGGTCGTGCTCCAGGCAAAAGGCCTGAGCTCCTTCGGCAGGGAGTCCACCCGCCACTGACCCACCAGGAGTCCGGAACATTTCTCCCAGTTGATCCTGGCGAGGACGCGGCCGAGTAAATCTCCTGGCACTCACGCATCCTCCGCAGGTCAGCGGGATCCTCTACCGCAAGGAGCACGTCATCGGCGTAAGCCGAGAGGACGACCTCCACGCGCGGCCCTTGCAGAGCCAGTCCCGTCAACCTCGTCCGCAAGAGGCGCAGGAAAGGCTCCACGCAAACGGCGTATAACTGGCCGGACATGGGGCATCCCTGGCGCACCCCTCTCCTAAAGCGAAGGGGCGCCGTCAAGGACCCGTTAACCTTAATCAGACACTCCGCGGCGGCGTACAAAAGTCGGATCCGGGCGACGAAATGCGTCCCGAACCCGAAAGCGCGCAGAGTTCCGAGCAGATAGTCATGATCCACCCTGTCGAACGCCTTCTCTTGGTCGAGGGATAGGAAGGCGACCGACAGACCAGCCTCCTGGGAACAATGGATGAGGTCCCGGACCAGATGGATGTTATCGTGGATTGTCCGGCCCGGGACCGTGTAGGACTGGTCGGGGTGGATCATGTGGTCCAGCACAGCACCAAGGCGAGCAGACATCGCCCTGGTGAAGATTTTGTAGTCCGTGCTGAGGAGGGAGACCGGGCGCCAGTTCTTAAGGAGGCGGAGATCGCCCTTCTTAGGCAGCAGGACGATGACTGCCCTGCGCCAAGAGAGGGGCATCTCCCCGGTCGCCAGACTTTCCCCCAGGACCCGCGCGTAGTCGCTCCCCAGGACGTCCCAGAACGCCCTGTGGAACTCCACGGTCAGCCCGTCCAGCCCCGGGGATTTTCCCCTCGAGAGCCGGGCGAGGGCACCGGTCAGCTCTGCCAGGCTTAGCGGAGCTTCCAGATTTTCGGCGCCCTCCGGGCTGACCTTCAGCAGGTCCTCCCACAAAACTCTACGCGCTTCCTCGCTGGACGGATCCGGAGAGAACAAAGCCCCGTAATATTCACGGGCCCTGTTGTTGACGCCCTCCGGATCCGAGACGAGAGAGCCGTCGTCGGCCAGCAGCGTCAAGAGCTGCTTACGGACACTCTGCCTTTTTTCCAGCGAGTAGAAGAAGGGGGAGCCGTGGTCCAGATCCCGCAGGAACCGGATCCGCGACCTCACGAACGCGCCTCTGGACCCGACGAGCTGCAGGTCCTTCAGCGCGGCCTTCTTCGCTTCGTACACCGTCCGCAGGGCCGGGTCCTGGACGACTTGACCGAGACGGGCTTCCAGGTCGAGCACCTCTTTTTCTAGGCGCTCGACTCTGGCCGCCCGCCTCTTGGTCGACCCCCTCGCGTACTCTTGACAGAAGACACGGACGTGAGCCTTGCCCACGTCCCACCATAGCCTCAAGGAGGGGAAGCCCCCCTGCTTCCTTCTCCAGTCGGACCAGAATCGACGGAACGAGTCCTGGAACCGCACGTCCTCCAGCAGCCGGTTGTTAAAGTGCCAGTACGCGGACCCCGTCCTCGCGCGGAGCGAAGCGAGCTCCGCCCACACCAGGTGGTGGTCCGAACACGGCACCGGCCGCATGGAGGCCGCCGGGACGCAGGAAACGTACGCCCGAGACACGTAAAGGCGGTCGACTCTAGACCATCCTACTCCAGGCCTTACCCAAGTAAAGGCGCTGGAGTCGGGGTGGAGATTTCGCCAGACGTCCACCAAGTCGAAGGACCCGACCAGGTCCCTCAACTTCTCCATCGCCGTCATGCACTGCGGGGCACCGGAGCGGTCCCTCGCCTCGAGGGTGCAGTTAAAATCCCCCCCGAGGAAAATGCAGTCGCCGACGTCGACGGAACCAAGAAGCGCGTTTGCTGCGGGCCGGGCTGAGGGGCGTACACATTCACGAGATGGAGCGGCACGTCCCCCAGGCGAACCGTTACGTGCAGCAAGTGGCCTGGCATGGGCTCCTCGACCCCCAAGATCTCCGGCTGAAAATGCGGGCCCAGCAAGATGGCCACCCCACTAGAAATGGCGGTGAGGTGGCTCATGCGGACCTCTCCTTGCCATTCCAGGAGCCACGTGGCTTCGTCTCCCGGAACGGTGTGGGTTTCTTGCAGGAAGCACACCGCATATTTCCCCTCCCGCAGGAGCGAAAAATTGTCAAATCTACGGCGTGCCCCTCTGCCGCCGTTGATGTTGAGGCTGGCTATGGTTATCTTCATGGCAAAAGCATAGTGCAACCTCTACCTTAACCTATTGTAGGGGGAGGGAGCGGAGTCTTTTGTTGAACTCCGCTCCCTCCGCAGCTCAGCGAGGAGTCCCTCGAGCTCGCGCAGCTCAAGGTGTTGCGCCTTTGTCAAGGGCCCGCCCGCGGCCAAGGTTTTAACGGCGGATCGGACGGACCCCTTGATCAGCTCTGGCTCGGACCATTTTTCCAGGGCCAGTCGGGCTTGGTTGCAGTGACCCCGGCTCTGGGCCAAAAAGTCCCGGAGTTCCTTTGCAGGAATGAGGATGGTCTCGGCGGCGGCCGCGAGCAGATCCACCGCCTCGCTGGCGGTGGTCTCTAGGTCTTCACCCGCGTCCCCCACCGAGTCCCCGTCCTCCTCCGGGAGGTGGCCACCAGCAGCCGGCCCATCGACCGCACAAGGTACGGCAAATGAACCGGCCGCTCCAACCGGCCCTGGCTCTGCCCCGATCCCACCCCCAGGATCGTCGGCAGAGGAGTCCCCACTGGGCTCTTTTAAAAATGGTGCTGGGTCGGGAAATGACAGCGGTAGGGGTTCCCCCTCTGCCCCAGGAACCGGGGAACAAGGAGAGACCCGGCCATAGGAAATCCCCAGGCTCTCCAAGTGCTCCAGCTCCACAGCAAGAGGCGAGGGTGGGTGTTCCTCCCCCTCCCCGCTGCCACCCCCCGGCCCAGCATCTACAGTTGCATTAAAATCACTCATTTCTGTTTCTGCCGGGTCGAGCGACTCCCGGGGGAAGTTGATTAATAGTTGGGCGGGCTCAGGTTCGGCCTTTTCGTCCTCGCCCGCCTCAGTCCCCGGGACGCCCGACCCGGCGGCAATGCATTCCTCCGCGATCCCCACGCCCCCTACGACAGGCAGATCTTCCACGCCAACCCCGGGAGGCAGAGGCTGGGCAGCCTCGACTGTCTCACCCTCCCCGGGGACAGACTCCTCTCGCCTACAGCGCAGCTTGGGGGCGCTGGTTGGGGACGCGGGACACGCGGCGGGCACCGACTCCTCCGCGGAGGGATGTTGTTCCCCCTCCGCCTCATCGGAGCCGTGCCTCCTTTTGTTCCTGGGGGCACGCGGAGGCAGGGAGACCTCCATGTCTGCCGAGGCCTCCCGCTCCGCCCCCCCCTTTTCCTTTTCTTGCCCGCGCCCGGGCCCCTCTGTGGTGTTGTTCAAGGGCTCGGGCACGGGCTCGGGGCACCCCGCGCTCGCCGGTGACTGGGTTGGGCCGAGCGCGGTAAACAAATTGTCTGGCGCACCGAGGGGACCCGCCTCTGGATGTTTTGCCTTGTCCCGCGCCTTCCTTCCGATCGGACGCTCTTCCTCCCCCCTGCCGGAGGCCGTAATAGCAAGGGCTCCCGGCGATGCCCGCGCACCCATGGCTCCCGGCACGCGGACGCAACTAGGGGGAGGGGTGGCGGCGGCACCAGCCTTGGCCGCCTTCGGTGGTTTGGCGGCCTTGGAGGCGGGGCAGTTCTTGCGAATGTGCCCCACCTCTCTGCAGGCATGGCACCGCACGCCGTCCGACGTCCAGAAGACGCGGTAGGCAGCCCCCTCGTGCACCACATTAAAAGACCCCTCCATCGTCTCCTCCCGCGCCAGCCGGACAAAGAGCTGGCGGCGGAAGGAGAACACGTGGCGCAGGCTGTTCTCCCTGAGGCCGAGCGGTATGGGGTTGATCCCCGACCTTACCTCCCCCAGTTGTTGTAGGTGAGGGAGGAGGAGCTCAGCGGGAACAAAGGGCGGGACGTTTGAAATGATAACCCTCTGCACGGTGGCCTCGAGAGGGTCCACCGGCAGGAACGTCCCGCCCACCGTGAGCCCCTTTTCAAGGGCCAGGGACACCGCCCGCTCCGACCCCAGGAAGAACTTCCCGGACATCTTGGAGGCTGCGACAATGGCCGAGGGGCCGACTACCCCAGCCATCGCCCGCACGCACTCCTCGATGCTCATTGTGGGGTGAGTGTAGCTCTTGACCCCGTGTTTTTTTGTAATTAATCTGAATGGTGGCAGGGCAGCGGGTGGCGCAGGAGGTGCCGTGGAAGCGGTTGCCACCTGCGCATATGTCCTCGCTGGCCCTGCCACCGGCGTGGATGGGGTCGCCATCACGGGGTCCCTTTAAGGGCTACACCCACCCCAAAGTCACAGGCCTTAATGGTCTTTATTGGCCTCGTATATTAACTGAGCAGAGGAGCCCTTAACGAGGCACCTCTCCCCTAGTTGGCAATTGGGGAGGGGCCTTGCTCCCTTTGCTCAGTTGTCTCAATAGTTTTTTTTTAAATTAGGAGAAAGGGGCCTCAGAGAGAGAGGGGAGAAACAGAGTAACAGAGAAAGAGAGAGGGGGGTGGGAAGGCGGGGGGAACTGCGAGGGCAGGTCTCCCCTCGCAGCTGTGGGTGGGTGCAATTTCCAGATGGCAAAACACAAAAAACACAGTCTTTGGATTAGTCTTCAGGTGGGGGGAGAAGACGTCTTCACCTGGGGCAGCTAGAGCCACCAGGCACACACTCCTAATGATGTTAATAGGGTGATTAAAAATTCTTCAGCCTGGTAGCTCCAGCTATCCCAGGCTAGGCAAATGTGGGGGGTGGGGGGGGTTCCAATTGTGGGGGGGGGCCTAGTTGTAAGCAAGGCCCCCACACACACTTTCCACACACACACACCCCCCGCGATGTTCCGGCCCTCAGTGGTCTTCTTTCCTCCCCCCACCGATATAACAAAGTCTTTTGGGAAATGCACCCACACCCACCTGTAGAAATCGTAGAGTCTCCCTCCTTCCACACTGGATGTTTGTTGTTGGCTTTTCCCCCTCTCTCCAACTCTTTGCAGAAATGATAAAAGTTGTTAAAGTTTTCTTTTCTCCTCCTCTCCCTCTGGGTGAAAGTTGGTGGTGAAGCCCCTTCCTTCCTTCTTTTCCTGGGCTGGTCTCAGGGCTTTCCAGGCAGGAGCAAAAGTTGATAGCTGCTCCTCTCACTGCTCACAGCTCGTCCTGTGCAGGACACGCCTCCACTGCTCCACAATTGGTCCTTGCGCATGAATCCCAAAAAGTTAGTTTGCAGGTGCAGCAGGTAATCAGGAAGGCGAATGGAATGTTGGCCTTCATTGCGAGAGGGATGGAGTACAAAAGCAGGGAGGTCCTGCTGCAACTGTACAGGGTATTGGTGACGCCGCACCTGGAGTACTGCGTGCAGTTTTGGTCACCTTACTTAAGGAAGGATATACTAGCTTTGGTGGGGGTACAGAGATGATTCACTACCTTAATTCCGGAGATGAGGGGATTATCCTATGATGATTGATTGAGTAGACTGGGTCTTTACTCGTTGGAGTTCAGAAGGATGAGGGGTGATCTTACAGAAACATTTAAAATAATGAAAGGGATAGACAAGATAGAGGCAGAGAGGTTGTTTCCACTGGTCGGGGAGACTAGAACTAGGGGGCACAGCCTCAAAATGCGGGGGAATCAATTTAAAACCGAGTTGAGAAGGAATTTCTTCTCCCAGAGGGTTGTGAATCTGTGGAATTCTCTGCCCAGGGAAGCAGTTGAGGCTGGCTCATTGAATGTATTCAAATCACAGATTGATAGATTTTTAACCAATAATGGAATTAAGGGTTATGGGGAGCGGGCAGGTAAGTGGAGCTGAGTCCATGGCCAGATCAGCCATGTTCTTATTAAATGGTGGAGCAGGCTCAAGGGGCTAGATGGCCTACTCCTGTTCCTAATTCTTATGTTCTTATGTTCTAAGTCTGAGCCAGCAATGCCGCGGCTTCCAAGGTCAAGTCCTTGGTCTCGATTAACTTTCTGAAAATCCCGGCATGACCGATGCCCTCAATAAAGAAATCCCTTAGCAGGCATCTGTGAACTTATAGAGGCTGGCCAAACGCTGGAGGTCCGCAACGAAGTCCGGTATGCTCCGTCCTTCCCGACGTCGGTGGGTATAAAATCTGTGTTGGGCCATGTTTATGCTGCTCGCTGGTTTGAAGTGCTCACTGACTAGCTTGCTGAGTTCTTCAAAGGTTTTGTCCGCCGGCTTCTCGGGTGCTGGCAGGTCTTTCATGAGCGCGTAAGTCTTCGATCCACAGCTGGTCAGTAGATGAGCCCTTCGCTTGTCGGCTTCTGCATCTCCCAGCCAGTCCTTCGTGACAAAGCTCTGCTGAAGCCTTTCAATGAATTTGTCCCAGTCCTCACCAACACTGTACCATTCCTCTGTGCTACCAGTGGCCATTCTCGTGAGTTGTTGATTCCCGTTTCTCGTCGCCACTGTAAAGTCCTTACACAATACCACAAATCCACACGAGGCACATTCTATGGACAAGATCACTCTGTGACCTGCACCTTTATTCACAGGACCAAGAAGTGATGACCCTGCGTGGGACCTCCCTTTATATACCTGGATGACCAGGTGAGGAGTGCCTCCCACAAGTTCACCCCCTGTGGTCAATGTGTGCATTTCTCCAGTATATACAGTATTGCAAGTGTTGTTACATGAAGGTTACATACATGACAGAATGGACAAGGGAGAACCAGTGGATGTGGTGTATTTGGACTTTCAAAAGGCTTTTGACAAGGTCCCACACAAGAGATTCTTGTGCAAAATGAAAGCAGATGGTATTGGGGTTAATGTACTGACGTGGATAGAGAACTGACTGGTAGACAGGAAGCAGAGAGTCGGGATAAATGGGTCCTTTTCAGAATGGCAGGCAGTGACTAGTGGAGTCCCGCAGGGCTCAGTGCTGGGATCCCAGCTCTTTACAATATACATCAATGATTTAGATGAAGGAATTAAGTGTAATATCTCCTAGTTTGCAGATGACACTAAGCTGGGTGGCAATGTGACCTGTGAGGAGGATGCTAAGAGGCCGCAGGGTGACTTGGACAGGTTAGGTGAGTGGGCAAATGCATGGCAGATGCAGTATAATGTGGATAAATGTGAGGTTATCCATTTTGGTGGCAAAAACAGGAAGGCAGAATATTATCTGAGTGGCAGCAGATTAGGAAAAGGGGAGGTGCAACAAGATCTGGGTGTTCTGGTACATCAGTCATTGAAAGTTGGCATGCAGGTTCAGCAGGCAGTGAAGAAGGCAAATGATATGTTGGCCTTCATAGCTAGTGAATTTGAGTATAGGAGCAGGAGGATCTTACTGCAGTTGTACAGGGCCTTGGTGAGGCCTCACCTGGAATATTGTGTTCAGTTTTGCTCTCCTAATCTGAGGAAGGATGTTCTTGCTATTGAGGGAGTGCAGCGAAGGTTCACCAGACTGATTCCCATGATAGCAGGACTGACATATGAGGAGAGATTGGATCGACTGGGCCTGTATTCACTGGAGTTTAGAAGGATGAGAGGGGATCTCATTGAAACATCTAAAATTCTGACGGGACTGTACAGGTTAGATGCAGGAAGAATGTTCCCGATGTTGGGGAAGTCCAGAACCAGGGGTCACAATCTAAGGATAAGGGGTAAGCCATATAGGACCGAGATGAGGAGAAACTTTATCACCCAGAGATTTGTGAACCTATGGAATTCTCTACCGCAGAGAGTTGTTGATGCCAGTTCATTGGATATATTAAAAAGGGAGTTAGATGTGGCCCTTACGGCTAAAGAGATCAGCGGGTATGGAGAGAAGGCAGGAGTGGGGTACTGAAGTTGCATGATCAACCAAGATCATATTGAATGGTGGTGCAGGCTCGAAGGGCCGAATGACCTGCTCCTGCACCTATTTTCTATGTTTCTATGTTTCTATGTTCCACCTTGCTTCTTATACACCTCTCAACATATCCACCATAGGTACAAGACCCACACACCTCCATTCACCTTCACAGCACACACGCACTACCTCTCACCCTCTCTTTCAGTAGGACAAGACAACACACAATGTCACGGATAGGATCAAGGTGGATGGAGAAGTTCCCAACATCATCGCCCTCGCCCAGACAGATTCATTTGTATCAGGGCAGGAGAGACTAGCAGCATCCCTAAGCAGGATGTCTAATTATTTTCTTGCATCTATTCATTCAACTCGGCAGATTTGCACTTGGTTTAGCTGAACTATGATAGAGTGTATCCTTTTCTATTAGTAAATGTTGTTGGCTCTAGTGACCTGCTGGTGACATGTGTGCAGTCAATGATATCCTGCACACGAGATAAGCCAGCCACTGCTGCATAGCCCCAAACTCTGTCATGTTGTCTGCTGAGGGCCATGGGGAAGGCAATTCACTGCTTCACCCTGGCAAAAAGAAAAACTTGCATTTATATTGCATCTTTCATGACCTCAGGACATCTCAAAGCTCTTTACAGCCAATGAAGTACTTTTGAAGTGTAGTCACTGTTGTAATTTAGAAACACAGCAGCCAATTTGGGCACAGCAAGATCCAACAAACAGCAACGTGTTATTGGCCAGATAATCTATCTATTTTAGTGACGATGGTTGTGGGATGAATATTGGGCAGGACACCGGGAAAAACTCCCCTGTTCTTCTTCAAAATAGTGTCATGGGATCTTTTATGTCCTCCAAAGATTGGATTGGTGACCTGCTTAATACATGCGGACAAGGGGAGAAAGTTAAGTGGTCAGGAATTGATCAGGGAAGGGAGCCATTACAAGTACATTTATTTTAACAGCTTTAATGAGTGATGTCAATCATTTAAAAAATTAATTCTTGGGATATGGCCTTCGCTAGCAAGGCCAGTATTTATTGCCCATCCCTAGTTGCCCTTGAGAAGGTGCAAGTGAGCCTTTTTCTTGAACTGCTACAGTCCGTATGGCGAACATACGGTCCCAGTGCTATTAGGTTGGGATTTCCAGGATTTTGATCCAGCGATGATAAAGGAATAATAATAACTGTTATTTATATAGCACCTTTAACGTGGTAAAATATCCCAAGGTGATCCACAACATTGCTGCAGACAAACAGATAAATTTGACACCGAGCCACAGAAGAAATTAAGGCAGATGATTAAAACCTTATTTGAAGAGGTAGGTTTTAAGGAGCGTCTTAAAGGAGGAAAGAGAGGTAGAGAGGTTTAGGGAGGGAGTTCCAGAGCTTAGGGCCCAGGCAGCTAAAGGCACAGCCACCAATGGTTGAGCAGTTATAATGAGGGATGTTCAAGAGGCCAGAATTTGAGCAGCGCAGCCATCTTGTGGGATTGTGAGGCTGAAAGAGATTACAGAGATAGGGAGGGGCAAGGCCATGGAAGGATTTGTAAACAAGGATGAGAATTTTGAAATCGAGGCGTTGTTTAACTGGGAGCCAATGTAGGTCAGAAAGCACAGGGGTGATGGGTGATATTGACTTGGTGCAGGTTAGTACACGGGCTGCTGAGTTTTGGATGACTTCAAGTTTACTTAGTGTAGAATGTGGAAGGCCAGCCAGGAGTGAGTTGGAGTAGTCAAGTCTGGAGGTAACAAAGGCATGGATGAGGGTTTCAGCAGCAGAAGAACTGAGGCAAGGATGGAGGTGAAAAAAAGGCAGTTTTAGTTACGCTGCGGATATAAGGATTTATATGGATTTAAACTGGGTAAACTCATTTCATATGTTATCCAGAATATGTTTTTCCCCATTGTCTGCCATAACATTGGTGGAATACAGGTGGCAACCCCCGACAGATGCATAAATGGGGTTTCTGCTAATCTTCTACTGATGCTATGATAAGAGAATGAAGAACATGAATCCACAGCATAAAATTGTCTTAACTGGTAGCAAATTAACAATTTAACTTTGTGAGGTTACAAGATGACTTGGAGTGGGAAATGGGAAACAAATACACTTGTGCAATCAGGAAAGTTGAGTTGCATCGAGGAGGTAGAGTAGAAGGATCTGAGTTATATTGAGGAGGTAGAGTAGAAGGGAATTTACTCTGCATCAAATGGTACTGTACCTGCTCAAGAAGTGCACAATGCTGATGGTCGGGGATGGGAGCTGCAATTCAATTTTGACTGAGATGCAAAATGGGTGGTAACGTATCAGACACCCGTTATAAACCTCACCCGATTTTCCTTTTCATTGAAATCAATGGAAAAGAAAATTGGGCGGGTTGCAGAACAGATTGCTGGTCCACTACCACTAGTTTTGCTCCCCCGCCCAAGTTGAATTTCACCCCCCAGATATCTGAAATGGAAAGTGTAGTGTATGGAGAAAGAGTCAGGCTGAACACTGTGAGCTCAAAGTAAAGTGTGACCGTAGCCTTTTATTGCAGGTCTCCGGACTGCCTCTCCAACCTGTGAAGCCTCCTTAAATACCTGTGCTGCCAAGGGATTATGAGATATCTTGGGACTCCAGGGGATGAGCCCTCTGGTGGCTGTACAGAGTAAATACAGGTTTACATATAGAACAACACTCCCCCAAAAAGTCAGTAGTGTAACTATTTACAATTGAGTCGATCTGGGGCCTTCTTGCCTTGGTTGATCGACTCAGTGTGAAGGCTGGTGCTGTTGAGTCATATGTTGGGCCCTCGCTGAGCTTCTGTGCAGCTGGTCTTGCTGGGCTGCCTGGTGTGTAGGGCCCTGCAGGTCTGCTGTGGATGATGGCTTCTGCTTTGTGGCCAACCGTGGTGTCGGTTGCCACTGGTGTGTGTGTTGGGGGAATCAAAAAAGGTAGGGTCCAAGGTGGGTTGCTCAGGGTAGTCCGTGAATCTGAGTTTGATTTGGTCCAAGTGTTTCCGGTGAATGAGTCCATTTGAAAATTTGATCCGAAATACCCTGCTCCCCTCTTCGGCCACAACAGTGCCGGGAAGCCACTTGGGACCTTGCCCATAATTTAATACAAATACAGGATCATTGACTTCAATCTCACATGACACATTTGTGCTATCATGGTATGCACTTTGTTGAAGCTGCCTGCTCTCTACCTGTTCATGTAGATCAGGGTGAACAAACGAGTGCCTTGTCTTAAGTGCTCTTTTCATGCGCAGTTCAGCAGGTGGGATCCCAGTGAGTGAGTGTGGTTGCGTGCGGTAGCTAAGTAGGGCTCGGGATAGGCGAGTCTGCAGTGAGCCTTCTGTTACCCTCTTCAAGCCTTGCTTGATTGTTTGCACTGCTATCTCTGCCTGACCATTGGACGCTGGTTTAAACGGGGCAGATGTGACATGTTTGATCCTGTCATGGGTCATAAATTCTTTGAACTCATCACTGGTAAAACATGGCCCGTTGTCGCTCAGCAGGACATCAGGTAAGCCGTGTGTGCAAAGATGGCCCGCAGGCTTTCAGTAGTGGCAGCAGATGTGCTAGCCGACATTATCTCACATTCAATCCACTTGGAGTACGCGTCTACAACCACAAGGATCATTTTACCCAAGAACGGGCCTGCATAAATGACGTGTACCCTAGACCAAGGTTTGGAGGGCCAAGACCATAAACTTAGCGGCGCCTCCCTGGGTACATTGCTAAACTGCGAGCATGTATTACATCTGTGAATGCAGGATTCTAAGTCCGCATCGATACCGGGCCACCACACAGGGGATCTGGCTATCACTTTCATCATTACGATGCCTGGGTGGGTACTGTGAAGGTCATTGATGAAGGTGTCTCTGCCCTTCTTGGGGACCACTACTCGATTGCCCCACAGAAGGCAGCCTGCCAGTATAGACATTTCATCTTTGCGCCGCTGGAACAGCTTTATCTCTTCCTGCATTTCCACTGGGACATTGAACCAGCTCTCGTGAAGCACACAGCTTTTGATTAGAAATAATAAGGTGTCCTGGCTTGAACAGGTTTTGATCTGCCGGGCAGTGACGGGTGATTGCTCACTCTCAAATGCTTCCATAACCATGGCTAGATCTGCGGCTGCGCCATTTCCACCCCCGTGGTGGGCAATGGCAGCCTACTGACAGCATCGGCGCAGTTTTCTGTGCCTGGCTTATGGCGGATGGCATAGTTGTATGCGGACAACGTGAGCGCCTATCTCTGGATGCGGGCTGATGCGTTGGTATTTATCCCTTTGCTCTCGGAAAACAGGGATATAAGTGGCTTATTGTCAGTTTCCAATTGGAATTTTAGCCCAAACAGATATTGATGCATTTTCTTTACCGCATAGACACACGCTAATGCTTCTTTTTCACTCATGCTGTAGGCTCTCTCGGCCTTAGACAGCATAAGCAACCGGTTACAGTTTCCCGAAATCATTAGCTTGTTGCAATACACACCCAATGCCATATGACGATGCATCACATGCTAGTACCAAACGCTTACATGGATCATACAACAAAAGCAATTTGTTTGAGCATAACAATTTTCTGGCTTTTATAAAGGCATTTTCTTGGTTCTAGCAGGGTGCTGAAACCCGGTAAGAAGTTACCAAAGTAGTTCAAGATCCCAGGAACGACCGCAGCTGCATCATGTTCTGTGGCCTCGATTGCCTCCGTCTTCACGTTGGTGGGCGTGATGTCGTCCGCCGCAATCCTCCTGCCCAAGAACTCCACTTCAGGAACCAGGAAAATGCACTTCGAGCGTTTTAACCTGAGCCCCACGCGGTTGAGCCAACTAAGAACCTCCTCCAGGTTCTGCAGATGCTCGACTGTGTTCCGACCTGTGACCAAGATGTTGTCCTGGAAGACCACGGTGTGCGGGACTGACTTCAGTAAACTTTCCATGTTTCTCTGGAATATCGCCGCCACTGATCGGATTCCAAACGGGCATCTGTTATAAACAAAAAGACCTTTGTGCGTGTTGATGCAGGTGAAGGCCTTCGATGATTTCTCCAATTTCTGCGTCATGTCGACTGAGGTCAGATCCAGCTTCGTGAATGTCTTTCCTTCCGCCAGCGTTGCAAAGAGGTCGTCGGCTTTTGGAAGTGAGTATTGGTCCTTCAGGTAGAAACGATTGATAGTTACTTTGTAATCGCCACAGATTCTGATGGTGCTGTCTCCCTTGAGGACTGGGACAATAAGACTGGCCCACTCACTGAACTCGATCGGTGAGATGATGCCCTCTCTTTGTAGCTGGTCGAGCTCAATTTCTAGCCTTTCTCTCATCATGTACGGTACTGGTCTCGCCTTGTGATGGATGGGTCGTGCTCCCGGAATTAGGTGGATCTGCACTTTTGCTCCTTGGAATTTCCCGATGCCTGGATCGAACAGCGAAGGAAATTTGTTTAAGACTTGTGCACACGAAGTGTCGTCAGCGGGCGATAGCGCTCGGATGTTGTCCCAGTTCCAGCATATCTTTCTCAGCCAGCTCCTGCCGAGCAGTGTGGGACCATCACCCGGTACCACCCAGAGTGGTAGCTTGTGCACCGCTCCATTGTAGGAGACCTTTACGGTAGCATTGCCGCTAACAGGAATCAGTTCTTTCATGTAAGTTCTTAGTTTCATGTGAATTGGAGTTACGATTGGCCTTGAGGCCTTGTTGCACCACAACCTTTCAAAAGTCTTTTTGCCCATGATGGATTGGCTCATGCTCGTGTCCAGCTCCATTGACACCGGGAGTCAATTTAGTTCAACCTTCAGCATTATCGGGGGACAATTCGTGGTGAAAGTGTGCACCCCATGTACCTCTGCCTCCTCTATCAGAGGTTCTGCTTCTTCATGATCCTCTGTGCATCTGTCCTCCTCTGCAACGTAGTAGTTTGCAGGTTTAGCAGGCCTAGCAGCTCACCTGCACACTCGTTGGGGGTGTCCCATTGCTCCACAGCCCTTGCAAATGTATCCTTTGAATCAGCATGAATGGAAACGATGATCACCCCGCAGCGCCAACAAAGTGTTAATGGCCTTGCATTCATCACCCTTGATGGTGGACTCTGAGACATCTGCCGATGTGTAGCTGCAGGTATGTGTGACCTGTCCTGTCCTGTACGTTACGATTCAAAAACAACATTACTTTGTTCACAGTACTTGTAGCAGCACTTGTGTGTTGTGAGATTTGTTTAGTATTGTCACTGATGGCAATGAACGCCTGGGCTATCGCTATGGCCTTACTCAAGGTTGGGGTCTCTGCAGTCAAAAGTTTGCGAAGCATGGTTTCGTGGCCAATGCCAAGTACGAAAAAGTCTCTGAGCATGTGCTCCAAATGTCCTTCAAATTCACAATGTTCTGCAAGGTGTCTTAGCTCAGTGACATAACTCGCCACTTCCTGGCCTTCAGATCTTTTGTAGGTGTAGAACCGGTACCTCGCCATCAGAATGCTTTCTTTCAGGTTCAAATGCTCTCGGACCAGTGTGCACAAATTGTCATATGATTTCTCTGTGGATTTCGCTGGAGTGAGCAGATTCTTCATGAGGCCATACGTTGATGCCCTACAGACGGTGAGGAGGATCGCTCTATGTTTGGCAGCGCTCTCTTCCCCATCTACCTCGTTGGCCACGAAGTTTTGGTCGAGTCACTCCACAAAAGATTCCCAATTATCTCCCTCCGAGAATTTCTACAGGATGGCCACTGTTCTCTGCATCTTTGGATTCGCTATCTGTATCTCGTCGCCAGTTGTAGTGTATGGAGAAAGAGTCAGACTGAAGACTGTGAGCTCAAAGTAAAGTGTGACCTTAGCCTTTTATTGCAGGTCTCCAGAGTGCCTCTCCAACCTGTGAAGCCTCCTTAAACACCTGTGCTCCCAAGGGATTATGAGATCCCTTGGGACTCCAGGGGATGAGCCCTCTGGTGGCTGTACAGAGTAAATACAAGTATTCATATATAACAGAAAGTGCCCCATTTCACTACACGAACACCCGTCACCTTGATGAACACAAATCAAAACTTTAAAAGTTGGATTAGATAGTTTGTATATCACTACTCCAGCTGCTATTTATTGTTAAATTATGCAAAGATGGACGCCTCCAGCTCCTGGATACAAAATATCTGGTATTATACATTTTGACTAGCTGATTACATTTATAACATCAGATCTCCTTGTACCAGAGGAGCTGAAGGCTTTCATTTTTGCATAATTTTCAAGAACCGGACACCATTACTCTGCATTTACCATTCTGCAGCTGACTTGTAAACGTTTGGTGCTGACATTGGAATTTGAATGCTAGGACAATTGGAGTTTTCAAGACTGAGATAGATAGATTTGTGTCAAGGCATATGGAGCCACAAGAGGTATATGGAGTTGAGTGCAGCTCAGCCATTATCTCATCGAATGACGGAGTAGGTTCGAGGGGCTGAATGGCCAATCCCTATCCCTAATGTTCCTAATCTAGATGTTCTGCTTGGGTATAAAACCAACCAATGATTGGTAGTGTAGAAGATATGACTGCTTATTTTCAATTAATTTCCAAGATCAGCCTAATCATAATAAAGTGGTGACCTCCAGGCATGAATAATGCTTCTCACTGGGACGTTGCCACATGTTGTTACAGGAATTAAAGTCCTACTGTAGCTCAAAAGAACAGGCTTTAATTTTGCTGAGCAGTTGGAAACAGTAAGCATACAACTAAAAACATATATGAGAACAGTGGACTGTAGAAAAGCCTGATTCTCCAATGCAGCCATCAATATTCTTTTAGTTTAAGTAATCAGAGGTGGAGGACTCTCATCAACAGTGCTTGCAGTAAGCTCCCCAGAGGAATATGATGATGGAATGAGAATAGGCTTCTCATGTGAGTGCCAGTTCAACCACACTATGCACTTGGATACAGTTCAGGTAAAAAGTTCAATGACCTTAATAAGTCAGCTTAGGTACAACAACCCACATTCACCTTGCATTAGAAAGAAAGTAAGAAAGATTTGCATTTATACACCACCTTTCAAAACCACCTGATGTCTCAAAGCACGTTACAGCCACTGAAATGCTTTTGGAGTGCAGTCACCGTTGTAATGTGGGAAACGCGGCAGACAACTTGCGCACAGCAAACTCCCACAAACAGCAATGTGATAATGACCAGATAATCTGCTTTTGTTATGTTGATTGAGGGATAAATATTGGCCAGGGCACTGGGATAACTCCCCTGTTCTTTTTTGAAATAGTGCCATGGGATCTTTTATGTCTACCTGAGAGGGCAGACAGGACCTTGGTTTAATGTCTCATCTGAAAGATGGCACCTCTCACAGTGCAGTACTCCCTCAGCACTGCACTGGAGTGCTAGCCTAGATTTATATATCAACATTGCAAGTAAGCTTGGCACCTACAATTACATGCTCACACACATTTAAGATACCTACAAACTTTGTAGTTAACGCCCATGAGGTATTGAGATGCGCTTTACAGCTCAAGCCTGCACCTAGAAAGTTTGTTGCCTTCATTCAGTCGTATGAATCCATTTTTATCTAATGCAGTTTAATATTACATGAACAGGTCCTCACACCAACTATGCTGACACTTGGCTATTACTCCATGCCATCTTAACAATTGGAAATTCTCACTTTTTTTACTCTGTAACAACTGTGAAGAGATTATTTATAGGAGGAAGACACTCTAACTTCAGACCTCCCACCCCATTTGAGGAAGAGGGCCTCCAGATCATTGAAAGGGAGGATGTATAAGGGCTGGAGATGGAGAAGTAGGGAGAGGAGCCATCGGTTCAGGTTTTGGAAACAGCTTGTGTTGCTCCTCCATCTCTTCCTATTCTCTCATTCACTAACTGTTAACAAAGCGCATATGCAAACCATTTATCATGCCACTCCTTTTAAAAGCTGTATGTAAAAGATTCTAATCATGACACCATTTCTTTCTTTTCTCTTTCTCGAGATGTTAGCAAGACAGGAACAGCGCCTCCAGCCGCAGCATCGTTCGTTCCCTTCCAAGCTTCATATTACATATATCCATCCTGGAAGATTGAGAGAGTGAGCTAGAGGGAGTGCGCTCAATGACATGATAAGCAGGAACAACTGGTGATGGCAGATGAGGAGTAGGTACCCGCTGAGCAGGGCCAAGTTGAGTCGCACTTTGGTTGATGATCTGGAGATCTAGATCTTGTGTCATGCTTATAACAGAAGGATGCCTTCAGAGCATCAAGCTGTAGTGCCAGATAGTGAAGCAGTAATCCACCACTAGTATGAGAAGTACCATGCTAGATGATTTTGCAACACTGCAAATCACCATGAAGCATAAGGGAACTCCAGCGACATCTGCAGTGATGTCCGATGACCGAGACCCGAGGGAAAATCAGAGATTCTTCCATGTATGCCAAGATTACTGCACCAGGAGCTTGGGTGTAGAGTGTGTGTCTTTGACAGAGTTGGAAATTGGTTAGAGAAAACCTTGTGGCAGGGATGTTCTAATTTTTTGGTGCCATTAAGTTTGCTGTCACCCCAGCACGCAGCCATGGTGAAGCAGTAGTCAGTGGCCAGTAGCTAGATGGACACGGATGATGTTTGAGTGCCTCAGAATGGCAACACATATACAAGGTCCCAAAATCCCATTCCTTTAAATGTTAAGGTACCAGAAAGCACATTGGTACAGGCTGCCCACGCAGTAACAGAAGTGTCGTGGCCTGCATCAGTTCCATTAGAGGGCTCAGCTTGTGTCCAGGGAAACTGAAGCAATGTCATAAGCCATGGCTGCAGAGGAGAGGCTTGAACCTCTCAGAGGCCACACTGAGACTTGCTTTGCAAGTTCAAATAATGGTGGGACCATGGATTACTTCAAAATGAGGAGATTGTGACAGCATTTACTTGGGCTATACGATGTTGGCGATCATGGATAAGCTATGCATCGAGAAATATTTTAATTCAGCAGGTGGTGGCAATGTGTTGTGGAGCAGGTTGTGCCATGTAGGTGCACGTGGTAACCCCCGACACCTTCGGGAATCCTGCAAGGCCCTTTCATGCCCGTTATCAATTGTCCATAAAGAAGGTTACTCGAACACACAATGCATCTTGCGTCACACATCTATTCACTGCTGATTGATCGATATCTGCGACCTCTGCAGCAGCAGCTTGAAATGACTTCGATGCATACCGCTTGTATTATGTTTGTTGGCAGTGCAGTGCCTCTGGTGGAGACTAGCTGAAGGTTTACTTGCAGCATGTGGACCTAACTCCGTCATGGCTGTCCTGGTGAATCAAAGCCTCTGCAGATACTGCTCCACAGAGATGTGGAGTTCCACTGACTTCAATAGAATTGAGTTTTGGGCGAAGCATATAACAGGCACCACTGCCCACGACCCATGTACTCCTGGCCGAGTTTGCGGGATCAGTTGCTGGGGACCTCATTTGCATTTGATTAGCGGGCGAATGCACTATTTGCAATGGATCATTGGCGCGCTACAGTCCATGCCAGCAGAAACTCAGCTGGTCACCTGCTGGTGAGTAATTGCCCAACCTGCCTACCCTGGCGATTCTTCAATTAGCCGGGGGCAAGGGGGCTGATCCAGGATAATTTTTTTTTTAATTCTTTTTTGTGGATACAGGCCTGGACCCCATCAGTGGACTCACATTCAGTCTGGTACAGGTTGGTAGGCATCATTGCTCTTGACCTACCAGCCTACACTGCCAGGTCCCCAATGAAACTCAGGAGTGGCAACTCCGACTTAGAGAATGCCTGTCCCTGGCTCTGCCTCAGTCGTTATTTGTCTTGTAAGGGGCAAACGGAAGTTCTTCCTCTTATAAAAGCAGCCAGGAAATTTCGAGAAGCATCTGGTGTAAGTGAGTCTCCACTGTTTTACCTGGGTGTTCCACTAAACTCCTGCTGAAGCTTTAGTGGGAGATCAGAAGAAACCCATGGGAAATTTGTGGCCTTAATATGTAACTGAAGCTAATAACGAAAAGTAAAACTTACATCTATATAGCGCCTTTCACAACCACCGGACATCTCAAAGCACTTTACCGCCAATGAAGTACTGTTGAAGTGTAGTCACTGTTGTAATATGGGAAACGTGGCAGACAACTTGCGCACAGCAAGCTCCCACAAACAGCTATGTGATAATGACCAGATCATGGGCTAGGACCTCCATTTTTGGGCTTATCGCCCAAAAATGGGCGTTATTTCCGGCGGTGGTGGTAAAAAACACAGAAAATACTGGAAATGCTCAGCAGGTCAGGCAGCATCTGTGGAGAGAGAAACGGAATTAACGTTTCAGGTCGAGGTACTTTCGTTCTTATTATTATTATCTGTCTTTTGGATGAGACATTAAACCGAGGCCCCAATCTGCACTCATAGGTGGATGTAAATGATCCCATGGCACTATTTCGAAGAAGAGCAAGGCAGTTATCCCTGGTGTCCTGGCCAATATTTATCCCTCAATTAACATAACAAAAACACATGGGGCTAGAACCTTCACTTTTTTTGCATGCTTAACGGCCACTTAACGCCCATTTTACTGCTGAAATGACGTATAACACCCATATATCGCCCATTTTGGCACAAAATGGAAACTGCCGGGCATTTTTCAGAAACTTATCGCCGAGTGTTAATTTCCCCATGTGTTTAACGCCGCGAAATAATGCGGAATCAGCAGAATGGGTGAAATCAACTGCCATAATATCACGCCGAGATTCAATATTAATGACCGCCCACTGTTTTTTGTCGTAAAGTGTATATTTACCCAAATTAGCGGCCATGGAGATCGCCCATCGTCAATTTCACCACCTCGTACACATATCGCCCACGATATCGCTCGCCCCAAAAAACGCCCACAAAAGGTGGAACTAACCAGAATGAACACCAGCAGTGTGGCTGGCATTTGTTAAATCCCACTCTTATGTGTGGAGCTGATAGATGAAAGATTTGGCTGAAAGAGCGCTGATGTGAGTGTGCAGCTCAGACATCAATGGTGCCCATCACCTTGGTGCCAGTTCAAGTTTACATTGATTGATGTTAAGTTGTATTTAACCCTTTCATGGTAAGGAATCACCAGTGTCTAACTGAGACAATGTGCAACAAGGTTATGTTCAATAACAAAAACTTAATACCAACATTGATCTGAAATCATAAGTATCACAGCCATTAACATCCAACCCCCGACCACACCCCACTTTTTCCACCATTGACATAAATCACATGTTCAATATGTCCAGCAACACAAAATACAAAGGCAAAGCAGGAGCGTGGTCCCCAGTCCCATACATTGCAACAAATTGCATACACCCAGATGGAGATATAACACAGCTATCACCTGCGGACATGCATCTCACTTTCCTTCGCCCCCTCCCCTTCTTCTCCCCACCCCTACCCCTTCCCCTCCTCGCTCCATGGCGCCTGGCCGAGGAGCTCCTCAGGCGATGCCTTATTGGGGGAATGAAGGCAGATGCAGTGGTTGCATCTGTACGAGAGCGGGAGGGGGGGTGCCGAGGGCGCAATATTCTTTGACGTAGTAGCAGGATCTTGGTCCTTGCTCTCATCTGTTGTTTGCAGTGGCAGTGCGGAACCTAGGGGTGGAGTGCCATGCTCGGGGACCACCGGGAGGCCTGTGTC
The DNA here is from genome assembly GCF_044704955.1 of Pristiophorus japonicus. Classification (NCBI taxonomy): domain Eukaryota; kingdom Metazoa; phylum Chordata; class Chondrichthyes; family Pristiophoridae; genus Pristiophorus; species Pristiophorus japonicus. Next base: position 342,317,798 of record NC_091978.1, on the reverse strand, counting down.
AGCAATGTTCCTGGCTATCGCATCCAGGGACTCCGCCATGCATGGAATGTACTCGGTCATGGTGGCCAGCTGTCGGGATATGCCCCCCAATGCTTCAATGAGCTAGTCACCAATGTCTACAGTCTTCCTGGACAACTGTACTATCTCTCCGCTGTCATGTCGCCCTTGTGGAACAGACCTGCCATGTCCACGAGGCCTCCGTGGTGTCGGCGCTGTGCTGAGAACAAATGGGGAACTCTGTGGCGAGGTGCCTGGGGCTGGTACCTCCAGAGTGGCGGTGGGAATGACCGGAGGACCATTCGATAGACTTGGGGTGGAATGGCTTCTGGAGCGTGGTGATGCAGGTTCTTCGAAGTCTGCGCTCTCATCCGTGCAGATTGATGGGTGAGGATTAGAGCTCCTCAGCTCCAGATGTAGTAGGATCGTTCCCCGACTCCTGCCCCACTCCCTCACCTTCTGGCTTCTGTGGTCTTCACTGGGGCCACGCTGCTGACTGAGCTACAAAACACAAATGAGGTTATTAGAGGAGAAGGGGGTGCTAGGATCACAAGGTGAGTTCAGTGCTACACACAGCATATGCACGACAAAAGCACCACCCCTATCAAAATCATCACAGACATCACATTTCATGACTGTCAACACATTGTGCATTGCAATGATTTTCATTCGGCCAGCATTATTTCTATGACAATTTTAGAAATCATCTATCATATATAATTGTTCGGATATGAATGGATGTGGCATCTATTGACTTTACCTAACGCAATGGTGTAAGCTTTACTCACGTGGCATCACTTCAGGATCTGCAGATGTGTCCGTGGCTGTCCAGGGGTGCTTCCCCACAAGTGTGTAATGTAAACTAGGTGTTTTGAGAATGGGCGAGAAGCCGATGATCTCAAAACCCTATTTTACTGCCCACGCCGGAAATATTGCCCATTTTTGGGCAATAGCCACAAAAGTGGAGGTTCTAGCCCCAGGTCTCCAGTTTTGAAAATGGGCGTTACCACAAGCGATACAAAAAGAATAGTAGCGTTAAATTATTTTGATCTTCTGCTATAAAGTGTGGCCATCATTAGCAACGGCATGGCAACGCTCGATTCCCGCGATTCAGGAGGTCAAGGGTCATCATGACATGCGCCGAAGAGGAGACAGAGAGAGAGGGAGCTCAGAGGCACTGACAGCGTGTGTGGCTGGGATGTCTGCTTGTCTCGCTGTTGTGGGAGGCACGAGGGAGATTCACCAGTAGCAAAAAGCCTACTAAGCACCAAGAACATAGTTGGCACTGAGTTTTTGTCCAACAAATAAGATATAACATGTAAGGGATGGAGGAGGCCCTGGAGCTGGCAACCAGGAACACTGGTGGCAGAGGGCTCCCAGTTGTCCCGGAGCGCGGCACTGCACCCCAAGGTGCCACACCCCCATTGCCAATCACACATGAGAGCCAGCAGCAACATCTTGTTTCTGGCTCGGAGCATGTTCCCACCTCGAGACCGTCTTCTCCCATAGCCGCCCAAGCAGCGTTTCAGCCGTCACCGCCACCCCCCCCCTCATGAAGCATTGTCTGAGGAGCTCCTCGGCCAGGCGGCTTGGAGTCAGGAGGGGAAGAGGAAGGACTAGAGGTGGGGAGGAGAAGTGGGGGGTGGGGGTGAAGGGTTGGTTTGTACAGAAATACTGATAATTTCAGACTAATGTTCGGTTTAAATGTTTTTTATTTAACAAAACCTTGTAGCGCATTGGCTCATATAGCTGCACCGTTACACGCTGGTGATTCCTCAACATCAAAAGATATAATTACACTTCAATCAACTTAAACTTTAACTGTCACCAAGGTGATGTCCTCCATTGATGTATGATCTGCACATCCAGCAGTGTGTCAGCCTTGTAAATAACACCAACATTCTTTCAGGCAAAGCGACCATTGATGATCTCCTGACATAAGGCTCTTGCAGCTATCATGCCACCATGGGCCCTTTCATGTGGTCTACAGGCGGGGGCGGGGGCATGGCTTCAGCAACAGCCTGATTGTCCAGGCTGATGTCAAAGTCTGCCTCCTCGTCCTCCTCTTCCTCTCTCTGGTGAGGTGGACTGTCAGACTCATCAGCCAATTCTTGTCCCCTCCTGATAGCCAAGTTGTGCAGCATGGAGCACACCACCACAAATTGAGCTACCTGCTCAGGCTGGTATTGGAGGTCGCCTCCTGAGTGGTCCAGACATCTAAAGCGCTGCTTCAGCACTCCAATGGTTTTTCTCCATGATATTGCGAGTTGCTCTGTGGCTCTCATTGTGTTGCCTCTCGGCGTGTCACGCATGGGTTCATCAGCCAGGTGGCGAGGCCATATCCTTTGTCACCAAGCATCCAGCACTGACCTTGTGGCTCATTGTTAAACAAGTCAGATACAGTGCTCTCACGCAGGATGTGAGCATCATGGATGCTACCCGGAAATTGAGCATTCACTGCCAGTATAATTTGCTGGTGGTCGACAACCAGTTGGACATTCAGGGAGTGGAATCCCTTGCTTTTTCTGAAAACCTCTGCATCCTGAAAAGGTGCCCACATCGCGATGTGTGTGCATTCTATTGCTCCCCGAACCTTAGGGAAGTTTGCAAATCTCGAGAATCTTAGAGCCCTCTCACTCTGTGCCTCCCTGGTCATAGGGAAGCTGATCAAGTCCCTCCTGTGTGCATTCAGGGCTTCAGTGACTTGTCTAATGCAGCAATGTGTGGCATGCTGAGAAAGTCCGCAAATGTCTCCAGCTGTGGCCTGAAAAGAACCCGAGGCGTAGAACGACAGTGACTTTGACCTTGACAGATTGTGCAGTACTGATGGTGTTGGCAGGCTGCAGATCTGCCCTTATCAGCTGGCATACCTCAGCGATAACCACTTTGTGGAAGCGCAGTCTCCGAAGGCAGGTGGTGTCGGGCAAGTCGAGGTAAGAATGCTTCTCCTTGTACTTGCGGGGGGCGTAATGTCTGGTCCTCCTCATCTGTCTGTCATGTCTTACATTGGGCACATAATGCAGTGGAGCGTTCCTTTGGCGATGTCGAGTCTGCTGCATGTAATTGGTCATCAAGAGAGAGTGAGAAAGGACAGGCCCCATTGCAGTAGCTCTCTGTTTTCCACCGATTGGTCACAAACAAGGAATGTTCCGACGAAGACACCTATTCAATTCCAATCAGTCACTGTATGGTCAAGATGTTTGCAGAGATGTTCACATCAACTCCAACGACCTGCAGAGTACATCCGAACTCCACCGAGGTTGAAGCACAGCAGCCTTTTAAAGGACGCGACATGTGATCTACAACATGGCGTCCATAACGCTGTGATTAGTTCCGGTTAGTTCCACTTTTTGTGACCGGTTTTTTGGGCAAGCGATATTGTGGCCGATATGTGTGCGAGGTGGTGAAATTGACGCTGGGCGATCTCATGGACATTGATTTCGCCCATTCTGATGATTCCGCCCCAAAAAATTGGGTGGGCGGTAATATTTTTCCCCAGTGTTAAGCACATGGGGAAAGTAATGCTCGGCGCTAAGTTTCTGAAAAATGCCCGTCAGTTTCAATTTTGTGCCAAAATGGGTGATATATGGGCGTTATGCATCATTTCAGCGGTAAAATGGGCGTTAAGTGGCCGTTAAGCATGCAAAAAAAGTGGAGGTTCTAGCCCCATGTGTTTTTGTTATGTTAATTGAGAGATAAATATTGGCCAGGACACCAGGGATAACTGCTTTGCTCTTCTTCGAAATAGTGCCATGGGATCATTTACATCCACCTATGAGTGCAGATTGGGGCCTCGGTTTAATGTCTCATCCAAAAGACAGATAATAATAATAAGAACAAAAGTACCTCGACCTGAAACGTTAATTCCGTTTCTCTCTCCACAGATGCTGCCTGACCCGCTGAGCATTTCCAGTATTTTCTGTGTTTATTTTTATTAATAATAATGGTGTGCTAAACAGGTGGAGTAAACATTCCAATGAATTACTATTGAAAGATATGAATCTTTGACCATTGCTAAATTGAAGACCATTCCAAGTGCAGCGCTTCCAGATGAAAGATATTAGACCTCATCCTTTCCCCATTTCAGATAAGCTACTGGCATTCAACTTAACTAATTATATTTGAGTTAAAAACAACAGGCCTTGCTTCTATTGCTGCTTTTGGATGCTCTTTTGTTAAATACTCCTGCCAAAGGTTAGAAAGCTAAAACAAATCACAGCAAAGATAACCCTGAATGTGTCTCGAAATAAATGAAAATATGGAAAAACGTGTCAATTGACAAGGGACAGCAATATGTGGGTTAGGGTACAATGAACATATTTAATCTAGTCAAATGTTTTTTTTTCAGCGAGGGATAATATCAGTGCAGCCTTGTCCCTGTGCCTATGTGCGTATTAAAAAAAAAGTTAAATGTTATCAGGCGATCATCTACTCTTCATGAATTGTATCTGATCACCATGCATTAATGCTGACAGTCTTGCATTCTGTATTTAGAGAAGATGTATAGGGTGATAGTTCACAGTTTAATAAACCCCTTCCCTTTTTAAGATGAGAAAATGGCCATTTTGATTGTAGCTGTTGAGAGCTCTGTTTGGAGCATTGTACTGTAAGTTTTTGATCATAATGGCAACACTCTATCTTGAAGTTGTTTACAATGTTCTATTGTACAGCTATCATTTCCAGGTCCTCGATCACTGCTTCCATTGCAAAAGGCATAGATAATTGGGTAATGCCTCTTTGTGTTAGGCCATCTTATTTTAAATGCAGACTTTTGGCGATGTTCAGTGAAATGCCCATTAATTTTGATGAAATCTGTAGGAGCATTATTAATTCTGTCCATTATATCGGGGTTAGTGCAGGCAGACTCTTACTTCATCTCTTTTCAGCATCTAGTGAGCAGTAACCCGCTCAGCAATCACGCTCTGCATGTTTTTGTCAGGGATAAAAGTCACAATAATTGAGCCATTTTAACATAGAAATAATTAGGTTCTATTCTAATGCTGTGGCATTTTTAGGCCCAGGCCTCATTTGAATCGAAACAGCGAGTGATACAACTCACTGGATTTAGGCTGGTGTAATATCGGGTGCTCCAGAGGCCGTCCAGCCAGCAGCAAGGTAAGTCCAGCGGAGGGGTGGGGGTTGCTAGTTTGGACGTAGGGAGCCTGCGATAGCAGAAGTCCAAACACTTGCTCCTCCTGGCCCCACAAAAAAGAATTAAAGACATTCCTTTTCGGGGTCTCTTCGGCTGTGTTACCAGTAAAACGTCTTGGGAGAGAGAGGGCATGTTCTGGACAGTTTTGTCCAAGAATGGCAATTTAATATTAAAAGGGGACTACCAGCTGACATGGGCAGCTGCTTCGGCCAGCCAGCGGTAGACCTCTGTAAAAGTGTCAGCAGGCAGTGTACCATGGTTAACGGGGCGGTAAGTCTACTGACTCCATTTTGAGGCCATTATCACCCGTTAACACCAATTTTGGTCAGTTAGGATTGACCGCCATGTGCTTCTTTTCCATAGTCTGTGATCTCTTTGCAGTTGCTCCTTCCTATAATGTATTTGTTTCATGGGTTCTTTGCTTAAGAATTCATAGGAACACATTGCTATTAAGAACTAGTTGGTTTATTAGCAAAGGTTTAACAATCGCACTACAGATTACTAGTTCATCCACCAGGCTCACAACCACTTGCCTCATCGTGGATCCCCTGAACCTAACTGGCTGGGGTTTTATTGAGTCTTGTGAACATCACTTGACTGGCTAAGCCACTCCCAACTCAACAGCTCTATCACTCTGTGAGCATACTCACAGGTGCATACGTTACACTTCCCAATTAGATTTCTCACTACCATTCTCATCATCATCATCATCATAGGCGGTCCCTTGTATCGTGGATGATTTGCTTCCATGCCAAAAAGGGATGAGTTCACAGGTGTTTCAATGAAGGACCTAATATTCCAGGTCCCGAACTACATCCTGAAGATGCCTGTGCGTAGATTTTTTTAATGTATGGTGGCCGTTGCACACCAGCCACCACATGGGCTAGACAGAGCTAGGTCTTGGTCCAGTGGCAAGGATTAACCAAGATGACTGGAGATCAGCTCTGCTGCACGGACCTAGTGCACACACAATCACAGTATGAGCTTTCCTGTGCTGCCCCTGGGCCCTCGCCTCTTCTGGCTCCAAACGCACGCCTCTTCTGGGCCCCGATCGCGTTGCTCCACGATCACTCACCACTCTTGCGCCCCAACCTCGCCACTCCTGCTGTACCTGTCCACGCTCCAATCACCGACCTGGACCTTGATAACGTCCAATCCAGTCACCCTCTTCGCTGCCGTCGCCCTCCTGCATCAGCTCACGCTGTACCTTGCAGTGATAAGCCACCACACTGCTCCAGGCCGCCACTTGCTACTCCTTTTATGGCCCCGACCTGCCGCTGATGGTCTCTCACAGGTTGGGGTCGCCACATTTGAAAGAACAAACAGACAACCTACTAACAGGCATCTGACTGAGCAATAAAGACAGGAACCTTTATTGGTGGGGAAAGTCGGTGGGGGCGCACCTGAGGGTGCAACAGGGGCTGGAACTGATTCAGGGAGGAAGACTAATGTGTGGGATACAGTGGGAAGACGGTGTCTAATGGTCCCAAGGGAGATAATGGCAATTTGGGTTCCATTTCCTTACCCCTTCGCCCAAATCCCCAGACTCTACCACCCCCTGCCATCATGCTCCAAAACCCCCTCTTCAGTCCTGTTGGTCCCCAGATACCCCTCCTCACACTTTTCCTCTCCTACTCTACTATTCTGGCACCACCGCACCCCCCCCACCCCCGCCCCACTCCACTCAAAAGTCCAAAACTGCATTTCTAAGCAGCGTGACCTCAGGATTGTCCCCAGTGCTCCTATAACTTGAGACCTCCCTCTTTAATTCTCCAGATCCTAGGCTACTCTCGCAGTGATCCTAATCCTAGGTCCTGTCCCAATGTTCCGAGAACCTCCCTTCTCCAGTGTTCCCTGAATCCTTCTCCCGCTGTTCTCAGACCCTGGGACTTGGGGAACTGTTGTTTATGTTTTATAATCCTTTCAAGATGGTTGTTGCTGCATTCTAATCCCTGCAGCGAAAGAGAAAGCTATGATCCTAAATGACACTGAAAATTAATTAAAAAGAGAAAGAATTAAGTAATAGCAAAAAATATTACTGTAATCTCCATTTTTAATTTTGTCTCTTACTTAAACTTGTTCCTAATCAGAGGTTTCCTCAGTGACTGTCCTTTGCAGATACCGAGCTGTTTCGACGAACATAGGGCCTGAAAGCACGGTGTAGGCTGCCAATTAAAAGACGGCATTTATTACATGCTTGACTGCTATTTCTTATTGGAATTGATGTGAGTTGGAAGCAGTATATTCAAATCATACTTTATTAGTATGGATGTGACAAGAGTATGTGCATTTGTTTTCTTCCGATTGACTTTTATCTTATCAGAAAGCAACAAGACTTTGATATCGCACCCATTCATCTGCACGAGATTTTAACGGTGGTGGAACACTCATGAATTGCATTTAAAAAAAAACATTTCCGAGCTTGCTAAACAGGACATATTTTTCTGAGGAGTGATTTGCATAAACAAATCTGTGTTTCAAAACCAAACTGTTATTGCTTCAGCTTTGCTAAATCAAGAAAGAGTGCACTGTGGCTCGAGCCTTGGATTGGTACGACATTTATTAATGTCCATGAGCTTCTTAATGCTGCAGCAGAAATTGGCAATCTGAAAAGCTATGAAAAACTGAAACAGTCCAGTAGCTGGAAGGAAGTCTTAGTGAATTGAAAAGAATTCTGATCCTGTTTAAGCAACAACATCTTTGATGTGTCTTTGTTGTTTTCATGCTGGGGTTGTCTCACAAGAGACACCAGTCCTGTTCTTGCTGAAATTAAGCTCTAATTTGTCACACATTATTCAATAATTCACCTCAGGGTAACAGAATAAGCAACATTAGCAGTGGCCTAATAGAACCTACTTCTTGTTTTGAATGAAACAATCTGGATGGCGAAGATATGAATATCAAGTAGCCTTGCTCATGATGAGCCAGTACGTTGTCTTATGATAACAGAAATGAGACAGTCTGTGGAACACAACAGGTGTTTTCATAAGTTCTGAGTAAGTTATTAATTGGAAGATTTGCCAACCTGCTTTTCTGATTTTGGTTGGTATGATGCTGATCTGGTTGAGTTTTTTGAGCCAGTTACTAAGTTGGACTTTGAAAGCCTGGCTGACAATGTATGGCTTGATTTTCAAAAACAATCTTTGTCAAGGCGCCATACAGAAGAGTATAAAAAAAAGATTGCGTCCTGTGGGATTGCTGGGCAGAATTTGGGCCGGATAAGGAACAGATTGAATTCTCATAGACAGAAAGTAGTTTTTAATGGTGGTGGTTCTGTATGGGAACCGATCACTAGTGGAGCCCCACAGGAATTGGTGTTCGGACTGTTGCTCTTCACCCATGATCTGCATGAAGGCATCAAGGAAAATACTCACAAATTCCCAGAAGATAGAATGAAATTTGTGGGCATATGGACCTTAGTTGAGAAAAAATAGATTGCAGACAGTATAGATGCGAAGGGGGAATGTGCCTGTATCTGGCAATTTTTTTTATAGATAAATGTAACACAACACACTTGGATAGAGGCAACTCCAAACATATGAACACCACACAAGGTTACATGCTCAAGGTTGCTGAGTGGAAGGAAGATCTGAGAGTTCTATTGCATTAGTCGTTGAAGCTCTCTGACTAGTGGTGCAAGACTATTGCAAAAGCAAATAGAATGTTAGAATGTATCATCAGGGCATATATAAAGCAAGAAATTCTATTCTGTTTCTATAGAAGGTTTTATTTGAGTCTCATCTAGAACATTGAGCACGGAATTCTTTTAAGTTACTTTTCGTTGGGTAACGCACAGAGTGATCGTGGTTGCTCACGTGGGCCAGAGTGATTTTAATGCTCGTGCCTCATTTAATTATAGCAGGCAAGTTGCCAGTGCTACTCACACTGCTGATTAGTAGCTTGCCTAATTGAGGGGGGGGGGGGGACTGGAGTGGGTGGGGGGGGGCGGTCAGTTGGACCTCCTTTACACAATTTAAAGGCAATCCGAACCTCTTAAAGGGAAAGTGCTCTTTGACTGCAAGTGTCTTGAATTTGCTTTATAACAATGGCAGAAAGAGCTGCTGTTGCTGGGGTTCCCAAATATTTTGATGTTGCATTGGAGGTCCTGCTGTAGGGGGTCACTAGAAGGAGGGAGGTGCACTTCTCATTAGGGGAGCATAGGGTCTCCAGACAAGTGGCCAGGGAGCATAGGAGGTCAATGCCAGGACCTGGCTGCAATATAGGAAGAAGTTTAATGACTGACCTGGTTTGCTAAGGTATGATTCCACCTCTCTTCACTGGTACTCACTTCAAGCCCTGCACCACCTGTAGTCCCAGTACTTACAGGAATTCTCTCCCCCACTTCCCTTCATTCTCCTCCAATCACAGCACAATGTTTCATTCCAGTTTCTTCTGGTGCTACTGCCACATGCTGCACCCACTACTGACCTCACAATGCCTTCCCCACACCATGGCTACCTTTCACCCAACGTCCCCATTATTCGGCCATGACAGCCATATCCTCATGACGTCTCGCTCGGCTACCACAGACACCCTCCCTTCTATCTTGCAAGAGCAGTTGGCGCAAAATGCACATCAGCAGATGCACACAGGAGGAGGGAGGTCATACTGGCAGGTCCTCTCCCCACTTGGGCATTGGATGTGTCAGGACCATGGTGACTGGCAGGGCTTGAGAAGTCCCACAGGGTTTCTACACATCTTCACTTCCATTTCCCTTCTCACTACAATCTTACGCTACTTACTCTGCTTTACAAAGTGCAGCTGTTTTTCAGTCATCATTCTTCTGCCTCTGCTTACCCTTGCCACTAACTATTAGCCTTCGCCCTTGCTTACATTTCAGGTTTGTAAGCTCAATAAAGCCCTGAGCAAGAAAAGTGCAGCGCACATGATGGTGAAACGTCACTCGACCTTACACTTGCAAGCACCAGCTCTGAGACTGGCACCTCATGTAGTTCAGAGATTAGGCTAGAAGGGTCTGCACTGGGAGATACCAGTGCGCAGAAGCAAGTGCAAGGGGATACGACAGCTTAGCAAGTAGCTCGCATGAAGCAGAGCTTACATCCCAGCCCTAGTGCAGACGGCACAGTAGAAGTCTTTGAAGGCCCAGCCTTTAAAAGAAAGCTCAAGATGCCAAAATTGGTGCTTTCTTTAAGAGTCTTGACTGCCTCAAAGAGGCGGCCATGGGTTGGTAAGGCCTGACTGTCTAGTCGGCGTGGAGTCACCGACATTTATGAAATTGCCCTCCATTTGTTTTCCAGCGGTGCTCGATAGCGTACACGCTCATGTTGCCGCCCCGTCGGTTACGCGCCGAACTCCACCGACTAGCGGCGACACCTTTCTGCCCCATGTGGGAAATTGCCCTGCAGGAAATTGCCCCTCGAGAGTGGATCAGCCACCGCTCGGTGCCCCTGAAAGCTTGCCCCTGCGAGAAGCTGTGTGTGGCCTTAAAGGGGAGGGTGCTCTGCTGCGGCCGCCATTTTATTTTAATTGTCAGCCAACTCCGAGTTCGGCCCGTCAATGGCGGCCACGGGTTCGACCGGGCCTCCAACAGGCAGCCTGGCACTGGTGTATGCACAAGGGACCGAAATTGCCCTCCTACCGAAAAGGGGCGCACTCACTGATTTTGAAGATTTTTCTCTATCCCAATCAATGGGCGGAGAGTAGAACGAAATTCAGCTCTTTGACTTTTTTTTTCCAGCTGGGGCGGTGTTTGGGCTTGCTGCGGGGTGGAAGTGCCCTTGGAGTGGAGCGGAAATTGGGTACTCGGCCGCTGGCCCGGCCGAAACCCTCCCTGGTGGCCCAGTGAGCGAAACTAAACTAATTGCAGAGTTCGCGGCGGTTCTCCCTTTTAACTGAAGGGGAGGAATGTTGTGACGCGTCAGCATGATGTGGCACATCCATGTCGTGCTGACGTCATCAGCGGCGCTAATAGCTCAGAGCAATTTCCGCTCCACTCCAAGGGCACTTCCGCCCCACAGCCACCCCAAACACCGCCCCAGCTGGAAAAAAAAAATCAAAGAGCTGAATTTCGTTCTACTCTCCGCCCCATTGATTGGGATAGAGAAAAATCTTCAAAGTCAGTGAGTGCGCCCCTTTTCGGTATGAGGGCAATTTCGGTCCCTTGTGCAAACACCAGCACCCTCGAAGTGCACTGGGCTACCTACCAGCGAACCGGCGCACAATGACAGAAAGCATGGAGGAGCCCAGCTCCAACTTGTGCAGGATCTTCACGCAGGGCATTAAAACAATAGTCAAACATGGAACAAGTGGTCAGCTCTATGACCGCCGCAATGGAGGCACAGCAATGGAGCCTCTCGTGGAAGTTCTAACAGCTTCTCTGTGATCTCAGACTGCGGTCATCTTGGCTCTGGGTTCAAGCATCTACATTGGCTTCCAAAGGAGAGCATGGGTAGAGGCTTCAATGGCACCGCATCACTCCTGAACTCTGCTCTCGCACAGAGCAGCGGAAGTGCTGAGTCTCATCCCAATGAGAGTGGCAGTGGCTCCCTAGGAGAGGCATAGACTGTCCTCTCTCAGGACGGCAGCACATCTGCTCATCCACCAGCCCCTCAACCAGTGCTCTTGTTGGTTCTAGACAGGCAGCTGGGCCAAAACTCCCCGTGCTGCTGTCGAGATACAGCAGTCAGCAGCCCTTTGTGGCAAGAACTCCTCGAGGTCACCCATCATGGCCATCTTAAGCGAGGATTCAGCAGATTTTCGCCTCGCAAGCGATAAGGCACAGACCAGGCACAGACAACTGTGCCGAAGCGCTTAGCAGGATACCCCTGGCGACCACAGAAGGGTCCGACAAACAGGACTGTGAGATATTCATGGCAATCAATGCCTTTGAATCCACAGGTTCTCCCATGACAGCTCGCCAAATCAGAGCCTGGACGACCAGCGACCCCACGTTATCTCTAGTTAAAAGATGTGTTTTAACCAGTGACTGGCCAGAGGCTCGCGATGCCTGCCCCGAGGAGGTCAAACCCTTCCATAGGCGCATGCATGAACTCTCACTACAGGCAGACTGCCTGATGTGGAGCAGCCGTGTAGTTATGCCCTTATGAGGCAAGGAGGCGTTTGTCCGGGAGCTCCATCGCGAGCACCCGGGAATCGTCCTTATGAAGGCTATAGCTAGATCTCATGTCTGGTGGCCTCGCATTGGCGTGGACTTGTAGCTCTGCATCCATCGGTGCACCATTTGTGCCCAACTCAGTAATGCCCCCAGGGAGGCCCCCCTAAGCCCCTGACCCTGGCCCACCAAACCGTGGTCGCGGGTGCATGTAGACTATGCGGGCCCATTCATGGGCAAAATGTTCCTCATAGTCGTTGATGCATCTTCAAAATGGATCGAGTGCACCATTTTAAACTCGAGCACCACCTCCACCACTGTGGAGAGCCTTAGAACCATGTTCGCAACGCACGGCATTCCTGACATATTGGTCAGTGATAAAGGTCCGTGCTTCACCAGCGCAGAATTTCACGATTTTATAGTTGGCCACGGTATAAATCACGTTAAGATGGCATCTTTCAAGCCGGCCTCCAATGGCCAGGTGGAGCAACCAGTGCAGATCATTAAACAAGGCATGCTCAGAATCCAAGGTCCCACGCTGCAGAGCCGCCTGTCGCGACTGCTGCTGGCATACAGATCTCGTCCGCATTCGATGACTGGGGTTCCTCCCGCGCAACTATTGATGAACGAACCTTAAAGACCAGGCTCTCGCTAATCCAGACATGCATGAAATTGTTGAGGCTAAGCATCAAAAGCTAACTGAGTACCATGACCGAAATTCTAGGGGGAGGTGGAATGAGATAGGGGACAAAGTGCTTGTGCTAAACTATGTCCTGGGTCCCAAATGGCTTGCAGGGACAGTAACAGACAAAGAGGGAAACAGGCTACTGGTTGTACAAATGGACAATGGCCAAACCTGCCAGAGGCATGTAGACCAAGTAAAAAGTAGATTCACTGATAACACTGAAGAACCAGAGGTAGACTACAATGTGGAACTCACACCACACCTGGTGGACAGACAGGTGGAACAACCTGAGGAAAGGGCAGTCTCAACAGACAGACCAGGCGAGATACCAGCAATCACACCGAACGAAAAACAGGCACCAAGGCAAACAACTGAACCACAACTAAGACTCTCCATGCGAGAGCGCAGACCACCTGAGAGACTGAATCTATAAAGGCAATAAGACCTTGGGGGAGGGTGATGTCATGTATCTCACATTACTGTATATAACTGTATCTTATCATGCTATACATGACTGTAACTGGATATGACCTGTAACAATAAGCATACCTTACCACCAGGGGTGCACTTGCAGGAGACACTCCATACCTGTCCCACTGTGGTATATAAAGGGAGGTCTCAGACAAGTGCAGCACTGGAGAGCTGCAATTAAAAGTGCAGGTCCTGAGTGACCTTGACTTCAGCATGTGTCTCGTGTACGTCAGTACATTAGAGTCAGGACTTAACCTCAGGCATGAAGTCAGCCAGTTGGTTTTGAATCAGGCCCAGGAGTTAAAGTAGACTAGATTGGTCTAATTTCTGGCAGCGTGTACTTTCTCAACTCACTTCACTATGCACACGCCCAAAACCCGCTGTATTTAAAATCGGGGCCTAAGTGTACAGCTTCTGCAGTTATTGTCCAGTGTATGAACTGCTCCCCACAACCTACTGTGTCACATTTCTGTGATGTTATTCACTTTATTATTTCTATGTTAATGCAATCTAAATTTAAACACACAGACTACTGAAAGAAAATAAAATTTCATTAAAATTCAGCCATGTAGGAGATATAATACAACTGCTATAATTTAAAATGCACATGTAAGGATTATATTTTAAGGCATTATTGCTTATTTAGATCAGCCATCTCTAAGTTTATCTTCGACTTTTGCACTCCATTTTAAGGAAAATTGGAGGATGAAAAGAGCCTCATAATAACATTCTATCATCATCATCATCATCATAGGCAGTCCCTCGGAGTCAAGGATGATTTGCTTCCACACTAAAAATGAGTTTTCAGGTGACTGAAGAGTCCAATGTGGGATCTACAGTCTCTATCACAGGTGGGGCAAATGGTGGTTGAAGGAACTGGTGGGTGGGGGGCCTGGGTTGCCGTGCACTTCTTCCACTGTCTACGCTTGGCTTCAGCTTGTTCTCGGTGAAGAGACTCGAGGTGTTCAGCGCCTTCCTGGATGCTTTTCCTCCACTTTGTGTGGTCTTGGGCCAGGGATTTCCAGGTGTTGGTGAGGATGTTAAATTTTTTCAAGGAGGCTTTGAGGGTGTCCTTGAAGCATTTCCTCTGCTCACCTGGGGCTTGCTTGCTGTGTCGGAGCTCCGAGTAGAGCACTTGTTTTGGGAATCTCATGACAGGCATGAGGACGATGTGGCCCATCCATCGGAACTGATCGAGCATTGTCAGTGCTTCGATGCTGGGGATATCGGCCTGAACGACGACACTGACATTGGTGCGCCTATCCTGCCAATGGATTTGCAGGATCTTGGGGAGGCGGCGTTGGTGGTACTTCTCCAGTGTTTTGAGGTGCCTGCTGTATATAGTCCATGTTTCTGAGCCATATAGGATGGCGGGTATCACCACTGCTCTGTAGATCATGAGCTTGGTGCCGGGTTTGAGGTCCTGGTTTTCAAACACTCTCTTCCTCAGGCGACCGAAGATTGTACTGGCACACTGAAGGCGGTGATGGAACTCGTTGTCGATGTTGCCCTTGTTGACAGGAGGTATGGAAAATGTTCCACGTTGTCCAAGGCCTCATTATGGATTTTGATAACTGGGGGGCAGTGCTGTGTGGCAGGGGTAGGTTGGTAGAGGACCTTTGTCGTACAGATGTTTAGTGTAAGGCCCATGCTCTCGTACGCCCCGGTGATGGTGTTGACGATGGCTTGGAGTTCGGCCTCCAAGTGTGCGCAGACGCAGGCATCGTCTACGTACTGTAGTTTGATGACGGAGAATGGGACTACCTGGGATCTGGCCTGGAGGCGGCGGAGATTGAACAGATTCCCGTTGGTCCTGTAATTTAGCTCCACACCAGCGGCGAGCTTGCTGAGGGTGAGATGGAGCATTGCAGCAAGGAAGATCAAGAAGAGCATTCGTGCAATGACACAGCCTTGCTTGACCCCTGCCTCTGGTGGATCCGTTGGTCAGCTTCATGGCTTGTATGACATCATGGAGCAGGTGGAGAATGGTGACAAACATTTCAAGGCAGCCAAATATGAGGAGGACACTCCAAAATCCCTCACGGTTGACAGTGTCAAAGGTTTTTGTGAGGTCAAAGGCGGCCATTTACAAGGTTTGTTGTTCCCTGCATTTCTCTTGAATCTGCTGCATGGTGATGTCCATTGTGCCCCTTAGTGGGCGGAATCCACATTGCGACTATCAATCCCTCGATTTCTGCTTAATATTATTTTACAGATGAATGGAATTTAACGGACAATTGTTTTTTCTTTAAAATGAATGGACTCTTCGCCATAGAAGAATGTTGTAGGATCAAGCCCCATGCTAGAGACTTAAGCACATAATCTAGGTTAGCACTTAGGCCAGTACTGAGGGTGTGCTTCAATGTCGGAGGTGTCACCTTTTGGATTGAGATGTTAAATTGAGTGCTGCCCTCTCAGGTGGATGTAAAAGATCCCATGGTACTATTAAAAACAAAGCAGGTAATTCTCCCGATGTCATGGCCAACATTTATCCCTCAACCAGCACTACAAAAACAGAATGTCTGGTTATTCATCTCATTGCTGTGTGTAAATTGGCTATCATATTTCCCTAGATTACAACAGTGACTGCATTTCAACAAAGTACTTTGTTGTGAATTACTTTGGGATGTATTGAGATTATGATTGATGCTATATTTATACAAGTTTTTCTTTCTTTTTATATGGATATTAGACTGAGGACAGTATCACCCTTGACTCTGACAGCATCTACAGTCAAATAGCTCCCTGGTATTCGGCCTTGCCTATGAATATTAGCCATTTGCATGGGTCCCGGATGATACGTCCTTACTATACAGTATAAATGCGCACGAGGCCCATGCTTGAGAGAAGGTCAGTCTGTGACCTGTCCTTTATTCCTTAGCACTCAAGTGCAGGAAGTGGGTGGAGCTTGCCCTTTTGTATCTGAAGGTCTAGGTTAGGAGTGTCTCCCACAAGTTCACCACCTAGTGGTCAGTGTTCTCACAGTGTACAACTTAGGTCAGGTTATACATGGGTTACAATGCTGGTTGAATACATGATATCACCTCCCCCCCACAAGTCTTATTGGGATCACAGGTTGAGTCTCTCTGGTGGTTTACGCTTCCTTGTAGAGCGCCTGAGTTGGGGCTCCGGTTGTTGGGCGCTGGCCTGAGTGTCTGCTGTTTGTGGTGCCTCAGGCCTGTCCGGACTGCCCACAGTGACTGGGCTCTCCTCCCTTTGGTTCCTGTGTTCTGTCACCTGTGGTGGAGTGAACTCTACATCGTGTTCTTCCTTTGCTTCTTCTATGGGGTTGCTGAACCTCATGTTTGCGGCAGATTTGTCCATTGGTAAATTTAACTACCAGAATCTTATTTCCCTCTTTGGCAACCACAGTGTCTGCGAGCCATTTGGGCCCTGCAGCGTAGTTGAGGACAAAAACAGGGTCATTTACATCAATACATCGCGCCCTCGCATTCCTGTCATGGTAGTCATATTGTGACTGGCGCCTGCTCTCGACAATTTCTTTCATGGTGGGGTGCAAAAGGGATAACCGGGTTTTGAGCGTCCTTTTCATTAGCAGCTCTGCGGGTGGAACCCCTGTGAGCGAGTGTGGTCGGGATCTGTAGGCCAACAGGAGGCGTGATAAGCGGCATTGTAGAGAACCCCCTTGGATTCTGAGCATCCCCTGTTTGATTATCTGCACTGCTCGTTCTGCCTGGCCGTTTGAGGCCGGCTTCAACGGTGCCGTTCTAACATGGTTAATTCCATTGCCTGCCATGAAGTCCTGGAATTCAGTGCTTGTGAAGCACGGGCCATTGTCGCTGACCAAGATGTCCGGTAGACCATGGGCGGCGAACATTGCCCGTAGACTTTCTACCGTGGCAGAGGATGTACTTGAATTTAAAATGTCACACTCGATCCATTTGGAGTAGGCGTCTACTACAACCAAAAACATTTTTCCCATGAAAGGACCTGCATAGTCCATATGGATGCGTGACCAAGGCTTGGCGGGCCATGGCCAGGGGCTAAGGGGGGCTTCCCTGGGCGCATTGCCCAGCTGAGCACACGTGTTGCACCTGCGAACACAAAGTTCCAGATCTGCGTCTACACCTGGCCACCAAACATGTGACCTGGCAATTGCCTTCACCTTGACAATGCCCGGGTGCTCATTGTGGAGTTCTCTGATGAACACCTCTCTGCCCATCTGGGACATGACTACGCGGTTTCCCTACAGTAGGCAACCGGCCTGAATCGAGAGTTCATCCTTGCGCCTGTGAAATGGTTTAAATTTCTCAGGGCATGCCCCGTACGTGGCTGCCCAGTCCCCATTCAGAACACATTTCTTGACTAGAGACAATAGCGGGTCTCTATTTGTCCAGACTTTAATCTGACGGGCTGTCACGGGTGAGCCTTCGCTTCCGAAAGCTTCAACAGCCATGACCATCTCAGCAGCATGCTCAGTAGCCCCCTCAGTGGTGGCTAGTGGGAGCCTGCTGAGTGTATCGGCGCAGTTTTCGGTGCCCGGTCTGTGCTGAATTGTGTAGTCATTGGCGGCTAACATGAGTGCCCACCAATATGCGGGGCGATGCGTTTGCATTTATGGCCTTGTTGTCGGCCAAAAGGGACGTTAAGGGTATGTGATCTGTCTCCAGCTCAAATTTCCTGCCAAACAGGTACTGGTGCATTTTCTTTACAGCATATACACATGCGAGCACCTCCTTTTCTACCATGCCATAGCCCCTTTCTGCCTGGGACAGACTTCTGGAGGCATAAGCTACCAGCTGTAACTGACCGTTGGCATTGACATGCTGCAACACACACCCGACACCATAGGACGACGCATCGCACGTTAACACAAGTTTCTTACATGGGTCATATAGCGTTAACAGATTGTTGGAACATAACAAATTGCGTGCTCTATTAAAAGCCCTTTCCTGGCTGTCCCCCCAGACCCATTCGCGACCTTTGCGTAGGAGCACGTGTAGCGGCTCTAGCAGATTGCTCAATTTGGGAAGAAAGTTAACAAAATAGTTCAGGAGCCCCAGGAATGAACGCAGCTCCGTCGTGTTATGGGGTCTGGGTGCTCTCTGGATCACTTCCGTCTTGGACGCAGTAGGGCTGATCCCGTCTGCTGCTACCCTCATCCCCAGGAATTCTACCTCTGGAGCTAGGAAGACGCACTTCGCCTTTTTCAGTCGAAGCCCTACCCAGTCCAGTCTGCGTAGCACCTCCTCCAGGTTGTGGAGCTGTTCTTCAGTATCGTAACCCGTAATGAGGATGTCGTCCTGAAAAACCACCATCCCTGGAATCGACTTGAGGAGGCTTTCCATATTTCGTTGGAAGATCACGGCGGCCGAGCGAATCCCGAACGAACATCTGTTGTACTCAAACAACCCTTTGTGTGTCGTGATGGTGGTCAGCTTCTTCGATTCACTCGCCAGCTCCTGGGTCATGTAAGCTGAGGTCAGGTCCAATTTTGAAAAAAGTTTGCCACCGGATATCATCACAAAGAGGTCCTCTGCTCTAGATAGCGGATACTGGTCTTGGAGTGACACCCAATTGATGGTGGCCTTGTAATCACCACATATGGGATTGAAGGCCGATAAATCCCCAGGGCCTGATGGACTGCATCCCAGAGTACTTAAGGAGGTGGCCTTGGAAATAGTGGATGCATTGACAGTCATTTTCCAACATTCCATTGACTCTGGATCAGTTCCTATGGAGTGGAGGGTAGCCAATGTAACCCCACTTTTTAAAAAAGGAGGGAGAGAGAAAACAGGGAATTATAGACCGGTCAGCCTGACATCGGTAGTGGGTAAAATGATGGAATCAATTATTAAGGATGTCATAGCAGTGCATTTGGAAAGAGGTAATATGATAGGTCCAAGTCAGCATGGATTTGTGAAAGGGAAATCATGCTTGACAAATCTTCTGGAATTTTTTGAGGATGTTTCCAGTAGAGTGGACAAGGGAGAACCAGTTGATGTGGAATATTTGGACTTTCAGAAGGCTTTCGACAAGGTCCCACACAAGAGATTAATGTGCAAAGTTAAAGCACATGGGATTGGGGGTAGTGTGCTGACATGGATTGAGAACTGGTTGTCAGACAGGAAGCAAAGAGTAGGAGTAAATGGGGACTTTTCAGAATAGCAGGCAGTGACTAGTGGGGTACCGCAAGGTTCTGTGCTGGGGCCCCAGCTGTTTACACTGTACATTAATGATTTAGACGAGGGGATTAAATGTAGGATCTCCAAATTTGCGGATGACACTAAGTTGGGTGGCAGTGTGAGCTGCAAGGAGGATGCTATGAGGCTGCAGAGCGACTTGGATAGGTTAGGTGAGTGGGCAAATGCATGGCAGATGAAGTATAATGTGGATAAATGTGAGGTTATCCACTTTGGTGGTAAAAACAGAGAGACAGACTATTATCTGAATGGTGACAGATTAGGAAAAGGGGAGGTGCAAAGAGACCTGGGTGTCATGGTACATCAGTCATTGAAGGTTGGCATGCAGGTACAGCAGGCGGTTAAGAAAGCAAATGGCATGTTGGCCTTCATAGCGAGGGGATTTGAGTACAGGGGCAGGGAGGTGTTGCTACAATTGTACAGGGCCTTGGTGAGGCCACACCTGGAGTATTGTGTACAGTTTTGGTCTCCTAACCTGAGAAGGACATTCTTGCTATTGAGGGAGTGCAGCGAAGGTTCACCAGACTGATTCCCGGGATGGCGGGACTGACCTATCAAGAAAGACTGGATCAACTGGGCTTGTATTCACTGGAGTTCAGAAGAATGAGAGGGGACCTCATAGAAACGTTTAAAATTCTGACGGGGTTAGACAGGTTAGATGCAGGAAGAATGTTCCCAATGTTGGGGAAGTCCAGAACCAGGGGTCACAGTCGAAGGATAAGGGGGAAGCCATTTAGGACCGAGATGAGGAGGAATTTCTTCACCCAGAGAGTGGTGAACCTGTGGAATTCTCTACCACAGAAAGTTGTTGAGGCCAATTCACTAAATATATTCAAAAAGGAGTTAGATGAAGTCCTTACTACTAGGGGAATCAAGGGGTATGGTGAGAAAGCAGGAATGGGGTACTGAACTTACATGTTCAGCCATGAACTCATTGAATGGCGGTGCAGGCTCGAAGGGCCGAGTGGCCTACTCCTGCACCTATTTTCTATGTTTCTATGTTTCTATGTTTCTATATCTTGACCGACCAATCGGCCTTGAGCACCGGCAGAATCGGGCTCGCCCAGTCACTGAATTTGACTGAAGTCCCTCAGCAGGCGGTCCAATTCGCCTTCTATCTTTTCCCGCATCACGTACGGCACCGCTCTGGCCTTGTGGTATACTGGCCTGGTGTCTGGGTTTATGTGAATCACTGCCTTGGCCCCTATGAAGGTGCCAATGCCGGGTTGAAATAATGAGTCAAATTTGTCCAGGATCTGTGAGCAGGATACTCGCTCCACAGAGGAAATTGCATTGACATCGCCCCATTTCCAGTTCATGACAGCAAGCCAACTCCTCCTCAGTAGTGCGGGACCGTCCCCTGGGACAATCCAGAGTGTCAGTCTGTTCTCCGAATCTTTGTGGGTCACAACTACCAAGGCGCTGCCGAGCACCGGAATGATCTGCTTTGTGTAAGTCCGTAGCTGTGCGTCAATCGGTGATAATTTTGGCCTCCTGGCCTTGGACGCCCACAACTTTTCGAACTGTTTGTTACCCATCAGGGACTGGCTGGCACCCGTGTCTAGCTCCATTGATACTGGGATACCATTGAGGAGCACTTTCATCATTATCGGTGGTGTCCTGGTGTATGAACTGTATACGTGCTCCACATGAACTCGCTGAACTTCAGCTTCCAGCGATTTCCCCCAGCGTTCATTTCTGCCATCTCTGCAGGTATTTTGCTCACCTCTGCAAACTCTGGCTGAGTGTGTGCCTCCACACCTCCAGCATGAGCTGCTGTTTGAAACAAAAGTTCCCTTGCCAGTCGATCGTCCCTGACTGCCCCTGTTATTGCCCTTGAATGCGCCATTAACAGGTGTTGATGGCCCCATTACTGGCCGCATTGTCCCTTGCAATGGCATGAATCACCGTTCAGCTTGCCATTGTCTCTGTCGAACTCCCCCTTTGGGTTCGACTACATGTTGGGGCATGCGCGACTGCCCTTATCTGCCTGGAGAACTGTGTGCTGCTTTAACAATGTTGAATCTCTGTCCCAACCATTCCTTAACACAGTACCTCTCGTCTGTTCTGCTCGTGGCCATGCTCGCGTAGTTTAAATCCCAGTTTCTTGTCGCCATTGATACGTCCTTACTATACAGTATAAATGCACACGAGGCCCATGCTTGAGAGAAGGTCAGTCTGTGACCTGTCCTTTATTCCTTAGCACTCCAAGTGATGAAGGTGGGCGGAGCTTCCCCTTTTGTACCTGAAGGTCTAGGTTAGGAGTGTCTCCCACAAGTTCACCACCTAGTGGTCAGTGTTCTCACAGTGTACAACTTAGGTCAGATTATATATGGGTTACAATGCTGGTTGAACACATGACACCGGAGGGAGGAGAAAAAAAGAGGGACAGGGGGAAAAGAATCTTTGAAGATTAGTATTTGTTTCCATCTCGCTGGATTTGCAGTTTCTATATTTGTATGGTAATCATAATACAACAGCACATGTATCTTGGAAATATTTTCCTTTAACAGCTGAAGCTTCTTTACAATATACTAGCAAATATCAGGTTATATTTTCTGGTCCTGTCTGCCTCTGTTTTCGCCCTGGAGGCACGGCATTGGCGGCGGTGAGCTCTTCTGGACGGGCTGCCAACTTCCAGCACCCCACCGGGATTTTTGGGGCCGTTTTCGGTGGGATGCGGAGCATTACCGCCTGGAAGTGGAGAGCCTGTGTGCAACGTCCCTGGTTGTGACACCGGCTTGGTTTTTGAGTCCCGTTGACCTGTAGCGGCGCGCTGTGCTGGGACCGCCTGTGAAAATGGGCGGTCCGACCTATTCCAGCTGCAGTGGGGAAGTAATGTCCATCTCAGGTAAGTGTGATTGTTTTTTTTTTGCAATTTATGTTGTGGCACCATGGGCTATGTTTTGGGAATGTTTCTGGTGGGTTTTTTTCAGTTTTTTTTTTTCTTCCCAGGCCTCCCTCAGAGCGCTCCCAGACTGGCTGTTTAGCTTGGGATTTTTACAAGCTCAGCCGGCCTAGCGCCCCAAGAGAAGTGCACAATGCCTCCCTTAGTGCTCCGCCCCACACTCAGGTCCCAATTTTGCTGACTGAGGCACAAACTATTCCCGGACGCAAACTTTACCACCCTGCCGCCATTACCGCCCCGAAATGAGCAAAGCTGAAAAGCCAGCACCTTTTCCAAAATTCGCCTTGCCTTCCTTTCTGAACTGAGCTGCTGCTGATCAGGCACAACAGTCAGGGAAAGAAAGGATGGCATCTCATCAACATGTTTTCTAATTGAGGTAATTGCTTGGGTGTATTTCCTAATCTTTGAAGATATTCTAGTTCTCTCAAAACAGCCAAAAAGATTGGCCCTGAATTTCTATGAGGTTTCTTCCAACTCCTACCATAGCTTTGGTGGGAGATTGATGGAATCCCAGGACTGTGTAAATGACTGAAACGGGGTTTCTATTGATAATCTGCTGATGTTATGGCAGGAGATTGGGCGAGCCAATATGTACCTATTTATACAATAAATTGTTTTTGAAGTAGCATACAGTTGTAACATTGGAAGATCTTCCTAAAAATTAAAACCATGAAGAGTAAATAACGAGAAACTGTTTCCAATAGCTAACCAGAGGGCATAGATTTAAGGTGATTGGCAAAAGAACCAGAGGCGACACAAGGAAAAGTTTTTATGCAACAAATGGTTAGGATTTGGTATGCACTGCCTGATAGGCTGGTGGATACAGATTTGATAGTAGCCTTCAAAAGGGAATTGGATAAATACTTGAAGGAGAAAAAGATTGCAGGGATCTGATGAAGAGAGAAGGAGTGGGACTAACTGGATTGCTCTTCGAAAGAGCCGGCGCACATTCGATGGGCTGAATGGCCTCATTCTGTGCTATACTATTTTATGATCGAGTATGGTCAGTGCTTCAATGCTGGGGATGTTAGCCTGGATAAGGACGCTGATGTTGGTCCGTCTGTCCTCCCAGGGGATTTGTAGGATCTTGCGGAGACATCGTTGGTCAGGCCACATAGTTCGCTTGCCAGACATGAGACCCCCAAAGCAAACACTTTACTCGGAACTCCTTCACAGCAAACGAGCCAAAGGTGGGTAGTGGAAATGTTACAAGGACACCCTCAAAGCCTCCCTGATAAAGTGCAGCATCCCCAATGACACCTGGGAGTCCCTGGCCAAAGACCGCCTTAAGTGGAGGAAGTGCATCCGGGAGGGCGCTGAGCACCTCGAGTCTCAACACTGAGAGCATGCAGAAATCAAGCGCAGGCAGCGGAAAGAGCATGCGGCAAACCAGTCCCACCCACCCCTTCCCTCAACAACTATCTGTCCCACCTGTGACAAAGTCTGTGGCTCACGTATTGGATTGTTCAACCACCAAAGAACTCACTTCAGGAGTGGAAGCAAGTCTTCCTCGATTCCGAGGGACTGCCTATGATGATGATGACTATTCTATGATTCTATGGAAGAATAGAAAGTGATAAAAATAGTAAGCTGGTTTTGCACCAACTGGAGGAAAAGCTCTCTCTTTAGATTCCGTATAATCAATTTGTCTGTGAAAATGAATCTTAAATCGACAAAATTGTTTAATTTCTATTCTATCTTTGGATGTCTGTCTCAACCAACTAATCCAACACTTTGTTGACTGTCCTGCTGTCTGTTTCAATCTCCTATTAATACCTATGCAGGCATATTCTTCCTAACAATTATTATATTGTACAGCACAAAGTATTCCTCTCTCCCACTTTTTGCCACTAAGTTTCTCTTACAAATCATTGGCTGCCACCATTTTTCCAGGCGTTTCCTAATTAGAATGTGATCCTTAAGCTGATAACACCAGCAAAAGTTCTCATCCACATCTCACTGTGGCAGGGGTATTGTTCCTGAAGCACCTTTCTTTATCACCACCATCAATTCCAGGAGGCGAGAGATTCTAGCCAGCCTGCCACAAATAATGAGAGATTTTATCTATTCCCATCCAGTGGAAACAGGGCGGGCAGTTAAAGTTGAGTGGGCGCCTTACACGCCAACATCTTGCACAGATGCCTGCTTGAAGCCGGCTGGGTGATTCTTTAAATTTACAGATTGGGGTCCGATGATGCCATCATCCCAGATTGCAATCTTAAAGCAGGCTTGAGCGGGAAAGCCACTGCAGCTTCCCAACCAGGTGAAGATAGCAGGAAGAGGATCCGGGATGAGAAAATAGCCATTTACAGTAAGTCTTTTTACTTTCCTCCTCTGGGTTCCACAAGGAAAATGTATACTGTTATATATGTACACTATAGATATACTTTCTGTGTAGTCACTGTATAGTTGCATAAGATGGAGACTTGTTTACCAGAGGTACCATCACACTGTATACACTATGCTGGCATCACCAGAGGGTACAACTGGTGGAGGCCCAGGGTTCACCTGTACACCACAGGTACCCAGTTATAAAAGGGAATCCACCATGTGGTATCCTCATTCTGGAGTTATATTAAACAGATTAAGGTCACTACAGTTCAAGTACAATACTTTGCCTCGTGGAGTCATTATCAGAGCATCTAAAGACATAACAATTGGCGATGAGATTACAGACTTTCACGCGAAAATGGCTAACCTTGGTACGTTGCAGCAGTTCACTGATGGTGATGATTGGGTCACCTCTGTGGAGAGGCTCGACCATTTCTTCACAGCAAATGACCTGGCAGGCGATGATCCGGCCACGCTGGCTGACAAGTGCAGAGCTATCCTGCTCACCAGTTGTAGGTCCACTGTCTATGGCCTCGTCAGGGACTTGCTGGCACCAGCGAAGACAACGACCAAGACGTACGAGGAACTTGTAACGCTGATTCAATGACAACTCAAGCCCAAAGAGAGCATCCTCACAGCCAGATACTGGTTTACATCCACTGACGGCCCGAAGACCAGGAAATCGCGAAAGATGCTGCAGACCTCAGGAGGCTGGCGGCACCATGTGATTTTGGCGAACACCTCATCGAAGCGCTGCGGAATATCTTTGTCATTGGAATCAGCCATGAGGCCTTCTTCACAGGCTACTATCTGCGGATACCACAGTCACACTGCAGAAGGTCATCACCAAGAGCCAGGCATTCATGACCTCGATCTGCGGCTCTAGGCGGATGACTCATCCTCAGGACTCCAACCCGGCAAGTACCGTACACAGACTGGCGCATTTTAGAGGCAAGACTGTAGAACATGAATCTCCTCAAGGGAGAGAGAACAGGCCCCCGAATCTCTTAACTCTGATTCCGCCGAGGTGGAGGCTAATCGGTTAGCACCATGCTGGTGTTGCGGAGGAAATCACCGGGCTCACCAGTGCCGTTTTAAGGACTATGTCTGCAAAGGGTGCAGTACAACGGGCCACCTCCAGCAAATGTGTAAAAGAAATAGGACTCACCGTGTTGGTGAAGAGTCTGCAGAGGGCCATGAATCCAGCGAAGATTATGAAGAGGTGGTCAGAGAGGCAGCACAGCCCCACGATGAGGCGTACGGAATGTTTACCTGCACCACAGAATATTCCTCGTTGAGAATGGAAGTCGAGATAAACGAAGCTCCAGTCTTCATGGAGGTGGACACGGGGGCGAGCCAGTCAGTAATGAATCAAGAAGCCTTTGAGAGGCTATGAGACAATCAAACTGAATGACCCAAGTTGATCCCGCTTCAAGCAAAGCTGCTCACCTACACCAATGAACTTATCCCAGTCGTTGTAGTGCGAATGTTAAGGTACTCCATGATGGCGTAGTGCACAAGTTACTACTGTGGATTGTTGCAGGTGATGGACCAACGCTACTCGGTAGAAGGTGGAATGGAGAAGATCCATTGGAGCTGGGAAGATTTCATCCCTCCAGCGATTGACGTCCCCCACGCTCAGAGGCACAGCAAGCCTCGACCTGAGGTTGGATCCGGCACCAGAGAGCAGACCAGCACAACACCCGAGGCACAGACTGCTGAGAATGACTGCGTGGAGATGATCCAGCTGAGACGACCCGAATGCACCTTCAAGGCTCCAGTGGCAGGACTTCGGAGGAAGAAAATCGGATCCAAAGGCGACTTCCCAGCTTCGGTGGCAGAACCTGGGAAGAAGAGGATCACAGCAGCTGACATCGTGGATGGAAGAAAGATGGCGCCCAAACCACGAGGTGAAGTACTGAAGGAAAAGATGGCGGTGGCCAGACCACGAGGTGCAACACGTGGTACCAAGCAAAGAAGAGGGTGGGGTAAAGATAGCAAGGCTCTCTTAAAGGAGGCCAGCAATCCACCACACTTAAAGGGACAGTCCCACATTCTCACTCAATGTAATAACAACTGTGAGCTAAATGTAAAGCTTGTAATTGATGATCAGAGTTTCATCCATGTAATAAGCAAAGAAAATTCGGGCGATTTTGATGGGAGCTACAGATTCTCTACAATAAGCAATGTAACATTGTGCGATGCAGGATTTCAACTCTATTCTGATAATGTAGCGGGCAAACAACCATCGGAACCACACAGGTCCAGCGGGCTACCTGATGCTGTAGCCTGCACCCCTGGGACCAGAGTGATGCACCACGGAGTGTGGCCACAAGCAGCTAAAATAGACAAACTGCAGAGCAAGTGATCTCAGGAGGGCAACCGCACCAGTATCAATACCCTGCCCCTGATCGGCTCCACCTCTCAGGCACCCGATGGCACCAACCGCCACCAGCCTGAAAGAGCAAACTGCGCTAAGGCGCAGCCCCCAGACCCCATTGCCACCAAGGCTACACCCGGGAACGAAGGGTCACCCCCAACGGTTCTCCCAATTTGGACCTGGACCAGCCAGGATCCCAAACCAAATAGCGCCCGGGCAAGCGAGTTAGCAGTTCACTGTGAACTGCTAGACGACTGCTCCTCTGGAGCAGCAGCGACCCAGGGTGCAAGGAGAGGGCTGGGCGGTCACAGGCACCTGTGAACCTGCCCAACGCTAGGAACAATGGCAAAGGCCCCAAGAGCAGGCAACTCGAGTCAATCGGGTTCCCACTGCCAGCACCGGGCAACGTGCTGCCACCAGGCTACCTGGACACCATCCAGCAGCTCTGGAACTAGCTTGTCCTCACACACCGGTGCTGACCCCAGCACTAATCCCAAAGATGTACCATCAATGTATCTCACCAGTCAAATGTACTTGCCTCACAACTGTACCATTAATGCAATGATGTAAATGCAAATTTCCTTTTCTGAACTTGAATGTATATGGATGTATATGAATGTGATGAGCCATCGACATGATCTATATGTGGGGGGAAAAATGGATGTATGTAGCCATGGACACACACATGGATCATACCCAGAACCAACTGAAGCCCCACTGCATCATTGAACCATCCCAACTGGTAACCACTACCCAACATTGTGGCAATAAGGACTTGGGAGTTAACAGGGCGAGAGCCAAGCCAAAGCACAGCCAAGGTGTGAGGCCCATTGGCATTTAAGTCTGGGGAGAGCTAAGTCAGAGCACATAGTGCAAAGGTATTGGCACAAAAGACTTGGGGGCGAGTGATGTTATACTATAGATATACTCTCTGTGTAGTCACTGTTTTTTTGCATAAGATGGAGACTTGTTTACCCGAGGTGCCATCAACAAGGTTCACACTGTATACACTATGCTGGCACCACCAGAGGGTGCATCTGGTGGAGACCCAGGGGTCACCTGTACACTACAGTTACCCAGGTATAAAAGGGAATCCACCATGTGGTATCCTCACTTTGGAGTTATATTAAACGGACTAAGGTCACTATATGACAAGTACAATACTTTGCCTCGTGGAGTCATTATCAGAGCATCTAAAGACATAACATATACCTCCTCTTCCTAAGGCCCCTCCCCTCCCTCCCCCACCACCTCAGACTTCCCTCCCATGAAACCCTCCCAAAACCCCCTCCCTGTGATTTACCTGAGTGCTGACAAACCTCCCATTGGAGCCAGCTAGCGGCCAACTGCTGGGCTAATTTCCACTCCCACCTGCCGGACAACAGTGGCAACATACAGAATAGCTCCTTGCAAGTTCCAAGGTGAACCCCCTTTAAAACAAAAGGACTCAACATACCAGAAGGGGTACCTCATACAGCATTTAATGTACAAGGGCACTGAACATTTGTGCTATTATTCATTCTATAATGACCTAATTAACAATTTTGTGTTTGCATGACAGGGGAGCAGGACTTAACAATCGCATGGAGCATGACACCCATCAGATGCTAAACTAGCATCAGGCCTGATAACACAGGGTGCCGGTGCCCAAAGCATATCCATGCAGTAGGCACTGCCCATCTTGTCAGTGATCCTTATATGTTTGCATAGGCTGAGAATTGTCAGAATAAGGGCGCAAAATTTGGATTGGTATGGCCATTATTATTTGCATGCTACGGGTGTCGTTTGGGAGTCAAAATGGTGTATGATGCGTGCACACTCACTTGTGGGGTGAATCGCACCAGACGCCATATTGGTGAGGGCATTAGCGCATGTGCAGTGAACAACCGGTGGAAGTATGCAGAGCAGGCAGATCATGATAATAATCAGCGAACAACAGTGATTGGATACCAACTGTGCCATTTTGGAGCTCAATACTCCAACAAACGACCTCTCTTAACCTCGTGCAGCTGAACAACATTCAGCAGCAGGAAGGACCCTTCAGTAATGCTATTTAAAGGGATCATCAACTACTTTAAGGTTGGTTGTTGGTTGATTTCTTCCAGCTATTGGTACAATTCAACAAGGGTTTGGTGCTTTCAAGAGTTATTTCAGTTGCAAATATCTACAGGGAGTGAACTTTTTCCTGACTTCAAAGCTTCTGCATAAAACACTTGCTGCCAGGCATAGGTGCACTAGTAGGAATTCTCCTTAGAATACAGCATGACTTGGAGAATGGACAGAGGCCATGCAGAGCAGGACAAGCTGCTAGAAGAGGGGGGAGGAGGAGATGGGGGTGAAGGGCTCTCTGCAGGAGGCCATATCTGCCCAGGGTGTTCAGGGAGCAATTCTCCTACCTGAACCTCAGTGATGAACAATGTGTGAGACGTCTGCGCTCCAATAAGGACATCCTCACTGAAATCTGCCACCTGCTGCAGCCACAACTGCAACCTCAGAGCATAGCGAGGATGGCATTGCCAGTGGCTGTGAAGGTGACTGCGGCAATTAACACTTATGCGTCGGGTTCCTTCTAGGCTGGAGCTGGAGATATTAGCAACATCTCGCAGTGTGCCGTCCACTGTCATGTAAGGGAGGTCACTGAGGCTCTCTATTCAAAGAGAGCTGACTGCATTTTTATTCTCTTGCCAAAGGGCAGCAGGCGGAGTGAATGCAGGGCTTCGCTCGAATTGCAGGCTTCCCCATGAGGCAGGGTGCCATTGACAGCACTTTGTGGCTGCCGAAAGTCAACTCTGACATGTACTGTAACTGAAAGGGATTCCACTCGCTCAATGTCCAGCTGGTGTGCAGCCATAAATAGCGTATGATGCAGGTTAATGCCCAGTATCCTCGCAGCAGTCATGATGCGTTCATTCTGTGGCAGTCCACTGTACCATCTGCATTTGAGCCACCACTGCAAACAAAAGGTTGGCTATTGGATGACAAAGGCTATCCGCTTTTGACATGGCTCATGGCTCTGGTGCGCAACCCAAGCACACGTGCGCAGTTTGCATACAACGAAAGCCATGCTGCCACACGAAATGTGATAGAGCAGACCATTGGCATGCTGAAACAATGCTTCCGCTGCCTGGACCCTCTGGAGGAACCCTGCAGTGCTTGGCAGAGTGCGTCTTAAGATTCGTCATGGTCAGCTGCATGTTTATAGGCTTAGAAGAATGAGAGGAGATCTCATAGAAACATTTAAAATTCTGACGGGATTGGACAGGCTAGATGCAGGAAAAATGTTCTAGATGTTGGGAAAGTCCAGAACCAAGGGTCACAGTCTAAGGATAAGGGGTAAGCCATTTAGGACCGAGATGAGGAGAAACTTCTTCACTCAGAGAATTGTGAATCTGTGGAATTCTGTACCACAGAAAGTTGTTGAGGCCAGTTCGTTAGATATATTCAAAAGGGAGTTAGATGTGGCCCTTGCGGCTAAAAGGATCAAGGGGTATGGAGAGAAAGCAGGAATGGGTTACTGAAGTTGCATGATGAGCCATGATCATATTGAATGGTGGTGCAGGCTCGAAGGGCTGAATGGCCTACTCCTGCACCTATTTTCTATGTTTCTCTGTTGCACAACCTCGACATCATGAGGGCACAGCCCTTTCCACTAGTTATATAACTAGCAGCTGAGAATGAGGAGGAGGCAATATCTACAGCCCCTTCCTGCCCAGGCTGTCCATAATGTACTAATTCCAAATCCCCATTCACCAACAGTCCCACCCCTCTGTCACTGACCATTACAATGTCTGCCTGGCCACAATGCAAAACTAAAAGCCACCAGAAAATAAACATTCCAACCAAAATTTATAAATGAAATCATGCCATATTGCATACAAACATAAATGAATCACCTTTGTGCATTCCCTTCGTGCCAGCCTTCCGTGTGCCTATGCCTGTCCTCGTGTTCCTGCGCAGTGCTGCCCCAATGGCTGCAGAATGGCTGGTGGAAGGCTGCTGACTTTCAGTGGTGGACACTGCAGATGACGGAGGAGGATGACCCCAAGCAGCTCTGGGCCTAGAAGGTCCAGTAACGGACTACACCATCTCAGCATGGGCGGTAGCAGTCCGGGCTGGCTGGCTGACAGACAACAACAAGCATTCGAGGAGTAGGAGTGGTTGGAAGAAGAATGCTGTCTTCCTAAGAGAGGACAGCAAGTTCATGCTCCATGGAGCCACTGTCACTCCTCTGGGGTAGCCGTCAGCAATCCTAGTAATCTGTTGGAGGACAGATTACTGGACTGTTGTGGCACCCTGCAAGGCCCTCTGAGCACTGGTGTCCACAGCCATGATGGCTGCTGCTTGTGTTGCAACAGAAAATGAGATATTGGCCATCAGACGCTGCATCATGGTTGGGTCCACAAGTGTGCTAATGGAGGTGGCCACCGATTCCATGCTGGAAGGGATCGGCTCCAAACTCTGTGTAAAGTCATGTGCCAAGTTGGTGCCTGTATCCTCCATGCTCCTTGACATTGAACGCAGGCTTTCTGGCAGGCTTCCCAATGCAGCAAGCACTTCATTGTGCATCCCTATCAGCCTTCCTCTGCAGCCTGCCTGAGTGAAAGGTGAAAGTGCATGGGCTGGAGGCAGGTTGAGGTCGGGGTTCACAATTGTTCAACTTTCACTTCCCCCACTCATATATGAGGTCTTTAAACTTCTTGTGGCACTGCATCCATGTCCTCGGGGTCTGACTACTAGCATATACCTCCATGGATATCTGCTCCCACTGCCTTCTGAATGTGTTTTTGGAGTGCCTCCCGGCCCCGTGCGGATACAAGACTTCTCTCCTCCTTTCCCTTGCTCTACCAAAGCATCATGTGCACCATCTGAAAATTTTGCAGCCCACTCTCCCATGTTGTGCCATGTTTCACTATTGTCCAGGTCAGATTCACATCCTAAATTACTTCAGCACTTTTTCCAGCCTTTAAGACATACAGACTAGTTTTAAGCAGTGCAGGCTAGCTTTGACTGGTGCTATCCTCTCACGATATTGGACCCCTGCTGATACGTCCAGCCAATCAACAGCACAGGTAGCGCTGGCTGGATGCTGAAATAATTGAAATGAGCAGGCAGCATGCAGTTGGCGTTCTGCCTGCATTACTTTGCACGAGTGCGGGTTAATCGCGCATCGCGATCTCCGCGCCCATTTTCAGGGGCTATCGAATTTAACCCCTTAACATTTTGCATTTACTAAAATAATGTGAGTTCGCAGGCCAATTCTAATATGTCTCTACTTATCTGCAGAATAACTCCACGAGGCCTAGTGCTGTGCTTGAACTACTGTGACCTTAGACTCTTTATTCTCTGCAGAGTCACTTCACCGCGTGGTGACCAGCCTATTATACAGCTCCTGACTGGGCCTCCCACAGTTGCACCCTCTAGTGGTACCAGCA
Source organism: Pristiophorus japonicus (assembly GCF_044704955.1). Taxonomy (NCBI): domain Eukaryota; kingdom Metazoa; phylum Chordata; class Chondrichthyes; family Pristiophoridae; genus Pristiophorus; species Pristiophorus japonicus. Next base: position 342,285,206 of record NC_091978.1, on the reverse strand, counting down.
TAGTATATATACCGAGTATACATATATGACAACTTTTATTCTTAAATGGCAAGTTAATGCAAACTGTTACAGATTCGTGATCAGAAGGGAAAAAAACACAACTCTCAGCATATCATGAGAGACGGAAAACAATAACTATCTGGAAATTTTTTTAAAGAAACATAGATAGCTGAATTACCAAGGCATGTTGAATTGGTTATCTTCAAAGACTGGGGAGACAAAAAGAGAACCTCGGCTTTGATATTAACCTCCCCCCCTCCACCCCACGACTAGCAGAAGGTTGGGTAGTGGGGATTAAACTGTTAAATGCGAGATACCCGACCCCAAACTCAAGCGCTGGTTGTCATTTTTACGTCAGTGGGGATCATGTCCCACCGTGGAGAAGTGAGGCACTTCATTAACATATTTAAAATGGGCTCCCAGAATGCAATTGGGAGTTCAATTTAAAATTCAATGCTGTTGCCTGGGCTGTCCAGGGGTCAGGAATCCTGGCAGTGAAAGGACGTCGAGAGCTGATGTCTCCACAAGGTAGGTGTCTTTGTTTTTAATCGTTCCTTGTGGACCAGGAGGAGCAGGAGTGCTCCCCATCCCCTCAAGGAAGCCTTTGGCCTCCCCATTACCGATCACAGCTTCTCTATTTCCCCCTCCCGATCGCCAATCTTCCCCCTCCCCTGAACGTCCACAGATGTCCCCACATGCGGCCTCTTGCTGTCGCTTCCGCCCCCCTGCCGGCTGACGGCTAAGCTGTCAATTTGACTGGTTGCCGGCGGGAAACACACCCCAAGAAATGATAATTAGGTCCAGCCGTTAGGCTCGGCAGGACCTCCACATCCCCAGCCTTGCTGCAGTCTCCCCCAAAGGCGCTAATGGGAGACACACAACAGGCCAATTTTGACCTCATTTCTTCAATGCATTAGTCTGAAATGGGAGAAGTGGTAGATTTCAATCTGCAGATTCGGCACTGCATGAGTAGCGTGGCCCCAAACCGAGAGGTTCGAGGCCCTCCTACAATTCATGGTCACCGGCAACTGCCCTCAGATGAGTTCTGTGAGAGGGGTTAGATCAGGCAATGGGGGAGGGGGGGGGGAGGCGATCAGCAGGACTGTGGAGCTGGGCGCAGCACTTCTGCTTCTGGCTCCACAGAAAGATTCATTTTAAATTTAAAAACGGGCTGCTGAAGAATCATCAGTGGGGTAGGCCCGATGCCTCCACCACTTATTGGTAACACATTTTTTATACAAGGGATTCTTCAACAGGCGTTAGGCCCCTAATTTATATGATCAAAGGGCTATTGCCTTTTGTAGATGTTTGCCCGAGACACCTAAAATATCGTCCCCATGAATTTAACACCACCTGCACAGATTGCGTTTAATTTGTCCCACTGCTAAATTGGTATGCTTTGTGCCTGTTTTACACCTAAAAAATACAGGGGTAACTATTACCAATCCCTACCCCCAGAAATCTCTTGCCCTTTCACGTGTAACAAGCTAAAAATACAATATTAGTCTGAGAAGCTTCAATTCATTTGCTTGAAATATGTTTTTAATGAAAAATGGATGGTTGCAGCTGGTGTTCATACTGAAGCATCTGCCTCACCCCCTCCCCAAGGTCTGCTGTAACTGTCAGTAGTACAGTCGTTTGTATGCTGCGCTTTTACTCAGGTTTGTGCACGATACCATCAACAGTCAAGGCATCGTTTGCAACTTTTACTCATCTAATCTTCTTTTGCTAATAGGCATAATGTCAACTTTAGGCTGTTATGGCAGGATATGATGGGCAGCAGCTAACAATGGGAAGGTTTAGCAATGACATTTCAAACAGAAAGAGGATGCAACTTTTACATTCCAGTTATTGTGAAAAGAAGCTCATTAATTGTGAAGAAAAATGTTTGCTGCTTTGATTTGAAGCATGCTGTTAGCTGCACTGGTATTCACATAGAAGGCACAGTTTGATAATATGCATAATTGTTCATTCTGTGGCATCATGCTGACTATTAAAACAGTAACTAACAGGACATCCCTTTCGACTATCTAGCCCAATAATACACCATGTCAACCTTTCAGATGATGTTGAAAGCAAGCTATTAGTTAAAATTACATACATATATATGTAACTGTTAATTGATACCGCTGATCAAGGAATGTTTATTGTGAAACATTTACAATTATATTAGAAGAAAAAGGGGAGCCAAGGGTAATGTGGGGCCTTTAAAAACAGATAGTGGTAATATTGTAAATGGAAATGGCAGACTTGTTCAATAATTTCTTTCTGTCGGTCTTCACGGTAGAAGAAGAGAATAATATACCTGACATTCCTGGGAAATTAATAATGAATCAAGGACTGGAGCTCACTAAAGTTTACATAAGCAAGAAAACAATATTAGAAAAAATAAAAGCACTAATGGCACAAATCCCCCGGACCTGCTGGGTTTTAAAGTCAGCAGGGGAGGAAATCGCAGATGCTTTAGCCATAATCTTCCAAAGCTCTCTCGATTCAGAAATTGTCCCTTTAGATTGGAAAATTGCAAGTGTAACTATATTATTTAAGACAGTTGAGAGAGAGAGAAACCATGAAATTATAGACCCTTTAGTCTAACATCTGTTGCAGGGAAGTTATTGGAATCTATAATTAAGGACAAAGTGACTGAGAACTTAGGGAAATTTGAGCTGATTAGAAAGAGCCAGCATGGGCTTGTAAAGGGTAGATCATGTCTAACAAATCTAATTAATTTTGTGGAGGCAGTAACTAAAGTAGTAGACAGGGGAATATCCAGAAGATAAGGTTCCACTTAAGAGACTATTAGCTAAAATTAAAGCTCAAGGAATTGTTGAGGCCCCAGCACAGATCCATGAGAATAGGTCCAAGTATCTTTAAATGGTGATAGAAACATAGAAACATAGAAAATAGGTGCAGGAGTAGGCCATTCGGCCCTTCTAGCCTGCACCGCCATTCAATGAGTTCATGGCTGAACATTCAACTTCAGTACCCCATTCCTGCTTTCTCACCATACCCCTTGATCCCCCTAGCAGTAAGGACCTCATCTAACTCCTTTTTGAATATATTTAGTGAATTGGCCTCAACAACTTTCTGTGGTAGAGAATTCCACAGGTTCACCACTCTCTGGGTGAAGAAGTTCCTCCGCATCTCGGTCCTAAATGGCTTACCCCTTATCCTTAGACTGTGACCCCTGGTTCTGGACTTCCCCAACATTGGGAACATTCTTCCTGCATCTAACCTGTCTAACCCCGTCAGAATTTTATATGTTTCTATGAGGTCCCCTCTCATTCTTCTGAACTCCAGTGAATACAAGCCCAGTTGATCCAGTCTTTCTTGATAGGTCAGTCCCGCCATCCCGGGAATCAGTCTGGTGAACCTTCGCTGCACTCCCTCAATAGCAAGAATGTCCTTCCTCAGGTTAGGAGACCAAAACTGTACACAATACTCCAGGTGTGGCCTCACCAATGCCCTGTACAACTGTAGCAACACCTCCCTGCCCCTGTACTCAAATCCCCTTGCTATGAAGGCCAACATGCCATTTGCTTTCTTAACCGCCTGCTGCACCTGCATGCCAACCTTCAATGACTGATGTACCATGACACCCAGGTCTCTTTGCACCTCCCCTTTTCCTAATCTGTCACCATTCAGATAATAGTCTGTCTCTCTGTTTTTACCACCAAAGTGGATAACCTCACATTTATCCACATTATACTTCATCTGCCATGCATTTGCCCACTCACCTAACCTATCCAAGTCGCTCTGCAGCCTCACAGCATCCTCCTCGCAGCTCACACTGCCACCCAACTTAGTGTCATCCGCAAATTTGGAGATACTACATTTAATCCCCTGATCAGCTAGGAACAGTGGAGGTCCAAAGATATTTAGGGGTTCATGTACACAGATCAGTAAAATGTAATAGTCAGGTACAAAAATAATCAAAAAGGCTAATGGAATGTTTGTCTTATAACTAGGGAGCTAGAATATAAAAGGGAGGAAGTTTTGCTACAGCTATACAAAGAACATAAGAATTAGGAACAGGAGTAGGCCATCTAGCCCCTCGAGCCTGCTCCGCCATTCAACAAGATCATGGCTGATCTGGCCGTGGATTCAGCTCCACTTACCCGCCCGCTCCCCATAACTAAAGTAGTAGATAGCCCTGGTTAAACCACATTTGGAGTACTGTGAGCAGTTCTAGGCACCACACTTTAGAAAGGAATTCTTGGAAGGAATGCAGCACTGATTCACCAGAATGTTGCCATGGCTCCAAGATTTAAATTATGAGGAGACATTACATAAACTAGGCTTGTATTCCATGGAATATAGAAGGTTATGGGCAGATTTGATTGAGAATTTTAGGATTTTGAAAGGAATTGATAGGTTAGATAACTATTTGTACTGATGGGAAGTCTAGGACAAGAGTACATAACTTTAGATCCAGAAGCAAGCCATTAAGGAGAGAAGTTAGGAAACATTGCTTCACACAAAGGGTTGTAGAAGTGTAAAGCTCTCTCCCATGAAAAGCAAAAAATGCTAGCTCAATGAATACGTTTAAATCTGAGATCAATAGATTTTTGCCACTCAAAGGTATCAAGGGATATGGAGTTTTGGCTTGTAAATGGCGTTAGGATACAGATCAGCCACAATCTCATTGAATGGTGGAATAGGCTCAAGGGGCTGAAAGACCTAATCTTGTTCCTATGTTGCTATGTTCATTGCTGGTAGGACAAAGAATCCCACCAACAATGAAGTAACAATTGGTTATCAACACTAGTTTGTTTCACACTTTCAAATATTTCATTCCAAATGTCATTTAATTTCTCATCAAAATCTTTTAAGTTATTTTTTCCCTTCAATGCCTTTCCTTGCTGGTCTCTCTTTCTAAATATATAATGTAGTGATTAATTTGCCACATTTACTTACCGAGTGTGATTAATTTCTGAGGAGTGTTGAGCTGGAGTTGGTTTTAACTCTTGTTGTTTTATTTACAAGCATTTTGTGCTGATTTAACTCCACTGTTATTAGTTCTTAGTTTGAACAGCAAATCATTTAAATTTCAGGTGATCTTGAGTTTTATCGATGTGAAGTAAATTTTGGATTTGAAATGGAGTGGTTCTAAATTGATGCAATTTAATATGGGTTAGAGGATAGCGTAAAGACTTGTAAGGATTCCTGTTTTAGTTGGGGGTAGTCCAAAAGAAGGAAACTGCTTGAAAAGGAAATGCCGTCTAATAATTTGTGAGAGATGCACAGTTGATTCATCAGCAGCAAGCACATGTAGTAGAAATCAAAATCTAATCACGTTGGGCACTAGTTATCCACAAAACAAAATCCTATTGACTGGATGTAATCAGAAAATAATTTGTGATGATCTGATGTCATTATTAACATCATTAATATAGCTTCAATATTGCAAATGTTGGTATATGGATTGAAATGAAATACTTCCATCAACAACAACATGCATTTAGATAGAGCCTTTATCATAGTAAAATGTCCCAAAGCGCTTCACAGAAGCGTTATCTCTGTAATCTCCCGATCTCTGTAACCTCCTCCAGCCCCACAACCCCCCCGAGATGTCTACGCTCCTCTAATTCTGCCCTCTTGGCATTCCTGATTATAATCACTCAACCAGTGCTGGCCGTGTCTTCTGTTGCCCAGACTCTAAGCTCTGGAATTCCCTCCCTAAACTTCTCCGCCTCACTACCTCCCTTTCCTCCTTCAAGATGCTCCTTAAAACATACCTCTTTGAGCAAACTTTTCGTCACCTGCCCTAATTTCTCCTTATGTGGCTCAGTGTCAAGTTTTTTGTCTCCTAATACTCCTGTGAAGCACCCTGGGACGTTTCACTATGTTAAAGGTGTTATTTAAATACAAGTTGTTGTTGTTGTTATTAGACAAAATTTGACATCAAGCCAAATAAAGAGATTGTCCTTAAACCCGCTGAAAGGGAGGCGTTATTGTTATTTGGTGAACCGACCTCTACCTTATGGAGGCTGAGCACCAACTCTCTGACACCTCCTCCTACCACCCCCTGGACCATGATCCCATCATTGAACATCAAGCCATCATTTTCAAGACTATTACTGACCTCGTCTCTTCTGGAGATCTTCCCTCCATGCCCTCTAACCTCATAATCGCTCAATCCCGAATAACCCGCTTCTACCTCCTTCCCAAGATCCACAAACAGTGTTCTTGCCCCAGAGAACTGATTTTCTCCTATCTTGACTCTGTTTTGTCTCCCCTTGTCCTGTCTCTTCCCATTTACATCTGCAACTTTTTCGATGCCCTCCATCACTTTAATAGTTTCCAGTTTCCTGGCCTTAACCTTTTCTTTATCATCATGGACATCCAATCCCTCTACACTGCTCCACCTGACTGAACTCACATTGATCAAATTCTCCTTTGACTTCACTCACGTCCTCCAAAAGGTGTTGCTGTGGGAAACCATATGGCTCCTAGCTATGCCTGCCTTTTCATGGAATATGTGGAATATTCTTTGTGCCAGTCCCCTCCCTCACCCCTTTTTCCACTACATTAATGACTGTATCGGTGCCATTTTCTGCTCTCACGGCCAACTGGAAAATGTCATCAACTTTGCTTCCAATTTCCAGCCTTTCCTTGCCTTCACATGGTCCCTCTCCGACTCTCCCCTTTCCTTCTTTGACTTCTCTGACTCCATTTCTAGGGATAAAGTATCGACCAATATCCACTGTAAGCAAACTGACTCCCACAGCTACCTTGACTATATTTCCTCTCACCCCACTTCATGTAAGGACTCTATTCTATCCTCCCAGTTTCTCCATCTCAGTTGTATCTTTTCTGATGATGCCAGCTTCCAGGTCAGTGCTTCTGATATGTCTTCCTGTTTCCTCAACTGAGGATTCCCCTCTACCGTGATTGACATGGCCCACGGCCGTGTCCGTTCCATTTCCCGCACTGCTCACACCTCTTCCCCTCCCTCCCAGAACCACGATAGGGCTTCCCTATTCCTCACTAACCACCCCAGCAACCTCCACATTCAACGGATCATCCTCTGCCATTTCCACCACCTCTAGCATGATCCCACCACCAAACACATCGTCTCCTGTTCAAAAAATTCAAACAATTGCATTTTTTGAGGAGGTAACAAGGAGGGTCGATAAGGGTAGTTTGTTTGATGTAGTTTATAGTGTATGTAAGGGTGACGGCTGATTGCAGTGCAGGCAGGTACAGCAGGAACGGCGAGGTCGGGGCAAAGGAGTGGCAAGAGTTCGTAGAGGGCCCAGGAGAGACGAGAGTTTGGGATCCAGAAGAGGCGAGGGCCCAGGGGCAGCACGGGCCAGCCCACACTGCGATATGTGTGCGCACTAGGTCCATGCAGCAGAGCTGGTCTCCAGTCGTCCTGGTTAATCCTTGCCACGGGCTCTGTCAAGCCCGTGTGGTGGCTGGGGTGCAACAGCCACCACACGTTAAAAAATTCCATGCACAGGCATCTTCCACCCTTCAAGATGTGGTTCGGGATCCAGAATATTAGGTCCTTCATTGAAATACCTGTGAACTCATCCCTTTTCGGCGTGGAAGCAAGTCATCCTCGTTTCGAGGGACTGCCTATGATGATGATGAGGGTATGTCATGTATGGATTTTAGCAAGGTTTTGATAAGGTCCCACATGGCAGATTGGTCACAAAAGTAAAAGTCCATGGGATCCAAGGCAAAGTGGCAAGTGGGATCCAAAACTGGTTAAGAGGCAGGAAGCAAAGGGTAATGGTTGATGAATGTTTTTGTGAATGGAAGGCTGTTTCCAATGAGGTTCCGCAGGGCTCAGTACTAGATTCCTTGCTTTTTATGGTATATACCAATGATTTAGAATTGAATGCAGGGGGTATGATTAAGAAATTTGCAGATGATACAAAAATTGGCTGTGTGGTTAATAATGACGAAGAAAGCTGTAGGCTACAGGAAGATATTAATGAACTGGTCAGGTGGGCAGGACAGTGGAAAATGGAATTCAATCCGGAGAAGTGTGAGGTAATGCATTTTGGGAGGGCTAAGGCAAGGGAATACACATTAAATGCTCTGACACTGAGAACTGTAGAGGAATAAAGGGACCTTGGAGTGCATGTCCACAGATTCATGAAGGTCGCAGGCAAGGTAGATTAGGTGGTTAAGAAGACATACGGAATACTTGCCTTTATTAGACGAGGTATCGAATACAAGAGCAGGGAGGTTATGCTTGAACTGTATAAAGCACTAGTTAGACCACAGCTAGCATACTGCGTGTAGTTCTGGTCACCACATTACAGGAAAGATGTGATTGCACTATAGAGTGTACAGAGGAGATTTACGAGGATGCTGCATGGACTGGAGAATTTTAGCTATGAGGGAAGATTGGTTAGGCTGGGTTTATTTTCTTTGGAACAGCGCAGGCTGAGGGAAAAGCTTATTGAGGTGTATAAAATTATGAGGGGCCTAGATAGAGTGAATAGGAAGGATCTATTACCCTTAGCAGAGGGGTCAACAACCAGGGGGAATAGATTTAAAGTAATTGCTAGGAGGTTTAGAGGAGATTTGAGGGGAATTTCTTTTACCCAGAAGGCGGTGGGGGTCTGGAACTCACTGCCTGAAAGGGTGGTAGAGGCAGAAACCTTCTCCACATTTAAAAAGTACTTGGATATGAACTTGAAGTGCCATAACCTACAAGGCTACGGATCAAGAGCTGGAAATTGGGATTAGGCTGGATAGCCTCTTGTTGGTTGGCATGGACACGATGGGCCATAATATTCTCCTTCCATGCTGTAAATTTCTATGATTGTATGATTAATTCCCTCCCCTCCCCTTTCAGCATTCCAAAGGGGCCATTGACACCCACTAACAGGGTACTCAAGAGCAGTCAAAGGGACAATCAGCGAGGAATGCCGGGTCATAGCTCCTTTGTTCACAACAATGGGAATCTCAGCTCATGCTGGAGGTGTGGGGGCAAACACTCTGCCAGGACTTGCAGGTTTCAACAATTTGTCTGCAGAAATTGCAATCTCAGTGGCCATTTAGCTCGAATGTGCAGGAAGCCTGTAACCAGGCTAATTTATGAGGCGGATGGACCAGAAGAGGGGTCTGTGAGGCAGGATTACTCTTGGGGCAAATCAATGGACGCTGAAGTTCAGCGGGTTCATGTGGCAAACATTCACAGCTCATATACCAAAACGCAACCAATGATGATGAAGGTTTTATTAAACAGCATCCCTGTACACATAGAGCTGGACACGAAGGTCAGCCAGTCACTCATGAGCATTCAACAATTCGAAAAGCTATGGCCACTCAAAGCCAGTAGACCCAAACTAGAATACATTGAGACACAACTACGGATGTATATCAAATAAATCATTCCAGTACTAGGCAGTGCAATGTTGGCAGTCACACACAATGGATCAGTGAACCGGCTGCCACTCTGGATTGTCCCGGGCAATGGTTCCACACTGTTGGGGAGGAGCTGGTTAGCTGAGATGAACTGGAAATAGGGGAATGTGCACACAATGTCATCTGTGGAGCGAAGTTCGTGCTCACAAGTCCGACATCAATTTTAGTCACTATTCCAACCTGGCGTCGGGATGTTCAAGGGTTCCAAAGTAGTGATACGCATCACCCCGGATGCTAGACCAGTGCACCACAAAGCCAGAGTGGTGCCGTATTTGATGTGGGAGAAAATTGAGAGCGAATTGGACTGTTTGCTGAGAGAGAGCATCATCTCGCCCGTTGAATTCAGCAACTGGGCGAGCCCCATCATCCCCATCCTAAAAGCGGATGGATCTATCAGGATCTGTGGCGACTACAAGGCCACTATCAATCGGGTGTCCCGACAAGACCAATACCCGCTCCCGAGAGCGGAGGATCTTTTCGCCACGCTGGCAGGCAGCAAGCTGTTTACCAAGTTGGACCTCACTTCAGCCTACATGACTTAAGAACTGGCCGATGAATCTAAACTACTGACCACCATCACTACGCACAAAGGACTGTTTGTTTACAACAGGTGCCCGTTTGGCATTCGATCAGCGGCCGCGATTTTTCAAAGAAACATGAAAAGCCTGCTCAAATCCATTCCTGGAACAATCGTATTTCAGGACGACATCCTCATCACGGGTCATGACACCGAGGAACACCTCCACAACCTGGAGGAGATGCTACGCTGACTGGACCGGGTAGACCTGCGACTCAAGAAGTCTAAATGTGTGTTTTTGGGTCCTCGGGTTGAGTTCCTGGGCAGGAGGGTTGCTGCAGATGGGATTTGGCCCACCGAATCCAAAACAGAGGCGATTTGACGAGCGCCCAGGCCCGGCAGCACATTGGAGTTGCATTCATTTCTGGGACTCTTGAACTATTTCGGGAACTTTCTGCCAAACTTAAGCACGTTGTTGGAGCCGCTTCACGTGTTCCTGTGTAAGGGTTGTGATTGGTTTTGGGAGGACTGTCAAGAACGGGCTTTCAATCGGGCGTGGAACCTACTTTATTCAAAAAAGTTATTGATCCTGTACGACCCCCGTAAGAAATTGGTTCTGACATGTGATGCATCGTCCTATGGGGTTGGGTGCGTGTTGTAGCAGAGTAATGCTGAGGGCCAACTATAACCTGTGGCTTATGCTTCCAGGTTGCTCTCAAGCAGAACGAGGATATGGGATGGTTGAGAAAGAGGCACTCACATGTGTCCACGGTGTAAAAAAAATGCATCAGTATCTTTTTGGCAGGAGGTTCAAATTAGAAACGGATCACAAGCCGTTAACATCCCTGTTGTCAGACAGCAAGGCTGTCAATTCCAACGCGTCAGCTCGCATACAGCGATGGGCTCTCACGCTGATTACTCCATCCAGCACCGGCCTGGCACTGAAAATTGCGCTGATGCACTCAGCAGGCTTCCAATGTCCACCATCGAGGGGGCAGCAGAGCAAAGCGCTGAGATGGTCATGGCCGTTGATGCCTTTGACAGCGCAGGCTCCCCCATCACAGTCTGCCAGATTAAAATCTGGACAAACAGAGATCCCCTCCTATCTCTGATTCAGAAATGTGTCCTGACTGGGGATTGGGCACCCGCACACGGAGCATGCCCTGAGGAGGTCAGACCTTTTCACAGGCGGATGGATGAGCTCTCCATCCAAGCTGACTGCCTACTATGGGGCAGTCGGGTAGATGAAGGAGGCATTCATCAGGGAACTCCACAGCGAGCATCCAGGCATCGTGCTGATGAAGGCCATTGCCCGGTCACACGTTTGGTGGTCGGGAATTGATTCAGACCTGGAACACTGTGTTCACAAGTGCACGACGTGTACTCAGCTGGGTAATGCTCCCAGGGAGGCCCCGCTCAGCCCGTGGCCCTGGCCCACCAGGCCATGGTCACGTATTCATGTAGACTACGTGGGCCCTTTCATGGGAAAAATGTTTCTCATTGTGGTAGATGCGTACCCGAAATGGATCGAGTGCATTATTTTGAATTCGTGCATGACATCCATCACTGTGGAGAGTCTACGTGCGGTCTTTGCAACCCACGGCTTGCCGGACATCCTTGTTAGCAATAATGGCCTATGTTTCACGAGCTACAAATTCCGGGAGTTCATGTCGGGCAATGGCATCAACCATGTCAGGACAGCACCATTCAAGCCAGCCGGGAGGAACGTGCGGTCCAAATCATTAAACAAGGCATGCTCAGGATTCAAGGACCCTCCCTTCAATGTCGCCTATCGCGCCTCCTGCTGGCCTATAGGTCCTGACCGCACTCACTCACGGGGGTCCTGCCCGCTGAGCTACTTATGAAGCGAACACTCAAAACTCAGTTGTCCCTCATTCATCCAGTCCTGACCGACATAGTTGAGGGCAAGCGCCAGTTCCAAAACGAGTACCATGACCGAAATTCAAGGGGGAGGTGTATAGAAATAAATGACCCCGTACTTGTCCTCAATCATGCCGTGGGGCCCAAATGGCTTGAGGGTACTGTAATAGACAAAGAGGGGAACATGGTCATCATGGTTAAACTTAACAATGGGCAGATATACCGTATGCATCTGGACCAAGTGTAAAAAAGGTTCAGCATGGACACTGACGAACCCAAGGAAGATCATGAGATGGTGCTCACACCACCGCCAGTGAACGTACAACAAGAACATTCAGCAGCATGCACAATCCTGGCGGACAGGCCGGAATCACCTCAGGTGACAGACACTCGCGTCAAGGCTCAAAAACCAGAGCTCCAACTGCGGCGCTCCACGAGGGAGCACTTAACCTATGATTCCAATAAAACTTTGGGGGGAGTTGATGTCATGTATGCAACCTCTATGTAACATCACTGCAATACTGTATATACTTAAGCAATGCACACCTTGACCACAGGGGGTGAACTTGTGGAAGACACTCCTTACCTGGTCATCCAGGTATATAAAGGGAGGTCCCACTTCTTGGTCCTGTGAATAAAGGTTCAGGTCATACAGTGACCTTGTCCATAGTATGTGCCTCGTGTGGGTTTTGTGCCATTGAGTAAGGACATTACAACCTTATTTGTGTTTTGCAGCTCAGCCAGCAGCGCGTTCCAAGGCAAGACCACAGAGGACAGAAGGTGGGGGCATGGGGCCCGACTCTCCTGATGATCCTACATCTGGTGCTGAGGAGCTCTGATTCTCGCCTGTCAATCCGCTGGATCTGTTCTCCACGGATGAGAGCGGGATTTCGAGGAACCTGCATGCCATGCTCCAGAAGCCATTCCACCCCAAGGCCATCTAGTGATCCTCTGGTCATTCCCGCCTCCACTCTGGAGGTACTGGCCCCAAGCACCTCGCCATAGGGCACCCCATTTATCCCCAGGACAGCGCCGACTCCGCGGAGGTCTCCTGGACGCAGCAGGTCTATTTCACGAGCAGAGAGTGGTACAGTGGTCCAGGAGGACTGTAGATATCGGTGACCAGCTTATTGAAACATTGGGGGGCACATCCTGACCACTGGCTACCATGACCGAGTACATTCCACGGATGCCGGAGACCCTGGATGTGTTAGCCAGGAACACTGCTGGTACAGGCCTCCCAGTGGTCCCCGAGTACAGCACTCCACCCCTACGTTCCGCACCACCACTGCGAATGACAGATGAGAGCAAAGACCAAGATCCTGCTTCTGCATCAGAGAATGTTGCCCCCTCGGCACGCCCCTCTCCTGTACCTGTGCAACCACCTCATCTGCCTTCATCCCCCCCCCAATGAGGCATTGTCTGAGGAGCTCCTTGGCCAGGCGCCGTGGAGCGAGGAGAGGAAGGGGTAGAGGTTGGGAGAAGAAGGAGGAGGGGGGAAGGAAAGTGACGTGCATGTCCGCAGGTGATGGTTGTGTTATATCTCCATCTGGGTGTATGCAATTTGTTGTAATGTATGGGGGCTGGGGACCACGCTCTTGCTTTGCCTTTGTATTCTGTGTTGCTGGACATGTTGAACATTTGATTGATGTCAATGGTGGAAAAAGTGGGGTGTGGGCGGGTGTTGGGTGTTATTGGCTGTGATACTTATGATTTCAGACCAATGTTGGTGTAAAATTTTTTTAATTGATGTAATTTTGTTGCGCATTGTCTCAGATAGCTGGACCGTTACACATTGGTGATTCCTTAACCTGAAACGGTTAAATACAACTTAACTTCAATCTACGTAAACTTTAACTGGCACCAAGGTGATGGGCACCATTGATGTCTGAGGTGCACACACACAGCAGTGTGTCAGCATTGTCACTCACATCAATGCTCTTTCAGGCAAATCATTCAGAGATCAGCTCCTCACGTAAGAGTCTTGCAGCTACGTAGTCACCACGGGCCCTTTCCTGCAGTCTGGAGGGGGTCGTGGACATGGTTCCATAGCCAGCCTAATTGTCTGGCCCGAGGTCAACGTCCACCCCCTCGTCGTCCTCTTCCTCTCTCCCCTGAGGTGGAGCATCAGTGCCTTCTGGCAATTCTTGGCTCCTCCTGATAGCCAGGCTGTGCAGCATCGAGCACACGACCACGAATTTACCTACTTGCTCAGGGTTGTATTGTAGCTCCCCTCCTGAGTGGTCAAGACATCTGAAGCGCTGCATAAGCACAGTTATTGTTTGCTGGCCCCATTGCATTGAATGTATAATAGCGATTGATCAGAAACAATGATTTCCTCACTAAAATAATAATGATTTCCTCACTAAAGAATAAACCCCCAATAGTCCAGAGTCTGAAAATATGTCTGTTGAGATGTTCACTTCACCTGAGAATAACTCCAGAGTCAATGCAAATTCCCCGAAGTTGAAGCAGTCTTTTGATTGAAGCGACCTGCGATTTAAAAAATGGCAGCCACACCGCTGGCGTTCGTTCAAAACAGTTCCACTTTTTCTGGGCAGTTTTTTGGGTGAGCGATATTGTGGGAATTGTGTGTGAGGTGGTGAAAGTGACAGTGGGTGATCTCCTGGGCGTTAGTTTCGCCAAATGTGCTCTTTACGATAAAAAAAAGTGGAATTATTGAATCTCAGTGTTAATTCCTTGTGGAAAGTAACGCTGGGCGATATTATAGCCATTGATTTCGTCCATTCTGATGATTCCACCCAAAAAAAGTAGACGGGCAGTAATATTTTTTTCTGGCATTAAGCACATGGGAAAAGTAACGCTTGCCGATAAGTTTCCTAAAAATGCCTATCAGTTTCTATTTTGTGCCAAAATGGGCGCTATATGGGCGTTAGTCTTCATTTCAGCGGTAAAATGGGCATTAAGTGGGCATTAAGCAAGCAAAAAAAGTGGAGTTCCTAGCCCCATATCCCTTAGTTTTAGTTTCCCCTATGAGTTCAAATGTACTCTGCATCCACCTTGTTGAGCCCGCTCAGTATCTTATTTGTTTTGATAAGATCACCTCTCATTCTTCTGAACGCCAATGAATATCGGCCCGACCTACTCAACCTATCTTCATAAGTCAACCCCCTCATCATGGAATCAACCTAGTGAACCTTCTCTGAATAGCCTCCAATGCAAATATATCCTTTCTTAAATACGGAGACCAAAACTGTACACAGTACTCCAGGTGTGGCCTCACCAATACCCTGTACATTTGTGGCAGGACTTCTCTGCTTTTATTCACTATCCCTCTAGCAATAAAGGCCAACATTCCATTTGCCTTCCTGATTACTTGCTGTATCTGCATATACACTTTTTGTGTTTCATGCACAAGGACCCCCAGGTCCCTCTGTACTGCAGCACTTTGCAATTTTTCTCCATTTAAATTTTAATTTGCTTTTCTATTTTTTCTGCCAAAGTGGATAACCTCACATTTTCCCACAATCTATTCCACCTGCCAAATCTTTGCCCACTCACTTAGCATTTTTTTAATGAAGGAACCAAGTTGCAGAGTTATAGTGCAAGAAATTACCAAGTTTGAAAGTGTAAAAGAGAAGTTAAATGGCTGGGTTTTAAAAGCCTGAAGATCATAGGAGGTGAGGAAGAATGAGAGAGGTAAGGAGCTTCACAGTTCTGCATTCCTGGTAAAGACTGAGTCAGAGCAGGAGATGCACAATGGGTCTTTGATTTCAACACAGTGGGGTTGCAGAAGGAGGAATATATGAATTTGAAGCTTCAAGAAACACAAGGGAACAGTTTAGTAAAACACTGACCACAACGTCAATAAAATAGATAAATAATAAACTGGAAATGTCGCTGTAGAAGTTGAAGGTTAGACCTAAGGAATTGCCTGTCAAATAACTCATTATTCTTATATTCTATCCTCGAGGGCAAGAGAGATTCTAGTGCCTCCCCAGATATGAGAGCAGGATTCAAATTTTGGCTAGACATAGAGAGATAGACCATTGATTGATTTTTAATGCATGCAAACTCCATAACTAGCAGAGTGTTCCATCTCAGGATAATAAAATAACAGTCTCAAGCCCACTGTGTAAATGAATACCTCTTGATGATCAATCTAAGAATGTTATTTGAAGGTTGCAATAGAAAAAATCCACACTGTTGCGCTCGACGAACTGTAGTAGGGAATGTGCCAGGAGCAGTTAGTAATGAATATTACAGAACGGAAATGATAGGGAGAAGAATTGCACTTGATGCTCACTTTCCACAGTTGTGATTTTGACTTTCAGTTGAAGTGTTGCTTAATTCAACTTCATTGCAACCAAACAGAATGATTAGTGTTCACTGATTGCTCAGTCAGTAGGTGGTATTTGTATATCTGACATCTGAAGGAGAAAGTATACTTATCTTTTCCAAGAGCAAAAGCACTTTCTTTTTGGGAAGCCATAAGCTAAAAGAAGAACACTCTGAAGTATAATGAAAGTCCGAACCAGCCTGCTCAATTTCCAAGCCAAAGAAGGATTGGAGTGCTATCGACTGAAATACAAAGGGGAGAAGGCATGGGAGAAAGAAGTAGAGAGAATTGATGCTTTGTTACTTGTACATTTATCTTATGCTGGTGTCCTGTCAACCATATTTCATGAATGGAAATGAAGAAACAAATGCTTCGTGCTAGAAATTGGTGTGTGTCATGCCCAATTTCTGGATACAAAGTTAGGGTTAGGGGGACCAATTTTAGGTGGTGTAATCCCATGCCTGAATTGCCCACCCCTCCCCTGGAAGTGCGCCTGCTACCCATGCAGTTCATTGGCTGTATGCCTATCGAGGAGTTCCGATACTGGGAGGAGTCCACACCAGCACCTCTTAAAGGGGAGTTGGCTAATGGCTGCAAGAAGTACTGTGTGAGAACTATCAGTGAAATGCCCGAAGCTGGGAGAGTGCAGACACCAAGGTTCTCTGATGCTACACTAAAAGCCTTGGTGAAGGAAGTGGACAGAAGGAGGGACATCTTTTCTCCTATGAGAGGCAAGAAGCCCTCTGGGCTGTTCATAAGGAAGCAGTGGGAGGAGCTTGTCAATGCCAGGAGCTTTGCTCCCAGGTCATGGATGCAGTGCTGGAAGAAGTTTAATGATTTGACTAGAGGTATGAGCACTATTCAAATGCCTTCTCATCACAGCTGCAATGCTCACAGCCACATTAATTGCAACACTCACACTAGTCCCCTTCCTCTACCATCCTGCACTCTGCTGCAATCAGTACTTCACACTCCACTTAATATTCTTCACTGCAACCTCACATACTAAGCGGTATTACAAACTTCACACCCACAACTCACATCTCACATACATAGACTGATATATTCAATCATTCTCCAAATGAACTCTCACTGACACACTTCCTTCTTTCTTGCAGAAGAAAATTGCAGGCAACAGACTACCACCGGTGAAGGGCCTGTGCATCGATACACCATCTCCCTCAATGAAGAGACTGCACTGGAAGTCATGGGAACATTGGAATGCTCAGAGTGGAGGCCGTGGCCACTGGCAACACTGGAGGATGTGCTGATCTTTATATCTAATCCTCGTTGTCTTTTCTCACCTCTCCCTCACCCCACACACTCTGCATGGCAAACGGCAGATGCTTCCAGCACACACTTTTTCCTCTCTACTCCCCCTTACACTACAACCTAACCCATGTCTCTTTCACATTTCAACTCCTCAGAATGTGGAATCCCCTCAGCCAGTCGAGGAAGAGGAACAGAGTGATCAGGAAGATGCATCATTATCATAGGCAGTCCCTCGAGTCGAGGATGACTTGCTTCCATGCCAAAGAGTTCACAGGTGTTTCAATGAAGGACCTAATATTCCAGATCCTGAACTAAATCTTGAAGGGTGGAAGATGCCTGTGTGTGGATTTTTTTTAACGTGTGGTGGCTGTTGCACATCAGAGCTTGACAGAGCTAGGTCTTGGTCCAGTGGCAAGGGTTATCCAAGACGACTGGAGACCAGCTCTGCTGCACAGACCTAGAGCGCACACATATCACAGTATGGGCTGGCCCGTGCTGCCCCTGGGCCCTTGACTGTTCTGGGCCCCGAACTCACACGTCTCCTTGGCCCCGATCACGTCCCTCTACAATCTCTCGCCGCTACTTTGCCCCGACCTCGCTGCTCCTGCAATGCCCTCATCAGCCCTCTCCATTACTTTATCAAAGAACTCAATCACATTAGCCCAACATAATTTGCCTTTTAAAAAATCCATACTAACTTTCATTTATTAACCCATACTTTTCAAAATGCTAATTAATTTTGTCTCATATTATTGTCTTTAAAAGTTTCCCAACCACCGATATTAGGCTGACTGGTTGCCAAGTTTATTTCTCACCTTTTTTTGAACAGAAGTGTAATATTTGCAATCCTTCAGTCCTCCGGCACCACACCTCTATCCAAGGATGATTGGAAGATTATGGCTAGAGCCTCTGCAATTCCCACCCTCACTTTCCTCAGTTACCCAGAATGCATCCCATCTGAACCGCATGACTTTTCCACTTTGAGGACTACCAACCTTTTAAGTACCTCCTCTTTATCTATTTTTATCCTATCCAACATCGCTACTGCCTCCTCCTTTACTGCTACATTGGCAGAATCCTCTTCTCTAGTGAAGACAGATGTAAAGTACCCATTTAGTACCTTAGCCATGCCCTCTGCCTTCACAAGAAGATCTCCGCTTTCGTCTCTAATCGGCTCCACCCTTCCTTTGACTACCCTTTTATTAGTTATGTGTTTATAAAAGACTTTTGGGTTCCCTTTTATGTTCATCTCTAATCTATTCTCATACTCTTTATAATTTCCTTTTTTAAATTTCCTCTGTCCTTTCTACATTCAGCTTGGTTCTCTACTGTACTATGAACCTTACAATTGTCATAAGCCTCCTTTATCTGCCTCATTTTAACCTCTATATCATAGTCTTCCAGGGAACTATAGCTTTGAATGCTCTTCCTTTCCCCGCCATGGGAATGTGTCTACTCTGTACCTGAACTATCTCCTCTTTGAAGACCTCCCATCTTGTGAAATTCACACTCTATTGCATCTCAACTGCCGTTAGAGTAAATGCCACAGCAAGATTCATAGAAAATGTTTATGGGAGTCACAAATATTCATTAGAATTTACTTGAGGTATCTTTAGATAATTTATAGCAATGTTGTATGCCAGAACCTTCCCCGTTATCCATGCAACAAAGGCTGTTGGCTATCTCCATGCTCATAAAATGACTTCAAATGTCCTCTGTTTTTTTTAGTGAGTTAAATAATTAATATTGGCAATATTTTCATTCTGTAAATTGTAGCCTATTGTCCATCTATTAGTCCAAAAGTAATAATGCCTTTGTCCTTGGGGGTATTATCTGACATTTGGTTACTTTATTAGCTCTTATATAGATCAGCCATGATGTAATTGAATGGTGGAACAGGCTCGAGGGGCTGAATAGCCCACTCCTATTCCCATGATTCTATGTTCCTATGTTATCATCGAAAAGCTCACACACATATTAGATTATCATTGTTTTATTTTTTAAATGTGTGGTACTATAACCTGGTTGGGAACAGTTAAGAAGCTGTCTGTAATTTTTAGGTTTCTCACAAGGCTACAAAGAGTTTTCTTTGTTCATAACACCTTCGTCTTGAAAGTGCATTTTTGAAAATGAGGAAAATTGGCCATTTTTAGATATAATATCAGAAAGTGCACTTATTGACCTCCTCCATAGAGCACATTCTGTACTCTTGTGAAACTGATGGATGGACTTTTATTTAGAGCTTTTGAAGCTTGTTATTTTGAAGCATTTACGCTCATACAGTTTCTGAAAGAAGTGATCTTTGGCCTACAGAAGCACTTTGGGATCCTTTTATCTATAGGTGCATTGAAATGCCTATCGATGCATTGCTCAGAGGAAGGACTGTCCTCACCCTGCTGCAGTCTTTCAATATAGTGTTTTTGCACAAAAAAGCCAAGTGCTTCATAGCTTCAATACTTCAATAATGGCAGCTCAAGAATATACAAACTTCTCGGCTCTCAGACCAAGTAGCACATTCTACAGGAAAACTCTCTGAAAAAGAGAGATTTTTAAATCTTCCCATGCCATAAAGAAAATTGTGCTCTAGCATCCCCTTTGCAATGACCTACAAATTTCACCGAATCATATCAATTAGCAGAGAGGAGGAAATAATTTGGCTGATCGCATTTGTGTTGGTGCGAGTTCTTCAACTGGAGCTATTTGTTAAAATCTCATTTCCCTGCCTTTTCCTGCAGTGTTCCAGTTGTGATCTAACCAACATCTTTGACAAATTCGATATAACTTCTTTGCTTTTATATTCAATATCTGGCAATGTCCTCATGTCTACTCCTGCTCCACCGCCAGACATTCGTTGTGTAAACAAAGTTTCTGCCAAACTTCCACTTCTAGTGGCGGAACAGGATAGGATAAAGGAAAGTCCCAGTGAACGTTCCTACATATAAAATCCATCATCCCATTTGCCTTTTGTATGGGATTTTCGACCTGCATCCCCATCTTTAAGCATCTATGTATTGACACCCCTAGATATCTCTATTCCACCACTCTAATGAGAATTTTATCATTTAGAGTATACTTCCTTTCACTGTTATTTTCTGCGACATGTACTACATTACTTTTCTCCATGTTGAACTACACTTACCACCTTTTTGCTATCCTATCCATGTCCTTCTGCAATCTCTTCTTCCTCATGTTATTTCTGTGTGCCTAATTTATTTTCATCAGCTAGCGTCAATATTATTCCCCTTGTACCCATATCCAAATAATTTATACAAATTGATGACAAAAGAGTTTCGAGCACATATATCTAAAGCACACCACAATTCATATCCTGCCAAATGCAATCAGATAGCTTTATGTCTCCACATGTTCATGTGACTACACTTTGACATATCTGTGACGCTCATTGCACAATGGGCAGTGTTTAACTGCCTGGCCAGTATATAGTTGACCGATGGTGTGGAGGTTGCATTGAACAGTGTATATACGCTGATACATGGGCATCATCTTCGAACTGCTACTTAGCCTACCTTGTTAGTTAATATGGGTGCATTGCTCTGCCATGCCACCAATAGTTCACTTTCAGCCTTTTAGTTGTGTGAATAGAATCCAGTATTAAAAAGTGAATTGTGGCACTGAACTCATCGAGGCTTTTTGTTAACAGGGTATCATTTATTCTTAGTGAAAATGAAAAAAGGCATGTACTCAGTGCTGAAAATATTCCATTTGCTATTTTCCATAGTATACTTTGAATTAAGTGTGCGCTCTATTACTTTTTTCCCTAGTCTGATCTAGTAACAAAAAAAAGCATTATACATTGTTACATGCCTCATAAATCAAATAATATTTCTGAATTTATTAGTCACGTAATCATCATAACAAATGTTGTACAGATAATTGATGTGCAATCAGTCTGCTGAAGTGGATGATTTCACTGCTTGCAGAAATGAATTGCTGTGAAACTGACGATTGCGAATATGAGGAAGGTAAGTATATGTATTATTTATCGTACCATTCCTTCACAATTTTAAGATGTAATCTGTTGCTAATCGAACTAGGAAGGACTCTGCTGATCTATCATAGGGTGTCAAACTCGTGCATAAAAATTGTCTCAAAATCTGAACCGAAGACTACAGAGAAATATAATTTTCCATATATAATCTTGTTTTGAGTTAGGTAGTCTGGCTGTCCAAACGTTTCCCTTTACTATGAGAAGAAAACTGACAGAGAGAGAGAAAAAAAGAAAAAAATGTACCTTAGGTCCCGAACACTAGTCACTGTAAATCAAAAGAGGTTCATTGTACAAAGCACGTTATTTTGACAATGTAATAATGCACTATATAATTGCAAGGCTTTTTAAAATGTATAAATACATTGGATTATGTTTTATCAAACCACGTAGCCCCAGCAGCCATATAACCATTCTAAAAAGGATATAAATTTACGCAGGCCTGAGGTTATATAGCCAGCAGCTATTACAAGAATCAAATATTTCTTCTTGGCTTTGTGAGCACAAAGTCAATTTAAAATAATAATAATATCTTGGAATTCTTTCGAGAAATAATATGCATTTACAAATTAGGAACTACGGGCCCAAGTTTCCACAAGAAAAAAAACGGGCGCCCCTCCGAGCTGGGCGCCCGTTTTTCGCGCCTAAAACGGCGCCTAAAAACATCCTCGGTATTCTCCACCGACTTACAGGTCCTGTGGCACTCAGCACAGCCGGCACGAGCTGTGGGGGGCGGAGCCAGGTCTCGGCGCTGAAAACAGTGCCGGGACCTCTGCACATGCGCGCCACAGTCGGCACGCATGTGCAGTAGCTCCAGGCGCCGAACTGTGTGGGAGGGGCCCGAAGCACACAGCCCCCAGCCCTGGCCCAATGGCCTCACTGGGGCTGCGTGAATGAGGCTCCTCCCACGGCCAGCTCCTGCTCCCCGCCCGACCAGACCCGACACTCGCTCCCCCCCCCCCCCCCGCCGACCAGACCCAACCCGACACCCGCTCCCCCTCCCGCCCCGACCCGACACCCGCTCTCCCCTGCTCCCCCCACCCCGACCCGCTCCCCGCCCCGCTCCCCGCCCCGACCCGAGGCCCGCTCCCCCGACCCGCTCCACGCCCCGACCCGACCCGAGGCCCGCCCCCCCCGACCCGCTCCCCGCCCCGACCCGAGGCCCGCTCCCCCCCCCAACACCCGCTCCCTCCCCCCCGACACCCGCTCCCCCCCCGACACCCGCTCCCCCCCCGACACCCGCTCCCCCCCCCACACCCGCTCCCCCCCCCGACACCCGCTCCCCCCCGACACCCGCTCCCCCCCCGACAC
The DNA here is from genome assembly GCF_044704955.1 of Pristiophorus japonicus. Classification (NCBI taxonomy): domain Eukaryota; kingdom Metazoa; phylum Chordata; class Chondrichthyes; family Pristiophoridae; genus Pristiophorus; species Pristiophorus japonicus. The sequence goes on along the minus strand of NC_091978.1, from coordinate 342,262,529 downwards.
CCGCTCCCCCCCCCGACACCCGCTCCCCCCCCCGACACCCGCTCCCCCCCCCCGACACCCGCTCCCCCCCCCGACACCCGCTCCCCCCTCCCGACACCCGCTCCTCCCCCCGACACCCGCTCCCCCCCCCGACACCCGCTCCCCCCCCCCCCCGACACCCGCTCCCCCCCCCCCGACACCCGCTCCTCCCCTCCGACCCCCGCTCCCCCCGACCCCCACTCCCCCGACACCCGCTCCCCCGACCCGACACCCGCTCCCCCGACCCGACACACGCTCCCCCGACCCGACACACGCTCCTGTTCCCCGACCCTCCCTCTCTCTCCTCCCCTCCCCTCCCTCTCTCTCCTCCCCCCCCTCTCTCTCTCTCCTCCCCTCCCCTCTCTCTCTCTCCTCCCCTCCCCTCTTTCTCTCCTCCCCTCCCCTCTTTCTCTCCTCCCCTCCCCTCTCTCTCTCCTCTCCTCCCCTCCCCTCTCTCTCTCCTCCCCTCCCCCCTCCCCTCCCTCTCTCTCCTCCCCTCCCTCTCTCTCCTCCCTCTCTCTCTCTCTCTCTCTCTCTCTCCCCCTCCCCTCCCCTCCCCTCCCCTCCCTCTCCTCCCTCTCTCTCTCTCTCTCTCCCTCTCCCCTTCTCTCTCTCTCTCCTCTCTCCCTCCCTCCCCTCTCTCCCTCCCCTCTCTCCCTCCCTCTTCTCTCTCCCTCCCTCTCTCTCTCCCTCCCTCTCTCTCTCTCAGCGGCACGAACAGCTGCAGAATTCTCCCTGGCTGAAGCACTTTCACACAGGTAGGAAGATGGTTTATTTAATCTTTTCTTGGCTTATAAATGTTTATTCAGGTTGGATTTATTTGTATAATATTTGTAGAAGTATAAATAAGGATTTATTGTCGAATTTAATGAGTTCCCTTCCCCCCCTCGTTCTGGACGCCTAATTTGTAACCTGCGCCTGATTTTTTAATGTGTAGAACAGGTTTTTTCAGTTCTACAAAAATCTTCACTGGCGCCATTCTACTTTAGTTTGGAGTACATTTTCACTGTGGAAACTTTCAAATCAGGCGTCAGTGGCCGGACACGCCCCCTTTTGAAGAAAAAATTCTGTTCTAAACTAGAACTGTTCTACCTGACTAGAACTGCAGAAAAAAAAATGTGGAGAATTGCGATTTCTAAAATAGTCCGTTCTCCACCAGTTGCTCCTAAAAATCAGGCGCGAATCATGTGGAAACTTGGGCCCTACATGCCAGTTTATTGATTGGATGAAGAACTATTGCCTGAAGGGATGTTGTGACCATTGTTTCTACCTTTAGTTTTATAACATTAATGCTAAATGTCCAAGCTCAATGCTACAAAATGCAGAGGACAACAGAATTATGAACAAGATTTCTTCGAAGAGACCTCAAAGAAATTGCCTGGGCTTACTGTTCCACATGATTTCTCAGCCTTGAAACAAACTCTATAATCCTTTTGTCTCTTCTAATTGGGTCCCAGGATGGGAAAAGGATTCAAATGTGCAATGATAGAACTATAAAATCATTTTGCAATTATCTGTTATCACAGTCATATCATTAGCACCATGGAGATTGTACTTCCCAATCAAAGCGTCCTTGCAGGAACCTCAGTTTCCACTTTTATCTCTTCTTGCTGAAATGCACCCTATTGCCCAAGAGTAAAAAATTCTGCCTTCAATGCCACAGCAGTTAGACAATATTTGTTGTAGTCTGGCACATAGCTATTAAAACAAAGTGGTAACTATGCATACTTAAACACAATTAAGATTAGTTTCACTTATTTGTTTGGTTACGAAGTCAATTGGTAGCTGTGGATTCTTAAATATATTTCCCTCATAATTTTAACTAGACAGAAAAATGGGTATTATTTTCAACTCGTACATAACACAAGGTATTTGTTGAGCCTTAACATTATACAGGGTGCAGATTAGGGTCTGGATTTTCGGCTTCTCCGTTTTTGTGGCGAAAACGGAGGCGGGGGTGGGAAAATTACCGTCCAAGTAGTGTTACCGATTAATTTCCTAAATTTCATCATTTCAGCTCTGCTCCAGCACGCAGTGCAAAGGGAGGCATTGAACTACTTTCACAGCGTAAAAATGCGATCCTCATCAGCTTTAGTGCGGGGCCAGGAGCATTGGGAGGGGGAAAAAAGTACAAAAAAACATTGAAAACACATTGGCAACACCTTTACCTCACAAATCACTGCAAAAATATAAAAAAATAAAAACTTTAACTTACCTTTTTCCCAGTTTATCCAACTCACTGCCGCCGGCGGTCACTGCGGGGCGCGTTTCGCAGCATATGGGTCAGGTGATTCTCCAAACTTGCAGCGGTGTCGCAATACGACCCGTTGCACACCCAGCGCAGCTCCCCCCCCGGCGGGCCGCTGCAAAAGCCAAGCTGATGAAACTGGACGAAAAACAGCTGAGCGGGGATGGTCAAAACGGGGTGAAAACTGGGTCGCAAACAACCCGAGGATACAGCCCTAATTGTCAGCTGTGGCTCAGGTTGTGCACTTGCAGATGAGTCAGAAGGTTGTGTTTTCAAGTTCCATTCCAGAGACTTGAACACAAAATGTAAGCTGACACTTCCGTGTAGTCCTGAAGGAGTGCGGCACTGTCGGAGGTGTCGTCATTCAGATGTGACATTAAACCTAGGTCCCGTCTACCCTCTGAGGTGAACATAAAAGATTGCATGGCCAATATTTATCCCTCACATCAACAAAAAAGGAACTGATTATCCGGTCATTATCACATTGCTGTTTGAGGGACCTTGCTGAGTGCAATTTGGCTTATGCGTTTCCTACATTACAACAGTGATTACACTTCAAAAGTACTTAATTGACTGTGAAGTGTTTTGGGACATCCTGAGGTTGTGAAATGTGCTATATAAATGCGTCTTTCTCTTTTCCTCTTTCTTAGCTAAAAATCAACAAATTCCTGTTACAGAATCAACAGAGGAAAGGTTACACGGGTTCATATGACATACTTCAGTTTGTTACTTTAGCAGAGGCAGTAACCCAGCGGACAGAGAAATGTCACACAAACGTGTTAAATGTTCATTCACTGAAACCGGCAACACATTTCTAGGCTATCGCTTACACATCAACATTAATAAGCAATTAGAAAAGGTGAAATGAAAAGATGAAAAACACTGCATTAGAAATGTATTAAGCAATTAGCAATTGAAAAACAATTACTTACCTGCCTTTGTTCCAGATCCCTTGATAACTTTATCTCACAACATCTGTCGATCTCAGTCTTGAAAAATTAATTTGATCCAGTATCGACAGCCTATGGGGACGAGAGTTCCAGATTTCTGCTATCCTTTGTGTGAAAAACTGCCTCCGGATTTCACTCCTGAATGTCCTTGCTCCAAGTTTATGATTGTGCCCATTGTTCTGGATTCTCTGCCAGAGGAAATAGTTTATCTTTGTCTACACTATCAAATACTTTTTCATTATAAACACCTTGAATAGAACACCGCTCAACCTTTTAACTTTGAGGGAATATAAGCAAAGTTTAGGCAACCTCATTGAATCACATATTACATAGAATTACTGAGCATTTACGGCACAGAAACAGGCCATTTGGCCCAACTAGTCAATGCCATCATTTATGCTCCACTCAAGCTTCCTCCAGTCTTTCCTCATCTAAGTCAATCCGCTTAACCCTCTATTCCCTTGTTCCTCATATGCTTGGCTAACCTCTCCTTAACTGCATCTGTACTATTCGCTTCAACCACTCTTGCTATTGAGGGAGTGCAGCGAAGATTAACCAGACTGATTCCCGGGATGGTGGGACTGACCTATCAAGAAAGACTGGATCAACTGGGCTTGTATTCACTGGAGTTCAGAAGAGTGAGAGGGGACCTCATAGAAACGTTTAAAATTCTGACTGGTTTGGACAGGTTGGATGCAGGAAGAATGTTCCCAATGTTGGGGAAGTCCAGAACCAGGGGTCACAGTCTAAGGATAAGGGGTAAGCCATTTAGGACCGAGATAAGGAGAAACCTCTTCACCCAGAGAGTGGTGAACCTGTGGAATTCTCTACCACAGAAAGTAGTTGAGGCCAATTCAGTAAATATATTCAAAAGGGAGTTAGATGAAGTCCTGACTACTCGGGGGATCAAGGGGTATGGCGTGAAAGCAGGAAGGGGGTACTGAAGTTTCATGTTCAGCCATGAACTCATTGAATGGCGGTGCAGGCTAGAAGGGCTGAATGGCCTGCTCCTGCACCTATTTTCTATGTTTCCCTGTGGTAGCACGTTTTACATTCTCACTACTCTTTGGGTAAAGAATTTTCTTCTGAATTCCCTATTGGATTTCTTGGTGACTATCTTATATTGATGTTCGCTAGTTATGCTCTTCCCCACAAGTGGAAATATTCTCTCTGTAACCACTCTATCAAAACCTTTCATAATATTAAAGACCCCTATTAGGTCACCCCTCAGCCGCCTTTTTTCAATAGAAAAGATACCCAGCCTGTTCATTCTTTCCTGATATGTATAGCCTCGCAATTCTGGTATTATCCTTGTAAATCTTCTATGCACCCTCTCCAGTGCCTCCAAGGGGCGGATTTTCAGCTCCTCTCCGCTCCGTATTTTGTCCCGGAGCGTCGGCAATGGCGATGGTGCGGTGTTCTGGCCGGGCGGTCAGCCTCCAGCGCCCCGCAGCGACCCTCAGGTCCATTTTTACGGCAGCGCAGAGCAACACCGATCGGAAGAGTTGCACCAGTGTGCAACACCCCTAGTTGCGACACCGACACGAGTTTTGACTCTTGTCCGACCCGTACGCCCCAAAGCACGCCCCGCAGTGGAAGCTTGGGAAATCAGGCGGTCCAATGATACCAACTGCAGAAAGGGAAGTAATGGACTCCTAAGTTAAGTGTGATTGGTTTTTCTTTAAATTTTTTTTACGATTTATGTTGTGGTGGTGTAGTCAATGTTTTGGGAATGTTTTTGTGGCTTTTCTTTTATTTTTTTTTCTCCCCATGCATCACTCGGAGTGCTCCCAGCCTGGTTCTTTAGCTCGGGAGATTCCCATGCACACCCCGCTTAGCACTGTGCCCCCTGACTAAGGGCCCAGCTGCCCAATGTTATTTACTGAGGCACAAACTGTTCCTGGGCACCATTACCACCCCAAAAACATCAAAGCCGAAAAACTAGCCCTATATCCTTTTTATAATATGATGCAGTAGAAACATAGAAAATAGGTGCAGGAGTAGGCAATTCGGCCCTTTGAGCCTGCACCGCCATTCAATAATATCGTGGCTGATCATTCCCCCAGTACCCCTTTCCTGCTTTCTCTCCATACCCCTTGATCCCCCCTAGCTGTAATGGCCATATCAAACTCCCTTTTGAATATATCCAATCAACTGGCATCAACAATTCTCTGCAGCACGGAATTCCACAGGTTAACAACTCTCTGAGTGAAGAGGTTTCTCCTCATCTCAGTCCTAAATGGCCTACCCCTTATCCTAAAACTATGTCCCCTGGTTCTGGACTTCCCCAACATCAGGAACATTCTTCCCGCATCTAACCTGTCCAGTCCCGTCAGAATCTTATACGTTTCTATGAGATCCCCTCTCATCCTTCTAAACTCCAGTGTATAAAGGCCCAGTTGATCCAGTCTCTCCTCATATGTCAGTCCAGCCATCCCTGGAATCAGTCTGGTAAACCTTCGCTGCACTCCCTCAATAGCAAGAACGTCCTTCCTCAGGTTCGGAGAGCAAAACTGAACACAATATTCGAGGTGAGGCCTCACCAAGGCCCTGTACAACTGCAGTAAGACCTCCCTGCTCCTATACTCAAATCCCCTAGCTATGAAGGCCAACATACCATTTGCCTTCTTCACCGCCTGCTGTACCTGCATGCCCACTTTCAGTGACTGATGAACCATGACACCCAGGTCACGTTGCACCCCGCCTTTTCCTAATCTGCTGCCATTCAGATAATATTCTGCCTTTGTGTTTTAGCCCCCAAAATGGATAACCTCACATTTATCCACATTATACTGCATCTGCCATGCATTTGCCCACTCACCTAACCTGTCCAAGTCACCCTGCAGCTTCTTAGCGTCAGTACTGTATGCAGTACTCCAAGTCTGGTCCAACCAAGGTTTGATAAAGGTTTAGCATAACCTTGTTACTTTTCAGTTCTATAAATCATAGAATAGTATAGAACAGAAGGAAGCCATTCGACCCATCAATTCTTTGCTGGCTCTTTCAAACCAGCCCTCATAAATCAACCATTTAAACCCTGGTCTAATTCTGGTGAAACTACGCTGTACACCAACAAAGGCCAATATATCCTTCCTGAGGTGTGGTGCCCAAAACTGAATGCTGTACTGTAGATGGGATTTAACCAAGGCACTGTACAACTGAAGCACAACTTCATAGAATCATAGAATTGTGCAGCAGAGAAGGAGGCCATTCGGCCCATCTCGTCTGTATCAGGTCTTCTCATTGTATTCCAGCTCCCTTGAGATAAGTCTTTATTGGCCTTTTTGATTACTTTTTTTATCTATACACTATAGAATGAAGGCATTTGGAATTTATTGATTCATCAATATCTCAGATTATAACTGTGCCTCTAATTTATCCGAGAATGAAGAGTGTTTGCATGCTGAGTTGAAAGTCAAAATAAATTACTTCTGAAAATTACTTTATAAATTACCATTACAATTTGTTTTCAGACCCGTACTACATTACTTTCACGGTTAATGATTAGCTTAGAGTGTTTGACCAACAAGCTCAGTTCCATAAAAACTATTGCCATGGTCACCAGAGGAAATCTCACTGTTCTGTTATTGGAAATTTTATGATGGTCCCAACAATTTTCACATCAATAATTTTACTTTGCCTTTTCTTTACAATTTGTAACCTGGATATGAGTAAGATGTTGCAGTGACACCCTTAAAGATGTAATCATCTACCAGCTATTGTTTGTGTGTATGTCTTGGCACATACTGCGGAGCCTGGTCACCGGTCATCTTGGATCCCCTTGTCATTGGACTAAGACCTTGTTCTGTCAAGCCCGTGTGGTAGCTGGTGTGCAACGGCCACCACATGTTAAAATAATTCACGCACTGGCATCTTCCACCATTTAAAATGAATGAATCGGTCACCTGAGTACTTGTTTTTAGTGTGGAAGCAAGTCATCCTCGAACCCAAGGGACTGCCTGTGATGGTGATTATTTCATATTATAAAGTTTCTTGGGTTATCACGCTGAAGGTTACAATAAAAGTCTAATTTCTGTTTGTTTTAGGGGAAAATGTTAAATGACCACTAATTTTGCCTGGAGCCTGCCTGCAGATAATTCTCCTCCACACATAATGCAATTGTGAGGGAGCAGTTTGACAGGGTGCAGTACCTGATATATGAAGCAGCAGGGAGCAGTTTGATAGGGTGCAGTACCTGGTATATGAAGCAGCAGGGAGCAGTTTGACAGGGTACAGTACCTGGTATATGAAGCAGCAGGGAGCAGTTTGACAGGGTGCAGTACCTGGTATATGAAGCAGCAGGGAGCAGTTTGACAGGGTGCAGTACCTGGTATATGAAGCAGCAGGGAGCAGTTTGACAGGGTGCAGTACCTGGTATATGAAGCAGCAGGGAGCAGTTTGACAGGGTGCAGTACCTGGTATAGAGTACGATAAATCAATAGGATTGTCGAACACTTCTCGCTCTGCATCTCTCGGACATCTGGTTGGAATAAGTGGAACAGTAAATCAGAGAACAATGTTCTGCTAAGTGACATTAAAATGCCAGTGATGACATTAATGACAATGTAACTAAATGCTTTGCTGGTTCTTTGCTAATATTAGTTAAAGATTGTGGGCGAGAAATCCGTAGCGCCATTAAATGGAGCTAAAACGGTGGCCTCTGCTCTTTCGCCAGTAGCTCGCGGGTCCTGTGGTGGCTGCAATTTTGGTCCCTACCTTTGCGCTGCTGGTAACTGGCAGTACCATCGCCAACAAAATGGAGTCGAATTTGTAAAATTGTAATCAGGATAAGTAATTTTTTGAAATATTGTATAAATACCTTGCTTCCAAAAAAAAAGGGTGGGCAGTGTAGTGTATACACCTGTGAGTATTCTCACAGGAGAGTAGAGTTGTTGCATTGTGCGTGGCTTAGCCAGTCACATGATGTGCACAATAAAACCCCAGTCAGTTGAGTCTAGGTCATCCACGATGAGGTATGCAGTTGTGAGCCTAGTGGATGAACTGGTAATGTGCAGTGTGATTGTTAAACCTTTGTTAATAAACCGACTAGTTCTTAAAAGCGGTGTGCTGCTATAAATTCTTAAGCAAAGAACCCATGAAGCAAATACATTACCTCGAGGACAGCGTTGCATGGCAGGTAAGCGTTGTGCCAACAATCTCCAGCCTCCCAGATGAATTATGCTCTGTTAGTGTTGCGGCCATTAGCTCCAATTGCCGATACCAATTTCTCCCTGTCTGTAGAAACTTTTAAAACTTTAAAATGAAAGTTTAAAATGTTCACTTCATCACAGTTACAGTTATAGCATGACAAATATAAAGTGATATGAAAATACCTCATGGAGGCTTTAGTTATATATGTATTTGCATTGCTGTATAGCCAATATTACTTTGCAGCTATACGTAATGTACAGTGTAAGTGGCCTCTTCGAACATTGACAAATTCACAGGGTTATATTTGCAATGAATATAGAGGTGACTTTTGTGGCACTTTCACCTGCATCACACTGGGATCATAGTAACAAACTACGTCCAAGCTTATGTACATTTTATACTTGAGATGTCATTGATTATAATCATGCCTATGTTGTCAATAGCCTAATTTCCTCAGTTCCTCCAAATGCCATTCGTGTTTTGTTAAAGGACCTGAAGAGAAATTGTAGAATTATGCACAGCAAAGGGATGTTTTAAATAACTGTAGTCACCTCCCTGATTTATCCAAACACAATACGGTATGAGAAAATTGGAGGTATTAATGGGAGCGATTTTAACTTGACCTGTGCGGCAAGGACCCAAAAGGCAGAGGTGGGCGACTTAATTTAGCTCATTAAAACCTTGTTGTCAGATCCTGAACAGTGTTTTTAACCAGATCTTTTAATTTTGCTAGATGATCACGGGAATGATCCGTTACTAATTCGCTGCTTGGGAACCATACCTGTCAAGCTGCAGTGGAAGTTCAGTGGCCATTGATCGAGGTCATCACTTCAGAGCGTGGAGAGCACAAGAAAGATTGCCATGTGACACCTCATTACTTGCCTGAAGGAAAAGCTCCTGCTGAGTGCATTTTGAGCACAGATTTAGGTGTTTAAAGTTTTCAAGTATTTTCTGCAACTTCAAAAGCCACTCTCACCTCATTGCTATTAACTATCACACCACTGACAGGTTGCTTCTCTGATTTCTACTTGACCTGCCATGTAGTACATGAGCATGGGTGCCGTTTATATTGTCTTACCTTAGTCCTCAATATTGCACCAGGATCAGCCCCAACAGCAGCAGCAGCAGGCACACCAGTAGCAGCAGCACCAACAACCTTCTCCTCAAACACCTGATGCTCCACAGAACAGAGGGCATCAGCACAGAGCTGCACTGCGCTGGAGGCGATACCCCCAACACAGGGTATACAGGTAGAGGATGAGCTTCCTCAACATGACGGAGCAGCAGTGCTAATGGAGGCTCAGGACATCACACCAGGTTGTCACAAACATTTGCAGCTTGCTGGAGCACGACCTGCAGCTCAGAGGGCCACCTGGTGGACAGGCCTTACCAACGGCTGTCAAAGTCACCAGTGCCCTCACTTTCTTCGCCTCACGCTCCTTACAGGGATGTGCAGCGGACATTTGCAGCATTTCTCGCAGCCGGCCACCCACAGATGCATCACACAGGTTACCAATGCCGTGTTTGACAAGTCAGCCAATTATACCAACTTTGTCACTGATGACGCCAATGTTGCTGAGCGGGCGCTCGAATTTGCCGCTCTGGCTGGCTACCCATGGGTGCAGGGCATCATCGTCTGCACACATGTGGCCATCAGGGCACCCCGACATCACTCAGGATTGTTTGTGAACTGCAAGGGCTTCCACTCCCTCAATGTGCAACTCGTCTCAACCATAGGAAGATCATCATGCATGTGTGTGCCAAATTCCTTGGCAACTGTCATGACTCTTTCTTCCTCCCTCCCTCCCTCAGCTCTTCACACCGCCAAACACAAGTACTGGCTGGCTACTTGGAGACAAGGGCTATCAACTGAAGGCGTGGCTGATGACATCCTTGAGGACTCCATGTACTGAGGCCCAGGAGCGCTATAATGAAAGCCATATGTCCAACAGATGTGTTACAGAGCAAACAATAGGTATGTTAAAAATGAGCTTCAGATGCCTTGACACATCTGGAGGAACCTTTCAGTACACACCAGTCAGGGTCTCCAGGATCGTCATCATGTGATGCGTGCTGCACAACATAGCGCAGCAACAAGGATTAGAGCTGCAGTAGGAGCATGGCGTAGAGATCACAGCCTCTGCAGCGGAAGAGGAGGACCATCAGCTGGAAAACGAGGAGGAGGAGCAGGACCGGAGCACGTTGCTGCCTGGGAGGCCAGGGATGGCCACATCATGGCCAGATTTACTTAACTTCAGGCATTACACCCACATGGCTGCCACATGCTGTGCCAGGTTTCCCCACCTTCCTCACCACCCCCCCGTCACACAACAACACCATAAAGCAACCCTACAATGAAACAATGATCAAGCATTCCTTTCCCGACCCCCATTACTGGAGGCAACGTTATGTTTCACCATTCAGTCCAATTCACTAAGCCTCTTCCAAATTACCATACAAAAATGGCTAAGCCCAGAAAGTGTTGAAAATAAATAATTTTATATGAGTCATAACATTTACGGAACCTTAACAAAAACACTTCTTTAAAAACCCATGTGCTTATCCTTGTGCATCTACTTCTGCGTCATTTTTTGTTTATGCGTTCTACGAGGTGCAACCCCTGTGGCTTCAGTAGAGGTGGAGGCAGCCTGCTCACTTCCCTGCTGCAACTGGGTAGACACATTTGGTGGACATCCTTTGTGTTTTGGAGCCTCTGATGATCCCGCCAAAGTCTGCTGCTCCTGCGACTGTGCAGGGGCGGACTCAGCCATTGCGATCCGAGGAGGCATCTGGGTCTTTGACTGAGGGGAGGGGCTTTCAATGGGGAGAAATGTGAGTGCTTTGAGAGGAGCCCCCACTTCCATGTCCTCCCTCACCATCAACCCTCTCGTGGGCCACCCGCACTTCCCTGCTAGCAAGGAGCTCGATAGTACCTTGCTGCACAGTAGTGGGACGATGAATGCCCAAGTCTACGTTCAAATCCCTCAGTAAAGAGGAGGTCTATGAGACTCTGCCATCTATCCTCCATAGGTAGCATGTGCTCCTGTGAGTGGTGCATTAGCAGCTCCATGCAGGCGGATATCCTTTCCATGGAAGAGCCTATAGTCGCCATTACCTATGACACAGACTCCTCCATTCTCTGCACATTTGCAGACATCGCGGCCACAAAATCTGTCAGAGCTTCCTGCACTTCTTTCTGTACCTCCAGAATCACCCTCTTTCTGGATGGCCCCCGAGGCTGAGTGTCTGCAGCAAGTGAGCAGAGCTGGGAGTGTTCTGCGCCCTCCGGCAAAGAGTTTCCACTGCTGTCTCTGTCTCCACCATTTCGTCTAGATCACTTGTGAGTTGTGAGACGCCAGGTGACAACACGACTCTATATCGTGTAGGATCCACCAAGGTGTGTGTAGCTGCACTGCTTATGTTTGGCAATGCTGCGTCCTCAGATGCTGGAGGCTCCTCTGAGGAATCATCTTCCTCCTGTGGCCAGACAGTGGGGAGGGATCTTGATGGACCTGTGGGAGAGTAAAGAGATGATTTAGAAATGTTATATTAAGAATGGGTAACTATACCATTATGCACATGATGAACATTCACTGGATGCTGACATCAGTCCCCATGTGAATGATTGCTAATTGCCATGTGGCTGTATGTGATGTAATTCTGTCACCAGGTTGCTAAGGGGTCCCCCTCTCTCCGATTCCAACCGCCAGCTGCTCTACAACTCATGCCCCCTCCAAGGCGACCTCCTCTGCTGGAGTTAACGTGGTGAAAGATGGAGGGCCACCTCTGGTTTTCTCCCTCTCCCTGTTGTTATGCACCCGTTTATCCTGACAGGAGGGAAAGAAGAGAAGTTTGAGTGAGAGTGATGGCATGAGTGTAAGGAATGTGTGGGTTACATCTGTAGAGGTTGACTATGAGGTGCCAATGCCAAAGTGCCAATGCCAAATGGCCTCCTTGTGTGGTGTTACTTGGTATGATTGCATTAGGATGAGTGCGTGTGGTGTTACTTGGTATGATTGCATTAGAATGAGGATGTATGAGGGGTGGCTAGTTAGCAGGAGATGTGAATAAGTACATAGAGAGGGATAGGTGGCATACAAGGTATGTTGGTGTGAGTAAGATGTGCAGGAGCAGGATAGGGAAGGCAGAGTGATGGGGATGTGATGAGAGGCACAGCAGGATGAAGTTGAGTGTGGCTTTGCACTCACCTTTCCTGATCTTATTGACGCCCTTCCGCACTGCACGTAGGTCTTCCTGACCACGTCCCTACTGTTGACCTCCTCTGTAATTTGCAGCCAGGCTCTTTTAGTCTCCTGGGGAGGTCTCGTCCACCCCAGCAGGGAAGAGGACCTCCTGGACGCTCTAGCTCCCTCCACAAGAATATGAGTCAGCAGAAAACCTGGGTGCAGCCCTCTGTCTTTGTGAAGCCATCTGTGCAAGGCTCAGCACTAACCAGATGCTGATATATACTGCCTACACATTCCTAGATAAAACTTCAGTGCAATGTGGCCAAGGCTACTTTAAATATCCCCACTGGAAATGAGTCACCATTGATTTAATCAGAACCACAACATTTAATAGGGACTTGTAGCGTGCAGACCTGCCTTAATAGTTGCCGTTAATGGAAATTTGCTCTGAGAAGCAGGATGAAATGGAGAACGGGGTTCCCAGTCACCAAGACGACCATCCACACTGGACCCACCCTGGTAATGACAATTTTGGCCAAAGAACAGTACAATACAAGGCGACAAGCTGGAGAAATAGGACTAAAATGTAAGCAGAATGGGCATGTAAATGGTAAATTAATTTCAATATAGATAAGTATACCGTGTTGCATTTGGTAGGAAAAATGAGGAGGTCGTCTACTCCTTGGAGAATAAGAGTCAAATGGGATAAAGGTGCAAAGGGATCAAGAATACAATCTAAGCACAGAATCACAAATCATCAAAATAATAACGTAGGTTAATGCAGGACCGGGAGCAGGACCGGGAGCAGGACCGGGAGCAGGACCAAGAGCAGGACTGGGAGTAGGACCGGGAGCAGGACCAAGAGCAGGATGGGGAGCAGGATATGCTGCGGTGCAGAGGGACCCGGGGGTCCTTGTGCATGAATCCCAAAAAGTTAGTTTGCAGGTGCAGCAGGTAATCAGGAAGGCGAATGGAATGTTGGCCTTCATTGCGAGAGGGATGGAGTACAAAAGCAGGGAGGTCCTGCTGCAACTGTACAGGGTATTGGTGAGGCCGCACCTGGAGTACAGTGTACAGTTTTGGTCACCTTACTTAAGGAAGGATATACTAGCTTTGGAGGGGGTACAGAGATGATTCACTAGGCTGATTCCGGAGATGAGGGGGTTACCTTATGATGATAGATTGAGTAGACTGGATCTTTACTCGTTGGAGTTCAGAAGGATGAGGGGTGATCTTATAGAAACATTTAAAATAATGAAAGGGATAGACAAGATAGAGGCAGAGAGGTTGTTTCCACTGGTCGGGGAGACTAGAACTAGGGGTCACAGCCTCAAAATACGGGGGAGCCAATTTAAAACTGAGTTGAGAAGGAATTTCTTCTCCCAGAGGGTTGTGAATCTGTGGAATTCTCTGCCCAAGGAAGCAGTTGAGGCTAGCTCATTGAATGTATTCAAATCACAGATAGATAGATTTTTAACCAATAAGGGAATTAAGGGTTACGGGGAGCGGGCGGGTAAGTGGAGCTGAGTCCATGGCCAGATCAGCCATGATCTTGTTGAATGGCGGAGCAGGCTGGAAGGGCTAGATGGCCTACTCCTGTTCCTAATTCTTATGTTCTTATGTTCACGAGGAGCAGGATGGGGAGCAGGACGGGGAGCAGGACCGGGAACAGGACTGGGAACAGGACCGGAAGCAGGACCAGGAGCAGGACCGGGAGCAGGACCGGGAGCAGGAGCAGGACTGGGAACAGGACTGGGAACAGGACTGGGAGCAGGAGCAGGACCAGGAGCAGGACCAGGAGCAGGACCAGGAGCAGGATCGGGAGCAGGACCGGGAGCAGGACCAGGACTGGGAGCAGCACCGGGAGCAGCACCGGGAGCAGGACCGGGAACAAGACAGGGGGAAAGGCAGCAAAATGTGACCAAAGGGAGACGGCCCAACAGGGCTGGCAATAGGAGAGCTTACCCTCCCAGGGTATTCCGGCAGCAGTTCTCCGACATCAATTTCTCTGAGGAACAGTGTGTTCGAAGGCTGCGCTTCAGCAGGGGCGTGGTCGCAGAGTTTTGCCATCTTCTACAACCAGACCTCGAGCCTCAGACCAGGGTGAGGACGGCTCTCTCAGTGGCAGTCAAGGTCACCATCGCGGTCAACTTCAACGCCAATGGATCCTTCCAGTGTGCGACAGGAGAAACCTCCAACATCTCCCAGTTTGCTGTCCATTGCTTCATCAGCAAGGTCATAGATGCTCTGTACAGAAGGAGAAGCGATTAAATCTCCTTCCCCATGAACAGAGAGAAGCATCAAAAACTTGAATGTGACTTCTTCAGGATAGCAAGCTTCTCCATGGTGCAGGGCACCATTGACTGCAGCCACGTCGCTTTCCAGGCACCGCATAACAATCCTGAGGTTTTCCGTAAATGCAAAGGCTACCACTCACTGAATATGCAGTTGGTGTACGACCACACACGCAGAAACCTCACCCTGACTGCCGACTTACCTGACAGCAGCCATGATGCCTTCATCCTGTGCCAGACAGGTGTGCCAGATCTCTTCCAGCCAGCACATCAAGCTCGCGGCTGGCTGCTCGGAGACAAGGACTACCTGCTCTCCACCTGGCTCATGACTCCCCTCCGCGACCCCAAACACTCATTGAATGAGAGCCATGCCACCACCAGTAACATCATTGAGCACGCCATCGGAGTGCTAAGCAACAGTTCCGTTGCCTTGAGCGCTCGGGAGGAGTCCTCCAGTACTTGGCTGAGCGGGTGTACCTATTCGTCGTCGTCTGCTGCATGCTGCATAACCTGGCCATCATGAGAACACAGTCATTGCCACCAGGCATAGCCGCACCACCTCAGGAAGAGGAGGAGGAAGAGGAGGAGGAGGTGCAGTAGGAGGAACAAGAGGAGGAGGAGGATGAGGATGAGGAGGAGCAGGAGGAAGAACAAGAGGAGGAGAATGAGGAGGAGGAAGAGGAGGAGCAGGAGCAGCAACATCAGCCACCCAATTGCGATTCTGCAAGGGTGGTCCATGACCTGGTTAGTCGGTCACACTTTGGTTCCAGTGAATTCTATCCCACTTCCCGGTTCCTCTGGATGTCCCCATCACTACATCAATTTGCCCTTCCATACTAAAGCCCCAAAACTGAAATGAGAGACAACAGCAAAGCTGAAACATTCCAATAAAAATGTTTATAAAAATTAACTATCATAATGTATTAAAGAATCACCCTTGTGCATTTCCTTATGTCCCCTCTTTGCTTGAACTATTTTAGTGCTCCTCCGCAGTGTGTTCCCTGTGACTGCAGCATGGCTGGTGGAAGGGTGCTGTGTGTCAGGCCAGGGAATACAGATGGTCCTTACGGATCGCCCTCAATCTGCTCTGGGCCTGGAAGGCTTGGCGTCGACTGCACCACCTCAGGCTGGGTGGTGGCAATCTGGGCGACAAGCAGCGACAAGTGCAATGACAGAGTAGCAGTGGTGGTATCAGGAATTCTGTCATCGTGAGGGAGGACAGCAGATTCCTGCTTCGCTGACCCACTGCCACTTGCCCGGAACTGCACCTCAGCATCCCCATCAATCTGCTGGAGCATAGTTTGGAGGGCTGCTGCGACACCCTGAGATCCCTGGTGGACTGTGGTGGACCCAGCGGCGATGGCAGCAGTCAGAGCTTGCGTGGCATCAACCTGAGCCTGCGTGAAAACAGCCTGAGACTTGATGCCGCCAACCATTGTCTGAATTACAGCACCAAGACGTTGCGTTGCTTCCACCTGTGCTGCAATGGAAGCTGCCACATCACCCATGACACGCGTCATGTGGTCTGGATCCACACTGTCTCTCTGGGAGGCCACCATCCTCTGCAGACTGGCATTCATGGGCTCCATGGTGTGTGCAGAGCTCTGTATAATACTGGAGGCGGATTTACCACTGCCGAGAGGCACTTGGACACCCTTGCCATTGCACCTATCATGTCAGAGTGCATGGCCAACGCCCTTTGTGTGAATGCCTCCCCATTGAAGTCCTCATCTGAGTCCCGTGGAGCAGAACTCACGTGCGAACTCACCTTCCGGAGAGATGGCTCCCGAGGTTTGCTTTCCCCTTGACCTTGCTGCAGCCCACTAGGCCCTGGTGCATCACCCAGTGCAGATCCCTCTACTAACCTAACATCGACCGAACGCGTAGTGCCAGTATCTGAGCTGGTGCCTGCAGGTGACAGATGCAATGCCACAGTGCTTGGCTCCTCCTCCGCCTCCTCTTCCTCTTCCTTTCCCCCCTGACTGTGTTGTAGGGGCTCAGGTGCAGGCTCCACATCTGCTGGCTGGTTATCCGAAACATAAATGGCACAAGACTCGTGATAAGGTGAGGGCAGCGGGTCAGGAATCGGGCAAAGAATGTAGACAGTATCGGGAGCTGGAAAGTCGTAAAGCCTTCTGGTTTGATGGGGAAGTGGAATGAGAAAAGGAGACGGGATAAAGATACCGTTGTTGTCCCCAGCGGACCCGACGACTCCCCTGGCCACGCTCTCACACCTTGCGGGCCAGTGAGCCACAGCACTCGCTCCTCAAGTTCACTGAGCTCACGCCATCTTGGCCTGCAAAAGAAAGGAACTTGTGTGAGTAAGAGTCCAGCTATGCATGTGGAAGATAAGCCTGCCCAGTTGAATATCTATGAATGTAGGCAAGGCACGAGATGAGGATGTGAGTGTGAGTAGCTGCAGATGCTTGGTGGTTGAGTGGTGGGGGAGTGGTGGTTTACACAGTGTACACAGACAGAAGCTCAGAGGCTGGTATGTCGGAGGTCTGGAAGCATGTACTTAACTTGACCTTCCGACTGAGGTCGTTGAATTTCTTTCAGCTTTGTGTGAAGGTTTTGTCTCCCACAGTGT
The DNA here is from genome assembly GCF_044704955.1 of Pristiophorus japonicus. Classification (NCBI taxonomy): domain Eukaryota; kingdom Metazoa; phylum Chordata; class Chondrichthyes; family Pristiophoridae; genus Pristiophorus; species Pristiophorus japonicus. Next base: position 342,245,091 of record NC_091978.1, on the reverse strand, counting down.
TGGCTGACACCTCCTCGGCCACTTCTTGGCACATGGCCCTGAATACCTGTGGAGATGGCCTCCTTCCAGATGGAGGGAACAGCAACTCCCTCCTTCTCTCTACTGCCCCCACCAAAGTATCCAGCGCCACATCATTAAATCGCGTGGCCATCTCCCTCGAAGCAGCAGTCACACCAGCCATCACAGAAAGGTGACTCAGTTGTTGAGAGGTCCAGCTCAAGTGTAGCAGTTTGAAATGACCTCCCCTTTCAGAGCTCGATAGAGCTGGAGGCATGGATTGAAGGCTGATTGCTGAATGCAAGTCAGCTGAAATTGGGTAACTTTAAGTCAATAGCATTCCTGCAGCACTCCACTGAGGCCATTAGCAGCTCATTTTCCACCCCTGCACTCCTGGGGCAAAAATGCCTAATTTCCCACAATTTCGCAAGCCATTTTGCTGGGCACTAAATTTTCAAAAAGTAAAAAGTTAACGCCCCAAACAAGATGCTACTGAATTTTGTCCCCTAAGTCTTGCATAAAGCATGCAATTCCTGTACTTACAAGAAATAACAATTTATTGCTTTTTCCTGTCAAGTTATTTAAATCACGTCTGGCCATCACATTTGAAATATACCTATCTGTACTTATCATAAATACACTTTGTTTGAGTCCTCCCAGCTCGAAGGTAGGTGGCATTGTGCAAACAACTTATCTCTGCTTGAAGCCCATTCAGTTTAGGTTGCTTAGCTACTGGGAACCCACTTCTAAAAATTGTAAAAAGTATTGGTATTTTTATGCGCTTAAAGCCATCTGCTTTTTAGATTTGTGAGGTGCAATTCCCTATAAAAGCGCACCGCAACCTATGAGTTGTGAGCACAGAGCTGGGCGAATCTGATACACAGAGTGGCAATGGGAATCTGGTGAGAGTGGGAATTCAGTACTACATAGTGGGTGATTAGTACAGAAAGTGGGGGAGAAATTCAGTATTATCCCGTTTGGGCGCTAACTTTTGAAAGCTGGGAAATTTACCGCCAGGCACTAATGATCCGCAGCATTTTCTAAGTTTGGTGTTTGCGCTCTCGGAAAGAAGTGGAGCACTAAATCAAATGCTTCGCTTCCTTCCTGGAGCACTAAAGGATGCTGGTGGGGCAGTACTTATGCAGCGTTGCACAATGGGCCATGCAGCGCTGCCACGTTCCGAGGCTCCTTCCCTCCCTTAAAGGGAAGGGCCATCGCTGCAGGCTCTGCATTGGGACCAGATAGCTGGTCCCCAACGGTACTCGAGATCCGACCCGATCAGCCCCATGCACTGCAGCAGAGTGCCAGGCTGATCGATCGCGGCCAAAGAGGAAGCAAAAAAATTGCAAGTAACCATTTCAACAATATTCCTACTTACCTCAGCAGCCTCCTCTTTAACTTCCTCAGCAACCTCCCCTTTAATCTAAGCTCCCAGCTGCCCGAACAATGCCTCCTGCAGCTGTCAGTGTTGTCGCCCGGCGATGCTGCAGGGACGAAACATAAATTCGGATCCGGGGCGCTTCCGGGGCGATGCGCACGGCAATGACATCATGATTCCGGGCACAGGAGATCGTGGCGCAAAGTGTTACCGCCGCCGCAAACCTCTCGCCCAAGTTAGCGGGAGTCATTCATCTCGCCATGCCAGGTCGGTATGTGGTTAGCGCCTTGTTATCTCCCCGCAGAGGTGAAAACAGGAGACGCTAAGGAGGCCAATTTTTAGGCCAGTGTGTTTTTATCAAACTGAAATTTAACCTAGTTTGCTTTTTTTAAAACTTTACTTTAAAACTGCAAAGTCAGTGGCAGTTAACAGTCTATCAGCTGCAACTGGGTTCCTGACTTGGTGTTAATAATTGTGGCTGGCACGTGACTGACCAGCTGTGAGTAATGTGTTTCAAAAAGGTATATACAGAGGGATATCTGCTAATGCACAGAGCTGTGTGAATCTGATCAACAGAGTGGTTTGCTAACAGATCGGAATTTGGTGAGAGTGGGAGTTAGGTGCAAAGGGGAAGGAGGTGCTCAGAACATTAATCCAAGAGACAACAGTAAATATATAAATCATCAGAGTAATTAACTTGGTCTAAGAGGATAACATTAAAATTAACTAAGTAGAGGATGCCAATATTAAAGGGATCTGAATTACATTTAATTAAATAATTGAGGGGGTACTAAACTAAAAACATTTATATAACATAAATAGAAAGGGGGAAAAATTCATGCCACCAACAGAATTTCCGGTGTCACCGACAACTCGGGTTAACGGCCGCCAAAAATGGCCGCAGCGCTACTGCAGAAAAGTTGGCTCTGAGAGTTGCCGATGTGGAGTGCAGCGCTAACTTAATATCATCCTGGTGGCATTAATGGAGGTCTTCGACCCGAAATTCCTGTCCACAGTCAGCATTGCTGCTTCTGACAACCTCTGGGAGTGAGGCTGTGGAGTTTGCAAGGCATTGTGGGCAATTAAAGAGGCCATGAATTAAAGGAGCAATGTGTTCAGAACAAATAAAAATGACAAAACAATGCATTTTTCAACCTTTACTGCCTTTCAAAGAAAACACAAACATTAAAAATAATTTCCAATTGCTGGTCTTCAGCTCTTGTCTTCCATACCAACAAAACTGGTAGACGTGCTTCAGCACTAATACAAATGGCTCAGCAAGCCAGGGAAGGGGCACCCAGGGTCTTGCATGCATCACTCCAACTTTGTGCAGAAGGTCAACACTGCAAGAGAGGTTTTCTTCCCAAGGGGTCAGGAGGCCCTCTAGAAAGAACGATGTGGGATCACATCACCGAGGCCAACACTTCCAGCAGTGTCACCCCCGCCCTCCCCCACCCCCCACCACCACCTGGCTTCAGTGCCCAAAGAAGCTTCATGACCTCAGACCAATGGTCAAGGTCAGTGAATGCATCTTTAAAAGCCGTTTCCTACCAAATGCATCACTAGCCTCACACACTGCTCAATCTACGTCTGCCCCCCCCCCCCCCCGCCCCCACATCACTCACCTATCAACAATTTGTATAAATCAGGAGCCACATCTCCCATTCCTAGCCTCACCTCACCACCTTGGAGGAGACGGTGCAGACCATTCTTGGCAGGGGCATGGCTGAGCCCTTGGCCAGCGGCAGGGCTGGAAGAATACAAGATGCTAGTATCCTCATACGTTATCCTCCTTCTCGCATGCATCTCTTGCTTTCCCGCCCTCCCCTCACCACAACTACACCATTATGCCTTCCTCATTTCACACACCCAGGAAATGCAACCTGCCCAGCCAGTGGGTGACCAAAAAGAGGGAGAGGAGAGTGAGGAAGAACAACAAGAAGAATGATTTGACACTCCAAGCCAGCAGCTCCTCAAGGTCGACCAGCAGGGGCATTTGCAGTCTCCCCCACTGAAATTCAGCAGCCTTCCACCAGCCATGCTGCAGCCAATGGGGTAGCATCATGACTGACAGGAGTCAGTAACAGAGGGAAGGTAAGGAATGGGAATAATGTTGAAAAGGGAATTGAGGTTGTGGTCACTGGGACCGCAGACAAATGATTCCATCCCAGATATCCGAGCAACAAAGTGGCTGTCTGGGATGCATCCTTCTGTCTGCTTCCTCCTCTTCGGCATTCTCCTCTTTGGCTTCCTCCTCTTTGGCTTCCTCCTCTTCTGCTTCTTCCTCTTCCCTATGCGAGCAGATGCTGTAAATCTGAAGTGACAGCATAAAATGTTGGAAATGCTCAGCAGTTCATGCAGCATCTCGATCTGAGACGTGAACTCTGTTTCTCTCTCTAGGGATGTTGCCTGACCTGTTGAGTACTTGCAACATTTTCTGTTTTCTCAGAGACATTCCTTTACCAAATAAGGCCTTGAAAGCGTCTAGCAGTACTCCCTACAAACTTAAAAAAAGTTTTAACATCTATTTCAGTAAGCCACTACTTCAATAAAAATTTTTAAAACAGTCCAAAAGCTTAAATCCAAACTTACCTGAAAAATACGTGTGTCTCTTTAAGAGGTGCTGACAGTGCCTCTGTCAGTCTCTTTACAGGCTGGGTTTCCCTGGCGCGGTTATGACCCAGTGTGTAAAGAGACTGAACTTAACGCTAGGGTTGAAGTTGACCGTGGTGACATTAAGTCGGCGGGATATCACCAATCTGCCATTTTTTTTGCAGAGTGCTGGCAGTGCTACGGAGAGGAGAAAAATGGAGGATACCACATGACCCGTCTTTGCCGGTAACTGGTGCCGTTAAGCCCCTGAATTTCTGACCCATAGAAAATGATGGGACAGCTGAGTCCCGTCACCTGAAATTCCTGTGCCATGTGGGATCTCCAGCTTGCTTCATATGTCCTGGATGATCACGTGGAGAGGAAGTGCCTCCAGTCACTCGAACTCAAGCTCAGGGTTTATGAGCTGGCGGAGCAGCTAGAGTTACTGGAGGGCATACAGCAGGCTGAGAATTTCCTGGAGCACAGGTACCAGAAGGTGGTCACATCGCAGCGACTGAAAGTTCAGGAAGATAGTGGATGGCAATCTGGTAGGACAGGAAGGGGCAGACAGTACAGGAATCCTCCGGGAGTGTGGCACTCTCAAACATGTTTTCAACTCTGTATATTGGTGAGAGTGATGACACTTTAAGGCGTGCAGTCCTGAGCACATCCACGACACCATGGGGAAAATGACTGCATAGAGGCCACAGCAAATACAGCAATGCAGTGGTCATAGGGGATTCAATAATCAGGGGGATAGGTCGGCCTTTCTGCAACTACTGCCATGAGTCTCGCATGGTGTGTTGCCTTCCTGGTGCCAGGGGAAAGGACATCAGTGAAAGGGGGATGGGGACCAGCCAGAAATCATGGTCCACGTCGAAACCAAAGATATAGGAAGGAAAAGGGTTATACTCTGGCAATAGGAATTTCAGGAGCTCAAGAGGAAATTAAAGATCAGACTCTCAAAGGTCATAACTCAGTTGTTAGCACTTTTGCCTCTCAGTCAAAAGGTTGTGGGTTCAAGTCTCACTCCAGAGATTTGAGCACATAAATCTTGGCAAACACTCCAGTGCAGTAATGAGGAAGTGAAAGACGCTTTATAAATGCAAGTATTTCTTTCTTCTATTCTTTAATCTCTGGATTACTGCCAGTGCCACATGCTAGTGAATAGTAGCATAAGACAGGTTAGCGGGTGGCTGGAAAAATGGTGCAAGAGGGAAGACTTCAGATTCCTCGGGTATTGGGACCGTTTCGGGGACAGGAGGGACCTGTTGGTGGACAGGTTGCAGCTCAATATAGCTGGGACAAATTGTCCTCACAGGAATGTTTCCTAGTGCTGTGAGGAAGCGTTTAAACTAATCTGGCAGGGGGCTTGGCACTAGGATGAAACATTAGAGATAAAAAATAAAGTGCACAGCACTGGGAAAGACAAATAGCACTCGAGAAAAGAACAGTTCAGAAACAGGAGGGATCAGAAAGGGACAAATGCAAGGCAGTCTAAGATGGGTTTGCAGTGGATGTGGGTTCAAGTCAAATTAAAAGTTATGCTCCAACTTATTGCCTGATGACATACCCATTCAATGTAAAGAAAGGCTACCCCAACACACAAACGTGATACTCACACAAATGTAAAATTCTATGCATACTTATAGATGTAAATTATTTTGAATTGATGAAGGATATTTACACAACTTGCTTCATATATTAACGATATGTACAATACATATATCCTATGTATTGCACAAAGCAGTGACAGGATCAGTCCAAGTCAGCATGGATTTATGAAAGGGAAATCATGCTTGATAAATCTTCCAGAATTTTTTGAGGATGTAACTAGTAGAGTGGACAAGGGAGAACCAGTGGATGCGGTGCATTTGGACTTTCAAAAGGCTTTTGACAAGGTCCCACACAAGAGATTGGTGTGTAAAATTAAAGCTCATGGTATTGGGGGTAAAGTACTGACGTGGATAGAGAACTGGTTGGCAGACAGGAAGCAGAGAGTCGGGATAAATGGGTCCTTTTCAGAATGGCAGGCAGTGGCTAGTGGAGTGCCGCAGGGCACAGTGCTGGGACCCCAGCTATTTACAATATACTTTAATGATTTAGATGAAGGAATTGAGTGTAATATCTCCAAGTTTGCAGATGACACTAAGCTGGGTGGCGGTGTGAGCTGTGAGGAGGACGCTAAGAGGCTGCAGGGTGACTTGGACAGGTTAGGTGAGTGGGCAAATGCATGACAGATGCAGTATAATGTGGATAAATGTGAGGTTATCCACTTTGGGGGCAAAAACACGAATATTATCTGAATGGCGGCAGATTAGGAAAAGGGGAGCTGCAATGAGACCTGGGTGTCATGGTACATCAGTCATTGAAAGTTGGCGTGCAGGTACAGCAGGCGGTGAAGAAGGCAAATGGTATGTTGGCCTTCATAGCTAGAGGATTTGAATATCGAAGCATGGACATCTTACTGCAGTTGTACAGGGGCTTGGTGAGGCCTCACCTGGAATATTGTATACAGTAATCTGAGGAAAGATGTTCTTGCTATTGAGGGAGTGCAGCAAAGGCTCACCAGACTGATTCCCGGGATGGCAGGACTGACATATGAGGAGAGACTGGATCGACTGGGCTTGTATTCACTGGAGTTTAGAAGGATGAGAGGGGATCTGATAGAAACATTAAAAATTCTGACGAGACTGGACAGATTAGATGCAGAAAGAATGTTCCCGATGTTGAGGAAGTCCAGAACAAGAGGACACAGTCTAAGGATAAGGGGTAAGCCATTTAGGACTGAGATGAGGAGAAACTTCTTCACTCAGAGAGTTGTTAACCTGTGGAATTCCCTACCGCAGAGAGTTGTTGATGACAGTTTGTTGGATATATTCAAGAGGGAGTTAAATATGGCCCTTACAGCTAAAGGGATCAAGGGGTATGGAGAGAAAGCAGGAAAGGGGTACTGAGATGAATGATCAGTCATAATCTTATTGAATGGTGGTGCAGGCTTGAAGGGCCGACTGGCCTACTCCTGCACCTATTTTCTATGTTTCTATGTTTCATACAATCTCTTCTGTACATTCTCCAAAGCCTTCATGTCCTTCCTAAAGTGTTGTACCCAGAATTAGACACATTACTCCATCTGGGTATGAACTAGTGTTTTACATAGGTTCAACATAACTTCCTGGCTTTTGTATTCTACCTCTGTTTATAAAGCCTAGGATCCCATATGCCTTATTAACTGCTTTGTTAGCCTGCCCTCCATCATCACCCCGGGTGTCTCTGTTCTTGCACCCCATTTAAAATTGTACCATTTCGTATGCATGGTCTCTCCTCATTCTTCTTAGCAAAATGTTTCACCTCACACTTCTCTGCAATGAATTTCAGCTGTCATGTGTTCGGCCATTCCACCAGCCTGTCTATGTCTTGAAGTCTATTACTATCTTCCTCACTGTTCACTACACTTCCAAGTTTTGTGTCATCTGCAAATTTCAAAATTGCGTCCTGTACTTCCCAAGACCAAGACATTAATGTATATCAAAAACAGTAACAGTCCTAGTACTGAACCTTGGGGAACTCCCCTGTATACCTCCCTCCAGTCCAAAAAACAATCATTTACCACAATTCTCTGTTTTCTATCCTATAGCCAACTTTGTATCCATGTTGCTACTGCCTCATTTATCTCATGGGCTTCAATTTTGCTAACATGATTAATAGGTGGTACTTTATCAAACACCATTTGAATGCCCTTACACACAACATCATTGCCCTCATCCGCCCTCTCTGTTACCTCATCAAAAAATTCAATCAAGTTAGTCAAACACAATTTGCCCTTAACAAATCCATGCTGGCTCTCCTTTATTAGTCCATTCTTGTTCAAGTGGCTGTTAATTTTCTCCCGGATTATTGTTTCGAAAAGCTTCCCCACCATCGACGTTAAACTGACTGGCCTGTAATTGCCAGGTTTATCCTTCTCCCCTATTTGAACAAACGTGTAACATTTGCGATCCTCCAGTCCTTTGGCACCATCCCTGTATCAAACAAGGATTGGATGATTGTGGTCTGCACCGCCGCAATTCCTACCCTTACTTCCCTCAGCAAACTAGGATCCATCCTAACTGAACCGGGTGGCTTATCCACTTTAATTACCACCAGCCTTTCCAATACCTCCTCTTTATCTATTTTTATTTTATCCAGTATCCCAGCAACCTCCTCATTTACCATAGCTTTGACAAAGTTCTCTTCCTTGGTAAACACCGCTGCAAAGTATGCATTTAATACCTCTCCCATGCATATTGCCTCCACCAATAGTTCCCCATTTTGGTCACTAATCAGCTCCACTGCTCCTTTGACAACCCTTTTACAGTTAATATGCCTATAGAAGATCTTTGGTTTTCATTTATGTTAGCCGCCAATCTGTTCTTGTATTGTCTCTTTGCCCCTCTTATTTCCTTTTTCACTTCTCCTCTACTTTTTATATTTAGCCTGATTTTCCTTTGAATTATCAAGCTGACATCTGTCATACGCCCCCTTTTTCTGCTTCAACCTACTCTCTAATTGCTTTGTCATCCAGCTCTAGCTTTGGTTGCCTTCCCTTTCTGCCTTGTGGGAATGTACCTAGACTGTACCCAAATCATGTACTTATTAAAGACTGGACATTGCTCCATTACATTTCTGACAGCCAGTCTTTGACTCCAATTTAATCGGGCCAGATCCCTCCTCAATGCCCTCCTCCAGTTAAGTAATTTTATTCTAGAATGCACCTTGCCCTTTTCTATAACGAATCTAAATCTTACGACACTATGATCACTATTCCCGAGATACTGTGTGACTGTGACATTCTCCACTTGACCCACTTCATTCCCCAGGACTAGATCCAGCAAAGCCTCCTTTCTTATTTAGCAGGAAACATACTGCTCAAAAAAATTTTGCTGAACACTCTTCAGAAATGCCTCTCCTTCTCTGCCCTTAATATATGAAAACATGTAAGATATTTTTATGTTAATTCATTGAATTCAAGTTGTTTTTTTTTCACCACTGCAGTCTGTGTGGTGAAGGTACTTCCATAGTGCTGTGAGGAAGTTCCAGGATTTTGACCCAGCGACAATGAAGGAACAGCGATATAGTTCCAAATCAGGATGGTGTGCGACATGGAGGTGATGGCATTCCCATGCTCCTGCTGCCCTTGTCCTTCTAGGTGGTAGAGGTCATGGATTTGGGAGGTACTGTCGAAGAAGCCTTGGTGAGTTGTTGCATGCAACTTATAGATGGAACACACTGAAGACATGTTGGTGGGAATGAATGTTTATGATGTTGGATGGGATGCTGATCAAGCGAACTGCTTTGTCCTCGATGGTGTTGAGCTTCTTGAGTGTTGTTGGAGCTACACTCATCCAGGCAAGTGAAAAATATTCCATCACATTCCTGACTAGTGCATTGTAGATGGTGGAAAGGCTTTGGGGAGTCAGGAGGTGAGTCATTCAACACAGGATATCCAGCTTCTGGCCTGCTGTTATAGCCACAGTATTTATATGGCTAGTCCTGTTATGTTTCTGGTCAATAGTGACCCCCAGTTTGTTGATGGTGGTGATTCAACAATGGCAATGCCATTGAATGTCAAGGAAAGGTGTTAAACTCTCGATTGTTGGAGATGGCAATCCCACTGGCACTTGTGTCGTGCAAATGTTACTTGCCACTTATCAGCCCAAGCCTGGATGTTATCTAGCTCTTGCTACATTTGGGCATGGACTACTTCGTAATGAATGCTTCCACCGCACTTCGGGTGAAGTTATGGCGGCGCGGCAACAGCAACTCTGAGGAAATTCATGGCCATGATCTAGGCTGACATTTCAGTGCTGCACTGTTGGAGACGTCAGCCACGATATTTACGGGGATGTCGGAAGGTTGGCCAGCTACCAGGCAGGAAAACCAGTACAGTACTTTAAACCGAGCCCCATCTTCCCTTTCAAATGGCAGTGAAAGATCCCTATGGCCAACATTTATCCGTTGAGCAACATCACTGAAACAGATTACCTCTTTGTTTAACTCATTGCTGTTTGTCTGGCATGGCTGTATACAAATTGGCTGCTGTATACCCTTACAGTACAACAGTGACTACACTTCAAAAGTCCTTCATTGGCTTTAAAGCACTTCGGGACATTCATGAAAGACACTATACAAGTGGAGGTTCTTTCTTCTTAAATCAATGGTCTTCATAATGTATTGTACATGACATGGGATAAAATAGCATTTTCTATTACTCACTAAGCAGAAGAGAAAAAGGATGTTAATAACAATGTTTTCAATTTTGATATGTTACTGCTAACGGCAGATGGTAAAGGCAGTGGCAGTAGTTCTACAAAAAATGTTTTTATCAAGTCGCTATCTGAAAGAGGATTTTAATATCCAAATGTAGATTATATCCTGTAGTTACATTCTAGAACTGTTTAAAGAAGCACTTCTGTACTATATTCTAATGCTGCCAGCGCTGTGGAATCTATTCTATTCATATTACAGGTCAGATTCCTACAGCATGCTGACAACAAGTAAATAACTCTAAGTGCAAGATTGTGTGTTTGCAGTTACTTCAAAGTCACAACTTTATTTTCCAGCTGTCAGTCTTTTCTCAATAGCTGAAGAAGGTGTGTACAGGTCAGTGAGTGAGAAATCTCTCCATTGATCTGTACAGATGGGCTGAATCATTCAGCCTACT